>NC_137543.1:127219917-128536413 GCF_963082525.1 Nesoenas mayeri
CAAACAGCTCTTGTTATAAACAGCTATAAATAATTGTCTTGGAATAATTGGTTCTTAAAGTTACTGAGTTTAGATAAATGACTAGTTTGTGCAAGTATTTGGTGAAATAGTTGATTTTCACCTTCTTCTATATTTGTACTACTCTTATTTTTTTAAATGTTGATTTGCATTGGCAGATGTAACTTAGCATTTTCTGTGAAGCTGGGAATTGTGACCGGTATACATAAACTATGTAATAATCATAATGCTTAAACTTTTATCTTTGGTAAATGTTGTATTTTCCCAGATTTATTTACTGTTTGGAATGTCCCAAGTATCTTTTTGATGGAGTTAATGCCCAAATTGTTCCTTACAGATCTAAAATATTAAGAGGGAAGGATAAGCATTGATAGCTTTGAGAAAAGGGCTTGTGTTAGGTGGTAAATTGAATGGGCTGCTTCTGGTTGATTAACTGCAATAAATACAGTTCCCTCATATCCCCATTTCTTGTCTGACATTGCAAAACAGTACTGCTCTTGAAGCCTGTAGATGGTTTCTTTTTCTGTATGCATGAAGCCAGAGCTGCCAAACTAACTTCCAGATTTCACTGGCTTGGTAGCTGAACTTGGTTAAAACTTGTCTGGCAAATATGTGCTGCATTAATATAATACAGTATACAAAGGCATATATTTAATTTCTTTTCTGTTGTTGTGTTGTGGTTTTTTTTTTTTAATATATTTTTATTTTCATAAGAGTAGACCTTTTAAAAATTTACTCACATTTGAATGAATTAAAAATACAGATAATTTATGAGGATTTTTATCATCCATGCTTTGAACTGTGATAGATCCATTCAATTCTCTTTTGATTTTGCTTTTACTGAAGGGAAGGAGAGAGCAGATATGGGGATGAGGGAGGTTTAACTTTGTTGAAAATACCAAAGCAAAGAAATAACCCCAGGCTGTGCAAGGCTGTGTGCTGGCCTATTGTTGGTTCACACCATCAAATGTGAATCAGCTCACCTTAGCAGGGATGGTGTTTGTTCAAGCAAAGCTTGCATTTTAAGGGATACCTGCAAGACGGAGGACGTTTTCTAGCACAATCAGATACCAAATAGAGGAGGGAAGACTGATCTTGCTGTCCTGATAAAACCCAAATTCTGGAAAGCAGCTGGCTTCTGAGATCCCTAGGATTATGGAGTGCCAGCCTGCCTTCTTCTCTTGCCCTACCTGGCTGATATTTGAAGAACAGTGTTTTTTACTTAGGCTTTTTAGCTGCATCAGCAATACGTAACCTTCATGCCCTTCTTCCCAGCAAATAAACTCACCTTCATCTGCTGCTTGCAGCTCTTTGAAATGATACTGCAGCTCTGTTCTGGTTTTTTTACCAGCACATTTCTCTTCAGGAGGTCCCTGTGAGCCGCAGATAGAGCAGTTTCCATCTCCTGCAGCCTGCCGAGGCTGCCAGGAGGAGAGGCTGTTGGCTGTGCAAGAACTCCATTTCATTCTTTGTTCAGGGAGGTTTTTTTGTTTGTTTGTTTTTTGCAACCATGACCTTCAACTCTTGCAACTCTTCAGCTTCAAATGGATGCACAAATGCTGCTAAAACAGGGAAAATGTGGCATTCCCCAGTGTGAAGGCAATTTTTGTTTCTCGACTCTGTTCCTAATATTCCCGCTGCAGCTCTGTAAAGCTTATAGTGAGTGTTTATCAAGCAACTCTTCAACAGTAATTTAAGAATAAACACTTTAAAATCCTTGTTACTGTTCTTCAGTCTGAGTGGAAAAATTTATTTGCTTGATAAATTTTCATTTTTTGAGGGGGATCAAAGCCATGAAATACTATTTTACATGAGTTACTAAATGTGATATTTAAAGAACTCTTAGGGAGTGGCTTACATGGCTTGATACAAATGTAAATATTTCTAACACCCAAGAAAATTCCCTAAAGGGTATGCTGTTTGGAAGCATGAATCAGAACAAGCTGTCAGTGACCCAGTGTAAGTCAGAACTGAATGACAGTGACTCTTCTGCAGACTGATACACAGAACTTCCTCCTGTAAGCTGTTACTCATTTAAATTGCATACATGAGGCATTACAAAAGTCAGGTTACTTTTATGGAAGGCAGTGTTGATAATTTTCACAAATACTGCTTTGGTTTCTGTTTAAGAAAGAGTCTGTGCCAAATTCCAGAACCTGGTTTGCTTGAAGTGTAGAGATTTATTTTATCAGCTCTTTCCCTGTCTTCCAGTGCATTTGCTTTATTCTCTCTGAGGAGTATCTGCTGCAGCCACTGTTAGTCATGCTGTAGATATATGGATATAAGCACTGCGGTATTTTTGAGAAAAGCAAATTTAAAAACTCTTTCATATTCTTTGAAGGTTACTTACACTTTCTTTTTAGTTCATGCCATTTTAGAATTTAAGATTAAAAATGAAGTTAAATTTAAGCCTATCTGGCAGCTTACAATAAAATTGTTTTGAGGCTGAAAAGCTTAAAGCAATTGGTAAGCTTTTAAAAACATTTTTCCAAATTAAATTTTCAGTTTTGATGGGCAAAGAAGGGTCATTACATTAAATGCAGCTTTGCTGAAATATACAGCATGTTTCAAAAAGATGGACCCAATTGCAGAGAGACAGTGATTTCAAATTGGGTCCATCTTTTTGAAACACCCTGTATTTTGAAATCAAGTCAGACCTTAAGCCTTGTGGCAGTGGAATACATCACTGGAGAAAAGATTAGTCAGGTGCCATAGAGACCACTGTTATTTCATGGTCAGAATGTATGAGGTACAGATTGTGAAACTGGTATTCTGACTAAATAACGCTATTAATCACAAGGCAGTGTAAAAACCTAAGTACGGCACAGAGAATTGAGATCTGCAGCCTGCAGTGACTGGTGATTCTGTGCAAGTGTAGTTAGGCAGTCATGCCAAATGTACATCCTAACCACCGATTTAATTTGTTTCCTAATTGAAATTACATTGTCCTTCCAGCTTCTCCCAGAAAAACTGTATTAATGCTTTCTTCTAATATGTGGCTCTTTCTACAGAGGGGGTGAAATGCATTTGCAATCAGCTTTCGTTAACTACAAAAATTGATGCTGAGCATCCTGAATTAAGGAATTATGTGAAAAGTCAAGGCTGGTGGAATGGAGACTCAGACTTCAATTTTTCTGAAGTGTTCTCTGTTGCTGATGACCATTTAGCCTGCTGTTCTGGCAGGGAGAGCCTAGAAAAGCAAGGTGGTAAGTGTTAAACCATCTTTCTGTATATGCAGTGGGATTTTTGGTCATTACTGCCTCCTTTCAGGCATTCTGTCCAGAACTACATGTGACTGAGGAGAATGCCTCTACATGTAAACTGTGTGGAAAGGAAGACCAGAACTGAAGACTGTCCCTAAACTTGCCACAACTAAGGATGAATGCCTTAATGTCCCCCTCACATTTAAGGTTTTGAAACAGGATTGCGAAAAAAAACCCTAACAAACTTTCTTCACTGTTGTTCTGATGTGCATGATGTGCTGCTACATTTGTGCTTTGGTGTAATTATAGTGGCCTAATACTAAAATTATAGTATTAAAAACAATGGATTTACATAGGAAAGTTTGAGCTCAATGGATTCTACATTTTGGGAGGTTTGTGTAGGCTTTTGGGGAAGGAATTAAGACCATAGTTTAAGGAAGAGCAATGCTAGTCAGTTGCAAACTGAAGTCCCTTTTTCATTGTACAGCCAAACACAGTTACCAGGACAGACAACATGCCAATTGCCTTCAGTCAAAAGAAGGTTTATTTCCAGTCCAAAATTGATTAATGACTTAAGTTCACAGCAGCTGGCCAAAATAGCTCTGAAATTACCAGCCTGCAGCAGCCCATGGCCGACATGTATCTGCTCTTTCATGTGTGAAAAAACCCTTTACTACAGATGTGGCAAATGTTAAGAAGAGTGTAGAGGTGAAATATTTATTGCAATGCAGAGTTCCTGCTAAGACTATAGAATTACATGAAGTATGGTTTGTGTCTGAGAGGCAGATAAAGTAATCCTTGAGGACCATAGGTGAAAGGTCTTAATAAACCTGGATTATAGCACTACCCCGTTTCCCTGAAAATAAGGCAGGGTCTTATATTAATTTTTGCTCCAAAAGATGTGTTAGGGCTTATTTTCAGGGGGTGTCTTATTTTTCCATGAACAACGATCTACATTTATTCTTGAACAAAAAATCAACGTTTATTCAAATATAGTCATGTCATCACATTCTGTCACATCTGTCCTGCTGCATTCTATTGCCAATTAATTTTACTTTTTTACATGTATAACTGCCTGGACACTACTTAAATAGACTTTTTTGTGACCTGTAACTAGGGCTTATTTTTGGAGTAGGGCTTATATTTTGAGCAGACCCAAAAATCCTGAAAAATCATGCTAGGGCTTATTTTCAGGGTAGGTCTTATTTTGGGGGAAACAGGGTAAAAAGCATCAGGGGCCCTACAGTCAGATGGCTGTGGCTGCAAATCTTTCAGACTGCTGGGTCATTCCATGTCTGCTGTTGTATTGAGGCATAGAAGTATCTGAGAAGTTGCTGGGAACGAAGCTCTACCTGCCAAGGGAGTAATGCAAGAAAACATGGTGTGCTGTGGGGTGAAAGCTGTGATAAGACACAGGCAAGAAACAGACTAAGACCCAGGGATTCTTGTAGACAGTGGTTTAGAGAAAAATCTCAGTATCTGCTGTTGTGACACCCTGTGAAAGTGAGATGATGTTTCAGAATTTTGACGGAGACCTAATGGAAATAGATTAGAAGTAGGAGATCAAGGTGCTCCCAATCTGCCCAGACTTTGGCAGAGGCAGCTTCTTGGAGGAAAATATGTGGGTTCATGTAAGTAGTCTGTTCATAGTGGTTGCTAAAGCAGTTGCTAAAGCAGTATTACAGACATGATGGCCTTCTTCCTGAGTAATACCTTTTTAATGACGTTTCTCCCCACCCAGCAATTGTAATGCCTAATTAATGCTTCTTGATGTTCTCTTTTACTAGCTAGGAAAGTTCATTCTGGGTTTACATTGTTTAAATAGAAAGTGTTAACTGGGATTTGTGACATGCCCATACCGAGTGTCACTGATTATTTTAGGTCAAAGCCCATTCAAGCTAAAATCCTTACCTTGGGGTCCAAGCCATTGAACACTCAGAATTTTTTTTTCCCCCCACTTCATGTAGGTGACGTTTCTGCACAAGCTATGATTGATGTCCTACGTGACAAGGATAGCGGTGTCTGCGTGGACTCTGAATCTTTCCTTACTACAGCTAGCATAGTGTCTGTTCTGCCTCAGGACTCTAGTTTTCCCTGCATTCATTACTTCACTGGCACGCCAGACCCTTCAAGGTAAGCCACAGCATCAGGGTTCCCTGGGTGCAGAGCAGGTGATGGGTCAAAAGATATTAAACAAACCCTGCTACCGAAGTTGGAACATGCTTCAAGAGCATATTCTAACCAGAAATGCAATCAGTAGTTGTTGGTGTGCAATCTGACGGTCCTGTGTTACTGAATTGTCTTGCCGCAATTCTAAATGGGCACCACTGGGCTGAAAGGCCAGATCTGGAACTTTGCCTAAATTCAAAGCTTCAGAGTAAATGCAGTTTGGGGAGGATCCAGGAACTACTACTCCAGCATAGTTGCTCTCCAGTGGTTTCTTGTTGAGATGATGAGGTTGTGAACCGTTTTAGTAGTGTCTCTTGAACAGGTGGATGCAAAACTGAAACAAATGAAGTATCTAACTAGCAAAGAGGGGGCATGTACTGTAGGTAGCCTTGTATGACATCAAAATGTTAACAAACCAAAACATCTGCAACTCCTAGGTATCCCTCCTAGGTTTTTTTTATTGGAGGGACAATTTCTAGTTGGTTTAAATGATGTTTCCCCTAGTTGAAAGCAGCAGAGGAGATAAGGGAACTCATGAGCCAGATCATCAAAGAACTAATTAATTATCTTGTGTTTTAAACAGAATCCACCTGGGATTCACAGAAATTAAACTAAACCACTTGCAGTTATTCAGGAGATCTGCCACTTGCATTGAGGTAAAGAGGTTATGGGGAGAAGAAAACAGCTGACAGTCATTCCTGTAAGAAGAGTAGTAGTCAGCATTAGGTTCTGCCAAGGGCTACAGAAGTCTTCCATGCCAAAGGGACTTTCCACCTACCTTGCATTATGCAGCTCAAACCTTCAGGGTTAAGTATGAAGCTTTAGCTTGCTTACCAAAGCTTTTATTTGACTTGATGCAAATCCTTTGAGATAAAAAGGAGCAAAGCTTCAAATTGTTTTGATGGGATTTCTATTCTTTTTAGAGGTGGAAAGTCTAGCTGTAAAACCCCTCGTTTAGAGGCCTTTCTTCCTCTATTTTATTCTCTAATGCATTAAAAAACCATTATTTTAAGCTAGTGAGTCACATAAACTCTTAGTCAGCAAGACTTTATGACAGTGATGGAAAGGGTAGCAGCAATGAACCTGCTGACTGTATGCAGACAGTGGCTATTAATCATGTTTTGCAGAAGTCTTGCACTTCTGTCAGCTTCTTTACTGCAGAATGAAGGGTGCTATTTTGTTGTGTAGCTGAAGGGAAAGAAGGTGGTTTCTCCATGGACTTGCCAATATGTGCTCTCGGATTTCCAGGAATTAAGATCCTGGATTGCTGGGGTTTTGTGCTCTCTCTCTCTCTCTGGAGTTTAGATCCAAACTCAGTGTTGAAATTGTTTGAGAAGTGTCACAATATTGGTAGTTATGTCATTTTTTATTCCACTTGATATAAAATTTTAAAGTGCTGCTGGTTATGTGCCACATTCTCCTATACTGAGCAAGGTGTGTAATCTTCCCTGCTCCACACAAGTGTCTGTTTGTGATTTTAATGAATATTAAATCTGGGAGGAGAAGGCGAGATGGCAGTTTGAACAGAGGAGAGAAACTGATGTGAAGTTGAATTCTCAAATTTGTTTAAAAAAAAAACAAACACAAAAAACAACTTAGAGAGGAAAATACAGTGCTACTTTTCTGAAGAAGTGGCAGAATGGGCATGAAGGAGACCAAAGAAGCCTAGATGTAAAAAAGGGTGATGAAGTTTTATGGTAACTGGCAAATCCAACTCTTTTAAAGCACATAGATTTGTTTTGCTTATGACCAGTACCAACTCTGTGACCCAGTCTGTGCCTAGTGTAGATGAACTACCTATGCTGTTCTGCATCTGTTGTTTTAAAATAGCCTGGTGAACGTTTGAATAACATATTAAAAAAATCTTGTATTACTGCAAGCAGTAATTCTCATTTCTTTCAGGTCCATATTTAAACCCTTTATTTTTGTTGATGATGTAAAATTAGTACCAAAAGTACAGTCTCCTTCTTTCGGCAATGATGATCCTGCTAAAAAGATACCTCGATTCCAGGAGAAACCTGATCGCAGGCATGAATTGTACAAGGCACATGAATGGGCCAGATCTCTCCTTGAGAATGATCAGGTGAGAACCATGGGACTGGAAATTCAAGAGGTTAATGTAGATTCCTATCTCCATAATTGACTTCAGAGTCACTCACTGAAAACAAACAAAAACCATACAGCCTGTTCTGGCTAAACATTTCTCTATGCTATCAGAATAATAATTTTAAAAAGGCTTTTGCTGAGTATCCTTAGAAGTCTTGCAAGTTTAGCTTGAATAATGGTGCCCTCTGAAGGGCAAACTATTCTGCATAGGTTTTTTTGATGATCCTGAGTGTGTTGCTCTGCTTCATTACTTTTACAAAGTTGAAAAGTCAAACCGACAAGCTGTTTAGCTTTTTCAGTCCTCATTGTATGTATAGTCTTTTAAATTGATTATTGAACACTGGATGTTAGTGCAACATGGTATCAGAATTATATGGTAGGATGGTGGCAGGAATATTCTACTTTAAATGATATGCTGGACTGGGAACTGCAGAGTTTGAGGGTTGGGGGTTTTTTTTAAGGAATAATTTGCACATGACAGTTTTGAAAGTCTCAATTTATTGCATTTCTATTAATTTGTAAGAAATAACTGAAAATGCCATGAGAGAAGAAAGGACATTTTCCAGTGCTATGCAACAAGTACTCGAGAGCTGAAAAGCTTTCAGTGTAAAAACCTAAAGTGTTGAATGGGAATAAATTTTGGAATAAGTAAAGGCAGAAAAAGGATTATTCTACACTTCTTTTCCAACTGATGGAGATACAGCTTTTGCTGTAATAGTGCAAGTAGTACAACAACTGTTCTTCGACATTTGTAATTACAACTACAGCAGTAAACTAGATAACTGGTTAAAATGAAGTAAGACAGAAGGAGAGATCAACAGGGCATGCTGGTGATGCTGGTATGGGTATTTTGGGCAATTTGTGGAAGACCCACATAATCATGTTGAGCTTCTACAGAGGACTTGCTTTTCTGCTGTTTTCCTCTGTGCGTGTTTGCATGTGTCAGAGTCTTGAGAAGATCATAACAGCATTCAGACTTATTCTTTAGTAATTAAGGAAACCATGGTAACCTTTGCTAGTACAAACTTTCTTTAAATGCAGTTATAGCTATGTGTGGGTTTTAATCCCTTGGAATGGTTTAATTTAAAATCTGTGGCCTCCGTGGTAACATTGACTCAATGTGCAGGTGCTCTGCTCTTTCTGCACAAATGCTTATACAAATCCTGGAAAGCTCAGAACCATCACTCATTCAAAATGTCTTTTCTTCTGGAATTCAATGTTGGTAGCTGCAAAGAAAACAAGCAGCGCTTCTCCATTTAAAACAAACCAAAAAAAATGAACAACAAACCACAAAACCAAAAACCAAACAATTATAGGAGATTCTAAATTACCTCTGGAATTGAAGAAGCTGTCATTTTTCTTTTTTTAAGAGTGAATTTCGTGCCCAGAAACATGAATAAAAGTCAGTCAAAATTACACTCAAAGCCTTCCCTGGGATCTGGAGTCTTACTGCTGTTATATTACACATCACTTCAGATCTAATCATCATCTTGCAGGTGATGATCTGAGGGATACATGTGTACATACCATGATCTGTACAATCCCCGGGGCTTCTGGTCTTCTCATACAGTTCTGTTTGTGGGTTTACAGGCATAAGTTGCTTAACCTCTTTCCTATTTGTACAAGCCTTATACTGTTTTCCTCTGTCCAGCTTTCACTCCATCTTCCTTCTCTGCTTTAAACTTAGCAACTATTCTTGATTATTTTTCTTGCTGCATAAATGTGCAACACTGTTCCTTTTAGCCTTTTTACATACAAACCACTTCTGTTAATATTATAGGTTTTTTGATGGTCAAAGGCTTTCTCATTTTTAAAAATACTTTGAAAGAGCTCTATAACAGAAGAGCACAGTAAAATGCTTTAATGAGCCTGTTTGCTGATTAATTGAGTTCGGTTGTTTCATGCCTCTAGGATAAAGGCCAGAAACTGATGAGGATTATGTTAGACCTTGAAAAACAAGGCTTAGAAGCAATGGAAGATATCCTTACTCGTACAGAGGTTCTGGATCCTGCTGAAGTAGTGGATCTTTTCTATGACTGTGTTGACACGGAACTAAAGTTCTTCAAATAAAGTAAGCAAACACTTCAGTTCTTTAGATACTGGGTTTCTGGTATCATGGATCAGTGCATGTGAAATGCTGATCTGATTCTGATCTTCCTCCTTCTCTTTAACACCAAGCTAAGGGTGTTCAGAATCAGGTCCAAAGCCACCTTCTACCTCAGTGCATCTACTCGGATTGTCTCCAAGGTCCCTTTTCCTTTATGCTCCATTGCAATTTTATTTATTTTTTTTTTTTAATTTCACTGTTACTTGGAATGGATTTAAAACTAATTTTATCTTGTTTCAGTTACAGTGGCTTTTGTTAGCCTTTTCACTGGAAGACTGCAGAGTTCTTCAAGCCTTGAAGGAAAGTCTTCGCACTTGTGAATTTGCAGGAGAAACATTTCTAGAGGAAAAAAAAGTTACTTGCTAGCTGTATCAGGTTAACAAATTGCTTTCTTTTGTCCAATCTTGTGGTGTTTCTGTTTGTGTATGTATATAGTGAAAGGAGAAAGTCACTGACTGGTCCAATTACTGTGTGCATGCTGGCTAATTTAGTACAGAATGTTTAAATATGTATGTTGGGCAACCAATTAAAGCAAAGATTAACTTCATCAGGATAACCGCCATATTGTTATTGAAAACAATCTGTTTTCCTCTATTGCTCAGGACTAGGCTCACAGCAAGGCTGACTCGCATTTTTATCTTCTTGCTAATTCATGCAAAGAAAGTAGAGTTGAAATCCCACTTTTTTTGGGGGGGCAGGAAGGTAAGTCCTGGTTCTTGATCTTGCTGTACTGACCTCATATTGGCATATTTGGTTACAGTCACTCAGCATCTGACCTCACACCTGTACAAATGACCAGAGACTGGGTCCTCCAAGTTGAGTTTTGCTTTCACCTGCACCCAACTTAGGGGTGCCTATGTGTTTGTGATGCAGGTGGCTGTCACTCTAGTACTGACTACTAAAACATAGAGACAGCCTGGAAGCCTAAGGCATCTATACATAACCTTAAGATGGAATAAGGTGTCATATTTATATACAAGCTACAAATTTGGATTTTTTTTTTTTTTGAGGGAATAGATGCTGGACATTGATCAGTACCTGACTATTCACCATCTTTCTGCCTTTGTACTGCTGAACACTTCCTAGTACTCTGTGGTGAGCATATGTGGCTGATAAATCACGTACCAGTGAGTTACTGGTGGGTGTGGCAATCCAACTGGTTAGGCTCAGAAAGGGTTGTCTTATGCTTCCTGATATTAAGTGCAGTTCTGCAGCATGCTTCCCTTCCTTGACAGTCTTTACAAACACACCTGCTTCTCATGTATCTTCTTCTTGTAGAAGTGAGATGGGGCAAGCCCTTTAAGAATTAAACAGGTAAACACTACTTCCTGCATCATGTGAAGATGGCTGGGTTTTTTTTAACAGGAGGTTCAGACAAGAAGTCCCTGTTTTTAATAGTTAGAAATTAGCATATGGAGTTAAAATGCTTTGCTGCTCAGGGAAGGGCATGGTGAAGAACCATGGACTTTTCTATTGAGGAAATTTAAGCTCTTTAGAAGGCAGCAACACCTCAACTGGAAATGGTAAGAGCTGTGCATTAGGGAAGTAGTCATTACCATATTGGCACACTGCATCCTCAGAATTTTTTTTATGAAATTGTGAAAATATTTTTTCTTATGGCCTACCTAATCATCTTCCCATTCACAGCATACTCCTCCCATGCTCTGTATGACAGGAACAGCTCCTGTGGATGAGTATTCTGAAACTGAAGACAAGGGAAGGAGAAAGTAGGCAAGTAAACCCTAAAACTTAGCTTTTGTCTACCTAGCCTAGAAGCCCACTTCATTTCAGAGGGTATTGTGCTGGATGAAGCCAGCTGAAGCAGCAGTGTGCTTTTGCTGACTGCCCACAACTGAAGATTTCCCATAAAATCCACTTTTGGAATGAAAGGGTACTTTGAGTGAAAATACTCCAAGTGAGAGTACACTTAACACATACCACGTTGAACTGCTTCTGTAAGCTGTTGCTTGCTGAGCACTTTACATCCTGATAGGAGTAGGTGGATATTTGTGAAGCAGAACAGGGATAAAATGATTGTCCCATCGAGACGGCCAAAATTAGGATATACCACTTCACACAGCTCTTTTGCACAACTCTGATCTCTAGCCTTTCAGTTGGGAGGGAGGCAAGATGAACGAAGAGGGTGTTCCTGCTGACACCAAAATATATCTTATTTGCCTATTTCTTAAGAAAGAACAAACCAACATTTGCAATTATCTTGTGGGAATTTATGTCCTTATTTGGAACTGCTTATGTGACAGAACTAATAAATTGTTTTGAGCACAGTGATCTAGGTAGTAATTTTCTAATAGGATGTTGCTTTTGCTTCAGCTGTGTAGTGCATTTAGAAAAAAATAATACTGTGCTACAGCAACATGCTGGAGTGTAATCACAACTCCTATATGGCCTTAAAACTTCCAGTGGTCTTGAGTGCAGCTGTGGCTGAGTACAAGGACATAGTGGGGCCAGCTGCCCCTGGGTGACGGCCAGTGTATCTCCAGGTAACAGCAATTTCAAAAGTCTCAATGGATCTTGAACAACAATCCAGTACCTATGGAAATAGCATTTCACCAATGCTTGCCAATATGTGCAGGCTTTCTAATTTAATCTCCAAAAGATGTCATTTGTTTCTAAAATGCCCCTAATCATAATAAAAAACAGTAGTATTTTTTTTCTTCTTCAGATATCTTCTGGCAGGTAATCTGTCATTAAGTAGGTTTAAAATCCTTATGAAGGTACATATTAGAAAGCAGTACACAAGTTCCAGAACTCATAAGAACCAACAATAAGTCACCTTTAATAGTACTCTAGCAAAATATTCTTCAAAGCAGTATTAAACTTTTCCAGGTGTTTGTAATGCAATGTATATGCTGACCCCTGCTTATTACTTTATTCATGCATATTTATCAAGTAACTATAATAATGACAGTGACAGTAATTACTGTTCAAAGTATCACTGGTTTTTTTTCTTTTCACATGATATACAGCAAGGTATCATAATAGGCTAGAAAAAGACTGATGCTTTCTTAGAGTCCTCCAGGTGAAGAGCTTCTTACCCTTACACCACTCCACACCATGAGCATGTGTGTAGGAGCAGGACTTGCAGCATAACTGAGCTGTTGCAAGAACTGAGAGAAAAGCAGAGATATGTAAAGATGCAGTTATCTATCTTTTCCAAATAGTTTTTTTCAAAGGCATGGCCGTAGGGAAAGGTCTTTACCTGTGATCTATACTGTTCCTGTAGCTGCAGCTGAGTGGAATTTATGGCAATTATATAAATTAATGCCCTAACTGTAAATAGTTGGGCTGTTAGAACCAGACTCACTCTGGAACAGCAGTGTCTTTTTTCAAGCTGGTGAATCATAAAGGTCTTTTCCAACCTAAATGATTCTAAGGTCATTGTGGCCAACCATTAACCTAACACTGTTGAGTCCACCACTGAACATGTCCCTAAGTGCTACTTCAAAATGTCTTTTAAATCTCTCCGAAGATGGTGCCTGAACCATTTCCCTGGGCTGCCTGTTCCAATATTTGACAAGCCTTTTTAGGAAGAAATTTTTCCTAATATCCAGTCTAAACCTCCCCTGCTGCAACTTGAGGCCATTTCTTCTTGTTATATCACTTGTTACTTGGTAGAAGAGACTCACATCCACCTTGTTACAACCTCCTTTCAGGTGGTTGTAGAGAGTGATAATCAGCCTTCTTTTGTCCGGGCTAAACAGCCCCAGTTCCCTCAGCTGCTCCTCATCAGACTTGTTCTCTAGATCCCTCACCAGCTTTGTTGCTTTTCTTTGGACACTCCAGCACATCAATGTCCTTCTTACAGTGAGGAGCTCAAAAACTGAATTGGATTCAAGTTGCGGCCTCACTAGTGCCAAGTACAGGGGGACGATCACTTCCCTAGTCCTGCTGGCCACACTATTCCTGATACAAGCCAGGATGCTCTTGGCATTTTTGGCCACCTGGGCACACTGCTGGCTTATATTCAGCTGGCTGTTGATCAACACCCCCAGATTCTTTTCCACTAAGCAGCTTTCCAGCCACTCTTCCCCAAGCCTGTAGCATTGCATGGGATTGTTGTGACCCAAGTGCAGGAACCCAGGAGAGCTGTGAGAAGGGGAATCAGAGAGTGATTGAGATCAGAAGGGATGGCTGGAAGTCCAGCCCCACCACTCAAGCAGGGCCATGTAGAGCCAGTTGCCCAGGACTATGTCAGATGGCTTTTTAGTATCTCTTAAGGAGTGAGACTCCACAATGTCTCTGGGCAACCTGTGACAGTGCTCTGTCACCCTCACAGGCAAAAAGTGTTTCCTGATGTTCAGACAGGGCCTCCTCTGTTTCATTTGGTGCCCATTGCTGCTGTTCATGTCACTGACCCTGGCTCCATCTTTATACCTTTCCTTCACATATTTATGCACATTGATGAGATTCTCTCTGAGCTTCCTCCAGGCTGAACAGTCCCAGCTCTCTCAGCTGTTCCTCGTAGGAGAGATGCTGCAGTCCCTCCATCATCTTATTGGATCTTTGTTGGACCCTCTCCAGCATGTCCATGTCTCTCTTGTACTGGGAAGCCTAGAACTGGACACAGTACCCCAGATGTGGCCTCATCAGTACAGAGCAGAGGGGAAGGATCCCCTCCCTCAGCCTTGCTGGCAACATTCCTCCTCATGCTGTGAAATGCACAAAAATAAGGGTAATTCTTGGTGGAAATAGACATCCTATGAACAGATCTGAAGACCTTACCCCAGGCTGCATATTAAAAGCAGAAGCTCAGGTCTTCTTTGCTGCTAGGTTGTTAATCTCTTTCAACCCTCTCTGTTAAAGGGAAAAACCACTTTGGGGACTGCTTGTTCCACCTGGTGTGTTTTGGATAATGAATCTTTGCTGTTGCTATGGGTTAACAATTGTAGCTGTAGTTGTCTGCTTATAATGTAGGTGTTGGACCCCTCATCCAGAAGCCTCCTAATTGCTGGGTAAAGACAGTCTGTCACCCAAAGGGTGAATATCCACTTTGCCAGCAGAAAAATACAGGACACATGCCCTTACATACATAATTCATGGCATGTGCATTCACACACACCATATTTTTTTTTCTTACAGTAGAAAACTTTCTTTTCCTCCAGTCTGGAAAAGTTCTGTTGTCTTTTGTCAAGTTCATGACCAATCTACCCAGCTGGGCTTCTTCAGACACTATCCTATAAGGATCTGTAATCAATAAGAGGTGGGCTCAACAGCAGCCACAGCTCCTTATCAGCTCTTTCCTCTTCGCACTTAATGAGAAAAGGATTGTGGGCCCATCTGTTCATGAAAGTGCCATTCTGCTGCAACCTGAGGATAGGCAGAATAGAAGAAGTGAAGAAACATACAGGGAGACTAAAGGTATCACATTAGTTTCTAGTAGTTAGTTGAAAATGTCTGAATAATAACTGGAGGATTTCCAAAATACTTTAAAATGATGATGGAAGAGGAAAAATGAACTACAGGCAGGTAATGCAAAAAGTATTCTGAGGTAACATGTCAGCATGATGAATGCGCATTGTTTCAACACTACAAAGAATTCATATTTTATGTTGCTTTGCTTAAAAATTATCCACCTATATACAATAATTTAAAAGCCTGTGCTGACATTCCTGTGGTTTGTAGGCCAATTCAAAAAGTATCATTTACAGCACCTTCCCAGTTTATAAAAATGTTAACATTGCAGCACTTGCAATTCAAATATAATCTCTTATCACTGTAATAGGAACCCCTTCTGGTTTATATATTATCTTGATGTTCTTCTTGTTTAATAGCAAATCCACAGAGCATCAGAAGACTCTTCTCATCTTACATGTGTTCTTAATGGTGGATTTTTAGAGGGATCTGTAAAACACCAAGCATAGAATTTAAATCAAAACACATGATGGAAGACATGGATCAAATCACCTCTCTTTTGTGATTTCACAAGTTCGTGAACAAAAAAACAACTCAGTAGCTGCCTGTCTGTTTTTAACATCAAGGGCTCTGCAAATTCAACAATCTGAAGAACACAGAATGCGTGTTAAGCCACATAGTTTTATTTTTAGCTACTAAGACTTAACAGTAATTAATCAAGTGCTTTTCATTGTATCGTTGGTCCCTGCAACCACTGTAACAAATCCCATCCCTCTCTACTTATTCCTGAGCCCAGTTCTTCACATTAATGCAGGTTTCTGTTCTTTATGTTCACTTCCTGTCTTTAATCCTTTTGGATCATTATCAGAGCTGTTTACACACTTACCTCTAGCTATCTTGCTGGGATATATTTTCTGAAATGGCTTGAATTCATCAGGTGGGGGGAAATCTTCCACAGAATGGAAAGTAAATTTAGATTCAAAGTCATCTGGGAAGTTTCAGGGAAATAAACATTTGTCACTATTAGACAGATACTTAAAAGAAAGAAAAAAGAAAAAGTAAAAATTGCCACAAGTAATTTCAATTTTAAATGCTGCCTTGTTTTCCCCTGGAATTGATAGTGGCTCACTCCATATAAACAATCTTGAGGAGTGTATCTGTAAGCCATCCAAGTTTTCTGGCTTAATTGCAAACACTGCCTGCTACTAACTGAAGTGAAGCTTCTGGCTGCTTTTCCAGTTTTCTGCATTGATGAAGTTGTGGTAACAGAGGTATTCCTGGGTGGTTTTCAAGCCATTTAGCTATAAGCAAGAATGAATGGCCAATTCATCAGACCACAGAAGTAATTCTTCCCCATCTTTGCTCTATAGGACTAAAGCTACTAAATGTCCATGAACTGGTTTTAAGGATAGTAATTTAAGCACCCTACAGCAACTTTTCACAACCTTAAATAATGTTGCAGGTAGTGCATGCTCTTTTTTCTACTGGATGATTCAACACCTTTGTGAAAAAGCCTTAATTTTCTCTCATTATATAAGGTTGAACAAAAAATGTTTCTAATGGGTCTAGTTATACTACCTTGTTATTGCCATGAGAAGGTCTTAAATTATTTTTTGTGGTCTGAGACACACACAGGCTTTTGCACTAAAATCATTAAATAAGGCTGAGAGACGTAATTTAGGTTATTTTACCAATGATGTGCATGTTTCCATTTTTAAGTGGTGGGTAGGGGTCATGAGCTGTAGCCCAGGCTGAGACTCCAGACTTGCTTGTAAGTTCAGTTGTTGGTGATCTTGCTGGTGGCTGTGGAGGAGTGACAAGCTTCCCAGCACCAGGTCCTTAAAAAGAGAAACATCATTGTGACTTACCACACTTGACAATACACTTTGTACAAAAGTGGAAGTGTAGAAGGAATGCAGGATTTTAGGGCAAACTTAGCTACTTTGGGGTACTTCATAGCTGCTGTTTGTCAAGCCTAACCATGGATTTATAGCATTAAGTATTACTTTTAAGTCACTACTGGTGCGGCTTGCTATATCTAATTCTAGGGAAGTCTGACATTCTGAAGCATGGCTTTGGCCCAATCTATCCTTCCAATTTCACAAGAACAAGTATTTTGTTTAAGAAAAGAAAAATAAGCAACAACCACACTAGATGGTATCATCACTAAAAGAAATTAATTTCCCGACACTTTGGCAGCTATGCAGTGGAATTACCATCATTCTTGTGCATTCCATTGAGGAGCTGCAAGAGCCTTCAAAGTTCACATCTGGGCAGACCTACCACAGGAACTGTGTGAACCACAGGGAGCCCAGGGTCTCCAAGTTACCAGCCTCTCAAAACTGCTTCTCCCCCTGGATAACCAAGAGAAAGGCAGGCTAATTTTATGGAAACCTCAAAAGCTGAGCCACCATAATTCAGACAGTACTTGAGCAGCATTAATCACCATCACGAAGCACCTGATGTGCTGTACTTACATGGCCTTTCCCATGGCTGTCAAAGGGAACCACTAATCTTTCTCTTGACATGTGGCTGCTAAAATACAGGGTACAGAACATTCTCTTCAGATGCTCCTTATTAAGTAGCTGTCTCCATTCCTCAAACCCACACAGATCTAGACTCATTTTTTTATTATCTTCATTATATCAGTCAGAAAAAAATTCCTTCTACCATCTGCTCAAGGAAACACTAGCTAATATCCCTGCTTCCCAAGCAGTCAGAGAAGCCTTTGTTGACCCTGCCACCTGGATCACAAGAGGCACTGGCCACTGTGGAAAAGCAGAGGGCTGCATCCATACTTGCCTTTGTTCATCTATAGCTGCAGCTGCCTCGTCTTTGCTTTAGTCTCTCCTGTAACATTTCCAGCCGTTGCCAGACTGCATGGGTGCAGCAGTGGAGGGATGGTCTGGCTAGGCTGACACTTAGAATCATAGACTGTCCTGAGTTGGAAGGGACCCACAAGGATGATTGAGTCCAGCTCCTGTCCCTGCCTATGACAAATCCACAGTTCACACCATGTGTCTGAGGGTGTTCTCCAGTCTCTTCTTGAACACTGTCAGGCTTGGGGCTGTGACACCTCCCTGGGGAGCCTGTTCCCGTGCTCCACCACCCTCTGGGGGAAGAACCTTTTCCAAATGTCTAACCTAAACCTCTCCCGGCACATCTTCCTGCCATTCCCTGGGGTTCTGTCATCAAAGCTCGAGCAGCTGCAGACTCGGCTGCCCTACCTGAGACTGGTAGGAAACTGCTCCTGAGTTCAGTCAATTCCAACATAAAAGCAACAGGCTAGCGATCCTAAAACGTTGCTGATCAGCATGTTGCTTCCCAGAATCACAGATTAAAGCATCAGGTGTGTGTGTCCAGCGCTAAGAAGAGCCTGATGCCTCACATGCCCCGTACACGCCACGTGACCTACAGGTACTCCAGCCGATGGACTTCACCCTGCTGCTACTTGCCCTGTCCATCCGCACTCCTGCACACTCTCTGGCCACCAGTGCTACCTCCCCGATAGCCAAAGGGAGAAGAAACGTTCCCTCCTTCCAGGTGCGGCTCTCACCTGCCCCTCGGCCGGCTCTCTTCCTCCTGGTCTCCGCCACCGCCGCCGTGGGCTGGGGGAGGCTGGGAGTGGGGGGCAGCGGCAGGGACTGGATACTGCTGGGCTTGTGGAGCTGCGACAGCAAGCTGGGGGACTTCGGGGGCAGCGGAGGGGGCACGTCGGCAGTGCCGAAGGCTGGGGAGGGCGGCGAGGAGAACCATTTGGGGAGCGTCAGGGGGTACGTGTGTGGCGGAGGAGGAGGTGGGGGTGGCGGTGTGGGAGGGGGACAGTCCCTTCCTTCAGAGGGAGAGGCAGCAGCAGGGAAATCCGCTGTCCTGCCGGGAAACGCGCAGGGGGGAGCGAGGGGCGGGGGAGGAGGCGGGGGCGGGTGTGAAGCTCCTGCTTGAAACTTGGTGGGTTTGTCAGCCTGAGGAGGAGGGAGCGGGGGCGGAGGAGCAGCGCTGGGGGACACCCCCTTGGGAGGGCGCTCGGCTGTAGGGGGGAGAGGCGGAGGAGGGGGGAAGGCGAGGGAAGGTTTGCTGGAGGCCGGAGGCGGTGGCGGGGGGGCGGGCAGGCTGGGCCGCCCCGGGCCGGCTCCGGCTCGGGAGGTGCTGGGGGGCTCCGGTGGGGCCGCTGCCCGTGGGCCTTCAGCCGGGTGCGGCGGGTTACTGCTCGCCTTGGCGGTGCTGGAGGGCGGTGGGGCAGAGGGCTTGGGAGCTGCTGCTCGGACCCCTGGAAGCTGCCCAGGCCTCCCAGCTGAAAAACAGGTATCACACGTTATACCTCAGGGTTTGGTTCTCGCTCATCAGACAGAACAGTGCAAAGAGCCAGCTCTTCATCGCCCCCTCCCCACTGGTTACTCGGAGTGATTAGCTCTCTAAAACCATCTCATATCCAAGAGGTTGTCCCTGGTGTAACGGGGCTTGAGAGGTGATGTGTCCCAGCAGGCACTGAGGACTCTGATCCCTGTTCCTCAGTTGAAATGAAACAGATTAAGGAGAAAGTACTTTCCTTCAAAAGGCCTGAGGTACTTTATACCAGCCCCATCTACCTAGTACAGCCGGCTGAACATCAATGAGCTGTCTGCTCGGAGGAATCGAGAGTCCTAGTGAAAAGACCTCGAAGAACACGAGATGGACACGCAATCAGTGTGCATCCTTGAAGTTAAGAACTTGTTTAAGGTTTAAAAATTCATGCAACATTACATAAAGCTCAATCCCATGGATAAAAGCCAAGTTCTTAAAATTAGTGCCTCAAAGGCTTCCCCAAAGGTACAGGTTCAAATGTTTCCTTTTCAACTGCAAATGCTCAGATGCTTGACCTTACAAAATGTATTTTCCTGAGTAAACGTCAAGGATTTTTCACAAAGCATGATGTCCAAAAAAAGGCATCTCATTCTATATTCACATAGTCAGAGTTTTAGAACAACCCAAAGTAGCTACTGCATCTGAAGCGGTGAGGCGGCCCTGTCACAAGCTGAACTGCCCATTATGGGCTCGTCTTCCAGGAGAAAACCCTGCAGGTAGAGCCAATTTGCATCTTTCCCTGCCGATGCCCACCTTGCTCTGTGCTGCCTGAGCAGTCATCAGCTGCACAACGGCACCAGAGGGCATTGCTGTGGCTCTAAAATAGTCACCCCTTCTTGAGGTGAAAGCAGCAGCAGGGGCTCCCACACATGCCTTCCTTCTGTCTTTGTGAAGCAACAATAGCCTTTTTTCAGGTCAATAAATTACCTTTCTGGATCAAAACTGTGCTTACCAAATCCAGAGAGCAAAAATCTTAAATGTGAATCTTTAAAAGTAACACACAAGCCTGCAATACTGCAGAAATGCACATTAATGGAGGGAAGGAAATATGACTTCTATGCCATTTATGTTGAAGTTGATAAGCTCAGATTTCAATATTCAAGGCACAATTAAAAGTTTTCATTAAACTAATGCAAAAAATCTCCATTAAAACTCTGCACAACCTATTCAATCTCATTCCTACCCAGTGCAGAGATAGCTTATTATTTATATTTTAAGGAATAAGGCACTTGACATCTAGAAAGATTACTTCAAGCACGTTATTAATTGAGCCCTCCATGGTCACGTGATGAACTAAGGGTTCAGTAAATAGCAATAAAAATCAAACACTAAAGCTAAACCCAAAGTGTATTTATCCCAAGCCACAGTTCCCTCCAGTGATTCTTTCATAGAAACAAAGCCCTTACCCGGCATGTCCCTCTGGCCGGCTGGTCTGAGAACAGGGAAGCCACCAGCAAATAAACCTCCCAGAGGCTGCTGAGAGCTGCCTTTATTAATGGCTTGATTAACTCCATCTCTGTTAGTTTCCTTGGGTTCTGTTAAAAAGAACAAAAAACACAGGGTATATCAGAAAGTAATTTCATTCTTGCACTCGGACTAGTAAGACCTGGCACCAACAAACATAGCCGAGAGCAGACTTTTCCCTCTTAAGGCAGGCTCAGCAAGGAAAGTTACTGTTCACACAATTTCTGACCCAGATCTTGGAGCACAGCACCCTCTGGTGCTTCTTAATTTCACATCCATAATGACACCAACCACAAGTTGTGTTAGACAACAGGAAATTCATGCTTCCAGATGGTTTTGGCATTTTTTGTTCTTTTTATCTAGTAAAGAACAGTTTTTCTGCCAGAGCAAACAATTCCCCCTTAAACAATTATTTCATTGAGAAACTCTCAAGGACTCTCAGTTGTGATTTTTTTTTTTTGGACAAGGAAATGCCTGTTAAGGTGATACCCAGTTATAGACTTAATAGTGTTAATAACAGTGAAGTGTTAATAGTTATTCATCTTACAGCAGGATGCAAGTTTAGAAAGCATCTCCACATCCTAAAGCCATATGAAGGTGCAGACCTTTGCTGAACTTTAAACCTGCCCTTCAATTTGAAAACTGTCCAGCTGATCTCCGCAACTGAGGCTTCAGCACAGCTCACCCAGGGCCCTTACCCACGAGCACACACTCACTTTCGATCTGTGGTGCACTGCGGTCATTGATTTGAGTCACTTTTCTTAAGCGAGTTCCCTGCTGGATATCAGCTAACAGCGCGTTCCGTGCTTTTTGGTCTTCCTTTCGCAGTTTTGGCAGCTCTGAACTTCCCTGTTGACAATAAGAATATTAGATGGGGAGGTACAGACAAAAATACATGCTTGGAAAGGACACATAAGCAAATGTGGGATAGAAGATTTGAAATAAACCAGCCTTGGCAGCTGTCATTTCAAAGCCTTTGGGTTGAATCAGCAAGAACAGCGTTCAGTTGCATAAGAGGCAGGAAAGATGAAAGTTTAAATATAACACAAATCTAACACTGGCTGTGCTAATACTGTTGAAAGGAAATTAGGAGACACGCTTACATGAAATGTGACCTCTTGCTTGGCCATTTATGGTCTCTGCCCCACAACTCCAGCTCTAACCACCTCTCTCTTTTCATGCTATTTGCAGTGCTTTACAATACAGATTTTATATCCTACCTTAGAATAAACATATTTCTGTTCTACCCACTTTGCCTTAGGAAAAGATGACAGTTAATTGCATACTGCGCTTATATTTGGATGTGATCACAGAACGCTGTCTTTAGAAGAATACAATTATATTTTAGTAACTTTTCTAGCCTAATCAAGGTCTGTAAATATAAAGTCAGGTTGTCATTTAAAGTTTTGTAACAAAACAAAAATATATATCTTCATTTTTTATTCTTATTTCATCAAGTTTCCTGTTATTTAAAAAAAAGAATAATAAAATCTTTTAAAAGTCTGGACGTTTCTCTTTCCTGAACTGGATATAAACCAGCAAAGCTGTTATTTCTAAACCTGTCATGTGGTTAATGGAGCGGTCTAGCAGAGGGGAATCTTCACGTCAGAGGAGCAGTGTGCTGCATGTGTCCACAGCTACCGCAAATCCCCGGGGGTTAGCTAAGTTCATAAAGAGAATAAATACAGGAATGTTTCCACAGCCCTTAAGTTTAGCATCGTAGTTAAAATAAAGCAGAACAATACTGTCACACTTTGAACCAAAAATACCCAGCTTGGTAGTAGCATTCTGAAAGCAAGACAGACGCTTGAAAATGCTTAACCAGCTGCTGAATTAATAAAATATCTTAGCTTGCTAATCCTAAATGAAGAACTATACTGGTGCGATACTACTTGTTATTTTTGCACTTGCTAAAAACCAAACCAAACCAACAAACAAAACCAGCAAGCTAAATTCGCAGAGCCCCACTAGATGGCGCTCCCGATCCCTTCCAATGCATTCCTGACACCTGATGTAAAACCTCGGAATTATCATCTGGTGACCGATACTATAACCACATATTATTTTAAATATTACAAAAAACCCACTTTGAATACACGGTTTCCTAACTGGATACAGCGCTGCTGGCCCCTTTGGTTTCAGGACAGCATTAGGACAACCCAGAAAAGCTGCCTGTGGGAGCAGTGTCAAACCATGTACCAACCAGACGCTGCTTCCACTTGCATTTTCTTTCAATACTTACTGTGAGAAACGGAAATACCATAACTGGAACAAGGGTGACTCCCCTTCTCACAAAAGCTTTTTGCCAGTATCTTGAATTTCACTCCTCTCTACTCCCACTAACGACTTTGCTGTGGCAGGACAAACAGGATCTAGAGGGATCTGATCAAGACTATGTTTAAAATTAGATCCAGCAGCTGTCTTTTCGTTTCCGAGTTCAAATATCCGTATATTATGCCAGCTGTCCACTTCATCCCCACCCCCCCACCCTGCTCCTTCTTTGAGCAGGTAGGCTGTTAGAATATAAAGCCTTGATATCCAAATGGCTATTACGCTGAAATATCCCACTCATGGCAACTTACATTTGCGAGCACCTGTGATTTGATATCACTTTAACATGGCTAAGACATTAATTTGTTCACAATTTATAGCAAAAAAAAAAAAAAAAAAGATAAAAATAAGGAACACTATTCTGGAGGCCCATAATTCAGCGTAACCTGCTGCCTTTCTCCTGCAGTAGATTCCCTTACTTCAAGCACAACTCCATCCCGTGCCCCAGCTGTTTCTCCTTCCTCCTCCTGTATGTAAGAGACAGATACAATCTCCCATGCCCAGCCTGGTGGATTCAGGTGATTGATGAGCTGCTGAGTAGCTTGATACGGATTCTCTTCTTCCATTAAAAAGTCAAGATGGTCTGGGGTGTAGTGTTGCCTGTTTGCACAGTGGTCAGAGCTCCTTTGGGTTTCTTGTTTGCTGCCTGCTCTCCCAAGGTCAGTGACAATTCTTGTCAAGGATCATTTCACCAGGTAAGTATCTCACCCACTCATCTACTGGTATTACTGTGTCAGCAAATTTGTATTTTTACCATATTGCTTTTTGATACACAATCAAAAAGGAAGTTTCCTTCCTTTGTTTAAGAAATTAATCTGGAATTGACACTCATGCTATGCCTGCAATCCATCGCACAAGAACAGATAATAAACATAAGTTGCGTATCAAGAGAAAAATAAAAGAGGAAGTCATATGGGTGTTAAATCTTCAATTCCGATCAGGTGAAGTAGAAGCATTTAAGCAGAAAGGAAAATATATTTTGAGTCACAGAGGAAAAACAGCTGCATGACAAAGAATGTAATTCTTGGGCTACTTTCTTCCCTCCACCTGCAGGGCAGCCTCATTTATTTACAAAAAGAGAAACATCTCAATCTTTCAGTGAAAATCAGAAAGGAAGCGGAGGAGAACGTGAAGATCATTTGTTTTATCAGATGCCAGAGCTGCCTCAGGTAACACAGAGTGAAATTAAATTCCATACTTTATTTACATGCATCGGTAAGAGAACGGTGGGTTCTCATTACCTTAGTAACCATCAGGTTATTCTGCTACTATTCAGGACATAAATAACAGCACATTCAGTGCATACTTGGAAATAGAACAGAACAAACCACACATGTAAACAGCCTGTACATAAGAGATCTACTCCCTTTTCATCTGACCAAACTCTGCTACTTTTGTTTTCAGCGACCTAAATTACATCCTCAGCTATGTCATTCAGTAAGGTAAAGAGTCAACGTTGGGGCTGCCTGACAGGTCTCCAAAGTACCTGTAAACAGGAATATACCACCAAATCACAATATGTAGAGTGATGTTCCAGAGTGTAAATCATCAGTGATGGAAATACACAGTTCAAAATCTGCAGCTGGTAACTCAGACTGGCAGAGAAATGAATGAGGACAGCACGGTTACACAGAGAGATCAAATCACTGCAACTCGAGGCCATTTGAAAAATAACAACAAACCAAAACACACTCCCCTAAGGCTGAGGGAAGGGGAAAAAAAAATGCACAATATACAAATGTCAAATATAAAACTGAAAATGACCAGATGAAAAGTTCTGACCATACCTCTGAAATTAAAGCCAGCATCCAGAGTGCCAGAAGCCTGACCAGCCATAGGCCTCAGCAGTGACAGTGCATGGGCAAGTGTGCCCGACCTCCTAACACAGGATGTGGCAAGGAAGGATAAACACAGCCCTCTGATATATTTTATCCTTTCAGAAAAAAATAATATTGGCAAAAATGGTTACAAGTTCAGTTCTGGTCTTCAGATCTTAAAAATGGTATAGAAAAAATGGAGATGCACAGGAAGAGAGCTGAAGTGGTATTCAGAAAGCTGGAAGAAACAGTCTGGATTTTAGCAGCTCAGGCTGGTCCATGAGCCCCAAAGCGCAAACCTTCAAAGGGACATGACAGTCAGGACCTGAGATCTATTAATCCAGCAGAGACAGGCATTTGGCGAGTCAATGTAAGACACAGCCAGACAAGCTCTGATTGGAAAGCAGCAAGTATAGGAGCAGCCAGAGTGACCGATCTCCCCTGCAAAGGGCTGTGGACAGCAACAGATCATCGACTTCTTGGTTTTCAGATCAAGGCTGGATCCTCTCTGGTGCTTTTTGTGAAGTGCAAGTGGTTGAGCCTGTACAGAGCTACTTGCGGACGGCAGGGAGGCAGCCAGGGGTTCCTAAGGATTTTTTCCAGTGAATAGTTTTGTTTGGCAGAACAACTCTGTGTACACTAGACATATGGACCACACAAGGTTTGGCCCTGAACAATCACAATCGTAACACCCTAAACTGGGTTGTATCAGACAGACACTTTTTTTAAAGAAAGTGGACTAAAATCCATGGCAATGAACTTCGTTTCTGGGAGTATGACTGCTGCAATATTTGCATCACCTTGGGAAAGTCACTTTACATCTTGCAAGACAAATAAGAGCATCAACCTACCCTCTGGGCTCCTATGATACTTAAAATATTTAAGAGGCATATGTGCTCAGAGACCAAAATGATGTAAATGCAGAAAGCACCAGGCATTTGACGAAGTTCATAGTAGCACAGAAGAGGGGAAATTCTTTGGACTCTGGGCAGCTAGGCCAGGTCATAGTGAATGCAGACACTCCCACAAATGGGTTATATTTACTCTGAATTTTAAATATACCCTTTACTGAATTTGCAAAATACTTCAGGATAGCGTAGATCTTTATAAACCTAATGGTTGCAGCAAAAATGTACCTCCAGCTACCTGCACAATCCCAGTAGCCGGGCAGTCACAGACCTTTGTTTCAGAATAAATCCATCAGCTGATGAGAAAAGAGGATCCACTACTCCAGCCTTGCAATAGGTAGGAGCCATAAGTAAGATAAAATAAAGCACAATTCCATCCAAAGGCACTACATTCTATTTTATTTCAGAGAACTCATAGTACTGTGTATTATATTCCTAACATGTAATGAATTGTGTCATCACAGTGGATTCCCTTTCCTGGTCACTTTTTATAGGAAATACTGGAAACACAGCACTGTAGAAAAAAAAAAAAAAAGTATTTATCTGAAGTAGATTAAAAAAATAAAACAACAAAAAAAAGAAGTCAAAATACATTTATCTCATCCCTAAGTAGCTATTTGGTGAGACATAACAATAAAAATAAAAATCCACCAATCAATTTGACACACAGTATTTTATTATGGGCAGAAAGAGAGCTCTCTCTTTTGCTGACAGCTTCATTTATTTCTGTGAATCTGATGTCAATCACCCTTCCACTCTCCCATGGCCAATTTTTCCCCCCTAAGTTAAAAAAAGAAGTTATTCGAGGCAGAGACCAAGCACAGATACTGGCAGAAGGCAGACAAGGCATATATTTTAGTAAAATACGGACTTGTTAAGGGGTGTCCTCAAACTCTATTTTTTTCTGCCATGCTCAGCCAAACCCGCAGAGAATGGCCAAGGCCAGGGATCTTCACCACTGCAGCATGCAACACCTCAGCTTTGGCTTTGAAGGAAAGGGAAGATGTTATAGCAAGATAAGGAAAGATGAACAGAGAGCTCTGAGAAAAGGGACGCCTGGTCACAGAGACACACATTAACAGAAACAAGAGTTGCTGAGCCAGTCCTGGCCTTCTCTGACATCCAATCTGACATGATTCAGAGACTAAACTTAAACTAAGAAATGCAAAAGTCTACAAACATGGCAATGGACAATTCAAATCAGCATGTAGAACAGCAGACAGGGCAAAAGCAGTAACAGGTACATAGGCAACGCAGTCAGTGACGTGGTAGTGCCAAGTCTGGCCAAAGAAACTGTCCATCAACAGTGAGGGACAACTGAGATGTCTAAACCTTACTTCAAGGACACACAAAGGATCAAGGAAGAGCCAGAACAACTGGAAATATAACAAAACCCCCCAAATATTATATTAAACATAACTGGGATTCTGGTGTAGACAAATATGGATTGTTCAGGCAAGAGGACAATAAAGGTGAGGGTAGCTGTGTAATGCCCTATGTGCGTCATGCCAGAGATGGCTAAGAATATCGAGAGGAAAACACAGCTTGTTTGGGGTTGGTAAATCATCTGAGGAAGGATGATGGGTGTTCTCATTCCCCATATGGCATAGCAAGGCTCTCCAAGTAGGAGGGCACGGAGGGAGAGATGCTGACTGGGTCCTCATCCAGCCATAAAGCTCCTGCTCTCTTGAAGGAACGCCA
The DNA here is from genome assembly GCF_963082525.1 of Nesoenas mayeri. Classification (NCBI taxonomy): domain Eukaryota; kingdom Metazoa; phylum Chordata; class Aves; order Columbiformes; family Columbidae; genus Nesoenas; species Nesoenas mayeri. Next base: position 127,247,456 of record NC_137543.1, read on the forward strand.
GGCATGGGCTTGGTGCTTACAGCAGTCTTGAAGGGTACAGACGTGGAGTGAGGGGCCATAAGAGGCTACATCCTGCTAAAATACCCTTCTTGGAACACTGCTGATGAAAAAGAATGGACTAAGAACAGGGGAGACCTGCTCACAAGCAACTTACTCCATAGCATCCTTCCATTCAACTGCAAGCTGCTGACCACAAGTGTTCCCTAAGGAGATCCCTCTTAAGCATCAGGAATACTGTATTTATATGAATTGAACTCTGCATCCTTTTCAAAACCAGAAACTGACAGAAAAAGAAATATTGTGAATAAGATGACAGAACGTTCAAACAAACTACAATGTCATCATTTTTAACTAAAAGAGTGAGGTTGTTTTGGAACAAGGTAGAATACAGGAGATGACCAGAAACCTCAGTGTAAGCTAACAAGTATGTCTTCCTTGACATAGCAGAGGAGTGTAAAAGTCATCTATGCATTTGTAGCCTAACATGGAATCTGAAGCGCCAGAGGAACTTGTTTTCCCAAGAACAATCCACTTTTACTAGATTAGAATTATGCCAAGAATTCACAATTGTGTATTTCCAGCAGAAGCAGTTTGCCCAGCAGGCAAGAGCATTGCTCTTACAAAGAATTCTCAGACGGGCAGCTAAAGTCTCTCCTGTGACTGTGCCAAGAAATGCAATTGCAACAAAAACCAAGAGCTTATTAAAATAATAAAATAAACCCAGTTTCCAGCAAGTCACAAACAGAAGTACAATACAGAAAAACATTGTGATCATTCTTGCATTTAGATATGCATCAGGTGTGCTTTCACTCATGCATGGTCAAATGCAAAATAAAATAAAACGAACTCCCCTTCCAGCTTAAGGAAATAATCCAACAAGTCTCAACAACAAAGCACATGACTTATTTTAAGTATTTTAAACTGTTTGTTTATAAAGAAGCTTGTGAGATCTGGTATGTGTGAGTTTTGGTTCATCTATTCACAATAGAGCCCCGACCGCTGATTTAAAGCTTTTTAATAATGGGAAACCTCGCCACGGTGCAAGACTCCACCTGCACAGTCAATCGCAAGATCAGGGCCGCTTCTCCTGTTTCTGCTGCGTAGCATAGGATGAAACTAATTAATTCCTGGCACTTGGTTTACCTGGGTAAACACAGCAATATCTCAGCCTTCTAGCAAGCTGAGCTGCAAATGCTTCCCATGTGAGGGGTTCACTTTCCAGCCAACTTTTTTTTTTGAGGGAACTCACATAAGGGGACATGCCAAATAGCTTCCTGGCAACTAATGAAGTCATTGTTTCAAGAGAATGACATGACCAGCATTTCACGATTCCATCTACACCCAGCTCAATAATGATTAACCATGATCTCAGTCTCCATCGCACAAAGTTCTGCAATCTGAACCTGCCGGGTTGAGAAGGTCACCGAGCAATGTGTGTCCTTAGATAGGCCTTGTCCATACCAGCCTTGTTCCTCAGCTTCTAGCAAGGGAAGTACTGTGCAGAAGTTGTTACAGATCTCTTCCCAGACTTTCAGCCACCGCCTAGTCCTGGCCTTAGTCCCAAATAATGAGACGTTTCAGCATTAGCAGAGATGGTGCCTGCTCTGCACAAGCATCTACCCATTCCCAGCAGACACAGCAGCAGGGAACAAAAGAGAGAAAAAATGGCACAGCAGGAGTTATTGTCTTCTACATCTCTATTCCAGTGCTCATTCCAAACACCACCAGTGATCGATGCCACTGCACCCAATAAAACCCTCTTCATGTTATGTTAGCACCACTCCGTCAGACAATGTAAAATCTTCTATACTTAAAGGTTCAATTGCTCCTGCTACAAACGGAGCAGTGGGCTCATTCACAAGGCTGTACTTAAAGTTTTCCGGTGTGGGTTGCTACACTTCTGTACCTGAATGCAAAAATGCAAGGGAATCAATATGGTGATTTATACCTGCTGAGCCATTTAGCTTTTCTATGGGTATTTAACTTACCAACACTCCCATTTTCGGCATATATTCTGGCTGTTCTTTCACTAAAAGAAAATATGCAGTAACAGAAGCCACCAAAATGAAGGGAGTATAAAATCAAAACTACTCTAAAATTTTTTTCTCAGCAGTTCAGAAAGATCAAAAGTCAGATACCAAAAATACCCTGAGACTGGCTTCAAATACAATTTTGACCTTCACATTCTGATTTATAAATTTTTGGGATTCAAATTCCAAGGATTTCCTCTGCATCAGTGAAAACATAGGTGAAAATTCTTCCATAAAGAAGGAAACATGAGGCCCTGGCATTGCAATGAAAATGTCAAACAGCACAAGGCTGAAAATGCTGCCATGGGAGCCAGTGACACCACTGCTGTTTGTTCTCTCTCTCTACCACAGTAGGGTTCCCAGAATGACGAGGGTTACTATGAGTAGTGATAACAAAATATTCAACATATGGCAACCTATGCGTATCACAACTAATCTTGCTTTGTTCTAAGAGTGCTGTGCCATTTCTCCTACCCAGTTACCTGTTATGTGTTTTAGTATCCCTGAAAATTACGGTCAGCTCAAGATAGGAGAATAATAAGAAACTAACATTTCTTGCAATGTCACCTTCCAGCCACGTAGAGAAGTTCAACTCAAGTATTGCTATAATTCTGAGTTCTCTTTTAATTAAAAGGCTACAAGTGTAAGATTAACTGGCAGATGGAATTTAATATGTAGCCACTACATACACTACAAATGGGGTAGTGATTTTTCAGGGCAGTATTAGCTTGTGATTAGAATGGTAAATTAACCTCTGAGCTCTCTGTAGCTAGGCTGCTTCTAGTACCTGGGTTTGATCTTCACATCTGGTACCTCTGCGAGATGCTGTAGTCTCTATACATTATACAGACGAGAAACAGACAGCAAGAAAAAAAAAATGAAATGCTTTCCATTCCATTCAGACAACACACAACATTATGAAGAAACCTGCAAAACAGAACTTGCCACCCAAATACATTAGAAGTGGTGACCTAAGAGATCTCAAGTAAAGAATTCAAGATTAGCACATATGAATATCTGCAGTACATGCCCCTGTCCACATTAAACACAGGGAGCAATGCCAGCCTAGTACTATGCTTTCTTTACATCTTCCCCACTTTTCATAGCTCCCACTTACCCTTTCTGTATTTGTTGACTACAGGAACAGAAGACTGCAGCAACAATGCTTTGAGATGCTATAGTTGTGCGACATTTTCCACTATCTGAAAATGAAGTCAAATATACCACACAAAGACACATCATCTTCCCTACATAATTGCTGCTCATTTCTTTATGAAAGCAGACAGGTATGAGGTGTGATACATTATTAAAACACTAAAAATCAGTTCCTTTATTTTGGCTGGAACAAAGTGTTCTCCAAAATGTCAGCTGCACCTTGGCCAGCCCTCAGCACAGTCTGTATGATGGCCAGTCATCAACAAGGTAACCAAGCCTGCACTCTGCTCCAGAATGTTTTACCTAGCTGCAATAAATACTATGATTTAGTATCTCCTGACCTAGGAACTTCATGACAAAGTATTGTATCTGATCTTACTCACAGCTCACCTAAAATTTTAGTAAACACATTCCTAATTATCTTGTAATTGGCACTATGGGTGATCCTGTTAAGCTTTCAGTGTTATGAATGCATGCCTAGGGGCCCGAGTGGAAACTTAGAATCATAGAATGTCCTGAGTTGGAAGGGACCCACAAGGATCATCAAGTCCAACTCCTGTCCCTGTATATGACAACCCCCCAGTTCACACCATGTGTCTGAGGGTGTTGTTCAGTCTCTTCTTGAACACTGTCAGGCTTGGGGCCATGACACCTCCCTGGGGAGCCTGTTCCAGTGCTCCACCACCCTCTAGGGGAAGAACCTTTTCCTAATGTCCAACCTAAACTTCCCCTGGCACATCTTCCTGACATTCCTTTGGGTCCTATCACTGGTCACTAAAGAGAAAAGTTCCCCTTGTGAGCAAGCTGTAGCTGCAATGAGGTCTCCCCTCAGTCTCCTTCAGGCTGAACAAACCAAGTGACTTTAGCCTCTCTTCACATGGCTTCCTCTCCAGACCCTTTACCAACTTCATAGCCTTCTGGACACTCTCCAGTAGCTTTATATCTTTTTTATCCTGTGTTGCCCAGACCTGCACCCAGTGCTCCAGGTGAGGCCACACCAGCGCAGAGCAGAGCAGAGTGGGACAATCACCTCCCTCGCCCAGCTGGCAATGCTGTGCTTGGTGCACCCAGGACACAATTGGCCCTTGTGGCTGCCAGGACACACTGTTGGCTCACATTCAACTTGCTGTTGACCAGAACCCCCAGATCCCTCTGTGCAGAGCTGCTTTCCAGCACCTCATCCCCCAGTCTGTATGTGCAGCCAGGGTCAGTGTGTCTCAGGTGCAAAATCCAGCACTTACCTTCTTAAACTTCATGCAGTTGGTGATTGCCCATTTCTCCAATTTGTCCAGATCCCTCTCCAGGGCCCCTCTGCTCTCCGGAGTGTCAACAGCTCCCCCCAGTTTTGTGTCATCAGCAAACTTACTAAGCAACACCTCAAGTCCTGAGTGTAAGTCATTTATAAAGACATCGAAGAAGCGCTGGCCCTAAGAAGGATCTCGGTGGAACCCCGCTAATGACTGGTCACCAGCCTGACATAACCTCATTTACTAGAACCATTTAAGCCTGACCTGTCAGCCTATTGCTCACCCAAGAAACTACCTTCATTTTTACAATAAATAATTAGCAGGCATACACGCATTAATGCATAAACACACTTATATGCACACATTCTCTTTCTCATATTATATTTGGTTAAGACTAAATCAAAATACCATAAATCATCAGGATTTTCAGCCAAGCTGTTGTATATACGTTGTTTTTTCTCTTGTCAAAGAACAGTAGTACTAAATGTCACAGGAGAAAAACCAACTCCCACACAGCTTCAGAGAAGCACTGTAGTGCTCTGAATTTCTTGGGAAGGTTGGGGAAAACAGCTCAACAAGGTTTTCACTCTGACAACTGTATGAAGGAGGGGAAAAAAATACATCCCCCCAAAGGAAACGGTCAGCTGATGTTTTCCTTAACATTGGAAATCCTGCCTCTGTGTAAATTATGCATTTATCACAGTATTATACCATGAGGAATTGCTCCTCTGAATTTTTGTTACAAGAAGGGAAAAACCAGTCAGAATAACAAACTTGTTTATCTACAAATTTGTTTATCTACAACAGAAATTATGGGTTTTTAAACCAAATAATAATGCAGTGATCATTAAGGTTAATCTACATACCAGTCTAGCATTGAGCATTATTTCAAGTTTCACATTTTTCCACACCAAGGTAAGCACATTTCTTTCTTCTCCTGCTCTCCTAGTTTTCAGTATGTCAATAAGGCAAATAAACTCCTGGTGCTACTTTACTGGCTTTAATCATTTGGTCCATTATGGTTTTGGGGGATTAATTTCTATGCTAAAGCTTTAATAAGAACAAGTCTAAAGAGAATAGAAGTATTTTCTTAAACTCCAAAAACACATGAATCATTAAACAAACATCTTCTCTGAATAAGGCACAACCCAGCAGGGCTGCTACGCATCCACACTTCCCTCAATGTTAACATTTTTAATAGGTGACGACTGATCATAACATTAGGAATTCAAATGTACAGACAAAGGCTGCACAGCAGCCTCCATTGCACGTAAAAAGTGAACATGGTTTATCAAAACAAAACTTTCTCTTGATCCTCTTTTGGGAGATGAAGCAGAGAAATTTTCAGTGACTCTCAGGGGTGGTATCTACTCCTGGAAATATGACAGCCAAAACCAACCGGAATATTTCATATGATAAATTAAAAGGCAAAAGAGATACAAGAAATAGAGGGGGAATAAAAATAATTTTTTCAGAAGTAGAAAGCTTTAAAAAGAAAAACAAAAAAACAAACACAAAACCACCACCATTGCAGCCCCGCCCCGAACCCACACAAACCAACAACAAAGACCTGTGAAAAAACATACCCAGGTGATGCACATGTGCCTATAAAACTGAAAGAGCTTTAGGACAAACAACCTAATGCCTCCTTGCTAAGTTTCCTCTACGAGGGTGGAGGGGGAAAGAGAAAAAGATTTGAATTCTGTAAGCCAGTACCAGGAAATATATTGGGGCACAGCTTTATTCTGCCTACTCATCCATCTTATCTTTCTCTAGGCAGGCACTTGAAGACATGCTCAATTCATCCAATTAACTATATTTACATTTTGACTCAGCCACCTACATCTGCTATCACAGATACCCTACCATTCCCTCCTGAAAAGTCCACTTTGTTTTCTTTTAAGCAAGCTCTAACAGCCAGAAGCTTTTCAGCTGTTGGGCACAGGTGGCTCCTAACACGTCTGAAGTACCATCTCCAAGTCACTTTACTATTGTCTTGCAACAACTTTTGTGAGCAGAATTCAGTACAAATACTTACAGAACACCTGCAAATCCAAAATCTTTGAAGATAGTAAGAAAGGACCAAAATTTCTTCTGCCTTAAGATGGAGTTAACAGTACAGAAAAGTCAAGTGCCAACAGTACTTAGGATTTCAATGAAGTAAGGACCTCAAAATCATTTGGGACCATGGCTCATCATATTCACTAAGAAAATGTGCCAAAAAAAAGATAACGTGGTGAATACTTCTGCCAAAATCTCTTAACAATGAAAACAAGAGGAAAATACGGGTATTTTCCATGTAATTAGAAAAGCAAGAGAAGTCCATGGTACCCATGCAATGGCATCATGCAAAATGACAGGATTCTAAAACCTCAACCTACGCACAGACATTTCTAACATAAATCAAGTAAATTAAAGTAGTGGATTGCCTGCACATCAATAGCAAAATTAAAACCTAACTTCTAATTGCTAACATGTAAATGTTACTCTGGTTTAATTATATCAGTATAATAAAAATCACAGTGCTGTTTACTTTGGAATGTTTCCAGGTGTTGCTCAAATAAAACTTATTTGCTTTGAAGGTTTTCCTTAAACCTATGTGCCAGTTAGAATTTTTCTTCTTCCACCCTCCAACTGCAGATTTAGCAGCTGTAACAACAGCTGGGCAGTTTAGCAGCTGTAAAATACAGATGCCAGGTACCAGAAAATAGCTTCCTAGTAAAAGAAAATGGGGTCTGTAACAAGTTTTCATGGATTCCCCAATTATAAGATTTTACTCTGCAACTTGGCACCAGCTGACTCTTACATTGTACTTCTGCTGAACTCACCAGGGAGACCACAGATCTCTCAAAGTTGGCCCTCTCTGATTCGGTTTGGACAGGGAAAGATCCTTTTGCTGTTACAAAAAACCTCAATGTTCTGTCATATTATTTTCTTTATGTTGGTTCATGTGCTCTTTTCAGTGTCAACACTCTTTAAAATTAAGGCTGTAATATCAGACGTTAATTAGAAATATGCTTAGTTTTTATCCTATCACTAAGATAAAACTGACTCTAGATTCTGTATGTCTTACACACAGCAGATGACATTTGAAATAGAATGATCTAACTAAAATAAAGAAATACAGCATAAGCCCCCTTGCATCAAAACCCTGTCATAGTAGTGATTCTAGTCATCAGAAAAGGAGGGGAAACAAAAAGCTGAACTTGTTCATACTGGTCTTTCAGGGTACTCTTAGCTTTCTCAAGTCTTTTACAATTGACATACGTTAGAGAAGTCTAAAAATATCTCTAGATATTTACTGCACTAAATGTATTAGGATAAGAACACTTGCAGCTTCTCTTGACTTTAACTGCAGTTGTGGGCATTAAGTTGCTCACAAAATTCAGCCCATTAATTTTAGTATCTCATTATAGGTTGTGCACCAATCCAGAAGAGCTGCTAACTGAGAACACTGCTCATGGTACCCAAAGGTAAAACAGAATGAAAAAAAGGAATCAAGCACTGCTGATTTCATGTGCTGTCTGTGTCTTCCTCTTCATCTCCACAGTTCACAGGAAGTTTTACAAAATAGTTCAGCCTGCAAAGTAGCAGAGAGAAACAAGCAAGGAAGCTTTCTCCTGAAGGAAGATAAGAACATTATCAAACAAAATCTACAGACATTCATGGGAACAAAACAGGCAAAGATGCCAGAGAATGCAAGGGAGAAATAAAGTTCTTAAGAATAATCTGAAGTACATTTAAAGTACCATGTACTGTTTTACTACAGGGACTAACATACACTGCAAATAATTACAGCAGTGACAGAAAAATACATGAAAAAAAAGAGTCAGGAGAGATATTATGTGTTGAATACAACCCTGCTAGGTTTCACCCTTTCAAAAACAGTCTAAGAATTTCAGTGCAGAAACAGGCTATGAACAATTAATTGCAGAACACAAGTAATGACTTACGTATGTTTTACCATAAGTACAATAATTGATTATGAAGGTATGAAAATGCAATACCCTGAAACTTCACTCAGAGCATCCTCCTCTTCTTGCAAACATACTGGCAGGAGACATGTTCTGCTTAATGACACACAGAGCAATCATCTGTTGGAAGCCGTAGTTGTTCCTGCACATGTATAAAAGCACATTGTGCTGTATTCCCAGGAAGACAGCATATGCTAGAAAGAGCAACACCTACCACTGAACACTGTGAGTCTTAACAGAAGCTGTAAGAAAGAGGATGAAGAAATTAACATTTACCACCTGCACATTACCAATACAAAAATGAGTTAGTTCCCTGTGGCTGGAGAAGTATTCATAAATGTTAAGTTCTCACCACATGCACCTTAATGCAATTATCTCCAAACCATCTGATCCTGCACCCCTAGCAATAAAAAATTTTTTGAGCATGCACCCCAATGTACCTATATTTACTTATTTATAAATAATACACCTGTATGACCAAAGTTCTAGTATTTTCTTCTTGCACCCCAAAGGATGATCACACACATCCCACTTTGGAGATGACAGATCTAATGAATAGAAGGACGAAAGCCAGCAAAACAAGCAGATATTTGCTATGAATATCCACACCGAAATTCTGGGGGACTGAGCTGACTACTACAGCTAAGCTTTTGCTAATGGAGATGAAAAGTCAATCTTACCAGAGGCGGTGGTGGAGGGGGCCCTCCAGAAGGCAGAGGAGGCGGTGGAGGAGGAGGTGGTGGTGGCGGCGGTGGCACAGGCATCCGTTCAGATTTCTAGCTCCACGCAGTTATCAAAAATATAACCAAAGTCTATGTCCTTGAGGAGAAGGAAGGGAGGAGAAAGAAAAGTGGGGGGAAAAAAAAGAAAAGGAGGAACGTGTTTATACACTGTAAGCTGAAGATCAGCCAAATTTCTAGCTCACAGCAGACTGAAGACTTTTATACTGTGCTGCTTCCAAAACTACAGAACGAGCAGCCTCATTATAGTTCTCTGATGACAACATTCATCTAAAGAGCAAGCTCACAGATCTGGCCAAGTGCCATGAATACCGAATGCATCGATGCCAGCCAGGCCAGCTTTAACTATTATGCCTTGCTTCAATCCAGCCCAGAGCCCTGAAATGCAATTCACAGGCAACCACAGGTAGGCACGCTCCTGATGGGACAAAAACTCCATTGATTTAAGCCAGAGTTTTGCTGCTCTAAAGACAGAGTAAGTGACTCTGTGACATTCACTGGACTTGCCCCAATGTTACCAAAAAAAAGAAAAAAAAGAAAAAAACAAGGATTGAATAAATGAAGAAATCATTCTACAAATTAAAGTTTCATTAAACACAGTTCTGTTACCAAAGGACAGCATATAAGGACCAAGCATCTCATGTATTAAAGTCACATGTGTTTTCCTGTCATTTTTAAATGTTCACTTTCCACAACTCTTCAGTAATGCACTGACTATAGGGACACATACCTTCCAGCAAAATCTGGTGGTGGTGGTGTTGTTTTGTTTGTTTTTTAAATTGCCTGCAGAATGCAGGGTATCCATCAGTCACTGATTTTCACTTCTAACCCAGCCCCTGACATGACTGCATCCCCTCTCAGTCTGAAGTCATCTGTAAAGTTAGTAAGTAAGCCCTGTATTTCATCAGTAAAATTGCAAATGAAAGTACTAGGCAGCCCCAAATATAGCCCTCTGCAAGCCATACTTGATAACTTCCTTTATTTTGATAGTGACTCTCAAAGAAATGCTCCAAACATGGGTTTACATCTAGTTTTATGTCCATTGCATCATGACTGTCTTTAGAGATTCTTTACAATGTCATGCAAAACAGCATCAAAAGTCCTACAATAACACAAAACATGTCATCTGCTATTTCTTTTCTATAAGGCTTTACCTTAGCAGGAAATTACACTGATTTGACACATTTGTTCTTTATACATCTCTGTAGATGATAACTTATTTTCCTTTGTCCTCTAAGCATTTAGAAACATCTTACTCATTTTGGTGTTTTTCTAGAAATTTATGTTAAGTTGAAAGCACCACAGTTCCCAGGCCTTAGTCCCCTAATTCTTTCCTTCTTTTTTAAAAGCAGTTACTCTGTTTATGCTTTTCCAGCTGCCTGAAACCTTTTGGCCAAGTAATTTAAGAATCACCTGTGTAAGCAGAAGAAATGAGACTGTTCAACCTGGAGGGTTTCAGGAGAGAAACGACTGTTTCACGACAGAAATGTGGCAAGTTACAATCTTTGAGGGAATACTTGGATGGGAAGAGTCAATGAAGTTAAAAGGTACATACAGCTTTGTCCACTTCATACCAAGTGTCCGTGAACAATATCCAGATAATATCTGAGTATTTTCCTTCTGCTGTATCTTGTAAAAAAGCTTATGAGAGACCAATCAAAAATTAACTATGCAGAGCTTCCGCAACATTTTTCTCCCTTGAGAGATTGCTATGCAAAGGCCTATCATATCAAAGCACCCTGGATCTTTAAGAGAATTGATCACAATCACTTCAATAATGGCTTAATGAAGCTTTCCAAGAAAGCTGGCATCACAGCATCTCCACCATTCCACCCTCATTGTTGCCCTGTGCAAAAAACTGTTATCAGAAGCTATCTCTTTTCCTCAATTAAGTCATTCAAAAACCTGGACATAAGGAGAATGAGTCTTCCCTGCTAATAATATGTTTCGGGTTAGTATCTTCCTACCCTGCAATACAGGCCTTTTGTCTTCATTAAGGATTTAGATAGGAAAATATGCTCTTAGTCAAATTAGCAAAAAAAAATACAACCCACGCATCTGTGGCAGACCATATGCATGGCAGCAGGAGGTGAAGCACACTGGGGGCGAGCGGCAGCAGGAGAAAGGAAATGGGAATCAGCTCTTGGTATTTAGAAGTCAATCTTGCATCTGAAATGCAGACCATTCACAGAATCATAGAATGTCCTGAGCTGGAAGGGACCTGCAAGGATCAAGTCCAACTCCTGTCCCTGCATAGGACAACCCCCCAGTTCACACCATGTGTCTGAGGATGTTGTCCAGTCTCTTCTTGAACACTGTCAGGCTTGGGGCCGTGACACCTCCCTGGGGAGCCTGTTCCACTGCTCCACCACCCTCTGGGGGAAGAACCCTTTCCTAATGTCCAACCTGAACCTGCCCTGGCACATCTTCCTGCCATTCCCTCAGGTTCTGTCATTGATCACCAGAGAGAAGAGATCAGCACCTGCCCCTTCTCCCTTTGTGAGGAAACTGTAGACCATAATGAGGTCCCCCTCAGTCTCCTCTTTTCTGCTTGCCTCTCTCACTAGTCTTGACCCCAGCACCCATTCCTTCCAGTGATGTTCCAGGACCAGAATCATAGAATCATTTTTATTGGAAGAGACCTCAAGATCATCAAAACGAACCATAACCTTACTCTGGCACTAAGTCATGTCCCTAAGAACCTCATCTATATGTCTTTTAAATATCTCCAGGAATGGTGACTCCACCATTTCCCTGGGCATTCAGTTCCAGTGTTTGACAACCCTTTGCATGAAGAAATTATTCCAAATATCTAATCTGAACACCTCCAGTGCAACTTGAGGCCACTTGTGGCCACCTACAACCCAAAATTCCATGCGTAGGCAGTGTTCACCACGTATCCCACTCCCCCATCCTGAATCCTCTGGTCCAGTGACGCAGGAGAAGAATGTATTTAGGGGAGCTATAACCCACAACCTTTGAATTAAATATTGGAGATGCCCTACAGCTTTCTTCCCATGCTGTTTCAAATCCTCTACAAATGAACTGTCTTTCAGAAAATTCTGACTTCCTTTGTCTCCTATCACAAATTCAGAAGCTAAGTGTCCCAACCTTGGCATGCTTTTGTGCACACAGACAAATTCATATGGTTTTTTATACCAGTACTATTACAGTGTCAAGGTGATCACACCTAATACCCACGCAATGAATAAATGTTTTCCGTGTAAGGGTTCTATCTGTTCAAGTGAGCTTTGGAAGAAGGAATGCTGTCATTCACACAAGGAGACATTGATAGCAAAGAAAGTCTGGATGTAGATAAAGATAGGCATCTTCAATAAAAAAAATTAGCTCTTAAAATTTGGTCATAACTGCACTATCTACACATTTTGAGAACCTCTTTTGTATCACTGCACTAACACTTTAATATATCAACATGTGTTATGTGGAAGCCTCTGTTCCTTTGTTAAAGGTTGTATTTAGGCTGTATTTCATTTGCCTCTTCCTCCCTCATCAAGTTGCTACTCAAAATATGGCTGGCAATTTCAGACAATAGCTTCAGAATATGCTGGGGTTATGGATTTGCACATTATAAGCTAAATAAATTCTGAATTAAAAACAAAAAACGGAGTATCACATTGGTCAGTTCTAGTGTCTGTTAAGAGCCAGACGAGAGGGAAATGCCACTAAGGGTCCTTAAGGCACATGTGCCCTTTCTCCTCTATACATATTTCTAATTGGAAGAGCAGGGTCTGAATTATCCCTGAGGGACAGAAAGATAAAGATACAGTTTTAAAAGCTGGCAATAGATGAAGGGGAGAAGCCCGTGTGTTTAGCCTCAGTTTTCTCAGGCAAAAATATAATGTAAATCTTCCCTTGACTTCTACATCACAGAATATAATCAGGCCCAACAATCACGGAATTTATTGAAAAAAAAAGGAAAATCCCAAATCTAGTCCACCTCCCTACGAAAGCAAGGTTGTACATCTTTTTTTAGTGCTTTCTGAAGTCTAATTTTAGGTGTCCCAAATAATGTGACTTGTATTATTTCCTTTGGGAGGCTCTTTAACAGTCAATTCTCATAGTTCAGATTGCCTGAAAAATCAGCCTAATTTCTCCTTTTCTGCATTTGATCCCATTTGCACTCTACTGCAGATGACTCTGCCTTGTACTAAGTAAAATAGTTTCTCCTACCCCTCAGCATCAACTTTCTGAAATACAAGAATTCTAATTCAGAAGTACATTTACAAGGTCTAATTATATTTTTTGAGCTGTTTTACTTCTTACAAGTCATCCCATCAGTCAGTGAACTGATTATTGTTCTTGGGTCTCAAAGCAATCGGTCTTTTTTTGTCCCCTCGGTAAGGGTAATTCTAAGACTGGTAATTTCAGGTGTCATAGACTGTTCCTTGCTTCTCACAGAGCTTGCTTGAACAGCAGCTGGGTTTAAGTAAGAACAGCAAGTACAGTCCTCAACACAGAACTCTGAAGGCCCAAATAAAGTCTTCACTTAGACTTTCATTTTGAAGTGACAGACAAGACAAAGAAGATGCAGATGCTGCTTCTTCATGAAGTGGTCTCAGCCCTGTGCCTGAACTCACCTGTGGTAAACTCAGACTAAGCTTTTATGTAGATCTGGTCTCACCTTGCTCAGCCATGGGATGGACACAAGCTCTGATCCAAAAGCTTCCCAAAGGTCTCCTTCTAAAGTGCCACTGACACAGTGCTGGGCACACACCACAATTAAGTCCTGCTAGGATCACAGAGCCACACTAAGGAACAAGCTGGGTTTGGGACAGCAGCTGTCACGTCTCCTGCCACACTGATGCCCAGCAGAACCACCACAGGTCTGTCTGCAAAGGCTGTGCTGAAGTACCTTCAACTGGCATGGAAAGGCAAGGCAGGGAGCACTCTGCCTCCCATTTGGAACAGTGTCTGGAAGGTGAAAGGACAGAGGAAAACAACTGTTTAAATGCACATAATATGCATTTATATGCAAATTTATTTCTTAGCTAGTAGTATTTTTTTTTTCTTTTCCTTATGTCTTTATGTGGCATAATCATATAAAAATACAGCTGGAATTTCCAATACAACACTTAACAAATTTGGAGAAAGGACTGCAAAAGAACGGATCTGTTTTTACTGGATATGCAATCATTTGCATTGTACACTCTGAGGCAGGTAATTCAGCTTTGGGGAGATGTACAGATTTTTTTGCTTCAAAATGAAGGCTGGGGTAGATATTTAACAGGTGTGCAGGAAAACTTATCTAAAATATTGGTCTTATTTCCTGATTAAAAACTAAAGAAAATGTAGAACACAAACTCTGTTTTTAAGTTTTAATCAGCTTTTATATAATCAAATATGATTTCTCCATTAACTATACTGTTCTGAGTAACAGCTTTTAAAGCCTTATGTTTTAACAGTAAACTCAATGAATTCCAAAATCACACAGGAGAAACAGCATCAATAAGCATCTGCTCATCTTTCACAATGTAAATGTAGACAGTGAGCCTAATTGTGCCCCCATTTGCTCCTGTCAAACATCACCAAAGAGCAGCTGAAATCACTGGTACCAGCACACCACAGGTCTTTCGAAGACAGTACAACACATGCAGAATCAGAGAAGAGAAAAAACAGAGAGCAGTGGATGTGTGTTACACAGATCAAATTTTCTTCTGTCACTATCACACAACTGGAAATGACTTGGAAAAAGCCTCTGTTTGGAATGGATCAGTTTAGATTTTAAGCATAACAGAACCAAACTATGTAATTTTTAAGCACCAGATGCTACATTTCTTTCTACCATTTTCAGTGTGAATCACTTTTTGTGTTTAGAAAATAGAACAAGGAAGAATCATGGTAGAACCTGCAAGTATCCTCATAGTTTCCTCTCTGCAAAATAACCCCTCCACAAAATACTTGACAGTCTCTGCTGTATTTGAGAGATTTCAGAGCAGTGCAGAACCATGAAACTGTTACCTCCTTTTACAGCTCATGAGAAATGAAAGCACTCATATACATACCTACCTTACTAGATATAGTTTAAGACATTCACAGGTGTATTCCTACAGCTGACTAAGAAAACTACAGTCTTTCACCATTTCCTAACAGACAGTAGCCAGATCACATACAACTTACGAGGCAAATTTCTGCTCTCAGTCACCATTCACATTACTGCAACTAAAGGCAGAATCTGGCTTCATAATTTCCATTGAAATGTACAAACCTTGGGGGCTTCTCCTCCATATAATATCCGATGAAATACTTTTAAGCAGCATTTGTCTACACAGAGTCTGTGGGATTATCTCACAGCATGTAACAGTATCCTGCATTTAAGCCAAGGAACATAAATTCTCCCCAGTTTGGACTATTTCCACCAGGCTTGATCCAGCTAAGGGCTGCATTCCCTTTCTGCCTACAAAAACCAGCATGACTCTTGTTCTGTCATGAGCCTGATAACGCTGCAACAAACAAGCCAGGGCTGACCTAGCACAAATTACAAGGATTTGAAGACGCCTTGCTTCCATGTGTGCTGTGGGTAGAGTTCTCCCCTGGGTTCCCTATGGTGCTGAGGCTGGAAATTGAAGTGCTAGGTCTTGACAAACCTCCCTTCAGAGGCAAAGCTGTGCAGATGACTTCATGTCCCTACACATGACTATTTCAGGGTGTAGCTTCCTCTGTTCTGTGGGAATCTGCCATAGAAGACTAATTGCTGTAAGGAAGCAGAATAACAGAATTTGTTATCCTCTTTTAAATAAGGAGCAAGAGAAAACAACAACATTTAAGAAGAAGAAGAAATATATTAGGCTGACCATAGTGCTAACCTGAAGTTAAAGAATCCAAAGACAAATGAGGTAAATTAGAAGAAATTAGGACTTGCACAAAGATGTAACTTTGCAAAGGAAACAATTTATAAAAAGAGTTTCCTTTAAATGTATCGTCCACACAAAGTCAGACATGGCCTATTTCACTGCCAGATATATAAACAATAGTGAATTCGATACACAGTCATTTGCAAAGTTAATCATTGGCCTAAGCTAAATAAAGCGCAGCTCAGTGGAAGTTCAAGGTCACTGCCGCATCCTGAAGATGCCTGTTTTACACTCCTCAAGAGTTTCACTGTGAACAGCACTTGAGGTCTCTTAGTAGAGGCAATCGGATGTTTCAAGTTAACACTTGCAAGTTTTGTGGCCTCTGCAGAGAAGTATTGTATGTTTTCACATTTATTTATTTACATTCATATAATATAAAGAGACATATTCGAAAAGCATACTTGTACAGAGAATGGTTCTACCAAAGAAATTCCTGAAGTTGTTTGATCAATTCCCCTAAGAGAAGAAAGTTTTGCTTTCCAGTTAAGTAGCTAGCATCAAAATAGAAAACCCAAACAGGGTAGTATTGAGCAACTTGCTTTTTATATTTGCTATACACAGCTCAACAAATGTCTGTTTTCAAAAGTGAATCCAGTGAAAAGAATTTGCAAATGTGGGTATGAGAACACTCCAAGACTTTTAAAATCCGTATCTCAAATAATTATAAAATTTTCACTCTCAACCACATGATGTTTCATCAGAGATCCTATTTTAAACATTCACAGCTTTCCATCTTGGAAATATAAATTTACAGGAACTTGTATGCATGCCATGTCAGGCTGATATCTACCAGCTTAAGAAACACAGTCAAATACTGGCAATGCAAGAAAAATAAATCTGGCAATATAACACAAGCTGTTTTTCCCTGCAACATGGTTATCAGTATCATGGCCCAGCAGGGATTGTGGTCACCATATTCTGTAAGGAGAATTGTCTGTCACAAGGGATGTAAAATGTGATGGTCTGATCACCTGCAGGAGTAAGTTGACAGGGAAATCCTCACCTCAAATAAAGAAAGGGAAGCTTTGATCCTGATTTTCAGTAAGCTGTGATTACTTAATATTCCTTCCAAATCCATTTCAAGTGGTAAAAATACTAGCCCTGATGTTCCAACAAATTAAACTACAACTTCCGAACATGCTTATACATCCTTACTTTCATGCTCTTATCTGTCAATCCAGTTGAAACTGCCGCTCCATTTCAATTACGTGGTTGGCAACCTCATCTTAGATGTTCTTTACTGAAGAGTAAAGCTTCCATACTTAAACGTAAAAGGTATATAAGACCCCATGTTATTAAGGAAGCCTCA
This sequence comes from Nesoenas mayeri, assembly GCF_963082525.1. Taxonomy (NCBI): domain Eukaryota; kingdom Metazoa; phylum Chordata; class Aves; order Columbiformes; family Columbidae; genus Nesoenas; species Nesoenas mayeri. The sequence goes on from NC_137543.1 coordinate 127,264,783, forward strand.
CTACACTACCACAATGTTGCATTTTCAGTATTTTAATTAATTCCATGTTCTGAAATAGAGTGCAAAATGCTCTTATTGCATCTTAAGTGTCATAGCTGATGTATTTATAAAAATTCCTATGTGCAAAGTGTAATTATGTTTTCTTGTACATAAAATTGTTAGCTGTTTTTAAAGGCAATGGACAAAATATCTAGCTCCATACCTACATCCATTTACAGGACAAAGATATCACTTTGTGCAAAGAACAACAAATCACAAAGTCATTTGCAACTGTTAGTTCCCTTTAAAATCCCTGACAAAATATGTTTTGATTTGTAGCCTACATCTGCATTGCTGGTAAAACAAAGTCCTCAGAAGAAACAATATGAGTTTAACTAAATTGAAAATTCAGCCCTTTGACCTATCAATGCACTTCAGTTGCAATTCTTTGTGAAAGTCACTATATTCAAACAGGACAACGTGACTGACATCTACCTATACACACAGAATACGCAACCGACATTAGGAATCCAAAACCAGTTAACTGTGTTGCCTGCTGAAGAAGGAAGGTAATTTTAGGAACTAACTGGCAACAGAAGATTTTTGTGAAGATGTGTCCATCATAGACACAAAGAAGCAAAGTGGTTTCCTCCAATTTCCTTTCTTCAAACAAGGCCAGAGTCTGCTCCCAAGAATACTTCCAATGCAGCAAGTATGTGCTACCATCAGAATAAGCAGGAGAAAGATAAGGACTCACTCATTTCCACCAACATTGGTGGCAAGTTTTATGCTGGTTTTGGACTTCATCTTTCACTTCTACCACTATGGATTGGGCCCTTCTCTTTCTTTACTTGCCTCTTCTAGTTGTTTACCAGTCTCTCCATCCCCCCTGTCTTCACTTTTGTCTTTGTCTTTGGTCAATGGACAATTTATTTACAAGGTAGAGTTTTCTGTCCTGGAGAAGACACACTGCATAGGATGCAAAAGTGAATAACTCTGCATGATGATACCAGAGGGTTCAGCACAGGTTGCTAGGACTGAAAGAAATCAAAGGAAATGCAGAACTAGGGTGATTTGGCTCTGAAAAAAAGGAAATGTGATTCTAGGAGGTACCAGGAGATACACCCTGACTAGAGCTGGTAAGCATTAGCACCAGCATACGAACTCTCACATGATGGACTGGATACAAGAGTGAAATTTTGGAGAAAAACCACCAGTTTGGGCAGAGGAAAGCAGCAAAGCAACCACAGTAAACACATCCTGCAGCTATATGGGCCTCTGCAGCTCCTGGTACAGCTTGTTCAGAGTGAGCTCTGGTATCCCCACATGGCACTGCAGCATTTCGCCTACTGCTAAGTCAATGTAAACTCATGATCACTTGATCCAAGAATACTTTGTACAATCCGCTTTTGCATAATTTCCTTGCTACTTAGTCATTTCAAGGCTAAAAAAGGCTTTCATTCTGCGTTAAATGCCCTGCCGGGCCCCACATCTGTCACTCACACAGTACACTACAGTGATAGTCTCCACCCCCTCAGACAATTTACTAACTTAAGGACTAATCTCTTATTATTTTTCATACTAATTTTTCCTTTGTTTTCAAGTAGAAGTGAGGTCAGTTCTTCAGGGTTTTATTCTGAAAATACTCAAGTAGTAACATAAGTAACATCACTAATGTGTGTTAAGCTGTTTGCACTCACACAACCAATCAATTGAAGCAACTTTCCATCCAAATCCTAGGCAGAATTTGATAGATATTTCTGCAGTGATTCACACATCCTCAAGAGGAGCAAACATTCCCTCTGGAAGTAACTTACTAAAAAATGCTCCATTTTCCTGATATGTAAGCCTGGCTTGCCTTTTCTGCTCTTTTCTTTCTGTGTCTACTCAACTAACACAGCAGATCTATAGATTTTGCACAGATACAGTGTTATTTCTTTTCTTCTGAACATGAAACAAAAGTGTGACTGACTCGGACAAAAGCCCCAGACTTGCCAGTTTTATAGGCAGCCAGCAGCACATACAGCAGGTGCATGTACATTTTTCACTGCATAAAACTATGCCAGTGAGGACAGCAATAACATAATACCTTTTCAAACAAGAGGATATGAAGGAGGAACAAAAGATCTCAAGACCTCCCTTGTGATCTGGTACCATAATCTGCCCTCCTCTTTTTTCCTTTTTTGTTACTTACAATGAAGAGAGTAAAACATGATACAGTAACTAGAAAAAGTTAAATGGTACAGCAGTCATTTACAGACCTGCATTTATTTCCTGAAAGACCAACACAAAGGGGCTACTATCTCTAAACCCATTCATTCACTTTGTTCATCTAGTGAGGAGCATTTTACCCCTATCTTACGAATCAAGCAGAAGCACTGTAATTTCTAGCCACCGCTTTAATTCATCAAGGCAGACATTGCACTTGCCAACAGTGTCAACGAAGGATATAGCATATCCATTACATAGAAGCTGCAGGTAGTTTTCTTAGGTATTTGAAAGAGCAGCATCAAGAATGAGCAAGTGCTTTCATACTGAATTTTCTGTTCTTATGTATAGTGAACTTTATCTTGGTCCAGTTTTCCTCTGCTTTTCATGCAGTATTATCACTTACACTGTAGCTATAGTACAGCTGCTTTGTTGCTCTCCTCTGCCTGGGCTGGCTCCAAAATTATTCCCAACTCATCACTGTGAGTTATATAGATCGTCTGGTAACAGTGGTGAAATTGACACAGGGTCAGTGCAAAGAAGTATCAGGCTCCCTGTGCATGATCTTATTTGAGAGAGAGAGGTTATTTCTGGTAGTCTAAAGGAAATCCATTTCAGCTGTTGTCTGAATAACCAAGGCATGAAAACACACTTTTCACACCTTCTGAAAATTCTTTAGTTGTTACACACACTTTCAAAGCAATCCAAAGGCAGCTTTACAGCTGTCACATATGTAAGACTGAATGAGTCCACTCAATGATACTCAGAAGTCAAATTAAGGTGGCCATATTCAAAAGAACACAATTTTGTCTAAAAACACACTCTTCTTCTCTCTGATTTGGATGGCCCAGGGACACTTTTACTTTTTGCAAATACAGCGCTGTTTGCACCACAGTTCATCCTGACAACGAAGCCACTGAACAACCCTGAAACAGAATGACCACAGATGAAAAAGCAACTGTGAAGTCCCTTTAAGGTTTTGCTACCATAAGCTAATTTTCAGAAAGCTTCAGGCTTTCAAAGAGAGCAACTACTCTGCATAAGAGCACAGACTAATCAAGGAAGATCTATAAGAACAGTGGCAAAAGGAGTTCCAGAAAGCTATACCTCAAAACTGCATAGCAGTCACTAGTAACTCAGTGTAAGGAGAGTACTGGAGGCTTTTTAGATAAAATAATTTACTGGATATTATAGCCAATTATTATGTTTATGTAGATATTAATTTTACATATACTCTGAAGAAGGCAGGAATCTTTATTCTGGTACAACAGAGCCTTGCATGATTTTCTTAAAGCAATTATCTGCTTCCTGTTTTCATCTGTGATCTCATTTATTAGACCTTAAAGTGAATGGCACAAAATATCCACATAATATAAAATAAAATGGTAAAAAATATCCACAAAATACCCCAGCAGATGCTCACACACATCCCACATCCATAACTAAATGGAAGTCAAGGTTAAGAGAGCCGAACTGAGCTAGTTCAATCTCACCTACTTTTGATAACTGAACAGAACTTGTCCCAGTCACTGAGCACAGAGAATAAAAGCTTCCACAGAAGCAAATACTTCTGAAAAATCATGCAATTCTTCTAGGTGAGTTACAACTAACAAACAGACAAAGAAATGTAACACAAATCCTTTCACTGTCCTGCTTCATTTCAGAGATAGAATATTTTAAAACTATTTAATATATAATATCAGTTAATATTTATTTTAGATATAATACACAATTGTAAATCAGAGCTTTTAACATCTGTCTCTTAAAGTATGCAAATATTTTTCTATTTGTTATGACTCAGATGCTGCTTTTACTTCAAGAGCTTATTTCCAGAGAACAATTAGTTTCCCAAAATAATGACCTCATCAACCAAAAAAGCCATTCTTTTAAAGTATTATGTGAAGAGCATCTATTAACATCTATGCTGCGTTCTGTTACAACATTCAACAAACAGGCTTGACTGTAATGGTATGATTACTGAGATGCAATACTGCTACGTTTTGATATACTGTTTTAGGAAAAAAAAAATAAATACTTTCTGTGAATTCATATTTAGTAGTCATTACATACAGAAACCTAGCATGGCCCTTCCTGATGCAGCGTAACAGAAACTGAAATACTACAGGACCTTTATTTATATTTTCTTAGGGGGTGGGGGCAGTGATGGAGAGAAGTAGCAGAGGAAAAAGATAGAGTTGCTTTGTATTATAGTATGTTTTGATAAATACAGTCATCGCTCTTTCCAGTGCAGTACAACCACAGAATCAGAATCTCAAGTGCACCTCAACCATGTTCAGGAATAAATCCAAACTAGTAATGACTTGAACATTGCACATTATGAATTAAGCTCTGCATCTGTCCCTAAGCAACCAAAGTCTGTATACAAAGCCAATCAAACTATTCGTACACTCCCGTCTTCATAGAACATATATCTTTATTTTTTTTAATTGAATTTCATACTTATATTGCAAGCTGGCACAGGCACCTGCACTTTCATGCTATTTCATACGCCACTTAGTCTAGTGGAGGCTCAATCTTAATAAAATGTTACAGATAATACTTTAAAACTTTTAAGAGCAAGGTCACCGTAACATCAAGAGTGGTTGTAGTTGGTTGCTAAGCCCCACTCCTTTCCATGATCTTCTACATGAGAAGAATCAACTCCCATGGAATTTCTTTCTGGTTACAAGTCTAATCCACATTTTGTCACTATCACCACCAGCAAAACATCCAAAGCAAAACAAAACACACTTACACAATCCTTTTTAAGGATCCCACACTGAGCTTCTTGTATATTACCTTGTACAAGGAAGCTTGAGACTGAAGGCAAAGAAGACTCAATCTTTCCACCTCATGTTGGGCAATGTCCCTCACCAGCTGAGCCGTGGGTGGAAGCTGCATCTGCACCACCTGCACATTCCAGCTGGGACACTGTTTTGGGTCACAGGTGCAAGCAGTAAACTGGAACCACCCCCAGGCACACATACCTAACAACCGTCCCTGCTCCGACTGCCACCACGGAATAAAGTTGTATTCATTTCCTTCATCATCTTCCTCGTGTTTTGCCTTTCAGTGCGAAGGATGTGAACTGAAGACTTTTAACAATGATTATTCAAACACACGTTGTTAAATAAACAGGATATTGTGCTGGATGGAGAAACTGAAAATACTGATTGTATCAGGAAGCAGTTCAACAATTCTATTCATGCAGCAGGCATGATAACAGGTATCACTGTTAGCACAATTTCAGCAATATTTCTCTGTCTGAATCAGCAGAAGCACTTGCGGATTTTAGCCCATAAATCCAGACTGTCCCAAGACAATTCTGTGTTGAAATGATCAACCTTTACATTACATCTCAGTGTCTTCTCTCCTAAACCAGATTTATTTTGCTGCCTTTCAGAAAACTCCGTAATATTCCACTTTCAGTAACAAATGAAAAAAGGCATGTTGGCCTAACGTGTCCTTCCTATTCCTAGAACTCCCGGACTCCTTGAACAACACAAACACGCCCTTCCTCCGCCCCTCCCTGCGCGGGCAGCGACACGGGCTGTGACATTCCCCGCCGCTGCTACGCCTTTGCAAACCCCAAGCACATCCTAAGAATAGTAACAAAACCCACTCTTGCTACCCACTTCCAACACATTTCCTGTCGCTCTTTATTAGTGCAAACAGGGTGATGCCCAGGTGACAAGATTTTAGTCTAATTTTTCCCCTTGTTAATTATTATTAAATCTTTAAGAGCTTCTTCTTCAGCATTCCCCCTGTAACAGGTCCATAAGCATGTAATGCACGGTAGCTTTGATGGTTACTCAGCCTCCTTTTTCTTAGCTGACCTATTCCAACATATCTATTTCAAGGGCAAAAACAAGGAAAAAAAAGTTCTTCCTATCCCCCGCCGCCTGAACACAGCGCGTTTTCCTTTACTTGGCAAAAGAGCAGAGCAGCACCACGCAAACCCTGTCCCGAACACGCAGCCGCACGTCCTCTGCCGCTGTGAGGAACCGAATCCCAAGGGCTTGGGTATCCCCGCCACCGCCGTGCCCTCCCTGGCCCGGCGCCCGGACGCTGAGCGGGGCCGGGCGCTGCCGGGAGCGCTGCCGGACCCCCCGCGGGGAGCGGGGCTTGGGCGCGGCGCTGCCCGGTCGCTGCCGTGCGGTCGGTGAGGAGCCGCGTTTGTCCGCGGAGCCTTCTCGTCCCCCGCGGCAGCTCCTGCCTTCGGGCCAGCTCTCCCACCGTGGCCCCCGGCCCCAGCGGCGAGGGAAAGCGGCCGCCTCGCCCTCGGGGCTGGCCAGCCCAGCCCTCCCTGCCGCCTCCGGCTGACCGGGGGTCCCGGGCGGGTCGGAGGCACCGTGCACCCCCCAACCCAGCAGCCGCAGCGCTGCACCCCCTCCGCGCCCACCTGCTCGGCGGCCGGTGCCGGTGCGTCGGGGCCGGGGCGGCGCGGCGGGCTCCTCCCCGGGCAGAGGGCGCCAGGTACGGCGGCCCCCGCCTCCCCTCCGGGGAGCGGGGAGCTGGCTGGGAGGCGGGGGGAAGGAGAAAGAGAAAATCTTAAGATCTCGAGGAGAAAAACGCCTGTTTCGGTCCTCAGGGGGAATTAAAAATAATTAAAAAAAAATAAATAAGTAAAAGTAATTTAACATACACCCTGCCCCGAGCGAGAGAGGAGCGCGGGGACAGGTAAGCGCTGGCCGGATCCGGCCGGTTCTGGCGCCCGTGGCCACACTGCGCTGGTGCCGCCGCCGCCGCCGCCGCCGCTCCGCACCGGCCCCGGGCGGCAGCGCGTCCCCGGGCCTGCAGCCGGCCTGCGCGGGGCTGTGCGGCGTGCGCACCCACCCGCGGGACCTGTTTTCCATCCCTACCTTTGAAACAACTGAAATCCAGCTACAGCCTGGAGCACTGTCCCACGAGTGGATGCCGTGCCAGAGCTGGTTATTTTTTAAAGTCCGCGTGGAAGCCAAAATACTGTCCCATGACATGAAGATGTCACCACCTGCTCCCTCTGCCAAAAGCTGTCCAGCTGCCGGACTGCTTCTGCCCAGCAGTCTCGGGAGGGCCTGCGTTTAGAGCTGGCTGAGTGCCCTCGTTTTTTGTGCCCCAGATTGTGCCCTAGAAGCATCTAAAAAAAACCCCAAAACAAACTTATTTTCTTCCGGATGTTTTTCAAGGCAGTTTGCAGATGGAAACATTACAACCTCACGCTAGAGAACCTCCCATGTTTCTGTTAGGGCAAGGGAGCTGCTGCTGAGCAGGCTCCCAAACAGTTGGAGGAATGAGGCACCCCCATTTTGTCATGCACCAAACGCCACTGGAATGAAGATGCTGCTGAATAGCTTATAGTGCAGGTTCTTGTCTGCCCAGTGGCCTTCAAATGGTGCTTTCGGGTGACTGAGAGGCAGGCCTACCTTCTTTGGATTTTGCTGAAAACCTGTTTCATTGTAGAAATGTCAAATTGGGGTTTCTGTTGCCCTGCTTGATCATCAAGCGAGTCGGGAAAATCAGTGTTGCTTGGGTCTGGACAATGGCAATTTAGCCTCTGAGACTGGTGAAAAGTCACCATCAGGCTGTGGTTCCTCTGCTCACCAGGGCAGGGGCACAAAAATCTGTGCTCTAGACCTCTCTGTCCCGTCTGTATGGGAGTGTGAGTTTGATTCTGAAAATATCCTCCTGATTGCTTGTCAGACTAATTCTCAGTCCTAAGCATCTGCCCCAGTTGTTGCCACAGTGGTCAGGGAGTTCTAAACCCATTTCCAACTGGTCACTAGTTTTAACTTTAAAGCACAAAACCAAGACAAGAGTGCCATAGGTAATGCCCCAGAAAAAACTTTAAGTGTAAGCATTTACTTAAATACATACATATATATAATGCCACACTTGAAAATATCTTTTCTTATTCATGTAAATTAATCTCAGCTGAGATTTTTAGATTGCTAATGTGGAAATGGACTTTGTCCACCTTTTGGTTTAGATCAGAAAGGAACTTAAGAGGAACAAGCTTCAAGTATGACGGAAAAAAATGGTTTAATCCTGTTCCTATGACTTCTCTTTCACTTTCTTTCTTTCACGTCCCAACAAGGTCCACATAATAATAGCAGAATTTGTACAGTGCAACAGTAAGCATTTCTTCCTGTACAGCTGGACTGACCTGGTATGAAGTTTACGCACTGGTCTAGTCTGAAACTATTAACTTTACCTGCGGTACACATAGTTCACATACATTTAATACACCGAAGAACGTAATACTTGCCTCTTGGCTAGTGGTAGCTGGTTACAGAAACCTGTCGTGCATTAGATTTTATTAAAAGAGTCCAACAGGGCTGCATACCTAGGAATTACAAAAGTCTCCTCTTTCTGTTTTGTCTTTGAGAGGCATAGGTGAAAAGCAAAAAATTGCTCCATTTCCAATGCTGAATCAGAACAATGGCATTTCTGGAACGCACAACGGTAGTGGAAGAAACCAAAGACTTCTGGACAAATGGCAAGGAGCTTTGTGAAGGGTAGTGCACTGAAAACCCCTTTTTTCTGGTTCCCCGCAATTATATTTTTACTCCTGACAAATGTGTTTTAACGTGGATCAAAAAAATATAACAATTTTTCCAGAAAAGGAGAAGCTCTGCCTCTCTTCTAGACTCAGCATTCTCTGTGGTTCCTTGGTACCACACCGCAAGCAACTGCAAAGCTTATTTTGGGTTTTGGCACGGGCTGGGAACATGCCTCTCAGATCGATCTGGGGACTACTGAATGGCTTGGCTGAGCAACAGAACAGCCCCAGTCTGACGTCTTTTTATTCCAGCACAGACAGCTGCCATACTCGGTATCTTTCTCCCACATTTCCTTCCCTTGCTGTATCTCGCACAGCTGAACCCCAGCTCATACCTCCAGCCTTGACAGCCTAAATGAGAAATTTGCACCCTTCCACTTCTGGTCCTAGGCCTTCTGTGGAAAGCCAGATGTGCTATGAGCCTGTATTATAATTCCTAAGAGATTACAAACGTGTAGTCTAACAAGAGTATGAACGAGTGGCAGGATAAACTTAACCTAAACCAGGAGGAAGCAGAATCTCTGTCCAATACATCAAAAAGCCAGGACTATTAAAGACAGGAGAGATGAGAATGGCCTGTGGTGACCTGCAATAGTATGTGATGGGTGAATGATGCCTTGTAGCGAGAGAAATTTCATTTGGATTCATCTGTTTTTGCTACAAACAAATGAAAATTAAAACAATTTTTAAAATGCATTTTACTTAATTGAAGATTCCTCCCTTTCATAGCTTGTTCAATGCTAGATGATAATGATTCTTAGCAAATGTATCATTGACCATTTCTTTAGAAATATTTCTACAATGCGAGCATGTTTATGACACTGTTATCTTCAAGACTCCCCAAAATCCCACACAAGAAAATGAAAAATACCTGAAATAAATGAAACCATTTAAGAGGAGATAGAGTGTCCCGAACAGAGGAAGAAGAACCAGATCTTTTATTTGGCACATTGTTACTGATTTTGTGTAGAACAATCTGGGATGCTTTACTGGTATGTATCAATATAAATACTTGTCAAAGAAAGTACTTATAAGTACTCATACTTTTTTCCCTCAGACACTATAAGGAAAATGTGAAAATCTTCGTTCCCTTACAACATTTGTACCTTTGTGTTTTTAAGCAGCACATACAAAGCTTTCTAGTCACCACTGAACATAAGCAGAAATTATTTAACTTTAAAGTAAAAAAAAATAATTGAAACTTGAGTCAAGGCTAAACACATCTGTCAGAAAATACAGATTGGTTTGTATCTGTCGTTATTTATGCAAGCATTTTTAAGACTTAACAGAAATACCTATAGGTCAAAGTGTTTGTGCATAATATAAAAATAGGTTTTGCATAAAAGCTTAAGAGCAGAAATAAAAGAAGTTTCTTTCCTTTAGCATGCTATTTGATTACACTTCTGAATAGTTTTCAACACTTGAAAATTCTGTTACAATAACAGTCTCACCTATTGTGTTTGATGACTTTGTTTGCTCTAATTCCACATTAACAGAGACATTCCCGTGTATGAACAGAGATATTCCCATATATTTGTCTGCAAATATTGACCTTTTCCTTGTTATCTGTACAAATTTTGTCCTTTCCATGGAGGGTTAATAATAACTCAAAACTTTAATTTTGCTTTAATAGATTTTAGTAAGAAATTCCTAAAAAATGAGTGAGTTGCTTGCTACAGAACAATGGAGTGATGTTTACAAATGCAGTTTAGACTGCAATACTGAGGAAAGCTGTAGACAAATAATTAGTAGAGATGATTTCCCTAGAGGGGGATATTAGTGTTTACTTTTTCACTGTGTTTTTAATCCAAATCCTAAACCCTTGCTCCTGATCTTGTTGAGCAAGCTGTTTACTGAGTTCATTGGAAACGACGCCTAAGTACATTCAGGCTCATAGTAAATAATTAGTACCTAATGTCAATTCCCTCCACTAATTGTATTCTGCTTATTTCTGTTTGTTCTGTGGGATATCTTAAAAAGTATCTCTCGGTAAAAAAGCTTTGGATTTTCTTCAGTTAGTGCTTAGTTCTGCCATTCATTTTCTGCATGACCTCTGTGAAAGTACTTAATCACTCTTAATAGCATGAGTGGAACAAGAATGCATTCATTAATATTTGTGAGGCTGCCAGATACTATGCCGTTGCAAGCATTTACAGTACCTCAAAAAATTATAATTGCCCTATCCAGCTGGTTAATGTTTATCCAGTTACTGAACAGCTAAACAAAATGCAGAGAGGCAGACCTACTGTTTGCTCTCCGTCGGTATTGAATTTGAAAGGAATTTTTCCATGTTAAAGCTGTAGAATTAGGCAATAGATGAAACACCATTAGCAGGCCTCTGTAGGGAATAATGAGCTGAAAGCACGCCCGGTGCTAGTCTGCAATTAGGGTGAAAAGTGAAATACGGCAAGAATCAGAATACCATTCTCGAATCTCACTTTTTGGAGCACAACCTTTTCATCCCCACCAGGGGGAGCGTACTTGAAGATTATAATTAGTAGGCACAAATAGGGTGTTTGAAGAGGATGGTTTCCTTTGCCACTTTCTTGAAATAGAAAGGTACTTTGTGATCTTTGCGAGCAATTTTTTCTCCCCCGCCCTGAAATTCCTTTTGCTTCAGCTGTCACATCATGGCAAAGAAGCAGCACGACTGGCTTTTTGTATCCTGGACTTCGAACATGTTTTGAACATTCCTTTTTTTTTTTTTTTTTTTATGCATTGATATCAAGTACAAGATCTTGCTCAGAGTTTACCTGGAACAGGGTGCTAAGCAACGAATGAGAGTCTTCTACATAAGGGCACATGCAGTTACTAACAGTGCAAGTGCAGCTTAGGTATTAGTGTAGTGAAAGAGAGGGCTGAGTCTGTATCTGTTCATCTTGGGTACAAGTGCCCAGGTAGTCCCTGCTGCTCCTGAAAGCAACTCAGGCACAACTGGCTCTTCTCAGCAGATTATTCTTCTTCCCTTCTATTCAGATCCTCTTCTCTGTCTAGTTCACCACCAGTCCAACCTGAAATACCATTCGCCTCTGCAGTTTTTGAAATCAAGCTCGAATAGGGGAGTCAGTCCATGTCGTTGGGTAGCAGGAGATTGGCAGGCAGCAGGTCCCATGATTTGTTTGCATCAGCAAATTTGAAGCTTTAGCATGTGGATATATTATTGTAAATCCTTCAGAATTTATTTGGAATAATAATTTGGCCCTTTGTGTCTAAAGAAAGATATGGCCTCATTTGAAGCCAAGATTTAAACATACTGTTAGTAAATGCCTATTCAGCTTTTCAGCACTTAACGATAAAATCTGACATACTTTATGGTCTGCTGCATATGAAAAATATTCATGCAAGTCCTGTTGGAACAAATGGACTCAAACATATTCTTTACAAGTGGTGGTATCAACATTTTTACAGATGCCTAAAAGCATTTTTCTCTTTGAAATATAATTGATATCTGTCCCAGCCCATGAGAGCACTTGAAGTACTTCAAACTCATTGTAGGGATCTGAAGAAGGGAGTGCCCTCTGCTGCGTTATATGCAGATACGAGTTTCAATGAAATTGTTAAAGGGGAAAGATTACATTTGAAGTATCACCATAAATTCACTGTCAATATTCTCAGCAGCAGTTACTGATACTTTCACTGTCTGGTTTTGCTCAAAGTGACACTATTATTCTCAATCACTCAATGAGATAAAATTCAATAATAATTTGTTATCCTGGACTACTTCTAAGAAGAGAATTTATTCTCAGTACATACGAAGCAAATGATCCAGGTTACGGTGTGACATTCAAGTACTATTACTAACCACAATAAGGCAGCGCTGATAAAAGATTATAATGGACAATTTCAGGAGGAATAGCTAGCGAGGGGGAAATAAATGAGAATCATTGAGAGTAGAACACACATCTTGTAAGTGGAAAGACAGTAGTCACAAAGCAAGAGAAAGCAAGAGAAAATTTTGCAGCTGAGAATACAACATTTAGGGAATTTTAGCGGGGCCTGTTACGATAGGGTAAGGGGCAATGGTTTTAAACTAAAGGAGGTGAGATACAGCTTAGACATGAGGAAGAAATTTTTTACAATGGGGGTGGTGAAACACTGTCCCAGGTTGCCCAGAGAGGTGGTAGATGCCCCATCCCCGGAGACATTCAAGGCCAGGCTGGAGTTGGGTCTGAGCAGCCTGATCTAGTTGAAGATGTCACTACTTATTGCAGGGGGTTGAACTAGATGACCTTTGAAGGTCCCTTCCAACCCAAACTATTCTGTGATTCTATGATTAATACAGCACTGGGAAACTGTTGCTACTGGCCTGGGCAGCTCATTGGAAAGGCACACCCTCCACGGAGGGGAGTGTGTGGTGAAGAGAGCAGGAGAAACAAGCTCAGTGAGCACCAGAGTGCAAAAATGCCACTGGATTGGAGTCTCAAACAGATAGGGCATCTCTAGATACTCCTAGGAGGAACTCGAGTGGTTTCCCTGGTGTTTATGTGGTTGCTGAAGGCATCAGGCTTGGGGCAGCTGTTGGGAAGAAGGTTGCTGGGAGAAGGAGGCAACCAGATAAGCAGATGGAGGGAAAGAATAGCTTCTGTTTGGGATATGAATTGCTTACTTTCCTTGCTCTGCAGTTGTATCCATTCCAGACTGGATTTTCAAAGTGCAGAGCTAGCAAAAAAATGGAAATGAGGAAACAGTGTAAATATACATGACCAAAAGTATTTCTCTCTCTCACACCAATCTTGAGCTTGTGCTATAGAAAGCACAGGAAGTGCAGTGATCAATATAGAATAATGCACTTCATGTTTTTTTCCTCCCATAAAACCCTTTAGAAAGTCTTCAGAAATGGTGTCCAAGGCCTTGGATGTGTGGCAGGAGCACTGCAAATTTTACTGAAATTTTTATCTCACTACATTTTTTTGCACAATAACACTTGACAACATACTGGCAATGAGCATCAAAAGGAGAGGATTGGATTCTCCTCTTCATTCTCCTTTTCCTGTAATCTTTTTTTTCTTTCAGTTCCCCCCACCTTTTTTAAAAAAAAAAATCTTTTTTTTTCTTTTTTTTTCTATTTATGGCAAACTGACACGATAATTTCTGGGAGTTGGTGGTGTTCCCATAGAAACAGCCTTGATTTGATGACATCACTGCAGGTTGCTGCTGCTATTATGCTATGTTCTAATTAAAATAAAATCTTCCTAGATAAATTACATTTAAATCTTCAGACATTTTTCTAGGTAATTGGACTGGTATAATCTCCATTTTTCTTGACCATGCGTGTGTGGGGGCCAAAAGACATACGATGATCAAGACACCATTCTTTTCAAAGCAATCTTTTTGTCTCAGTTCTCTAGCATTCATAAAACCCAAGTGGGCTTTTATAGCTAATAATAGTAGTTATAAGTGGCTTTAAGTGATTTGTGGAATAAGAGCTGTAACTATTACATGCCACTGAGGAGCTGCTTCTTTTACTCAACGTTTAATACTTTGCAATAACAACTGGTTTTGTTTCAGGATTTCAATGCACTTTCTGTTATTATGACTGAAAGTGCTAATGATTTCTGCATTAAAAAACAGATGTTTAAGTGTCTGGGATAAAACTCTCCAGAGAAGAGGTTCAGTTGCCTTGCAGTAACTGTCCTGGAAGTGTTGTAAAAGGTATGGTGTCTCAAAACCACTCTTTTTCATTTTCTTATTTGCATCCATTTCCCCTGTAGGGCATAGAAAAGGCTTAATTGCCAACTTATCTTTTCTAGATACTGAGACGGAAATAAAATTATGGGTTTTTTCTAGTTGTGAAGTGAATGATGTTAAGAGGATGGAAAGGCAAGCAGAATGTGGTTACTGAAGCAGCAGGATTGCTTTGAGTTTGTGCAAATTCGAGAGAGCCCAGTGCAATTATTGATGCAGACAAAGATGCCTCACCTTCTTTGGCAAGTGAAAGCTGCTGTTGTGAGATTTGCTACCATCCTGTTTGAGGAGACAAAACACAAAGAAAATAACCCAGCTCTTATTCTCTGATTTCTCTACCTTTGACAACCAAACCCACATAATCACAAGCATCAGTATGTCTTAATAAAAGGCAACATGATTTACACTGCAACTTCCATCTCTCCCTAGAAAAAATGATAAGTCTTCTGCAGAGGAGATGGCACTCTATAAAAATTTAGAAGTCCCAAAGGTGGAAAATCTAAGAAGAGAATTTGGGGCAAGATCTGCCTTTTCACTTTTCTATTGTAAACTTGCCATCAAATTCCCTTTCATTTTGTGCTATTATTGTGCTTTGTCATTTGTTTTTTGATCATATATTTATCAAGTCGCTATGTTCATCCTCAGATAAAGTCTCATAAATAAAGAAAATTTACCGGAATGTGAGGTAAAATGGGCTAAAGCTAAAAACATTCTTAGAAACTTCTAGGAGATGAAATGTATTAAGGCAGAGATCACCTTTTTATTCTGAGACTGGAGTGTGATGTTTGTGGTAGGATCAGGGAAGGCTGTCTGAGGATCCTAGATACTGCAACAGCAAAAAAAGCATAACAATATTAGTTCCCTTAGAAAGTATTGCAGTATCCAGACCTGCCCAATCAGTTCATCTCATAAGCATGGCGTGCACTCCAGCTCAACAGCTAAATGAATAAATAAACAGAACAAGCCCAGATGAAACAATTTCTAATTGAGTTTCCAAGGTTAGCAAAGAACCATTGTGCAGAGGAACAGCTTGGCACTAATCAAACTGATTATTCTGGTATCTAGCACGAGAGGGCTGCAGAACAGGAAAGTCTTCCCCTGAAGCTGCCCAGGTAGCCCGCAGTTCCCTTTCCCTCTAGAAAACTGTGTAGCAGGGCAGGTGCCAAACCCTGCGGGTGCTCTGCAGCAACAAACCTCCCGCAGTACATCTCACCAGCTGAATGAGCTTTGATACAAAGGGCAGAATGACCCCGCAGAAAACGAGCCGCCGACACGTTGCTAGCAATCCACCAACACCTCTGGGTTGCACTGGGCTGCCAAGTCTACCCCAGCCAACTGGAGAGCCGCTAACAAAACATACTTCAGATGTCTCCAGGCAACAAGGTCACCACGTCTCCACCAGTTATGCCATTTGCTTTTTGCCCAGCAGGCAGCTACTTTGTCTTAACAGCTAATTTCTGTCTTTGCTTTCTGGTAATCTCTAGCGTATTGAATACCACTCTCTTCTGCAGCTGGGGGCCAGTTTTGGAGTCCCCACTGAAAAAAGGAGGGATTTTGATGTACAATTTCCTGAAATCAGAGGTTTCACACCAAATGGCTTCTACCACAGATACTACTTTTAATGTAGTGATTTGTCTTTCACAGATCTTTTTCTCTGCTTATCTTTGAGGTCAGCTATGTCTCTTTCATTCTGACTTATAACAGATTGCTGCTCTATTTTACTGCTTTCTAAGTTTTCCAAGTTTTTAGTTTGTTATTTGAAGCAAAGACAGAAGAAAATTCCTTTCATTTGACTAGAAAGCTTTACTTTTTGAATTTGCAGTTCACAAATACCCTGTGATTTAAACACAACTTCTTCCTTTTTGGACAGTGATACATTTCTTCCTGAGTTTTGATAAACGTATATACAGTTTGGAATAAAATTATATTTATTAGGCTAAAGTGTTGTGCTTACACCAGATTGACCTTCAGGCATCTTCGCAGCACCAGAAAAAAGAATTTTGCTGCCTGGAGAAGAGATGTGGGTTCTTCCTACCAGAGGAAGGGAGGGAGGGAAAGGACAGAACTGTGGCAAAGAGCAGAGAGGACAGTTCAGGAAAGCCAGTCTTGCTGCTGCCAGAGGAATGGGTGAGGATGAAAACTGCTCATTCTGAAATGGGCTCATTCCCTGTGCAAAGCAACAGCCCTGACTGGGTTTTCGGGTTCCAGCTTCAACAAAGCAAGAAGCAGGGCTGTGGATGTCTGCTGCCCATGTATCTCCCATTGTCTCTGCTGCTGATAGTTGACCTGCGTACATATCCAGCTTTCAATTAGGGTACAGGAAGCCAATGTCCAGATCCCTTCCTTGCCTGATTTGGAACAAAGAATCATATTTAAGTTTGATATTTTAGGAGAGTATCTTGGTCATTGACTCAGGGAGTATCTGAACACTTGCTCTTGAGACTGTCCACTTTGTTTAACTCCAGTCATTGTAGCTGGTACTGGAAGTCACAGATAAAGGTCCTGCAGAGCACTATTTCTTGTTCTCTGGCCCAAAGAACGTTTGAAGTCTATGAGTGATTCCTGTGGAAAAGACTAAGAAAAAATAGCCCTGTTGCCATGCGTCTGGCACTACACCTGGATGTGGTTCCTGGTTTCCAAAGCATGGAATTACTCTTGATTATCACCAAAACAGACATGTTTTCATTCTGGTTTTTACCTCATTCAGCACACAACTGAAATTCATATTTAATTTTACATTATTTTAACTATTATGTACTTTCACATCATTGACTCCACCGTTACTGTAGCAGTTCACTTCTTACACATCACAGTACTGCAGGGGTGCAGGTGGTGTGGAAGTTTGAACTGAACTACAAAAGATAGATGAAAGTTTTCTTTCAATTTCTGAATCAAATTCTGTTTTCTTTTCCTAGTTTTTAAAGTTTTGCATGTTTTTACGAAACTCTGCCAAGCTGATCTATTGTGTTTCTGCAACCTTGGGTCTCACACACATGACTGAGGTATGAGAGCTTAAGAAATAACTGCACATCAGCTAAACCATGGCAACTGTCCTGTGTTCAGGCTTAGCCCACAGCAAATGCGATGAAATGTGAGTTATCTTAAGCCTCTTTCATGATGGACTTATCTCTTTTCTGTACTCTCCTGGGAGGTTGCTGGTTGTCATTATTCCAGTTACACTGATTTGTCTGTTTGGGTTGTCTATCCCCTTGTCCTGTAAAGTAATTAAATAATCTCCTGCTACACATTTAACATTTAAAATCTTTCCTTTTTTGCTTCACTTTAATTGGCTGCTGCTGCAGATACCTTGTCATACTTCGCTCTTGCATAGAAGTCTGTACTAAACATTGCAGGCTGGCTAGAGGAAGGTTTTCAGTGCGTAAGAAAGAACAAGAGTAAATACAAACGATTCTGGACACAAAGGCAGTGAATCCTTTCTGAAGGAATGCCTACTGTGTGACAGACTGCTCATTTTACCTGATTGCTGATGCACAAGACTCCAAAGGTCTGACCAAAAAATGATGGACAAAGAGGGAAGTACAATGTGTGCACCCAAGAACATGAGGCTGCCCAAAAGATGTGAGAGCGGGTGTGTGGCTGCTGCTTGGGGGTGACCTTGGGGGTGACCTTGGTTGTGTTACAGCTCTCAGAGGCACTGACTGGGCTGCAGGCCACACGTCAGGCGCATTTGTATTGCAAATGCTAGTGATGCAGACTCTGCAGCAAGGCACAGGTTAATGCAATGCAAAAAAGGGCCTGGAAAACTGCAAGTCTAATTATTACGGTTGTGCAACTGAAGTAAAGAGGAGAGCATGACTGCTAAGGGCTCAGATACCAGACAAATGAGCAGAATGCCTATAGTCCACCCAGGTACTAAGAGTGGTCTACAAAAGATACCTGTGGTATTGCATCTGCAGACTGGGACGAGTCCAGCTACAGCATTTAAAGAAATGTAGTGTGACCTGAGTACCCATCACTGCTGAGGCCTGGAGCTTGTTTGACTCCTTAGGGGTTGGGTTAAGTATGTAACCATTTAGGAAGGGCATGATAGAAGATAATACCGAACAATATGCTACAAGATACAAGGAACTAAACAAATGTATACAAAAGAGTCTTGCAGCTTGAGGGTTATGAGAGTCAGGTAGCTGGACAACTGACCCCTGCTTGATTGACAGTAAGCCATTGCTGTTTGTTATCCTGTCTTAATAAAGTAAGGCTAGTGATAAATGAACTCAAGCTGAGCTCTCTGGCTGAGCAAGGTTGTGAATTTGGTTCATGGAAAAAAATAGGATTTAAAATCAATTTAGGAACAACCAATCGTGGTTTAGCAGCTGCACCTTGGAGAGCCAGCAGTGAGGTGTACCTTGGGGGAGCAGCCAGAGCAGGGGTGGTACTGTGGGAAGAATTCACTTGGGAGCACTTTGTTCTCATGGAATGAAACACAACAGGTCTGAAACAAATTAACAGAGCTGGTTTTGAACAAATCTTTTCTTAGTTACGTTTTCAGCCTTGGCGGCCTTGGCTTACAGTTGCTAACATATAGAGGTGGAACTAAAGCAATCCCAACATCCAAACCTCACTGGAGTCCAAACCCAACCTTCTTTCCAAAAATGAGCTAAATATGGTCTGAACGTTGATTGGATTTTTGCATCTCAGGGTTGCCCCTGCAGTTAAAAACTCTAGGAAGATTCTTCCCTCATCGTTTGTGTAATGAAATGCAGCAGTTATTTTGCAGCCTACTGTGAAATGAAAAACGAGACCACCTGTCAACGGCTGGTGGAGCTGGGTGCGGCAAAATCATCCTGCCAAGTCACCAGGAGGCTGCCACATGTTCGGAAGAGATTAGTGCAATCATGGGACACCTACAAAATCTGTCCTGAATGTCTTCAGTCAGGTGATTGCTTTCTGTGAGAGTTTTTATCTCTTTGACAGATTGTTGATTGCAACATTGGGTCTGTGAAGAGAAGACAGTTGGCCTACCTCACTATTTGATTACTTTAATGAAACTGTATAAACACATTATAATACAGTTGCACAGATTAAATTGAAACAATCAAACATTGCCTTAGACCCATGAGCAAATCTTTATATTCTGAGACAGTTGCCAAAATTGTGACTATTTCCATCATACTCTCCTCCACATAAGTAAAACCTGTGCAAAAAATCTTAAATTTCCATTAATATATATGAATATGTAAAAAAGAAAAAGGGTTTGGTTTGACATAAGTACGATTGTCATTACTGTGGCAAAGAATATACACACCCAAACACAAGAGGATGTTGGTAAAGAAATCTGATTCTTGTTTTCTGCTTCAGTCTCCCAACATGGCTTAAGCTGACGGAAGGATTAATAGCCTTGTCACATCACAGAGGTTAGAAGTCACAAACTGACACTGCTCCTATCGCAATAACTGTAGAAATGAGAGTGAAGGCAAAGAGACTAAGCGACCATTTTGATAGTGTTGTTCATCACTATTTTTTCATTAAACCAGTAGAAGTTTAAACACAGCAGCTCATTGTTCAACCCCCTGGCCAAATTTCATCTGCTTGAGGTAACCAGACTCTGCTGAACTGAAGTGCAAAGCCCCTGTGGCATTTTACAGCTCCCAGTGATGATGCCATTAACCCTTCAGCTCAAACTGCAGTAGCACATTGATCCTCCAGGTTTCTTTCCCCCAAGGTCTGTGGTTCATTCCTCAATGTATCAGTCAAGGCAGCAGCCTGCACATGAGCTTCCACTGCAAAGAAGAAATTGCATGTGAGACCTTGATGTGATTGAGAAGATAGCCTAGTAAATATGATTAGAAAACATCCTACGCAGCTAGAATCAGCAGCTTTTCACATATAAGTTGTCCATCTAGTAGACTGGGGCTCTGACTTTGAACGGTACCTTCACCAAGTAAAGCTTAACACTGATGAAGGAATTGCAATTGTGTGATCAATTTAGAGACATAATCATTACAAGGTGCATAAATCAGGCAGTTTAGGTCGGCAACAGCTACATGAGTAGAGGACAGATAGTACACTGATATTGAGGTGTTTTGTGTCTTTATTCCTTGCTGCTGCCCAGGTTTCCTACAGTTTTTATACTGTTTAAGCTATATCAGTTTAAAAACAAATACAATTAACATGCTAACCATTCTGCTGCATTTCATTACACAAACAAGCCTGATCTAGTCCCTTGAGTTTAGAATGTATTCCCAACCAGTGCTCATTGCACCAAGGCCACTGTCATAAGCCAATACAGTCCTCATGGATTTGTATGCACCCATGAGTGGGAACAAATTTTGACTGCGCTCTGTTCCTTTAAGCAACAGGAAGTAAGAAAATACAGGTTTGGTATTCCTCACAGGACTTAAACAAACACATACCTAACTCCACGGTTTTACCAACATATTCCAACTATGAGCAATGTTTGTGTGACTACATGCATGATAGAGCACTGGGTATTTAGGTTTTGTCACTGTATCTTCAGGACATGAAGTGTACATGCCATAAGAGCATGACTGTGACACCAGTAGTGGCCACATCCTGAGCACAGTTTGCCCTGATACCCATAGAGTGACTGGAGCTGGAGCTTGCTTTCATGCATGACTTCCAATGCAGTTCCCAGAAGTTGGACTTAAGCATGCAATCTGTCTTGAAAGATGAAATTATTTTACAAAACAGCAATCTTAATATAAAATTTCCTTCGGGTCTGCTCCTGAGAGGCGCGTGGTCCTTGCTGCTCAACAGGAAGCCTGTTGGTATCAGTGGTTTTGAGAATGGTCTTTGCTGAAACACAAGCCAAATTTCCCAAGCCCAAGTTGTCTTGTTGGATCACTGGCTCAAAACAGGGTACAATACAGTTGCAGGAGGTTTTTTTTTATTCCAGAGAATGAGGGAAAAGTTGTCTTGTGTATGTGCGTGCTTTTTCATATTTGCAGCTGACTGCATTAGGTGATGTATGTGGCTGGTCACATCACAGTGAATTACCAACACGAACATTTCATGGTGATAAGGTTCATGGATCACTGGGTACATAAAAGACGTTCATTGTTCAAGTGCCCAGAAAGAAGTTGCTCTGTGGCATTTTTATTTTTCGTTGAATAAATCATCTGAAACTAGAGACTTGTCCCCCACCTTGTGAGTGACATTTTAAAGAACTCGGATAAATAGGAGGATTAATGGTTAAGTAAGCGTCGCATTTCACAAAGGGCATGATCTCAAAGGCCCTCACTTTTGTTAGGTGGCAGACTGCAGCCTGTAGAAGTTCTGGATGAAATTACTTCTCATCAAGTCCAGAAACATGGGAGTGACACACCACGGGCCAGGAGCTGGACACCTCTGATGGTGGACTCTGTAGCTGCACCATCTTTTCCTTCTGCATAGTTGGCTTCTTTGAGCAGTAAATAATGTGAGACCGGAGAATGCCTTCTGATTGCAGACCCTTCCAATGATATTGTGGAACACAGAGTCAAACTTGTGTGAAAATAATATTTAAAGATAACTTTGGTTTACAGAAATTGCTAGTTGTAATCCCAAGCATTAAAATAATCTAAAAGTGATGTGAAGGTACATCATTTTTGCAGAAGAATTAATGGTGCCATGACTTCTGTCATAGAATATTGAAAATATTTTTAAAATGTCAAGCAAATAAGAATGGATAAAGTAATTGCAGAGTCATATTCAGTGTATTAAACACATTGACCACTATGTAGATGTAGCATATGAAGTTCCTATTCTTCAAGCACTTCCAAGTTGACAGTTTCATTTTGTAAATAAAGAACTTTTAAGTGATAGCTTTTGGCAAGCTCAGTGCGGTTAATGGAGACAAACCAGATTATTTATTACCCTACCACAGAATCACAGAATAGTTGAGGTTGTAAGACACCTCTAGAAGTCATCTGGTCCAACTGTCCTGTACAAGCAGGGCCACCTACAACTGGTTTCCCAGGACCGTGCCCAGAGGGTTTTTGAATATCTCCAAGGAGGGAGATTCCACTACCTCCCTGGGCAACCTATACCAGTGCTCAGTCACCCTCATAGTGAAAGTTGGACTATCTGATTTTAAAGGCCCCTTTCAACCAAAATCATTCTTTGATTTTATGGAAGTGTTCAAAGACAGGTTTGACGGGGCTTTGAGCAACCTATTCTAGTGAAATTTGTCCCTGCCTGTGACAGGTGGGTTGAACTACATGATTTTAAAAGGTCCCTTCAACCCAAGCCATTCCATGATACTATGAAAAGTGTTTCCTGATCTTCATATGGAGCCTGCTGTGTTTTAGTTGGTGCCCATTGCCTCTGGTGCTGTCACTGGGCACCACTGAAAAGAGCTCGATGTACTTTATACCCTCTGTTCAGATATTTGTACACATTGATGAGAACCGCCCTCTCCCCACCCCCACCCCAAGCCTTCTCTTCTCCAGGCTGATCAGTGCCAGCTCTCTCAGTCTTTTCTCATATATGAGATGCTCCAGCCCAGGATACTGCTGGACTCTTTTGCCACATGGGCACACTGCTGGCTCATGTCCAACTTGTTGTCCAGGACCCCCCATGCATAATCCTGTTTCCACAGCAATCATACACCTTACAAGTAACATTTAGGTGTCCAGAAAAATGGTGACTAAATAATAGCACACTAATTTTTAAGAGACTTAGCTACTTGAAACCCAGGCAGCTAAAGAAGTAGATGTGTTAATGCAATCATTGCTATTGAGTTTTCTGAATGTCAATAAGTCAGAGCTGCACAGTCCAGGTGGTTCTTGTCTTCGTAATAACCAATGTAAATAGTTTCAATAATAACTTACCTACTTAGGGCTGATTCTTTTACAGCAGAGTATGGTAGTGAAAGCTATGTCATCTGCATTTCAAATGGTTTACCTCCTTGATTAATCCCCCCTAAAATAAATTTTTTTTAAAAGTAAAAAATAAACCACAGCATTTTATTGCATGTTCCTTAATATTTGCTTTGCACGTGTTATTATGCCGATATGTTGATCTTCACCACCATATTCAAGCATTACTATAAACACTGCTTCTTCCTGCAGGAACTGAAAAATGGCATTAAGTCTCTTTTACCACTGGGTGGCGAGCTCTTAAAAATTATCAGCGCTGAAAGTCTTGCCCGATCTTTTAATTAAACAAAAACTCAGATAAAAGACTTTAATACTTCTGAATAGCAGCGGTAAAGTCAGCCTGAAGAAAATTAACATTCAAAAGTCTGCTTCCTAAGCATATGACATCCCAGCAGGTGTAGCTACATTGAAAACAATACCATCATTTTATAATGTCACCTGTGCCAAAGTATTCAAAGGGCTTTCTACACAGCCAGACGTAACTCACAGCTTTGGAGAAATGTTTTAGGCATAAATCTTCTCTGACTGACGTGTATTTTGAAGTGAATTGTACTTGCTTTTCAGTCACTGGCTGGGATTTTGTTGATCCAGGCACATTTACACAGAAGCAAAACTTTTTTGCTTGCACCCTGAAGGGACTTAATCATGTTAGCAAGTCCCAAATGTATACCTATTTAGCACAAGAATTAACAAAGATTCAGACACACCTGAATCAAATAAAGCTCTCTAGGAGTGCAATGTCACATTAACTAATCTATCTTTGAATTTGTCTTTCCTTTTATAGAGTTTTGCAAATTTTATAATACTGAGAGCCAACTGTGACCATTGTCTCACAAAACAGTGCTGCTTCTTAAAGTCAAAGCCTTCCTGATTTTTACCATACTTTCAGTACATTTAATGCTGCTGTGCTTTTTATTTACATTCAACAGTCAGGATAGAGTAGATGCTTAAAATACATTTCTTCTCATTCTTCGATTATTGTCCAGACTAGGAAGCCACCAGGAAGGCTTTACATTCAACGATGACATACCATACATTCCTTTATCATGCCTTCAGATATGAAAGTGAAGGAAGCAATGTGAGCAACAAGACAGGCAAAAATAGAAAGTTTTTTGAGAAACCTAGCAATTAAGGTTTTCAATATACTGAGTGTATGTATTGTCCACAGACAGAATTTCTAAATGGGTTTATCACGTAGCCTTAAAATGTCACTGTCTGTAGAGAAGCATTGCTGAATACTCCAAGTTCTCTTAACTAGTTGGACTAGCAAGTTTTTCAAATGATAGTTAGGCTAGGTTTCATAGAAAACAAGCAGCCAGTCTTGCATCCGCAGACAAGAAATCTCTCAGGTTTGAGGTTTACAAAAGTGGTACCTCATAGATGCGTGTATTATTGTACTGCATATTTTTAAAGGTCCCTGTTGTTAAGGATAATTCTGATTAATGTTGAAATACAATTGAAGAAGTCTTTTATGTAGAGCTATACTTCTGTTAATGTTTTTAATGACTGTTTATAAACTCCACCAATAATGAGCTCCACATTTGGCCTGGATGGAACCTGCAGCAAAAAATTCAGATTTAATGTAAGGTGACCACTACCTTTTCCCAATGCAAGCAGGAGCCACAAGACATGCCCATTTCCTTTTGACAACAATTAAATATAGAGATATGGCTTTCAGTGAATAAAATAAATAAGTTGAGCCTGGACTCTGCCAACTGCAAACAAAAGCACATGAGCAAAGGTTGGCACCACACCCAGCTACCCTTAGCTCTTTTATTTTCATTTAGTCAGCTTAGTTACAGCTGAACAGCTTGTGATACGCATTGTTGCTGTCACAGGACATGCTGGAGAGATCAACAGGACCGAATGGACAAGGGCCTTTGGATCTTCACAAACTTTCATCTCTTGCTTATCCTAATGAGATAAGAAAATAAGTGCCATAATCTTTGGAGTTTGTAGAACGGTGTTCAAAGTATGAAACGATAAAAAACCAATATCATAAAAGGGAAGAAAAATCCCTTAGCTTAGCTACAAGACTGTAAGAGTGCAGCTTCTCTACCAGAGAACTGTTTTTAAAATGTTTGTCCATATGTTACATGTTATTATGATAGTCTCACAGACTTATTTCTTCCTCGTTGGCTTTTGGATTTCATTGGGAAACTTAACCCTCTGGATGCCATGTAAATGCATAACCTCTCTTCTGAGCAATCACTTGGCTTACAGCCAAGACATTCTTGCCTTTGCTGAGTAAAATGGAAAGGAATTATGGCCACAATAAAGCATTTAGCTTACTAATTGTTATTTAACTGCTGTTAATTTCCAATGCATTAACTAGCCATGACGGTGTTACATAAACACTTGAAAGCACCGGCTGAGTCTTCGGGACTCAAGGAAAAGCATCGTGTCCCTGTGTGTGCATGTGTGTGTGCGTTCATGTGTGCGTTTGGAGGCACTAGACATGGAAAGGTTTTTCTTCCCTGCTCTGCATGAAACATCGCCATGGAGCATATGAATGTGCCCACTGAAGGAATAGCCACTGAATCTGGGTGATTCTTTCCTGCAGACATAATGTCCAATACGAGAGTTCTGTGACAATTGAAACTCCTGGTTTTTTGCTTCTGTCCACATACAGAAACACCCCTCTCAAAGTGTAGCACTTCATTAGAAATGTAATCTGAATATGCAGGGTGAAAAAATAAAATTAAAGCAAAAGCAGAGAAGAATCATTTCATCTTCTGTTAATGGAGAGAAGAAGGAAGGCAGGGAATAAATGCAAACCGAAAGAGATACAATATTTTTAGGAATTGCTGTCAACAAAAACCAATTCACTTCAGGTCTTGAAGAATGCTTAGTTTTTCATTAAAAATCCTTCCCATCACTATGTTGCTGCCTGCTTGTCTTTTTCAGGGCTGCTATGTGCCAGGCTGTCCACATCTAGAGGACAGGCCTGGACCAGTTATTCCTTCAGGGTGGGTTAAAGATGCTCATAAAGGCCGTGCCCTGTGAATGTATCAGATGTGCTGGGCTGGGGTCAAGCTGGTGCTAGCCCTCACTGTGCCCAAATCTCCTCTGCCCCCAGCCTTCCCCTTGTACAGGGACCCGCACACAGAGAGAGCTGGGGTAGCTGATGGGAACATGTGGTTATAGTGGGCTACATTTAAAATACTTCCAGAGCAGCACAAATCCTGAGAGTGTTCTCAGCTTCGTGCACATCAGGAGCATGGACCTGCACTTTCCATGCACACCACTGTATATCTCTGTACCTGGCATTGGCAGGTTAACAGATAATTCACATGATGTGAATCTTGTTTTACTGTCCTCTGCAGGCTCTACTAAAAAAACCAAACCGAACCCTGATCCAGAAACCCCAGCAGTATTGTCCCATCAGCAGTGGTCAAGATGCCTTCCCCGTGACCTGTGCACACATGCCAGTGTTCCTCTCCTTCTGCACTCTTGCATCACCATTTTGGGGTGCAAGGGGTGAATGACCAGCATATGGGCACTAAAGAGATCTTAAGAAGGGCACTCAGTCTGTAAGCACAATGTCAGCAGATGCCTCAGTGACATCTCAATGACATTTTGGTTAAAGTAGTGCTAAGGACTATGTAGATTCAAATCCATTATTTTGCCACAAGCTTCCTGTCTGATTTTGGTCATATCACTTAATCTGCAAAACAGGGCATAAAATAATTCCTTTTTATAACCCTTTTTGGGCACACACTTTCTCTCTGAGACACAGCTGTATAGTATTGGCTATGAAGAACTGTGGATTTTATTGAGAGTCTCTTGACATGCTTGTAACATATAATGAAATAATAATGTAGTAGCTGGAGGAAATTTTCTTAGTAATCCATAGATTATCTGGTTTGAGAGATTATTTTGGTTATTGAATCTGACTTCATATATACTATGAATTAGGAAGTTTTCATGAACAATTTCTTGCTTCAGTTAGAGCCTCTTTTCTAAAAATAACTCTATTAATATCTTAAAATTGCAATGATTTTACAAAAAAAATACATCTTATTTATAAGCTAGGTTTGCTGCCATCCTGTTTCAGCTCTTGTTGTATCTTCATCTGTTAGATCAAGGAGCCTGAGATCAAAGTTTGTCATGCTGTGGCTCCTTTGTTAAGCTAAATAGATTGAACTCCTCTTGTCTTACACTGTGAGGTATATTTTCCAGGGCTTTAATCATTCTTGTACGAACTTGTATGATCAGTCTTCTCTCTAATCATTCCCAGATAAATGAACTAGATGTTCTTTTAGAAGTGGCTACACCAGTGAAATGATGGAGGCAATATACCTTCCCATGCATTCTCACTAGTGTCCTGCTCACAGATCAAGGTTTATAATAGATATTTTGATGACTGCAAGCTTGCAGAGAGGGCTGGCCCTTCATGCTCTGGTTGCCCTACAGTCTCTGTAAGAATTAATTTTAGTTTGTACACATTGTTTGATGTGACCAGAAGACCCAGACTGGTCTCTATCCATGACCTGTCTTCTTCGGTTTTTACCCACTGTCTCTTGTCTTTGTGCCAGCTCAAGCTTTCAGTAGTCATTAAGGCTGGGAATAATTTTTTCTTCCATATCACTGATGAAAAATGTTAAATGACATGAAAATAAGAGCCAATTCATGTGAGATTTTACTAGCAACACAATCATGCTCACTTCCCACTGACAGTGAGATTTTGGACCTGTGAAGATGTAACTATTAAAAACATGTACAATATTACTCCATATTATTTTGACTCTTACTAAAAAAAGAGTGTCTTTCCATGACTGTTTCTGCACACAAAGGTTTCTGTACCTTATAGGTTGCACTTAAGTAATGGTATTTAAGTACGAAAGTATTAAACAATTTTTATTCCTGCAATTTCTCCATCCAGTGTTCAAAAGTGAAAGCCAACTCCACATCAGCAACAGCAAATGCAGCTAAGAGTGGGCTCTTCTTGCAGAGGTTGTGTTCCCAAAGGATCACCCATCTGCACCTTTACCGTCTCCCTGCTTCAGGAACATGCTCTTCTCTCATTTTTTTAAGTCTTACTCAAAGACACTGCTATGTTGGTATTTGGACAGCACACAGGTTTACATGGGCTCTCCTTTTCCCATCAAGAAGTGAGGAGTTTGTGAAATGTCTTTATAAGTAAGCAGTGAGAGTGTCTCCTCATCTCGCTGTCAGGAGACCCAGCCACATTATATGAACAGATGAACCTCCCGCTGAACCAAATTGGTGGCCAGCAAATGCCAGTTCTTGCTCCATGCTCTAAAACTTCTCAGCCCAAGCCTTGCACCATGATTTATTCATTAATTTTTATTACTAATCCCTAATCTGAATTGGCAGATTCACTGCTCCAAGGCTGTGCTTGCTGCCAACAGATGCGAACATGAAAATTTCCTGTGTCCTTGGGTTTGTGCAGCTCCAGGGTGGGCACTGTGTTGCCCGCTGCATAAAGGAAACATGCAGGGACTGCTGCAAGGGGCTGAGCTGGGACATACGCTCCTGTTGGTTCATGGCTGTTTTAGAGTTCTCTAACTGCAGACCAAATGATCTGAACAGCATTTTTACTTGGTTAGGAAATAGCTGGCTTCAGCTCACACTGGAAAAAAGTAAATGTTTGTGGGCACATTGTGAGAAGTTCTGAGAGACTAAAGCACACGTGCTGGCATGAAATTTGGAATCCTCCTACACAGGTTTGCTCTGGACTCTGGAAATCCATGCACTCACCAGTTTGTACAGAGCTTTTATCTACTGTTTCTTTATCAGAGCTAGTAATTCCTTTTAACATGCACTTTGCAGAAAGTCATTTATGGCTTCAGCTTCCCCAAGGCCAGATGGCTGCACTCCTCACTGTCATTCTGGAAAGGGATGACTTTTGGTATCTACAACCCCTTACAAATCTTATTGCTGAGAAAGATCCTAGATCATCCCCGGTAAGAGGCTTTTCTTTATATTACTCCACCCGTAGTGCACCCTAGGTACTGTGAAGGTGGTTATGGTCTTTGTTGGTGTCA
Source organism: Nesoenas mayeri (assembly GCF_963082525.1). NCBI lineage: Eukaryota > Metazoa > Chordata > Aves > Columbiformes > Columbidae > Nesoenas > Nesoenas mayeri. The sequence continues at coordinate 127,294,044 of NC_137543.1, forward strand.
AAATTATCCTGTGTGCATACAAGGATGGTAATAATTTGACATGTTTCCCAGGACCAAACAAATGGTTTCAGCAAGATCAGCTTAGTATAAGTTTCTTTCTGCAGTGAGATTGCTCCCGCTGTGTCCATAAAACAGCCAACAGAGACAGCCAGCCATTATTTCTCCCTTTACGACCAACTGCTTGGAAGGCTGGAAGGAACCAAAGAGCTCCCTGGCTCCAGCCTCCTGCCCCAAGGCGGTGTCAGCTATATTTCAGAAAGGCCCTTATCTTAAAGCCATGTATGGCGAAGGTAAGCCTTCCAAGATATGCTTTTTCAAATGTCAAATCTAAGCTCCCTTTTTGTAGTCGAGACCTATTACTCCTTGCGCTAGCTACCAAGGACACAGGAAGCAGATTATTCTTCCTTGTGGCAATTTTATAAGCGTTTTGAGACCATTATGTTTCCTGCTCTTTCTTTTCCTTTCTAGATTAAAAAACTCTGATTTCTGCAGTCAGTCCCCATATATCATGCTTTCTAGGCTTCTGCTCATGCATATTAAGTACTTCCCATGGACTCTGTCTACTTACCCTCCCTCTTTCTTAATGCCTGAAGGATTCAACCCTGTATGCATGCTCCAATTGCAACCTCATCAATGCAGAACAGACTTGAAGTATCACTTCCCAGGCCATGCTACTCTCGATTCAACGCCTTTTCTGCAGCAGTATAATGGCATGGTAAAAAACGAGACACAGTGTTTAAGGGACTCAAAGTATCAAGATGGCATTCCTAGTCACAGGGGTCAAAATGCAGCTTCAGGAAGAAAAGGACTCAGAGGCCTGGACACATAAGACATAATAATTAATTTTCTACAGTGAGTGTGTAGGGTTTTTTTTAAATTTGTTGTTGTTTTGCTTTCAAAGACACTTCCTGCTGTTTCTGCAATAAGCTGGAGAACAGGACATCAAATGCATTGCCAGTAAAATTATAGGGATCTTGCGCTCATTAAGGATATAGACTCATTGGTAAATTAGTGTCATTCCTCACTTTCATTGAGTTACTTCAGTGATGCAGTTCATCCAGACTGCAGCAATTCTCGCTGTCCTAGTTGTTCTGCTACTGCAGGCTGTCATTTGTATGCAGTCCTTGCACTACTTTCCTGGTAGATTCCACACTAAAGCAAAGTTCTTCCTACCAGCTATGTTCCCATGGTTCTGAATGGTGTTTTCTCTCTAAACCAACAACTATCCTACTCCCCACCTTCTTTCAGTTCCTTAAAATGAGAAGGCTGTTCCATCTGAGGTCAGCTGGAGGGTTTAGGAACTTAGAAAGGAAATTTCAAGGTGGCCAGGGGAATTTCATGCTCCTTTTCACATTGGAAGGCAGCAGTGGTTGCCTAAAACCTAAAAGAAGTTGTCTAAAACCTATTTAAAATTTAAAAAAAAATATATTAGAATTCTGTAACATTCAGTTGTGAAGAACCCGTTGGCCTCCTGATTATGTGAAAGGTCTTAAGCTAAGTGCTCACTTGTTATTTATAAAAGATTTTTAATCCTAAAGGGCACTGTTTGTAACTCCCTGAAAATACTGTGATTCATTTCTGTATGTTTTGCCTACTCGCATGAGTAATGCCACATTTCATTTTACAGAGAACATAAAGCAGTCACACCATGAAAGGAAAACTATTTTTAAGAGGGATAGGTTCCCACTTCACTGTGTCTTGCTCAGAGAGGGCCTTTTTTCTGTTGCTTTTCCTCATTGAAATGTTCTTCATTTAAAATAGAAGACATTGAAATATATATTGGTACTTTGTGAAAAATATACCACAGAAAACATTGAGGCATTTAAACGGATATACAAACATGAGTTGATCACTAGCTAATTGAAGAAGTCATGATTTGTGGTTTGGGTACTCAACTTGAAAAGTAATGTAAAGGGACAATATTTTTGAGGGGGAGCTCAGCTTTTCTAAGAACTGCCAAAAGATAGGCAGAATTCAGCATTTTAGCCAGCCCCACCAGCTCTGTGTCTGACAATGTTACGTTTTCACTTGCCTTTTAACTCCCCTTGAAAATATCCCATCCATTTACTAGGAAGCCACGTTTCCCACCCGCTTTGCAAAGCTTGGCAGATCACAGGTAAGTTCTATGGCTGACCAGGACCAGCTTTACCTCTGTGCGCTCCTCCAGCTTTCCCTCCTTGCCCTTCCTTTGCATTCACTGTTTACATTCACAAGGCATTTCACTTGGGCACAGGGCTACTTCCACTGGAAGTTTGGTCATGTTTTGTTTTGTTTTTTTAATATTTGTTTTTGTGAGTTTTTTATTTAAAGTGGAGCGATTCATTGTCTCCAACCACAAAGCCTGTTTGCTAAAGCATCTCCAGTTACTGATTCTTTAGGTGAACCAAAACATCCACTTTCAGTAGCTCAGAGCACAGGGCAGCAGCTTTGCCCCACTCTAATTGCCAGCCTCCAGCTTCCCTAAAATGCCATATTCTCTCTCCTCTTTCAAAAAGAGAGCATAAGCTGATCAGTGAATAATGGCTTTGCTATTGCAAGTATGTAAACATAGTCTACAGAGAATATTCTGGAGAAAAGAGTGATTTCTAAATCAGCACTTAACAAGTTCAGGAGGTGGCACTGCCATGAGTCACGAGCTCATTGGAAATTCAGTGGCAGAAGTGGAGTTTGCCAACAGGAACAGGACTGTAAAGAGTGAAGTTCAGTTGAACACAACCACAGCTGCAAAAAAGGTGTCTTTTCCTGCAAAATACAGTATTCTACTGGACGGCCAGATATTCCTTCAGTAAATATTTGGTATTTTCTTAATTCAAAGTACAACATGTTGCAATAATGTGCAAATACACCACAGTGACGACATGGATATAAGAGAAACCTACCTTTGCAAAATTATTTTTTTTCACTGCCTTTTGCCAGGGGAAATTTCTTAAACCAGGTGAATTTTCTGCAGAGAAGTCTTCTCATTCTAAAAAAGAGGTTTCTACAGTGTCTGCCTACTTCTTAGCCCTTAGCTAATTCATGTTTATAAAGCACTTTGAGTTCCTCAGCTAATTAATGTTTCTACACGAATGGGAAAATGGAGTTGATATTTATTAAAAATAAACCACCATTTAGTCTGGATCTTGCTATAATCACAGAAAAACAAACAAACCAAACCAAAGCAAACCCAAGAAACCAAACCCCCCCCCAAACCCCAACAAACTTCTCCCCCACTCTTTCTAGCATACAGGTTCAGAATATTTAATTCATTCAGGTTTGCAATATTTTGTAAACTCTTAGTTCTTTGAAGTCATGTTTTATTTTCAGAGACTCAACAAAAACTGTGAACTCTAATGCATCTCAGATCTGCAGTTTAGGCACACCCTAATTTTTAAGATGGTATATATTAATGTATTGTTAAACCAGACCGATTGGTAGCAAGACCTTGATCTCAAAGCAACCATTTGACTTCAGCAGAGAAATAACCTTTTAAACTATCATAAGTTCTGGCGCCAAGATTCTGCCACGACCTGTGTTATGAAAATAATATAATCTGCAGCAATAAAACAGTACTGAGTTACTACTGATAGTCTGATGGAGCGCAGATAACGAGAACATCATGTCATTTTATAATAGCTCCCTGCAATATATTTACAAGAGAATGATAGATGGCTTGTATACTTTTTATGGTACTCACATAAGATAGCACGTATCTTCCATCACTATCTGATGCATAAACTTCATTTCAGTATATTTACCTGTCAAACAATCAGATTTATGGTGCCCAAGCACGGTCACATTGGATCCGAGCAAAGGTCTGTCCAGGTCAGTAGCCGGGTTCTGCCATCAGTCAGTAGCAGATGTTTGGGGAAAGAGTGTAAAAATAAAGCGAGTGCACAATTTTCCTTCCCGCAGTGTGTCCTCACAGGCCCCAACAGTCTAGCTGGGGACTACTTGAGACAGAGTTTTAATCCTATCTTTGTATTTAGTAGGTTTTGATTAATTTTTTTCATCTGCAAATGTATTTGTTTCATTTTTTTTATCCTACTTACACTTTTTGTCTCCACTAAACCCTACACAAGGAGCTCCACAGCTTAATTCATTGGCTGTGAAGAATACTTCCCAATTGCTTTAAAGCAGCTTTCTCAAGCTTTTGCATAGAGGGAGAAAATTATGGCGTCCTGCCCACATTTCTTTGTTGTTTGTGATTTTGTATAGCTTTATTATGTCTTTTCTCTATGGGACTTTTTCCAAGCAAATCTGTCTAAACTCATCTTGAACAAAAACCTTTCTGAACCTATACTCATCTTTTTACCTTTTTCTATAGCTTTTCTAGCCCTACCATATTTCCCCTGAAATAAGGGCCAGAACTGCCTTCAACCAAGTGTGGTCATATAATGCGCTTGCAGTTTTCAATTTTGCTATCTGTTCCTTTACTGATAAATCTTAAAATTTTATTTACCTTTCTGGACTACCATGGAGTACTGAGCTGGCATTTCTGCTGAAGGAGCCAACCCAAGTTTCAAGCTCTCTTTACCAAATAGTAATAACTTCTGGAGAGTTTTCCATTGTAAGTGTATAGAAAGGATTTTTTTTTTTTCCCCTGGATCCATTACTGTCCTGACTTTGACTTTCATCTGCCATTTTATTTGCCAAGTCTTGATATCTTAGTTTCAACTCTGACTCTCCTGAATAATCAATGGTCTTGTCACCTCACCCTCTGCTGCCTTTTCACTGTGAGCCACTTCCCGAACTCAGAAAATTGACTGTTTAGTACCCTTTCAATTTTTTTTTTCTCTTTTATTCATGAGAAGACTATTTCTCTTATCTAGTTTAATAATTTTTTCCCCAAGTAACAGGGGAATCATTCCATTCAGATCTGGTTGCTGTGGAAGACAAAACTTTCTAGTTCAATGCCCTTTATACATTCATAGCCTCAGTCTTCACACTCAGAATTAAAAGGAATTGTCTTTCTTTAAACACAACAGGTCTGCATCCAAAAATCAAATACGTGTCATTTAAAAATATATATGGTGATTGCTGCACACTCAACTTAAAACATTGGTTTGGCCATATAGTCCCATGGTCCCGTGATGCCATAGTCTGAAAAATACAATACAGCACTCAGCCTACATACCAAAAATCATCTGTCTTCCAACAGTATCAGGAAACCTAGATTTTTCTCCATATAAAACTTGGAGAATAAAAGTAGAAAATCCTCAGGTCTCTTCTACTGTGGTTGAGGCCAGCAAGAACTGTTATTACACTCCACTGAATATCTGATATCAACAGTACAATAAGAAAGATTTACTGTCCTTAGCAGCTTTTCTAAACTGGGAAATTAAATGTCCTTTCATCTACCAGCCACAGATCAGGATCAGCTTTAGTACATTCCTACTTAAAATGCCAATATAGGATTTGTTAATAGACATTGAGTCATGCTCATAAGGTAAATAACAATAAACCACAGAATGAGTGTTGGCCCTGCCCCCAGTTTGTTATTGGCCTGTTTTCTCTGACCATACCAGATTAGACTGCTTGCCCATCAAAGAGCATAAAGCATGCATCAATACTGATGTCCAAACCTGTTTTATAATGGATGTCACTTCTGAAGGCATACATGCCATCACGTCTGGTTCCTTTCTGGCAGGTTATGCTGCTGCCTTTGTAACCAACACAGAGCACATAATGTCCTGCTCCTCAGCTCCTGGTCCTGCTGCTCCTCCAACCTTTCAGCTCTGGAACAATCTACAGTTCAAAGTCAGCAGCATTTGCAGCACCCGGGGCAAATGCACAAAGAATGAACTGTATTCCTCACACTGGTCGGTGAGAGAAGAACTTTTTTCCTGCAGATTTCTGGCTCCCCCTTCCAGGTGCCCTCTGGGGCACTTTCAGAAGCAGACCATCGATTGGGTATTGGTTATGCGCAGCACGCCATCTCTTTCTGTGGAGCTGGCAGTGGGGGACACATCCATTTAGCAGGTTTCCCAAGCCAGCAAAGTGCAGAGCTACTTAGCACATGCAAGAGTCAACTCCTCTTACATATGAAGATGGAAAATTAAAAAGCCCTACGTAGATAATTCAGAATTTGGAGAGTCTGAGAGTAAAGGACCTTTCACCTATGCCTTAGCAGCTACGTACAGTCAGAGAGAGGACAGCACCAGCCAAACAATGTGAATGAAATTACCAGGGAAGGCGACAGAGCAGAGATTAGAAAATATCTTGGTGCCCACTAAGATTGCTCCAGGCCCAAGACAAAACAAAGCTGATATATTGAACTGGAGCCTTACAGCTCTCCCTTCACCGCTTTTGGCAGAGTGAACCATTTGTCCCTTGTAATGCCTTGAGCACCCAGACATACCCTTGCATAAGTGTTAAGAACATCAGATTAACTCTCCCTTCCCAAGAAACCTAATCAAATCACAGGCCTGGCTTACTCTTGATTTAGTTATACACAGTACTCTTAAATTTAAGCTAAATTAAACTATTCCTATAGCCTGTTATTAGTTGTGGATAGCAGACAGCTTTAGGAAACTTGTGAAAGCTGTGTCGTTAGCCAGGTCAACAGCATCAACGGGAAGCCCTGCAAACACACACAGAAAAACATTTATACCCCTGTTCCTAATGACTAAAGCTTTAGGATATTTATGTTAAACATAATTAAAACCTCTTGGAATCCTATGGTTGTATTTTCCCTTGAAGTACCAATCTGCAATTTCAGCAGGACCCCGGAGGGCAGAGTGAATGTTAAGACTGATGCATCAAAGAGCAAAAGCTTTAAGTGTTATGGAAAGCATAAATTCTCCAAACAGGATCACTCCTGACAGAGAAGCAGAGTCAATAACAACAGCTATTGTCAGCGCCCAACAAATAAAGCTTGTACACTGCATGTTTTCAAACTGATAAGAGGGTGAGGAAAAAAACCCCAAACTTGTGTGAGCAGTAGATCGAGCCTGGAATTCACAATTCATACAAGTTAAAATCTCAGAAGTTACTAAAAGTTGGTTGTCTGACCTCCTTGCCTGAAGTTGGTCAAGCAACTTGCAATAGCTCCTGCTCTAGAGAAACTTGTAGTTCCCTTAAAAGAACCAACCAACCAACCAAAAAAAACCAACTTGCAATTTTTTTCTTTTTTAAAAACAGATCGTGAAATACCTACGACAAAAGAAGTATTTTTAGTGATTTTTTACCTGGGGCTTATTATGGTGGTGTAAAAAGACAGCTCGTCTCTACAGGATTGAAGCTGTTGCTGAAGAATAGAAACAAAAATTATAAGGAGCTGCTATGTGCCAGCTCAAGAAATGATCAATGTTAAGCATTTTCACATATATGAAAAAGGGGCTATGCAATGGTCAGTCTTAGCTGGATCTGTATGGGTAAAATTCTCACTCTTCTTGCAGATTAAACTTTGACCAGGTCACTCCAGAAAATCTCAAGGTTACACCACAACTGATAGAAAAACTACTTCCGCTGGTAGGTAAGTTTAAAATCTGAAGAGTCACTACGAAGTATGGGAGTGTTAAAGGCTGATATCTACCGCAAAAAGAAAGCTCCTGGAGCTGACAGATTTGGGTGTCTCTGTTGGGAAAGACGCTGAGGATGCGAGTTCCTCCCAAAGGATATGGGTGAAAAGCTTTTCACATCAGCCCCTCCCTACAGCAGGAAGGACGTTGTCTATTGCTGTGTAATTTTGAATATTTTATTGTTTGAACGTTGGACAGTTTAACTGCTATAAAAGTCAGTGTGTCATGTCACTCTACATGTACCTGGAGCTGTTTTGTGGGTGTTTTTTTTTCTTCTGCCAGATGTTGAATATGATAAAGCATTTTAAATAATTTTAAAGATACTTCAAGAGTACAGCCACATTTAGATAAAATATAGCAAAGATCTAGCTTGTTCTAGCAGCTGCAAAAGGTGCCTGGTAGGTTTGATCCATGGAGAAATCAGCACTGAGAAATGCAGACCTTACTGTTGTTTTGTGTAAATGGTCCTTGTTCTGGTGAAAATAAAATGCATGACTTTTGGCCTACTAGCACAGCCCAGATTCAATAAGGAGCTTTGGGTTTTGGAGTCTGTTTTAGGCTGGGACTCCTCAAAGCTCAGGTGCTCAGCTCAGGTGGAAATCCTGGGGACAGGAATGAGTTTTTCATGCTCTCCCTTCCTGCTGGGACATGCTTTCACAAAGGGACATTCCAGAGCCCAGAATCCCATCCTGAGCACAGGTGCCAGGACTATTTCTTGCACCGAAGTGCATAGGGCTTGCTTTTATTTTTTCATAACAAGAGATACAGATTTTTACCAGGTCAGACCAAAAGTCCATCCAGTAGAGTACTCTCTGACAGTAATTGACAGCAAATACTCCCTTTCCTCATCTCCTGAACAAGACTAACATAAGGTATTTCCTCTGCTATGCTCTCCCACTTCTGACAAGAGATCAAGGCTTCCTGGTTGAGAAATTCCCATTGAGAGGTTATAACCCCATCTTTGTGTTAATGGCTCTCCATGGATGTCTCTCACTGGAATCTGCTTAATAGTTTTTGAGCCCTATCAACAGCATTGAGATACCTAGTCTGACATTTAAAGCACTTGCCAAGGAAGGTGGCTACCTCAATTGTGTTTCCCTCTTTCCTCCAGGGACTCAAAACTGCTTCTGTCAGGAGAGTTACCTGGGGCTGCAAATCTTCCCAGTCTATTGCATGGGCAGGTTTCTCTAACTACCTGATAGTGCAAGGTATCTTCATCCTCAGGCAAATTTTTAATAGCCTCTGGGCAGATTCAGAGTGAAGATTAAGAGCACAGAGTAATGGAGCAGCTGTCCAAAGCAGAGAGCAATTAGCTGGCCTAATCAGCAACCACCACAAGCAAGACTGATCAAAATGGCACAGTGATGATACATTACCATCAGCACAAAAACGAACTGTCAACGTGCCTTTCTGAAACCAATTATGTGTGTGAAAAGTCCACAGATTTCCTACGCATTGGGATCTGATCCATTAGCAAGGATAATGAGTGTAAGGTTTAAGGTCCCTCAGAACACGCACAGCTTCCTGCTGCAGTGAAAGGGCACTGAGATCACTCCCCTGTAGTCAGCTGCATCTTCAGATAAAATCCTGCAATTCCCATTCACAAGAATTTAATGGGTGTGTTTGTTAACAGATATGGACCTTAGACAGGGGATCCCTCCCCATAAGTTTACCTTTATAGTGTAAAAATGGCTCTTCTCCAAGGTCTTTCTTTAGTCAAGACTTCAGCGAACCACACCCCTTCTCAAATCTGTCAGACATATTCAAATGATATTACTACACTACTTAAAGGCAGATGAAAGCAGGTGGGAGAACTGAAACAGCAACAGGAACACAGCTCCCACAAGAAGCTTTGATTTGGCAAAGAAGAGTCATTAAGACAGGCCCCTCCAGGATCCCTGTGGCATTAACTCCTCCAGTAGTAGCTTTTGCTTTTCATTTTGCTGGTTGAGCAAGCCCTGTTTCCTCTCGAGGGACTACCAAGGTGTTCTGGGAGAGGTGTGATGGACTCAGAGCCTTCTCAGGTACAGTGCCACCGAGGAGTCACGCAGGGTCAGGGACACTCCAGCCGATGCTACAACCCCCAAGCATGACAGGAAGGACAACATTTTCAAAATGCTTCTGGCATGTAATAGCCTATGTTGATTTGCACAGGTCCACGCCTAAATGCAAATCCTTCACACATACTGACAGGTGGCATCTTATGTGCAGATGCCAGAGGCTGGGTGTCACATACGTCCTGAAAATACCCCATTTGCGAGTGCACACTGGGAGTTTGCATGCATATGTACCCAATCTCAAGAAGCCAAATTTGTAATGCCATTTTTGCCTCTCCCCAAAGAGCAGACACTGATTGGTATCATTTCTAAAAACTGTTACAGAGCACGCAAATGGTAAAATCATAGAATCATAAAATAGTTTGGGTTGGAAGGGGCCTTCAAAGGTCATCTAGTCCAACCCCCTGCAATGAGCAGGGACATCTTCACTAGATCAGGTTGCTCAGAGCCCCGTCCAGCCTGGCCTTGAATGTTTCCAGGGATGGGGCATCTACCACCTCTCTGGGCAACCTGGGCCAGTGTTTCACCACCCTTAGCGTAAAGAATTTCTTCCTCATGTCTGGCCTGAATCTCCTCTCCTTTGGTTTATAATCGTCACCCCTTGTCCTATCCTAACAGGCCCTGCAAAAAAGTCTGTCCCCATCTTTCTTATAGGCCCCTTTAAGGTACTGAAAGGCCACAATAAGGTGTCCCTGAAGCCTTCTCTTCTCCAGGCTGAACAGCTCGAACTCTCTCAGCCTGTCCTCATAGCAGAGGTGTTCCAGCCCTCTGACCATTTTGGGGCTTCCTCTGGCCCCTCTACAACAGGTCCATGTCTTTCCTGTACTGAGGGCTCCAGAGCTGGACACAGGACTCCAGGTGGGGTCTCACCAGGGCAGAGTAGAGGGGCAGAATCACCTCCCTCGACCTGCTGGCCATGCTCCTTTTGAGGCAGCTCAAGATACAGTTGGCCTTCTGAGCTGCAAGAAAGGACCAGCAAAGCCCTGGCAAGTGACCTTTCCCCAGCCTTGGGAACGAGCTGTGGATCTTTACATTAATGGCTCAGATCCAAAAGCAAGTTTAAATTCTGTTGCTGGTTAGTGCTCTGGGTTGCACGGTTTGGAAAGGTGTCGTATGACTGCTGTTTGACATAGGCATTTGTTGAAGCAAACATTTAAAAAAAAAGAGCTTGAATAGCTCTTAATTAACTGGGTTTGTATTGTGCTGGGTGAGGGTGTGCCCCATCCTGGCTGGCAAAGCCAAACAGGTAAAGGACAAAACAATAACTAACACTAAAATACCAGGAGGGAGGCGGGGGGGTCTGCACACCTCAGGGTTTAAAACTATCTTCGAGCTTTGGTCGCGTTCTCCAGAACAGACAAAAAGCTTGAGAGATTTCACTGGGGTTTATAAAGAAGCTGTTTAGCAGTTAAAGCTGATCTACAGGCAAAGGACAAAAGAACAATGGCTCTGCGAAATGCTACACTGAGAGGCTCTGTAAGGAATAATTTTGAGTTAAGACTGGAAAAGATCAAATAGCAGCTGAAAAGCAAGAATATATCAGGGAGTAGGGGAGAAAGAATTTACACTGCTTCAGCACAAATAACTGAAAATACAGAATAAAAAAATACATATGTTATTAAGCAGCTCTTTTGCATTGTTAACTCTATTTGCCTTGGTAAACAAACCAGAAATGTACCTTTTTAACTTCCTAATCTCAGTACAATTTTGATAGGCTTGTGCAGCTATGCTCCCTCTTCTAAGAGGTTTTACTGAAGCTCAGATCAACAAAGGTACCGAGGCACCATTGAAGCAAGTGGAATCAGACACCTCAATGCTTTTGTCAGTACGACCCTTTGACCACACTGGAAAATTGCAGCTGCACAAGGGGTGATACACACTCACACAGCCACACTAGTTTAAACACGCATCTTAGGTTGTAAATGAATTGTTTTTCCTATAAGTGGGATGCCACTGCCACAAATACAACTACAATCCCGCCCCTGCCTGTCTCTGCAGTTCTCGTTAAAGCCGCAGCCACAGTTTGCAATGCACAGCATCAATAACAGTCCTGGAGATAGCTGTGCAATGACGGGTAGGTTTAAGTGATGTTATAACTCCGACATGCCCAAGGGTTGCTCTCAGGGATCTAAAACTTCAGAAAGCCCACTTGAACCTCTTGCCACCGCTTCTCACAGCTTGATTTTCTTAGGCAGTTTCAGCATAGCCTGATTCCTGGTCTCAGACTAGATGTGTCATTCTGTTCAGGTACTTACTTACAAGCTCTACTTTACCCCAACATCTTGAATTTTGTTTGTTTAAAGTAGGGATAAGGCATGCTTTTGTTTGTTTGTTTGTTTTCAGGAAGATGAAAGGATCAGTCTTCAGTGGTTAGCCCTCCTCTCCAGAATGCTCCACAACTGCAAGGTATTGTTATTAATTTGAGTTTAGGTGTAGGGGCAGGTCATAAGGTTATCTTTGAATTTTGTGGAAACATTTTGCAGGGGACAAGCCCAACCAAATCTCTGCTCCAGTGAAAAAAAAAAAGAAAACCAATAAATAAATCTAGAGAGGTAACATATAGTGATTACTCATCTAAAAAAGTAACCATATTACAAATTATTAGAGTAGAAAAATAAAAACATATGAATTAAGGAAGAATAGCTGTCTACAACAATAACATAATATTTTAGGTGCTTCAACTGATCATTTAAAATGGGACCTCAGCTTTCCAAAGCTGCTTTCAATTGTGGTCAGCAACATTTGCAGTCCTATTGTGATTCCACACTTTCTCACCATTTTCCATTTCAGATGCAAGTCAGCAGATGTTATTTAACACCTGTGATAGCTAATATATTACCTAGAGGCATTTTCATATCTACTGTTAGCTAGCTGAGAACTGAGCCAGGAACAACCCATAGCTTCCTGGCCTTGCAGGAAGAATGAAACCAGCTTTAAATGCCCACTGTAATGTCTAATAATGTCTAATGTCTGTCTCTTCCTCAAGAAAAAGCCATTGTAAAATGCTGTTCGTGTATATTATGTATGTCTGCCTATTCCATAAATTCTACTTGTCTAGCTGCTTTAGGGTCCAGCAAAGAGACTGCTACAGCATTGGCATGCCAAGAAAAGAAACCCAAAATAGAGAAGCCAGAATTTTTTTCCCCTCCTCCTCCTCACGGAGGTCTGAGCTACAGCATTTCTAGGAAGTACTGTTGGCAGGATTTCTCTTTAAAGTTTACACCATGTTCCTAGTCCTGAACCCAACAATGTTAAACAGGGCAGGTAAACCAACTCTGATTTTTGGAAACTCGTGTCACTGAAAGCACATGCCAAGATAAACACAACCAAGGATGTGCAGACTAAGAGGCTCCTTCCTTCTGTTTCTCAGGTAGTTGTATTTTAGAATCAAGACTTAGGCTCAGTTCTGCTCCTGTTCATAAAATTGAATGGGAATGTGCCCAGAAGCACATGCAGAAATAGATCTCTTATAGCTTTTCCTTTGGCCACTGAAGTGCTGCCTACTCTCCTGTCACCGAGCACTTCTTGTGAGACCAGTGAACAGTTTATCTGCTCAAACATTTACAAGCTGAGGATAAAAGAAAGACTTGGAAAGCAAAATGAAGTCAGCAAGGAAAATAAAAAAGTGAGCCACCAAAGTCCAAGTGGACAGTACCTCAAGTTTTTCATTTCAACAGACACACATTACTATGGTTCCTAGTAATGCAGAGGATCATGCTTTTTACCTCCTTAGGGTAAAAGGAATCACCACAATAAACCTTAACCTTGGATCAGAGGAAAGACCTGAGGCATTATAAACAGGCAGCAGAAAATTCATGGCACATAAAGGCTTGAGACTGAGGGTCAAGCCTACTTCACACATCCCAAACCATCTGACAGCCTGGTAAGTAATACCCTGAAAAAAACATTCTAACTCATTTTCACTCACATGAAACATGACATCTAGATCTGAGTAAATTTTTCATTTAAAATCATGCCTTACAGCTATCGTGGAAAGCTGTTTGCTATCCCCCAAACACGTATTATCTGATGTTATGTTGCTTTATCTAGATAAAATGGGCAGTAAATCAAATTCCTAAGCTGCAGCTGCTAATCAGTGTTGAAGACTACATCCAAATATTGTTTCTTAGAGCTTTTGGTAAATTTCAGATATGTCATTAAGGATAAAACAGATTAAGAGAAAATACTTCACTACTTCTGTTGCCTATGAAATTGAACAACTTTATCCCTTTTGTTTTATTCTGAAGTGAAAAATCACAGCCAGGTCTCCCATCTGCTTTACAATAAACTAGTGATGAAGGGGAAAGGTTTGTTTTTCAAAATGGTGTAATTATATGGTCTCAAATATCATTCTATAACCAAACTTTTCTCTCACCCCAGCTTTTAAAAGACATCTTAGAAAGTACCAGGTTTGGGTTTCTTTCTTTTGCCCTACCAGATAGGATCCTGAAAGGCAGCAAAATGAACTTCCAGTTTGTACCTGCACTTGAAGCAGCTTTTCTTCCAATCAGATATCAGATGTTTGATGGAGCTAAATTAACACAGGCTTTAACATGAAGCATCCAAATGCACTGGCCAGGCCAAGGCTGGGAGTTCTGTCCTTCAGATTTTAGCCCTTGTATGAGGTTATCTTGTTAATGGACAAGAGACTTGATATTTCAAATACAAAATTATCATTGGTTGCATTACAGTGAAGACGGAACTTCAACAACAAAACAAAACAACAGAGGAGACCCCTCTCCCCCACCCCAAATAGTCACATCCCCTCTCCGTTCTTTCAGTTCAGTTTAAGTCATATCCTGACATAACATCTGAGGCTTTCAAGGCATTTATTCCAGTGTTTCTAATTTAGGAACATTTTCCGCAGGTGCTCCCTATAATCTTTGTTGAGGTCCAGACTGACCAGCCTACAATAGCAGCAAATGATTCACCAGGCAGCTACTCAGAGATTTATTTATAGTTTGGGCAAGAGCAGGAATATGCAGGCATACACTTTGCAAGTTTATTTGAAAAGTTAACTCTATTTACTAAATATTTACTTTTTTGCCCCAAACCTGCAACCTTTAATAGTGTCTGGAATAATATTAAGAAAATTGCCCAACTGACATAGTTGAGGTTGAACCTCATCTGCTTATTTCCATTTATTTTGTCAATATGACCATGCTTGCTTTTAAAAACAAACAGCAACTACCTCCTCAGCCACCCTATTCCCTGAACTTACTCTCTGGTGCATGATCTTTATAAAGGAGATGAGGAAGATACCTATATTAAGAATGCCAACAGCCGTTTAATAATTCAATGCACAGAAATGTGCTATTGTTATAACTGAGCAAGTATTCTCCAATACAAAAGGTTGAATTTTCTCTGCTTCAAAAAAAAAAATCAGATGCTCCATAAAACGCCATATTTTTCTGTATCAGCTTAGTTCATTTACATGTGTATACATTACTTAAAGCTTTATCTGATGCTCAGACTGAGAAACAGGAGGGCTATTTCTGCTCTGCAAGCTGGTTACGGCCAACAGGGCTTCTCCTCTCTGTGGTACCCAGGCCAGCACTAACCTAAAGATATTCCTGCATGGCCCTTGCATAGAGGGTGGGGAAAATGAGACGAGGCAGGCAGCCCATTTTCTCATGGATCTAGTTTTTCAGCGGCTGCTATCAAATTCATTGAAGCAAGGATTTGACTGAGCAGGAAGATAGAATTACGTCTCCTTCCCACAGCTCAAGGTCAGGATAAAGATGGAGGATGGCTGCAAGCGAGTCATTTTATGTGCATTTATTGACTTTGTATTCTGACCAAATTACCAAGCTGAAAGTACCATACACAAGAATTAAGACATGGCCAATATTTAGTCACATATTAACCAGTATTGATATTGAATCTTAACAGCAGCATCTGAACAGCATACCAGACTTCTCTGGTAAAATCCAAATTGGTAGATATCTTGTGTCTAGGTAAAAACTTGTAGCTAACAAGCCTGAGACATTTCCAAAGAGCAGAAAGAAGTTCACTGTAGAAAGAGGTAGATTGGAGTACAGAAGAGAGGAAACTGTATTTGCACAACAGTGTAAGGATTAGAACTGCAGAAAAGCATCTGCGTACTTGGGCTTCTGGGTAGTTCAGAGGACGTGACCCCCACATGGCTCACACCAAACCAGACGCAGGAGTGAGAAACACACCAGTGCAATATCTGTTTACTTCTTCTTCCGTTTTGGACACACACATACAAAAGAGGTTCTTTGGGCCCCAGAATACATAAATACAGGCAGATTTTTTTTATTGCCTTTGAAAGGTAGTATAACAACTCTGGCAGCAGAGCCAATCTATTCTGCCTCCCTTCCCCCCACCCCAGACTAACTGTAGCTGAAACGTGGTTCTTCTTCATCTATCTCTCCATTCCCAGCTTTTAAACTTCCCTCATTCTCGCTCACACCTCTTTATCTGAGTCTGGGTTTGCTCCAATTGCTTCTTCTCAACAGAAGGATTCCAGATGCCCTTTGACTGAAGAGGTTCCACAAAAGAGAAGTATCTCCAAGAAGAAACTTTTAAGAGGTGCCCCCATAGCCCCCCAGCTCTTTGCTTGGTCAGCATGTAGTCATGAACATAAAAAGGCCATTCAAAACCAGTACCTTGTCATTTTACTAAATGAAATTAAAAACCCCACGTCTGCATATTGGCTGGAAAAAAGGTTTTATGGAAATAGATTTGATGCTACAGTCCCTTTGTCCTTGGGTTTCAGGGTCTGAAGGAGCAGCTGAGTGAAGGACTGGTAAGCACCGAAGCCAGCTAGGTTGTCCAGGTTTATCGCTCAGGAGCTTTCAAAGTTCATTATATGTTATTACACACACTGAATCATGGGGCACTTGCCCAGCATCTACTGCTTCATTTTAGTGATCATCAGTGACTGGTTTAATCCATATTTTCACCTGGAACTCAGGTCTTATTTCCTTTCAGGTGACTTTTTAATTTTAACTGACCTTAAATCATTAGTTACAACCAAACAAAATCATAACTTGACTGCTAGGAAATAATTTTCAGTCCCTGTCACTGTAATACCTCATGTTCAGAAAAAGTCTAAAACCGTTTTAACAATATAAAGTGTACTGTGAATGCATTTAAAATAAATAAATCAGCTGTTGCTACATCACCTACTATCAAGAAATATATAATTGCTGAGTGTTTTTAGCAAAGTTTGCTCTGTAAGGCACAACACCAGTACAAATCTGGCTTACGGTTTACTGTGTCCAAAAATCCAGCTGTTAGAGGGAGCAGACAACTGCCTGAGTTAAAACATAGTATCTTGTTGTCAAAAGAAATCCTGGGAAACTTTAATCTTGCTTCACAAGCTTTGGACACAGTAAACAGTGAAGAACATTTCCAGTGGTGCCCAAACCTATTTCCACATTAGGAGTACAACCCTGTCGGTGCTCTCCAGGGCTGGCGTCGTCTCCCAAAAGAGTATTTACATTTTATCACACCATTTTTTCATCGGAGCTTCACTATGCCAATTATCGCCAATTATGCAAAAATCATGTGTTCCCTGGGTAAACAGCGTGAATTGCCAGACAGCAACCAGCCACCCTCTGTAAAAGACCTAGGGTAAACCGGCCTCTGAAACACCTGCTGATCAGTACACAGTGAGAAGAGGGAGAAAACCAGCACAGTCCTGCCTTTTGCATATTAAATACAAAGTGATGTGGGGCACAGGCGAATGCAGGCACCTGCCCCTCACAATACCTCTCTTTTGACCCCTGAAGGGGAAGGAGGATGGGTTCACGGTGTGCATGCCAAATGCAGGGCAGAAGCACGACAGCTCGGGAGCTTCAGCACTGCCAGAGGTCCCCAGCCCTCAAACGAGATAAGAGCACTTTGTTCCCCCCTTCCTTTGATAAGGCAGCGCGTGAAATGAGAGCAGCAAAACACCCCCTCAGCTGGAGAGCCGAGGGGAGCTGGGTCACGGGCCTGAGCAGTCAGCACATTGGCTCCCGGGAAAGGTACAGAGACCCCAGCCTGGGCCATGAGATAGCACCTCTGAGTCCGCTCACCACAGCACAGGGAGTGGGGTGTTTATTGGTGTCATTTCGTTAAGACAATCACATCGTCCCATCATCTGGGGGTTTGGTCTTGGCGGTGTTCATCTAACACAGCACGCGATTCCCTCGTCTGGCAGAGGTGCCGGGCTCCCCACAGTGTCCGGTCAGGGCTGGGGAGGCTGCTGTCATGCACCTCCGTGTTGCCCACGGTGCCAAGCGAGGCCAACTCCAGCTGTGGGGCTGCCGCAGGCTCCGGCCACTGCTCCAGCGGCAGCTCCTGCGGCGAAATCCTCCTGGGCTACTCGCCCCCTTCGGCGGTGCGGCCCGGGGCACCGCCGCCGTCGAAGACCTCGGGGCCGTCGGCCAGCAGCGAGGTCCGCACCTTCCGCCTCTCCTTGAAGCGGCCCGAGTGGGAGATGCGGAGGCTCCGGCGGTTGCTGCCGCCCGCGGCCTCGCCGCTGTCCGAGTGGGGCGGCTGCTCCTCCCGGCCGCCGGAGCTGTGGGGGTCGGCGGGGACCTCGTTGGCAGCGGCGGGGGGCGGCGGAGGGGCCGCCGCTTCCTTGTGCTTCTTCTTGCTGGTCAGCGACTTCCACCAGGTCGCCGCCGCGCTGCCCTTGACACCGGCCGGGGGGGCGGCGGTGGCCGCGGCGCTGTCCGCCATCTCGGGCTCCTGCGGGGGGAAAGAGAGCGGGAGCGGGCTGGCAGCCGGGCTGGCAGCCGGGCACACCGCCACCCCGCCCGCCGGGACTCTCCTCCGCTCGGAAAGGCGCTGGGTGCAGCGGAAGGCGGCGGGGACGCCTCTTTCCCAGCACGGGGGAGCCGGGCAATCCCCCAACACGGGCAGCGCTGGGGGAGCTCTGCCCGTCACCCCGGGAGCTGCTGGGTAGGGAAGGTCAGCTCTTGCCCAGGCAGCCGGGTGGGCGCGGGCGGGAGGATTTTGCGCTTTGCCCCTGGCTGAGCCCCGGTGAGAGGCTCTGAAGCGCCATCCCGCCTTCCCATGCGCGGCTGCGGAGGGAGTCACAGGTAAATACAGCCCCGGAGCTGAGCCGCGGGATCCGCTCCCTGCACTCGTCACCCCCCGAGCCCCAGATGCCCACCCCGAGGCCCCGTACCTTCGGGCTTCTGCGTCCCCGTGGGACGGGGCCGGGAGCCCGGGTACCTCCTGGGTGCTGCTGCGATGGGGCGCAGCTCCCTCCCTGCTTCCCTCCCCGCTTCCCTCCCCTCGCCGGCTCCCGGCGCAACAGGTATGGGAGGCCACACTGACCTGCGGGCGCTCGCCCGCCCGCGGCGGGAGCGCTCTCCTTCTCCCACGGGGAAGCGCGGCCGCTCCTCCCTCGACACGCCGCGGGAGGGAAGGAAAGAGGGAGGGAAGGAGAGCAGGAGGGAAGAGGCCGGCGGGGAGCGGCCGGGCGCTGTGCGGCGGCGGCAGGTGGCGGCCAGCCCCGCGGCTCGCCCCCGTGGGCGGAGCGGCGGCCCGGCCGGCCCCGGCTCCCGCTCACCTGCCCACGCTGTGGGGTGGGGGAGCGGCCGGTGGAGGTCGGTGTCCCCGTGAAGGGACACCCAGCGGTGGCGGGGCGGGAGGAGGAGGGAGCCTTAGAGCAGTAAGGCAGCACCCCGAGCGCATAATGAAATCCAGGGCTGCCGACGGTGGATGCGGTGTTGTCGGCGTGCATGGCTGAAACTGTGAGGCGTTTTGTTTGTGCACGATAGGTGTGCGTAGGTGAGTATTTTGCAGCCCTGAAGAACACAGAACTGTCTTTAATTGTCCATCTTTGAAAAATTAATGTAGCTGACACGCTGAGACAGTGCTAATATATACACTTGAGCTGGTTTAGAGTTGGGAGTTTAAATTTCTGTGTGATGATACATGGCCAGACAAATGCCTTTACCTTTTTTATTTATTCATTCAGAAAGGAGGGGAAAAAAAAAAAAAAAGACTTGTACCACACTCTGTGTTAAAAGTGGTGATTTGTTCTGTGGAGAGCTATGGCACGTAGTATAGATTTGATTCCCAAAACCCCTTCCATCAGCTACACATTCTGTTGCTCACAGATGCCTATGATCACATGGAGGAGTTTGTAAGAGCAGTGGTATTTCAGCCTCATCTTCTTTTGCACATCAACTTCTGCTACTTGAAGCTTCCCTGAATAGCCCATAAAGATAAGACGTGGAAATTGGTCAATACAGGTTACTGAAGGAGAGGAGCCCAGGGTGTGCGCTTCATATTACTCTGTAGATTGCTCTCTTCAAACCCAAAGAGTAAAGAGTTTGGACAGGGAAGCCTGTGTACACACACACTTGGAAGCACTCTAAACTATCATATTAACTGATGTCTACAGCAAAAAAAAATCTCTCCTATGGAATAAACCAGTAACTTCCAGTGAGAAAAGATAGCCTTTACATTCCCCCTAAGAAGTAAGCAGCATAGCACCAGGGCATTAGGCTCTGCTCAGCCAAGGATAGCAACAGATATACGGCCAAGTTTCTTCCAGTGACTATAACCTATTGCCATGCTACTCATTTGTGTCTATGGAGAAGGAAAACACCAGCATCTCTCCTCATCTTGTGTCCCAGGAAAGTGCCTGGGAAAAAGGGAATTTATAGAGAAATAAGAGTAAGTATTATTATTAGAAGTCCTTTTCACAAAACATTACTGGTTGACATTTATAGCTTCTGTTCTTGTTATAGGCTTATATGAAACGTTTATGACTGTATTACTTGTTTATATTATTTTGACTACCACAGACCTGAGCTCTTAGCTCACATCTCATGTAATGCCAGACTTTTATCAAATCAGTGTGTTTTTTTTTCAGTACAGTCTGTTTCAAAGAATCTTAGAAAGTAAGAGATTTGTCCTTTTGACTCTGCACTGAAAGCAGGGTCTGCTGAAAAGAGACAAGCAGGTTGGGAAGCTTTGTAAGAGCTGGTGCACAGGGGGAGGTGCTGCCTGCATCTGTGTGTGGTTGCACAGGAGAACAGCAAAACCCGCTCTGCATTTGAAAGTCACTGCTACGAATCAGTCATAACATGCAGTTCCACTAAGGTCAGTGTTTATATAAAAACAACTCTGACAGTGAAAATGTCATGTTCTGCCCCTTTCTAACTGCAACAGTACTTGCTGCAATCCTTCAGTATGCATGTATTTACAGCACTGATTAAAAAAGAGAAGTAAAATAACCCATTTACTCTTTCAATGAATGGAAGTTAGCTGCTATATTCATTTAATATGACTGCTGCAGTTAAATTCTGTCCTCTGTTTGCAGGAGGAGAGGATAAAAGTTAATGGTGTTTTGTAGTCCCCGCTGGGGTGGATGTGCAGGATTCCAGCAGAGGCTCAAGTACACTGCAAAATAAAACTGTGGAGCCTTTTCTCCTACATTGTAACATGCTCCTTTTGTGTAGGATTGGACCATACTGACATTGCGTCTCTTCATAATCCTGCAGGCTCTCTGAAATTCAGAAATACCCTGGTATTCTTAAGATTTAGATTCTCATAGACTAACTTTGATGTCAGCTTTCAAACTAACCTTACTTACAACACCTACATTGTTACTGCAATGAAAAAAAAAAAGTTGTTTGTTGCACTTCCCACCATCCTTTCAAACTTTTCAGACCCTACTGTGTTCAAGTTGAAATTGGACTCTAGAAACCTTAGATTACCAAACCATACTTAACTAATTGTGTTGAGGGAACTCACCTCTACTCGCAGTAGTAGAGTTGCACCATCCACTGCAGACATCAGCCTTCCTGACACCGTGGACTACGTGGTGTCCTGCTGCACCCTGGAACCCTTCAGTTTCCAAAATATAACAGCAACTATAACCCTGATATTTAATGCAGTTATAATTATACCAAGGGGATCCAACCATGCCCTCAGAAGCATAAAGGCCACTAGTGAATATTGCTATTAGTTCTCTTATTTACTCTGAAGCCCCAAACCAGGCAGCAAATGCACTAGACTTGAGAAACTTGTGGTTCTCAAATGCTAACCTTGAGGCCAAGGACATGTTTGAGCCTACTGTAGAAAAGAACATACAGCACTAGCACCTATAAAGAGAGCAGAGCTCTTCCTAGGTCCATGTTCCCAGCAACATTCAACAGCATGTTTGATTTTTCAAGTTTTAATTCTTTAACCCTTACCTGATACATAATGGCACAATTTGGACCTTAGAAAGAAAATTTGCAACACTGATACCTGCTGGCACAAGTGGGCCTTTTAGCATTCAGCATTAAAAATCAGTTATTGAAACTCCTAGATCTCAAAGCCTAAAGGTCACTTCAATTTTAATCAGGTGACTCCTGTGTACAGGAGAAGGCCACACAAAGAATGGGCTCCCATCTGCATCAGGCTGTCCACTCTGAAAAAGCCAGCAGTAACTTTAGCACTTTAAGCTTTGGATTTCCAAGTATAAGCAGCATCTCCAGCTCTTTTGTAAAGGGGAGGAACATCTTCCCTCTTGACACCAGGCTGCTGCTTAAGGCTGTGGGACTGCAGCACCCATACCCAGGATATGCCTGTCCTGCCAAAAAAAAGAGAGCCAGGCAGTGAGTTTGAACCCTCCATGTGGTGAACTGGCCCTTTTCTTAGTGGTGGCTCTCTGGCATGATTTGGCCTATGTCATTTAATACCCACTGTTCAGGCATGGTTTGGAGACAGTAAGAATGAAGAATTATTCCTTCTAGGTAGGATGGACAAAACTCCACTAGTTTGTCTCCCTCCATAGTCCTCCACTTTAATGCAACAGGTTTTGCACCTTCAAACACTTCAATATACAGCCACTCCTCATGTTACAGTCTAGGACATGTATTGCACCATCTCAGCCTCAGGGTATGAAAATACCAGTTTGATGGGCTGCAACACAACCCTTGCATTATTACAAGGTGCTAAATCACACTTTTTGATTCAATGCCTCTAGGAAAAAAAGTACCCTCAAAGGCCACAGGTGACACAGTGGACCCCTGAGGGGAATTTGATTATGTACAATGTAATGTGGACAGGGCAATTCTGCACCCAGTGTTTGGCATGGGAGAGGTCTTCGACCCCATTTTATTGAGTGCCACAGATGTAGTCTTTCCTAATCTTACCTCCAACACTAACGCAGACAATATCTTTGCTTACATGGGCCCTAAGAGTAGCTCCAGTCCTGTAGTGGAATGCAAGATGTTAGCATGTATTAGTGCTCATCCTCATTCAATGGGAAGTTCAGCTTTGTTAATAAATCTGTCTCAGAACACAACAGATTCTCAAACTTAACAATACCTATACCTATAATGAATCCCCAAAACTTCATCAAAACAGACCATGAACACAGCTCCTCAAACTTTTCAGTTCCCAACCAGCCACCAGCTCTTTCTAGTATCCCATGAATTCATCCCCACAGCAGAAGCAAACAGAGGACTGTGAGCCTTTAACACCACCAGCTCTTTTCTGATGTCTGTATATACAGCAGCAAACTCAGTCTGCTGCTTTGAATCCTGAGTTCTAAACTTCATCATCTCTCTCAGCCTTACAGTATCTGGAGATAAAACTAAGGTCATGTTCCTGTAGCAGAACATAAAAATACAGATATTTGTGACTGTTGACATCAGTACCATTCCTAGCTCTGCAGGCCCTGCAAAAAGCAGTTCATCCGATATCCATCCTCCTAAGCAGAGAACTCCTACACTGACCAGAAGCACAGAACTGATCATTATTGATACCAGCATGCTGCAGATCTTGCAACTTCACTAACAACTCAGTTCTTAAGGCTTTAGATTTCCAAAGTCTAGCCCTATTAGTATCTTAATTATAACTGTAAGACTCGTGTCTACAACAAAAACATCCACGATAAATAACTTCATTTATTGACATCAGCCCTATTCCTGAGGGCTGTGCAGTATCCAGTAACAATACAGGTTCTTCAATATTTGGATTTCTAACCTAACCCTGTTACCTTGTTATGAATACCTATGGACCTCAGTCCTCTAATGTTCTTGGGCAGCAGCATGTGGTAAATAATATGTATCTTCATGCATGTTGGTCATACCCATACATGCCCTATATAGAAGAGAAAATAATGTATCTTCAAATATTGCCAGCAGTAAGTTGTATTAGTTAAGATCTACAGTTCCCAACCCTACAGCTAACCCTACTCCTCATTCTAACCTTCATCTTAGCAGTAACAAATGGCTCATACTTTTGAGAAAATAGAGGATACTTTGATCCTCAACCTTGACAGGCCCTGCAGAACCCTGCCCTGAAGGCAGCTTCCAGTGGTATGCTTGGTTCCTGACATCCCTCAGTCTACTGCAAACTGAACCCTGACAGTTTCTCCGCTTATAACCCACCACTCATTTTTATTGTGGCTTATAAAGCACTGCTTCCACCTGACACAAGCTTTCTTTCCAACTGCAGTCCTTACAACACCCTGCAATAATCCAGGTCCTTCAGGCTTTGAACTCCCAGTCCTGGCTTAGGCTGTAGCATCAGCATAATTATACCCAGAATACCATGCCTTCAGAGAAAGATAATGTAAAGTACGACCCATTGATGTCCTAAATCTGCAAGCCCTAGAGCCTTCAACAATAATCATAGTTCCCTGAGGTTCAGATTTCTGAATCATAACCATGATCTTTGCTTTAATCAAGGAATTAATCTCTACAGTTAAAGAACATAAAACGTATTGATGCTCTCCTATCTTCATGAGCCCTATAGTCTCTTCATTCCCTTTAGATAGCTGTAGGGGATATAGCACTGTAATTCTGCTTTGAAGATCCAATTAGATGGCATTCTTCTTCTTGTGTAAGTGTTTTGAATTACCTTCCTACTCAGAGTGTTCATCAGTTTCTGGTTATTGGCAGGGGTCTCTGTTGGCACCTGAATCTTCTTTTTCCTTTTTCTGCAGACCTTGAGTCTGTACTTCTCAATAAAGATCTAAGAAGCCAGCCAGACTTTGAGCAAGGTTTGGAGAGAGTGCACCATGTAGGGAAAAAGTTGTAGTCTCTCCAGCTGCTGCCACATTGGGGAGCTTGAACAGCTGGGGAAGCGACTGCTTGTGAACCTTTCTGTGAGCCTTCCTCATCCCCATCTCCTCTTCTGTCCTCTCCAGCCCCTCCTCAGACAGCAGGGCAGCACCCACCCAACTGTTAGCAGGACTGGGGCGCAGGCTGCATTTGCCTTGTCTGTACAGTGTCAGGGCAAAGTGACAGTGGCAGCAGCTGAGGGTAGAGCAGAAGGAGCTGTTGGCTGTCTCCATCTCTGGGTGGGAGGGAGGGGGGCAGAGCAGTAGAGAGCCAAGCAGGCTTAGGAAAACACTCTCCCTCCGGATACGTGAGTCTAGGCAGGGCCTTGTGCAAACATAATTAATCATTTTGCAGTGTCTCATTTGTACAGGTCTGCACTGTGCGCTGTTTGAGCTTATCATAAAAGAGAAAACACAGTTGCTCCACGTGCTTTGCAAGCTGGTCTCAGTACCCACCTTCACTTTCACCTCTTTGCAATGTGACTTTTAAGCCTTCCTTCAGCTGTTCATTACCCCAGGCACTCCTGACACATCTCCAAGACATTACTAAGACCAGAGTTTTGCCCAATACTATACTTATATGCTAAATTTGAAAGTAACACACAGGTCAAGTTTTTCAATAACCTTGTTTCAGGAGAGATCCCAAACCACTATATTCCTTCGCAGAGTTTCAGGCCAAGTGCCCCTGCAGCTCTGTCTCCTTCATTAAGCTAAAATGTTATGTGAGCTTTGAGACTGTTAAGTGTGTAGGAAAGCTTAGTCTTACCTGTTGCTTGGAAATCAAATATATGTGGTACCAATTCACCCAGTTTTGTGCTCAGACCCATTCTGGAGCTTAAACTGGCATCACCTTGCAAACCTGTGTCTCCTTTGTAACTCCATTGCAAAAAGTTTTCCTGAGGAAACAATATCTGCACTTATGCTTTTTGGTTTTTTCTTTCCTTCCTCAAATTCTTCTCCTTCCTCAGTAACTTTTACATCCCTTGTCCAGTTTCAATGGTATTTGACAGAAGAAAAGAGATGATTTTCACAACTGCTCTCTGGGCAGAGGAGCTCCAAATTGGTGTCTCAGTTGAGGAAACCCTTCAATACCCTGTTTAATTTTCCCTGCCTTTTCAGTACACATGTGCTTTGGAGTCAGACACAGCCCACACTGCCTTGTCTCCAGCGCCGTGTTCTCAGGAAATAATTCCTTCACTCAGTTGCCCTGTTAGGCTCGAAATACTTAAAGCTGACAGCAATGAGTCTCACTAAGGCACAGGTATGAAGATGAAAATTTAGCTGGTCCACTGCACTTTGGAAAGTTACTACCTTGCGAACCGTCAACTTCATGTAATGTTTTACTACTTGTGGCTGTTTCTGCTTTATGGGAGGACAGTTGCCTCACCCAGGTAGCTCCAAGGACCAGCTGTAAGGGGGTACAGAGCAGCACCCCTCACACTAGAAGATGGGGCTAGCTGAATGGGTACTGGGATACACGGGTAGGTGCTGGCAGCAGGGGGCTGCTCCTGACCCCTCAGCATTCCACCAGAAGCCTTCTCCAGGAGCTCAAGAGGAGCAAAGTTCCTGCCAAACACTGAGTTCCAGACAGGCTCCAGTGCAGTCTGGCACAGGTACCTCACCTGCTTCCAGAGGAACAGAGCTGCGTTCCACTCGAGATGCAACGACCTAGCAGGGAAGTTAAATCAGCTCAAACACAGACTCCCGGAGCACCTTTCAAATGACTCTCTACTACCCTCTAGTAGTGCCTCATGTGAGTGAAGTCATCACACGCTGCTGAGCGCTTTGAAGCAAAGGGAAGATCCAGTCTGAAACATTTTTTCCTGTGTACTGGACTACAGGCTTGCACTAGAGATACACGCTTTGTCTTCTGCTTCAGCAGTCAGTTTTGCAGCAAAAAGCCTGATGGTTGTTTATTTCCTTGAATGGTGAATTTGGAACAGATCTCAGAGGTGATGCTTCGCCCCAGGTGCAGCAGTGATGGCTACAGTAAGTCTGACAGAAGAGATGAAGTGTGTGCAGCACTAATGACGGCAGCACGGAGGGGACAGGGTCCTTCTACCTCCACACTCAGGATGCCCCTAAGGACGCTGGGTTAGCCGAGACAAACATGGACAATTCATTAGATATTTGCATTTTAAGGTGCGGAGTCATATTCTTCCAACAGGTTAGAAACTCTGCCCTCCAAAGACACCACGCATGGGTATTTCTAAACATACGGCTTTGTGCTGTTGTCAAATCCTTAGGATGGGGCATGTGTTAACTCCAGACTGCGAGACATGTCGAAGTTACCAGTTTGCTCATGGTAGAGGGAATGGGAGAAGCAGAAGTAGAATGGCTTGTTTGTCTTCCTGCAAAAATAAAAAATGGTACTAAAATAATGTTCTTGCCTTAAAAAAAAAATGCATTCATTGCTGAACTGACCAGAAAAAAATAAGGAAACTAATTTTTAGTCAAGTGTCTGTGTTCAAGAGAATGAAAAAATCCTCTGATGGCATCAGTTCTTGAAAACTGCTTGTATTGATATTGCAATTCACTGCTTGCGTGAGTTTTACACAGAGCTGGTTCAGGGTGGTCACAGAAAATAAACGTGTGCATAGGCTTGGCTGTGGTAGGTAGTATGGGCATCCAAGTGCCAATCTGAAACTGCTGACATTCAGTAAAAATCTTCTAAGTTTTCCAAGTAGGAAAGTTCCCAGCAATGTCAGGATGGTAATTAGCGATTGATTTTCATTTGGCAGCTTGCCATGCGGTCAGAGTGACAGACACCAGAACTCTTTTAACACATTTAATGGGATTTTTCCTTCCATTTACACTATCGTAAATTACAAAGCATATTTCACTTCACAAAATAAAACCATTTCCAGATCATTTTTATGACAGTATTAAGAAGTACATAACCTACAACAAATAGTCCTGTACAAGGCAGGAGGATCTATGGAAGTATTGGGAACTCAGACTATTTAGCATTTGCTCTGCAATCTGGGTTAATCTATCTAGCCCTTAGTTATTTCTCTAGAAGACGACAAATTTACAGTCATACCCTCCACCTCCCTTCATTATCATAGTTACACATTTTTTTTCAATTTGAATAGAAACATGTGCTCCCTGAAATAATTCAGAAAACTGCATCACTGAGTTACCAAGCATATGATACAAACGATCAAGATGAGGGATTATTGTAATTATTTTTGTATTGAAAATTGAGTTTGGTAGTAAAGTATGTTGATTTTCTATGCTTGCAGAAACCTCTCATGCTGAGAAACAGTTTTAACATTAGGAATAAGTTGCAGTTAGAATATGTACTCTGTAGGTCAAAGTTTGTGAGGGGAGAAAAATATTAAAATTTGGTAATAATTACATTTACCAACTCCCACATTTCCTACACATTCATTCTTTTTTTCTTTTTCTTTTTTTTTTCTTTTTTTTTTTTGTTTTCTAACAAACCATCAGGAAACACATTCAAGATAAATACCTACATTTTTAGCAGATTTACTGTACGTTTATAAATACAGAAACATGACAAAACATAACTCGATTTTTACAGAAAAACCAAATCCTTCATAATTAACCCAAAAAAGTGCTAACTTTCCAACAAGGCCAGAAAATATCCAGTGTCCCAGCATCACTTAACTTACATATTACTGTAATTCAAGAAATATCTGGCATATGAAACTGATACTACCACCAGGACTTTTGAAAAGTTCTCAATACCATATTTTACATGGGAGGAAAACAAAAAAATAGAAGAGAAAATACTATATATTTTGGGAAATATCAAATGACTGAAAGTGTACAATCGTAGGGTGCTAGTGCCTAAATGTAAAGAAACCTAAGGAAAGCTGGACTACACACAAGAGAAG
The DNA here is from genome assembly GCF_963082525.1 of Nesoenas mayeri. Classification (NCBI taxonomy): domain Eukaryota; kingdom Metazoa; phylum Chordata; class Aves; order Columbiformes; family Columbidae; genus Nesoenas; species Nesoenas mayeri. Next base: position 127,322,503 of record NC_137543.1, read on the forward strand.
AATTCTCCTTTAAAAACACTTGCAACAAAAGAGGTATGTCAGGATAATACTGCATTAGTGGTAACTGTTTTCAATATATCACAGCAAAAATGCAGGAGAGAATTACATGGAAAATAATCAATGCACCGCATTGATTTATAGTTTGCTAAAATAAAATGCCATTCTTTCAGCTAGGTAAAGTAAAAATATCTTTATAATATAGGTTCTGTTTCACAATTGACATATATAATTATGTCTCACGGAGAGGGAAATGTATAGGCGTATACAAGAAACACTGATTAAGTACCTTTTTGCTTCTCTAGCCATATTAAAATATGTTTTGTGTTTCTTAATAAGTTAACAATATAATTGTTTGCAACTTCTCAAAACAAATATACATCTGAGGCAAGGCAAAAGATACAAGGTAAGAGGATTTTTTCTGACCTTTTTTTTCCCTTCTACAAAGAGGCATATGTCTATGAGACATAGGCTTTCCCTAAACATTTTGGCATCCATCTGCAACTTTGCAGAAATTGAAGTGCAGTCAAGGAACTTCTCCTTCATGTTTAAAAAAATTTAAAGAAATGTTGTTTTTCCTTCAAACTAATTATTTTTAAACAAATGGCTTTGAAGACATGCCTCTCTTTGTCTAAAAGAGAACATCTTCATTTTCTATTAAAATCTGCACAATTAACTTCTGGTACCGCATGTCATTCAGTGTAGCAAGGGTACTGTCCTCTGGAGGTCTCATTAAAGTAGGCCCGAACACTATCCCCAGATTTTCAGCATTCATAAAATTCTCCTTTTCATGCAAGGTAACCCTAAAATAGAAGAAAAATGAAACAAAACAAAACAAAGTAAGTAGTTGTTTCCTTCCCGGAAGAATATATGCACCCTAATCTGTGGTCCCGCTTCATATCAAGCATTGGTAGATGACATTTGTCAGTAACAATTTTTACTTTCACTCATTACAGTAACTGTTTCCAGAGCAGGTACGGTGAAACTATGGCGGGGCTGTGATTTTCAGTGCCTTCAAACCCCCCTCATGCGACTCCTAAGTGATTTTTCTATGTGGCTATTCATTAGGGTGTAAGTGGCAATTGCTTTTCTGCAAAGCATAATCATGATTTCAATGATGATGTATGGAGCAGTCCTCTATGCTATGGCAACAACAGTTCTCTGGCACGTTGTACTTGGTGTGCATCACACTCGAGGTGGGGATGTGCATCACACTGGAGGTGGGGATGAGCTTCCCGAACATGAACCTAGATCTTCTTTTGATTACCAGTGAACCCCCCACGCTCCCAGCCTGCAGGAACCCACATGTTCACACATTTCTGCCTTGCCTCAGGCCAACTAGCACCTGAGCGACTCTGATTTCTTCATATACTTCAGGAACATGCTGAATCCTGGAGCCATCCACGGATGTGGCTTGCGGAAGTCAGACTGCCACAAATGCCATCTATCCTTAACAGAGACACTTCTAGGAAGAAGCCCAGGCTGTTTTCTTCCCTGATGCAGGTCGTACAATGTAAGTACAAAAAAGGTAGGCTACACATGGCTGGAGCAAACACGGGACACCAAGGATGCGAAGGAGTCATCCCGTAGGCCTGCCGGAAGATATAAGATGTGCTTGGGATTTCCCTCCATGTAACAGAGCTGGACCACGTCTGTGTTTGTCCCAGCAAGCCTTTGGCATTGAGTTCAGTCCTGAGAGTGCTCCTGCACTGCAGTGCAGAGACAGCCATGGTCCCTTAATCGGTCACGGTCCTTCATGGACCAGACACTTCCCATTACTGAGCAGAGTACATGAACTTTCCCATCTCCTCCACAAACAGCTCCTCTGCCAGGGTGGAGCACATCTGGTTTTGGAACCAGCTCTCCTGGTAACAGCTGAGATGGCCGCTGGCCATGGCAATTCCCAGCTGAGCAGCAGTGGATTCACTCATGTCATCAGGGAAGCACAAAGAGCCTGAAACCAGAAGTAAACTGGTCCCGTTGTTTGCAAGGTCCTTATATGACTAGGTTATTCTTCCACTGTTTGCTCTCTGCAAAGAGTGGCTCTGTGACAGAAAACTATTGTTCCTCTTTCCTTTCAGGACAGAAGTCCGTTAGTGCCCCTATTCACAGATAGATCCTCATCTTTTAGCACAGACATGGTTAGCTGGGCTTTGCAAGGAGAAAAGAGAAAGCAAGACTGCCGAGCCCAAGCCACCTCTGTGCGACTGTATGCATAACACTCTGCTTTCCATCTGTGGCTGTAAGCAGTGGAGATGCTGAACAGCTATGCAATGTCACATACATCTTATGACCACCTCTGTGCAGGAGGGTAGGGCTTGGTGAGTGGCCTGGGGTGAACATAGAGAAGATTCGGCTGCACAGCCTCACTGCAACATCAGAAGGCCTGGAGTTGTATATATTTCGCCACAGGGGGGACTGCTCATGCTATGGTGTTTCCTCCAATTTTGAGCAAGAAAGTTATCAGAAAGAATGTTGCATTTGACTGAAGAAAACAATTAATTAATTGACTGACCAGCTCATTTTTTAATGCTGATACGTCCTTTGCTGGATTTTCCTGACAACACTAAGTTATTCTTTCAATTGAGAAGGAAGAAAGACAATAAAGACAATAAACAGATTCAGGGAAGGTAGCTCTAATTTTTCAAAAGCAATACAAAACTTACTCAACTTCGATTGAGGTCAATTTAGTGTCCCTTCTATTTGATAAAGACATACAAAGTGCTTTAAACAGCAACTCAGTGCAGTTTCTTTTCTGTTGAGAAACAGCGCTGGTGCAGAGTGATCCTGCAGTTTATACATAAACTGACTCCCTGACACCAATGCATGTTTTCTCCATGCAGGAAGAGCCCTGTGGGGCTGGAGTTGGGACTCTGTTTAATCTACTAAACAGCACAGTCTGAACCTAAAGGATCCTTCCTTCTTTCGCATTCAGACCTCTCTCATGGATTATCCATAGGAACTGATGTGCACTTATTTCTGCACAGATGCTGAAAGCTATGATTTGGGAAAGGGGAGGAAACTCATTGCATGAGTTGCAGGTATTTGAGAGAGAAAGCTTAATCAGCTCTTTGGACCATTTTTGTCGTCTTAGTAGTTCAGCTCAACAGCTGAACCAAAGCTCATACTGCAGTTCATGAAAAAGAAGGAAGGCAAGTCAATACCTGGCTTTTAAAAATTTGCTGCTAGGACATGAAAGTACTGATTCTGTATACGGGTCGCTTGTCTACAGCCTTCATGGGCCTTCTGGAAAGCCAGCATGGTTCATCCTGAGCTGTCCATGCGTATGTGCTGACAAGGGTGGGTGTTTGCTCACCTCATTTCTGCAGAGCCCAAAGAAGCTCCTGCATACCCAGGTAATGTCTCATTGAAAGGTAAAATTACTCAGTTGCAATGATCTGAGCTGATTCAAAATGAGGAGAAGTTTCCGCATAGTGAGAACCTGATTGAGCATGAAATGTGCTTCACAAAAGCGCTCTGATGCAATTTTACATGAGTTGAGGTCTCTTTCTTTTCATGTTGGCTTTAATATTGCAGAACAGTGCAGATCAAACCCAGAAAATACTCCAAATTTGCAACTGTGCTGCAAGTAGTGGGACAACTGAGAAGAGATCAAAAATGAAATTTAGGCACTTTTGAAAATTTTGTATGTCTTACGACTAAAGAAGCTCTGGAAAGCAAATAAGGCAGAGTGTGTTTAAAAGCAAAAGAGATAAGAAATGACTGAAAGGGCCTGTATTGTTTTTATTAGTAATATAAAAATAGGACTTGCCTGATTGTTTGCTTAACTGTGATGTGAGCAAACAACTCATAAGAGACAGCTCTTTCTTTTCAGGGTTATTGTTCAGGAAGACAAATCAGGAGGTAAGGGGAGGGAGAAGCAGTGTGTGATCAAGTGACTTGCTGCGGCACATCGAGCACATCTCTAAAGTACCTACCATTCTGGTATTTGTTAGATATTATCTGTCGCAGAGAAACATGGCAAATCTGAATTAACTCTTCAAAGGCTTGCAAAAGGATATATGCTATATATGTGCATAGCTTATACGCATTTATACAAACATTGCTTGCCTGGTTATTTGTAACATTATTGTTTTAGTGGCAGTGCCCTAATGGAAGCCTTATTAGTACTTTCTGTAATATCTCTCTTTCAAAGCAGAAAATTGTTAAGCTCTTCAAGGATTATCCTACATGCCAATTAACTCACTTTTTGAGATGAATCATTAGGTATCTAAGTGTCTCATAGTGAGCAGCAGGGAGTAACATCAACACTTCATGTATTGCTTCTAGTCTTTCATCAGGATTGGAGATTTCTGTAAAAACACCAAACAGGATTAATGTTAATAGGGCTTTCCATTTGTAAACACCAATAATTCAGGAAGCTAAGTTATTATGATGGAGTCATTTACAAGCCATTGACTGTGCTTGGAGGGATAAATATTAAACTCATAAACATGGAGCTTATCAGCAACTTCTGCATCCTCAAAAACAAAAAAAGGCTTTACAAAAGAAATGAGCAACAAAGACCACCTAATAGTCGTCTCTAAGGTCTGCAGCTCTATCTACAGGCCTGTATAGGTACAGTATCCAAGCTTCATTAAGTGCTTCCTAATGCTTTGCCTGGAACTGACTCTTTAAAATCTTGCATAAGATTACTTCCAGGAGCCTTCAACACCAGTTAGAGACTGTGCTTGAATGTGCAAGCTTAGCTACAGGTTGAAATGACACAGAATTATATAAACAAAGATTTCTGAACACCTTTAAATATGTAGGTACCAGTGATCAGAGAGCATCAGTGCTCATTTGGCAATCTCTCTAAAAATCTGAGCAGGATTTACGTATATTTTACATGAAAAGTGTAGATTCTTAAGATGTGAACTGAATCAGAGTTATATTTGCTGCATTACTTGCCATAGAAGTGGGACCAGGAGCTCAAAATTTTAGGAGATTAAGAATCTTTGTGTTCTGGTTTTAATATATTAGTGTATTGAGATGATAGGAACTGCTTCCTCTGGGCATGTTCTTTATAGGACAAGTGATGAGCAAGAATAATTTCTCTGCCAGGAGGAAGAGGAGAGCACAGGAGAGGGGTATCTGTGGTTGCACTGAGATGCAAGGTGGGGTGAGGCTGAGGGGAAGCAGCACAGTCACACAGGCACACCACTCCTCCTGCTGCTTATCCATTCAAAATTACTAAGGATACTTTTCAAAGAAGAAAGCAAGCTACTTCTTATACCCGTCAGGTCTTTGACACTTTTTGCTAATAATCTGATTTTGATACAATCCACTGGCTGAGTTTTCATGAATGACTATCATTACATGGAAGGCTGTGCCCTGGAGGGCGAATTTTGAGGCAAATCTCAGCTCTCTCTGCCAACATTATGGCAATGAGTGCTGCTCTCCTCCCCGCTTCCTGGTAGTGTGTACCCATGACCTGCGGGCTCTGGGCAGGGGGGAGCTGCCATCTGGACATGAGTTAGATGCTGTAGGACCTAAAGAACAGTGGATGCACCTGAACTGTGGGGCAGGAGTGGTTTGTGGCATGCCCCATAGCTCTGACCCCTCACCAACTGAAGGAGGGGACACGCTTGTCAGTGATGCAGGTTTGTTGCCAAAGGAGGCCATGATACGTGAGATGGGGAAAACAGTGGGGAAATGGGAAGCAGCCTGAAGGCTCACACTGGTGACTCATCCCTGACCTGTCAGGGATCACTCAGTTTTGCATGAGTCTGTGGCTGTGACACCAGCCCTGGGAGGCTGTACCTGCATGATGTCCCATCTGCAATAACATTCAGGCAAAAGCTTCATGTGAAAGAAGGACATGACAGAGAAGTAATGAACACAACGCCCTTGCTTCCAGTTTGTTGTCTCTCTTTTCTTCTTCTTTCATGTGGACAGCTTTATGGATGGGAAATGTAATTAAAGATCAGTACAAATTACTATGCAATACTTACTTGCTGCCTCTATGAACTTGGAATAGGTGTCATAGGTGATCACAGGAATTGGTAAGTCTCTGAAGTATAGCTTCAGTGCTCCGGCAATGATGTTTATGTCTGGATAAATACTGGCAGAAATATCAGCCTTGTCACCATCTAGAAGAGGAGGAAGAAATCTTTTTGAAACCAGGCTAATTTTGACTGAAACAGGGTGAGGCTTCTAATTCAGATTTATTGTGTCCAACCTGACAAGAAAAAAACAACCTGAAAGCATTTGGAAGGCTTAAATGAGAATATATTGCTGCCGACTTTACAGGATATGAATGAGGAATGGCAATTTCTTTATCTTTTAGTAACCGATTTATTTGCTTACATCTTTTGGAGAGGCTGGTGATTACATCAACAGTATTTGCAGTGTACTAGCTCACAGATAATATTTTAAAGTTGGATGAAAAATCATGTTAATAATATGTTATTGAATTTGGCCTATTTATTCACTACAAATAAGCTATTAATAATTTGTTCTGATGTTGTAATTTGTATCCACAGATCAAGGCACAGGTGTATGAATAATTTTTTTCATTTTCACTTGAGAAAACAGAGGCACAGATTTCCAATGATCTTGAGGGGACAAGCAGGAAAAATCACAGTAAACATCCAAATCTTGTAAGTCCTGCACCAGTCTATTTATATTGGTTAGCTAGTAATAAAACTGCCTTATTTTCTGGATGTCCTCTAATGTCTTCATATTTGACTTATTTATTTATAGCAAAGATCTGAATTTAAATGGACATGCTATGGCATTTAGCCATACAATTTATTTTGAAATGTGTATCGCAAGTTGTTAAATGAATATGGATACTTCTAATGGATGAACAGCTAAATAGATGTATTATGCAATTGAAATGACATACATTTTGTTTGCCACATATTATAACAGTTAGTTAGAACTACATTACTGAGCACTTATAATCACATGAGCTTAACAATTACAAGTGCTGCTGGTAAGCCCTTGACCAACGCATGGCTTGCAATGAGTGAAATTACAAGAACTAGCAGCGAGCCTGGATCACTATTATTTTTCAAGTTCAAATGACTACATCTGTTCTGTACTACCTGGTACCCTCATATCCACATTTTTCTCCAGACCAGGAAATTCTGCTGTCCTCTCCTGAGGCCTGTCCTTGGACAGGGTAGGACACTGGTCAAGCAGGGGCTGAGGCTGTCTGGATTTAATTCCCAGCTTTACCTCAGGCTTCTTTGAGATCAGTTATACCCTGTAGTCTTTGTTCCCTACCTTTCAAGTGAGGATAATAGTGCTTTCCTTACAGGAGGTGGTGAAGATCAGGACCATGTGGTGAGTGGGGCAATATGAGGTTATGCTTGCTTGAATGGTGGAGTTTGCTTGTATCTGCCAGGAGGTGCAAGCACAAGCTTGAGCTGTTGCCACTGAGGTGCTGACATGCTGTAGAGCCATTGCCTCACTTGTCTCACAATAACTAGTGCTTGTAGACATGCCCTGATACAGACAGATGAGTGGGTGTGCTTGATGCATGGCGTCTAAGATGGTGATAAAGGCTTTCACAGCAGAGTAAAAGAGTTTATATTGATTGTAGACATTTTATACAAACCTATGGCATTAATCTTGAAGGGATACGTCCTGTCCAATGTATGCACATAATTCTCATTAAGACTAATAGCACTACATGGTCTCATCAAGAGGAGATTATATGCTTAAGTGTTTAAAACAAGCGGCCTTTCTTGATGCAGCTGAGCAGTCTGAATACATCCATCAGCATTTAATTTAATACAGCATCAATAGGCCCTAGGAGGATGTTTACACTGCTCCAATCTTTTGTTTAATCCACACGTTACAGGCACGGTAGCATTAGTCTTGTAAAGCTTTGTGTGGAGAGCTCTATTTAATTGATGGACACTGAGCGCTGAAAACAGATACCACCAAGGAGCCGGCAGCTGCATCAGAACAGATATAGCAAAGCAGAAGCTTGCGTCTATTATCCAGGTCACCAGTACACTAAATGGAAGTGTTATTTATTTAGTACTTTTACAAAGCAGCCCAGCAAGCTTCCTTAAAGGGGCGCTTCAGATAGAGGTACTTTCAACTACAATGTACTTCAAACATACCTCTTATTTACGTATTTGCTTACTGTAGGAAAAATACATTAGTTCTCAACTCAAAGATTTTTCTCTTCACTGCAGAGACAAACGTACATCCATTGGAAAGGCAGTGAAGATTATTTTAAAGTGAGTGTAACAATACATCTGTTATAATGTATGAGTTAGGATGCCTTTAAGTATTAATGTAATATTTAACAGTGTAATATTTTTAGCAAGTGTATTGTACCAGCCAGTCATACAAACAAGTGGGGGGACAGAATGCACTGGTGACAATGGCAGCTCTGTGAATAAAGCACACAATGAGGGTTTTCTGGATGCCACAACGCCACAGCTCAACAATGCTGACAGAGAGCAACTGTCATTCTACAGCACCAACATTCACCAGATTATATAAATCCACATTATTCCCCTCCTTCTCATTACAAAAATCACTAAAATGGAACATTGTCAGTGCCTTAGAGAGCCTAATGCTAATTTACAGTAGGGTATTTACACTGCTTTGGCTTAGGAAATGAGCCCTAGTTTGAATCAGACGAAGGCAAACTTCTCCCTGTTTAAAACCAACTACGACAGCTTCATGGGGCCCAGAAAATATTCTGTGAGATGTCATTCTCTTCCTGGACTGTCAACTTTCAAACCTGCCTTTGCTCTTCTGTTCTTGCTGTAATTGTTTGGAAGCAACATGTGAGTGTCCCTTTGGCAAGGCAGAATTAGTCAGGGGGAGGGCTGGCTTCTCTTTAATGTGCCCTTCTGCTGCACGTGAAATCAGCAGGAGAGGTCCCCAATGGCCAAGGCACCCCTGCGCCCCATCCCTGCATCATCCCATCTTCTGGCTCCTGGGGCTTGTGAAACCAGAAAGCTTGATGGCATTATCTGAAGGATGCGTCCCACGCATTAAACAGGAGGACTCCTTGCTTGTTTATTTTCACACCCATGTTATTAAAAGCTGTATTTCCAGAGATGCAAAAGTGTACTGGCATTCTAGCCGGGTGCCTGAGGACTGGCTTGGAAAGGAAAGGCCGAGAGGGACCTCTCTAATGCCAGAGTGTGGTGCTCTGCTTCTGCAGGCACCATGCCATATAATCCTTCTTGTAAACCCCTCAACTTCCATTTTAAAACTAGCTAAGGTTTTTATCCCTGTTCTTATTAGAAGGTTGTTTCAGAGCCTTGCCTTCAGGTGGTTAAAAATGGTCTTTAAATTGTCAAACTATATTTATTCCTGGCCCATGTATATCCTATAGTATTGTTCCAGGCCTATCGATCAGATTAAACAGTTCTCTTCTCTGGTTCATACACCTGCTCTCACCTTCTACTTTGACAGCTGACTCTCCAAGCTCTTCTAAACCACATTTACCTTCTCCTATGCAACATACTCCAGAGGTAGTGATGTGGCCACAGATACGGCTGCTTCTGCTGCAACACCTACCTATTAACCAGAACTGATCAGGAATTTTCCACTTTGTATTTCAGACACAAATGCCACCTCCTTCCTTTTTTTTTTGTCACTTTTGCAAAAAATATACTAATTTCCTGTAGTGAACATGAAAACAACAGTTCTGTAAAACTCCCACAAACTTCACTTTGTGGGCAGAAAATGAAATTTGAACAAAAACCTTCCCAGCATTGCTGGAGCTAAGACCTGCCACCTGGCTCTCAGCTCCCTTCTCTCTCACCTGGGACTGATATCTGGGATATTCCGCATCCTTAGCATAGTCCCCTCCCCACTGCTCTGGCTTCTAGGGCTAAGGAGGGGTAACTGGGCAGCAGAAAAGTGATGTTCCTACCTGCAGGGCTGGGATGCAGGAGAGGCTGGGATCCTCTGTCTCTGTAAACTTGGATCTGACAGGGAAGCAAGCCCTGAGCTGTCAGGTTGGAAGTGTCTTGCCAATTCAACCTTCTGGCAGCTGACAAACACCTTCTAGCTGCACAGCCCACAAGTCACAACAAAAAATCTATTTTGGTTTTCTTTAAATCCTTTCATGCAAAACCCCAAAAACTCCTGCTTTTCCATCTCAGTTCGTGGAGAAAACATTTTCAGAACTGGAAAGTTCTCAGCTTGAGGTCTCAATAATACTCCAGTCATATAGTTCTCATAATAAGATGTTCACTGTTCCACTGCTTTTAGCATTATTCATGGCAACACTCTCTTTCCTTTCTTATCCCTTTTCCCTCACGAGATTGTTAAAAGAAAATAAAGACACTGCTTTTATCAACTTATGCCAAACAGTTTTTCCCACAGCAGATGTATGCAAACTCAGTCCTTACTTTCTCTGCTTCCATGTTTATCCGTGTTTTTTCCTTATGAAATCCAGTACTGCTAGTGACCTTACTCTTCCTGTTTCTAGTTGCTGCCTTCTTTGCCATTAAATCACGCTTTCTTCCTTTCTGCGTGTCTAACTCAAGTGGGTATTGCCACCAGATTATGCCACGAGTACACGCAATTATAAAATATGCTGTCTGTAAAACTGAAATGGCTCCAATAGTTTGAAGCATATGCAGAGGAACTACAGCTAAGGCATTGTTCAAGCCACGCTCAGACGTAAATTTCCATCTGCTCTCTTCAAACTCTTCCCTCTTCAGCCTGTCTTTCTCCTTCTGGGTTGCATTCAGGTTGGTACACTGAGCAGAGAATTAACATGCAGAACAAAAGGGTTCACCAGGCCAGATCTACCTGCAGGGAGCAGAGTGGTACCTACAGGGACTGTGACCCTCTCAGTAACGATGCTTCATGTGGCACATCTGCAACATGTATCTTCCTATGATAGCAGTCAGATCACTGTGCAGCTCTTTTGCCTAAATCATGGCTGACCTATACATGTATATGCATTTGTTCATAGCTGCAGCATCCAACACGTTTTAAAACATATTATTTTTTGAAGGATATTTTGGTATAGCATGGAAACAGTCACTTTGGCAATTCCTACTTGGACTTCCTTTGCCAGTGACATCTGCATGACAAACTGTCCAAACAAAAATGTATTCAGGCACAGTAAGTGTAGGACGTGCCACCCATAGCCCTTGCTGGCCCTGCCTAGGCTCCCTGGGATCCCCCAAACCTCCTGCCATGGGTCCCCAGAGCCCCCAGTCCCTGCCTGAGCGACATGAGAGCTGTCTCCAGGTGCAGCATGGCCATGCCTGTTCCTGGCTCTGCACTCCTCTGACTGGTACCCTGACCCACAGGCTGACTTTCTGCCTTGACCTCCTGAAAAAATGAAGTAAGAAGGAGAACACTCGTTATAGGAAAGGAGAAGAATATTTGTGTAACTTCTTAAATGTACTTGAAAATGTGTTTTCTGTTGATGAAGACCCTATTCTGCACTCACTGATATATATATCTACTTAAAATTAGTCCTGTGTGCCAAGACTGTGTGCACAACTAGAAACAAGGTAATCAGCTAAATCTGTTTAGAAGGTCTAAAGGATTAACAGGCAGAGTTTTAATTATTGCTTTTTTCAATATGCTGTACAACCAATCTCCCCAATGCTCCTCTCATCTGTTGTGCAGATGCAATCACGTGCACAGTGGTATGCTGCTTTCTACAAGGCTACATGCAGAATGACTTCCCAGTTGAACTTCCTGGTTCTTAAACACATAAACAGATTATTGTATTGTAAACCACTGAGTCTACTAAAGATAGGACTAAGAACTTTCCCCTGGTACTATCTAGGCTTGTACTTGAACTAGGAGCCCAGGCTGTACTGCTTGGCCGAGCAATCATCCAGTTCCCCAAGCACTTGGCCTTCTGCCTGCCATTACTTACTGTTTAGCTATTCCTTCCAACTCTGAAATATGATTTATTCTTATGAAAAGCACTACAGATTAATTTAAAAAGTCAGAAATGACAGGTTGCTTTCTGTACTTCTGCTTATATGCCAGTTTCATTACCATGGTACTGAGGTAAACAAAAGAAGAACTGAGAAGTCCTAGAACTGAAACCTTAGGTTAAAATTGTGGAAGGTTAAAAAAGGTATACCTCGATCAAAGGCCATTTTCACATCTTCAATGTGCTCAGTGAAGCCTGAGACTCTATAGAGGCCCTCTGACTTTAAACCTGAAACAAAAAAGTTCTTGGTGAAGTTTGCTTCAGTAACCAACAAATATTCAGGCTTAAAAACAATAAAGCAAGAACAACAGATCTAGTAAGTGTAGCAAAATATTAATTGTAATGTGAAACTTCAGGGCATTTAAGGAAGGATCTAGATAATTTGTTAGGTACACATTTGATGATGTTAGAGGAAAATATTGCAATTTGCTAATGGTGGGGCATGTGATGTTATCATGATTTATTCATTTTATGTGGGAGATTTTCCTGGATTTGGCTATAATTAATAAAGCTTTAGAGGTCTCCTTTCCTTTTACCAGTTGCTTAATGACAAATAGCAATGCAAGTAAGAGACTGCCTTTCCCTACGAGCACATTTGTTTACAGCTTTTACTTTTACACAGCTGATAGATGTGGTGGAAACTGTTATTTTCCACCTAGGTACATCCCTTCTACAGTTCTTGCACCACAAGAGACCTACTCACTTGTACAACTCTCCCCACGTTGCTCCACACCAACACGAAATGTGCAGGGCAGCCCAGTAGAGCAGGCAGAGCTAGACAAGCACAGTTATACACCTTATATACTTTCATCCCAGAGCTCCTTACTGTGACTATGCAGAGCGCTAACCTACCTAAAAGATCCCATGGACTTTGTTTTCTTAAGAACAAAATGAGTTATCTTAGATAGTTCTACAGCAATGAAATAAAGAAATTTAAAGATGTTGAAAAAACAGAGAGCAGGCAGCAGATTTTATCTTAATCAATAAATGTACAAGTAAGTGATTAGATCTCAAATGCAATGCAGCTTCCTGCTACATCACTGGAGCAAAGCTCTTCTCTCTTTGTCTAAACTATTCTTTCTATTTATCCCTGCAATGATGAAATAATCCTGGTAGAGCTTTATGGAGCAGTGCAGGGGATTTACTTGTAAATCTTTGATTCATTTCAGTAGATGATGTGTGGCTTTGAAATCCCTCTGGCTAGTACCAGTGTGTTGCCATGCAGATTACTGTGATGCCAGGAATTCAACATTATGAGATTTCCGTGCTGAAGCTATGACTAACAAGGAAATTTGGCTTATTGGGCAGCACGACGTACACATTTGCTATCCAAAGCAAAAATATGCAATCATTACTGTGTTGTGTTGGAGGGGATATGGTATTTCTTCAATCTGGCATGCTACTGCGTAGCAAAAACCTGTCACAAGCTGGAGTTTTGGCTGTGACATTGCCGCCTGAGCCACGGCATCCATCAGTCAGTAGCTGAGCGTCATGTGAAACCCTGCATAGTTTGTGACATACCACAAACCACCACAGCCTGGGACCTCACTTGTCTGAATCACTTCTAGTCACTTGTGTTCTCTTGCCCATAATGTCCAGAAAGGTTATTAATAAGGGATTTGATTTAAACTGATTACTCTGAAATGGGAAGTGTCCCTATGTATGTTAAAATAAAATAATGAAAAAAGACACATAAATATGAACTTAAAGTTCACTTTAAAGTTCACCCCTTTCAGAAGTGTAACGTAATACATGTTTTGACATGTTTTCAGAAACCATTTCAGGAAATTGCATTATGAAATGTCATAATTTAATTTTCCTAGCTAATGCAAAGCAATGTATCACCTACACTAAAAAACCCCTTGTCTCATCCTCTATTCAGTGTGTATGAGCATACTACCCTGTCCTAGCTCAGCACTTAATCTCCATTTAATTGTGTCTGTTACTTTCCGAAGTGCACAAACCTCTTGCTTCGATCTCTCGAATGCAGGAATCCACAACCATTGGCCTCTGGGTATTGTGGGCTTTCACCAGTGTGGTGAGATCGCAGCAGTAGACTCGCTTTATCCTCTTGAGGTCTGGCTGGCAGTCATTGGGCACGTATTTGGAGCACTGCTTATGTACGTTCAACCCACAGTCTGTAAACAAAGTTAGTCAGGTTAATTAATTAATACTAATGCCAATAGGTCTTGTCTAACCATTTATTTCCTTGGGCCACATCAAACAAGGGGCATGACTTCCCCGTCACTCAGAAAAGCTAGAATAAATAAGATGGAGATGAGAAAGAGGATCATAGAAATGTCCTGCAAAAAGCTTATGGTGGGCAAAATGAACTCCGGCTTAACTGTTACAAAAGCTATAGAAGCCCTGAAGGTCCTTCACACACCACTGAGCTGGAGGTGACCACTGCTGCAGTCTGGGGCAGTTCACTGCCAGACATGTAGCTCTAGGTGTTGTGTTGGAAAGGACATGGGACAACTTCTGAGTATTTTAGTCTAATATTTTATAAAATTAGCACAGTAATGATCGTCTTCTGCTTGCCAGCTTGTGGCTTAGCACTGCTAGCAGGCGAAGAACCTAAGATTCAACTGAGCATTCAAATTGTGACAGTGCTTTGAGCTAGTGGGTCTCCCTTCCCATTCCACATTCCTGCAGTGTCACATTTTGGCTCTGCCACATCAGCAGCCTCCCCATCCCCATCTCATCACTTCACTGCTGACTAAAGTGACTCCTGAGTTTAGTCTGTAGGTCAGCATAGGCATATAAAATGCTGTGAAAGACATGATATAAAAAAGTGATTCATTTTACAAATGGTTCTTGGTGTCTTACTCCAGAGTCAAATCCTACTCTTGGTTGCACAAGTGGGTTTCTATGAACTTAGAGATCATCGCTTGATCTCCACAAATAGAATTTCTCATAGATTCAAATATTTAGCCAAATGAATTTTTAAGCCTCAGTAAAGGGAACACCACCATCGCAAGTCACATTATCTTGCATAACTCTGATTCCTGTTTTAATGCCTTCCCAGTCATGCCCATCCCTGGCAGTACCTTTTGGGCTAATTTAACTTGTCCAGTATCATCACTAATAAGTTAGTGTTCATGTTGATTTTCTGCCCGAGCTACGTAAAATATAAACTTGTCTCTATTACTTGCAGCACATTTCAGTATTATTCTCTATAAAATATTAATCCAGCAAAATCATATCATCTCTACAAACACACCTACACTTTTCATGGAATTGGTGTGTTTCTCCTTACACTTATTACTGCATAATACATGATTGTTTTCTGAAATCTAAACAAATGTGAACAGCTGCAGTTAGGAATCTCGCTGTACTGTTTTCAGTGCTGTTCTCCAAACATGTGTAGTTAAATCCAAATGCATCTCTGTACTTGGAGTTAAATGCTGGTGATTTAATGAGGGAGAGTATTATGTTTCATACTAAATAAATAAGCCTTTTAGTAAGTTTATTATTTTATATATGTGAAAAAATACAGTTCTATGCATTAGTGAGGTCAGATTTTGCATACTTGTGTTTCAGATCAAATGGCCTGAAAAGCAAATTACTATTAATTTTCCTCTTTTTAATGTCCTCATATTCTTTGCATTACCATTATTTATCTACAGGCAGACAAGATGCAGCACTAACTGAGACTGTGCTTATTAAAACTTTGCATTTGTGAAAGGTATTTTGACCCTTCAAATGGCTGTCTAAATTTTAGGTAACAACCACCTCCTCTGCCCATGCAGGACAGATGTTGGGGGCAGATGTGTTTGGTGCCAGTCTGAGACCAGGAACACTGGAGGTCAGGGCAGGGAGAGGTATGGCAGAAGGATATTCAGTTGAGACATGGAAGGGATTGAAGGTCTGTAGAAAGAAGCTATGAAATCCCATTTGAAATGCGTCAAATACCATTTTACCTCCTGAGTCCAAAAGCTCGTGATGTGATGATTATTGTATCTTTTGCAAGATGGATTATTTTTCACAAAAGAACAAGCAAATTTAAAGTAATTAAAATGCTATTAAAATGCTGATACAATTACAGAGGCACCAGAAAACTAATCCTTCTGGGAAAATGAAGGTTTTATTTCTTGCCTTCCCGTAAGGTGGGCTACTCAAGGCTTGCAGCAACACACGGTATTTTCATAGGAAACAGGTGACAGTTTTTTGCAGACATAGTCACTTCTTAGCCATTGGTGGCAAAAAGATGAGTTATGAAGCCTAGTTGCTGGCTGGCTCTGCCATTTTCAGAGCTTTTTTCTTAAGATGTAAAAACATTCAGGTATAACTTAATGGCACCATAAAGAAGAATTCTTAATATATACACCAAGGCACTACTGAAAGGATGTCACTCTCAGCGACCAAGGGCTGGTGGCTTCATTTCTAAACCAGCTAATGGGGAAAACAACATCATTCTAACTTGTGTGGGAGGAATTCTTGCCTTGTTCTGTAAGGTAATCCCTATCTCCCCACCCGCAGGGGGTGCAGGGTGAGGGTGGGAGGGACACCTGAGCATTTCAAGAGAAAGAGAAAATATAGAAGTGTTACCTGAACACCTCACTCCCTGAGCAATGAGACCCCACATGAAGTTGGCACAGTATTCACACCAGTGCGGACCTCGAAATGTATGGACCTGTAATACAAATGGGGGTCGAGGGGGAAAGAAATGGGGTCATTAAGAGGCAGACGGTCTGACAGATGGAACAACTGAAATGGATAAACAACAGAAGACTCAGTAGGAGTAAATCTTCAGCACGCAGTGCCCACATCTTTCCAAAGTCTAGATGAAATAAACCATGGGAACAGAAATTTGCTTTGATCTTGAGGTTTATCTTTCAATAGGCTTAACATAACAGAGGCCTGGGCTGTACATGGTACTGAAAACACATGGATTTTGCTAGCTGACATTTTAGCTATAGGGGAGGGCAAGAAACCAGGTTCACTAGTCAAAGGAGAAAAAAGTAAAACTAATAATCCAAGAAACTGTAGTCGGTGCTTGTATTTGACTAGTTCAAACAAAACAGGAATGATTCAAATGCTCTTCAACAGATCACTTTAAAGTAGGGGAAATGAAGTGACAGAAACTCCCTTTGAATGCACCACGTTTGGGTTCCCCATAAACCCGTGTGACCACAAATCTGGTGCAAGGCCCCTGTTACAAAAGCAGCGGGCAGGTTCGAGCACGCTATGACTATAGTGTTACATGTGTATTTATACGCCCTTCAACACTGAACCAAACTCAAGGCAATTGCTGTAAATCTGTATCAGGAATGATAACAAATGCTTTGTGCAGCCACTCCAGGCAGCGGCTGGGTAATGATCTGATTTTGCATAGTAGAATCCATTAGTGATGAAAGCAAACGACACCCTTTGCCACTGTAGTAAGTAAACTGAACTCACATCAGGAAAAGACATCGGTAGGCTCTTTTTTGGTAGAGCAAACTTCATTTTGCTACAGTCCACACATCAGTAAATAAGGAGGAATAAAATAACCTGCATACTGACAAGAGCTCATGGCTCACCCGCCAGGTTTTGCACACCACCATTGCTTCCTCTGCTGCTTTTCCAAAAGCTATGGCAGAAAACCCTTTTATTTAAGAAGTATGGTCTGCTAGAGTAAGTATTTCATTTTAATTGAAAAGAAGAGTAAATAGTGTGGTCTATACCCGTGTGAGTGGACATAGTAGGAGCTAGTTCTGGCCAGAGACTTAATTGAGCTTAGCAAAACATAAATCATACACACTCCAACTGCTAATGCTTCCTTTTCCTTCTCTCTGCTCGTTTACCCATCAAGTGGATGGCTGAAAGGCCACTTCCATCCCTTGGGATGGGAAAAGCTGCTTTTTACTTTTCATAAAGTAAAAACAAAAAGGTCATTGCCCTTTTCAAATAAAGTTGGTGAAGTTTTAAGGCAAGCATTTTTCTTGCTAATGTTTTCACCCCCTTTGTCTGCAGGAACATACCCAAACAAGCCTGTACTCTTGAGTCCATTCCCTCGGAAAATGAAGTATTGTGATTTTAATACAGACCACTCTTTCTGATTTAGTGATAAAATTGTGAGCCTGACCACAAATGACTCCTAACCGACTACCCACAGTCAATAATTCTGTGAATAAGCTTAAAGCAGTAGTAATTCTTCCCCCACTTTGCTAGTAAAGGTCAAAACTGGAATGTCTGAATGGTCATATTTATTTTTTGAAATGGTATTTTACCTCTCAGAAAAATGTGTATCTCTGGAAAACAACACTTTGCAATAAAGTTTGAGATAGATAGATAGATTTAGACACATACTTCTTTCTTATTACATCTTATTTTATTTTGCAGGGTGGGTAGCTTGAATTTCAGACATGGCTTTTAGTGGGGGTAAATGGTCATACCTAGGATTAGCTGGTGAATTGAGTTTCAGGCACATGCTCTATGTGACCTTCAGTGGATACAAAGCTACGGATACAATTAATTATGCCTGTATCTTCACCATTTTTAGACTGATAACCACATAATTAGTAGGTCTGCACCTGCATTTAATTGTGGATGAAAATCATCTGCTATGGGAAGATCGCTAACTATGTCTTCTGATTTGCAGAGCTTTAGAAAAGCTAACCTCATGAAAAGTGGCTGTAAAAGCTCATTCGGGATTTTTAAAACCGCACCATTTCACATTTGAAGGCCATCACAGTTGCTAGGATATTTGGGGCCTACTGGCTCACTTTACATAAAGCTTATTTCAGCTGCGGCATATTTAGAAAATGGTAGCTGATTATTCCTTGATCTCTCCTGTCATCAAGGGGAACCAGCCATCAACGCTGACTGAGGCTCCGTCTGAGAAGTGCCGAGTGCCCACCCTTCCCCTGTGCCCTGCAGCTCGGTGGTCCTCAAAGGTTTAGCTCTCTTTATTCATTCACTTCAATTTTTCACGGGTCTGCATTTTAGCTCAAATGGCAAGTTCCCAACTGAAATGCCCTGTGAAAAGCTAGTCTCGGTGGTTTCTGGTCAAGCTGAAACGGGAAAATATTCACTATCTCTAGCTGAAAAAGGGAGACTTCTAAAAGTTTCTAGATGAAGGTGCAAAAATCTCTTTAAGATGCAGTTTTGAACTAAGTCTCTTATGGCTCGCTACTCATTTCAAAGAATTAATGAAGTCTGTTCTTACAAACACACTCGAACACAGCCTGAAGCTCGCACGCAGCACTTTTGAATCATAAATGTGAATTTTGCCTGCAAGACTGATCTCATCTCTATTCTAAACAAAGAGAGGTAACATCAGATCTTAGGTTTTTGAGACAGGTTTTCAGGTTTTTGCCCATTCTTTGTAACCACATCATTACAAATGGTCTGAGCTTAGATTTTTGGAAACACGATCAACATCTATTTATTATTGGTCCCTACCCCATCCTGCAGTCTCAAGAAAGCTCTCTGTGTACACACAGCATAGGTTTTGGCTTCTTGGGCAACAATCAACACGTAATTCCAGCTCCTAAGAAGAGTTTACAGGGAAGCATTTCTTCATATAAGCCAAACCCATGATGTTTCAGACTATATACTATACTTCTCTTCAGTCTTTCATCTTCTTTCTACAATGTTTAACTACTAACTTCTTCACTCTCTTTATTTTCCAGCTCTGTCAATGAAATGTTCCTTAAATTCATCTTTTCACAGTATCACAGTATGTTTGGGATTGGAAGGGACCTCAAAAGATCATCTAGTCCAATCCCCTGCTGGAGCAGGAACGCCTACGTGAGGTCGCACAGGAACATGTCCAGGTGGGTTTTGAATGTCTCCAGAGAAGGAGACTCCACAACCTCTTCGCTGCTGGACAATCTCACCCAGTCTTAGACCGTGTGTCTCTTCTTATTGCCTTCCTGTGCTCTCTCCCACCTTTGCCTTTCAGCCCTCTGGTGCCCTTGCTTCCAAATTTCAGGATTCTCCCTGCGGGCGCTATCCCATTCAGTTTTAGTCTGTGTCTGAGCCATGTCTGCAGAGAGGGGAACTAACACCAAAGTTAAGAAGTGCCAATACAGTGGCAAAAAAACCCCCCTCTTAAACAATATTACAGAAACAAACTAAAAATTGCCTTGAATGGAAATGTGTGTTTTCTACTGGCATTATATGGTGCTGTTTCTGAGGCAACTTTGTTTGTCTGACTGGGTTTGAAGACTTCGTTATTTGCCTCCAAAGAAAATAAGAGGTTTTTCAGACTTTCACCCTGAATACATGCACATTTATACTCCCCTGCAGACTCCTGCTGAACCTGAGCTCTTTGTGGGGAAGAAAAGCTGACTCTGCTGCTATTTTTGTTTAAATACATACACATAAACTTCATGATGTCTGTAAAAAATGCCTCCCACAAACCCTTTGTCTCCCAGAAGCAGTGTTTGTCTGCAGTGATTAACACAATGTGAAATTTATCCCAGAGCCTCCTTTCTCCCAGTAGATCTTCTGACTTGTCAGTAATCAGTTGCCCTGCCTCTCCTAGCCTGCCTGCAAAGGGGATCTGCCCATGCCATAGCAGCAAATAGGCACAATATTGTGGTAAATGCACATTATTCAGCTGTATTTGCTCACTGAAAGCAGCACAGAGGCCCTCTCATGAATTCCCGGCCTAGAACAAAACACATGGAGCATCCCCGAAGTCCACGCTGCCGCCCTCAGGGACGAGGTGACCTCACCACCAGCTGGGCCACCGCTCAAGTTGGCAGGTAAAGCACATCCCAAAGAGCCTGCTGAATCCTAACCCTAGTGAGATGCAAGAGGACTTTCCGATCCAGTTAGGCTGACGCCCACATGGTTACAGAAATACCTCTGTGTTTTTCTAAACAGGGCTTCAGAGATTTATTCTCTTTCCTGACTTACGGTATGTCTACACTGGCTTATGCAAAGTTGTCCTGCCAGACAGACGCCAGCTCCAAACCTAAATCCATGTGACTGTGTTGCGTGCTCAGGATGAACCCAGCTTAACAAATCAGTCTGGATACTAAATCTTTTTTTTTTTGTTCATTTGCCTTGAGTGCCTTGACGTTTGGAAGAGAAGGTGAATGACAAAGCACGGATGCTCAGAAAGGCATAACCTGGTGCCCTCATGCTCCAAACTCCAATGCTCCTTTTTAATTTTTGCATTAGCTTGGAAAGGATGGAGGGAGAGCCATCCTTCCTCTCAATTCATGCCTTGAGTCTATTTTTTCTTATGGGAAGAGACCTAGTGGCGTAAATGCAGTTGCCTTTGCAGGACATAAGATCTTTAAGATCTACAAAAATCTCATCAGCTTCACTAAAAATGTACCCTTCATTTTTAAGATTCTTCATGGCTAAAGGACAAGAGCTAAAGAGTATCTGTTTGTTCATGGAGAATTGCCTATGACAAGATTATGATGGACACTGTGACATGTAACCTTTGTCCCTGTGAACTGAGCAGAATGCTACAATACACGTCAGTATTCATCTAGAAAAGGGGAAGACAACTCTTTGAACGTCTGCAAAATAGCGTTCTCTTTCAGATTAATCCCATATCATCATAGCCTGAGTGCTGTCAAAAGCCATTAAGAATTTTGCCCCAAGACCCATAAAGCCATTCTCTCTCTTTTAAATAATTTCTTAATCCTTTTATGTAATGAATATGGAATATATTAAAGATACTAGATCTGAATTTAGCTGTCTTTTAAATCTAAATATTTTACTCTAAGCGTTCTATCCACACTTTTTGTTCAACAGCTAGACATGTTCTAATATATTCCTTCGGAAAAGTAACTGTATTTGCATAGTGAGCATATTTGTTCATTAAGTAAATGTAACACTTTTGAGTGGCCTTTCTGGACAGTATTTTTTTTTTAAATGTTTCTTCCTTGAGTTTTTTTATTGCCTTGACTAGGATAAAACAATAATTTTCTCCTGTCAAGCTTTTGAATACGTATATATTTCAATCATGTGATTTTCCAGTTAAACTATGACTCTTTTGAAACAGAAAGGAACAGAGACTGTACAACAGCTAGATTGTGCAAACACAAAGTTAACTGGGCACATGTCCAATTATAAATCAAAGCCAAAACAAGGGGAATTTTGAAGAGGAAAGAATGCATGGGTCAAAGTGGAAAAAAGTCTCAGTCATGAGAAAATATTTTCTATTTAAACTAAAATAGTTTTGATATTAAAATGATGATGAGGGCAAAACCCAGAAAGAATGAAAGCGGGTTTAATCAAGCAAGAAAACGCGAAGTATTTCCCCTATTTCCTTCAGTGCTGATCAGCGAGATAAATACTGACTTTTCTGTAGTCTGGGTCAAGGAAGGAGAATGATAAAAGTGATGCTATTATTTGCTTTGCTCACTAATATTTAATTATTGATTTACCAAGTACAGCAGAAGCAGTACAGAGAAGAGCAATGTCTGCATGACAGAATATGTAGAAAAATAAGAAGTGAAGCTTCTTTTGCTAAACCTGGAAATCAGTGAAATCATTTTAATCAGCACTTCTCCTTTTTTGATAGGCCTCAGATGAATATCAGGAAATTCTCTTTCTGCTAATGAGTTGAACTATTCTGACAGTGACCCAGATCAGCATCCTCAAGGAGAATTAAGTAAACTGAGGTTTCAAAGCTGAGATGCATTCCTTTCTTGTCTTGTTACTGCCTCTTATTCTCTCTGTATCCATCCTGATAACCATCAAACCGCAATTTGACAGCATTAGATACGGTAACTGGCTGGCATAGTCTGAAACCAGCACAGTTCTTCTGGCAAAACATCTTAGTACAAGCTGCCTGGAAGGTCCATTTCCAAAGCTGAGTCACTTCCCTGCTGCAGCATGCCAGACACAGCACTTGTGGAAAAAAAGCACCTAAGAATCTGATTTTTAGTGTATAAGACAGGAAAAAGATCATCCATTTAAACATCCCTGTGTTTGTCCAGCTATTTGGTTTAGTATGACCAGCAAACACAAGCTCAGACCCCACAGCTCAGTGGGACTCTGAGGGCATTTCCTTAGCATATGGTGGTGGAACAAAAGCTGGGAGACAATACCACTGCTGTGCTCCGCTTTATTGTTAGGGAGCACCCCGGCTCCCTCAACATCTTCTGCAAACAGAAATGGTCCAAAATGTTTGCTGGTAAAATGCTACTGACTTCTGACAGTAGCTAGATTCTGAAAAGGGCCCTTTTTCTCATTTAAAACCAGATGCACTTTAAGATAAAGATAATCAATATGAAGTACTTTTTTTTCTGAACAAAAAAGAAACTGAATCTGAGAAAAAAAAAGGTAAAATGCCAATCAGGTAGTGTAGTTAGTAACAAAACTGTTATTTGGATTACTAGCCTATGTAAAAGCGTATTAAGAATGCAGTCAGGGGAACTTAAAGTAGAAAGAAAAAGGTTTTTTCCAACTCTTTTCTCAGAGCTGGTATAGGTGGGCGCATGAAAACTCGATCACGGCAAAAAATAAAATGCAAGGCATCAAACCAAGAATTTTTTAGCTGAAAATAATAGGAAGTTGTGCTTACCTTAAAATTGTGTGCTTTTTCATAGTTGAAATGGTTGTCGTTTTGAGTTAAGGCTGCTCTTCTGACCAAGGAGGTGATCTGTGAATAGGCAAAGAGTTTCAGAGGTTGCCACAAAAGTGCCCCCTTGACTCCCACCTTCACCCCCAGGGCCACAGCCAGGAGCTCTTGGCGCTTCCTTCCTCGCTTCGACTTGTGAACAACGGCACAGGTTTTCTCATTTTCCAGCCACAGATCCTCCGAGAACATAGCGCTGGGATCCCAAATCTTTTCCCTGTCTTCCTCGGCGCCTGGGAGCCTGACTGTCGTCAGCACGGCACAGTTTGTCCAACTGCTTCTGATGTTAGACAGCAGATTTGAAGCAGCTGCAGCCCATTCTGCCGAGACCTCTGGCATGTGACTTGAATGGGCCGGCTTGTGGGACGGAAGGAGCTTCTGCATCTGAATAAGTAACAGCCTGTGCCGTGCGATTTCTTAAGGCAGATGTGTGCCTCTAACAATAGCCCGAATTCATACACTCACCAACCTTCCCCCCTCCCTCCCTGAGTGGTGGTCTCCAGCTAGGTGCTGCCAAAATACTGGCTGGGGGAAACAAGCAGCGTTACAGCTTCACACCCAAATGCATCTCCAGGGCCAGATCGCTTCAATTCCGCAGCAGGTTAAAAACAAACAAACAAACAAAAAGCCCCAGGAAAGCCCACACAACTGAATCCGATGCTGCATCCAATTACACTCAGACTCGGAGACTTATCAGCTAGCAGTCTGCATGCCGGCAGATTAAGACCTTAAAACCATGATGACTGTTTAATCTTACAGGGCTAAAAATCTCTCCCCCCCCTTTTTTTTTTTCCCCATATCCTATACAAAGGAAAAAAATCCAGCAGCAGTCCAAGCATCACTAGCACTTTTATGCTATGTTTCGAACCAGAGCATTTTGTCCATGTGCACTTGGCAGCACAGAGCTAGCTCACTGTCAGGGAAAGCTGAAAGCCCAGCTGGGAGAAGGGAGGCCAGGATGCCCCCGAGCCCTGTGCAGGGCTCGAGTGAAGGCAGGGGAGCTTCACACAGATGTAGGAAGCCCATGTGCACAGCCTTGTTTGCAGAACAGGGTCTGCAAGGTTTCAAGAGCAGTTGCCCTTTGCTCTGGTTATATGCATCTATAGATTTGAGAGCATGCATCTATAGATTTGGGGGGAGGGGGAAGTGATTTCTAGCTAAAGCCGAGGGACAGGAGGGATCTGGAGCCTGACCAGTTTGTGCGTCACTGACAGCTTGCAGCATCATTTTGGCCACTTGATTAATTTCTTTAAAGGCAGGTAGTTCCCCTGTCCCACGATGGAGATGTGTGACACCGAGCATCCCCTGGGAAGCATGTTCAGCGCCTGCTCCCCACCAACTTCCCTGCCTCTGGCTCCCCTCTCCTCCTCCCTTAGTGCCCACTCTCCACCCGTAAGAGGATGACAGGAGTTAGCTGTGAGATTTTATTCTCTGCGGTGTGTCTAACACTTGAGATGCCGTGACAGAGCAAACAGGGAGGTTACCAGCGCTACGAGGAACACCGCGTCTCTCAACTAGGGACACTAAAGACCACACCAGCCTTTTACAGTTGGCCTCACTTCAGCTTACACAGAAAACATGTGAAATTAAAGGATTTAATCCACTCACATTAACTTGCCTCATTTTTTTATTCAGTCTGCTTTTATCTCAGGCTGAAAAGTCAGAAAGTTCATCTAATTCACTTACTAAAACCTCCACCATGTACACCGCCTGCTCTCAGTAAAAGCAATGCTCTCCTGATTGGAAAGCCCGTGGGGACAGATGGTCAGCCGTCAGTCACATCAGGCTGTGCAATTTCAAATAGTGCCCTATTTCACGTTTTCAAGAAGTCATGCAACCTGCAAAACCAGCTTCTGAGTTATAAAATGATGCACCTGTTTCTATGTATAACACACTTGATTCCTTTCTTTTCCTGCTAACTCACAGCACCTCTTTTTACATGTTCCCATTCTCCAAAGTTTCTGCTCCTTGGCAGGGAGGATTTCCACACAACCCCATATCTCCCCGAGCAGTTGCTGCCTGCCCTGCCTTTCCCCAGGGCTCGGCACCGTTACCTGACCAGCGGTGACAACTGGCTGTGATTCATGTATGAATGCTGCTCTGCCTGGAGGAAATCCCTGCTGCTCTTCCATATGTCCTCCCGCTGCTAAGTCCTGATTTCTGCCAGCTCAGGACTTTATCTGCTTTCCAACAGATAAAGAGAAACTAC
The DNA here is from genome assembly GCF_963082525.1 of Nesoenas mayeri. Classification (NCBI taxonomy): domain Eukaryota; kingdom Metazoa; phylum Chordata; class Aves; order Columbiformes; family Columbidae; genus Nesoenas; species Nesoenas mayeri. The sequence continues at coordinate 127,348,147 of NC_137543.1, forward strand.
ACCTCCACAGGTCTCTCTCAATATATTCAAGAGGTGAGGCGCACTGTTTTTAGGGACATCTCTGACCCCATCAGCCATAATGGCTTCAGTTTGGGCCATCATGAAGGAAACAGGAGCAGCTTGAAGTTTTTATTACACTCTGGTTTCTCTCCTCAGTACCATTTTAAATGTGTTTACATTTATCTGGAACAAACCCCCCAAACTAGCTCTGAGTTGTCATACACCTCTGAAGCTAGAGCATCTAAATCCCCATATATACATAAGCTACTTTCTCTCTGACTTCCAGCATAACAGATCCAAAGTCAAAGAGAGGTCAGTTTCCTAGTAATGCTCTAATATTTGTATTTATGTCACTAGACTGATAAAAATCCCATTATATAACCAATATTTTTTACATAACATGGCAGATTTGATATTCAAGCTACGGGCTTATGATGATACATCTTGGAATGTCTATTTATTAAACTATTTTTGGAATTATCAGAGTGTCATCCGGGGATCAGACACACAGTACTATATTTGATGGAAACTCTGAGTGTTCCCACAGAAGCATTAAAGTTAATAGACTTGGAGGACAACTAAGGCAAACCAGTTCATATGACTAAGGCAGATCAGTATTTACTGTTTATCGTATATGAAATGGTATTTATTCCCTAGGTTTCTTTTTCTGCCTTGCTTGGGCCCTGCTTAGACAGTTGTTTAATGGGATCCTTTGCAAACACAGGATGTGTACAGAAGGCCAACAGTGAGTGCATCCTCTTAAGAAGCTTAATCATACAAAGTCCTACCAGGTTTGGTGACTAAAATGGTGCTGTAAAACTGAGATGAGCTGGACCACATATGCAACCCCTTCCCTCTCTAAAAATAAAGCAAATGGCAGCAATCACAAATTCTCAGCATCAACCAGTTCCAACGTGAAGATACTGTAGGCCAACCCCAGTGTTCTCTTTTATCCACTTCCTTTTTTGTTAATACAAAATTTACTCGATATGGTGTCAGCTCATTTAAAGAGCATCTCCTGATCAAGTTAGCAAGTTAGCCTGCAGCTAAGAATGCCAACAGCTAAAAATATTATTGCTGGTTGTCACTGAACGTCTAAGGTAGAGAAGGCTGAAAGGCAAATACAGGTTGTCTGCATTTTCAGACCAAAGGATTTCTGCATAACTATGATTTTAGTTTACTAGTGTCTCTGCAAAACACATGGACTGTATAGCGAATTAGGCATTTACAGCAAAATAAATGTCACTGAACCAGAATAATAAACTTAAAGCGGGGGGGGAGAGGGCAGACTCAGCTGTTGCACCATTTCCAGGATGCCTTCGCAGCGTGCGCTGAACCACACCATTGTCTCTCCCCTCAAACACTGGCGTCTTGTTTGCTCACAAAGGCCTCAGGGGGAGGAAAAAACCAATTTCAGTATGAAAAGCTTTCGGTTTTGTACATGTTGCACGACTCCTGTTGTAACAGTGTGGGCAGCGCTGAGGACTCACTGCAAGCAGGCGGCGGGGGCACTTCACATGCCGACTGGCTCCTTCATGCCAGCCCCAGCGTGGCTGGAGGAGACACTGTGGGAGTGATGGCTCCTGTCCCCCAGCCACCGCCGTGCCCGCCCGTGGCTGGCAGGGATGTGGCATGGAGTGGCAGGTCATTGGCTTGCTGCACCACAGCAGGCAGAGGAGTGACACAGGCACATCTCCTTGGACAACGGCACAAGCGAAAGGGAGATTGCTCCATGATGAGGAATTGTGACAAATCCATGACTGATCTCTAACTAAATACACTTAACACCGCACATGGATACAGTCACAGGTCAAAGAGAGGCCTGTTTCCTCGCAGTCACGGCATAGCCGGGAATCTGCCAGACAGATTACGTTTGCTCAATTGCAAACACACTGTGGAGATGACACACGGTGCAGGAATCTCACAGCTATTGGGTTTTTCCTGGTTTTTCTCCCACGAAGCCCTTCCCACGATGTGCTTAGGAGACAACACTAAAGAAGCCGGCTCTTAGCAAAACGCAGGTCACTGCAGGGAAGTGGAGGCGGAGGCCAGTCAGCCACAGGCCTTGGCCATCCCACAGTGCCACCAGCCATGGGACTGGGAGCTGCCACTAAAAGGCTCCTGTGCTGCTTGAACACTGGGAAGACACAGGCTCCAAGCAGAAAACGTCCTGAATACAAAGCAGAGCACAATGCCTGCAGACTGATGTTTGCCAAGCCCATCTTGCAAACCCCGCTTTCCTAAGAAACCCTCCCTCTGGCAGGAGGCTCTCAACCTCAGTTAGGTGAACAGAGACTGCAGAGCTGAGCAGGGCCAGGAGGCTCCATGACACAAAGCTTGGGGTTAGGGAAAGAGTCTGGCTGCACAGAAACCCATCTGCTGCTGCTCTCTGGTTCGCTTTTGAGGGAAACACAATCTGCTTGCTTCCAAGGAATCAAACATAGACAAAAATAATTAGCACTAATTGGCTGTCAACCTCCTCTGTTCAACAGAGCTCCAACTGCCATCACCAACAGCCTCACCCGAAGGCAGGTCTGGCTGAGCTCCTCAAGGGAGTTCACAAGTGGTGTCCACGGAAAACCCAATAGTCTCTCCTTTCCAGCACAAAACTTCCTTTCAGGTGAACTGAAGCTCAATAAACTGAACATTGCCAGTTAAAAAACAAAGCACCATAGGTTTTTTTTTAAAGGATTAAGATATAATGATAGTTCTGCTTTTTACTCCTCGGGGTTTCAACTTTCTTTTTTTTAATAGCCACCAGTCCCCCTGCAAATCATGAGCCTGAAGTGCTGTCAACAATACACATAAGTGTTTACAGCAGCAGATTACTGACACTGGGCTCCTGTTCTGGAGAGCCTGGGTGCACTTCCATCACCATCAAACCCACCTATCTTTTGAGGATAACCCACTGCAGAGCAAAAGGAACTGCTCATTTAGGAGGACTCCTGCAGTAAATGCTTTGACATTAAAATTATGAAAATTTCAATATTTACATCTCTCCTAAATTAATGTGATTGATAGTTCATTAGCATCAGAGTAACCAGTTGTCATTTATATGCAATTCTTTCTAACAGGGTATTTGGTCCCTCGTCCTGCAGATAAAAGACATAATTCACCTACAGCAAATAGAAATATAATCTCCCTTAAACTCCAGATGCCCTTTCTAAATCCTTCTCAAACACATTTTTCCATACACATCAAGATTATTTTTCCCCAAACAATGCAGTGAAATAAACAATACAATAGCCAAAGGTGAAATGCTGTAGATTAAGGAAGGCCCTAGCAAAACTATCATTAAAATAGAATAAGTCCAGAAATAAGGAAAGGATCTAGGTAGAGGATAAACTAATTCAGCAGTTCTCCCGCATACCCTGTAGAGATTAACATGGTAACAGCAGGTCCAGCCTATTTATTGCCTCGACTTCCTTTTCTCCCACTCTCTCCTTTATCCTTCCCAATCCATCTCCATACTTGTCAAGATTATTAATGACGTTTTCCTGGCCAAGTTCATGATCCTCTCCTCTGTGCTTAATATTCATGACCAAAACAGTAGCAGAAGGATGGAAGAGCGGGGGTGTGAGGGCAAAGCAGGACAGATGAGAGCAGAGCCGGACACTGCTGCCCTTGCTGTCACCACATAGGACGAGGAGCACCAGGTCCCCTATGTTGGGGCTGGCATGAACCCCTTCACTTGCAAATAGGGCTTCCTCAGGGAAACTGCACTAAATTAATTTCTGAATTACTTCTCGTTCTCTGTGTTGATACAACACACGTGACTGAATTTGATTGACTGCAATGTAAGTGAATGAGTGTTGTTATCGCACCTATAAATAATCTGTGATAACACCTGGTCTGTAGTCAAATCAAAATTCAAACATAATATTTATCTTTATCTTTGTAGAAAATCTGCAGTGATCCTATTATTCTGTCAATTATGTTTTTGTTGACAACAAAACTAACAGAATATTTTTCTAACAAATGAACATTTAAGGATAAAATGGATGGATGGATGACAGGTGTCTAATCTAAATGAGTAATCTGGTCTCTCTTTATAGCCAAAAGAGAAAACCAGAAGCCTCCAAACAGGGATTTATCCTCTTCTAAGACGGACCAAGTTTAAAATGGGTGAGCTTGATTTGCCTTCTTGCAGCTCATTTATGGATCATATAAGGAAATTAGATGACTCAGGTAGAAACAGATAGCTTATTTTAAGATACTCAAATTTAGATAAGATTAATCTCTCTCTGAACTCTTTTATATTTCCATTTTTCTATTTTTTCTATTATCTATTCAATTTTAGAATAAATTGAATACGGAACCATTTGTTTTATCAGCCGCAACCATATCTACAAGTAATTCTAGAATAATAACTGTACTTTGTTTTGGTTATCGATACTTTCCATACTTTCAAGCTGGCTAAGACTCGTGCTCTGGAAACATGGAATTCCCAGTTTACTGTATCTTTTGTTACACAGCTGCATGTACCTTTATAGGCTTATCTTGGCTCATTGGATGAACTTTTACAAGAAGTACAACTATAGAGGAGTCAGTCTGTAATTAATACAAATTTCTAATGCTGACTATATACGTAGGCAGTATTTTGACATTTCACTCACAGAGGAAATAGCCTAGCAACATAATGAACTTAATATGATATACAATGGCCTCTCTGAATTAAGAGGGAAGTGACTCATGCTCTCTGCAAGATACGGGACTATTAGTCAAGAGACAGAGACTGAAAAAAACATCCTAAACTTTTTTATCCAGACTCTCGGTGGACGCTGGCTCAGCACCATGTAAGCTCTACATGTATATGACCCATTCACCTTTTTACATTTTTGCTATGAAATTCTTGTTTTCTGAAGAAACATTACTTTGTTTAGGAAAGACCAGCCTGCCATTGATTAAAGCCGTCATTGCCCTGCAAGGAGACTGCAGATCTTGAACTAGAGCCAAACCTGCTGAGCTACCACAATGAAGTGGAGAAGTTAACACGCTTACTTCCCGGTCTAGGGTGACAGACAAAGGCAAGAATGTCCCTTGTGAGAAAGGTGATGTCTGTGAGCACGGTGCAGTGCCTTTGGAGGGATGGGAACCGGGCGGGAGGCACCATAAGCACTTGCTTATGGTGCACATAAGTCCTGTCCTCAGGGCCCTTTTGCTTTGCTTGTGTGGGGCTGTCATTAACCATAGCTGCTGGTGCACTGAAAGAGCTGGTTGCCATACTCAGTCACAGGGTTAAATTGAGGACCAGGTTTTGTGAGACTACATTAAGTCTGTTTAATTCCAATACATCAAATGAATGAGCTTGATAATAAATCCCAGTGCTATACAGCTACTGTGTTGTATAGCTGGTGGGTGTAAGGCCTGGATGTTTGACCATATGCCTCATTACACACCCAGACACATACATAGCACAGTACGCAAACACCTACATCCTCACTTTTGGGATAATTCTCATTTCTCTGTCTGAAACACTACCATGCTCTACAGACAGGTATTATCTCCAACCAACACAGTAAAACTGAACTTGTGGTTTAACCTGGCAGGCAGCTAAACATCACACGCAGCTGTTTGCTCAGTCCTCTCCCATCCAGTGGGATGGCGGAGAGAATCAGGGAAAAAAGGTAAACCTTATGTATTAAAGACAGTTTAATGGGACAGAAAAGAAAAAGACTACTACCACTGCGACTACTACCATCACCACCACTACTAGTAGAATATATAAACCAAGTGACACACAATACAATTGTGTACCACCCATCAACCGATACCCTGCCAGTTCCCGAGCAGCAGGAGGAACAGTTCCAGTCCCTCAGCCAGCTTCCCTCAAAATATATACTGAGCATGACATCATATGGTACAGAATATCCCATTGGTCAGTTGTGGTCAGCTGTCCTGGCTGTGCCCCCTCCCAGCTTCTTATGCACCTGGCACAGTGTGAGAAGCTGAGAAGTCCTTGACTACTTCTCAACAACTAAAACATTAGTGTATTAGCAACATTAGTGTCATTCTAAATCCAAAACACAATATTATGCCAGCTACTAGGAAGAAAATTAACTCTATCCCCGTTAAATCCAGGACATTAACATATAAAAATAAATAAAATTTTAGAAATACATAAAGTTCTTCTGTTTCTCACTTCGTGTTCTGATACTATATGGTGGTGGAGTAAAAACTTTTCTCAGAGCAAGACCAACTCAGCCTTGCAGCATATGCTTCGTATGCTGAATCCTACAGACCATAGTCAGAGCTTATGTTCATACAGAAATGCAAAAATCCAGTCCCTCTAGGGTTATGACAAAATGTGGAAGAAAACAGGGTTTAGGAAAGTTTCCCAGAAACGACAGAGTCAGACAGCAATGGCATTTATGTTTGGAGCCACTAACCGCTCAGCAGAGCCAGCTGATCTCCAGAGAGGCTGTAAAGTGACGCCGAGAGAGCTACCAGAATGTAAAGTATGCTGTGGCAGTCTCGGGAACCAACAGCAGCGCTCTAAGTTTTGCCTGAGCTCAAGACAGCTTAAAACAAGAGACTTTAATGTGGGTTAAAGGAAAAATTTATGTAAGTGAAAGAAAACAAATAATTTGTGAACTGGTGATTCGTGAACTGGTGATCATCTTGTCTAAAAAACTTGCATTCTATAAAGTTGTTCCTGAACAGTAACAGCTCAGGAGTGGATTCTCGATGGTGTGATGCTCTGTTCCTTTAACACTCACGGGGAGATGGGCATGATAATCAATTTGCACAGAGGACAGTGCCAATATCAGCATTAAGCAGCAAACAGGATTTTTCTCTAGTTTTGGCAGTTTCTGGGTGGTGTGAAGGAACTCTAAAGCTTCAGTCTTAAAATTATGAACAGCACGACCAGTTTCACTGCTGCTCAGCAGTCATGATACCTTCAGTAAACTGCACAGTACAAGGACCTAGAAATGTAGTCATGTGTTTTCCATCATTAGTAGTATTTCTGTCCCCTTTTATTGCAGCATCTTGTGACTTCTTCCTGTAAAACCCCATCAACTAGGGAGACAATCTAAAGTGAAAGGAATTATTCATGCTGTTTAGGACACAGAGTAGGCAATTAGCAAATAAGAACACAACATGTTTTCGGGTTGAAAGAAAACATTTTAACAAGCTCCTATAAAAATGCTGTCGTTTAGGACTGTGAAGTTCTATTTCAGTATCCTTTATGAAATGCATGACAAAAAGAAAAGAGGGCAATAGAGAACCATTTTCCACATGTGTAAGTGGGACTATGGCATGGAGGGGACCACTGGTTTTGGTGTTGGGCCAAACATGGCTGTTTATGGCTTATCTGAGCTCAGCTGTGCATCCATGAATGCCTCCATGTCCCAGGATGTGTTCCCCTGAGGCTGGAGTATTCGGTGTTTACATCTTACCCATTTGTGAAATATGCGCTCCTGTCCCATCAAGCTTTAGGAATGTCACCTTGTTCATGAGAGGCAGGGTCAAATCCTGGACTGTCATCCAAAAAGTGGTAAGGCTGTGAACCCTGGTATATCTCTGACTAATGGCTCCAAAATGTGTGTCTGCTTAGAAACAGGAATTCATGAAGACAAAAGTGATTGGGGTTAAAGAAAAGACAGGAGACTCTGTGCTCATCTGTGATCACTTACCTATCTCATTATATGCATGAATTCTACCCTGTGTATTACATTCACCTTTGGTATATAATAAAGGTTCCTATAGCTTAAAGTATTGGCTTCTGCTCTCCTTGTGGACACAGTGCAGAAAGAGAATAGTTGGGATAGGACTAGCAGCACTTGTTGAAAAGTAGAAAGCTGCCTGCAGGAATGGGCAATGCCATCCTGTGGAGTATGTACCTCCCTCCAGCTCACCTCTCAGAAAAAGGAGCTCCATGCAGAACTAAATTTTTCTCCTGAATGCGACTTCTGAGCAGCACTCAGCCCTTGCTCAGCTTCCTTTTTCCCACAGAGAAGCAAGGGAACTACCGTGTGCTGCAGACTGCACGTGAAAAGCACGGTTCACTGAGCTCTTATAAGGGTGTGTTATAGGATACGCAAACCACTTGAGATCACACACTTGGAACTTGTATGAAGTACCAGAATGTATCCAAGCTGTTTTACTTTCCCTTCAAAATAATTATCTTGTGTCTTGTTTGCTTTGCCCGCTGCTCGAAGCTGGTTTTGTTACTCCATTACTCCGTGGGTAAGTAGCAGCGTGGCTCCCCTTGAAAACACCCGAGCATTCCCATGGCCTTTAGAGGAAAACTTGGACAAAGACTGACCCCACTTCTCTGCTAGTGAATGAACATATAAAGGCTGTATAATCCTAGTTTTATTTTTGCATACAGCATGGCATCAGGTGTCATTTGACCCTGATATCCTTATAACTCCTTGTGACCTGCAGGCCACTGCCCTTTGGTACGACGCAGCGGCTTTTGTTCCTGCTGGCACACCACGCACAGCTGCTCCCGCCATTGTTTGGATGGGGACAGATGGCTGCTCTCAGCACAAAAAAGAGATTTAAAAAGAACTGAGGGAATGACATCACTACCCAGCCAAGGATTTAATTCATGGGACCCATGGGGCTACCACCGGCATGAACCCAACCTGCAATTGACTCTGTTCATGGAAAGGAAAAAGTTTGTATTTTGCAGAATGGAAGATGTTTCTTTTGAAATATATAGTTGCCATCACTCCAATATTTATATTTGTTTACAACTGTTTAGCTAATCTCAATAGACAGCATCCCATCAGCAGCAGCACTTTTAAAGTACTCAAAAAGCAAGATTGACACTGTACCCTACATCTAACCATGCCTATAGTTCAGCTGCAGTAAGTTGGTTTACAGCTGATTTATTTTGTTTTCCTTGTGACAAGGAGTTCATAAGGAATGGCTGGGGAAAACACAAAACAGAATAAATGAGCTTCACCATTAGGACTAATCCTGCTAAGACACTTTGAAGGTAAAGGATTTAATCTGTATCTTATAGCCCCACTTAAGTCAACAGAACTAAACCACACAAAACTTCAGTTCTGGAAGTAGTTAGCTTTGTAGTCACTTTTCTGCCTTGAATTCAGCTCCAGATCTATGAAACCACTCTGAATTCTTCCCTTTCTATCACCAGACACTGAAGGGTGGCAGCTGTTGCGGTACTCCAGGACAGACTCTCTGGAGAAATATGAATACCTTCAATGGACTGTGTAAGCAGTGATCTTGTCCAGCTAAAGTATTTTCTGCAGTTTACTTATCTAGTGTTTAACTGAATTTATATATTATCTTACATACACTATGCAATTACTGCTTGGGACAGGGGAATTTGGCCTCTGTATATGTGTGGTACTTGATGCCATCTTCACCATCATTTTTCTGCAGAGCAGAGATTTTTGCTTTGCACCATGATATTGCTTTGCAACCTAGCAAAACCACTCAAAACCCATGCAATGGAAGTTCCAAAGTTGAAATAATAGTGAGATCTTTCCAAACTGTTAACCTCCAAGAAGAAAGTTAGCAGTATACGTAAGGCATGGTATAGACAAGAAGTGTCATGGATATATCTTATGTCATCAGCAATCAGAACAGGATGAATGACTTCTGCTGTTTTTAACACTGTTGACCACACAGACTAGGATAAAATAATTAACCTTTCTGTGACTTCATTTTCCAGCTGTAGAATTGACATAATACAAGCCTGCCTGTGATGCTGGGGCTTCTATAAGAAGTAACTAGTACTTGCGAACCCTCTGCTATGGTGTAGGGGGAATAATACAACAGAAGTACAATTTTATAAGAAAGAATAATATTTTGGTAAAATTTGTAAAATTCAGCAAACATTTTTTAAAAAACTAAAACTCAAACATGCTGATATTCATTTTCATCTACAGTGTTAAGTGTACTGTTACATTTAAGTGATGTTACTGCTTGTAGGAATGTCTCATTGAAGACACCTGTCAAAGTGGTCATGTAGCTGCTACCACCCTCTGTATGTTACCATTACTACACATTGCCAAAAGGACCAGAAATTATTTTCCTAAACTGTTTTATTTCATCCTCCCTGTGAAACAACTGACAGGCACTAGACACGCAGGAATGCTGCCATATGAAGATGACACCATTCCACAAGGAATAAAAAGCTCCTTCAAGTTGTTGTTGTTGTTTGGGGTTTTTTTTCTTTTTTTTTCTTTCCTTTTTTTTCCCCCTGAATGAGAAAAAAAATGAAGTAATTTCTTCTTTCCTTGGGTGACTGGGAACAGCAGAGACCCTCTCTTCCACATGACCTGGGCTGGATTTGGGACCCACCACCCAAAGGTGTCCCAGTGCAGCTCCAGCCCCAGCCCCACCAGCTGAACCAGGCTCAGACCTGAGGATGGTTTTACGCCTGAACAGAGATCAGTGTCCATGGGAGACATCAGTGTCTGTTTGTGGGTTTGCCCAAAGAACTAAGCTGAGCCTTTTTCTTCTTGTATCTAACCACAACGAGTAAGGTTCAAATTATCTCCTTGGGCACAGCTGTACAAACCAGCTCTATTTGGGAGACTTCTAGAGCAAACCCGCGGCTTTCAGTGCCTTTGCACAGCTGCGGCCAGCGGACGGGAACGCAGAAAACCATGTTGCTGATGAGACAAGAGACATAACAGCTCCCATCAAATGCACTCTTTGAGTTTTACTGTCTCAGCAATGCTGATGGCAGCACCAGCACATACTAGAAGGGCTCAAACTGATAAAGTGCTGCACGTCTTCCACTGCCACTAACTCAGACCTGAAGGCATTCAGCACACCATGGCGTTAGACCAGAGGTTATGACAAAAAAGAGGGAGGATTCATTTGCTTCATAGAGTACCATCATTCTTCACTTCGCTAATCTGAAGAGTAGAACAGCATATCAGTCAATATGGTTGAACTTGGTGGGGGGGATTTTTCAGGGAAGCATCTTTTGTTGCAGAATACATGACTCATCAGATCGGAAACTTTGCATAGGGAAGTTCTGACCAAGACCCAAATTCCTTTTTTTTTTAAACTGTGGAAGCATTTAAGCTTGAAATATTTAAAAAAGTAATTTTTTCTTTCCAGTTTGAAATACTTTGTTAAAAACCGTTAATAAAACATTAAAAATAGTTGGAACAGTTTCAGTCAACCTAACTCAAATCTTTTTCTGCCTTTTATCCTGCTTCCTCAGTGCTTGGTCATGAAAAGCTGGGTGTTTTACTTGTATCACAATTCAGTACAAAATAAAAACAAAAGTGCAGAAATTTGTCATTACTACTTTAACTCTCCACTATGTTCTTTGATAAAATGTTAGGTTTCAAAGGCGATCCTCTACTGACAACTGACAAGTGAAGTTGTACTACCCTGTGCGAGCTTAATACAGAGACCCTCCGGCTTTGCATTCATTTTATTTCTGCTAATCAGTTGTTCCCCAGGGCTCCTTTAATCTGCAGTGACAGCCTCAGTCCCACCGAGAATGCCTTTTCTGCGACTAAAACAAAAGGCGCATCTCTACGTACTTCATAATTTCAAGCAGAAAGGAATCTTATTCTCCCAGTTGTAGAGAGCAATGACAAAAGCCTCATGTCTTAGCAGGCTGATGTGAATCACAGCCATCTTCTGCTTTCATTTTTCCTCTCCTGGGACTTGAAGTGAAAGACACACTCCATCTAGCTAGCGCGTGAAGCAGAATCCACACCACAGTCATGCCTTTGCAGAGGCCGATCGAAGAGAAGCACCCCCGGAGGAATGAATGCCTTAGAAAAACTCTCAGCTGTTTGTAAAGTATCACACTTCAGCCTCAGACAGACATACTTAATATAGAAGGCATTAATGAAGGATTTACTCAGCCAGGAGCAGACATTGCAGCATTTTAAACCTCGTGTTTAGACAAACTAGTCAAAGACTTGCTGATGCGCAAGACAAAAGCTAAAATCAGACTTCACTGCCTTGAAAGAAAACCATGTCCTTTTGGGTGGTACATTTTCACACCACACTAATTGCTTCAATTTCTCTTAAGTTAATTTCCAAATTAGACAAAACTTTTTTTCTAATTGCAACATTAAAAATAACAGCTCATCGGCTCTACATTCTTAAAAATAGGCTGCAACTTGTATTGCCCATTCAGATAAAGTAAGTTAATTTATCACTTAAATGAATTTTAACTTCATTTTAAACCCATCTAATTTGCTTTCAGAAGTTTAACAAGTTGGTTTACTATTGCTGTAATACAAGGAGATTTCACTAAATGACCTGCCATCTTCTATCAGCATCATCATGATTACATGCTGCCCTTGTTTTATTTTAATTTATAGCAATTTTTTGCAACTTGCCCACATGGGTTCTCAGTAATTTAACAAAAGTACAGGACTGGCATGGAAAGCAAGCCAGTCGCTTCCATTTCCCCTGTGCTTCACCTTTCATTCACACCCCAGTTTCACAGCCTCCATGGTACTTGCAGGGCACCAGACCTGGAGACTTTCCTGATATGTAGGATGAGGTCTTCCCAGCTGGGGGGCTTTTTGCTTTCTTACTGATTTTCTTCATTAACTTCAGCAGAGGCAAAATGTTACGAAAAGAAAGGCAACAGTTCACAAATTACCTCAAGCTTTATAATCGAAACCTCAACACCCTAAATTTGCTTGCAAACAGGCATAAACGTGCCTTACAACACCTCTATCACTTGCTTCACAGTGCAGGAGCCACTGAAGAGGCTGCTGCTCTAACACTGGCTTCTAGCCTGGTTTTTAGGAACAAGTATCCAGTAGCAGCAATGGGACAGATTGTGGTGGTAATTAATGCTTCTTCAGGAAACCATTGCAAACCCCAGGCAGATGCAGGTTAAAAAAAAATAAAAGCCATTACTAGATATTATTTCATTTAAATGCCAAAGAACAGTGGAGGGTACAGCAATATCTACAGCTGCAAACTCCTGGACTTGAAGGAGCAGCTGTAAACCCCAAAAGGCTTCCAGGATCCTTCATTGCATTACCCAGATTCAGGTCGAAGTTACCTCAAGCTTGAGTGTGCTGCTGATTTCCAACTCGACGCCTCTATCCACGTGATGCAAATCAGCCCAGTGTTGGCGAGATGAAGCCCTACACCTCTGTACCGCCACAGCTGCACAGGCTCTGCCAGGAAGGGGAGAAGGGGAACATCTGTCCCAGGGAGCCCCTGGGACAAAGAACCAACACCTGGAAATGAACGTGTGGTGGCTCTCAGCTAACGACAAAGCCACTAAAAAGCAATTACAGCTGTTTCCCTCAGCTGTTCACACTGATGAACTGGAACAGTCTGATCAATAATGGTCTCAGTGGCGTGAAAAACATACGTATTTGGTGATAAGGGGAAGAGTTAGGAATCATCCAGGTACCAGCTCTCTACACCCATCCAGCAAGGGCCAGGCACCAGGTTTTGGCACATGGTGTTACATTTTGGGACAGGTGGGGGAGGCATCACTTCTTAAAATCCGTAGCAAGTGCTTAGCACCAAATGGGATCAGAAAGGCCTTGAAGATCAATCAGGGATAAGGAGATTAGCTCCATGGTTTCACACAGACCAATGTCACGGGAACGTTATCTTAAAGGTGAAAAAAAACAGTGGAAATTGTGGCAGACTTTTCCCTACCAGAAAAACATCAGCTGGGCAATCAGGAAGTTGTCCTGAGCAGCCCAAGCAACCTGCCTAAAGCACTCCTGCTCCTAAAGTAGAACGTCAAAGACAACTTACAATTGCACTACTCTTACGTCTTATTTTTTAATGATTAAATTTCCACTTGAAAGGAAGAATTCAGTGAATTTTCAGCCACAACTCTTCCATAGTACAGCACAAGCACTAAAGAGGGATCTCTGCCACCTCATAACAACAGACTTTTACCCTGTATGTTTTTCACCTTCTGCTTCCTGCCCTTGTGTAATTGCCTGTCTCAGATCAGAAGTGGGCCATCCATCCTACTGAGCACATGGGCCGCTATTTTCAATGCCGTTTTACATATGCTATCCATACTATCAATATTCCCATCATTTCCTGCACATACTCAGCTGAGATATCTCTGCTCCCATAAACGCATGAAGCATCAAATAAGAAAAATACTTACTGAGCTAATTCTATTGGTAAAGTTGTCTGTAATCACTTAATACACATTAACTTATTGCTTAGAGAATTTTATTTTATTTTATTTTTAGAAAAAAATGTAAGATCCTCTATGGTTAACTGTATGGTGATTCATGTAGTGAACTGAATGATGAGACACTCTAGATTTACAGTACTTCGCTGTATGCTTTCGCAATTCTGCAGTTTACAGTGATTTATATTTATAGAAGCCCTTCAGGTTGCAAGGGTTTTTTAAATGGCAGGGTCACAGAGTAAGAAGAATTTTCCTTTGTTTGGTAAATCTGTACAGTCTCACTATTTATTGTTAACAAGAAGTGTCATCATATTTATCATCAGCAAATCTTCTGAAGTGTGGAAAGTATCAACTAGCTGCATGGCTAATTTATAAAACTCATTACTATTTCAAGTTGTTACTACGTGCTAAATAACCCATAATGGAGAGCACTGACTTTGACATCTAGTTTCCCTCTGTTCATACTTGAGTAAGACTCCAATTGACCGAACAGACTCCTTATTTTTCAGCAGTGTTTATTATTTGCATTGCAATAGTGCACAGGAGCTTGAGCCTTCAACCAGGTCAAGCCAACAGTGATGCTGCACAAACATGGAGTAAGAGACCATTCCCTGCCCTGAAGAGCTTACAATCTAGAAAGCTGTCCCACCTTCATAACAAGGACTTTTTTTCTTATATGAAAAAATATGAAATGGAACATAACCACAGCAGACAAAGACAGACATTCATTTTTAAGCTTGTGATGAAAAATTTGCAAATATTGGAGCAAGTACCCAACAGCAGATTACTAGAGTTTATTAAAGATGTGCTATATGTTATACCCCAGGTAGTAAAGCTCCTGTCTCTCTTTTAGTTAAATGCTGAATCGGTGATTAACATGCAAATGAAGAGCAAAGTAGAAACCTCCTTCCAATTCACAAGTTTTTCTCCTTGCTGTCACTGTTTTGCCCAGAATAACCAGATCCCTTACATCTTCCAAGAATAAATCAGCACATGGTCAAGAGAGAAATGTGTAGAATGAAGGGCAGACAATTAATTCAAGGCTCATAATAATCTAGAGCTCTCCTTGAATATTATAATGGGATGCAGATTATTTTACAAACAAATATTCCATTTTCTAATTCCTAACAGCCCCCAATCTGCCTGAGAACCAACCCTTGAAAGTCTGCAGTCCACAACACATACACCACTAAAATATTTTTAGAACATTTCCTGAAAAATTAGAAGTATTTTAGTTCAACACGAGCCTCTCTTAGACTTTCCATTAAAATACATCTTTCAAAAAAAAACTTCCTAAGTTTATAAATAGACGGCAAAGTAAAACATTTAGGGGCCAAGAAATACCAAAGTTAGGAACTATTTGAAGAATTCCAGCACTGCCCTTTTGGACACAGCATGAATCTACCTACTTACAGACAACATATTTTGTCTAATTTTGTGTATATATATATATATAGATATAGATATACACACATAGATAAGTATTCATAGAGTCTGTCATTCCATGGACATAATAGGAAGGAGGCAAATATTGAGATAAATTTGTTGTGGATTAATGTGATGATTTATCAAAGAGTGTGAGTGGAGTGGACTTGGCTGCAAAGCAAGGGGTTTGTTCTGTGTAAAAATCATTGTCTTTGTTCCGAAAATTTAAAGCCCAGAGGAAATGGTGGGCATCTGGTGAAAGGAGTTTCCTGGCAAAAATGACCCTGTTTCAGGTGTGCTGTGTCCGGGGAAGACCTGCCAGCCAGCCAGGGGACTGTGTTGCAGGTTCTTAGCTTAAAGGCAGGCTGCCTAAGGGCTGGGGATCATTAACTTCCAACATAATTAGCCAATCTATCAAGCAGATTACACCAAGGCTGACAACAGCCAAAGAAATCCAAGGAAATGGCGAGGTGTGAGTGGAGGATGGAGGTGTGGTGTGTGAATACATATGGTGACTTGGATTCAGTAAAATATATTTTTTTCTTTTGAATGAAACATTTTAGGCTCAAACATATTATCTGAAAAATAAAAAAATAAAAAAACTAGGTGTTGCTGGAAAAGTTCCAAGCATCTCTAACCTGGACTCCTGCCAAAGGAGATAGACTGTGTTTACTGGAAGAACCAGAACTAATTTAATGAGCAGTGGTTCTACTTTTTCAGCAATGAAGATAAAAATAAATACCGAGCAGCTGCCTACTTTGCTATGCAGCAGCCACAGGCTTTAATCCATTTGATAGACCATAAATCTGCATGGAAACCAAAGAACAGTAGGAGTATTTTATATTTATGAATCTATTATACTCACGTAATATAACATTACACTGTCTTTAGTACATCTGCATATGTATATATCTTTTTATATGCTATGCAGTTAAAATGTATATAAAATGCATATCAATATAGAAGCATCTCTATATCTAAATTTAATTAGTTGGCCATATTTGAAAAATGGATTATAGACAAAAGAAAGACTCTGCATGTCAACTGGAGCCGTGCACAGTAGACACCACCCTCACATACCTCAAGTCTGTCTCTAAACCAGGCATTACTGTGCTAGATTGTGTACAGATTAATTATCAGAATGTTTAGTCAGAAATAGGGAAATATTTAGACTTTTGGAATAATGATTTTGGATATTACAGTTCCATATAACTGTATTTTGTAGTAGTGGAGAGATAGGGAAAAATTAAATCAGTTACAAATATTGAACAAATTTTTTCATATGGATATAAGTTCACATACAAACCAAAGTAAGAAAGCTTTTATTCTAGGCAAAACGTGTCACCTGTCCTTCTTCCTGCATACCTTTCAAATGTTATTGTTGAAGAAAATACTGTGCTAAGAAGTATACCTTAAAATAGCTTTCTGTCTGGAGCAGCTGTGTACATTTACTATCTGTTTGGTAAATAAGAACCTGAGCTGTCTACTGAAGGAAGATAAATCATCTTTCCCTAAAATGATAGCAGTAATTAACAGAATTTATTAGAGTTAGCATCCCTTCTCAGTCATCAGGGAAGAGCAGTGCCTTACATCTTTTAAAATACCAATGATGATGTGAATGTTTTTTTTTCTCTCATGTAGACTTTGCAAGAGAATTCCTTGCTTCACCACCTTCAGGGCGAAGGTACTTCCAGGCCATTTGTTTAGGATCAAACCTGGAGCACCCACCAGAGGTTCTGCATGATACAGGTGGTAGCCACGAGCCTCCCTGGCAGGGATGGGATGGTCCGAGCACCCAGCACCTGTGCTGAGCTCCCTGCCATTCCCTTCTCCCTAGTGGTTCTCCATCGGCACTGGGAACTTCGCTTCTCCCATTTCCTTCCAACATATGAACTTGGCAGGCTACAAAATCATCTACTTGGCTGAGTTTCTGAGGTGACTAGATTTTGGAAGGTGAATGGGAAGAAAAAGAACCAGGCAAGACTGAACTGTGAACCCTTTTTTTTTCCCCCTTAAAATATCATTGATTGATTCTGCTGTGGATCACCTACCACATTTCTAGCTTTTGTAAAACAAGAGCTGTCACAGCTAGGCATGTAAGATAAATCATCACAAGTAATAGATAAATAAGTACAGCCCGGAGAGATTCATTTTACGCTGCTTCAGGCAATCGCCCTATTGATTGCAAGTTTCTAGGAAAAGTAACTCGCTTCCTTATTTGTCTGTAAAGTGCCCACTACACATTGGTGCTTTTGTAGAAAATAGATGGTAAAAAGAAGAGAAAATATTAATAGTAATCCTCAGGGTATCTGTGTGATGAGCAGATACTTGCTTCTGGGTGACAGAAAGCAAGTGACAACTTGAGGGAGTGAGTGTGGTCTAGGGAGAAAGCCTCTGATGTGTTTTCTAAAAAAGCTGTCTGATTCATTTTCCTTTCTTTTTATTACAACATTGTGACTAAAAATTTTGCTTGTAACAGCCGCAATGCTGGCAGACCACTGCCTTATCCTTAGTGGTAAGAAATGCTCTATTCAGCCATATTATGCTCTTTAAAAAAAAATAAATATACATATATATATATATATATATATATAAATAAAACAGTCCCTGTGCCATTTGTTTTATTTGTTTCTTCCCATGACTTTATGGAACAAACCAGTGGCTATTTTTCCATCAGGCTGACTTGCACTCAGCAAACAGCTGATTACTCACTGTCACACGTGTAAATCTTTGAAGTGCAAAGAAAAGAAAAGAACATCCCTATTTACTTCTAAAATGAATTCCCAGCATCCAGCAGAATTTTAAACCCGATTTTTCTAGGGCAATACTTCTTTCATCCTCCCAACTTTGAATATTAAAGAAGAGAGATCTGTCTTAATTCAAGTGAAGCTCTGACCATTGAAGTCTTGTGATGCTGTTTACATGAGCACAGACTAGTTTTCTCCAAGCCAGTTCACATCATGCACATTCCTCTTAAACTCTCTTCTCAATCCTGAATGTTAATGTCCATCCCTCACTCCCAGCTCACGGGGGAATCGGGAAGCTGTGCAGTCTGGATGCTGCACAACAATTTCCATCAAAAGGCTGGTATTATTCCCATTTCATCGACAGGAGGCTGACTCGTTATATGAATCTTTTCTCCTTTTTGGCACCTAATTGGAGCCGCAGCTTGCATTTTTTAAATAACATTTAATAAGGTGTATTATTTTCTATATTCAGATAACAGATCCTATTATTTTCACCTGCATTTACTCAATACTCCTGCAGAATCTAATTTGTGCACTAAGTAGCAGAAGTAGCCTCATTAGGCTCTGAACATATTTGAGCTACTTGTCAATATTAAATGAGGTCTCTGGGCCGGGATGTCATCCAGCGCATTGTGCAACTTTCAACCAGTTTCATCACTGCAGTAGACTTTTTATTTCCTTTCTGTCACATGCCTTTCACCTCCATAAATAGCAAGGCAAAGCTGCTTGCCCACAGCCACCCACTCACCCACAGCCATGAATTCACGGTCATCAAGAAGTGGAAACTGTAGGAACTGTAGTCAGCTACAGCTGTGGCTTTCAGTGAAAGGCAAAATTTGGAAATTCTTTTTCTTTCTAAACCACTTGGATCAAACCTGTGGACAACAGCATGTTTAACTACATAACCATGCTGCTTCAGCTCAGCAAAGTTTCTCCAGTGCATTGAGGGAAGCATGAGCCCCACAGGAAAGAAATAGGATCCTGTAACTAAAACCAGTACCATCATGTGAACATAGAACTGGGGTTGTACTGGTGACCCTCTGTTTGGTGTTCCCCAGCTTCCAAATGCTTAACTTTGTGCCCTCAAAGCTCTTTTAATGTTGACTCTTTTCTCTGACTTCTTTAGACTCCTGCAGTAATGTGAACCCCTTTCCCAGACTCGAAATCTGGCCTGGGGAACCCCAATGACCCCAACATGGTTAATCACCAAGCCTGGACCAAAGCTTAAAAACCCAAGGACAGAAATCTGTAGCATGAGCCAGCACAGCAAGTGTCAGCAAAGAGCAGGCAATGACTTTTTGGATGAGTCAGTCGTGGGAAGAGCATGAGATGGCAATGGACTTTCACAATTGTTTGCTGACAGCAGGTCAATTATGAGACCTCAGACATGGAAGTTCTAAGTCGTGGGGTACAAACATCACCCTGTCAGGCACCAGCCTGAGCTTGGCTTCTTCTACCTTAGGCTCCTGCAGGCTGTCTTCATTAAAGTGAGTCATTTGTTGTAGCTGACCCTCCTCCACAAGGAGTCCGCATTTTTCATCAGAAAAAAATGCTGAGTAGAAAAATTCCCAATGAACTCAATTAGCTGGAATCTTCTACATGCTGACAAAACCTTGTGCTTCCCCTCAGCTTCATCTGAGCAGTTTTCTACAGTCAGAGGAGAAGAGCCAGCTCAACACATGATGTGGAAACCTCCCAGCCAAATGGCTGAGGCAGAGCAGAAACATTTTTTTTGGCCTTTTTTAAATGGAGAAAATCAGGCATTTATAGTCCTGCAGAACCAAGACGGTAATTCACTGGGAACAGTCTCATTAAAAAAAAAAGCAAAGGAAACTCAATCTCTTTTGGAACTGAGCAGTTAGAAAAACAGAAAAAAAGTCTTAGAAGTTTACTTGGAGATTTAAACTAAACCAAACTAGAGGAGACAGTCTGACGCCAGTTTTTGTGAGATAATTTTTTAGTATTGCTGAGCACACACAACTCCAAGCACAGTCAGGGGAACTGGATGTTACAAGTGGGGGCAAAACAGATTGTCCTGACTGATACACTGTCTACTCAGGTACAAAGACAACACCCAGGCCTGGAGTCCCTCCTTGCCATTGCAGCAAGGACATCGTGTCTGCTCCGCACCCAGGGACCTAACTGCATTGCAGAAGGTTGATGCCCTTGTCCGCTGCCCAGAGCCCCCATTTTGAGAGACTGAGGTAAAAATGGGCACTTTCTCAGAGATTTCTGGTAGAAGAGAACGAGGTAAGAGCTTCCCTCCATTTTATCCTCTGTAGGTAGAGATAAGGGCACTTTGCCACTTCCAAAGACAGCAGCAATTGCTCTCCTCCCTTCAGTCCACCTGAGAAGGGAGAAGGCTGGGAGCCACATGTTACTCAAGAGCACAGAGAACACCTACAGCAAAACCTTTTTTTTCCTCCATCCCATACAAAAACACCACCCACTTTCTAGAGCAGCAGGAGTCACCCACCTCACAGTTTCAAATAAGCAGGTTTCAGATGCTGTTGGTGAGGTGCACCAACTCACCCACAGCCACATCTTCTCCCAGCAGCCATCAAGTGGTGGAAATTGCTGTTAGCTGTGGCACTCAGGCAAAGGCAAAAACTGGACTTTTTTTTTTTAGGCCACCTGAAGTCAATATGAGTGATATAATAAGTTGGCAAGTTGCAAGGCACCTGGCTAGCTTTCTGCAAAACATCCAGAAGCAGTCTGTGTGGTACTGGTGGAAACCAGTGGAGCCTCTACAGCCAGGTATTTTGCAGAAGAGGTGGATCTTATAATTACATTTACAGTTCCAAGGAGGTACAAAACATGCCTGGAAACTGTACTGATAGAGCTTAGAAATTATTAAAATAAAAGGCAATATTTGCCTTAAATTAGCATGGTTGCCTACAGAAACATGACTGCAGTATGTGTCAACGTCTCACCACTTGCCATGGCTATCTTTTCAACCAGCTGGCTAATTCTAGCTGAGGTTGATGGAGCAAGAGATATCTGGGTTTCATAAAATCTGGTAGCTGGACCGAAGCGAGAGATGCAGCTTGAGGTGTGAGCTCCTGTGCTTTCTTCTGGGCAGCCCAGCACAGAGCTGCAATGTCTGCCGCCTCCTTCGCGGGTACCGAATAGGATTTGTCGAGGGGAAAACAAGGTAGGAGGGATGGGGGTGAGGGAGGAATGTGTGAAAGGTCTGCAGGGATGGCTGGGCTTACTGAAGGAGGATTAAAGTGTGCAGAAAGACAGAGCACAAATCCATAGGGAACCAGGCATCAGCAATTCTGGTGTTCCCAGAAAAAGCCCCTATATAACTGGTTTCAAGTGTTCTGTGTCAACCAGAAATATCTGGAATTGCAAAGATTTATTATGTTTTTATAGATTTTTTTAGTGCTTAAAATTTCAAGGCATTACATATCTTTGCTATGGGACTCCCTTTAACCCCTTTGCTGCTGGTTCTTCTTGCATCTTCTGTGGTGCGGCAGAACGTGACTGTTTTCCTTTGCTTTGCCGGTGCTCCATAGGTAGAAACCAGGGTATCTGTGTTGGGGTTTCTGAAGCATAAAGTGGGAAAAAGCCAAAAGAAAGACTTTTTCTTGTCCTGGGAAGGCAAGAGGGGAAATAATGAGGAAAAATGATAGGTGCTGTAGAGTTGTTTCTAGGATGGTAACATAAAGAAAAAAAAAATCAAAGGAAAACCATGGGATGAGCAGGAGATATTCCAGTGCATCAGGTTGGAGTCTGTTGATTTCTCAGGGATACTTTTACCCAGAAGATCCTTCTTTTTAAATTCTTGAAGAGTATCAAGGCAAAATCTGTACTGGGGGATGCTTTTGAGAGACAACAATTTATTTGGTAATTTAATCTGCAACCTTTGCCGCACTTTCTCACAGAAGACTGGGACAAAAGTTGTCTTCAATGTAATTTTCTCCAAGATTTCTCAGAACAACACCTGAGAACTTGGCAGGAAAAATCCCTATGTAGGACTCTGCCTATGAGACCTGCAATGTTGGGGCTCAACATCTTGGGTTGCTGCCAGTGAATGAGGAGGGCTGAGGAAAAACATAAAGCGCTCTGTGTTCCAAGCCATGTCAACCTTTTAGGCTCCCAGAGAACAGGTGTGTTTATTTTTTTTTTTCATGGAGCAGCTCTGAATTGCCTTTTTCTCTCTGGATCTCTGCTGTCACCGGTCCCCCTCCTCTCCCTTTCGTGCTCCTCTTCCAACAAAGCTACAAGTAGAAGAGCATGGAGGCAGCTGGGCATAACTCCTTGTGAGCCTCAGCTTCAGGGAAGGAGACTAAACAACATACTGGGCAAAACCAGCCTTACTTATACCCTCCCTGGGCATTCTTCTCTCCAGATTCTCAGGAAAGCCCCCATTTCCACTTTGACTTTTAAAAAAAGGTAGTAAGGGCTGACCTACAAGGACTGAGCAACCTTGTAGGAACTGTTGTGATGTTGCTCTGATTAATCTTCCTATGGCCAACACAGTGTGATGCTGATAGTTCCATTTGCTAATAAGGGAAAAGCTGAGATCACAGCATACATCATGTAAAAAAATATACTCCCCAATAAGGGCTTTGCACAACCAGCCTGGGGAAGTTAAAAAAAAACAGAAAGGGCAATGATAAGAGCACCAATGCTTTTTTTTTTTTTTTTCCCTGAGTATCTGTGTACATGAACACACATTAAAAGTTGGATTGTTTTTCTAGAAAAAAAGAGAAATGTTATGGACACAGAAATCCTTAAAAATGATTGTAATAAGAAAAAAAATAAAATATTTACCAGAACCATAAAAATAATGCTTCCAATTCTGCAATGCCTATTTTTGGCAGATCTTAACACCAGTTCAAGCTGATGCAAGCTATTGGAGAACTAGATCCAATATTTTTTTAATCCAGAACTTCTTTTGTTTCATATAATTTTCATATTCACATATTAGCAATATTCATACAAGTTATGTTATACATTTGGGGCCAAAAAGAATTAATTTGATTTCTCCATAACTTTGTTCCTTCAAGTAAGCACAGCACTTATTACGATTCTCAGATATTTTAAAAGGGCTGTTCCTGAAAATGAACACTGTAGGTGTAGCTGTATCCAACCCTTTATAATGTATTATGTATAGATCTGTAAGATATGGCCATTTTGTTCTGAATTTGGAAGACTTCTTCCCACTTGCTATGCCTTCAATGTCATTTAAGACTAAAGACAAATAAGAAGGCAATTTCTGTAAATCACTCAATAATTCACAGGTTTGATCGTTGATAGGTTGCTTAGAAATGTGTCTACATTCTTTAAATGAAAAGAGAAGTCAATGGAACTAAGATCTGCCAATGGACAGATCTTTATTTCATATTTTTGATGTTTACTTCTTCCCTTATTGCTTCTCTGGAGTGATGTCACTTGTCAGAAGAAATTATCAATGCTCTGTTCATTAGTAGCAGCAATAGGAAGCCACATTTCTTATCATGTGCTTCTCTTTGCAACATAAATCTGGATAAACCTATTCTTGCCACACTTATTTATCACTTCATCCTGTGGTGCAGAATAGGGACTGAGGCCAACCTCCTGCCTTTCAGGTGGTATCTAAACAGTAGGAAAGACTTGCAAATATCTGATAGGAAGAGAGATAAATAAGAGCTGGTGCTACACTCTCTTCCTTCTCTGGAATTAGGATAGACACCACAACGCAGCTATGAATTTTATCAAGTTGGGTCATCCCATGGATAAGCAAAGGATGGGACAGCAGGACAGAGCTTGGTGTTGCCTCCTCCTAAGGTGCAGGCACCTGAGTTTCTTCTTCTAGTTATCACCAATGGCCTGTTGCTGGAGTTTCCCCTCCTCTGAAGGGGGGCAATGGCAGTAGCTCAATGTCTCTTACCCTGGAGCAAACTAGCGGTGACTCTGTGTAGCAGTTAATACACGGGGCTTCAGAAACACCTGTTGGTTGCATATTCCTGTTGCTCACCACCTCTAGAGTACAGACAGGCTAATTACAAATCACTGCCTCTCCTTTCCCTCTTGTCCAGTGGAAGAGGCTGAAGAGTAGCTGGAGGTGACTCCAGTAGTGAAAGACAATATTAAATTTTATTGCTGCTCCTTTTGAACAGAGCAACAGAACCTCTCCTGAAGTGACAGCACAGCACCTGCATTTTTAGGGAGTCAGTCACACAGATTTAAAACAGAAAAAATCGATTACAGGGGTGGGGCATATATTTTCTTATATAGACCATGCAGTCAGATTCAGCAATACTTCCTTGTTTTGAAGTGTCTGCTTCAGAAGATGTGGAATCTAACCACATTAATATATATATATATTTTTGGAGGCTCTATTTCAAAACCTCATTTTTCAGTATCTGACTTGGACAGTCTCCTTTGCCAGAACAAGTTCCCTGGACTCCTTTATTACACCACCAAAAGTTCTCAAGCTTGATTTTGAGAGGAAAAAGTAAAGCCCTGTAAAAGCAAAAAAAAATTAGACTGAATGGAAGGGCCCAAAGCTAAGGAAGGTAAAGCTTGAAGAACCATTACCAGAGATGTACCCATGAGGGGTTAGCAAAGTCATAGATGAGAAAGCTGCAAAGTGTTTAACGAGGAAAAGACAACCTACTTACTAAGTCTCTCCTAAGCACACACTGTGAAATCTTACTTAGAGCTGCAAAGCTGAGGTAGTGGGACCTGCTGAAACAAGGGATGAACCAAGAGTTAAAAGCTGCTATATTCAAACCTGGGCTTTGCCACTGTCTCACTGTCCACAGTCAGTATACTTAATGGCTCATTTTCAATTTTTAGATCCTATACTCTTGATTATCAAGACTTCTTCTATAAAAGTGTGGTTAAGGCAAAATGTTTCATCTTTTATATTATGCTACTGAAGAATGTTCAATGAAAAAGGCTGATGACAGAAGAATAAACAGGGGTTTTTTAATGCTTTTTATGCTATTTTTCCTATTGTTCCTGCCTCTTCCGACTCTGTACTTTCTTCACAAAAGCTGTCTTTTCTCGATTTGCCACTGAGATTAATAGAGAGATGTTCATTCAAAGACAATCTGCTGGAGGTTGTACTTTTCTGTTCGGAATTTATCCTGGGCTCTGGCTGCAACACCTCCCAGGCCTTGACTACAATGCCAAACTAGGCCTCATCTTGTCATGGACACACACTCAGGTACAACCCTGACATTGAGTGACAGTTCCACCAGCACAAATACGCCCCCTTAACATCCCACCACCACATGCCCTCCTTTAAAAAGCGACTGATAGGGGCAGTAAGCTGTAGAAAACACGTTGTGCATCAGCATTGCTTTTCCAAGTAGAATATCATGATAATGTGTTTAGAAAACAACCCTAATTACCACAGCCACCCCATTGACACACCATTCTTGAATGAGACAGACCCGCATTTGCGTCCTAAATTCCCCATTTTTGCATCTCTGCCTTCCTATCTGTGAGTTTAAAGAAGAAAGTATCCCGGCGTAAAGACACTTGTGCAATGCCAGAGGAGATAATGAGTAGGTGGAAGTCAGGAGAAGGAACTTCACCAATTGCTGAGACACAAACGTTAATTCAGCCTACAACCCTACAGTGGTGAACGGCAGAAATTGAAGCATTTCCAGTTATTTTGGCTAGCAAATGCCAAACACGATGGGTTTGCACTATACCAGGCACCACAACCACTGATGGACCAACTGCGCTGTGTAAAAAATGGTGAGGCAGAAAACCAGCTCAACAACATGGATTCGAGTTCAAAAGAATGTGCACCACTAACGGAAGGAAAACCAAAATGGACAAAGAGCAATGACACGCTTTCCAGAAGAAAAAAAAGACATCCCCTGATGCTCTGTGTGACAACTATTTTCATTAGGTTCAGTGAAAGCAAGCAAAAAAAAAAGCCATCCCGCTGAAAATAAAACAGACGGTTCAAAGCTCATTATTGTGCATTTTGCCTGCACCTATGTGTGGGCTGAGAATCCTTTTTGCTTTCTTGATTTTTAAATATATCACAGACACACGCATAGACGAATCACGAGGCATAAGGCTGTCAGACGGCAGACTAATGTCAGCACTTCAGTGTCCTGGCTGTCAGGTCTGATTCCAAACAACCTTTTGTCTTCTTGTTCCAGCTACTAAATTACAGATCAAGCGAAAAATGTAATTATACCCCAAAAGGCCATGGATAGCATCTTAAAATACACTGAACTGTGAACAGAACAACAACAATAAAAAGATAAACTAGGATTACCTGTGGTGCATAGCTAATCCAAAATGCTCCACAGTCCCACATGGGTTGTTATAGAACTGTTTCCTACTTGACAACTTCTGTTTTGCAGGGAGAAGTGCCCCCTCCCCCATTTTTAGTATAATTTTGATATTTGAAGTCTTGTGAAACAATACATCATCTCCCCTGTTGCCACAAATACTCTTGTAATACTGCCACTGAATTCTACTGTAACTTCAGAAAAACAATTCTGAAGATGATGCAGAACTTGAGCACTTGCGTTTTTTAAAGTTGTACAAAGGTGGGAATATGGTGACCTATTTTCTATGCACAAATTTAGCTGCTACATTTTAACAGAAAGAAAAAATATTGAAAGTCTATAGGAATAGACTATTTTCTCAATTAGTTCTGAGTACGTTACATTGGATTGGAAGTGCTACCAAATACTGAATTAACTTTTTTTTTCCATATGATTATTAGAATGTTAAATATTCAAGGACTTTTCTTGGATTCTTCCACATGTCTATAAAAGTATTACTATTCAAAATACTATATTATCCTTAGCAATACCTGGCAAGATAAAAATAGGTGGTGGTGTTAGAGGGCAAATCTCCATAACCGTTAATCCAATCTACATACAATCCGAAAGGTTACTGATGGCTGAAATTGTTAATCTCCTCGTTCTTATTAATGTCATGATTCCTACCTTTATTCAAGAATTTGAACTCATGTTTTAAAAGGAAAATAGGCAGGCTATACAATGGGAAAGCATTAACAGTTCAGTCACTGTCCTTTTATTTGCAGTCTTCTACCGCAAATATAATTTGCAGAATAATCGAATTCACCATCCCCATCTGTTTGCACCAAAGAGGGTTCTTCTGAGTTAGAGAAGATACAAATATTTATTATTCTATAGACAGCTCAATGACTAGCCGATACAGTATTCTGTTCCCAAGTCCGATCTTGAATTTTGCCGCGAGATGTTCTGCTTGTGAAGTAGAAAGTCTAGATATTAAATGGAACTAAGTGGACTGATTTATTCCCCTTACAAAATTCTAATTAAAAGACACTGAGCAAGTAGATGTCTGAACTCCATCCATTTTCTAATGCGTGGTGCTTTATTCTCCCCATTACTGTCACCCAGTAAGATGCTTGTACCAAGATCTCCAGGTAACCTGGTTGGATCCCTGGCCCATGCACTCCATGAACTGTGCTGGAGCTGATGTATTGAATGAGACCCCTGAAAGAACTGTACGAACTGCCTACGCTGTACCTGTTCCTTAGGCTGGCTCACCACAGCCCTAAGACACTGGACTCTGTAGATGTATATCAGAACATACTTGTCCACATTTCTAGTTCCAGGCAGCTCTAATGGGACACGTACATGCCTCGACTCGTGGCTATGCAGGCTCGCTCCCAGTTCAACTGGGGCAGTATCACACATTTGTGGTAGAGCATACGCTATGACCTGCAAAGGAAGAAAATTCTATGTGTACCCTAACTTCTTACTTGTTTTATTTGCTTTTTTTTTTTCAACATAAAATTTTGTGAGAAACAGAACAAAGGAAATTACAGAAGGTTTTGTATTTTCTCAAGAAATTCATTGTCTACAGCTGGACTATACAGAGCTTGAACACTGATCACATGTAGAGAAGGAAAGTTAAGCCACTGAACTGAGGGTTTACTAAAAACCCACACATGGAAAAATTCCCTACCAAGCATCATGTGGAAGTTATATGAATGCTGCATTGCACGCAACATCTCATAAGAAGCAAATTTTATCAAATGATGACTTGACTTTATTCAATTGGGGTTCTGCCAATGCACGAAGAAACCACAATCCAGCCTTTTCCCTTAATTCCTAGTACTTTGAGGTCTACAAGAAGCCAAATAATGTGAACAATGTCCTTGAAAATACACTCTTTTTAGTTCAATCTCTGCCAGTATACTTCATTTTCAGCCATTCTGGAAGTGCCTTAATCTTTGGCTGCAAATTCACTTGGCCTGACATTCGGCAATGCATTATAGACCAGATGGATTTAGGGAACTGGACTGATTGGATTAATTATATTAAAGGGAGAGGAAGAGGGAAATAAAAGGAAATTATTTCTTCCTCTACTTCCTAAAATAAATAAATAAGTAGAACTAATTCATTTGAAAGAGTTTCCAGGGTGTGTGTCTATGTACTTATACTGTAAAACACAGCCTTGTGGATGCAGACCAGCAGTGGCTGGGGATCCAGCCACTGTCTGCAGGGCAGCACACCTCCGTTCGTTGTCCAAATTACACGCTGGTCTACTAGTATTCTCCTGAGAGCTGTGAAAATAACAGACATAAAAAGCCTTACAGAATATGGGCATCAAAAGATACCACTGAAAATGAAAATAGGCATAAATCCATCTCTGTGGAACGAACCTGACCAGATTCTCCTGATGCCGGAGCACAGATGCTTTGGACACATTTTGATGTCCTAAGGCAAACTGTAAGATGTTCAACTTTTGCCCCACTACATCCCCTGACATTGGATAATGCAATAGAGACAGACTGCTTCTTATGGGTGAGGGAACACGTGAGGGGAATGGGACTTTCTTTTCCCCTTGAAGAGGAAAGGCGTGTCTGGGGGACAGCCAGCACCCAGCAAGGAATAGATTTACCCCCATAATCCTGTTCTCATAGTAAGGTCTATTTTCCACATGCCTCAGCACTGGCATAATGAGCACACCCTAGTTCAGACCTACAAATTTAGCTCCCTTTTTATACACCTGCTTTGTTTGTAAGAGCTTGCACTGAACAGCTATAACCAGTTCTGTTGGCTGAGAAGTCCATACCTGAGTTACAGCAGGGCAGACTGACGGACGATGGGATTCATCCCAGAAACCTGGCTGGTGGTGGATGTGGGTCAGTGACCTACAACTTCATTACAGGGAGAGCTGCAACACCATGTGCAACCAGCACTACGGATAACTCCTGCACATAGGAAGTTTATCTTCACGGTATCTGCAGTTAGTCTAAAGTATCTATTTGTCGTCTTAAAATATCCATAAGAAGAATTAAGAATTTTTAGAGCAAACCTACTAAACATGGTATCTTTTTTTTGGTAGGGGCTAGATGCTCTGCCCCAGTGCTGGCTGCAATGCTACATTTTCTCAAGGATGTAGCATGTGAAAAGTCATTTCTGTAAGCTAGGTGTATTTATTCTTTCACTGATGGAGAAGCAGCAGCATACAGAAAACTGCAGCCTGGCTGACTTAACAGGTCACAAAGACACAGAATAAAGGCATATTTTCTGCCTTTGAATATTTTGCCCAAACCACTGGTTGCTATTACCTTAAAATACCAGCTCTGAAATCAAAAGCTGTGCTTTGCATTCACATAAGGAGAAACATTAGATTTCCTTCATGTGACTTCTAAAATGTGCTATATATTTCAACATTCAGCCTTTCAGACAAATAAAATAAGTATAGCATACTATACTCTCGGATATTAACACCTCTTACTACTTACACAATTCTTCTGCAACTTGACCTTCTGTAGGACCATTGCCACGTACACATATTCCTTTCCACACAACATTTAATAATCTGTGTATTAATATAGAAGCTAAAGTAAGCAATGACGTCGTTGTGTCAAGTTTTTTTAAGAAGAAGATGAATCATCGCACAAGCACAAAGGGGTGTCAGCAGTGTAAGATGCCCTAACACAGACCCTGGAAACTCTTAAGTAAATATGCCACCTAGTGTTTAATTGGGACAATTTCATTCATAAATCATCTCAACCAACTCCTCCCAAGCTGTTCCCTGCAAGTCTAGGTGGTATAGAGTCTGGCAGAAGTATCTGGAGATGCCTCCTTCACCTTTGCCCTCTCCCTCTCCCCCCAAAAATACCCTACAGCTTTCTAATTGAAGAAGCATATTCCTCCCCAGGGACTGTTTAGCTCCAGATGGACTCTGCCAAATGGCCAAGCTACACTCCCAGTCCATCTTTCTCATTTGACCAGCCCACAACTCAGACTGCCACAAGCCATCCAGAAGGCACTGAGAACTGACCCTGGGCAGTCACCCTTGCTGTAAACATCCCAAACAAGTCCAATGGACTTCAGAAAAGCTGCCTTGTACCACCAGCAAAATGACAGCTGGTCCAGCAGACGGGCACAGAGTGAAGGAAGCAGGGCTTTCCATATCTCCCTGCCTGCAGGTACTTGGCACAATCATTTGGAGAAGCAGAAGCACTACTCCCAGTTTACAGCTTGCCAAAAGGGGACAACAAGTTATCACAGCAATGAGTATTGTTTAGATGGATGGATGAACTAACAGAAAATCAGAAAGAGAGGCTTTCAAAATGTAACAACAATTATTTATCTTGACAAACAGCATAGACATAATTCCTCCTGAGGCTATGAATGTTCTCCTTCCTTGCCTCTGGCCCTAACTTAATAATGGCACACCTGACTTAAATGCAAGCAACCCTCCCATTCTTGACAGAAGAGATACTCCAGCTATGTACGTGGCTTGGCCCCTATTCATGGGCTTAGAACATGCCAAATTGTCTCCTCACATTTTCTAATTGAGATTCTCTTGATGTTTCTGTCATGGACACTCATTATGTTTCCAGGGATTAAATTCCTGTACTGAGTCACATGAGAGCACAAACCATCCCGAGTCTTCAGTAATGTCTTGTTTGTAGTTCTTCCAGATCAATAAAAATCTTAAATAAAACTCCCATCCCTGTAGTACTTCATCATCCCCAGCTTATCAGGCTGCTGCCTATCTCTATTCTTTGCTCAAACTTCCTCTACCTATTTTTTGTCTATGTGACCGTGTTCATGTGCCAACTAATTTGAATTAATGTCAAGAGTATGATTTCATGAGACATTGTACTACTTTGCTAAAAATCCAATTATTCTGCATCTGCTGCATTCTTTTCATTCAGTACTTTTGTAAATCTATCAAAAAGGCAATCAAGTCTAACTGGCAGTATTCATCCTGTATAACCGATGCTGACGACCATGTGCAGTCCCACTGTTCTCCAGGGCTGAGAATACATTACAAGAAAGAGCCCATTGTTATGATCAGTACTTTTCACACCACAGCGCTCTTCTTTCCAAATATTAGCCGTTATAAAAAGCACTGGTTCCTGACCTTTGTAGTCAAGCCTTAGCTGAGAACGCTGTCAACAGCATGTGGCCATTACTAGTTGTTACCCTGCCCAGGCTGCTGCCTTCTCCCTCCTGGCGGCTCCGGCAAGCTCTGCTCGCCCTGCGGCTGACTGAGAGCTGCAGACCCAACCCAGAGGTGATCGGGGAGATCCCCACACCTGGTTTCCCAGTATCCCAGCAGCAAGGTGACGGTGTGGGCTGCTGAGCTGGCTCTCCATGGCAAGGTCCCCAGATCAGAGTTATTTGCTTGGGCTCTGCACCTGACTGCACCTGAGTGCCCACATGCCTCAGGGGTGAGGCCTACTGCAGCGTGGGTATGGAAAAAGATGCTCAGTGGACATGGCGTACACATTTCATGCTCAGAAAGGACAGTACCTAGAGTATGATGGGACAAGTGCCAGTCAGCATTGTAGGGACACAGAAAGCTGGCCAAGATGTTCCTTGCCAGAAGGTCTGCAGAGTGCACAGGGGAAGTGCATAGAAGAGGAAGAACTTAGTGTATCTTGCCTAGCATTAAGCATTTCATGGAAGCCTTTGACACTTGGGTTATAGCTGCAGTTAATTTCTCATTAGTGATGATTCAGAATTGAATCATAGAATGGTTTGAGTCAGGAAAGACCTTAAAGATCATCTAGTTCCAATGCTCCTGCCATGGACAGGGACACCTTCCACTAGACCAGGTTGCCCAAAGCCCCACTGAACCTGGCCTTGAACACTTTCAGGGAGGGGGCAACCTGTTCCAGTACCTCACCACTCTCAGGTTGAAGAATTTCTTCTTTATATCTAATTTAAATCTACACTCTTTCTGTTTAAAATCATTATCTCTTGTCCTATCACTATACTCCATGACAAAGAGTCCCTCCTCATCTTTTCTGCAGGCCCTCTTTAAGTACCAGGAGGCTGCTATTAGGTCTTACTAAAGCTTTGTCTTCTCTAGGTTGGAACATACTCTCCTCCCATGGTGAGGAATCAAGTAACTGCTCCTTAGCTATGCTGGTTAGATGTCTTTAAATAGACAGGACACATCAGAGCCTAAATAACAGTTTTTCAGGCACAGAAAACCATGGAGAAATAGGACTAGAAGGTACTTAAGGAGATTCTCCTCCTGCTTGCCTCAGGTATCAGTGCTACCTGTGCCATTCCTCCCAGATGTTTTCTGACGTATTTCTATGATGAGGGAGATTTTGTGATCCCCTCAGGCACTCTATCCCAGTGTTTCACTGTTCTTCCTTTTTTTCTTTCTCCCTTAACAGCTAACCTGCAATGTTCATCAGTGTATTTCAGGCCTATCATCTCTTGTCATGTCTGTGCATGAACACAGAGGACAGGTTGGTTTTTTCCATGTAATTAGCCTAGCAAATGTATGACCTAAACAAGCACATCACTAAAGTTACAAATTTTTGAAGCAAAACATAAAGGATAAATATTAGTAACTGTTCAAACACTTTCCTTTTGACACTAATTCCAAATCCTCCACAAACAGAAATTAATCTCTCTCTTATTCTTCAGAAGTTGAACAGTTGTCTTTCAAGATGAAAACACAGCAGTTTAGAGGCGCTTGTAAAAGTTTAGTGCCTATTCCCACACAGAGTCTCAAGATTCATGTGAGATAACCAAGTATAGATTTTCCACTTTCCAGTGACTAGACAAATGAAATGTTTATGCTGAAGGCTCCATCCTAATCCTTATGGAAGTTTGTTTATACTAATTTAATACCATCAAACTATGTAAAGAGTATAAAAGCCAAGACAAAAAAAACTCCTCACATAAGGCTTTTATTTTTAATACATCAAACTAAGCATGGTTTTTATGCAATAAACATTTAGCTTTATTGGAATGATTAATATGCTCATAGTAAGAAAATACGCAAGAGGAAAAAATTAATTTATCTATTCAGCAGATCCTAGTTGCAGATACAGTACTGTACTTGAAGAGCCAAGTGGTGTCTGCCTTAGGGTTACCATAAGTACTTCTGGTGTATCACTTTTAGTACAAATCTGACATTCTCATTTGAGAAAATCTTAATCTATGGTTGTGGTATTCATGTATGAAGTTTTCATATTGCTTCCATATGACTACCCTTCTAAAACACTAGATTGGGAAACACCTTGGTGGTAATAAACTTGATATTTACCTTTGCTCCGTATGTTTAGCAGTGCCCTGAACTGCTCCAAGACCCTGCGAAAACTTCAGGGGTCTTCCCATTTATTTCAGCAGCATTTGGACCAGATCACACCCGTTCCATCAAGTCATATGTGTAAATCTATGTTATCTCCAACTTACAAGCTCTCTTGAGGCATAATCATATCATTTATTCTGCTTAAGGCAAAAGTCATGAATCCTAAGCTGATGGTAATAGCATAATATAAACCAGGAACCTGGAGAGATGTTAACAGCTTAGGGAAGCAACTGAAGCAAATACTTTGCAATGGAACCTCTCTTTCTCCTGATTCCCTCAACTACCATTACTGTTAAAGTGAGCCCAAATTATTCCTCTCAAAAATCCCTGCCTAATCAGGCAAAACATTAGGTTTTAGTTAGGAATGCCACAGCTACAAACAGCACACCTTTTCCTGTGCATAATCACAGACAGCCAGAGGAAAAGAACTGAAAAAAGATTCTTTCAATGATTTTACTTCAGAAGCTTTCTTATTTTTATTTCTTATATATTACCTATTTCATATTTATGAAGCTCTAAACAAAAAAGAAGCTGTAAAGAGACAGAGCTGGAAAATACAAAAGAATGCCAACACTGAAAAGCAAAAGAAAATGATTAGGCAGCTACACTTTCAGTAAGATGGTATTTGTCACTCAAAATATAAAACTGCTAACTAAAATACATATATTAGCAGACCTACTGTATTCATATAAACTCCTCTCACTGTGTTATAATACCAAAGAGTATTGTGGATAAAATCAGTACTAAATTGTTAACAGTTA
Source organism: Nesoenas mayeri (assembly GCF_963082525.1). Lineage (NCBI taxonomy): Eukaryota > Metazoa > Chordata > Aves > Columbiformes > Columbidae > Nesoenas > Nesoenas mayeri. The sequence continues at coordinate 127,382,724 of NC_137543.1, forward strand.
TTTAAAGAAGACAGTGTAGTTAAGTACTCATGTCAGGGCATGCTTCAATTAAGTATGTACATGTGGTAACCTGTGTGTAAACTACCACTCTTGCAGGACAAGCAGGAGTGACTGATGAAAGGAATTAATTACTCCCAAAGCAATTTTAATTTATAAGGTTGTTGCTTCTAGCAGCAAAAATGCCACACACCTTTTATCACTGCATGTATTACTGAAATCTGCAGATAAAGGCCACCTTCACATGCAGGATTTATGTTGCTGCTTATCAGTGTGGTGTCCGAGCATCTTCCAGGGAAGATCAGCTGGAGAGAAGACCCTTGTGTATTCTGTGGACGTGCATATGGGACTGAAAATGTGAAACCCAATAAAACGTGGGGTTGTTGACGTCCTAGTAGAACACATTTTAATTTGTTCTGACCAAGCATGTTGCAGAAACTAGGGAGCTGAAGGCGGTGTATGAGACACAGTGTCAAATTATGAGTGCGGTTCCAGCCCAGAGCCTGCAGGAACAGATGTTTCTGCTCACTATCCTCTTAACCCTGTGATCCACAGCTAGGACAGCACAGTGTCCTGCAGCCCTCATCTGCAAGGACATGCTCAACATCTGGATAGACATCCCAGAAGAGAGTTGAACACCAACTAGCAAACTGTAATAGGATCATTAGAGGTTTAGAGGAGCTGCAGAATGGGAAGAATAATGAATAAATGAAAGACTGAAAAGATTTCTTTATCATTGGCTAACAGCAGAACGTGTGGAAAATTCCACGTAGACACAAAAATGGAGTGGCAAGATGAGGCTAAAAGGCCTTCAGAAAGGAACGTGGTGTGAGTAACAATGCAGAAGTGTAAATACTTGCAAAAATTGTACCAAAACAGAGGTTCTCTTAAAATTGGCTGTCTCCCATGCCATTTTGATGTAAGAAAAACTGCAATGCCCCTAAAAAATTAGTTCTATAACTAGATTACATCTACAATTAAGGGATGTTAGAAAACAGTCTTTCCTGGAAGCATTTTCTTCTGTGGGAAACTGTGTGTGAACAGCATGACTAATGAGGACAGTAATACCAGCTCCTACTTCCAGCAAAGTTATTTTCCCTTTTCTGTCACCTTTGCCTTAATAGGAATAGCTTTCTTATCTGTCTATTATTTGTGTGGGATTTTCTGCCGAGGAAATCTACAACCTTTCAGACTCTATAATATGCTTATCTTTACAGCTTTTTAGTTCTAGCTGCAGTATTAACTATGGGCTCTGTCATTTGCACTTAAATGCCTGGTAATGAGTTCCAGCAAAACAGATAGACAGGTTACCATGTCAAGCAGCAATACAGAGTTTTCTGCACTGTCCTGCTGCTAAATGAAGACTCCACATACAGCTTGCTCTTGGTTTAGCTCAAACTGCTACACTGCTCTTTACAGACCATCACTGTTAAATGCCTCTTGCTGCTCCTGGCATGTACTTGCAACCAGAGAGCAGAAGAAGCCCTTCAGCCCAGGCTCCAAGCAAACTCATATTTCATGTGCAACTGGTATGTTTGAACTGACTAAGCCAAATCCTACTTGGAGAGAAGTTGATGGGAGCTTTGCCAGGATCCAAGCAGGCAGAGACCTGACACTGACAAAACCTTCCTTAATCTTCACCACGTTTACCAACAGTTTGTCCTCTGTCACATAGGTTAAGATCATTCTTTTTGCAAATGCTTTAAGTTCAATCGCTGCCAAAGCTTTTCTTTAACTTCAGCTTGCCACCCTCATCGCATCCCCCATGCTAACATGAAGGAGGAGCTAGAAGGCAACCCAGACTGAGGAACTGCTCCTGTGGAAGACCAGCATAGCAAAGAAAAAACACTCAGGGAATAGCCTGTGCCTGACACTGGGCACTGTGTTACGGTGTCCAGGTCCACCCAAGGCACGGGGTGGTTGCAGTGCTGCGCAGGGCAGGTCACAGGAGTGGGAATGAAAGTGCCAGAGCAAGGAACCAGCATGGTTTCTGATCAGCAGCTGTGAGAGCTTTTACTTGATCAGACCATTCATGGAACTCCAGCATGCATTTATTTTCAACATTTCAATTCTTTGAATATATTTTCCCAAATTACACTTGCTGGGCTAGGATTAGAAAGGAAGATTTTTTTCTCTTTGTCTGGGACACAAAGATCGCTGACACAGCATGGGTAGCAGTTGCAGGATAATGTGATACGTGATAGCGATAAGTGTTTCAGAACTGCATATTTTACTGACAGACTACTGCAATTTTTTCACTCCTACATGTGAAGATTAATTGCTTGCGGCAAGTCACACTTCTCCCACATTCACCGGTAACATGAACTACTGGTAATCAATTACAGTACATACCAGTACCAGGTACTTATCTGCCCTACATCTTCAAGCATATGTTCATTTGCCCCAAGTACAGTATCCATAAGCAGAGCAAATACAAAGCTGGCGATCACAACTTGCCCAAGCTTAAATCACAACATTAAATTGCCCAAGCTTAAATCACAAGCAGATAACATACAATCTTCAAACGTTCTTTGCACAAAAAACTATTTCTCTATCCAGAATCCTTTTTGAAGCTGGATCCTATTAAAATGACAATTGCCTACACTGCTAAGAAAGTATTTGCAGCACGCTGTTCTCCCACAACACTTCATTTCTAAGAAATCATTGTGGCTCCTTTCAGATTAAAGATCTGTTAGACCTCTTCTAAGTCAGACAGAAATAACTTTCAGATGAAATATTACCATTAGGTATCTTAAATCACGTACATTTCCTTAGGCCTGTTACAAAAAATGTTGGATAAAAAGGCGTGAACAACAACAGCTTAATCCAACCCATACATCACACCTCCCTTCTGGAATGGGCATAACTCCACTAATTACAACCTTGAAGAAATTATCATTATGGGAACAGACAGGTACTCCAGGCAGTGCTGAGACACTGGCTCCTCCCGACAGCTTGTGCCTTGGTGGCCCCTTCCATCGACCTACCCCAGGGGAGCAGCAGTGCCGGAGTGACTGAGACATTGAATAATCTCCGCTGTCAGCGTGGGAGGTGACAGAACGAGCCGATTCCCTGGATGGTGTTAACAAACCCACTAAGGAGACAAATGCCTTCAGCTGCACTTTCACACTCTGGGATTGGTTTCAGTATAAAGCAAAACCTCACTTGTAAAATGCCTAATCTATAAGAGAAGTACGAATGCTTAACCTTAGAGCGCTGAATTCTCACATTCTTCTTGAGAAATAATGGAAGTTTCTGTCCTGCATATACAGCTTTCCCCTCCATCACTTCTGAAACATTCAAAATAGACCAGGCAGCACTTTCAAATAAAACAGCTCAGTTATATATAAAAAATAAAATTTACTTGTTCAATTGGCCAGAGAAAATACACCTTACGAAAAACACTATGATTTTTCACACATGCAGCAAAGAATTTACTTTGCAGAAAAATGTCATACTAATATTCATTCACTTCTTTCTAGGGGTCTGAAATTTATGGGAGTAATTGAAGGGGGTAAAGGTTTTGATTTGTGGGCAAACCATGGCCTTTGTCTAAAATGCTGTACAACACATGACAGCCTCAAGCAAAACATCTGATACAACTCCCACTGAACTACCAATTCCCCATTTTACTTTTACAATTTAGAGGCCTTCTAAAGTTTATATAAAAAATAACATGAAATTATCTTTATCCTCCTTTGTCCCTCTATGCTGTTACTGACAAATGCTCAGTTTTTCATTGGTTTATTCCAAAGCCCAGTCCATTCTTTATTTGAGGTTACTGTGAGGAAGAAATGGAAATGATGACCCTTGAGTCCTTGTCTGCTACCCAAACCTCTCATGAGCTTCCCCCAGGAACATATAAGGCTGGTACCCATAGAGAAGCCCACTGGAAGTCCTAATCATGTCTATGGCAGGTCTTCAGCCTGCAAGCAGACCACTTTGCCTATTCAGCCCCACTCCTGTTGTAGCTGTGATTACTCCTACTCCTCTTGGCAAGAAAAATATGTCAGAAACAGCTGCTGTTCCTCCTTCTGCTGCTTTCCCTTGGTGCGAGGAAGGCAGAGAGGGCTGCCAACAATGTAATGGCTTAGCTGAAGCTATTTTTACACGACAGCACAGCCACGCTGTCCAGTCTTGCAGGCTGCTAGTGCCTGCATGTATGGAAATCTAGATGAGCACCAATCCTTTTAGGGTATATATATCGTGAACAACCTCTGAGGTAAATAATGCTCTGAATACTTTAATTTCATTCAGCTGCAATACAAAAGAAGACCTAATCCAATCACTAATGTGGTCCAGAGGTGTATTTTTGCTATCGACAGCAAGTTATGTCAAGTCCAAACATTTTCTAGCACAGTTACCTGGAACTAAGGATGCAGCTCTCTACTCACTTTAAGCCAACATCTTCATTTTTTGAGCTGTCATCAGAAGAAAGCCTTGCCCTCTCCTTCGTGCTGCATTTCCACCCCTATGAGGTGGATCAGGTAGCAGATCTGGCTGAAAAATTCACATGTTTTTTCTTCTGGCTGCGTTAGTTTTAATCTGGAGCCATTTTCTGGTGTTACCTACTTCATAGCTGCATGAAACTGTATGTCAGCAAAAGGGTGAAGGAGACAGGGCAGGGGCCCCTTCAGCAACAGTTTGCATTCTGTTGGTTTAAAAGAGTTTTTACAGTACTTACTTAAAACTGCCCAGCCTGGAAAATGACATCCAACCCCAAGCACAACAGAAAACACAATCTGTTAGAAGTACTAGAACAATCCTTCCTGGAGTCTTTGAGAAAACTTTGAGAGATACAAAGGACCACTGCTTCTCACTGCAAGAACCGTTAAGTAAAACTGAACACCATTTTGAAACTGTGTTTTTCCTTGTACGAAAAAATATTCTCTTGATTTCCTTGAGAATGCAGCATCATTTTCAACTGTCATGATTCCTTGATTACACTAGTCATATAATAATATTCACAGTCATCCCAATGATGGTCCAGTATTTTCCCAATATAAAAGAAACTTGTTCAGAACATCCTTTGGACCTTTTTCCAACCTACACAAAGAAGTCTGTCACACTGCACTATATTTATTCCTGAGTGCGCCTCAAATCACGTAAGAATGAACTTTCTTGTGCTTGTTACAGCACTCATAACCAACCAGGGTCCAATCACAGGAATTAACTGAATGAGCACAAAACCTGCCTCCATGGCATCCACTCCTCTTGCATATGACAATACCACCTCATTGAAACACAAACTATTGTCATCAGTGGATACATTTTGAAACAAAACTTGAATGAAGGACTTGTTGCTGTGCCACTCTCCAAAGCACTTCCCTGTGGTATTATGCCTTCCCTAAAAAATGTCCTTGTAAATTGAATAAATTTGTTCTAGAGGATTAATAGGTTTACAGGCCAGGTCAGTGATTTGAACAATTGCTACTACTGACAAATCCAAACCAATATACAATCAGCCAATGCAGATATGTTAACCCAACAGACAAAAACTATGCCAGAAATATCCTAGAGCGATGAGGATACATATAAAAAAGCTGATATTTTTCATGCTTGATATTACTACATGATGGCAAATTCATTCCCTGTGTCCCAAATACAAACTGGTCCTAGTTCCCATCTAGTCAGTCAGCACACTGAACACTAAAATCCTCAGTCACACTTCAGAAGTCTGCTTACAAATGTCAGTAAGTCAATTCAGAATAAACATTGGATTAAAAAAAAGAAGTTTTTGACAGCCTTGCCACCTGGGAAACAAAATTATCCACGTGTCACTGCTTACAAGACTGTTTCTCCTATGTAAAATGATTTCTAATTTTACATCTTCAGATGGCTGCTAACTGCACAAAATTCTCAATTTATTATCATGTAAATAAGTCCTAGTCCATACAATGCTATGGGATACAGGTGCACAAGAGAAGGAGTTCAAGGAAAGCCCACTTCAAATGAGAAGAGCAAGAAGAAAGGGAGGCAAACCCATAATATCCCAATTTCAGACTTACGAGAAGAAAGGGAAGAAAACACACAATATCCCAGTTTGAGACCCATCCACCAAAGACTTGGCAGAAAAGAGGACCTTTGAACTGTGAATGGAAAGATAACAAACTTGAGCTGTGGTGAAGGGTCTATGGGAAAATGTTTCATAATCCTATGCAAAATATGCTTAAGTATATGTGGACAAAGAAATATAACTTGTGAACAATTACAGATGTAGCTCCTAAGTTAATCTGTGTAAATATATATATATATATATATACATATATATATATTTACACAGTGAAAACAGTTGCATTTGGTACTTATTAGAAAGCTTTCATCATAAGCTCCAGTCAAATATTAGTTTGGAGCCAAGATCACATTAACAGGATATAAACTTTTCAGTGGGATAGTAATACTTAATGAAGTACAGGAAAACAGACACAGGCTTTTAGACAAAACTCTTTTTTCTCTCAAATTTGATAGAAAGACTAGTATTACTTCCCAAGATTTTAAACTGAATACTTACCTTTTCAACCGGGGTATTTTCTTCACTTGTTACACTTGCTTTTCTTGATTCGTTTTTAGTTCTGCTCAGCCTCCGGGACACTTTTTCTCTAAGCAAAGTAGCATATCCAATGTGTTCATAGATGGGGTTTGTTGTCATTTTGGAAATATACTCTGAAGCCTTGGTTTCTATATACAATGTTATCAAGCCATCTGTAACTAGATCATGGATTGATTCAAATCTTTTCTCCCCAACAAAGTGCTTCCCATCATAGAACAACCTGTAGTTTAAGGTCTGATTACCAAATCTGCAAATATCAGAAAAAAAAAAAAAAGGAGAGGGAAAAAAAGATAAAGGGAAGAGTGAGAGAGAGAAATCAAAACTGACAAAACACTCAAGAGGTAATTTTGCTGACAAGGCCATGTATCTGGATTACATATGGAATATGCACATGGGTGCAACTGGATCTCTGTGGAGACACCAACTCCAGTTCAAACCCAAACCTGTCCATTATCATGTGGAATGGGCTACAGAACCGAGGCCAATTCTTTGTAACAAGCCACATGACCCAGACGTAAGCGGCTTAAATCTAAATCCTAAAGGGACTAGGGCAGTGATGGGAAAGGCACGTTTGCATTGACAAGACCTTATACCAGAATGTGTAATTGTGGTAAGGTCTTTTCCATTCCAAAATGTTTCCGAGGTGCAGAAACTGGATGCTTAATCACCCTGGGCATATTTACAGTCAATGAAGAGAGATGTGCATCTCTGGCAAGTAATTCAAATCCTAAAGGTCTGAACCACCGTCTGGCAGGAAGCCAGAGGGACCCAGCTTCTAATTCAGGGACCCAATTGAGCACCCAGAGTTCTGTGGGATAACTCTGGCCCTATACAGCTACGTATGGCAGGTGTAATCCGTGAGGTTTTTTGAAGAGTTTTTAAAAAGCAAAGTGCTTTAGTAGCACATTCAGTTTATAACACCATGGTTGGAATCTCATTCTTGATTAAAGGATTCAAAGATACGACATTAGGTTAAATGGTCCTTATATTGCATCAGATTTGCATGTCTGCATAGTTTGTTGGGCATTCAAACCAAACTTTTTAAGCTTCTTATTTTCTTCCCCACATTTTTCATATGAATTCCCAATTTACAATTGAATTCAGTTTATGATTCCGCAAATAATTATTCAGATGGATTTAGAAATCATGCTGTTATGTCAAAACAATAGGCACTTTGCCATAATCCCCATCCTTTGGTAGTTCTTTTTATTCTTTATTTTGAAATCTCTCTTCAAAACGCTAAAAAATTATGCTTGTTCTTTTTCAGCTGACAAAAGTTGCTTTTAATTTATACCACTTTTTAGCTGGCATGACTCACGAGCTTTTCCAGTTCTACCATCTGCACATCGATCTGAATTCTAAGGATGATTTCAGCACACTATCACGGCCACTTGGGATAACTCCTTATAGGATTTTTCCTTCTAGCTTACTGGCAGAATGATAGAAATTCAGACTTTTATTTTGTCCACATCCCACAGAAGTAATAATGCTATAAACATTGTAAAATATTGCCAAGGAGTTTGTTTTGTCAAAACCCAAACAAATACCTTGCCTTGCCACTAACCCAGAGCAGCTTTAAGACTGCTGTGTGGGCAGGTTTTGAATGGCACAGCTAACCCAGGAGTGGCCGTATTTTCAAGGAAAGGCACCTGTGAGGGGCAGCGATGTTGTAGCTTGGGCTCCCACTGAATTTTTTCACTGGGTTGAATAGCAGACTCTTACTTCTTTACGCAGCAGCAGCATCCCATCCTTCACACTGTATTTCTACAGCAAGCTTGAATTCCAGTTAGGGAAGAAAACTGACATCTGATATGCTGCTTTTGACAGCTGGTCAGCCACTGGACTTCATGGTTTTCCAGGGTTATTATCACTGACATTTGCTGAAGTTTGTGTTCAACACATCACTCAGCTCAGAGGACAACATGGCTGTGTCCTCTGCTGGGACACCCTCCTGTTCTGTACTCACATCTTATACACAGTTTTCAAGCAGAAGCTCAATCTTTACAACGCTCAGCTCTAGGTAGCAAAATTTTTGAAAACAGGTGCAGTCTGCTTCTGCAAAGGGACTTCTTAGCCAAGGAGTGACTGAATTGCTGCAGTACTGTGATGGTCAAACTGCTGACAAGAGTGTGTAAAATCCCTTTGACACCATGACGTGAATTAAGTAACAACAGACATAGAATTCACCCAAAATATAACCCTCTCCATTAAACGCATTTACATTTGCACTATAAGGCTCTATGAAAACATCATTTACCTGAGAGCAAGAGTGTAGCAGCCGGGTTGCCGCTGGCTTTCTCTAAGAATATACGCTCCTTCTACGCCAGCAAGTATTTCATCTGCTTGCTCCCGAGAAATGATCCCATGAAACCTAAGGGAAGACATTTCAGTGACTAACAGAACAATCCAACCAGAAACACCTCCTTCCCCACTCCAGAAACCATTGGGAAACTTCTGCACTGCAAATCGCTGTGGTCTAAGCTATCAGGAAAGCTTCCAAGCACCTAAAAGTGGCAGCACAGTCATCCAGCATGGGCAAATCCAGCATAGAGGCAAAACAAAATGACACTGTATATGCAATTTCAGGCAGCACAAGCCAGTATGACATTTCATCCTCACTCAGAGATTTTGTTCTGTAAATGCCCCAACTTTTCACAACTTCTTCTCTCCTATGAGTCTATGCCCCTCTTCTTTGTTTCCCTTCTAGAGGTCTTATGACAGAATTGAAAACTAGGTACAAAGGAATTATTTTTTTTAAATGGAGATGACTTAAAATTAAAATGAGAGGTCATCTGTATTAACAGTTTGCTTTATTTTTATATTAACATTGCTTCCCCAAATTTGTAAGGGAAACGGAGACAAAAAAATGGCAACAATTATTCAGAATTCTATTCTGCATATATTAAAGTAGAAGAAGATACAGAGTAGCCTTGAGAAAAACAGTTTTCTTCAATGAGTTCCTCATGCAGTGTTAAAAAAAAGTAATATTTTTTATATTCTTTTGCCAGTGATATTTTAAGAAAGAAAGAGGCCCTAAGATGCACAATTAACCTTACAATAATCAATATTTAGAAGCGATCTTTCTGTAAGTACAAATGCAGTCCTTAGAGCAGTTTGAGTCTTAACTCGTACACACATTTGCTAGTTGGTAAGTCTCCAAGGGTCTCCTCAGAGGTTTTGAAAGTTTCTATTTTTGCTGCTGTCTGAAAAAAAAGGCACTAAAATGTATTAGCCTTCAGCATTTTCTCTTTTCTAACAATACATATGAAGTGGCATATTTCTAACACTGCCTCTGGCTCGGTAGTGAAAGAGAAGAAAAACATGTTGGATATAAATGCAATTGTTGTTCTGTTCTCTTTACACTGTCTTTTCACAACTAATGCATGTTGGAAATATTAGATTTAAGTGACCTTTCCTGAGTGGGTTTCTATTCAAAATGATGCAAATTGATTCATACTTGCTGTCTGTACTGATAGGGACACACTCATTTACTCTCACATCCAAATTAACACGAGCATCCCCTAGATGACATAATTTAAGCATGTCTTTACAGTAAACTCATGGCAGCTCATAGCTCTAGTTAAAAATAATAAGCATAAGCTATTTGCCACCACAAGCTCATTATAGGCTTTAGCTTAGACATTAGGAAAAAAACTCTCCTGGTGATCAATTTAAGAAATCACTGGGACAGGATACTTGGGGCACCTGTGAAATTTCATTAACCATGGGTGGTAAGGGGATAACACCAGCTTGTACATGCTACAAGCTCCCCTGAACTCAGACGCCTGCCTCTGACACCAGCCAACAAGAAATGCTTATGGAAAGAGAACAGGAAGCAGTGACATATTTCTTTCACTTCACATCCCTGTCTATCCATCACTGGTTTAGCCAGAAGTTGTGTCCCATCAGCTGTGACCTTAACCTTCATGAATCTGAGAACTTCACTTGTAAACCCTTTAATATCTTTATGCTTTTGGCCTCCGCAGCACCCTGTGGCAATGAACTTGAGAGGGACACTGTGCATGTCCCTCACTTGGACACCCACTGAGGAAGACCTGATCGTTTTCCTCCTGTGGTAGGAGCCGCATCCCTTTCCTCCACCGCTGTTGCATTTTGCTGTACCTTTCATTTCTTCCATAACCCTTCTGAAAAGGAGGAAGGAGAAAGGGATAGAGACAGACCAGAACTATGTACACTATTTAAAATGCAGCTACATCATACGTTTACACAGTAATATAATTATGATTTTTTTTGTCTGTTTCTCTCCCTAGAAAACCTTGATTCTGTTTCCAAGCACTACTGAGCACTGAGTGAATTGCTTTCATAGGACTGTCCCCAGTGGTCCTGAAATCTTTTCAAATGATAATAACTAACGTGATCTTGCCTGGGCAGGTTCACTCAGCTGATTTCTTGCAGTCCCTGCCAGCCCTGTTGCTCCACAAACCCAGACAATGTCAAACAGCCAGACAGGTTCCTGGATAAGAGATTGTGGTAATGGTTTTACAAGTCCTGCTGAAGGAAGCATGATGGGTTACTCAGGTGGGTACTGTCTTCAGCTCTGTTGTACTCTAGTGGCGAGATCTGTATTCCCTGTTGTCAAAGACAGTATTTAAAAAATGAAACTTCAGTAATTGGGGGCAAAGCTACTGGCTCTTGAGGTTTTTGATAGTAAAAGAGGATTATTAAACACAGATGATGTGTCTGGGATGGAAGAAAAAAATAGAACGTGGGATCTAAGTAATATAACCAGTGATAAGGGCTGGGGCCTTAGCAGATTACTTCAACAAAGGACAAATGCCAGATCTGGGTGGTTGCTGCAGGGGCTTTGCCCTTCAACTTCATCTGCCCAAATCTCCATGCCAATGCAGAATCCAGGCCCTTTAAATCTATTTATTGGCAGGAAGACGGCTGAGTACAAAGGAATTATACTCTAGTGGTCCAACAAAATGACACCCGTTCTTTTGGTATTTCAGTCCTTGTAACTTTAGCAGGGAGAACAGCATTTACACCTGCAATAGTATACATGCATAGTTCCACCGCCACATAGGCTGGAGAAAGTATAGGAACATACACAAAAAGGCTGTGGCAAAGGCAAGCTGATTCTCCCTTCCCCAGGCCATTGCAGGAACACTGAGAGGTTAAAAATGACAACCAAAATAAAAGGAAGAACTACTCCAGACAATATTTTTTCCCTAACTGTCCCAAGATGATCAAAATAGACATGCAGGTTTGCAGAGCATCGCAGTCCATGGATTGTGAGCAGCGGTACTGGACTGTAACATAGCTTAATTATTAGGCTTTCAATATATTTAGTTCCTAGTTGAAGTAAAAGGTAAAATAAAATATTTTATCAGACCTCTATTGTGTCTTTTTTTTTTTTTTAAGTTCTAGAACAACAACTTTTGGATAGAGTCATAAAATACTTAGAAGAGAAAAATACTTACTCTCTTCCATAATACTTTGGTCTGTTCTCCACCTAAATTTTGAAAGAAAGGAAAAAATATTAGAAATAGTCTCAATTTTAAATAAACTACATAAAAAAATTATGCTTGATTATTAATAAGGACCATACTGCACCCATCTAAGTGACCATATTCTGCAGATTCAGAACCGTGACTGGAACATGACTACACAGAAGAACAGAAACATTGAAACTGAAAGGGCAGTGTTATTGATGGATTTCTGGGAAGAATAACATGTATTGATGGTGAAAAAATAGAACTGCACAACATTCTATAAAATCTGCTCAAATGGATAAATAGTTTACTGCTGGTTTGCCAATGTACTTTTTATTCTATAAAGTAAGACTATTTTTGTTATATACCCTTTAGCTTCTTAAAAACTTTTTTTTGGCCTATATACAGCAACTAACTGAAGATAAAAAGTTTAACGTTCTTGGGAAAAACAAGGTTTCTGGATTTAGACCTGGTCTTAAATTCCTCGAACTCCTAAGAACTCTCGGACCTGATCCAAAGTCCACTGAAAAGTCGCTGGAAGGACTCCCAGTTATTTTAAAGAGCTGTGAACCAAATTTTAGCAACGCCACGTTCTGAGCCAGAAACTCTGGACGCGTCTGACGCGTCGACTCGTTTCTCAGCCCCCAGTCTTTCTGGAAAGTTCGCAGAACAAGCCACCTCGCCAACTCCTGACTTCATCCTCCACCGGCCTTTGTCTTCCTCGGACCGGGCGGGCTCCGGCCGCGATGCCGGGTGGCGCCGGCAGGGGGCGCAGCTGCCCCGCGGCCTCACCCCGCGCCATCGTTACACGGCTGGCTACGACAAATTAATTTTCAGATTTTTCCCCAGACGTATTAATATATATATGTATATATATATGTGTATATATATATATTTATGTATTCATTTAAGTGTTTTTATTAAAGGATGCTGGGTCTCCAGCTATGGCACAGATCAATAGTGCCAGCGGTTTATAGGTCCAGCCCACACATCCATGTGTGAGCATGACAGAACTTAATTCAAGATGCACATAAAATACCTTGTTTATGAAAAAAAAATACCCGAGCAAGCGCATACCTGAGTATAAGTGCATATCAATGCCCATATCAATGGAATTACTGCTTCATATGTAGCGACACACAGGTAGAAAAATTGTGGTTTCAAGACTTTGATCCTTTAGGATGAAACCGATGAATTTTCACCAATTCATCTGACTGGAAACATAGACCCTCACTCTTGTTTTGATTATATCTCATTATTTCACCATAAGAAACTGTTCATCTATGAAGGTTTTTAATTTCTGGTTACTAAATGTGACACTTTTGATTCAATAATCCACACACTAAACCGAAGCAGCCGACTTTCTGCCCTGCAGTCACTGAGGCTACAATTCAGCACAAGGCGAACAAAAGTCTGTGCAGGATAATGAGAATCTTCAATGGAAGGCCTATGGGACTTCAATCAAGTCCTTATTGCGCTTCTTTCCTAGCTCGGTATTTCTTTTCTAGCATGGCACTAACAATAGCAGTATCAGACCCTTGAAACTCCTGCCTAGGAATAACCTTGATGCAAACAGTTTTGAGATCTGAGGGGCAGGAATAAGAGGAAAACGCAAATGCAGAAGTGAAAGAGAGAGCAACATCAGAAAAATTGCCAAGTGCAGGTGCTGTGTTTCTATTAATATGTGCATATACGGCAACTCAGAGAAGAAAGTGTATGAGTTCATTTTTTTTAACTTTATATTTTTATAAGTAAAAAAAAAAAATCAAGAAAAAGACGTATTATCTCAGAAAGGAGGTTTTTCATATGTTCATCTTTAGTAACGCTACATGAGTTTATTATCTTGGAACTGTGCTGCCTTCCTGTCATCCTTACAGACCTTGATGACCCCCCAATACATATAGTTAGCTGGGAACTCAATTAAAAAATGGCTATCAGAAGCTGGGTTAGGTGAGGGCACCACATGAAATCTTCTCTTTCACGGAAACAAAGGCCACTCAGTACATGAAAATGGTGACAAGGAACAAACAGATAAACTTTCATTCCCACAGAAAGCCAAATAAAACCTTGACACCACAGAAGGTAAAGCATGACTTTCATCTAGGATTCAGAGTCTGCTTCTTTTTAAAAATATAGATTTGCATTGACTGTATGTACACACAGAATAAAACCCAACAGTTTCAGTATATCTCAGAAAGATAAGAGTCAACAGTACTAACACTCACCTCAAAATTACCTGTAAGCACAAGTTCCCCCACAAATATATATATATATAAATATATAAATGACTATATGTATAAAGTATAAAATCAATCTGGAAAAAACTCCTTGAGCAAATGAAGGCACATGTTGTATCACTCTCACGCCACCATTTATGCAAAAATATAAATTTATCTGTGAAATTTTTATCATTTAACTAGCAACCAATTGCACTGCCCTGGACACCATGATTTCCATTTTCCATGCTGTTCCTGAGGTAAAAGATTTGTTCTTCTGAGAATCCACACAAAACCCACCAAATCCTTTATTCTCCCCCCTCCTCCATTAAACAGAAACCTTCACTCCAACATTTTTTAGCATCCACGTGTGTAAAATGGTCACAACTTCAGCACTTGGCTTTAGGCAAGAAAGATACTGTAGTTTTCCCTGAACTGAAGCTCCAGATGTGCCAGACCATCCACATTCCCCAGAATCTAAAAATCCACTCCTAAGCTCACTGCCACCTTTACCTGAAATAATAGTTTTGCTGCTAACCTACTTCACTGCTAGGAACAAACACAAGGAAACAAAGTTAAAGCAAGATAAAAGATCAAAATAACATCAGGGTCTCTACATCAAAACCAGAATGTCGGACTGAACTTAGAAATAAACCAAAAGCCTGCACAATTGATGGAGCAGAGGCTTAAAAGTATCAAAGGAGCCAGTAGGTCTGTTTTGCACCAAACGCCGACTCTGTACAAACTTCAAGGGAAATTCTATGTATCTCAGAAGGCAAAGGTGACTGAGATTCAGCTGGCGTTAAGCTTTACCCCTCCTGTTCTAAATGGGCTTGTGCACACAAAGTCAGGCAGATCCACTTAAGAGAATTCTTTGTCATGGAAAGGACAGGAAAAATGCAGGTAGAAAAGTGACTGTTTGCTGGTGGCAGGAGCCCAGAACAATCAACCTTACTCTGAGGACACATACACTTAAGTTTTTTTTCATAGATAATGGCTATGAAGCACATGTAGGTGACCAGGTGGTTTTATCCATCACTCTGGCCCATCTCCCTAGACACTGAGCAAGGGAAGAGATCAGAGTGGTTGAATCATTTAGATCTCTATGCTAATAGACAAAAACAATGTACAAAACAGAATACAATTATGTAAGGCAGATAACAGGTCTTCGCTAATGAAAATATATTTTGCCTAACGAACTCCACATCTTACTTTTACTACCCCTATACAGAGGACAAATAAAATGGATTCTCTTTCTCTACTAAAAGTGGCAACTTTCAAATGAAATGTGGGATGGTGATTTCCTGGCTTAGAAAAAGGTATTCTTGACAACTTCAAACCAAAAAGCTTGTTGCAGAGCAGGCATGTCTGGCCATCGTTCCAGAAATCAGCTAGAAAACACTGAAAATTACTACTGAAATTCATAGTTGTATGAATTATGAAACATCAGTGAGTGACAAAATTGTTTAAAACTAGAGTCCAGTTGATCAGGAAATAAGAAATAGGGTGAAACAGCCTAAATCACTACTAATCACTACCCTTTAAAAGCCAGCAACATTCAACAACATCTAATCTCGGAGCATGCACAAAGATAAATGAAACCCACCACAGCTCTCCTGATTCCCTCCAAAAGCCTTTGGAAGCTCATGTTTGAGAGACTCTGCATACTTCAGCCTTGATTCCCAACCTGCCAGACCCGATTGCCCCTCCCCAACCCCCAAAAAACCAACTTCTACACTTAGTCTAGTATTTTAAAGTGTTTGTTTTTTTCCAATGCTACAGAAAATTCTTCCAGATGTGGAGTCAGTTGTACTGGGGTTTGAAGTCAACACTGAGAATGAAATAAGTCTTATTCAAAAAACTACACTAGCTATCTAAGCTAATTCAATATATTACTTTTACATAAGTTCAAAGTTTACTGAATTTTAATGCCTTGGGATTTGTGGCTCCTCATTTGGCCAGGATGGTTTAGCCCTGGCATGACATACTCCTGCTAATGTACAGTTTATTGTGTTAAAATCCTACACTGCTCTGCAAGATAACTCATCACAAAACTACTGGGAATCATGCTGGCAGGAGGTGAGCCTCCCCTAATGTGATAGATTTTCATTGCAAGCGTTGACATCCGAGCCACACTGCGCTAAAGATTTGAAGATACCCTGAAGAATTCTTTCTGCATAAGTACTATCACTGAAATAAGATAAGCCTAATTTCAGAAAAATTTCATTTCTCTTCAGCTTCATTGCACAAGACGTATTTCTTTATCCAGTAGTCAAGCCGGAATCTAGAAATGTTGGAATGAAAATTTAGAAATCTCTCTAGAGCAGTAATCTCTCTGTAATTGACAACAGCCAGCATAGCATAACATTGTATATCTACATATTTAAACCACTGTCTTTATACATCCATGAAGAGAATATAAAAGGGGAAGGGAAACAACAAGGTGGGCAGCTGCACCTGGCTCTCTCTTCTCCACAATGCACAGAAGAGCAGAGAAACAAGATCCAAGAGTTAATAATGCTGGTGTGTTCACTCAGTGCAGACAGTGAGCCGTTTTCCCAAAGGAAGTTTAATCCAATATATTTTCTGTTTGGAACAATTCTAATTATTTTTCAATAATTCTAGTTGACTAGACATAAATACACTTTTCAGCTCAGTTTGCCATCAAGTGAAATAGAAGAGTTGGAAAAGAAGCTTTCAAGACAAGCCCAGTAAAAACAGACTGTATAGAAAAAAGAGTTTATTGTCCAAATTGTTCAGCTTTCAGCAGGATTGTCATGAGCCAACTGCAATCTTTAGCCTTACTATCTACAACAGAAAAGGATTACGGAAGATTGTAAGTCCCCATTAAATAGAATGAAGTAAAAGAATGTTGTATTTCATTACTTCTATAACATAGTATTTTTGCCTCCAAATTTTTCTTAAAGAAATTTCTACTTAGATCAATTAGTGTGTCTAACTTTCCCTCCAAATAAGACAAAATTATTTCTCATCAATGACTCTTAAGCAATTTATTTATCTATCTTTTTTACTACCTTTTTACCACTTTCTTACTACTATTTTATCATGCTCTCTGTCCCCAATGTTTTCAAAGAGGAGCAACTCCTGATTTTGCAAGAAGTCATAAAGCCTGTTGCTAATTTTGTTAGTAGGCGTAGCAGCAAGGTAACATCTGTACTCCCTGGCCAGGGACAGGCCCATTAGAAACAGTCACTCTGCACATACATAATGAAAAGATGGTCTTTTCCCCCAAGATTTTCAGTCAATGGCATTCAACACGACTGACAGGACAGGCTTCATGAGACAAGCCCATCCAGGCCACGTAACTTTACAAGTACGTTCATGTATTTTGGCTCTATGAGGGAGGAGCGAAGACCTTCCTCAGAAAGAAACCAGCAATGCACAGGCCCCCAGAACATATTCCACCTGCTGTTTCAGAGGCTCTCCAGAGAGAAAGGTGACACGAATAGTTTTGGAAGTCTGCAGCTCCTTTTGTCATTCAGTCACAGAGCCATGGGGATGCCACCGCTATGGCCACTCGATGGATACACATTCAGCAACGTGACAGTGAGGGACTGCGATGCCTCCAGGACAAGAGAGTAGCTGGGAGCAACATGTCAAAACGATTCAAAATACCAGAGGGGCAACGACTAGACAGGTCTCCACAGAAAAGGATCGTGGCATCGTTACAGATCAGAAAATGAACACTAATCTCTGATGCTGTCTGTTGCAAAAAGTGCCAAAATCAGAATGCCACACTGGGGTGTAAAAACACAAGCACGGCCAACAAGACACCTTAGAAAAATCCTCTCCTTGCAATGTCCGTTCAGAAAGCCTCTGGCTGGAATATGGAGCGTGGGCTTGGACACCACATCTCAAGAAAGACTGGAACAAATAATTGGTGAAAGAAATGAAAAGAGATTGGCCTAAAGAAGAGAAGACAGAGAGACACAGTAGCAGACAGGTAGGAAAAAGGTGGCTTTCAAGAGGAAATAAAATAATTTGTTCTCTGTGTGCTTACTAGACATGAGACGAAGTAACAGGCGTAAACTGCAAAAAAGAAGATAGAGTTTAGACGTTAGGAAAGTGTTAAAGTAATTAAACACTAAGTAAATAAGCAGAGGTGGTCATGAAATCTTCAACTTCTAAAGGCTTTAAGAAGAGGATATGCAAACACCTCTTCTTGACGCAGGGATGACAACCTCTTCAGTTTCTTCCAGCCCCGAGGGACCATGATCCAGACTATTCCTCACTTCTGCCTGGGCTGCTCTCAGGAGATAGGGATTAGCTGGGAGCAGAACTAATAGATTTTATAAATCACAATAATACCATGTCTCTGCCTACCTCTGCGAGGGTCTCAAGACAGAAAGCAGCAGGGAGAATGAGCTGTTCTAGAGGAGGAAGCCAAACCTTCAAGGGATAAACTGGCCACTGCCTATCTAAACAAAAAGACCCCTTAGCTTAAATCTATTAATATCAGCCTAGCAAAGTGCTAAATTGTGTTTGATATCTTCTAAAAAAAATATTCTGTGGTAAAAATTTACAGCACTAGGGAGAAGGTTGGAGTGGAGTTCTTAATTACTAGGAAGAATATAAAGGAAAGACAAAAGTGAAGAACACAAGATATGCTTTTATTAACTGCTGCCCAAAGCTGCCCAACTTCTCTGCTCTGATGACATGCTGTAACCTACTGAGAAGGTAGGATGTGTTATGACACTTTTGCAGGAGGGTAACAAATTGCAAAGAAATGCAAGAAGCTCAGCAGCTCTGACTGCTGCCGTGAGACCTACTGCAGGCCAATTTCCACCCTATCCAGGTTATTTCTAATGTTTTTAATGACAAAGTATTTTAAAAGAATTGGGTTGGTTTGTTAGCTTACGTGCTTGTACCAAACTTGTAAAAAAGCTGCTCTAAGGCATCCTTTATGAGGGTAATTTTAACTTGGGTGTTTCCTGTCTACGACCTTCAGCAAAGTGTCCAGCAGCCAATAATCAATATACCCGACAAAACACTATAAACTCCAGAAGGTAACAAAAATCTCCCCCAACACAGCCATCTGCTATTGCTACTAAACCAGAATATATTTCAGTATATATTGAGCTCTAACAGAAAAGAGCAAGATTGAACAAGAAAAAACAAATACTTCTGAAAATAATGTGCTCCTGAGCACAAGCTAAAATAAATTGAAATAAATCTTAATCAAGGAGGCTACTGGTAAATAATCAAGGGAGCCAGGGTTCAAAGAACTTCAGCAGCAAAAGCAGGAGTCCTCTATTTTGTTATGCAGCTTCCCTTCACACAGTAAGGGGATTATTAAATGTAAGAAAGAATATCAATGTTACCTTGAATGCAAGATGAAAAATCTGAAGATAGCATTTAAATTGTACTCCCTTCTTTCAAGAATGATGTGTTGAGTCATTTAAGTGGGAGGAAAAACATCCCCAGCAGCAGCAAATAAATGCAGTAAGCCATATCAATGCTCTAAACGCTCCTTGCAATTCTGCAACCAGGAGAAGCACTAAAACATCCCTATGACACATGCCACAACAGCCCACAGTACCTCTGCACAAAGCTATTGGTGTTCTGTCACCTACCCAAAAGCATCCCCAAAAGCCATGCTGTCTAACCAGGTCACTGCTGCTATTCGACATAGGAGACTAGGTAGAAACCTGAGTATGGGCTGAAGGCGTGGAAGGAAAATCAGCAAATAAGCCATTGGAACTGGTAGGTGGAAAATGAAGAGGAGAAGGGAGCCCTAGACAGGCCACTGAGCAGCATCCTGAGATGTGAGACTGCCCGTTCATTACACTGGGAGAACACCTATGCATGGGGACAAGGAAAGGATAGAAGCAAAAATCCAGGGAGGAATAATATTAACCCTGTTTATCACTTGTCATTGATTTTATGAATACTTTTACTCTGTACTTGGGAAGTGCAGAAGTTTCTCTCAAGTCAGGTTGTCTGCAAACTCTAAATAGGAATAAAGGAGCTTAGACAGGGGTAGGTACTTTTTCTGAGTTTGGAAAAGATATAGATCCTATTAACTCCTCTACAAAATACTAGGTAAAAGAATATCTATTTCCAAAATGATGAACTATCTGTTAATTTACAGATGCTTTCATTTCAACAAAGCCAAATATTTTGATACCAATTTATGAGATATACTCTTCATAAAAACATCTATTACTCTCTTCTCTTAATAATCCGTACAGGGCAGTTATAATGTGTCAATACATATTAGTTAGTCAGGATGGTATTTCAAATGGATATGCACATATTTTAGAAACAAAGGATAAACAGGAACATACATTGTGAATCTTCTGAATTTTCATTCAGAGGCCTGAAATTCAGGAGACCCTGTTTGAAAACCATGCAAATTCTACCATGTTCATGCTTACGTCTCTTCAGTGTTCCAAAAAGACCTGTGTAACTGGCTGATTTGACCATTCTCTGTGTGTATGTATATACATACACATACAGGAAGTATAGGAAGCAAGATAGATGTACAGAGTTTCTCTATTTATTCATATTAGGAAAGACAAATTGATCAGCTGCTCAATGCTCTATTCTTATCTTGAACACCTCACAAAGTATCAGTCACAGAGCAAACACAGGAGACCTCCTTCTACATATTACTTTAACCAAACACAAGAAATACTGGCCTAAATTGGAACAGATATGTAAATGTATACAAGCACACAGCATTTTTACCTACACATAGACTTATTCATAAACTTTATCTAGGTCAAGATATGACTCAGGTTTTCATTTATTTTGTCTTGAAAACTACTTACATTTGACATCATGTCACAATAAAATTAACTACGTGAAAAGACTGATATGTAACAAAGATCAAAGGAAATAAAAAATGAGAATAGCAAAATCGCAAATACAGACACGTCACTCACTTCCAAGGAAAAATGGAGGGGAGGGTGAACCTTCCCAAAGCAGCTTTCAAGCAAATCCGAAGGGATAATTAGCAACTTCATCAGTCCATAACGACAGCTCCATACAGTTTGGGCTTGCTAGTCACAAGCTGCCATCTTGTCTTCCAAAAAGATGGCTTTAACTTCTTGTCCTGGTTTTGTTAAAAACCAAGTTTCTCTTTTAGTGAATTTGCCTGTCAGCTAAAGCCTTCATATTAGCTGCATCTTCCTGGAGAACCACACACATGTTTTGGTAAACACAGCAATGGAATGCAAACTTATTGATAAGGACAGATTCACATGTCCCGAGAGGGATGAGAAACAAGTGACTAAGAAACTGACCAATGGTGTATAACATTCCATTCATGTGAATACTTCATATAAAAGTGGGAGATCACCAGGATCCTGTCCCTTTTCCCTTTTCCTTCTTTTCCCTTCTGCTTACGGCTGACATTAGGAGAGGACCTTGCTAGTCGTCCCTGTGAACTGAGGTCTAGTGACAGACTGAATCCAGCTCTGGTTGGCTGCACAGTCCAATCCAGGACTTTGGGTGCCGGCTCTGCAGTTGCTGAGACTTTCAAGATTGGTTTTGTATATTTTGTATTATTTTCTCTATTCTTATTAGTATCATCAGTAAAACATTTTTAATTTTTCCAACTCTCTTCTCTCTGTCCTTCTTTTCCTCCCGATTGCCTGTCCTGAGTGGGAAGGGGGGAGAGGGAGGGGCAAAAGAGGGAAGTGGGGGGGGAGAGGAGGTTAACAATACATCTGCCAGGGTTTTATTGTCACCCCACAATCTAAACCCTCGACACTTCTCCATTTTGTAGAGATCAATAAATGCACCAACTGGTCCACATCATATTTCTTTGTTAAAGATGACCACCAGTCTGATTTGCAAATCATAACCTAGACCACTAGTAAACCAAGCTTGATGAAATTCAAGTGGAACAGACATGCCTCTTCTAGTTTTCTTTAGCTGTAACTATTTAAATGAAATATTTACTGTTGTGTCTACAGAATGACTAGAGCGATTTCTCCTCTGTTCAGTAGTCAATGGACTATTAAAATGAGGTTGATGTGGCTTCATCCGAGTGCTCCACCACCCTACTACTGCAGTGGGGTGAGGCTTGACAGAGCCTGGGAGAGGTGGGATTTCCTGTCAATCCTTAAAGTGCCTTGGAGAAAACACTGGCAACTTTCTCTGCTGTCATGACTGCACAGGAATTTTGGACAACCAATATTCCAGCCTCCCTTCTTTTGTTCATGTGCTGCTGCAAATCACAGGAATTCTGTGGGACAAAATTCACTCAGAAGATACCACAGGAAAACAGCATTGTGTCTAAACCAACATTTTAAACCTAATAGGAAAACCTGTACGTGGCAAATTTGGAGGGACGCTGGATACAATACATTTTGACATTCCACAGCTCCTCTGTTCAAATTTAACCAAAGACTCTTTGGGCCTTCAACTGTTTTCAGCCTCCCTCCCATCTAGCCAGGATTTCTACTTCCACCACGGATTTCAGCTGAAGAACTTTCCTCCTTCTGTCAAGGTCTGTTCAAAACTGCTCTTTGCTTCATTTGCAACCCACAGACTACTGCGGTGTCCTCCTCGTTTCTTTTTGTTTCTATCATAAAGACAGGATTATAAAAACACAATTAAAGCAGCAGCAATATTATAAGAATTTGAAGATATAGGCTCCATTAAGTTTTAGATGTACAAACATTTTCATTAATGAAAATAGGTTTCACAATTCTGCTCATTTTCACTTAATTGCTGGCAAATGGGGTCTCTTGGTGTGTCACAGTGTGTGTTCTGAGGCTTCTTTCTAAGGAAAGATAATATAATATTCTGAATTATCTTAGACAAGCTCTCAGGACTGACAGCAAGAGACACCTTCTCATGATAGTGTTTGACTTTTTGCAGTAGAGTGATCTGAAGAAGTGCCATGAAAATTGCTATTTACCCTCATTATCTACCACCAACATCATGGCCAATTTCAATGCCTGTTATAACTCTCTAGTTCTTTACCAGTGCATAGACATTGTTACTAGGAAGATGAGGGCAGAGGGAAAGAGAAAATATTCAGCTTGTAAAAGTCACTAAATGAGCAGAATAAGGGAATTAATGGAAGATTTATTGCAATTATGAAACTCTTATTATGCAGTCAGATATACTCTACAAACATCTTACTAAGGCTTAATTTTAACAATGTTGCACAAGCTTACCTAATTCTGGAAGTGACCTATCAAAAGCTTTTCCTTATGTACAAATATAAAACATTTTTGTACCTGAAAGTAGGACTGACAAAAGTAACCAGCATTTTAAAAACACTTTTCAATATTGCCATTGTTTAAATGATAGTCTACTAATTGTATTGTTCTCAGCTTGAATCCCATGCTTCAGAAGAAACTCTGAGGATAACTGAATAAAGAATAATTTGCAGTCATTCACTTTTGGAGATATGTAAAGATGCTGTATATTCTCTGCTAGTAGTGCACAAGATGGCAGTATCATTATAAACCTGCTAGTGACCATTTCAACAGTTATGCTCTATGAAATGCCACTAACTATACACTTGTTTTGATAAATCTGGGTAATGGATACCCAGAGGGCCAAAACCGTTCCTGACCCTTCGGATGGTTAGACTGAAAGACTCTCAGCAGTACAGTCTGCCATTACCATCATTATTTTAGTCTCTTACAATCACTTAAGCAAAGAAAAAGTATTTTTTTTTTCCAAATAAAAGTCCCCCTTTTGAAATCGTATTTGCTTTTTAATCAAGGAACCATAATTTTGATGCTTTAGAAGCAGAGACAATAATTTCTACTGTTTCTGACACAACCTATTCGGAATTCAGAATGACGGTGAAGGCAATTAACTGACATTTTTCTACATAATAATATAAGTTAATGCTCTAAGGCTTTGTCTACACTAGGGAAATTTAGACAAGTTTCTCAATGTTGCTGACACTGACTTGGCCAAGACTCTCTTAAGAATATGTGAGGTCTAATGCAGACAAACACACAGCCTCAAAAATTACAGTCAGCAATTAAGGCTTTCTTGGAACAGAACAGGAATAGCACTCACAGGTATGAATATCTGAATTACTCTACTCAAGTAATCCAAGAGTCATGGGTCACTCACTCCCTCTTCAATGGAAATTTGTAACAAGCCTATTGTTTAATCAAAAATGTTCCCAAATAATATCACCATCCTTCCTCGATCCTTTCAAATTAGTAACAACTCCATTTCTTTAAAGGATATTTTAACTTTGAGTAGTCTACTACTGAAGTACTTCTTAAAATTAAGAATTCTTTAAAATGATACTTTAAAATAAAACCATGAAGTTGAATGCCTGAATGGTTTTCTGAGAGTGTAATTTTTTAATCAGCATTTCTGTAGAATAAACCCTAAAAGATGCTTTATAATATGACTTTCGCACAAATATGATTATTTGGTGCCTATGATCACACTTGCACAATATTTAAAAGCTACTCCTCCACCTGAATGGCACTTTTAAACGAAAATTTTCCTATTTAAAAAAGAAATCATTAAAACATTGCTGGAAGGAATATGGTTACAAATGAGGGTATTGGCAGAAATCCAATGTTATTGGGAAGGTAGGATATTCACACCAGTCGCGCTGTCAGTGGTGATTAATTAAAACCCGTTAGGTACCTGAAGCCCTAACAGCTCACTCAATATGATTCCCATTGCAGGAATTACCTGCTTTTGCTGACAAGATATTTATGCAGGAAAAAAAATATAAATAAATAAAAGGAGAATCATGATAGGAAAGTTCAAAGACACAAAGATTTAAATGTTCATGTTTTATTTACAGTCCCAGCTTTTAGTTGGGTGGTTTGCGTATCAGGAGAGGCAATTTCTGTCTCTGTAGTGTAGTTAAACAAGAAACCCAGACAAATCAGATGGTAGAACTGCAAAGATTTGAGGCTAAAACTCTTGTGACTATGGAGTAACAGAAAGGTAATGGAAGAGCAAATGAATGTGGAAAATGTGGAAGACAGCAATGGAAAAGACGGAGGAATTGTGAAAATGGCAAGTGTCAAGAGACCACCATCAACAACAAACCCCACCCCCCCAACAAACAAAAACCCCAAACAACAACAAAAAATCCAAACAAACAACCTCCAGACAAACGAAACAAAAACCCAACCTTTCAAAAGTTTATCTGTTGCTGTTACAAATTTTGTTTGCAGCAGATGCTTGAATTTCCTTGTAAACAGTGCAGAATTTGGCAGTTATGAATAAAAGACATCTTCCCATAAGCATGAAGGATTTAAAATTATTTGCAATTTTTACATTTGTCTGAAACAGTTTGACTCCTACATTATACAAGAAAACACCCTCAACAAAGTCTAGTTCCTATGATACGTACATGGACAGATAAATCTTTCTACTGCCATTCACACATCCTGCTGACATCTGCTCTCCGGCTGCTGGATGAGCATCATGTTGCATACTAAATAACAATCATATTGCAGAGTAATATATTTTCACATACATAACACAAAATTAGATTTTGAAATTTTTCTGTGTAACTGACAGAAATTTAGGATTAATAAGAGACCACCTTTAGTGAAGAAAGACTATACAATCATCAGCTTACACTGAAATCAAACTGGAATCAAGAAAAACAACAACAACAACAACCCACCTGTCTTACAATCTGTGTGTTAAGGTAAAGCTAATGGGTGGCATAAGAATACAGTGCCAAATTTTCTCTCTAAAATAATTTGTGATTCTCTATAATATATAGTTCTACTTCATATAAAACCAACAATATGAACCACAAGGAACAATCTAGGGATGAAGACACCCTCTTCAATTATGTCTAAAAATAAAGCTGTAAAAATAGAGCACATCATCAGTGTAGTGGTGTGTTTAGTTTTTGACGCTTATGTCAGAGAATCTGTATTTCTAGCAAGCAGGTTGTGAACACATATAGTTGATCTCCACAAAGACTCAAAATCCAAGTTACAAGAAGTCAACCAAAGATCACATTTGTGGGAATTCATACTGCTTCATATTCCTACCTGAATAAAGTCTCTTCAGATGTCTAAGATAATTAAAACAAACAAACAAAACAAATCAAAATAGCATTCTCTTCAGTCTGTGAAGTGAGCTTCTAAAAATAGTTCATCAGTCAGAACCAAACCCAAATTATATAAATAGGATTTTTTTTTTAACTTATTTTGTTATGTGATGCTTTGCCAATTATATACTCATATGCTTAATATAACATGACCTTAGTTTCTTTCTGCAAATGTTTGGAAACAGTCTGAATAGGAATTAAATATGCATGGTCTTTAAACACCGAAAAAGGGAGTAAAGGATAATTTCAGTTGTATATAACATGTTCAAGAGTCTAAGAAAACAAGTTCAATATAGCACAGTCACAAAGAGTTTGCAATTGCATTTACTCCACTTGTGTATATAATCTTATTTCTAAAACGTGAATACAATCGTATTAATTTGACCCAAATTTTCACTCATGGAGGCAAGCTAAAAAGTGCTTTGAGTTGGTATTATGAATTTTGGACTAAACTGATTCAGACTAAGTCACTTGTATCCCCACAAAGGTAGGCAAGGGTTCCTAAGTATTCAATGCTTATTGATCAGTTTTTCTCAAGACAAGTTCTTTCTCAAAGTAGTTCCAGAATGAAAAAGATAAAAAAAAAAAAAAGTGGGAAAAGTGAGAAACTCCTCTAAGGCTGCACTCAAAGTAAATAAATTGTTTACCTTAACTATTTTGAGCTACAGCACTACTAGTTTAATACTTGTTACCTGATGTTTGTTTAGTAAAAACCTGAATGTCCTCTCATTTCGAGAATACCAGCCAAGAAGACTGGTATAATTTGTTGTGTATGAGAATTTTGGGAAGGAAGGTCTTGTTATAACCCTCCAGCACACATGCACTGGAGTCCCCGGGGGTTACAGCATTCTCCTCCTTCCTGAGCCTTGACTTTGACAGAGAGAAAGGATGACATGAGGGCTCACCCACCCCAGTGTTTTACTTGCCCTTCTTAGGATCCTGTGGGTACACCTTGGGACCATCCCAAACCAACAGGGCTTGACGACTGCCCATGTGCGGCCAAGACTTTGCTCTCCCCAGACATGTGAAAAAAACAAATGCAACTGCCTTTGAGTGAAGGTGCCTGGTGGACCCAGGAATACTGGATTCAATTCCTGACTTCGCAATGGATCTTCTTCACGACCCCGGGCAAATTATTTAATCTGCCCGTGCCTTGGCACAAAGCCTTGTGCCCCACGCAAAGCTGTTCTGAGACTGTATCTGTTGATATTTGACAGCCACTGTGCTGGGGCTCTGCTGCAGAGGGTGCGCGGTGTGGGAAGCAGATCGGGGCCCTGGATGATGTCTGTGAACAGGGCTATACATCACGCCGATGAACTGCAGTTTCTTCTTTCACATCATCTTTTATACCTTGTGTAATCACTTCATGCGTTTATTACTAGTATTACATGTCTATTTGCATAAAATTTGTCCCTGACATTATAGAAGATAAAGCTATCACAGTTTTATTGATTGAGCAGAGACATCTACATATGTTTTCCATTATGATTATGCCATGTAGATTGAGGAACTGACATATTTGACTAAGTAGAAATGGAGAAATACAGAAAAAGAAAACAAGGAGACAACATGACTCAGCCAAAACTCCAGGCCTAGAGATTGCTTAATATCCTATCAACTTTAAAGTTTCTGTGACAGAATTGAGATCTAAGGCTATCAGTTCACTATTTTAACTTGAATATAATCCTTGGCAGAATGCATTCAACAAACTGGAGTACCCTGCAGATGCAGGAAGAAAATATACCTTCCTTTTGACAAGAAAACACAAAACTTAGGTGGTATACAAAAAAGCACAGTAAGCAATGGTTAATGGGTATTTGCCTAATGAAGGGACTTCCAGTGGTAGAATGAGGCCCCCATGCCTAATTAGCAAATATTAATCTCCTTTAATTAATCAACCTTAAGAAAAAATTACTATAAAAAACAACGGCTTGGGAAAATTAAAGTGAATACTACCCACAGACTGTACAAAAGAGTTTCGGTAATCATACGCTGCTGACAATTCATCAGATTTAACAAGGTAGAGCAAAAGAACTGACCTCCCGAGGACAGATGATTCTCTTGGGACGTGGTGCCTCTTGCTGCAGCTGATACACTGTCAAACACAAAAATGTACAGATAATTAGAAGACAGCAACATACACAAACTTTTATTCAGATGAGTCTTTTTAGCCAGAGGCTGCAGAGAAAAATGCAAATGTAAAGAAAAGGAGAGCAAATGGAGGTATTTCAGTGAATCTAAGTCACTTATATGAAAATTGGCTGTTGACCCGCAAACCAGCTAAAGTGATCACTGTTTTGACTTTAAGAAGTATTATCTCCTTTTGTACTTGTTACTACATTTCTATACCAGGGAAGAGAAGCTAGAAAGATTTATTAGGAGTATCTCAGGATAAAATCTCACTTTTGTGTATACCGTGCTGTAACAACTCAAATCTACCAGCAACACCAGCGCTTTTATGGATAGGCCACGAAAAAGTTCAGCATATTTGAAAGGGTTCACCACAATCTCAAGATTTGCTGGAAATTACTGATGAGGAGGCAAACATCCCTTTCAGAGCAATTACACCCTATTCAAATGGCCCTGGATCAATTTTGTGAATCTTCTGAGGGCTGGAGGAGAGAGACCTGAGGCTGGGGGTAGCTGCTGAACCCTAGCCCCCAGCCTCTCTGCTGCAAGTATTTAATGAGATCCTCTCCTTCCTTTCCACCCGAGTCGTGAGAGGAAGCTGACATGCAATGACAGTAATCAATTCCAGCGCAGACAGACTGTCTCTCTGTAACTCCAGTAAAAATCCCGGAGGTTTGGATTGCCTCCCTTGAGAAAGGCCTTCTTCATGCTGACCTTCTTGTGTTTGGAAAGATCATGTCGTGGCTATGAATTTTTTTAAAAGACCAAGTTTCTAGTATGGGGCTCTTTGCAATGCTTGTGAAGCTTGGAATTATGCCCCAAAAGGTGGCAGATGACATGAGGAATACAAATACCTGTAGATTTGATAAGCACAGGAGCCTTGTTGCAGAAAGTGAATTGAAATGGTAGGTGTTACTCTTCAGCACCTTCTCTTTAAATGGGGCTAGGAGTGATGAAGGCTGAGGAGCAGAGAAGTCCTTGGCTTGCACCCAAGTTTGTCACTCAGGGGATGTGGAAGCTTTGGGGGCCATGTGCTCCACTCATGTCAAAGCAGAAGAAACCATAACCTCTCCTTTTCCCAACCCAGCCTTCATCCATGGCTCCTTGGAGGGGCACAGAAAGAGCGTTCATTTCTTAAATTCCCTATCAGTGGTAATGCATATGGATGTGATCAAGCTCTGAACTTGCAGTAAGGCTTTGGATTTAACCTGCTTCATTCAATACCACCAGAACTCCCACTACTTTTGCACAAGATTCATCACAACTGGTGGTATTTCTTACTTCTTTCAGCTATGTGACTAAGCAAGATTCAAAGACTTCCTTTTACTCTATTCTGATCAAATGACTTGTGTATCCTAAAGACTTGCCAATCAAAGCATGAAAATTTTGCTTCAAAAATCAGAGACCGTTTTTTAACGCTTTGGTTATGCTGGAGTCCAATATCAGGATTTTAGATTTCATTTCTGAATGTCTGAAATCAGCATAACCACTGATTCAGCAGGTTACTGATGCTTAATAATAAACATATTTGAGAGGAAAACAGTAACTTTTTTCTTCCCTCATACATTTCCAGTAGAGAGAAGGAACACTACGGATTCAAAATATTGCAATAATATAATTGCTTCCTATTTAAAAGATCTATTTCCCCTACTTATTCATTTAAATTTTAATTGAAAAAAATCCTACTTCATAAAAATACTATTTTTCAATAATTAAACTAATTAAATATTAACTGACATAGCAAATCAAGCTAGTGAAGCTGTTTCTAAGATAACCTGGATAGCTCTAGTGCAAAACAAGTTGATCTGAAGAATATATATGAAGCCTATCTTGTAATGTGCTGCATTTATAAGAAATAAGAAAAGCAAAGAGCTCTCTGAAATGACCAAAATGATCTCTGAAGCTGATATCACTGGAAAAGCAAGGGTGGGGAGAAGAGTCAGCATTTCACAAAACGAAGGGATGACTAATGGGAGAGGGCAGATATAGGAAAGACTTTAAAAGCAAACACAAAAAACTGGATGCTGATAGGATGTAGTGGGATGAGTCAGTGCAGGGACTCATGATGAATGCAAGGAAGACAAATCAGCTTAACAACTCTGTTAACAAGCCCCATACTGCTGAGGCCCCAGAGGAAGTCCGGAAAATGGAGGGGTTTGCCTCGGTTGATGAGGACTGGGTTAGGGAGCAATTAGGCAATCAGGACATGCATAAATCCATGGGTCTGGATGGGATGCACCCACAGGTGTTGAGGGAGCTGGCTGAGGTCATTGCTGGACCACTCGCCATCATCTTTGCCAAGTCTTTGGGAAACAGGAGAGGTGCCTGAGGACTGGAGGAAAGCAAATGTCACTCCAGTCTTCAAAAAGGGCAAGAAGGAGGACCCGGGTAATTATAGACCGGTCAGCCTCACCTCCATCCCTGGGAAACTGATGGAACGACTTATCCTTGGTGCCATTTCAAGGCATATCAAGGATAAGAGGGTCATTAGGGGCAGTCAACATGGCTTCACCAAGGGGAAGTCATGCTTGACCAACCTCATTGACTTTTATGAGGACATAACGAGGTGGATGGACGATGGCAGGGTGTGGATGTGGTCTACCTTGACTTCAGTAAGGCATTTGACACAGTCTCCCACAGCATCCTTACAGCTGAACTGAGAGAGTGCAGTCTGGATGATCGGATAGTGAGGAGGACTGCGAACTGGCTGAAGGGAAGAAGCCAGAGAGTTGTGGTCAACGGGGCAGAGTCTAGTTGGAGGCCTGTATCCAGTGGAGTGCCTCAGGGGTCGGTACTGGGGCCTGTATTATTCAATATATTCTTCAACGATTTGGACGAGGGAATAGAGTGTACTATCAGCAAGTTTGCTGATGACACCAAGCTGGGAGGAGTGGCTGACATGCCAGAAGGCTGTGCTGCCATCCAGCGGGACCTGGACAGGCTGGAGAGTTGGGCGGGGAAAAATTTAATGAAATATAACAAGGGAAAGTGTAGAGTATTGCATCTGGGTAGGAACAACGCCAGGTTCCAGTATAAGCTGGGGAATGACCTGTTAGAGAGCAGCGTAGTTGAAAGGGACCTGGGGGTCCTGGTGGACCACAGGATGACCATGAGCCAGCACTGTGCCCTTGTGGCCAGGAAGGCCAATGGCATCCTGGGGTGTATTAGAAGGGGGGTGGTTAGTAGGTCCAGAGAGGTTCTCCTTCCCCTCTACTCTGCCCTGGTGAGACCACATCTGGAATATTGTGTCCAGTTCTGGGCCCCTCAGTTCAAGAAGGACAGGCAACTGCTGGAGAGAGTCCAGCACAGGGCAACGAAGATGATTAAGGGAGTGGAGCATCTCCCTTATGAGGAAAGGCTAGAGCTGGGGCTCTTTAGATTGGAGGAGACTGAGGGGTGACCTTATTAGTATTTACAAATATATAAAAGGTGAGTGTCACGAGAATGGAGCCAGGCTTTTCTCAGTGACAACCAATGGTAGGACAAGGGGTAATGGGTTCAAACTGGAACACAAGAGGTTCCACTTAGAATTTGAGAAGAAAGTTCTTCTCAGTGAGGCTAACAGAGCACTGGAATAGGCTGCCCAGGGGGGTTGTGGAGCCTCCTACTCTGGAGACATTAAAAACCCACCTGGACGCCTTCCTGTGTAACCTCATCTAGGTGTTCCTGCTCCGGCAGGGGGATTGGACTAGATGATCTTTTGAGGTCCCTTCCAACATTCTAACAACATCCTTCTAACATTCTATGATTCTGTTTGGAATAGACTGGAAAAGGTTGTTGTCATTCTCAGAGAGACATGGGTACTTAATCTGTGTAGTTATCTGAACTGCGAAAATATCTGATTTAGAAATGTATTGGAGGAAAATGTAGTAAGATTTTAAATATTCAAATAAATAATAATAATAAATTATATGCTGCCTTCAGTATGCAGGATTAGAAAATGGCCCAAATAACAAGCATGACTGAGCTTGTGAATGGTGGTAATCAGACAAAACGTCATGAATGGGAAATGGCTTCTTGGGAAAGAGAAAGAATTGAGATTGGGCCATATGAGCTTTAAATTGAATGACATTAAACTGACAGAAGGACAGCCCAGTGGAACTACTGGAGAGAGGTGCAGAACCATTACACAGAGGGAGAGGACAGATGAGGAACAGAAAGAAAGGACTGAGAAGCACCACCTGGCATTGTGATAAGGGAAGCCAAATAGCTCAACAGGAGAGAAACGCCAGAATATCCAGACAGGAATACAGCAGCCAAGGATAGGCAGAAAAGACATGCAGCAAGGCAAGGGTGCAGGAGGTAAAACAGTGAAAGGCCAGGTAAGTGAAAAACAAGGAAAAGGCAGTATCTCACAGAGCGAGGTATTAAGGAGCAAAGCAAGTGTGACCCTACTAAAAGCTGTGTTCTTCCCTGGAAAGGTTCTCCCCTGTTTCTGCTTCAAATGAATGCTATACGAAAGCCCGCTAATGGGCTATGAATACAAGTGCAATATTATGGTTAAGGTGACTTGAGAAAAACGTGCCCTACAGCTAAGTTCCAATGAGCGCAGACACCTCATTAAGTGACCTCATTTTCAGAAGCGCTGAACATCCTGCAGCTCTGCCCGATTTCATTATATACTTTTCCCAAAGTGCTGGGCACTCACACTCTGGCTGACATTGCTGAGACCTCAGCAGTGTCCAGGGGATGGTCAGGAGTTCGGAAAGCACATGGCCCTCACTTACTTGCTGGAATGACAAACAAGCCTTGCCTTTCTGTCTCATTTTCCCCCCTTTACCTCTGAAAATCTTAAACCGGAATCCAATGTATAAGGATACAGTTAACCAAAAGAATAGAAAACCACGCTTGTTTAATACAGTGGTAAGCAGTGATTGACATCTAACCAAGTCTGTTCCAGCATTTAGAACTGTCAGGTAGGTTAGAGACAAACCCACTGTGACCATAAAAAAGATGACACTCAAACATAATGATGATTATTTTAGCCCCAGGAAAATGAACCTTACAAAAAGTCAACTGCGTGCAAAAAGAAAAGGTATTATTACTGCTTAGACAACAGCATCAGACTGGGAGTAGCTTTTGTTCAGCATCAGAAGCAAATTAAATGCACAGTAATAATACACATCAAATATTAAACAAAAATGCATCACTGCAATAGAAAAATCCAGTAGCTTTTAATTGGCCCTTAAGCATCTTTATCAGTTTCATAATTCAGATAGTTTGCAAGCATTCATAGCATCACAATCACCTGGGAACTTATAAAGTTAAAAAAATTTAATTTATTATTCCATTTCTAGGGGATCATTTCTTTGAGATGTAAAGTGACTAGTTAGAATATATCTCTCTCTTTTGTTCCTGCTAGAGGACAAGTCTTGTCCCATGGAATGAGTAAAGAAATTCTACAAAATGTTTTAGAAAGAACTGTCTAATTCCAAAATCTGATGTGTGTAAGTAACAAAAGAGGTGACATGCAAAAATCAGCACTTACTCCTCTCCTCCCAGGGAAGAAGGACTACCACCAATTTCTTCATACTTTTTTCATTCTGAAGCATGTCAGGAACTTAAGCTTTCTCCTTTAACTCACCTATGACTACTGTTCAGTGATGCTCCAGCAGAGAGGAAGAATTCCTATCACGGGTTTTATAAAGCAGCAAAGACACACACTGTCTTCCCTCTGAGAACGTTCCACAACGTTCCTTAGTTTTGCCTCCTCGGCCTCATCTCAGTCGGGCATTTATCCATGTGCTGAGCTTGAACAATATGAGCTGTCCTATTTCTGCAGGATTACTCACATTGTTACTTAGGAACCTAAGTGTCTGGTTGAAATAAAGCCTTAATTTCTAACAAAACTGAGTCTCAGACACTGTGCCTATTATTTGCTGAAGGGCAGAAGGCAGGGAAACTTTGTAAGGAGCTGAAGCATGACATCAGCTGATGCTCTGCACCTCACCACATTGCTTCATACCAACGTACTGACCTTAAATAATGCAAATAAACATTAAAGTGGCATTGACATTCGACTTGCTTAGCACATGCCAATCTCAACGGTGGCAAAAGGAGGAAAAGAGTGGTTTTGTATCTCTTGAAAACCCCAGCACATACGCTCTGTAGCTGGAAGTAAAAAAATGAATGTGCTGTTTCGGCAGTCAAACGAATTGCCTCGTCACATGAAGCAGGTTCAGATGATTGATTCTGCTGGAAGAGGGCAGTGCAGCACTGGAGGAGGTTACCCACAAAGGTGGCAGAGGCTCCATCCCTGAAGATTTTCAGGACTTGGTTAGACAAAGCCATGTCTGCACCGATTGAGAGCCAACAATAGTCAAGAGCCAACTAGTTGTGCTTCGAGTGGGAAAACCAAACAGCTCAGCCCACAAGTCCCTGCCAACCCACGTCTGTGATCCTTATCTTCCTTTCTTTCCTACCTCAGTGATGGTAAAAAGGCAAAATGTCGTTTTGTACAATATTCTTAACATGATACTACAAAAAGAAATCTGTTATTGGGTATTTATTTGTGGATCTGTTATTTAGGTATAAATGCAATCAAATCCACTGCCAAGAGACTGCTGGCTGCTACTAACTTTCCAAATTTTTTCCCCAACTCCCTTCCTGGTAATACAAAATATTTTTTGTCATTTCTTTTATTCCCTGTGTCCCAGGGCTGTTGGAAAAAGTCTGAAAAACCTTGTAATCTGTGAAACTTATGTACCTTCTAACAATTTTGCATAAGCAAGTGAGGATCTCCCACGTTAGAAGTGTTCATCTTTTCCAAATAGAGCTGAAACATAGTGCCAAAGAGTAAGGTTTGGATTCTGAAAGCTGTTCCACTTTGATTGGCATTTACCCATGGATATGTGCAACACTGTTTATTTGAATACTTTGCCTGTATAAACAGGAAAATCTGCCTTTGTTGAGAAGTTAGAAGGATTGAAGCCTTGGTCATGAAGTCAATAAAAGGCAACAGAGTGCACCTAAATTTATCCACAACTTCAAAAGGAATCAAAACTGTATGTAAAGTATTTTTATGTTAATAAACATTTAAGAAAAGTTAACTTGCTAAAATACACTGAAAATAACTGTTAATTAGGCAATAAACACAAACTGCTAAGAGTGAAATACATACACTAGTTTAAAACTATGATGAGACATGGCAGTAGATTGCATCATAGATTAATGCGACCATTGGACATAAAATCTGTAATTAATTTACCAGCCTGAGATTTTTCTAGCAGAGTGATGCAGCATACTTCACTGAACATTGCAATGAAAAACGTATGTCTGTGGCTAAGCAGTCTCAGCAGCAAATCTCTGTAATCTTAACCTATTATCTGCATTTTGGACCTGTGTAACTTTTTCCAAGATCACTCATTCATGGGGTTCAGATGCTGAGGCCATGACTTTGCTGTTACCACAATACTGGCATCCTATGTATATCTGAATAGGAAATTATATATTCATAATTTATTTGTTCATTCTGTGTTTTTTTAATTTTTAAAAAAAGTTTCCTTGGACTACATTTAAGTTACCAGGCAGAAGTAGCCAAACCTTTTCACTGCATGCCCTGATCTGTCTGCTGCACCAGTGGGGCAACTAAGAGAAGGTAAGTAAAGCTTTGCATGTGCTTCCTCACTGCAAAAAAAGGAAACATCTGCCATTTCAAATCCTGGTCTCGTTGGAGCTAATGGGAGCTTTTCCACTGATCTGGAGTCAGACAGATTTCTCTTCTGAGAAAATCTTATCAAGCATCTACCTATTTCCAGGTACCCAGCAAAGCACACTGTAATGGTCTAACTCAAATCAATACACTCTTGTTGACTTTTGAGGAGGTTTTTCTCACACATTCAAAATACTTCAAATACCAGCAAAAGTTTCTAGAGGATCTAGAAAGTATCTAGAAAAGTATTTAGTTGTTGTTTGTTTGTTTGTTTGTTTGTTTTTTTAAAAAAAAGGTATCTAGAAAACAGTGTTCTGAGAAGCAATTTTTTGTAACTTATTGGCATACTGAAGTTTTGGTTGCAAAAATCCCAGTCCATTATGAGGCAGAATGTCATTCTCAGGTAACATAGAGCTGATGTCTTTGAAGTCAGCAAGGTAGTTTAATCTGCATATAAGTGAAGTCAACAAGTTTATTCAAGTCCTTAAAATTATACACGCACATGCATGTAACTAGTGTGATCCTTGTCTTTTCGTAGTGCCTTTCTGGTAATGGCACTGTACTGAATTTGAAGTTGCCACAATTAAAGGAATGACTTTTGCTTAGGATGGCTCTGTATCTGAAAACAGAAAAAAAAATCCACACTCAAAGTTACAGTTGCACTAAAGTTCCAATAAGGGTTTTTAAAAAACAGATCCAATTTAAAGGCCACATTTAATAACAGTTTAAAAAGCCAATATTTTGTCTTGGATCTGTGCTGCTTTATTAGAAACTACAAATGGAATGAGGCAAAAAAGAGAGGATAAAATACACACTTCTGCACTGCACTCCACGTAAAAGATTTTTCTAAAGGCAGACAGGAAGGTTCAAAGAACTGATAATGGTGTCTCCAACTTCTAAACCACCACTTCAAAAATAACCTTTTACTGCTAAGGATCAAAAATATTATCTTAAAGTGATTTGGTGACACATATAAAAAGACAAGTATACTCAAGCCTGACCTTTAGTAAACACATGAAGCATTAACCTCTACCTCTGGAATCCTTCCTGAAAATCTCAGCAGATAAACCATGAAACGCAGGATTTGCACACTTGTAATGCAAACCAGAGAGTCTGGCACTCATAACCCTGCTGCACTTGCTCCACGGAGAAACAGGAAAGTTCAGGTTTCACTTCTGTCCCAACCAGTAATTTCTACAAGCACCTAGTACATTTATGTCTTTTTTTCTAAATAAAGAAAGGGAAAAGACCTAACAGTGACACCCTGGTAAGGTACTAAGATTATTCAAATTTCTGGTATACTCACAGTATGATTTCCATATTGGAGGCTGGTATTCTTCAGCATCTAAAATAGAAATAAAAAGAGGGAAAGAAATCAGTCAATTGGCCACTGGGTCAAACTGTCAGCATGCATTTTTCTGCTGAGAGGCCTCAGCTTGTCAGCAAAATGCACAATTATTTCCCAAGAGACATGCTAGCTCATTTACAGTACAGTTTCCTACGTGAGAGAAGAATATAAATTTCAACCACTTGTGGCACCAATGTGTTTTTTCCAAATTATTCAAATGTAACAGGAATTAATTTCTTACCGATTTGCATATAGTTTCCGGACTCACCAGTATTTTTAAAATAATTGACTAGATGGCTAACTACATTACTTATTTATTTCACTTGGCATGATAAGAAGACAAATCACTACAGGTTTTCAGTCAGGCTTCTAGCCCCACTATTAAGATTTCAGAATGAGCATCAACACATGCTTTAGCTAAAAAGATGCACAGCTCAGGCTGGATTCTGATGCACAGACCTGACAGTTCCAACAACAAGATTCAATTACACTTCTTGAACCCATTAGAATACATAATTTGTGTATTGTCCAGAAACTGCATCAGCAAAAAATCATAATAAAAAGGAAGAAATAGGAATGACCGCAAAACCTGCAACTGGAAACAGACAATTATTACTCTTATTGACTGAAGGGGCACAAAAAGAGCTCGTATCTTCTCTTAGTGCAAGAGTTATACAATGCTGCTGAGTGAATTTTTGGCAGGGAGAGCAGAGTTTCTGTGTTTAATAGCATAAGTTGGTAGAGACTGAGCTAAAAAACCAACCTGTATTTTAAGGGCTCAGGGAGCAAAAGGCTCTCGAGGCTG
Source organism: Nesoenas mayeri (assembly GCF_963082525.1). NCBI lineage: Eukaryota > Metazoa > Chordata > Aves > Columbiformes > Columbidae > Nesoenas > Nesoenas mayeri. The sequence continues at coordinate 127,420,923 of NC_137543.1, forward strand.
GGGGGCAAACTGGTGTGACTGGAGGGCCAGCATAGGGTCCCACTCCACAGGGGAGTTTCCAGCTCTCTGCAAAAAAGGCTGATGCTTCAGCTCCAAAAAACCCAGCAGAGGCCAAGCTTGAGCAGCAGGAGTTAAGTAAGTTACCTGCTGCAAAGGGTGGGGAACTGGGTACCAGTTTGGCTTTAAACTGCCAGGTTGCCGAACACTTTGAAGAGTCATTTACAGGGAGTATGTCATTAACCTCCTAATACTGTGCCAGTTAATGAAGGTGTTTGGTATTTACTAAACTTCTACTTAAGTTATGCTAATATAATTCAATTATAGTTGCATAGCTCATGCTCCCTGTCTATTTATATACACACAACCACTTTAAATATATCCCTGCAAAAGTTTGTTTACTAGGAATGTTAATCATTAACTACCATCTGCCACTTTTAGCTCTATTGTTTAAAAAAGGATACATCTAGCAATGATCGCAGTTACTGACTGAAATAACACCCTGTGACAATTTGCGGATTTATTGATCGGGAAACCCATTCATGTCCATTTTCAACTGTATCCACTTCACAACTTTGGCAAAATTTAAAATGCTCCCAGCCTGACAGAGTTACACTGTGCTGTGGCAACCCAAGAGTAATTAGCTTGCTAGTTCATTATACAGAAAGATTATTTTAAATTATATGAAGCTATTCATGAGACCAGTGAAATTTATTCATGCAAGAGCTGACTAATTTTTTCTCCTCTCACATTATAATGGTAATATATTACTTTTTTTTCTATACATCTGTTGCTCCACATATAGTTTACCATAACACCATAATATTGTGTATTAAATTCCTCTGTCATACTTCTGCACTACTGCAAGAGAATTTCTGAATTTGCTTGTGCACTTAATGTGTTTTTCCAGTAAGAGAAAAATTAAGATAATGCAAATATCAGATTATCTATACTTGTGACTTCAGGAAAGGAAATAATAGCGGGAGAAACAATGGAAAACCAACAAGTATCAGTTGTTGCTTTAGTCTTCCAAATTAATTAGAAAAAGCACAACAAACCAAACAGTGAAAGCTGATCTACAAGTGGCCATAAAGTGCTTCATTAGCCTGAGACAGACTGATGGTGTGGAAACACTGCATCCAAGGTGGAGAACAATCATTCAGGAGATAGTCATAAAACAGAACTCCTCATTATTATGTTAGATTTGTCACAGTTATGAATCTGTCAGCCCACGAAAGAGCAGACAGAACCATCCTCAATAGCTAAAATAACTCTTAAGGGCAGCACACTTGGAGGAAAACCACAGGTCACTGGCTCCACATTCACCCTTAAGAGGCACCACAATGTCCTCTCTGATCCCTTCAGCTGATAACACAGCCCTAAATCACAGGGAACAAAACTCTACAGAGGTGATAGCATTAATAATATTTATTGTCAAGCTATCATGCATGACATTTGATGGCATCCATTTCTAAGGAAGAACAATCAGTTTAAATACAACTTGGAGACAGAGATCATGTGTAAGGATCAAGGAGATGTTTAATGGAGCCCAGATATAGACCTCTTGCTCCCTCTGTGGAAGGAGGCCACCAGGCCCCTGTCCAGATGTGGGTCATGTATGGCCAAAGATGCCATTCTACATGGCTGTCGGTATGGAAATTAGCCTTAGGACAGCAATCACCAGAGAAATACATTGACTCTCCTCCTTGTACGATATAGTCTTAGGACTCCCATCCTTGATGACTATATTAGACTACACTTCAGCCCTTCTTAAGTCAGAGGTCAAATGAGACAAATACTAGCCAAGTAGAGTGGATTATTGCCACTTAGAAAAAATCAATCAATCAGACTTAGCACAAATGATAAATGCCCCACCTGGAGCCCTCATTAAATGATATTCCTAAGAGAACTTTGATCATAACGTCTATCACAACTGTTACTGGCAGCATGGGAAAAAGGATTCACTGACATATTCTTAAGTGACAAGACAGGATCTCTCCTATTGCTGTTTTCTTGAAGGGTTCACACTCTCAACAGTGACTTCTTGTCTAAATTCAGAAACCGAGCCAGCTGATGTTGAAAGCAGTTGTCACAGGAACAACTCGGGGCACAAGATGCGTATCAGTTCTGAAAAACTCAACAAAATGCCACACGACAAGCTATGATACACCTTTCTGAATCTAGAGAGACTCACTATAAAAGAACTACAGAATGCCTAGTTCAGGTCTTTTTTAATTATTTCAAGTCTTACCAATACTGTATCAGAAATGACTTTAGCAAAACCAGAAAAGCTAAGAAGTACTTACTGGAAAGACTAGACTAGCAAAAGAGCGTGAGAGATTTCCACAAATAACATAACATGCAATACTGCTAACTGAAAGGTTTGAAACATACCAGTTGAGAAAATTAATATTTATTAGACCTAAAAAAGTAACTAGAAGTTAGTGGTATGCTAAATAGAAAGGCAGAAGGAATGGCAAACGCTGACTCTTGGGGACTATTAGAGCTACCAGAAGGTTTCTCACTGCATGCATAATTGAAACTAAAAGATACTGGAGGAAATTGTCAAATCAAAAATGATACTGTGGAACTGGAAAGCAGAAGTAAGGAAAAGCAGGTTAGTTCTTCACTTGATTTGTTTTACTCTTCACAGTATAGAGAGAATGAAAAGCATCTTAGGAATAAAATATTTTCATAAAGCTGATGGAGCACTGTAAAGCTGAGTAACTGTAAAAAGACTACAGTAAAGGGAGCTTGAAGAAGTTGGCAAAGCTTTAAGCAGACATAAAACCTACATTTTTGTTTTGTTTTGTTTTTTTAACATGAAGACTATTTCTGTAAATGATGGGTGGTAAATGGTTAACGCATTACTCAGAGCCATTCTTAAGCAATTTCTGAGAAATGGGCTTACATTAATTATATAGTAAGTAAAGTTATCCATGGACTTCAAACTTTGTTCTTGACCGTGCCTGGCTCTGTACCAAAGGTGGCACCTTTCTGGATGTAGTTGTGAAAGACACTGGAATGACACAATTGTTTTTTTCTACTTCCTTGTACTTCGTTAAGATGATGACGTAATGCAAATGCTTGTGGTTTTGTGCTCCCAGCACTGGGACTAACCTAACTAAAGCAGTTCTAATAAGATACCAACTAAGCTAAAACTTTGATTCTTCTGACTACAAGACTGGTAATGGGAAACTGTTTTACAGAAAAGATCACAAATTACATCGCATGAATCAAATACTTCTGACTTAAAAGTGGCATTTCTAATTATAAGAGGAACAGTAACAAATATCCATACTGTAGCTACACACCATGCCTAGTTCTAGATATTCTAAAAAGTACTAATGATTCCTGTGGTAATAGAGTTATCCAGATTAGGAGCAAGACAGCTACCAATGGGTGACCATTATTCTCAGCCAATTTCTTCATGACCACTATGAAAGAGCAGAAAAGACCTTTTTTTTTCCCCCCCCTTTTCCTGTTGTCCTTATGATAGGATTATAAAAAATACACAGCAGTTTACCTTGGAAGAACTGCCTGAACCTGGCTTTTCTGCCACCATTGTCTGAAGTTCAGACTTCCTTTCCAGTAACAACTAATTGTAAAGCTATGACCTGCATGTGCAAGGAAAGACACTTGTGTGTGAGGAAGAGCCAGTTTGGAAGCTACTGCCTTTCTGGCAGTGTGCAGATAAATGATTCACCGGATAAACAAGTCTAGTTACTAATTTTTTCGTTTTCTATTGTTCTTTTCAGGACCAAGACTTGTAATTATTAGTATTTTAATGCCTCTTGTGTATTTCCTTTAAAGAGATTTTTCAGTTTCACCATATACACTTTCACATTTATAGCTTTGTTTCTAAAACATTAAGTCAGCATATGTTATTAAATACTTTTTTCTTATTTTTATATATGTAATTATATATATAACAATAACATATAACTGTTGAGTAAAAGGCTATGTAAAGATGAACAGTGTTTGCACCTTTAGGCACATACATTTTTTCTTCATACAGACAGAATTCTATTGTACAATTGACTATAATGGGGATGGTCATCACAGAATCACAGAATGGTTAAGGTTGGAAGGCACCTCTGCCGGTCATCTGGTCCAAATCCCCTACTCAAGCAGAGCCACCTATAGCCAGCTGACCAGGACCATATCCAGATGGCTCCTGAATATCTGCAATGATGGCGACTTCACCACCTTCCTGGGCAACCTGTGCCAGTGCATCTGGTCCTGTTACTGGCAACCACTGAAAATAACCTGGCTCCGTCATCTTTGCACCCTCCTGCCTTTAGATATTTATATGCTTTGATAAGGTCCCCCTGAACCTTCTCTTCTCCAAGCCGAACAGTCCCAGCTCTCCCAGCCTTTCTTTATAGGAGAGATGGTCGAATCCCTGCATCACCTTAGTGGCCCTTTGTAGGACTCTCTCCAGCATGTCCATGGTTTTGTTGTACTGGGGAGCCCAGAACTGGTCACAGTTGTGACCAGTGTGGTGTGGCTTCACCAGTGTTGAGTAGAGGGGAAAGATCCTCTCCTTCAATCTGCTGGCAATACTTCTCCTAATGCAGCCCAGGATACGATCAGCCTTCTTTGAGGGAAAGGCACATTGCTGGCTCATTTTCAACTTGGTGTCCACCAGGACCCCCAGGTCCTTTTCTGCCAACCTGTTTTCTAGCCAGGTAGTCCTCAGAATATACTTGTGGACGGAGATTTAAGAGTAAGAGTAATAAGGGGGCTTCTTTGATAAGGTCAGTTCTTTTTTAACATGTAAAACATAATTGTATTATTTAATTTTGATTCTGTCCTTAAAACTTAGCAATTATAGAAACTCATTTTCATCTTATCTGAACCCCTAATGGCTAAGCTTGTGGACGGTGAAGGGCTATTCTTCATTTGTTTTACCCTCTCACCAATTAATATATATGTGTATACAACTATCTCATACTGCAGTAGTTTTGCAAACTATTTTAAATAGGCACTTTCTTCTATGTTTGATTATCATTTGGCATATACCTTTAGGTGTTATGATTACTTCTGTTACATCCAGTCACTGCCCTTGCAGGCACGTCTGACTACACTTTGAGAAAGAACGTTCTTATTTTTTAAGTTGCAAATAATCATACTGTCAAATGAGCAACTCTCTTTAACTTCTAAAACGTCACTGTTCCTTTGAAGAGCAAAATTAATTCTCGTGCAGTTAATAATTAGCAATGTAGCTGTTGAAACATTTCAGCGTGTCAAAAGCTCCGTTTAATGTTTCATTCAGAACGCACATTTGCCTATGGAGGAGCAAGCAGTTGCCAGCTTTATCACTGAACTTTCTCATCATCAGTACACGGACAGCTAAAATATGGAACGAGACTTCAGCTTTTCTTTTAATGAGACACTTAAACTCCCAGTGTAGGGCACAGAAACAGAAATGATCAAATTGTTTATTTGCAAGAGTTTATAATTGGTGTATTAATTCAGATGGTGGGTGCTTCCCACTGTGCTATTCCTTTTTTATTAAAAAAAAAAAAAAATCAGTGCTAGTGTGTTATTTAAAATGCCAAAAAATGCTCACAAAAGGGGTGGAGTTCTCACTTGAACAACAATGAGACTGAAACAGTAAACTTTTAATAATCGCAATATAAATTGACAGCTATTTTGTATCTTTTGCTTTTGCCCACCACAAACGTGCTATTAGAAGCCACTGCTGCAAGTGTAGCTCATTTAATTCGTTCTACGAGTCAGAGTCTTTCCAAATTGTGCTCCCTCCTGCTTTTGGTTCAGATTTCAAAACAGTACCTTTCCACTAACAGACAGGTGGTTGGTCCATGGATAATTTTCTTTAATGCACATGTCTGTTTTGCTGAAATGCAGATGAAAGGTGCAAATACGTAAATTTAATAATGTAGAAGAGTTATCAAGTATCACATAAAACACAACTGTGAAATACGTGAAGTATTAGGGACCTACTCCAACAGATCAGAGCAGATTCGAATTATCTGAATCTCCAGCTGAGCTTGTAGAACCTAAGCCTAAGGAGCCACATTCTACAGTTGGTGAGTGGTGTTCAGCCAGCTATGACCATCCTGTTGTAGCAATACCTCATTTAATTAAAAAACTGCCTTTCTATTCTGCACAGATTTAAAGAGAATTAAAAGCACTGAAAGTATCATTCATAATTTAGAAATGGAGAGAGGGGATAAGCAAGATCCTCAACAGCAAGAGAAGAAGTGTCAAAATGAAGGGTAGTTGTACAATTCTATTTTCAGAAGTCTCTTCAGGACAATAGGCTTGCTTAGGGCTACTGTGTGTTGCCCAAGAAACAGAACTAAACAGGCTCTTCCAGAAAGCAAATCCAGGATTTGGGTCTAAGTGAGCTGATGTAAATACTGCCAATGCTTTAAATATTTCCTGGGAAAGCTGTAAGATATAATAGTGCAGAGGGCTATTCACACTGCCTGATCTTAGGCAGGTACATCCTTTTTAACGCTGAATCACACATAATCTATTTGACCTTGGATGGCATTTTAGAGCCTCTATGGTTTAGGTGCTTTGAAGCATTTTGTTCACACAGCAACAATGAAGTTTCCTCATGCAAATCATTAAAGGCTTGTGTCTAAAAACTAGCAAGGTAGACAATGAAAAAAAAGAGACACAGAATAGTTCTTTCATGCTTGATTGTCAAAAATCTGTTTGAGTTAATGGCTGCAATTAAATTTAATCTGGTCTCTAAAAATTATGTCCCAATACTTGTTACCAGTCTCTATTTTAACATTAATGCCAGTGTAATTAAAATGTAACATGGTTATTTTCGCATTTTTATGTTTTTAATTTATTAACCAGAGGTATCAAGACATCAAAATGGCACAATCAGGGCTCTGCCTGACTGAGAGGCTGACATTTCTTTGGTAGGAATAAACACATGACATAAGTTAAATCACATCCCATTAGCAGACCTCCTATCTTGCACAGATCCACTTTAGCTTCTAACTAATGACCAGTTAGTTCCTGGCTAAAAATCAAGACCAGATAATCAGTTGGCATATATGAGAACGGCTCCGCTGAAGTAATTTTATCACTGTGCAGAATGCGGCAATGCATTTCCAGTCATTTACTTATTGCAACCTAAAAAAACCACAACCCAGCCCTCCAACCAATGATCCCTGGACTCAAAGTGGTCCAGGTATTGTATGAAAAAACATGTGACCGAAATAACCGCAATAACGCAAAAAAATGGCATTAAAAGGGTCACTGTGAACTATTTCAATTAGAGCATTTATGTTGAAGTAGTGTCATCACATTCCCTGCTCCAGAAATGCACTCATACATTGACAGGATGCCCGTTTCTCTGGCTTGTTAAAGGAGCCAGCACATTCCCTGAAAACTTATTAACCTTTAGCAAAATCCAAGCAAATGCTTTTGGTAACTCTGTTATTTTTGACATGTGTCACTTTATAATCTCTCTAAGCAAGAGTGCGTTTGCTTTTGACTGTTCAAAGGTCCTAGCCCTGTAGTTGACTGCGGAGGCGGATCCAACAGCTTTTCAGAGGTCATATCCATCTTCCCCATTCAGCACCACATTCACCCTTCTCTGGATACAGAAATGTCAGTATTTTTAAAGGACAAAACTGCAGACTCGGAATCAAAGGGAAACCCAGTAGTTCATCTCACTTGGCAAAGCCACGTGATTCAGGGAATTTACATTGACAACTTACAAAAAAAAAGAAATCACAAAATACATTGTACTGGGCACAGTATATATACTCATATTCTAGGGACCTTGCTGAACGCTGCAGCCTAAACACAGTTTAACACAGGCTCAGACATTAGAGATGAGAATTATTCTGCCATCCAGAGCATGCATAATGACCTCCAGAAGAATAAAACGTTAGCAAATAATTAGACCTTTCTTTAGCTTCCTTTACAGGTCCTGTAGTATTTGCTGCAAAATTTGCTTCTCCACATTAAAACATCAAAAACAGGAAAAACACCACCCACCTGCAAAGCATATTAATCATTCCCACAGCTTTCTGATAAAACTCTGAATAATAAGGGCTCCTAGGATAAGAGGCAATGCTTTACCTGTGTACTTCCCTTATTACAAAACCATGACATTTTTATTTTAATTACAGTCTTCTGGCGGACTGTTAATTGCTGTCATTCATGGACTTAAGTGTGTCAATTACATTCAAAGTCAATTGAACTATTATTTTATGCAAAGTTAGTTTCTGGATCTTCAAATTCTCTTTTTTTTTAAAAAAAACAGTTTTGATTCATCAACATCAACTATTACTGAGGGATCCACCTTCTTTTCAAATGCATTGTACAAATGGACAAATATTTCATAAGTCTTTCCTATTATATTGCCACCCACCATTCAACTGCTCCCCTGGTACTGCTGTTCCTACAGTTATTAATCTAAATAATAGAGAAATGTTTATCTTCTTAAAATTAGGTTCCATAATAATATGTCTACGTTGACAAGATTTTAATATCTTAGAAAGGTCTATGTAACGACACTTTTCTCCATGCAATCTTAGCAATAAAAGAGTTACTACCAATATTTAAAATTGCTAGAAAACTATCATGAACTATTCTCCCTCAGACAAATATGGTTTATGTATTGTTTCCCTACTCAGGAGGAATTTTTATTGCCTTCTGGAAGTCTGTAATTCTTCCAGGAGCTTTTTTACTACAGCCTGGCACTTCTGAAGTTGGTAATGAGTTCTTACAGTATCCTACAGTTCCAAAATACCTTGAATGAAACATTATAAAATTTAAAATACACTCAGGTCTTCCACAAGTTTTATCAAACTAACCAACAGGGCTGTGCAAAATACCTGGGCATGGGTGAGGCTTTTGCTTTGCAGCCTGCAACTTAGGCTGCATTTTCCCGAAACACTGTGGTTAATGCCCTACCATATGAGGCAAATCCCATGTCTCTGTAGCATGTTAATCGTCAAATTAAAACACATCCAAAACAGTGCTCAAAGGAGATGTGTAGGAGTGCCTCCGGTGGTGCTGAGTGGGAGGACAGAATTTAGCTACCTGTGATATATAAAGGAAAATGCGGCTGCAGTCTGGCTAATATCCTGATTTCCTACTTTTCAAATTTTAAAGATGTATATAACATAAGAATACTTTAAGTGTCTTAGAACACATTAAGCTTCTTTATATAAGTAAATCATATACAGTAAAAGCAGTAATTCCCAGTGTAAAAACAGATTTGACTACTGTATCATTAGACGTAGGCCAGTTATTTTTACATAAATAAATTACAAAGGAAGGAGAAAACGCAATTATTCTCAGTAACTTTTCTGGAATTGTTTTTCACCCTTGTAGAAATCACACAGAAAATCTGTTTCTTACCCCACTATAACCCACTTATCTTGCATATAAACTCAGAGGAGAGTCAAGCCAGTTATTTCCAAGTTAATCCATCACATCTTTGATCATAAAATCAGAACAGTAAGAAAAAAAATATCCTCTTCCTTGGAGCTATTTTTAAAGATACACACAGGTGCCACAATTTTGAACAAACCCTCTAACTCATCCCACTAAAACAGTTTGTGTAAGGTCAATTAAATATGAATAAGGTTATGGTTTTGGCACAATAATATTTAATGTATTTCATGGCAGAGGCACGGGGAAAAGAGGAAATATTCATCAAAAGCTTAGCAAATAACATTTGCTATAGGCTTACAGCAGTTAAACACTAACCAATATTCAATACAACATCAGTAATCAAGTACACTTTCTACTGGGATTTATACTCTGACTGATAAAGTTCAGATGTCAGATATCCTTTTTTTTCCCTGGGCCAAGCTCAACAGCTGATCTTTATGACCCATCACAGCCTCTCCTTTAAACACAAAATGAGTCAGAATTTCTTTAAATGCTGTGGCATAATCACAGCCTTGAGGATGAAACACGGCTAAACCTACTGCAGAATTACAGGAGCCGTTTCATCCCTGTGTCAGAGCTCCCAGGGCACGTATGGAGGTACCAGATCAATAGCTGAGGACACCAAAAAGATGCTTTCCATCAACTGCTCGCTAGCAATGCAACTGAGGAGAGTTTTGTCCCTCTGATAACGTACCTGTCTTCATCTAACAAAACGGGGTTCGCGTTCAATTATTGTTTTCCCTCTTGAAGAATGAACGTGTGTCTACACGCTCAGAGACTCAGAACTGGCTAATGTTACTCTGGAGAACAGAGGCGGGAGAACAAAAACAAATTGAAGCCTTTACTTTGGGAAGATCTGGCAAATCTCCTAAGCGATATGGTGCAATTTTTATTAAGTGAAGGGGAAGGGCTGGTGCTGAGCAAGAACTGCAAGTCTTAGTAACAACCACCACTCTGGAGTTCTGCTCCCACCTTGGGAGACAGGGAAGCTGGGTAAAAAGATGAGCTAATGCTTTCAACTCTGACACCACCAGGGCTAGGATGGATATTTCACCTTGTAAAGACACAAATCCATCTGAAACACTTTTTTTTTTCCTGTTTTTTTTTTTAAATGTTTGTAATATCTTACAGGAAAGCCTGTCAGAGCTTGTTAGATCATCCTAGTAGCTAGATCTCCTAAAACACAGATTTGCTTGAGAATCCAGAGGCTGAGGTTGCTGTTTGTCCACAGATTCATTTGCAAAACCAATGGTTTGTAACTAAAGACTGAGACAGTGTGGTACCGTAAGAGCCGCCCCAAATGAAAGTAAGTTTTTGCCAAGTTTTTGCTTCATTTCATCAACATTATTTGATGTTCTCAGAAAGACAGTGAGCAATTATGTCAGCTTCATGCACCAGGAACTATAAAAATATTCAGCAATTATAAAATATACATTTATTTTAAACTTTTACTTCTTGTGCTTGTTATTTTCAAGGATAAAGGTAAACCAGGCTGAGAGAGTAAATATGTCTGCTTATGACAGCAGAAAATAGACCTGAATATTAAACACATCTCAACAGGCAAGCACAGTGAGACTTAAATCCAATTTGTAAGATAAAAGCTAACCAGACCACTTACTATTGCCATCTGATAGCATTCAATATTGCTTGAAATTCATTAATATGCTTGGTAACCTAAGTACAGTGCATGTATACAAAATTAATTCTATTAATTTCTACATTAGAAAAATCTGCTGAAAGAGGAGGAGAATAATTATAAGGCAGTCTTACCCATCTGCGAAAAAGGCAGAGCAAAACCAATCTAAACCTCAGAAGAATAATTATCCCATGAGACTCCCACCTCCTGGGAGTGCCCATTATTGTGTTAGGAGAACATAAAACTGACAGCTATTCAGAAAGACCTCCAGAGCAATTTTGGCTTAGCTCTACTGCTTATCTTACCCTGTCATCTTTTTAGAATATCTACAAGCTTCCAGCTAACTCACCAATATATATATTTTATTTTCACAAGCCAGCAGTAAATGCTTCTTTTACAACGTATACTTTGCCTAACAGATCGAATGTTGGAAAAATGCTTATGCATCTTAAATAAAAAGCTATTCAAATTTAAACAGTTTTATAGAGTAATAATATTTCATTTAGATCTGCCTATCAACGGCTGATTGCTTTGTCAGATTAGGTGGAACTTCAAATGAGACAGAGGCAAAGCATTTTATTATCATTAAATATTCCCACTACGGCAGCATTTGGAACGCAAAATCGGGTTTGGTGTTATGTCCAACTGCTAACAAGTACAGTTTAAAAATAAAACACAGCAGTTGCTGACCTAAAAGTGCTTGTGATTATAGTGTGCAGCAAGCATCCAACAGATAAAAGGAAAAGGGATGGAAAAGCAAAAGGGTAACAGGAGGGCTATCTGTGTCAGAGTCATAAGTACCAGTCACAGCACCCTCCCTTAACTATTAAGAGAATATTTTCCTCTCAATGCAACTCAAAGATAAATAGAGAACTTAAGAAGATGGCGTTAAAAACAGCCAACCAACCAACCAACCAAACAAACAAAGGATGGAGCATCACACAAACACACCAGGGATAATTTCAGCTGATTTATTATTACACTAGGAAGCTTTGCGTATAAACGTTAGAAAAATGGTGGAGATTTAGTTCCTTCTGAGAGCATGAGAAAAAACAACCTCAATACATTTATGTTACATTTTTATTGAAGTGACACATCACGTAAATAATAATATTATTCTGGTTCAAAGTTTTGTAATAACTTATTTCTACTGAAGAGTGAATTATTCAAAAGCAATCTGCAGCTCACCCTGAGCATATCCTTCCCTGATTAAGGTCCACCAGAGAACAGCACCTGACTTCACTGTGTTTCAAAGACATGCCTACACCCTGTTGCTTGGCAGTTTGATTTCAGTACATCATTTTGTCTGATGCCAGCCAATTTACTTACGCTGCTGCTGTGCAAAGTCTGGTCCAGAGTCCCCAAATGGTAAACATTTTCAATAGGGAAATGCTTCTTTTCTGAAACTAATTTGTTGTCTAGAATAACCACATTTCCTCCCCGTTTCTCACTCATTAGAGTCCAAAACTCAGTCCTCACCAGAGTGAAGAAGACAGATTTGAGAGCAGTCATGTATATCTGATGGGGTCCATGAGGCACATGATTCGTGCCATTAGAGAGCGAAATTCAGGAGAACGCCAAGTTCTGCTGCAGACAATTTACAATGACATAACCCTTGGCTAAAAGGAGCCGTGAAATGTGAGTATCCATCTAATGACCCAGTGGTCATGCCCAAAAGCACTAAAAAAACCACAAAAAAACCCAAACAAAAAAACCCAACCAAACAAAAAAAATTAATCTGAGATGGTGCTTTGTGATCATTAGCTGAAAAATCACACCTCTCAAGAAATGCATGGCAGGCACTTTTAATATAGCAGGAGAACCTTACACAAACGCTAATCTCAAAACACTCATTTGAAAATGCTCCGATGCTTTTACAACAATGGAAGAGATGACTGATTAGGTGCCAAAGTGGTTTGATGCCAGCTCTGACGAAAGCCTGTGCAGCTCTTGTGATTTCTCTTAAAACAGATTCAACTTTAAGTTGCAATGTCCTTCAAAGTACAGACAACTTTTTGCACCATTTCCAACTGTGATTTCAGAGCTGTGCCCTGCTCCTGTACAGCAGTGTTAGCCTAGCAGGCATGATACTTTTTGCTTATCCTAGCCTTCTGCACTACATTCCTACACAACTTATTCTGCATCTGAATTACTAGCTTTGTTGTTTTCTGAACAATGATTGACAAATACTCACATAGTTTACTTAAAAAGTGCTACAAAATACATTTTAGCTTTACATTTATCAAAAAGTGAATGTAAATGGGAATAAAGTAGGATAATCAGTGCTAAAGGTACATCTCCTAGAAGGTAAAAAATGAATGGAGCCCTGAATGCAGCCTATAACTGATTGGGATCCCCATGATATTCCAACTCAATAAAAATTTTTATATCAGAGAGCGCCAAACATTGCTTTCTAAAACTTGCAGTTGCTCCATTGATTTCCGTAGGGTGGGACTGATTTATTCCAGCCAAAGAGCTGTCCAGAATTATATAAAAGTATTGTGAGCTCAGAAATCCCAGTGGCCATGGTGTTAACACCAGATGGTTCTCATGCTCTTCTTGGTAAGATCAGGACCAGTGACTGCAATGTGGCTAATTCACACTGATCAAGAACTTACGTTTATCAATTATAATAATTTTATTCATGCACTATATAATAGAAGCCAGAGCTGACAACTCTCTGATTTATCCCTCACCATCCAGAACTCTTGCCACTGCAAGGGCACTTGATTTTTGCACCCATGCCCAGATCTACAGAAAGTATTCTCCTATAACAGAATTTACATGAACTGCTAAAGTAGAAAAGATTAAAATGTCCTACAGCACTACAGAAGTATGCTCCCCAATCTGTCCACTGCATGAACACAGATCCTGCTGATCACCAAAATCAGCATCTAACCTGATGAAAAAAAAAACCTATTAAAAACCTCTTTAAAAGCTAAGCTAAAAAACTACCAAAATCCCAGGCTACAAGCAGTATCAAAGGTTTTAATTCAAATCCAGTTTAAGTCCAATTCCTTCATCCATATATATTGTGAAGATGAACTCATTTCAGAACTGAAACCTGAATCTTTGCCTATAACAAAAGTAAAACACAGCAGCCCTGACCAAACAGCATTATTACAGAGTCAGATTTAAAAAGGGATAACTTCCAGTGGCTACAGCCTAATATAGCTGGAAAAGTTTATTAAGGTCCATCTTTATTTCTGAATACGCTTATAGAAATTTACCAGCTTATATAGATGAAGATTTCTCTACCTTATATACTCATTAGGATTCAGTCTTTATTTCTACAAGTGTGGTTGTATACTTCGTCTTACACTCTCACTACAACTCTCATGATCACCAGGTTTCAGTGGAGTTTTCATAAAAGAGCATAAGGAATGATCAGTAAGTTTTCCTCCCTCTTTGCACTGACTTCTAAAACAAATTCTGTGTTTTTACCAATTTTTTATTCAGAGCTTCACAGGTCCAACTAGAAAAAAGACCAATCAGCAACACAGCTCAGGGATGCATCAGAAGGAAGCACCCTGATATTTAGGAAGGACAAAGAATGGGTTTGCAATTAAAGGACAGTACAGAAACTTCAGATATTGAGTTGATTTCTAACTCTTTCAAATATGCTCTGTGTTACTATTCATTCACATAAGAGAGAGAAAACCAGCACAGTCTTTCTTCCAGCCTCTCTGAGCTTTCCTGGGAATGGAGGCACCTTGCCCTGAGCCTTGTGTAGCAGCAGAGTCCCACTTTGAATCTGGCTTTTAGGCACCACCATAAAATGAGCCAAAAACACTTACTATAGAATCATGGAATAGTTTGGGTTGGAAGGGACCTTCAAAGGTTATCTAGCCCAATCCACCTGCAATGAGCAGGGACATCTTCAATTAGATCAGGTGCTCAGAGCCACATTCAGCCTGGCCTTGAATGTCTCCAAGGATGGGGCATCAACCACCTCTCTGGGCAACCTGGGCCAGTGTTTCACCACCCTCATTGTAAAAAATTGCTTCCTCATGTCTAACTTGTAGCTCCTCTCCTTTAGTTTAAAACCATTATCTCTTATCCTGTTGCAACAGGCCCTGCTAAAAAGTCTCTTCCCATCTTTCCTATAGGCTGCTTTTAAGTACTGAAAGGCCACAATAAGGTCTCCTTGGAGCTTTCTCTTCTTCAGGCTACCTCAAATGGTACAGCACATTTCCAAAACAAGTGTCTCTCTGCACTGGCACGAAGCAGAGGCAGGGCAGAATGAGAGGGAGACAGAAGTAAAGAAATCCAGTCTTCAGTGCAAAGTTCAGAGGAGTAAATATTTCTAATACAACAAAAATAGCCCTGTACTGCTGCAATGCTCCACCTGGGGCATGACAATCAATGGCAGCTGTTGGGAGCATCATAGAAGAAGGGTACAGAGAAGAAAACTTCTCTTGCATTATGAGTGGAAATGAGTCTCAGAAGCTTGCCTTCAATATTTCCAAATGGATATCTCTGTAGCAGGCAGCAGAGGCTGAATTCCTCCGCTCATTTCTGATTTCAGCCTGCATCCCCCCCAGTTCCACGGTGGAGAAAGTAAGAACCTGTAGGGTGTGGATGTGGAAAGAAAGCAAGAAGGAGCTCTAGTGGCTGCACTTGCACCTGGTGGCACGTCCCAAAAAGTGATGGTTCCATATCTGCCAAAAGCATCACAGGAGGCAGAGAAGGAAAGCAGATAAGAAAAAACATCCTTGATCATTTGCCCTTGCCATGTCCCTGGTGAGAGAAGCCACTCGCCTGTGTAGGAGAATCTGCTGGATCACATCTGCCCCTGCCAGCTGCCCTCTAACCAAGTGCTTTAGTGTGGTTTCTGCTCTCCAGCACCACTTCTTCCAGACAAAAAGAGCAGGCCAGGTCAGACAAACCTGCTGTTGGATGTTTATCTTGGCAGCTGTTCATTTTTTTCTTTATTTTTAGTAGTCTGATGGGGCCTCAGTGGGCACCACTGACTCTCAGGCTCATCCCTTAAGTGCTTCTGCAGGCTGGATTAGTCCCACATTCTTCTCAGGGCCTTCAGTTCTGACCGCTGAGGTGAGTATTTTCAGCCGGCATCTTCATTACATCAAACAGTTATTATCACACTGAGCGCTCTTTTCATTAGCCAAACATTCCTCTACACTCTTTTAAGCTGAAACCACTACTTCTACTTAATGGAATAGCAATTAACTTGAAATACTTGGCTTTTTACTGCAATGCATCACTCTTTCACAGTCTGATATGCTAATAAAAATTGTATGCTAACATAATGTATAAAATATCATCTCTGATTTTAAACTAAACCAAAATTTATTGGCTCCAACAGTGCAATACTGATCTACCCAATGAATGTTAATGTATTAACTTAGGTAGCAGAGTCTTACACTATAGGGGAACTAAATCAGAGTGGAGCAAACCATACAGCAGGAGAAAATCTCTGTTTTCCTGTTTCAACAGAATTTCAATTCTACTCAAACCTGAATGCAGCTCCAGACCGAAAAGTAAACTTGAAATGACAAGGTATTTTCTCCTACATGGCAGCTCTCAAACTCAGTAAAATATTCCCTCAACCCCCAAGTAAACAAATGAATAGGCAATCTTGCTAACGAACATCTTAAGTTCTTTTACTTCTTCTAAGGCATCATTAGCAATTATATGATGCTGGCAGGACAAATTATGCTTCTTAGTTATATCTCTACAACCCACCTCTCTCCTGCTTATGCTCTTAATCCTTATCCAGTTTCACTGAAAATGCAAATCTTTACAATTATGACTGTAGGGATAATGGTACAACATCACAGCAGTAAAAATGCCCATTTACCTCAATGGTGCTTAAACTCCAAGCCTTGTACTGGCATGGATAAACATAAATTAACTGCAATGTTATAAATGTTTAAGGTACTGTTGAGCAACCACCACCAAAAAACAAGCCAGCAAACAGCAGTGGTACACTCCATAGAGAGCTACACCCATTCATTTCATCTGAAAGAGGAAGCTGATGCAATGCAAGATGACATGAGAAAGTGATGACTGATTTAGATCCTCATGAATAACAAAGTACTCCCTGACTCCATGAAGGAGCAAATAACTACAGGAAGTAACTGAAGTACTGAGACAAAACTTACCAGCAAATTAAAAAAGAAAAATCCAAATACGGCGAGACAGAAAATTTTCCAGGAAAAAAAATCTCCAACAGCTGTACAGTTTTGGTGTCTCTTCTGATTTCAAGTTGTGTACGCTTTTTTCCTGCTCAAATTGGACACAGACATGTTTACCTTATCCATTTCTAAAAGTTATTGTTATATATCCAATTCCAGCTCTGTTCATTATGCATTTACTGATTTGGAATTTCATCCTGCAAACGAGCTGTTATTGAAAATCTTTCAAGAAGTGTCTCTTGTGACCTTTGAGATGTCTTCTTAAAAGAAACATAATTCTGAAATACAATTGTGCAGCAGACCTTGCACACTGATGTCTCGCTGAGTAAACTCAATTAAGGTCAAAGTCAACTGCTATTTTGTTACTCTCTGGTACTAGAAACTAACCCAGGAATAAGCTGTTTCAGCTTGAATAAGGAATATTATTAATGAAATGGACATTTATACTGTCATTAATGCATTATGAAACAAATAGATGTGCTGGAAGTTTGACTTGAAAAAGCTTTCATAACATTCTTTATTTATCCATCCTATTGCAAAATTTTAGTTACTAATAAAATGTACTAGTAAACACAGTCACTTGAACTAAATATGTACAAGAGAAAGTTAAAAGTATCAAGCTATAAAAAGTCATAATAACAAAGAAGTGGCAACACCAGGGGAAGACCAAATGCCTCTCTAACCCAAGACACCATTACCAACAATGGCCAACAACAACTGTTCAGGGGAAGAGTATGAGAGCAGGACAACTGAACCAATGGAGGTTCCTTCCCAATGACAGCATCGGAGCTACATCATAGTCACTCACCCTGGAGTGCTGATGTACCCCACAGGATACATCAGTACTCACACTGAATAACCATGGCAGTTTTATGTATGCATTGCTTTTTCTTAAATTTAAAATACAGAATGTAGCCAGTTGCCATTATTTGGTCTCTGAAATTAAAAAAAAATAAATAAATACAAACTGTAGACAGGTTCACTTCCTATATTTCAATTTTATGACACTTTAACTGCATTGAATTCGAGAGCAGTAACACTGTAGTATAACTGTAAAAGTATTATGTTGAACTAGTGCAATTCTTCTGAAGAACATGGCCATTTACACTAGTATTCTAATAAAATAATATTTGTAACAGAGTGCCTGGTGAGATAAATTAGTCATATTGTAAATAGTCATCAGGGCTATAGAAAATCATAGCTTCTCATGACCTGCTACTTGTGTACAAAGCAAGTGACTGAAATGATGTAAATATTAAGATGGTATCTTTAGCAGGCACTCCTCTGCCCTGGAGGGAGAGAGTTGACAACATCGCCTGTGCACTTCCAGCTTCCCCGCGGTTTAATGAACACCCAAGCTGCAGAGATACACATCCTCTCTGAGAAGCAGTTCTGCTGGTTAAAAAGACAATGGAGAAGGAGTATAAACACATTGCTCGGTCACTAAGGGTTAACATCAGGAAGGTCAAAGGCCAGCTACAGCTGAATTAGACAGTTATGCAAAGGGAAACAAGAAGAGCTTTTACAAGCAACACCAACAGCAAAAGGAAGGTCAGGGAAAATGGAGATCCAGAGATGAATGGAGATGAATGGAATCCACTGACAGGCAATATAGAAAAGCCTGCTTCCAGAACTCTGCATCTACCACAGCAGTTTGGGAAAGGGATAGGTAGCTAGCTGACAGTGGGGAAGTAACTAGTTAGGGACTCGTCAGCAAAACTAGATTTATTTATTCAAACACCTGGGACTGGATGGGATTCATCTAAGGGTGCCAAAAGAGTTAGCTGACGTGACTGTGTGGCCATTATGTATGAAAAAATGCACACAAGCAGAGTAGGTCCTCAACAGCCAGAAAAATACTGATATTACACTTATTTTCAGAAAAGCAAGTAGGTCCAAGAGAACCACAGACCAGTCAGCCTCACCTCAGTCCCTAGACAAGATAGGGAATAAGTTCCTTGGAGACGGCTTCCAGACACATGAAGGACAAAACAGCAAATAAAAACAGTCAACACAAACAGACCATGCTTGACTGAGTTGACTGCTTTCTATTACAAAACAACCGGCTATGTGGATGAGGAGAGAGAGGTAGGTGCAATATACCTTGACTTATCAAGGTTTTTGACACTGTGACCCCCTCCAAACTGATTTGGGAGCTGATGAAATAAGGGCTGGGAGACTCTTACATCAGTTGAAAATTGGTTGGTTGGACTGCCAGTCCTGAAAGGTGATAATTTATAGCTTTACAACCGCTTTGCAGCTGGTAATGAGCACAGTACCCCAATATCAACAGTAGTCTGGTATTATTCAATATCTTCAACTACTTGAGTGATACGACAGGCCCCTCAGCAACTTTGCGGACAACAGTACATTACCATTTATCTTAATCTCCCTCCTGAGAAATTCAGTTCAGAAAGACCTTGATAAATGGAGGACTGGGACAACAGAAACTTCTTCACATTCAACAAAGGTGCAAAGTTTGGTGTCTGAGGCACCACTGTAGGCTGGGAACCGATGGGCTGTGTAGCAGCCTTGCTGAAATGACCCGGGGGTCACAGTGCCTTCCAAACTGAATATGAACTAACAGCCTGCTTTCTTCATGAGTAATACAAACACCATACAGAAGCCACGCTACCCACAATGGGAGGTTAAAGCAGTTGGGCTTTGTTAGTGTGGCTAAGAGGCAATCTAAGAGCAGCCTACAGTTGTTTAAGGAGCAGCTGGAATGATAGACTCAAACTTGCCTCAGTAGTAGCAGACAGTGCAACAAGTTGCAAACATCACAAAGTACAACTTGGATGGTTCAGGTGGGACAAATGTGATTAAACAAAAATCAATAGCAAAGCAGCAATGAAATAGGCTGCCCGGAGAGATGATGCAATCTCTGTTCTTGGAGGTTTTCAAGACTAAGCTGGATAAAGCCACGGATCACCAGGTAATGGTTTTGATTCAAGACTTCCCAAGGTCCCTTCCAATGAACTTTTCTATGATTCAGTTAGAAGATTATTGCCCAGCTTCCCCACAGAGTCCTCCTGCCAGATATCCCAGTTCCCAGAAGTGCAGCAGGTGGGGTTAAACAAAGCCATGTTTTTTAGGCTGCATAAAGTAACCAAGCTTGTTTTGGATGGAACAAGGTCAGGAAACATCTTAAACAACCATATCTGTGGGAAGATCTGAGAAAAGAGTTACTTCCAGCAAGACAGCCAGGATAAGCAATTGAGGATGGGCTGGAAAAAAAAGCTGCAACATGTTTCAGTGTTGGCAATAGCTGCTGTCAGTACCTGCACGCTTCTTGGCTTCTGCCAGGATTGCTCTCCCAGCACACAAAGAACGCTATACCTTGCTCACCTCCTGGCACTGGCTCTACCAATGGCTGCAGGAAGTTTCATGCCTTGTCCTCTTTTTTTTTGTTGTTCCTGATTTCCAACCAAACAGGCAGGTCCAGCTCGCTGACATGTATTACATTCTCAAACAGTGAAACTCATCAGATCTGGAGTTCAAAATTTATCACACTATATATCCAATCAGAAACACCAACCATGCTGAACACAGCCTTAACATCTCAGCCACAAGTCCATAAAAAAAGCAGTTTAGAAGCTGATTAGCAAGATCCAATTAGCTGATCAGTCAAGATCCAATGCACATAGGTATACAGAGTGCAAATCTAATACAATGGTGTCACGATGATGGATGAAGAGTTAAGAACAGTCTAAACTTTAGCTAATAGCTTCTGATGGTGTGGCACTGGCAGAGAAAATCCAGTGGCTGAAAGTGTGTCAAAAGCCACAAAAAATAAGTCAGGGATACTATGGGATGCAGTGTTTGGTATATTCTTTCCAAATAAGATAAAAATCAACATTATCTTCTTCTGTCTGAATCTCCCAAAGCAATGATAGGTCAGACCGGCATGTTATTTATACTTATTTAAAACAGATTATATTCATCTGATCCAATCTCTACCACACTGAAGACACACCTGCGCATTGGGACATCTGAATACAAACCCACTAGTTACCAGAAAGCTGCTGAGGCAAGATGGTTTGGTCCCTCCGTCAGGCCTCAGACTGTCCAAAAACTAAGCCTGGGCACAGGGAGCATAATGAAACATTTCTAGGGATTTGTCTCAATGAAGAGACATCTAGAAGTTGTGTATCTAGCCTCAGCTAGTCATTTGGGTTACTTTAACTATCAGTCTAAAGAGATGGTTCCAGTTGTGCTGGAGTCCTGTGTGAGATGGATGAATAAACCCTCCCATCTGCTTCCTTCCCCTCCCACCAAGGCAGCTACATCTCTCCACTCCTACCATAGGATAGAACTCATTTCAGAACAATATGACAAGCGGTCCATCATGAGGGAGGCTTTGAGAGGATTTTTATCTCTGTCTCTACAGCACAGAATCTGCTCTGTGACTGTGTGCTGGAAGAGAAACACTAGGTAAAAACATTGCTTAACTAAATTTTTCACTTTTGGAAGGGCGATTATTCTGACATCAAGAATTTCTCACCCAAGGATATGAAGAGGTCCTGACCGTATCCGGAGATGCACAAAGGAGATGCACAACATACATATGCGTATGCACAGATTTATCTATATAGCTCAAAGCAAGCTTGGTCTTGAAATTGCCTAAACCTGAAATACTGATGCCTATATGAATCAAGAGAATGCTGAGAGAGAAAAGATCTCCTGGGATCAATTTCAATCTTTGGATGAACACATACACATCAAACTGATTTCAGCGGAGTGCAAAATTTTCCCCTTAAGAGTTCTAATTTATGTGAAATCACCACAGGAATATTAATTCCTAATCCACAATACAATTTTTTTTTTTTGCTACATATTTTGCTGTTACCACATAGTCCAAGTTCCTACTAACACCATCAGGAGCTCTACAAAACATGAAGCATTGTACCACCATTTCCTGCCAAAGGAAATTAATCTTAAAATGTTGAGTACTAAACATAAAGAAAACCCCCACAAACCTCCTGCAACTCAGCCCCACTGTCTGTGTTTTATAAATTAGATGTTGGCTGTTGTGTAGCTCTGCTCAAAAAGTATCTGTACTTGTGCTTATTTCAACTAAGAATTCTTTCAACCATCTTTAAAACAAAGGTAGGAAATGGTAACAGAATTGTAAATAATCCAAATTATTTCTTTTGACAGAGAGACAGGAAATCACTGTTTTAGTTTCTAAATCCTGAGTTTAAGAAGTTCCCTTATGAGGAACATTGGTTCATTTTTTAGTGAGCACATGCTTCAACAAAGAAAATTAAAAAGGGTGGCACTAAATGACAACTAGCAACACCAATTTTGATATCAGAACATGTTTTTTCCTCAAATTAACAGAATAGTGACAATAATGAAGTTTTCTTTTTCCCTCTCATGTGATACCCATTGCCTGAAGATGTTTCTCCATTCCCAGGTCTGCAGAAGGTCAGGCTACCGTCACAAAGATGGCTCTAGAGAATGGAAACTGCCACCCATCACACCCAATAAGAGCATTATCAAACATTATCTTTTCCCCAGACTGTATATTTGGGGCTGGATTTATGGCATAGTTTACATTTTATTTTCCAAGAGAAATGTTTCAGTGAAATAGAATTCACCAGCCTGTAGTTTATTCCACTTATCAAGGAGGAAAAGAAAAGGAAATGTGTAACTCTCCTGAAAAGGCACTCAGCACTCAAAGCCCCACTAATGACAGGGAAGGAAACAGAAGATTATCCTCATTCCTAACCCTAACTTGGCTTTAAATGGTTAGGATGGCAAAAATAAGAACAATGACATGCTGCTTCGCTTGGCACTTAACACAGCACAACACCTGGAGCAAGAAAGAAACCAAAAAAATAAAATACTAGAGCACTGTACCTGATCTTGAAACAAATCCCATGTATTACTGACAGCTCTTTTCTTTCAGAGCCATCTAGTGTTTCTTGCTATGTCCTTTCTGCTAAATAGAACAATCTTTTCATCCTTTTTGTACAGATCAGTGTGCAAGGGTTAGAGGTCAAGACACAGAGTAGATGTCATTAAAAGCCTGACAAGGTAAAGGTTCCAGTACATGTAAGACCATGAACTGCTCCCACAACTGATCATTTTCAGACCTGAGTATGGTTAAAATTGAGGGGACTCGGTACTAACCAGAACTGAAGCTGCATACAAAAATACATAACACAGCTTTTAATTACAGCACTCAGATCCTTCTGGGGAGGGTCCTAATGACCAGGTATTTTTTGTGCCAAGCTATGTCCCCCTCCCAGCAGGGATCGTCTGTCTTCTCTCAATTGACCTCTTCCAGCAACTCCTTTTAAAGTAGGGAAAAGGCCATACAACTAAGCAAAAAAAGTCTACCACTAATGAAAAGTTAAATGATATTAAAAAAAACCCCACACTTTGGCCTCTGCACTGCTACCAAAGAAGCTTCCTCACTCCTAAAAACAGTACAGTAACTTTTATCAATTTACACCCCAAAGTCTTATAATCTTTCTTGAAAGCCTCTTTCAGAAGAAAATGAACTCAGAATAAAAAGCAACAATTTAAAAAGCTCTTGCAGTCACTCCAACAATCATTAGTATTAATTCTGTCATCATCTAGCCCTAACATACCTTCTGAAATGTTTTTGTCTAATGCTTCTGAAAAGCGCATCTCTCTCCTGCTTCCCCTTCTCCAATTCTGAGGTACTCCTAAAGTCATAAACTTTTAGAAAAATTGCATCATCACACACTTTGCTCTGCATCCACAAGGACACTGACCCTTCATTCCTTTTAAGAAAAGCAAATAATTATTGTGAATTGCAAATAAAACAGTATTTTACTCTTCCTCTCTTAGCTCTTCAGTACTGTTTGTCTACCAGTGTTTTCAGTACCATTTGTATACTAATTAGTAACGCTGCACTACAAATAAAGTCTTATGAGATGGTTAAGAGGTTTAAAAGACAAACAGAAATTGTTACACTGTAATGAGTTTGTGACTAATTTTCACCATGAGCTTAACCAGCAGTGATATAGGTCACCATGTAAAACAGGCACCTTAACTGTACTTACACAGAAGCTTCTGGTGGATTAGCGCGTTCAGCCAAAATCATCTGGGCGTTTATTGTTTCACAGGACACAGGGCCTGAAACTGTGCACTGTGCTATACATCATGCCCTTATTTTTACTAATGTTTGAATGAAAAAATAGCTTTTTGAAAAGCATTCAGTGTTGACTGGAAGAAATCAAGGGATAGAGACGGTACAGTCTCCATCGTTCATTCATCCCTTCTCATGTTGAAAAGAGTGTCTTACTTCTGCTTTGACTTTATCTGGTTTCTGTTTCTATTACTCATTTTCCACTAAATTAAAAAAAGCCTGTAGCACTCCCTATATCGTGTCCATGGAGGAATTTGTACACTGTAATCAAGCTCTGGCTCACACTCGTTTTTGCTAAAACAAGCCTGATTTTTTCATGTTTATTGTATAAGATGCATTACTCAGGCCCCATATCACTCTGGTGTCTGTCTCATGTGCTGTTACCTTTTACAACTTCCTTTTGGAAGGGGATGAGGACTGACTCAGCACTCCAGCACCAGTTCCATCAGTGACACGCACACTGTAAAGCCACCGGTCCTGTTCCTGAGGGTTACTGCCCTACTTATGTGTACTCACAAGTTTATGAGTTCGTTTTGTCAAAGCCCCTCCTGAGGTGCATCTTCACTACCATCCTTCAAAATATACCAGTCACTGCTTGCTGGGACACTGTAACCCCATTCTGACACAGTCAATCAGAGATCACCCTTTAAAGCAGAAACTACTTCAGGGTTTTTTTTTTATTGGCTTAGCCTGTCCAGACGACCATACTGTTCCATATGACTACCTTGTCTTCTTCATTATGCACATCCACTAAAGACGTCAGCAGCAATTTTGTGTGCTTCAAGATTATTGATCAAAGCTTCGTTCATCTACAACCCAAAGAGCCATAAACCCAGTTCAATCTTTATTCCTTACAAACAAGTATTTTGTGGTAAATGTCATATTACTTTTCAAACCTATTCAGATCACCACACTATAATCTGTTTCATATGGAAATTGCATTGAAAAAAATTGAAGGAAATCAGCAAAGACGCAAAACTAGGGCCAATGTCCCATTTCACTCCAGCTCTTTTCATCACTCGGACTATCTGAAAAGCCACAAAAAAGAAAGAAAAAGCAGAGCTAATCAACACTCACCAAGTGACTCAGCTGTTGCGGAGCATATAGCAAAACCAGGGAGAAAGAGAAACACATCTGTAGTACACTGAAACAACAGCAAATATAGCCACTGCCACACCTTTCATAACAGATTTACTGTGAAGTGCTACTACAGCTTAAAACACTGCGCGGGAAGAATGTCCAGATTCATCTTAGTACTCTGTGTCACCTGACAAATTAGCATTTTCCAAATTCTTATGGTCACAAAACCACGAGAGTGCACCCCTCGTATCATCCAATACGGGCATATTAAAAGAACTTTCCTAATCCCATTATGTAGCAGAGGAAACAAGTTGTAAATAAGTGGTAAAACTTAAATGTCTAACAATAAATGTACGATTGACAGGATAATACTTCACTTTCCTCATAAGTTGGTGAGAGTTAACCAAGAGTTAGTCAAGGGCCTCTCTGGATCTTAGGGACTAAAGACTTTTAAAAGCCACCAAGACCCTACATTCCAGTAGCTACAAAATATGATTTCAAGCTGCAAAATTGCAGCCTGAATTCAAACTTTGAACATCTCAATTTTTTATTTTTCAACTAAATGGTGTCTTAATGTTACCCCTACATATTGCTGCATTCTCAAGAACGAAGATAAAATTTGTGACTTACCAATGTGAGAAAGGCCACAGCAGTGATTTGTTTGATTTGTTATATTTAAGAGCAACAAGTGCTGCCTCCTGCCCAGCAGGTAGTTAAGGGACCAGGAGAGGAGGAGGAAATACCACTGGGGGAAGAGCACAGGAGGTTGCTTTGAGGCAAGGGAGCACTGACAACCATGGTAGATGCAGCTACTGTGGTGCAGCACATGGTGAGGAGGTGAAGTCACACAGCACAGCAGGTATGTTACAAACCCATAGGAAACCAGGTCTTCATTGCAGTTCTGCTCATGGAACAACTTGTCCTTCATCATGATTGCCCAATCGAGGAAGTATTATATTCATCCTCTCCAGTGTCAGGCCTTACTGGCATAACTCTACACCTAGCCAAAGACTTCATTCATTGTCCTTTTATTCCTGCAATTGTGAATCATCTCCACCTGTGCATATTCATGCCTAAGCCTGCAATTAACCTGCCAGCCATATTACTCATGGTTAGAAATTGCCAGGTTCCTATTATTTATTTATTTTTGTTTTGGCAACGAAGATATGGTAAATACATATACATTTAAACAGTACTCTATATATTCTCTAGCCTACACCTGATTATTAAGAGCAAGTGACCCTTATCACACTCAGATACAAAGTCAACATCCTATGACAGAACAGCTTATCTGAATTAGGTACTCAAAGACATTTAAGGACTAATTAAAACTTGGTACAAAATAAAAGGAAAAGTGACATGCAAATCTTTCACCAAAACCTTGTATTATAAAGAACAACTGTTTACTTAACAAAATACATGTAAATAACTGTGTTTGGATATCAAGTATTAAAAATTAGGTTGTTTTTTCTCCAAGTTCTGTCTTCCCATCAGCATGAGCACAATGCTAACTGTTCATACTTCTCAAACACTAAGGACTTAGCACTGTTAATCTGAGGTTAGCTAGTACTTTGGCCGTGTTTTCAAAAGAAAAGATCCTGAGGCCTAGCTTTTCAGCTTTAGAAACTTCCAACCAGCTGCTCTTAGAGCAGCAAGCTGGTCACCTAAAATGAAGATACATTAATCAACAGTTGTTATTGAAGTCACTGCTTTGTCTCAAATTTTCACCTCCTTTTTCTCAAAGAAAAATGTCCATATACATTGAGTGCCTAGCACTGAAGAACTATGTTGCAAGCTGATGTACCTAAAAGTTCACTTGCTCGATTATTTTAAATACCTATGCAACAGAATCACGGCAGGCTTGCCCAAACTGCCTCACCTTGGATGGCCCCCACTATCAAAGTATAATCAATTAGAGTTTTCAGGATGTATTCTGTATTTGGCTTTCAACGTCGCATTTCAGCCCTTTTGAATTATTGGGGATGCTCCCTGCCATTCAGGGCTCTTGAAAAGAGATGATCTGAAAGTTACAGGTAAGGTAACAATGTTCTCTTACACTATCAATGAACATTTTGTCTACAACCTTAACAACATTCTCATAAATGTGATTACTACACAAGCTGAAAGAACCTGAATGTCTGTGTTATACGCAGACTAACATTATGGTGTTACAGACTGAAAACAAAGAGCGGCTTCAAACAACCACACTGCTGGAGGAAAAAAAGGCAAAGGGAGGCTCCTCTTGTACCTAAGCAGCTTTGAAGCTAGAAGCATTAGAGGCAGGTCTAGACAAGCATCAAGCCCATAAAGTAAACTAAAAACATGTAGGTAAAATTTGGGACTCTGAGCCTTTACAGAGTCTCCTAAACCAATTATTTCATTGTTGATATGCTACACTGCTTTCAGAATCAAGCTTCCTATTAAAAATCCTCATGCATAGCATAAATAAAAACCACAGGAAATATAATACAAAGAAATGTAATTAATAGCTCTGGGTTGATTATTTCACAGTACTTTACACTTTTGATTTCTCAAAGTCATATAGTCAAGTCTTGCTTCTTTATAATAGACATTAGAGAACAAATTATAGACTTAAATGCACAGGGACATGGAACTAGAAGTCAATCTATTATAAAAAGTGTTCTCCTGACTGCACTGCAAGTAGGGTAGGAAACAAAAATTTCAATCCTGCAGTTACACCATACGAAGTGGTAAAACAGAATTTGTGTGACTCAGTTTTGGTAAATTATTATAATATAGATTACTCAGATTTTAAATTTTAAACCAAGAATGAAGCATGTGTTTCCACTTCTCATGTCCGAGAAAGAAAATTACTTAATAGCAGCTGGGGATTTGTCATGGTCTTGGCACCTTGTGCAAGAGGCCCATGGTAGTTATACTGTTATGGCTTCACATACCCCAAAATAGTGAGCAAGTCCATAAGTAAATCATCCCTGAGGCTGGGCCAAACTCTTCTGAGTTGGGTTATTGAATCTGGAATGCTTGATCAAGCTGGGAGTGGTGCTGAGGCGTCTGCTCAGAGATGGGCAACCACTGATTTCTTTCTGCCCAGTTTTTAAGTACGGCAGTATACAGTGACGTATCTTTATAGCAACATATACAGTATGATTTATGTGATGAATTCTGATTTTTTACTAAAAAGTTCTAAACTGTCATTTTAAGGTTGCATTAACAGCCCCTCCCTCCTGAAAATTCTGTTAACATTGAAGTTGATTATACCAGTCTTGCTCCTTAAGGCATTTGTCTGAACTTACGGAATAAATACATGTAACATAAAAATCACTTTCCACAGCATGCAAATGTATGTTATTGTATAAAACATTCAGGTCTTATTTCATTAAAAGAAACATAGAGTCTTCAACACACCCAGTTCTAACAGGTCCTAAAAGACAATCTTCAGAAAAGTCTTTTCAAGTTTGAAATATAAAACTCCTTTTCCCTAAAGCTCTCTCTGCTCTACACCTTTTGCCATTTCCCAGTGTCAACCATCACCCTACCACTTAAGTTCAGAAAGCTGGAGGCACTTTCTGTTTCTTCCCCTGTCCAAGCAGCGTTCATGCAGTGCTACTTCTTCACAACGTCTCTCAGATCATCTCTTTTCCAAAGCAAGATAAAAACTGTTCTTCACATCCTACCAGCTCCCATCTCTATTGCTGATCCATTCAAGAACTGTAGGTCTACCCAAATCATAGACTGGCTGCGTCAGCACAAATATTTCTGGAGTGTCCTGGGGTCTCCAATGCTCTAACAACTTCTGACTGCACAATTCTAAAAACTTATCTTGGCCTTTTGTCCTCTAACAGCATTTAAACTTGCTATTGGATAAATGTTCTCAGAAATCACTGTGGGTTTTTTTATACATGAAATGACCAGTAACATTAAGCTCAACTAACATTTTTCCCAGGACTGAATTTGCCAAAAAATGATAAGGCCAAAACCTAAATACCATCCATGTGGACTAGACAGCTTGCCTAAGCCAGCAGATCTCCAACCTCATTCTAATTCTGAGGACGCCAAGGATGACTGCAGCTTTCCACAGACCTTCAGCATTTTCTGTCAGTGGAGATCGGATCGGATCTTTCACAGACTTCGTTTGCAATGAGATCTGTGCAGTATGGTTCTCATGTGTATTCCCTGAATTCCCAAACCTCCTGCTGTCATCCACAGTCACTCCTGGAGCACAGGCAACACAGAAGCCACTTCTAGATAGCATCTTAACACACACAAATCATGTTTTCCATGGGGAAATGATACTCATCGTGTGCACATGACCAGAAATCTCAACATATTTTTTGGTTTCATTGTTGAAAAACACAAAGCTTTTGATAAATAATCTCTTTCCTCAGCAGAAGAATTATGACTGACTGAAACCACACTGTACAGTTCACACCCAGGTGGTTTTGCTGGGCAGAAAGCAAATGGAAACAAGAAATTGCACAAAAAGGGTAATCTCTAAACATGGCCTTTTCAGGTCCTAAAGTCTGACATTCACTTCTGCCAACAAAAGTGTTCTGTACTACACAGGACACAGACAAAGAATGAATAAGACTTTCTGAAGTGGTAAGTGGTTGTTTGTGCAGTGATTATCTCACGAGGTTCCCAGTCCTAGCTTGAACATTATGGTCAGTATAGCAACAAAACAGACAATAAAAGACACGGCTAGTCAGAACCTTTGCCAGTCCCAGAAAAGAGGTGTGTACGTTAAAATACTTTTAAGCAAAGCTGAAATACCACACCTTCCAACTTCTGTGTTTATGCGAGACACTTAATCATTACTTGTTTAAAAAACAGGATGTAAACAGAGTTTATAAGGGGAGTGAAAGCGCGTGGGGCTGCTCATGATCATTTCCTGTCAGGCTTCACCAGCTGCTTCTGTGACCTGCGCTAAGCAAGAATCAGGAGTAGGAAATGCTAAGAAGTGTTCCACTATGCAGAATTCCAAGCAGATTTTTAATAATAAATATGAAAACCAATGTACTGATCTTATATTAAAATATTTTGTAAGTTGTCCTCAATAATATTAAACATTTATGCTTTTCTCCTACATGGGATTTCTATTTCTATATGTTTTCTATATTTGTTGAACTCTTTCCAAAAATTATGAAGTTGGAACATTTGACTCCTCTGGAGGTTAAAAAGATTTTAATCTGATAATTAAATTTCATACCATTATGGAGGATTTCCCCTTTAGAAATTTAATCGGTAATTTGCGTTGTACAATTACTACTACAATTATATGTTCTCCTACTAAACAAGTAAGAGATGTACATGGGACACACATCCTACTCCATGCTTCAAATTTATTTTGAAATCTTTTTTTAATCAAGAAAAGAAGATGAAGAACGAGCAAACATGGGGAAGTGCCAAGGTATGTTATGTAGCTTTGTGGCTTTTTCCTCCTGGATAATGTATTCTTTGTTGTTGTTGTTGTTGTTAGTTCCATCTGTGTTCTAAGAAACATTATAGCATAAACCAAACCACCAGCATTTTGTCATCAACAATCAACGAAGATGACTAATGTACCAACAGCATAGTGCCCCCAGCCATCCCCTTCGCTACAGTCAGGTGCTACCTTCAAAATCTGTCACTAACCTCTACTAGTGGTATACGGGTCAGCATCCAAGCACTTACTCTGACTCAGTCTGGTACCACTCTCATAATGCCACCTCAAACCCAATCCTTTAGATTTATGTGTATACAGTCTAACACTGCAACAGCTGCTCATCGAACAATACCCTCAGTGGGACCGCACATTACAAACATTGTTTTTCCAGAATAACTTCTTTCATCTTCCAGATAGTGAACAGTGAACTCTAACCCACATTACAGAGTACTCACCTTCAGTCATTAACTTAGATTATTCATGAAAGTGGGGCCAACCTGGAACTACCTCTTGAAGTACATTCCCTAAAACTTCAGAATTGGGCATTAGGAAGCACGTACAAAATTCAGCTAACGCACTTTTGATTTTAAAGGAAAGCTAAAATGTTGAAGGCCCTCAAACAGGAAAAGCCAGCATGGTCTTGGGATGTTTTGAAAGTGCATACCAGCTTCCTACCACTAAAATAATAGGTTTCTCCTTTAATTTCATTTACTCATTTCTGCTACTACTCAAATGTCCAAATTTTCCTTCTTGCTCTGCTATTTTTCCTTTTTCTATACTCTCTCTATTGGCTTTTTCTTCTACAAGTACATTCACAAGTACATTTTTTCAGTTTCATAACATTCAAACTCCATGTGCTTGTCTTTTCACTTTTCCATGGCCCTAGTTCTGCACCAGCCTTTCCCTTTAAATTCTCCTTAAAGCTGGTGAGCATACTGGCTCAATGCTGCTGCTGGAAAGAAGCTAAGAGAAATTAAGGAGCAAAATTACCTGAGTCTGAGCATTCCGAAAAATGCTGTGCTTGTTAAGATCTAAGTAATGCAAAGGTAAATGCAAAAGTCCCTTATTAACATAAACAGCAGGAAGAATGTATGAACATTATCATGCAAAACATCTATCCATGAACTGCAATAGTTTACAATATTGCTTATCAACTAAAAATACAATAAGAAGAATGAAAAAGATCTGAGACATGAAGACAGATTTAGAAAAATTCAGTATGTTCCACTTGGAAAGTGGGCCATACTCCTGTAACTTTTCTGCATCCTCAGTATTTCTTCTGTTCACTTAATTACATTCCAAACTCCAAATTTTGGCTAACACATTTGCATATGCTTTGTACTTCAAAGGCTGACTTGCTTATTAGCATACCCTAGTTCCTGTTACTTGTATAAATAACTCTGAACAGGAATCACATTGATCTAACTGCACTTGATTTCTATTCTCTGTATTGGGAATTCTTCAGATTCGAGCTCCCGTGGAAATTTTCAGTTGGTTTGGTATAAACAATTTTTGATTATGTGCTTCTATAGGGAAACAAGAAGTTTTTCATTCATAAAAGAAATTAATTTTGTTAGGAAAGTTACAAATGCTTGAGGGCTCAGTGGTAGCAAAATGTTGATGTCAAAACAAATAAACTAAGATACAATGTGCTAAATACAAAGTGTTATATACAGAGATTAGTAGAAGAGAGAATTTTATCTGATTTTCAAATACTTTTGAAAAAAAGACTTCTCAGACCTAGAATTTTACATAAAAATAGTTCAGTTTTGACAGAGTTAATTTTACACATTTGAAAAAGTATTAGTAAGTTCATTTCATTTAGCAAGATCCTTTTTTGCAAGTAAAATAAAACTATTAAAGTACAATCTATGGTACACAGGTCAGGCAAAGTGCATATACAGGCTTGTTCAGTTCTAACTCATGGCAGCACTTAGGGCCCCCAGGCTAAACTTCAGATGACTATTATGGCCACTGAGAAGCTGCTGAATCAGACCTGTTAAAATGTCCTTTGACAAAACACAGGGAGGACTTTATCAGGATTCTTCCTCCTCATCTGTTCAGTCTATAGCCACTCCTTCCTCTCCCTTGGCAAGCAATCTTTCTTTTGAGAAATTAAAGTTGTGCTTTTTCTGAAAGAGCATGTACTAAATGCTTTCTGATGGCATCACCACTTCCTGCCACTGACCATAATAGCTCTTTAAAAGGGAGATTTATCACTCTCCTGCAGGATGAACACCTCATGCTAGCAAGCAGGACAGAAAAGGAGCTAGAACATTTTCTCCTGGTGGGACAGGATGAAACTCATATTCTGGGTTTTCAGATTTTTGTATACAGCATGCATTTTACACACACTGCAGAAATCTTTCTAGAACTTCTCTTCACTTAACCCTGGGCTCCCTCTAGGACTTATGTCAACATTTGCAAAGGCTTTCTTGAATTCACCCATAGCTTGACTCTCATTACAAATATGTTTCCACTAATCTCAACCAAAATAGGAAGACCTGGAAAGTGAGAATGACACCTTCTGGCCTCGCTCTGACAAAAGACAGGAATGACCATCAACCCTTTTACTTTTTGAAATGTGTAGGAAACCTTTGTTTCCTGGGTAGCCCATGCACAGCTCAGGAGACAAACCCCAGCAGTTATCTGCATGCTGATATGCTCACCTGTGAAAGCTACAGCTATTCCTCCTCCTGGCCAAGACTGAAGACAGCACAAGAGAGCACTAAGGATGACAGACTGAAGTGGCAGGGCCTGTGCCATCTACAAGGGCCCAGCACCTCCTCAGCATCCCAGTTTTCCCAGTTTATTCTGTGGCCTCAGAAAGGCCATTCAGATGAGGATGATCCACCCAACAAATCAGGACATGTTCTCCTCAGTAATGTACCCAACTGGGCCTAGGCAAAGCTGAGTGTTTTGAAAAGTATGCTTTCAACTTTCTTCTAGCCAGAAAACAACGTACAATTATTCATTAATTTTAATAGAACCTAGTTTGTAGAAACCATATTTCCCGTGTCAAAGCAAGAACAAAGAGGAAGTTCCAGTTTCTCTATAGCTTCTACTGAGCGTGCAGGCACCACCAGCATCGTTATGGAAATGAATAACGCATCCTTTTGGAAATGCATTGACAAGCATCTCTTTGAACTGAACTCCAAACTCAAGATGGCTAATGGCAATACGCCAAACATGTTGGTGTGCTAAGCCAGTAAATGAGCCTGTCATCCTTGCATTCTCTTCTGTGCCACAGTCCCCTGTGCCCTGGCTTAAAAGTGATTTATTACTAATCAACTGAGAAGTCCTAGCAAGAAAGAAAAAGGAATAAACTTCACTTGTTCTGTAATTAGATTGCTCAAATAGCACCTACCTCTCCTGATAATCCTACTATGCGGTTTAACAGGAAAAAAGCCTTGTCTGACATATGCTCGTTACTAAAAAACCACAAATCACTTTGATCTTTGCAGAGCAGTGCGACATCTTATCATTCCTTAGCATTTCTGAGTCCTGGTTTCTTTTAAAAAGTTTTTTACCCTTACATGAATTTTTATATGACAAATATTGTCTTCAGCATGTTCTTCGGGCTCTAAGCGGAGAAATTATCTATATATGGGGAAAATGATACCTGAAAGACAACAAATGATTAAAAACAAGAACTAGCCGAAGTACTGACGGATACAATTTTTTTTAATGATATATCAATTACATTAAATGAGGGGTTTTTTAAAATATTTGTTTGCTATGGAGGGCAAAGCTGCTTTTAGAAAACACAAGTGTGCAGTTCTTCACTTGACATTACTTTGTAAACTGGCAAAAATATATTGAGTGGATGCACTGTTTGTTCCTTGGCTGGTTTGCTGCTAATAGCAACAAATGCAAACAGACCACGAACTTAAATCGTACTCAAAATACATGAATTCTTGTCATATTAGCACTTCCTATATTATAATTTAATCATCACTGCCTGTTAGCCAACTTCTAATTTATTAAGTATGTTTACAAAAAGAGTCATTCCATGGAAAATTCCCATCAAAAAGGTGATCTGTCAAATGAGTCATGTAGAAATAGCTGATATAGCTATCACATACTCACCAGAAATATCAGGGGTAAGATGGTGTTCAGCTGCATTTTGAAGAGAAATGCACTATAGATTTTACTGTTACACCTCCAGATGCTCAGATTTCTTTTAATTTCTTTTAAACACTACATTTTCTAAAAAGTCAGGTTTGTTTCCCTCAAATAAAAGATCCACAAGTCAAAAAGTGTTTTTAAAAAATATATATCATGTATATAATAAACAGAACATGATACCTGCAAACAGAGTTTCTAATTCACATGCTACCTTTTCAAGCTCTTTATCTTGAGAAACCCTATTTATATACCTGAGTTCAGATGTTTAGTTTCTCCTGTAGTTCCAACGCTCATTTCCTTTAAAAAGTGATCACAACATATACATCCCTCAGTAACTTTATCTGTAAAGCAGGTACATTGGTACAGACCTCATGGATTATGCAGGTCAGTTAAAATGCTGTATTCGCAAAGGCTTCGATAGTTTTCACTGAAATATATGCAAAAAAATAGTACTATTTAAATTGTTAATTTCTGTTGATGTTGAAATGACACCGGGCACATTAGAGAAATGTTTTGAGGTCAGACCCTGTGGCCAGCATCTATCCTGGACAGAAGGCTGGGTGTTGCCTGTTCCAGGTAGCTGGCTCCTCCACCACCATTGCTGCGTGCCAAGATCCTGGCAAGCCTTGCAGCCCATGCTTCCCTTTGTCACGGAGGTTTTGGCTAAATATACACGCAGACATTTATCCACCCTTCAAACACTTCCTCTTTGGATTAGTGCTTCACTGCGCACAAGGAAATGTCTCCAGTCACATCCTGCCCCTCTGTGAACTTGACTTGCCTTTACCACTTCAAGCCTCTTTCAACCTAAAAGGAGATGACAGGAGCAACTTTACTTTCTGTACTTAGCAGTTTGACTATGATTTAAGGCATAACCTAGCTTATTTCTAGGTAAATTTTCTAGGTAAATTTTACCAAATGTAAAATTAGAATAAGATAGACTCAGTCTAATACTACATTCCACCTACATAGCCTGAGTACTACAGTATCTTGCTCTGCTTGCTTTTCATATTAAATACATTTTCCACAACAAGTGTGTTCTTACCAACCCTTCTAAAGACTTCCTTTATATAATCTGTGAAGCATGACTTCTACAGCCTTATTAGCTTCTGATCCACAGTTCATCTATCCCACTGCAGATGAGGCCTTTATCCCAAAATTCCCACACCTTGCTCTCTTCTGGGCTTCTTCCATAGGAGACTGACACTATTACACAGTCAGCATCTTCCTGTGAACCTTTCCTTAAAGGTCCTCTGTCTTCCTAGTAGAAGACTGTCGTTTATCTGAATGACAACAAATTGCCATCTTCACACAGACCTGGACCTTCTTATGATGGATAAATGTCACATTTGTCACTTTTTGTGAAGGCCGGCTCAAAGCAAGGCCAGCCAGGCTTTAACACTGCTGTGCAAAGCATTAGGTCTGAATGCAGGTCCACAACCTCAGGTGGGATCCCAGAACTCAGGGTTACAAGGGAAGTGGTAACTCCAGAACAGCACTGCAACTTGGAGCTGGAAACTGCACTTCACGGCTCGAAGGCAGGAAAATGTCTAAAGTAGGTAAGTTTGAGAACTGCTGACATAAAAGATATATCAGCTTGAATAGGCACTAATAAAAGAAGGTCACAAAAACTGCAAATATCATCTTAGCATTTTTCAAAGACATTCCTCTACAGTTCTGTTTCTAAAAATCACACATCAGACATGAAAGAGACTTGCTCACATTACAGAATACATTGCATCATGCTAAAATAACCTCTGTGCAGGCAAAAAATTTCTTCACGGAGAAATGACCCAGTTATAGGAAAGAAATTTAAACACCAGCTTTCCCTCCTACGCCTCTTAGTTTGTGAGAAGAACTGCAAATGCTGATTATATATCTCAAAGACAAATCCATAGAGAAACTCAAAGACATATAAACTTCACACCTTAACAAACACTCAACAACTGAAATGGTGTCAACGACGTGACTTTTTATTCTCTTTACTTTTAATTTTTGAATTTGTTAGTGTACATGGAAAAGTTTTGCAGATATGGCTACATAATGGGTGTATCTACACAAAAGTGTAGTCCTCTTAAATTGAGCCCTAGCTCTTTCTATGGATACTTTAGAAATGAGAGTTGGCACTCCACAGCAGTACTCTGTTTGTGAAAAAAAAAGCAGGGAGAACTCAGGCACCTCTTGAACATACCTTGTCCAGATGCAACCCTGGCCATTGCCATGCCATTGCCCATAGGTAAGGAACTAAACTGTCTCCAAAGAGAACTCCTTCCCATCCTACGTCCTGCTGCACCATCCCAACCTCCCAATAACCTCAGTGTGGGACTGGCATAGTCAAAGTGCTTGAAAAAAAGATCACTTTTCAATCAGTGGCTCAAGGCCATTATCCAGGGCCTCCAGTAGCATGTGGAAGGTCTTACAGAGACTCTATTTCACACCAAATGAATCCACAGTCAGCAACAACCTTGAAGGACTCACATATTCCTAAGGGCAAGCTACACTACACCACCCTGAAGGCGTTTGGTCTTAAAATTTTTAAATCACGGGAGAGCTTCATCATTTATTGTGGTTCTAAGAAAATGCAATCGGTTTTTAATACTAGAATAATTGCTTGCCAGCTAACAGGACATATCTTACCGCAAAACGTAAAGTTTAGATACTATTTTCTGATGTTTCCTTTCAATCCTCAAGCTCAGATCCATTAAAGGCATAGAGACTTTTGGGATTGTTGCTCTTCCCCTACAGCATTTCCACTGAGGATTCAGTCAGTGTTTCTGAGCTAGAGATCTCAGCAGAAAAGAACCTGCCTGGAATTCAGCTATGGATGATTTCTGGAGTAGAAACAAAAGCATTTTAGAAACATACAAATACTTAATCATACAAAACACATCTATTGTGTAGTAGTACCAAGAAGCAGGTTTAATCCTGAAGCCTTTAAAATGCCAGAGCTCCATGATGCTGAATGCTATGGTCCCAATTAGCAAAAATACTCATGCACAAGCTTTGCATTAAGTACCAGCGCATTCCACTGAAGTTTATGGTGAGCATGTTGCTTCAAACAAGCAAAGCTTGTATTGAATACAATAGGAGTTCTGTCTGTGTAAGGTGGAGAGGAAAGGCCACCTTGAACAAAAATCCAGTATGTGAGGGTAATACTGGGGCTGAATGACTAATCTGTCTTATTCATATAAACCTTATTTCTCTATTCAGAAAATTCTGTCCCACCTTTTAAGGTGTTTTTAGTCTGGTGGATATAATAAAGTTAATACTACAGCCATAAGATTTCAGGAGATGAGATGCAGAGCATTTAATTCTATTATAGTTTTATCAAAAGAAGCTCCTTTCATTCAGTTAAACATCAGAAAGAAAGCACTTCTAATCCAATGACTCTTCTGCCTTATTTTAGTAATGGAGACTTAATTTAATTTTAGACATGTAGATTAAAGGATAATAAAAAATGAGACATATCAACAAAGGTGTTGTTACGAGTATTGTAAACAACTGTCTGTTTTCTCTTATCTGTCTTAAAGCCCTGTGTGAAAATGTCTTCACTGAAACTCGTTCCTTAAAGAGCGGGCAAATAACGTAAAAATACCATAAGGCTCAAAGAGACAGACTAGCGATCCACACTCGTACTCATAATGTAAAGAATGTCAGGACCAATTACCTCATTTATACTAAATCTTTAAAAGTGACTACTTTCAAAAGAAAACAAGAGGAACACTGTAGTGCTGTCTGCAGGATGAAATCTTGTGCCCATTTTCCTTTTATACATGTCCTACTTACTTACAACGACCACCTCCACCTGCCACCACCACCCCACATTAACCCCGTGTAAGAGTATGAGGACATGGTGAGGGGCAGAGGGGAGAACAGTACCAAGCTACTAGTATTACTAGTAATACGTCACTCCAGTTACTACACCACTTGTATTCATCAAACAAGTAAATGTGATAGGAATGTACTAATTACTGCTTTCCCAAGATAATTTTTCCTGTTAATACCTTCAGTTTGCACAGCAGTAACTAGTAGCAGCAGCCATCAAAACAGTAGCAGCAGGAACAGGTATCAGAAGTTTACTTGTGAACTTCTATACTCCCTACACCTGTTTTCTTCATTTACTTGAAAACTTGTACTATTTCACTGTCAAATGCTGCCTATTTGGTGCATCCAAATGTCCTAACAAATGACTTACCTTCTGCATTTAGACATTCTCTATCATTAAGATTATGTTAGCTAAGTACCCTCAGCACCCCGACATTTCTAAGTATGGTGAACCCCATAACTTGTCAACAAGAATTCTTCTTCTATGATTAAAATCAATAAATCTCTTTTTTTTTATCAGAGCAGATAACACAGAATCAGGTCTATTTTATAGCACAGCATTGATCAAAGACAAAGCCAAGAGCAGGAATGCAGAATCTTGTCTCCCAAACAAAACAATATCCTACTAAGCACAAACAGTTATTTGAGAATGTCTATGTACTTCAGATATATGTATTTATATATATTATTTCAGAGCACTCATTTAAAGTAAAAAATTTGCTCTTAAAAGTCATACAGCAGTACACAATCCAAGTCTATAATGTGTACTGTAGAGCCAACCCAGCACTAATCAGAATTGTTTTTTCGTGTTTAAATTCTTCTCGCAATCAGCAAGAGGGAAACAAGCAACTAGTGACACAATTAACTGTCCATATGTCAGATTTAGTTTTGATACTCTGATATAAAATCATGTACTCTCAGTATTTTTTGGGTTTGCAGAAAAGAAAAATGGACTTTCAGCTTCCCTTTAACTGCTGTTGAATTATTTTATGCTGTTTTGCAAGCTTCCATTTACTCAAGCTTACTCCCTACAGTCAATGGGGACTAATAAGGAGGGACTAATGAGCTTAATTCCCTCTTTCTTTTATGCTTTTAAACAAACAAAAGCCCATGCTTTCTTCCTTCTTTTCAACAGCAAAAAAGGAGGGGAGCACTGGCAGCCCTGGACCAGGGTAAAGACAGATGAGAGAGCGGCAGATGGAAACCTAATCCCTAGCAACCTTCTCCCACCCCAGCCCTCTTCCCCTCCCCAATTCCCCATCCCTCTCCTATTAAGACCTGCTGAAACTGAAAACCTGCCCCCAACACTTCCTCCCCACCCATCCAAAAAGGCCAGGTGAGTCTGGGACCCCAAAAGAGAGCAGTGGAGGCAGAGGGACCATGTAGCTAACAGTGTGACTTCAAAGAGAGAAGAGAAAAGATATCCTTGCAAGAGGGATAAAATGAAAACAGTAGAGTGGGAAAGGGAGGCAAGGATGGATTAATTTCTGGCAGATCAGGGGAGCAAAAATGCACTTAACAGTGAAGTTGGTCAAATTATTTGGAGACTGGAAACAACCTGGTGTAGAGTTATGAAAAAAAAAAAAGTTTTTGACTAGGTGATAAAGGATATATGGCAAGAAAATGATCTCCAGCTCTACCAATCAAAGCTTTTATTTCAAAACACAGACTAATGTCTACTACGCCTAATATCTTTTCATAATACTGTTAAGAAAGTTGTTGGGATCCTGGAAGATACAGCCTTGGGGAGGATGGGGAATAAATTTTGTAACTTCACCCCAGGCAAACATCTCTTCAAATGGCCCTAATTTACATAGACATTTGTTAATATACATAAGGAATAATAAGAGGGAATAGCCAGAAAGCAAGTCCACTCCCACTCTGTGGGCCATGGCTTCACTCTGCTTGTGTCTGTCAATACACCGGGCCTCATTTTCATCTAAAATTGGTGTCATGCTGCAAAACGTAGTCATTCACTTTGAGAACTGCAATTATTGCTGTGCTCACATGCAGCAAAGCACCATCTGGCCTGTTCACAATGCAGGCACAATGCAGGAAGAGAGAGAGCTGATGTAAATGGTTTTCTAGTAATACTGAATTCCTCCATAAAAAGCACGTACACGTGGATTTCAATAATTGCTCACAGAATCAAGCACACTTAGATTTAAATGAATACTCAAAATTTTTGAATGAACCCTACTATCATCTCCTGTTACACATCAGTCAATATTTCAGGGACCTGAATAATCACTGAATATTAGAGTTTGTATCTATCTGGATGCTTTTCCAAAATTTCTGGAATACATAACTGGCATTCCCCTAGGTTACAAATGTATATTCCTACTCCTTAGTCGAAGCAACCTATGGATTATTCAAACACGTAAGGAAATAATACCAATCCATGTGATCCTTCCAGTAAATTCACATAGCTAATAAGCGCTTACAATTTTTTACAACTATTAGCATTTAAATATACATGATCCAATGCTCAAGCTAGTATTTCAGCTATGCCTCCATGAACAGCGATAATACCATTTAAAATGAATAGCCCACTACAGCCACAGAGTGCATTACTGGGCATATACTGAATTAAGCTGGTCACACAGATGGTGGTTCCTCCTCTTGTCTTTCCCTCCCCTCCACTTTGGAAAGATATGAGATCTATAGTGATGTGATAACACAGGCAAAGGTACACTGAGAAGCACTAGTTTGGATACAGACTTTAGCAAGTTTTACACTAAAGTGTAAGTATGGATCAAGCCACTCCTTTGGCAGCAGGAGTAACCCAAGGTGCGAGCAAAGGCGGTAACTCTGAAAAACAGCTGCCACCGCATTAGCAGAAATCTCACAGAATTATCTGTTCCAAAAACTTTGTCACCTCTTGCATTGACATCTGATCAAAATCACTGCTTTTGGCAAAGCCTGATGCCTTCCCAACCAGAATCAAGAGACAGATACTCCACAGATTTTGGATTTGCCCCAGATCAAAATGGAGGAGTAGTTGGGAACAAGGTTCCAATTTGGGGCCAAAACTGATTATAATGCTTAGGAGAAAGCAAGTGACAATGCACTTACCAAGCTGCCACATTTTAACGTTTTGTTACAAAGAATTAAACTTGCAAATTTCAGCATAATTTTCCTATACATGTGAAAAACAAAATGGTAAGGACTACCAACCATAGGAGGAGTGCTTTCTCTAAGAAAATTTGTGTTCAAACTCTAACCGAAATCACTTACCCTGAACCACCTGACGCTGTTACAAAATCATTGAACGCAGCTCTTGAAGAAATGAATACCGTCTTTTGCGGAGAGATGAACCCTCACATCAAATACCAGGGAACATGGATAGGACCCCAGATGTTAAAAAGCCAGAGCTCGAGGCTCAAGGGGAGAGGAGAAAGGAGAGAGGGACCCCGGGAGTTCTGGCTGTGCCAGCCTTTCTTTGTCCGTAGAGACAACCCAGTTAATGACTACTAAATCACAACACATGCCAAGGTACTCCAAGAGATCTCATTTGACAAAAGAAAGGAGCCAGCAATAAACTGAGAACAAGTACAACAAGGAACAGACTGGAGAAATGAATAGGAAATTTAAAAAGATAGCATATTATTTGTTTCCAGAAGCACAGCGCAGGCATGTCCACAATTGTTCAGATGATGTCTTTGTTATGAAAGTGATTTAAGTTTTTGTGTAGAATACAATACACAACCAGGATAGATAAATGAATTTCACATCACCCCACTGAATTGTCTGCAACTGGTGGTAACATAAAAATTAACCTTGTACAGATTATTTCCAAATGAAGGAAATACTTCAACAAATATTTACACATATTAGAATACGTCTATTAATGTTATGAAGAGACACTGAAAGCTAGTAAAATTATTTTAAAAGGATGTTATTTAAAAAGGATGTTAAGAAAATAATACTTCTGAAACAATGGCAATACATCTGCTAAACGTCTATGTATAATAGTGACAGGGTAGAGCTGCTCACATTTTGCAGCAAGAAGGCAGCCAGTGCATGCAGTCTGAAGGATGATTTACAAGTATGCTCTGTTATGGCCATAAAAGGAGGAGAGGAAATCTGATGGCCAGAAATAGAATCACCGTAAGTTAAGTAGGGGAAAAAAAGTGCTTGAGAAGCACACGATAAATTAAGCTCTTAGCAAAAAGATGGGCAAATGAAAACACAGCCAAAGAATGGAATATCAAATTAAGATGCAAGGGATACCATGCAAAAATGCTCTGTAAAGTATAGTGGCAGCCATGAACTGATCACTGAGACCAAGGAAATCCAAAATTACTGTCCTGGTGCTAACCAACTCTCTACGAAGGAAGGACCCAGTTATTTCATCTTGCTACCTTGGTCTGCAAAATCAAAGCAACAATACCTACTCCACCTGTTCGAGTGGGCAACAGAGAATTGACCCAGCTCCTGACAGTGCTTCGAACTCTGCGTGTGAAATCCTGGCTCAGCTGAAGCCAGTGGGACTTCTAATGCTGACTTCAACAGCATCAAGATTTTACCTACAATTTGCTATAAAAGTGTTGGCTGCTATTACCATTACATTGAAGCTTTTATTCTTAGTTACTTCTCAAACCAAATTTGCTCAGTTTCTAAGTCAGGAAACAAGCAGGGATGTGAAAATCCTACTCCATTCTTCCTGCCTTGCCTGTCGCTGCCATGAGCAAAGAATCAGGATTTGACCCAAACTGACAGTTTTGCTTTCTGTGTTAGCAGAGAAGCACCCAGTTCATTGTTATACACCTAAGATTTTAACCTTAGCACTAGCAGAAAACTGCAAAGAACTCGCTATGAAAAATGCACATAGAACTCAAAGACTTTCAGACACAAAAAGCTGGCATTTCTATATTGCGATTTTTCCTAGAATAGCTATTATTCACTATCTGCCACAGAGAACTTGTTAAAAACACCTAAAGAAGATGGAATTAAAAAAAAACACAAGATCAAGAAATATTTCATGTTATCATTATCCCTTTTTATTATACATTTCAAAATGCAAGAGAAACTGTCAATATTAACATTACGAATCCAAAACCACACATTCACAAAAGCTGAAATTACAGACAAAACGCAGCTTCCTGTATTGAACAATGCTACAAAATAACACTCTTCTGGCACTATTACAGGGAGAGAACTTCATGCCAACATCGTGGCTCCTCCATATGTCAGTTAAGAAGACAGAAGTTGTTAGTGAAAACTTCCAGAGTGCTTTACAGAAACTAAAAAAAAAAAGGAGGAAAAATCCTAACTAATATATGCCTAGTTCTTTTCAGAATAAATAATACCTCTCTGGAACATATTACATCATGCTTTAAGTGTATTTGCAAAGTATTAAGAGTTCAGAAATGTATGTAAAAACAGTAACCGGGAGCTTCAGTGCCCATATTTATCATTCAAATGTATGTTACAAGCCAGAAGCAAAAGCAGAGGTTTGCTCTGGGGGAAGAAGGCATCAGACCATGCATTAGCATCGGCGACCAAGTTCTGTTTTCAGTTGTCCCCATAATGATCAAATAGTTATACAGTCCCTTCCCACCATGATATCAAGACACTATCTGCTGTATTTCAATTTTTCCAAATCTGTGTTCTGTTATTTCAAGACGCTGCATCTAAAAGCACGTCTAGACAGAAAAATGTGGCAGATTCTACCTCTGCCATGTAAGTCAATGCATTTTCAGCTCTCGAAATGTAGGTACCATGTGACAGACTCTGATGATAATCACAGCTGCTCACAAAACATCTGGAGAGGGAAGTGTCAAGTCAGAAGCCCATCTGTGTCTTTAGTTTGAAGGTGACGATAACGTCGCCCTCTGTATCTGTGCTGACCTGATCTCCCAGCACAGCGTGCAAAGTCCACGTGTTTGTCATC
Source organism: Nesoenas mayeri (assembly GCF_963082525.1). NCBI lineage: Eukaryota > Metazoa > Chordata > Aves > Columbiformes > Columbidae > Nesoenas > Nesoenas mayeri. The sequence continues at coordinate 127,465,578 of NC_137543.1, forward strand.
TGTAGTGGCAGTTTTTGGAGAAAGCCATAAACCAGCGCACTAGATGGTTCATTTAATGACTTGTTTTACACCAGAGGCAGCAATGACTTCTGTAAGGGTGCCAAGTTCCCCTCGGGGTGCTCGCAGCTCACTCACCTACAAACTGTTTTCTTGCAGCAGATGCTTCCTAATTTCCTCCGTCGACCTGTTGACCTTGTGCTGTGCTGCAAGGCTGTGGCAGCAGTTAACCCCCAGATTCCTCTTCTAGTGTATTCAAGCACATGAAATGCCTTAATGTCCAGACTGATTAAATGCCTTATATGAATATAAGGTATCAGCATCATCAATCAAACCAGTTGGTAGTCTGACCTGGCCCCAAAACTGGCACTCTCTTGGAAATGAATGGACAGATTAAACAACCAATTGCTTTACTAAGCAGATACAATGTAAAGATACTTCAAATTATAGGTACTTTAATTTAGGTCTATCTAAAATATAGATACTTTATTATTGCTAGGGTAAGACTCAAGATGAAAGGGAAAAATTCTGACTTAAAGTCACAAGAAGCTGAAGTTTCACAGTGTTTTAACTAATCACAAAGTTTATTAATACTGATATTGTTTCATCCACAGACATATTTCAAATTGTAATTAATACTTTTTGTACCCTTTTTTTTTAAAGTATGTCACTAATCGGGCTGAAAGAGATCACATTCAGTCACTCATACAGACACAACAGAACAGCTTTCACATCAATAGAAAGTTGAATTTCAACTTAGTATCAGTTCCAAAATGACAGTACTTGCTTTTCTCACAGGCAAACCAGACTTCCAGTAACTTGTTGCCCGATTACCTCTCAATTTAACAGAGAGTTAAAGATGTCAAAGACATGAAGTTTCTGGAGGTTTAACGAAATTCCACACTTGGACAGAGACTCCACAAAAGGCAGGGAGAACTTAAAAGCTTTGACACCACCGATAGTGTTATAGTGAAGAACTCCACTTGGGACATCATTCTGCAGACAGACAGACAGCCCTTCTGCTCCCTGATGGGTAAGTACACATTTCCTGACCAGTAAGTACATGTATAATGAGAGAATAATAAAAGGGAAGGGTGGCTTCTGGCCAACCAAGCCCAAAAATACAGAGGGTACTGCAACAGGGAGCTTACAGATTTGGGAGGAGATGGAAGAAACCAGGAAGGGCTGCAGGGAGTTGAATAGAGGGGAAAATAGGAGCACGTGTGAGGGGAAGGCAGATGGGGAGCGTTACAGCCAGGGTGTCACATAGGATGTAACTGGGACCAGGTGTCATGGCAGTGGGTCGTTTAGAGGACTCAGGATAAAGAGGGTTAAGATGCCCTTCTGCTCACAGAATTCCTTATTTTAGTACCCATCCCCCAAGTTGTCCACCAGAAATTCGGCAGAAACTGCTGTTAGGACTAAGTGATTTCAACCCAAATCAAAGCCTGTGCCTGTGTTATCCCAGACAGTAAATAAAACCTGTAAGAACAGCTGGATGAAACACACAATTGAAACAGCTAATGGAGACAAAATAATCACAGGCTTTATCCTCATGATCAAGAATGTCACACTTCATTTAGCCGACCAATTGAGACATACTGTCACTTCATTTTGATGATGCAATCAGCTCTACGCAGTTGATCCATGTACTATGTGGGGACCTGCTGATAAAAGTAATGTTTGCAAAGGCAGAAATGTCTATCCATATGGAGCTCATTGCAAGAATGAGCCTCTCTTTACACTCCTGGTTGGATTTCTCACTTGTCCTCATTATCTGTTTTTGAGCATTTGCAGGGATCTAATATTCTGAACCATGGAGCCAATTCCACTTTTACTGCTCTCCAAAGTATTTCTACTGTTCCATCAAAAAGGTTCCAGAGATTTAAGTATAAGGAGCATTTATTCCCTATTGAAAATTTTTAAAACTTTATTTTTCAACCTATTTTTCCAAAAAGTTTAAATTAACAACTGTGTCATCTCTGAAATTCCCTACATGGCTATTTGACATATAATGAGTTGTTTCCCAAGATTCAATGGGATGAAACCATTTCATGTAAATAAATATTTTTTGTTCCTTATTTTATTAACATGTCATTTAAGATCATAATGCATCTGAAAATTTAAACTTACCAAGTTATTGACAGATTAAATAAAATGTTTGTAGAATGTGTTTAAGTTAGAGGAATCTGCTTCCTAAAATGACATTACTCTGATAAACTCTCTCCTTTTTCAGTTACCTTAGTCTTGGTTGTAAAATATTTCATATATTAAAGAAGTTATTCATTCAGCATTTGAAAGCAGAAGTTTAAAAACTCTCACGGTAAAATATACTCCCTTGTAGATGTTATTTATCTGGAGCTGCTCAAGAGGACAGTTTAATTTAAAAAAAAGAAAGCAAAGCAAACAGGAAACTTTGAATCCAAGCATTAATAATTAACCAGTTGCTAGTAATGGCTTTATTGAATCGGAAAGATAAATTGTCAGCTGCACAGAAATTCACAATATTTTTATAATGCTGGTAGTATGAAATATTGAATCTGAAAATTGGAACGATTTCTCCAGGCAGGTAAGTTTTCTTGGCACTAGCCCAAGTTAATAGAATAGGTCACAGAAGGTCGCTGTTTCTCGTCCACTGTTTCAAAGGAACAGGGAAAAAAATATAGAATGAAGACTGTATCCTTAGAAGAAAAAAAGCAAGTCTTTTCGTGTAGACAGCAACACAGGACTCTAAAATGTCCATGTACAAGTACACTTCTCCGTCCTTCCCTTTTTCTTTTAATCCTTTGGCTTTACAGGGGTATTGCCCTCTCTGTTTAACAAACATATTGGATCTGAATAGTTTTCTTGAGTTCCAGCTCACACACCTAATAAAACACAGTGTTTCAGAGATTTGCTAATATGGTAAGCACAAACTGTATGTTATATTTTATCTTCTGAAACGTAATGTTTCATTATGTGGTTGACAATTACATTTTAATATTTATGTCGACAGCAGCCCATGAAAATGTGCACCTAGACTCTCAACTTCAGAGTTTTATGACTTCTCATCACTTAGTAACAGGCTCTCCTTAGCACCATTTTTGCTCTGTTTGTAACACAGAATATTGTAATTGTTTTTCCCTCAGAAAGCTCCCAGTGGGGTCAGCTGTGTGGAATTTAAAAAAATAAAATAAAATTTAAAGAAGCTCTATTGAAACGTAAGAATGGCTCAGATCCTACGGAATTAGCAAAATCCATGTACAATCAATGCAATTAATAGCGGTTCTTACATGGAAGGAATGACACAGGCACCGAAAGGTTTTACAGCTACATACAAAGTGGGGGCAAGAGGAGGAACTGAAGAGAAAGGCACTTTGAAAAGCTTCTGAACAGCAAAGCTGTAAGAAGTGATCAGCATGCCATATACCTGAAGAGCAGAAAAAAATTAGACTTGGGGTGATATACACTGGGATAAGGGGAAAAGAACCTTGCTAAGCGAATGTTAGAATGAGATTTCCAATTTTTACTGCCCTGTTCCTCATACAGCGCTGGCTGCCAGCTCACAGAAGGATGAGACGAGTGCCAGAGCCCTGCAAGAGCGGGGAGCGGGCAGCAGGTGGGGACACCCCCTCTCTCAGGCAGCATCAAGCTGTTCAGTCTGTTCCAGCTGCCTCCTGAATCTTCACCCTGAGACTCTGCTCTAAATCAGGCTTAATAAACCCTCCCTCTGTTTTCCTACACATCTTCTCTAGTGCTGGGGGTTACTATGAGCGAAGTGGAAATGGTGAGCAAGGGTGCTGGGCATGCTAAGGCAGTGGGGAGACACACAGAGCAGGGCAGATGCACCCAGGAGGAATATAATCACCAGGGAGATGCCCTGCTTTAGCAGGTGAGTTGGACTAGATGATCTCCAGAGGTCTCGTCCAACCCTAACCATTCTGTGATTCTGTAATACATCATCTCAGTTGGATGAGAGTCTCCGGGGTGTTGCTTCTGCTGCTTCTGGAATAGACCGCCCTGGCCATTAACAGGAGTATATCTCAGTATAAGCTTTTCCTTGCTCAATTGGCTAGCAGGTTGTTGGGGGTGATTCTGTCCCTCTGCTCTGGTGAGACTCCACCTGGAGTCCTGCATCCAGCTCTGGAGCTGGCAGTACAGGAAAGACATGGACCTGTTGGAGAGGGGCCAGAGGAGGCCACAGAAATGATCAGAGGGCTGGAACACCTCTGCTGTGAGGACAGGCTGTGAGATGGGGTTGTTCAGCCTGGGGAAGAGAAGGCTCTGGGAAGACCTTAGTGTGGCCTTTCAGTACTTAAAAGAGGCCTGTAAGAAAGATGGGGACAGATTTTTTAGCAGGACCTGTTGTGATAGGACAAGGGGCAATGGTTTTAAACTAAAGGAGGGGAGATTCAGGCTAGACATGTGGAAGAAATTTTTACAATGAGGGTGGTGAAACACTGGCCCAGGTTGCCCAGAGAGATGGTAGATGCCTCATCCCTGGAGACATTCAAGGCCAGGCTGGAGGGGGCTCTGAGCAACCTGATCTAGTTGAAGATGTCCCTGCTCCTTGCAGGGGTTGGACTAGATGAGCTTTAACAGTCCCTTCCAACCCAAACTATTTTATGATTCTATGAAATAACATAGAGCCACGCATCTTGAAATCATACAAAAAAATATTAATAAACTATAAATAAACAATTAGAAATCAAACAAGGACTTTGGCACATGCTCTGTAAGATGTTCATGTCATGGGCAAACAGAAATCAAGGTGTGACCCGCCAAGCAGAGGTGCTTCTTGGAGGGGGCATTTCCAGGCTGTTCAGTCTCTGCATCTTACTCATGCAGCTGAACTGTTCTCTTACAAGCTTTAAGAATAAAGCTGCTTTCAGATAAAGCTCAATGTTGCAAAATTCAGAAACACAGAAAAACGTTCAGAAAGACAGTGTGCAAAATATTATATGATCATAAAGAGAGCTCATGGTTGAAGTTTAAAGAAAAAAGTTCACAGAGTGTGTGTTTCTTGCCTGGAACAGGTCAGATCATGATTAATGGCTGAGTAATGTGACAGCTTTTGAATACATTTATATGTATACTGACTCTACTATTAAATTTAATCAAAATGCATCTTCCAGTTTAAAGAAAGAATGCCTACTCTCTGTTTCATCTTTTCTGAAATTGTTTTACCTTATTCTATTACAATATTTAAAATGACTAATCCTGCTCAGTTTTTCTTTCCTTTGAGCAGCAGTGTCACTGATGTCTTATGATGAAATCCAATTACCCTCAGGTTTCCTGACTCTCTAAAAAGCATTTTCATTAAAAACAATACCACAGCCAAGTGACAGGACTTTACTAAGCTTGTTTAGACCACATCAGTCCACACTTAATAAGGCCCTTCATTAATGCTTATTGACCTCTTGGCTGGATCTACCAGTCAGCTCTGACAAAGTCATGTAATTTTAGGGGAGCACTCCAGATTTTTCCAGGAATAAATGTTGCCTACTTTGGCTCCAGAAAATAAGTCTAATTGTACGAGTTGTCTTGCTAAACCATCTCAATCCAAATTCCAAACCTCAGTAGCCCTCACTTCCCAGGCTCCTTGGGTGCAAGAGTAGCTTGGCTGGTCCTCAAGCAGCCACAGGTGCTGGAGACAGCAGCGTTACATCTGAAGGGACAGTTTTTGCTAGTTTAAAGCCTGATGAAAACAAACAAAAACCAGCTTCGACTGCCTAGATTCTACATCTAGCATTATCCTTCCTGTCAAGTATGATTATCTGTTCCCTATCTACGATGAGCAGACACACATGCTTACACATTCACACATAGTTTTTACAGTTTGGACATTTTTAATGGGTTTGTAACTGTAGGTAGTGTTGATACACATACTAGGAAATCTTGACAGGACTGATAAAACCTTGGAAATCTGATTTTTAAGTCACCCTTGAGGATACATTAAATCTTGCTAAAAGGAAGCTAGCTAAATGGGGAAGCTAAGAGAGTTAAACCTTCCCAGGCAGTATGGTAAACAGAGATACCACACAGGTGGCTGAGAGCAAATACATGCCACATAGCAAAAATATTTGAGAAAGTGGAAAAGGAAGACAGTGTAGCTCAACAGCAGGGTATGAGAGGTTATCATAAGCAAGAAAACATCCTTCTGAAAACTAGAGTTGTGTCCAAATGAAGGAAAAAAAGAAGACCCATGAGCTATTGCAGGTTAAATGGGAAAATAAAAATACTTAAAAAAAAAAAAATCTAAAGCAAACTCAAACCACAATAGGGCAAGTCAAAAGACAGCCTGAGAAATGACTAGCAGAAAACATAAGAATTAACAACCACCCATTGTTCACGTCTGAATGCAAAACCTGCCAGTCTGGCCAATAGATGATCAAGGGATAAAAGCAGCACTTAGAGCAGAAAATAAACAAGTATTTTGAGCTCTGTCTATAGAGAACCCAGAGCTGTGAGAAGCTGCCACATCAGAAAATTTCTTTATGAGGGCTGGCTGAATCATCCGTTTCACAGAATCACAGAATGTTAGGGATCGGAAGGGACCTCAAAAGATCATCTAGTCCAATCCCCCTGTCAGAGCATGAATAAAGAGAATGAAGATATGAACAATAACAGTTTGTACAGATCAGATGATACTTACAAAAGCGTTCTTAAGGAACTCACGGACGAAACAGCAGTATGACTCTTTCTTTTAAAACTGCTTCAGTATCAGAGGACTGCAAAATGGCTAACATCATGCCAATTTTATAAAGGGCCCCATGGGAAAGCCAAAAAAATGCAAGTACTCTGATGTATGTACTGGGCAAATTGGTAGAAACTATTAAGAAGAACAACACTAGCAGACACATGACAATATGTTACATTAGGTGAGTCAACACAGCTCTCATAAAAGCTTGAAAATACGAATGAAAAAGAAAAGCAAATATTAAGGAACAGAGAACAAAATGAGAACATCCCAATTTGACTGCAATAAATAAAAGATGCATCCATCCCTTGATGACTGTTTTCATTTCTGGTCCATTTTTATAAGATTACACCAGCACTAGAAAAGAGTAATAGAAGACAATGTGGATGACCAAAGATATGTAGGCTATCCCATACAAGGACTGGCCAAGCACTCTGTGACTCTTCAGATTGGAAAAAGAGTTGACTGTGGCGCTATGATAAATGACTCTACGCCATTTAAGATTTCACACATTATAAAAAATGAATTTTCACTGTTTCTTCCAATAAGAGGTCAGGTGTATGAAATGAAACTAGCTGATGACAAGTTCAAAAGCAAGTGAAAAAGGTATCTTTTTGCATAACACATTCAAACTGCAGAGATCTTTGAGACAGAATGTTCCAATGGGTCCACAGAACAACAAACCAAATTCATGAAATAAAATATAAGAATAAAGTAAACCTATTAAACTTAAGAATCCAGCTCTTTGTTTCAAGAAGTTCCCAAACCACAGATTTCTGGATGCTGACAGAATATCTGCAGAAGTTTGCTCTGCATGTTCATCCTATTCTTACACCCTCTCCTTAGCATTTGCTGGTGGCTGCAGGTGAGAAGATGACACAGGGCTGTAGCTGAGCCTGTAGCCAACACTGCACAGCTCTTCCTACGCAAAGAGACTTTACCTATTGCTCTGGGCACTGTGTTTAGCCAACTGTCCAGCATGGGCAAATATCTTTCAACATGACTGAGAACAAGGAAAATATAATGGCCACAAAGTCATCTTACAGGAATATTGTTTGTCCCCCTTCATACGTTTTCAGCTCACCTACCTTCTGCTGCATTTATTCTACTATTTCTAAAGGCAGGGAAAGCAAGGACCAGCATGAGTGAGGCATTTTGAGGAAGTGATGCTAAGGTTGGAGGTGGTCTCCTCGTACTTCTACCATTATAATTTCCTCTTACAAAGGCTGTCCAAAGAAAAATTATCCCTGATGATATAAACCAAACAGTAATAACGCATATTCAGACATTTAGTAGCACGTCTGCTTTGATTCCCATTTGCAGTGATGGGAACTTCACACTGCTCTGACAGGTCAGCTAGTCCTAGAACTTCTCATTGAAAACGTGAAGCAAGACTCTCCAACGGTGCAACTCGGCTGAATTTCCCCAAGATTTGGTTCCTTAGGATCACAGATTATAAAGATTGGTGTGTTTACAGGGCAGGGGTGGAGGTTTGGCTGTTTTGGGAGGAGCAGTGGGAATGAGATGAAGCTAGACTGGGCCCAAATTTGGTTTGGTTTCAAGCAATAAACTCACTTCAAAACTCTTTTTTTCTCAGTATTTCAAAAAGCTGGTCCAGGCCTGAAGGCAAGTTTCTTATTCTTTCTTAGAGCTCCCTCAACTGAGAGTTGGCATCTCCCATTGCATAAATCACAGGGTGCAGTAAACCAAGCTGACCACCAAGTCTTACCCATAAGATCGTATTTCTTTAAGTTTGTCACAACCTGGCATGTAATCAGAGAGAAAATGGCCCTGCTCATGCGCTTATGGGAGCCTTAGATACACAAAAAATCCTGAAGTCATTCCTGCTTGACATCACACAGTCAGACTCAGTATCTGCAAAAAAGATAAATATATTCATGGTGGGAAAAAAAATCTGTTAAAATAAAATATGCAAATGCTTTCAGGCTTGCATGTCGTTGATACTGGGAAAGGTTCTGTGCGCCCACGATGTTTCTCCTTTCAAGGGTGGTAGGGGATACATCCAAATTGTTACCTCAGCAGCTGCTATTCCAAATGGTGCTGAACAGCCCCAGAAATGAACAGCATCAACTTCTTCAAGCACGTAACAGTGAATAAATCTGTTCTGAAATGTTTACTAGGGAATAGTCTGATCATCAAGCATGGGCAAAGTCAGTATCAGACTAAGTAACTGTCAGAACAGAAATCCAGGTTAACACTGTTCACATCATCAATGTTACTTGCAGTTACTTAACTGGTTTAAGCATTAAGTCTACCTAATCCCAAGCCTAAGCCTAGTAAAGCTTTATGTTTGGAGGGAGGGAGTACATAAGAGAAAGAAGGGAAAGACAAAACCAAATCAATCTAAATTTTACTGAGACAAAGCATGTCCTAAATTTATTTTTTTAATGAGAACCAAAATTGTAAAAGATGAATTTTTGACACAGTATTATATAAAACAAAAAATAAGGTAAACTATACTAAGGGGGAAAAAAGTCCTAAATATGTCCCTTATACAGGCCAAAGCTCCAAGTGACGTCCAAGGGGACACCTCAATTCATTTTCTAATGAATTGAGAATGTTTTCTAGAAAATCTAGTTTTACTCCATTTTGAGTTTTTTGGTAATACCTTAGTAGTTCCATTTCTCTGCCTAATTTCCTCTGAGATTAGTTAAGTGCTGTGAAGATTCGTTAAGTATTTACAGAAAAATGAAAAAAAACCCCATATTTTTTAGAAAATCCTGCTATTATTAAGCTCTTTGTTATATATTATAGTATATCCAGCATTTCTGAAGCTAATGCACTTCTGACAAACCCTAGACAGTGACGGGGGTTATTTCTATAAAACACATTCCTTTCAGACAAATTTGCGTACTCTTATGTTTTCTAGACACTCTGGATGCTTGCAATCAATACGCTACTGCCAGGAGTCAGCGTGCACTTTTCTAAAGCTGCTTAAGAGGTGAAGCTGAAAGCCTTTTCCTGTAAAGTCAAAGTAAATTACACTACTCAATTACGCTTACAATCATTTTATATTGAGTTTTTGCTTCTTTAATTTTTGAGAAGTCTGTTTTGATAAGCTTATTATGCATATTGATAAGACGGATCAATTATTTGAAAAAAAATATCAACTTGAACCAGACTCCCCCTCATTTTCACCATTTAGGCTACAGTACTTGCCAATAACTGTGAATAATGTAAATTTTAAATTACACTCTTCAGTGAATATATTTATTACTGTCATATCTGAGCAAGAAGAAGCAATTGCAATACCAAGTGATGACACGTACTCATCAAACCAAAAGAGATCAAAGGATCTGAAACAAATACAAGAGAGAAAAGGCTTCCATGAGCCAAAGCCTTCTGCAGAAATTCTTTGAAGACAATGTGCCTCCTCCTTCTTAGTTAAGAGAATTAAAGAAGAAACGGCTCATGGGGGAAGGAGGCAAATTCCTGCTATTTTCCTAAACATTCTCTTTCCTGTTGTTTTCTTAAACATCCACATACATTTCCATACATGTGTAGCAATTCTTCAGCATTTTGACTGTGGTTTACACCCACTACCCTCATGCTTCCAGCATACTTCAAGTCATTTATTCTATATTTATACAGCTACCAACCTCCCTTCGGCCTTTTCATGCAATCTCTATATAAATATATGTCAGCATAAATGAAACAGCAGTAATTATATCTTGTTCAACAGCATTCAGCCAAGTAGACCTCCAATTCTGACTGCACCTCTTAAGTGCATGATATGAATGCTTCCAACTAATAATGACCTGTTCTGCTTAGCAAAGTTTTACTCTGAAATGAATCACCTTTATCTTCATGTTGTTTTATCCTTTTAGATTTTAATCATGATGTGATCTGTTCCTGTGCTAAACAACACCAAACTAAAGAAGAAAAAACTCTCAGAAATGGCAGGTTCAGGTTCAAGTTTCTGAAGTCAAGAATGCATTATGTCTCTGAAAAAAGGGAGCAATGAGCTTTCCAGAATACATCAAACAGAAAGGAAACAGAAAACAAAGCAGCTTAGCATTACTTGACAAATGAGTATAATGCTATAGTTCTACACCTTTCAAGACAATGATCTACATTACTTTAACTTAACTGAATGGTGTTCAGGAACAGCTGTTCCAGAATAACTGTTCCATAATATTTCCATGCCTGAACATTTTTTTCACTATAGCTCTTAAGACTTTTTTAAAAATAACTTTTATGTGCAAACAAGCTCGTGTATGGCCTGTACACATCTTCCAAATTTTGTAGTTCTAGAAGAAATCACAATGTGTGTTGATTTCTCAAGTTGCCAGTGCATAAAGATTTACTGTTACATTAATAATTAAAAATAATACATTTAACTCTTCAGCTTCGCACTGAAACTTCATTTTTTCAGGTTTATTTTTAAAATCAATGGTACAATGCAATTTCATGGATTTGGTAGGAGAATTTCTTGCTCTTTCTTTCTTGGAGCTTATTGAATGAACTAACTCATCACTTCTGAAAGGAAATAAAACAACTGTTTAGCAATGTGCAATACCAAACAGCATGCCCAGAAAACCTCTTCCTTTTGTGTTCATGAGACTTTTTCAGATTGCAGGAGAAACCACTCAAAACTGCAATATGGAAAGCCACCACAGTGGTCACTCCAGGTGCTGTGCTGATAGAAATGCAGCTCTTGAAGGGTTCCATAAAAGTCAAAATACGAACTGATAAAGCAACCCGCTTTGTAAAAGTTCAGGATCCTGTCTATGCAACCTAAGGAAAAAACATCTCTTTTTCTTGTCTACATAATTTCGTGAATTCTCACTAATCTGATATCTACTTACCTCTGTCCTCCAGTTCATCCATTTTATTTCTCAATGGTTTACCAATTTAATGTTGTTTTAGTGTCACAATGGAAGAACAGAAAAAAAACATGCCTGTCAGTCATGATTTCCATAGCTTTAATTTCTCTCCCAGATCACTCAGGAGCTCTGAAGTTTTATCCATGACAGCCAGTCCTATTTAAGTGATTATTTACTGTTATTCTCTAAACTGAAGCAAAATTTCCAACATAAACCAACATGTTAGACACAAATGAGCATGAGGAAACTTAGAATTGAAATTTGTCATTCCATTTTTGTTAAGACATCAAAGGGTTCAATAATCTTTCATTAAATAAGTTCATTAACACACACACAAAAAATCTAACTACATGCTTCAAATCGCAAAATAAAACAAATAGAGAGCTATCACAGCATGATGCTAAAAGCTGTCCATCATCTTGGCTTGCCTGGCAGGAGATCAGGAGTTATGGAGAGTACGCTCTCTCAAGAAGCAGGTATTTATACAAATTATGTATAATTTAAGTCTTGTACATAATCCTTGGAAATTCATCACCAATGAATTGACATGTTCTATATATATATGATGTAAATGCACTGAATATTAAATATATTATGCACGAGTACTTGGAGGAGGGGAGGTTTACTATGTAGCCTGCAATAATTTGCCCCATCAGAACAGCAGATGCTGATTTAATGGAAAGAGCATAAAAATACTCAGATAAGCAATCACCCAGTCCTGCAAGCTGTTGATTTACTACCTCAATGCAGTAGGAACAAAAGCTACCAAGCAGCTTGAAGGGTCAGGACTTAGTACCTTGTACTAGCTCATAAAGGGTTTTTCGTTTAAAAACCAAAATCTTCTACAAATAATTAATTCAGCTTTATGATACTTCTGTGCACTACAGAAATTTGATTGCAACATTCGGATTTTTTTTGTAAAGCCCTAAATCTTGGAACTTTGAGGAACCTTATATGAAAAACTCTGCTCTAGCTCTTAAAAGTTTATTAATTGCTAGCCTTAATATTGGAATAAAAAAGAATGAAATGTGATCCAGCTGTAGCTGGATCATAAATCCAGCAGGGTCATATGTTCATAAAGCAAAGGAGAAGAAGGAAAAAGATTTCCAATCAAAGGAAGAAAGAGGTTTTGAGACAAATCTATATACTGTTCTATACAGCATACAATTAAGATTTCCCTATCGGGTCTCCTTGCAACGCAAGTGCGGGGTTTGGTTTTGTTCTTAACCTGCAACACAGAATGTCGATATCCCATATTTCAAACCCACTCCAAATTTTTCCTCTCTTTTAGGGCTCTTGTCTGTAGAAAACAGGACCTAGAAGTCACAGCATGCTGAATCAGCAGTATCTCTCCTGGCTAGATATAAATAGGAACAGCAACAACAGGTCACATAGGTATTATCTCCCACAGTGACAATCAGTGGATACCTATAGAAGCGTAAAAGGATATAGCAGGCACATAGCCTATATATTTCACCAGTTGCCCAGCCTGCCTATAGCTCAGGGACTTTAGACAGAGGTGATACTGTTGTGTTTAAAAGCAGTTGATGGCTCTTTTCTCCTGTAAAGTTATCTAAACTTGCTAAAAGCCCACATCAGCCACTAGCACCCCTAATTTTCCATGCCAAAGAGGCCCACAGTTTATACATGACTTTGTGCTAGGAAGTACCTAACCCTGAACTAACTGGGATAGGATACAGGTCACTAGCACTGTGGGGCCACAGCACTGTAACAATAAGCAGAAACAGTACAGGGCTACATGCACACAAAAGTAGTGTTCAACCCCACAAAAAACAAACAAACAAACCAAAACAAACACGAACAAAACCCCAAAACCAAACCAACCAAACCAAACAAAATAACAATAATAACCACTGCAACCACAGCCTTGGAAAAGCTGAAAACAGAGGATCTGTCTGGGTCTCTCATGATGTCCTCCATCCTCTCCGCTTTCCTTTGGGGCACTCTGATCTATTTTATTGGGGAATTAAGGCATTATCAGAGCAGCTTCATGCCATAGAAGACTGTTACAACATATACTCCATGTCTTCGGACAGCAGAGTTAATGCTGTGGGACTTCTTTTGCTTTTAAATACAGCACGCTGCGCATTGTGGAAGCAGAAAAATCATCTTCTCCTGGGAACTTCTGCCTGCCTTCACCCTGGCTGTGCCAGGATGCCTATACGTTATGCGTGCTTACTATTGTTCTTCCTTGCCATAACACAAAGCTAAACATTTAACCAGTTGGTCCATCAAGATCAGACAGATTTCTAGCAATTAAACATCTGCTCAAGAAGCTGAACCCCATTTATGAACTGAGGTCTCCATCTCTTCTAACATTCAGCTTTTTGCACTGATGAAACAAAAAGCATAACACCACACATGCACTTCAGAATATCTTGCCTTTTAAAAGCTATGAGCAATGTTTAAGCAGTCGACAAGAAGGTGAGAAGGAAAGAGAGGAACAGCTACATGACAAGCTTGTAAAAAGAAATTGAGAAATGTGACTTGACACACAGGTCACAGCAGGTGACACGTGATTTACTGATGATCAGAAAGGGCCCACCTAGTACTTTCTATGCTGTCAGTAATAATACCGTGCTGGAGACACCTCGTCTCTGGGGAATTGGACTGCCTGATAAAGATATCCTCGGAACAGATGTCTTATTTACTGAACTAATTATTTTGTGATGACCTTGATCAATACTACCAGAAGCAAGGTGAGCGACACCAGCACATTCTTCTGAATTTTAAAAACCCTTTAACCTCTTCTTTCCTCACCAAATGCACCAGCCCATGTTCATCGGCAAACTTTAAAGCACACTAATGTTACAAGGACGCTACTGCAACATCAGTTTCCTCCTGCCAAGAATACACTCACTTTCCAGCTCCAGGATTTGGGTTACTGTTGAGTATAACAAGGTGATGAAACTGTTAGTGCTGAACTGCGCATGATTCATAGTTTGTAATAATCACCTCCAAATGTAAAATTCAAATTTACATTCTCATAATCAAAGGTCAGAAAAAGACAGTAAGAATGGGTCATTATTCATAGCAGTTAAAACTACACGTTTACACCAGGTACTCTACATAATTCTTAGATGAATGGCGACTACACCTGTAAAGAATGTGATATACACAGAATTACAGATTTATAGCTTCTTGTATAAATTCTGCTACATTTCCCTGCAACAAAAGCTTTTTCATACAATATTAATGTGCCATTCCTTAATGCACTGTTATCCAAATATTTAATCTCCTAAGTAACTCCTCCTTTTCTAGAGGAGAAGAACAAGTGACAACAGACTGGCTCCCCAGCATGGGAACACCTTCTGCCAGCACTCATGTTGCAAATCCAGCCACTTGTTGTCCTTTAGCCAAAGGTATGTAAATAAACAAAGCAAGGGTTTTTTTTTAAAAAAAACCCAATACATTTATTTCTCAAAACCACCACGTTTAAAGCTTACTTATGCACCATAATAACCAAACTATTATCATCCAAAACACATAAAACATTGTGGGCATGGACATACAAGAGTATAATACTCACTAATGTAAAACATTCCTGCCTATAATCCCTCAGCATTTGGCATATCCAAGCCTCCGTAGAATCACCAAACAGAAGGCAAGAACTCATCCATTGAACTGGTATCCAAAAAGGTCATCACCACGCCAGCATGTAAGACTGTTGGTCTGATCCTCTACATATGTCTTAGAGACAAGTAGTTCCGTAAGAATAATAAGACTTTTGTTTTGCAGAGTCCCAATATAAGCTAAATTGTGAGGCAGATATTCATTGTACCACTTTCCAGGCTATTTTCTTCTCAGTAATCACAGCCCACACATTCAGTAACTAACTGTTGAATCAATCACTGTATCAGAATGGGGTACTTTGGCATTCTTCCCCTTTGAATTTTTATTATTTTTTAATAAGAATGGTGAGTTCTTTATAATCACCAAATACAAAAGACTACAGCTGTAATTTAGGGCAAGAACACCCTGGCCAGCAGAAGCTTGGCATGAGGAAAAGAAATAAAAGGAACTCTCATTGCCCTTGTAAAAATCAAAAGTAGCACCTTATCAGCATAATGACAGCATTATTTAAATAGCTTTCATGTGCCATTTTCACAACACTATTTCTATTACATCATTGAGAATAAACATCTCTTTTCATTTACTAATCTTTTTCCCAATTAGAATCTCTCTGAATCTGTGTACAATAGCAATTTCATTTCTTCTCATTTGCTTGCATCTTAATTAAAATCAGACTATGTTGACTTTCATTTTTACAATATATCTGCCTATTTCACATCATAGCACCTTCATGACCCCCAGAGAGTCATGAGCCTTTAATATTTTATTTTGACCTTGTTAAGTTACTGGAACCATCAAAGATTTTTCTTCTTCCCTCAGTAAGCAGTTTTTCATCCTTCTTGAAACACGCAGTATGTGTGAAAACATGTAGTTGAGAAATATGCTGCCTTTAAACAACATATCTCTGTTTGTTTATTTAAAAAATAGTGCATTTCAATTTATTACAAGAATTAGTTTATGAACCATAAACTTCATTATCAATTAAATGAGGATCACTGCTTAAATGATGCTTAAAGCACTTTTCCCCTGAGCTTCAGGACAGAAAAACAGTTTTTCATTTTCAATTTTTAAAAAAATCAATAATTGGCTATTTTAAAAGAATTTACAGCGTTCTTCTTCTACACAGGTGTCCAAGTTCACAAAAGCAGGGAGTTTGTGGGGAGCAGCAGTATCTTTTACTAGTGCAGCAGACATAGGGGAAAAGTAAAAACACCCTGACCTGTGGCAGAAAGCTCACCTAGGTGTTTCAACTCCTTCACCTGGTCTAACAACAGGTATTTATTTGAAAAGCACACAGCACGTGAAGAAGCATCAATTCAAACTGGAAGCAGAAAGGTGCAGACCTATCCATTCAGCCTAACACCTGCAAATTTATCTTTGCAGCACGTAGAAAATACAAAATTCTGGGTACACCAGCACACACATTTACACATTTCCCTTGGGTCTTCAAGCCAAACTCTCCCACTGTCACCACTCTTGCAGGTTAGGCTCAGGCTCAGGGAAAGGTTTTGTCACAGTCAGAGCCCTGCTGAAGGAGAAAGCCTGATTACACACTATCATTTTGCAGACTTGTGCTTGCATTTACCTTCTGTGTGGACCCTCACCTGACAGACAGCCTGAGCTATCTAACCTAACCCCTCATTACAGGGGGGTTATCTGGCAGAAGACTTCTCAAGTAGAGCTCAAAGCCTTGAAAGCAGCTGGGATTTACAGTCACTTCACCCCAGCTTTGGATGGCACAACTGTGCAAAGGCAGAGATGTCACCTCAGAAAGCTGCTGCATGGAGCCTAGCTGGGAAACTTGCTGGATTTTCTGCTCCTTGGGCAAGCAGAGCAGGCACAGCCACAAAGGTCTCTTCACTCAGGCTCATATTTACATTCCAGCAAGCAGAGCCTCAAGTTCGTCGGTCATGTACAATCAGTATTTGGCTACTGGGTGGAGGAAACTGGAGGCAGCTGGTGACGAAGTGGGAGAGGTAAATTGTTTGCCAGGAGAAAAGCTGAAAAGTTTCAACAACAACAAAGTTTAAAAAAAGAAAAACCAGAATGAGTGAGAATAAGGTTCAGTAGTCAGATGGGGAGTGGCAAAGGAACATGCTATTTTAAGGAGAAAGCAGCATTAAAGTATATAAACATGTACAGTCCTCTTTAGAGGACATGAGAGAAAGAAAAGATGCCGCTTGTGCACTTCAGCTGGGGAGAACAACAAAATTTAGGGGTTTACAAGGAGTACAGCTAATAGATCACCTCAGCATGTGCTATAGAAGAGATTACAGGAAAGTCAAGTCAAATTCCCAGTGGTAGTAATGATAATTTCAGCACTTTATATGCTGTGCAGATTTACCCAAGTTCCACGGAATACTACTTAACAGCTTATCAGGCCGACCTTCTTCCTTCAGCACAGTACGCCCCCTCCTCCCTGGCCACCTGCAAACACAACTGCTAGTGGTCAAAGCACAGCTTAAGTTGTGCCACCAAAAGCAGAGAGCTATATATGAAGAAATACAATACAAATACCCACAGCTCTCTCTAGATTTGTCACCAGTGAGCGCTAGCTTACTGAAAGTAAAATCCTTCAGAGGCTCCTGGTAGATGGGGCCCATGACAAGTACCTCAAATTATTGAACCTATAATTAGCAGCCTCACAGTGGCTGTTGAGACAAGTACACAGACCACAGACACAAGCTCTGAAGGAGGGACAGGTTTTCTAGCTGTGAAAGCAAAGGAGCAACTGATTTCTGAGTACAAATACTTGCTTTACTATTACTTTATAGCTTAAGTTATAGCTCTGCATGCGTGTTAGCTCCCCATTTCTACAAATGCTATAGCTAACAACCCTTCCATAAATGACAGCCCCAGCACAGAACCAAATTCTGATCTTTAATGTAGGCACAAATTCAAGTGAAGACTATAATCCCACTTGCACTTTTGCAGAAACATAAATGGGCAGGCAGAGTATCTACATCACAAAGTTCTCGAGCAGCTTCCTCACAATAAATATATTTGAACTGTTCAACATTTTTTCTCATTGACATGAATTGGCAAGAATCAAAACAGAAATGCTACACTGCAAATGGTCACTTGCAGTAACAAATTCTCAGGCTTCAGCAATCGGCATTCACGGGCAGACATCTTCTGCCCCTGGGCCTAATGTGTCTATTTTGTTCCTACAACACACATGTGCTCACCTGTATAATGAATACATGATTTTACAAAAGAAGAGTAGAAATGGACACTGTCTAAGGAAGGAGAAACATCCGTATTTTAAGAAAGGTGGGTAAAAGATAGAAGAAATCACCCCTTTAAAAAAGTGAATGAGAATTCCCATCTGACACTGAAACTCTAATTTCCACTATTATCCACTTTTTACTCCTTGTAGCTAACCCTTGCCTTCCCATACAGGCAATAGAGGCTAAACAAAATCTCAATGAGAACAAAAGCTGGAGGTGCTCAGCACCACTTTGTGTTCAGATACACCAGAATCTGGCTTTCAACCAGTCCAACTTGTACTCATGCATATGCAGGTCAGCTATTACCCCCAGAAGTTCTTAAACAAGTCACCTGTAATTTCTGCAGTATCATCTCCCAGTGCTCAAACCTAACCACATATTTGGATGTTATAGACACTAATTTAAGCACAGAAGTGAGGCAGATCTTCTGATGTTACTTCAAAATAATAGCAAACCCTGACAGTCATCTCAAACTGGAATTATTTAGATCGTCTCAAGATGAACAGTTTTATATCTTCTCAGAATGTTTGTATATAAGCATATTTAAAAAAAAAACAAACCACACAACTAAAAGACATGTTTTGCTGAAGCTAAAAATGCATTTGCAAATATGGCAATTGTTCCTAGATTATTCCAAGATCTAAAAGCATTACAAACACAACGCTTTAATTTGGCTTTAGAAGTTCCCTATGAGATGGAAAAACAGTAAACTGCTCTTAAAGATGTTCGAAAGATCTAGCAAGACATTACACAGCTTCATCAAGGCCAAGCATCAAGTCAATGGCAGAGCTGAGTCCTGCAACGTGGTATTCTGCTATCAAACACACAAACCTTACTTCCTTTTTCCATCAGTAAAATGTATTGTGATACTATAACCTTCCCTCTTCTATGGAACAGAAGTAATTATGCTATTTGGAAGTATTCATATTGTTAAGTGAAACACACATACAAATTCTACCAAATTAAATTTAAAAGCAAGACTGTTTGGTTAGATTGTGTAAACAATATGCTCTAAGACTTGCTGAGTTCTGAGAACTGAAACCACAGACAGCCAAAATACAGCTGCACACAGTCAGATATGGTGTTTCTGCTAATACTGGAAACTTTATCATGCTGCAGCAAATTTCACTTCTGATTGGTATTGTGCATAGAAGAAATACAAACTGAATGCACTGGAACAAACTAAAAAACACTCCAAGGTTGTAAGTTATGAAAGCCAAGGGCACTCAGTTATTTTATGAGATACTTGACAATATTTATTAGTTGCACTACTGTGGCATCTAAGAGCCCCAAGCATGGGCCAAGGCTCAGCTGTGCTCATCCTTGCAAAAATACAAAACAAAAGATAAACCACAAACTGCTGTAGGCTGGAGCTAAGGGCTTCAAATAAAGCAGGGTACTGTAAAATGCCAAAGCCCCTGACTTTTAAGTATGTGCATCTAAAGCCCAGAGCTCAGTTCCTTGGTTAGATGTTAAGTTTGGTGCTAGATTCACCTGCTAAGCTGGGACCAACCTGGAGTTAGCTGACACCAACTGCTCCGACCAAGGATGTGCCTGAAGTCCCACTCTTCCCTGCAGTTCAGGCATTTGAACTAAGACTTCAAGGGAGACACATCTGTCAGTTCAGCAGACAGATCCTGGAGCCTCAAATCAGTAAAGCCACTGGGGATTCAAAGGTGTGTATCTCACAAGCCGGAACAGCATGGAAGCAAGACGTTGAGATTTGTGGGGCAAGGAAGCTCCGCACACAGGGACATACGTGCTTCTGCGGCTTCATGCTTAGAGCACCAAAGAGGAAAGTTGCAGGTTCTAGTCTAGGCTCTTACAGTTGTTTCTGGTTTTATCACAAAATTTAGATGTAAAATTATACAAATGATCCATAAAATAAATATCACACTGCCCAAAAGAGTACCTTAACTAACAACCTATTGAGCTAGGTTGGTTCTTGCTTGTTTTCATTTTGGTCTTGCGACTTCTGCATTGTGAACACAAACACAAGGCACAATTTCTCATGCTTACTTCTTCCAGGTGCTTTATAGTTAAGGCAATCAGAGCTCATATTGTTCGCATTTTTTTATTAGAAGAGTTGGGATAAATATTTATTTAAAGTACCTAGCTCTTTCTTTGGATCTGGCTGTAACTTGCATTCTGGAGCAGGGATAGAACAACTTAGGTTACACACACACACACAAAAAAAATCCATAGGTGCTCATCGCCTTTTAAATTTACTTATATTTTTCTACAGTTGTATTCACAGTTGAAGTAGCTTATCTGCTTTTCACAGCACATATTGCTATGTTTAAGAAGTACTCTTACAAATTCTCAGTCTGGCACCTCAAATAAAACACTGGGTCATAAGTCCCTTGAACCCTGAAGTTGTTCACCCTATTTATCCCTTCACCCCAATAACATGCCAGAGTAACAACTCTCTGCCAATTTCTCGTAACTTCAACATTAAAATAAACTGCCCAGTGAGCTAAGAAGCCGGCGGTGACACTACTGTAACGCTGCTTTCAATTTCAGGCTGCCTCGTTCACAAATGCACCGTAACTTTTCTGGCTTCCTGCAGGCAGGGAGCCCTCCCCGTCACGAGGAAGCACCTTCCACCCCAGCACCGCAAAACTCAACGCACACACAAACTCCTCACACCGCGCACAGCCCCCGCGGCAGAAACCCTGGGGCTGTTCTTCACCTGGAGCATTTTTCTTTTATCCAGATCGGGAGTTTAATCGTTCCTAGTACTGTAGAAGTACTCAAAACGCCCGGGGTGCCACGACGCCCACCGAGGGGCACGTTTGGCAGTCTCCGGCCGGCGCGGCACACCCGCGCAGCACCCTGCGCCGAGATGCGATGCGGGGCCGCTCCTGCCCTGCGGGGACCACGGCAGAGGACGCCCGTCGGCAGGGCGACGTGGTCTCTGAGCACCCCGGACCACACAAACCCCGAGGCGGGAGCTCCCGTTAACGCGCCAGCCGTAGAAGCGCAGGGGGTCGCGGGCGTGCCCCTTCCCGAGTCGGGAAGGATGCAGCTCCACCGGCGAGGTAGCCGGGCTCGGGGCTTCCCCCGCCCCACACAAAGGCACGGCGGGGAGGCGAGCCGCACCCCGCTGCGCCTCCCCCGTCCCGCTTCCCCCGTCGGCGCCACTTCAGGGACAACCGGCCGCGGGCAGGGGCATCGCCGCCCCCCCGGGGAAGAGCCCGCGCGGGGCTCGGGAGCCACCGCGGCGGCTGCCGGCGGGGCCGGGAGCGCTCGGGGCGGGCGGGACGGCGAGGCGCTCCGCAGACAGGTAGCTCCCTGCTAAAATGGAGGGAGGGGAGAAATGCGGCGTTCGCCGGAGAAACTTACCGGAGGAAACCGACGAGCCGGACAAACTGGAGTTACTGGATGTGGCCATGGTCCCTCCGCCTCGCCCCTTAGCTGCGAGCCCCGCGTCGACCCCCGCTGCTGTCCAGCCGCCGCTGCCGCCAGCCCATCGCAAAGTGCCGGGGCCGCGCCGCGCCGAGCCGCCGCTGCAGCCCGCGCTGGGCTCCCCGCGCCGCCGGGGAGCGGGAGGCGGCCGTGCCCCCGCCGAGGCGCTGCAGCCGCTCTCCGAGGCTGGGCGAAGCCGCTCGGCAGGTCAGGTAAAAGGCCCCGCGGCGCTTCCAGTGCCCTCTCTCCGCTTGGGGAGCAGGGCTTACCTTGTGACGGGAACGGGAGAGCCGCCCTGCCAGCGCCTTCCCTCGCCTCCTCCCTTCCCTTCCCTGGCCGTCCCTTCCCTTCCCCGCCTCCTCGCGGGCAGCGCTGACAGCCCGCCGGGGAGACCCGCCGCCGCAGCTCCCCTCACGCACACAAAGGAAGCGGCGGCGCTGCCGGCCGGGCTGCCGGCCCCGGCTGAGCGGGCAGGGTGGGTCCCGGGCGGGCGAGCCCCGGCGGAGCGGCAGCCCCGCCGAGCGACGGCCAAGCTCCTTTCCGGCCGCCGCCGCCTGGCACGGGGCTGGCGGCGAGCGCGGCTCCTGCCATGTGCCGGCGCCCGTCCCGCCTGGCCCGCCGGGGCGGCAGCGCCTGTTGAGCGCCTCGGCTCGGCTCCCCCCTCGGCGGTGCCGCAGTGTGGGCTCCGCGCTCGGCTGCGCTCCCGCGGGCGCGGCGCCCCGCCACCTCCTAGCCTTGCCTGCGCTCGCCCCCCCGGGGCCGCCGGAGACCAGCGCTGGAGCGGGGCTGCGCACCTGGGGCAGGGCTTCGCCCCCGCCACCCTTTGTCCGCCCCCCTTCCTCTGCAGGTTGCCCTCTGTTCCCGCGGCTCTGCTCCCCCCCTTCACTTTTCTTTTATATATATATTTTTTTTATTTTTTTTTAAATTCCTCCTGGCATACGTTTTCTTAAAATAAATAAATAAATAAATAAAGGAATAGGCTGGCACCAACACTGTGGTCTCCCTGTTCTGCAGGACCCCGGCCCAGCCACAGTTGGGGCCTGCCACCCCGAAGTGCTCCAGTTTTGGGGAAACACAGAAGTCACCCACTGGGCCGGTTGCCAGACACACAAAGGGGGCACGGTGGGTCTACGGCAGACCAGCCTGGGCTGCTTGCCCTGTATCCTAATGGGCAAGTGGGAAAGAGGAAGAGCCAAGAAAGCATTACTTGTAGGGTTCCTCTTGTTGACTGCCCTTCATGTTTCCTTCACAGTGGTTCATTGCCAGCCAAAGCTTCCATCTCATTTTATATAACAAGGGCAAGAAGACAGCAGGAAGGTGGTCGGCTGCCCTGTGGTTCTTAACAGCCAAGTGGCATGGCAAGTCTTGCTGGCACAGGATCTGTACAAAGTCTACAACCCATTTGCCTTGATGATGATTTATGAAAGACTTCCAGGTTTCGTAACAGAGAGTCTGTAACACAAAGTTACTTCTGTATCAGCGAGGAAGTCCATTAAAGTTTCTTTGGCAAACGAAGCCCTACCCACCCAGCTACACAGTGGGTCAAACGAGCGTGCAAGCCGCCTGGCCTCTCTGTAACCCGCACCCAGCCCCTTCCCTTTCTCCCAGAGCCAAAATAGAACGAGGGCTCCCCAGGCCCTGCAGTCGGCTCCCATTTTTAACTCCGGAAAACAGGTACCGAGACCCCCTCTAGCGGCAGAGGCACCGGTAGCAGCGATCCCGCAGCCGCGGCGAGCGGGACCGCCGCGTCCCGCACCCTCCGCGGGATTCCTGCCAGTAGCTCCGGGGACGCGGCCGAGGCCAGCTTGCTTTTCCAGGTTTTATTTTGTAATGACGGCTTGCTCCATACGCGAAGGAACAGGCTTTAAACCAAGATTTAGCATTAAGTTTCATTAATCTGTAAATTGCCCTGTGACATACTTAAAAACAGGACAGGCGTGTCACTGCTTTTTGGGCTTTGGCCAAATCTTTTGTGTCACGCATTTTAAAGATTGAATGCTGAGAGCAAAATAAGTAAGGTAGAAAGTTATTTTATCTGCTGGATTAGGTCATAAAACCAGGGTGATACCTGGGATGTAGGAAAATACTGTAGTAATATGGTAAACGTCAAGATTGTAATAGTAAATTTTTCATTTGCAGAGTACATAGTATTGAAGTCATATTTGCTTGTCTCCTACATGTTTGTTTTTTTCTCTTTCTCCTGCTATATCTTTCTGTCTAGTATTTGTCTCCCCGTAGTCTGTTATATGTCTTCATTTTCCCTCCATAATCTAGCACTGTCTTGCCCTCTTGTCTCTCCAGCAACTGTTGGAAAACCATGTCATATGAGGAGTGAAATACAGTGGTGTAAAACACACTAGCAGAATCTGCAGGGAAAGAGAGAAAAACCCCTTCACTCTGCTGAGACTTTGCAGACAGGAAAGTATTTTCATAATTAATTTTAAATTATCTTTCCAGCTATAGATCTGGATAAAGCAAGAGAGGAATTTCTTCAGTGAATGGCTACTCCATGTATTCCAATAATTGCAAACAAAGTATATTCTGTCTGAAGTCAGTGAGGCTGGACATATCTGGTTATGAATGTGTATGCCTTTAGAGGACAGGCAACTGTTGATAATCTTTGTGATAATAAGAGGTATGAGGTCAGGTAGTCTCAATTTCTACAACATTGAAAGGTAAATTAATAAAATGAAATGTACTGTAGATTAAAAGTAACTTTTTCACATTTCAAGACAGGATGGCTTTTTTCTTGTTAGTAGCGAAGAACATAAAAGCCATGAAATTAGAGGGGAAATTACTAGATCAAAGGGGAAGCAAATTTAAAAGAAACAAAAGTAGCCTTGTTATGTGTAGAAGGTGCAAAGTGAAGACAATGCAATCAACTTCTATTCACTTCTATTTTATAGAAACTGTGAACAGATTCTGTCTTAGTCTAATTTGTGCAAAGCCCATATTTACTCATTACTAATACAGGAAATACTCAGATAACTAGAATACACTTTAAATTGTAAACTAAATACTGTCTCTGATGTAGACTATTCCTGAGCTTTCCACATGTATGAGCTTCATATAAGCCTGATAAAAATCTTGCACTTTACACTCCCTATGGAACTAAATGTAGTTCTTGCTTGCATGATATTTGCACTTTTATGAGAAGTCCCCGGTTTCAAAAGTTTTGAGGAACTCAGAAAAATCACATTTCCATATATATATGACCTTAGAAACCCCCCATGGTTGGACACTGCCATTGACATTAGCAGTGACCTGCAAAGGAAAAATATCAAACTGTATGTTTCATGAGAAATATCTGAAAGCTTTCCTTTTTTTCATTCCCGGGGAAGATTCCTTGAAAGTTTCGTTGCCTCTAGATTGATTAAATGCAATTTTTACTGATGGATTTTCAATTGTGTGGTTCTGTGTGTTGTTTTTTTTTGTCTGGTTGGTTGTTGTTGTTTTGATTTTTTTTTAAATGAAGACATTGGGGAGTTTGTCAAAGAACAAGGGTTTAACAAACCATTTCTCAGTATATAACTAAATGACAAAGAAGTGACTGCCTGCCTCAAGCTAACATCCAGCTAGCAACACAATACTTGAAATTACATTAAACTTGCCACAGAAGAGACCATTGTATTGCAAAAGCTAATAGATATGGGAAGCCCAAAGTAATGGCTGTAAGATTAAAGGAGCCCAAAAGCATTGCTGCTAGTTTCCAAATAAATTTATGAAAAGATCTAAAAAGTTTCTCCAGATTTCCAGTGTATCAGGTTATTTCTGTGCCTGACTTTAATTACCCGCTCTTACACTTCCACGTGGTAGGATTCCTATTCAAGCTAGAGCTTACACACATTTCGTTCTCAAATAACCAAAAATGAGTAAATACCATCTAATTATGGCAAATAATAAGTCTTACAGCTCAAGGCCTATTGAACCCAGCAGAAGACTAAGTGACATTACATTTGGCAGCAACTCTTTCACAGTGTAGTCCTGAACCTGTTGATGTGCAGGTCCATGCACAATTAAATTGTCACATTAAGTCTAGTGGAACAACATATTTTGGTTAAAATTACAGGTGTGAGCAGGATGAAGACCTGCATTTGGAGAGCCATTGGTGCAAATCATTGTGATTTTGACAGCTGTGGACATGTCTAAGCTGCTTTTCTGCTGTGGAGTGGCCTTGGTTCCCCAGACAACTGGGCTGTGCTGGTTTGTGTCCTTATTTCAAAACAAAGGCTCTGCGGAGCAGACAGGCCAGCTGCCTTCTGCACAGACATCAGTGGCATAGCTAACTTGTAATGACTTTGTGAAGGTAAGGCAAATCGTAGCTGATAAATAGGTTTTTATGTTCCCATGCAATAAAAGCTAGTCCAAAGCCACCCTCCCCCTGGACAGAGGGAGGAAAACCTAGAAATAACAAATAAAGGCAAGTGAACAGAACTGTGCTGGTTTCCTTCAAGAAGGCGGGTTTTCCCTTTTTGACCAAATTGCTTATTGCATGTCAAAATATGGACACGTATTTAATATCCTGGTTTCCTTTCATTCAACTTAAGACATAGTAGGCACTTCCACTGTGGAGGCAAAGACCTTTGCTTATAATTTCTTTCATTTTCCTGATTTGGCAGAATGCTTTCTGCTGCAGAAAAAAAAAGAGATCTGAAACACAAATATAGATTAGAAAAAAGAAAAACATAGGTCACTAGACGGGGCCTGTAGCAACATAAATCCTGGCATCAGCCTGGCTTACTCAGCCTGAAAGACATTAACCTAAGCAAGACAATAATTTATATCTCTGTCTTCCCTTAAGTTTTTCTTAATATAATATCTAAGAGTAACTCCAGGTAAGAGCAAAGAGAAAGAGCCAGGCTATTGAGCTAAATTATCTGCATGAGTAGGCAAAGGAATGCTACAATATTATCAGAGAGGTACTAGGAGTGATAGAAGCCAGTGTTACTTTAAAAGACTGGAGATGAAAATGTTCCCAATCTTTCTATCACCATGACTTTCATTTAAGAAATCATTACTTTCAATTATCACACAGGATCACAGAATATTTTTCATTATTTTCTCCTTCACTTGTTTATAGAGTTTCTAACCTTCTCTGTTGTCTACACTCTGTAATAGAGATTTAAAAAAGCACAGCTACTAATGTCTTAATCATGTTGACATGAAACCTATATCTTTTCATAAATCTTCGTTTCTATTTTTACCCAGCAGTGGCTTCCTAATTCCATATTTCAGAACCTTTGAGAGAACAGTTAATGCTGTATATACAAAACTCCCATTGCTGTAGTTGATGGGAGCTGCGGCTTGTCTCAAATACAATTTATCTCAAACTTCTATAGGTTATCTCAAAGAGACTGTTGAACTGATAGTTATCAGTTCCACCTGCTGAAGTCTCCCTTATACAGGAGCCATTTCCTAAGAGCCCTCCAGAAAGAATCTCACCCAAAATTAGTGTGCATTAGTGCCCTTAGCCATAAGGCCTCCCCTTCCAACAATGAAGCCAAGCTTCATGTTCAGCTCTAGCAGCCAAGCCTCTGTGGATGGCTGCGGTGCCATCCTTAAAGCCCTTCTGGATTTGCAGTCATGGTATCTCAGATTATGTTTGTGGGATCTGGCGTAAACTGCTATATCTGACTGCAGAGTTAATACACCAGAGTGACAACGACCTACTTTGCACCATAAACCTGGTGGGGAGGACAGGAGTTTGAAACCTAGTTAATGAATTTATTTCAAGATGAAAATTTGTGTTTATTATTGGTGGGTTTAGATAGCTTGGCAAAAATGTTGGGTTTTAATTAATTATGCAAATTAGAGGAAAGTAAAGACATTTGGCCCACTGCTTTGATTATGTAATAGCTATAGAAATATAAATGTTCTGCACAAGACAGCAAGACATATGACACAAAGATTTAGTGTTGTCAAATAACTAAAATGCTAATCCTTCCTTTGATGTTTATATCGCTTAGCTGGAAAGGGAGGAAATGCATTATTCATTCTTTGATGTTATGAAAGGGAAAGGCCTTTATAAGCAATATATAAGCCATATTTATGTACTCTTCACAGTACTTGGAAATTTTACTCAATATAAGCATAAGCAATAATAAAAAATATAAACCAAAACATAATAAATAGCAGATGCACACTGTATTTGGATATTAATAAATTATGTGAGCCATTATGGCTGCAACAGCAGGTGGTGGTGTAGTTCAAGACTCTCTGTGATTTCTCACTTTTTTTCCTCATACTCCAAAGGGGAAGGTTTGAGTCCTCTAAGACCTGGTGCAATTTTTAGCTCTGCACCTTTCATTGATGAACAAACTAGAGGTATCTACTGAATTTTATTCACTCTGCAAAAAACATGCAGCAAACAGGCTGTTTGTCACTGGTGAGTGCTAAACCTGCTGCTATGACTAATTTATGAATGTTCATCCTATTTGTCCTTTCATCTTTCTTCCTGTTTCATACATCCTATTTTAATTAAATCTCAGATTGAGAGTTCACTGAGGCAGAGAATTTCCTTGTTATGTTGTTTTCAAAGTTTTTTTCATACAGTGGAGCTCTAATCTGTAATTGGAAGGTGATAAAGATTTTGAAGTCACTAGAGTCAGCTATGTAACTGCCATCTACCTGATTAAAATAAATAATTGTACAGAAAAATTTCTAGTGAAATTGAACTTTAGTGTTTTGTTTTTTTTTTTCATTTATTAATAATAAGCAGCAACTTTCAGATCCCTTGCCTTAGAGTACAGAATTTGAGAGTCCAAACTACTTGTAGTATAGTTCTCCTTCACATCATTATCAAACTCTCCCTTTGGTACATGATAGCATTTTGCTATTATTTTTTCCTGAGACGGAACCCAAGTCTACTAAGTATTTAAGCAGATATCTATTCTTTTTTTACCAAATGATAAACACTCATAATTTTGGACCATGAAGCCTTTTGTTGGTCCAGGCAATAAGTATCAAACAAGTACAACATATATAGGACAAGAGGTTTTTCGTCCATGTTTTTGTAGCACCTTTCTCTGAACAGAATGGGTCACATTTAAGTGTGAAGGTCATGTTTGTATCTAAGCTACTCTCAACCTCTCTTCTATAATTATTTGAAACAATAGCATTACCATATAATTTAATGCAGGTGAAGAGGTGGAGAAACAAGAATAGAAACAGTTTTGAAGAACTTAACAACAATCAGTCTTTTTTCGCTAGTATTCTGATTCTCACGTTACTCCATACTAAAAACCTGAACATAAGATATTGGCCTATTGTTACGAAACTGAGATTTTCTTATAGAAATGTTCCAAGCAGAGCATCCTTAAAACAAAACTCAATGGCGTACAGTGCACCACTTTTATTAAACTTTGGCTTTTTATCTAGACTGACATTTCAATGAATTCTTTTCCTCATAGTTCAACATTTCCTCGTTCTTGAACCTGCAGTAAAGTCATCATGTTGAATTCACAGCTTCCCAATTACCATGACAATGCAGTGATATCAAAGCCTCAGCTTTACTCTTTCATTAAGGCGGAAGAAAGAGCAGAGCTCAGAGCAGAGCTACTTTAACTCTTCTGTCATTTTTTTTCCTTGTATTTGAATTGTATGCAAACCTATGAAGATTTAATTAATTAATTTATTTGCAATTTCAGCATCCTCAGTGCATTTCTTTGTACTGACAAACTTTAGCTAATAGGTTTGTTTGACAACTGTTCAATACAAAAATGTATTTGGATACTCAAAATTAATGAATTGTGTTGGAGCTGCATGATCCGTTATCTAAGTTATGTGTTATGAGCCTTTTGAAGCAAAATCGGCAGTTGTCCAAAATAAATTTATTTCAGCTACAGAACTGAAAATTGCATTCATCAGACTCTTGCAAAAACAAAGCTTTGCTCATTTATTTGTCAAAAGTAAATTAGTCAAAACATCTATTTAGAAGTTATTTACTTCAGATGTTAATGAATTATTTATCTCAATATTTCTCCTATTTAACTGTGATCCCAAATTCTCTTAATCAGCTACAAATATTTGAAATGATAGAGGGGCAGCTGCTAGAGGAGAATTCTCATCTTAATGTGTGTTTTATTTATAAGCATTTTCTGCCCCTTTATAAAATTCTGTCTAAACATAATTTTGTGTACTTTGTAATTTACTAATATAGACTAGGGTAGCCTCAGGCTTGGCTGTTTTATTCTTAAATATGTTCAGATATGGATGCTCTGTATTACATATGCAAACAGAAAGCCTACAGGCTATAATGGTTTTGCAGTTGGGTTCTGTTTTCTTCATTTATAAAATCAGAGGTCATATGTAGAG
This sequence comes from Nesoenas mayeri, assembly GCF_963082525.1. Classification (NCBI taxonomy): domain Eukaryota; kingdom Metazoa; phylum Chordata; class Aves; order Columbiformes; family Columbidae; genus Nesoenas; species Nesoenas mayeri. The sequence continues at coordinate 127,495,646 of NC_137543.1, forward strand.
ATTTTGGATATTTCATTGGACCAACATACCATTCACCTATGTAATACAATTTCCTAAAGACCTCCTGATATTAGGCATCCTAGGTTCCAAATGAAGGCATTTCTCTTCTCCACAGTTTTACTGAAGAGATAAAATCAATATACAGCTCCACATTTGTCCCTTAATGCTTGGACTGGAACCTTGCCTCTGCTGAAGGCAGTAATAGTTATTCTCACTGACTTCAAAGAGGCCAGTGTTTCACCCTTCATTTCCCTGCTGGATACTGCTTTTCCCTTTAAGCTACCATGTATCATAAAAAGAGATATGCTTTGGGAACTATAACACACCACAGTAAAAATTGTAATGCCACAAGGCAATGTCGATATATATTTTTATGTAGTAGAGGAGGGAGGAAATAAACCAGGAGAGACAAATGTTCCTATTCACAAAGCTCAAGAGTTTTTGTTGTATTTATGAATGAAAACACATCCTTTCAAGCAATGAAACCCCCATATACCTGCTTAGTACCATTCCACCAAGGGCAGCTGTCAGGTAAGCACAGCTTTACCAACAAATCTGTTCTTATTATTTCTCATGCACAAAGAAAGTTAGAAATATGATTTTGAGCACTAATGAGTTTGTGAAAAACGGGCCAGTATCAAAGATGTTCTGTATATCTTAGGTACTGAAGCATGATCCTGGGAACTTAAGTTCAACTTTATTATAAGATATGGCATCATGGATTACCTTGCTTATTTAGTTCAGTTTTTATATGTATCTTCTGCCTGAAATGTAGTTTAAAACATCCAGTCCAAAATATATAAAGGATGATACTATGGAGTTCTACCAAAAAGTTAAAAATAAAAGTGCCTGTATCCTGCAAGCAATTCTTGTCTAAATGCTCAAGAAAAGAAGATAACCATTGTCTCACATGCAGAACTGGATAAAGTTATCTTGTAAGCAGACAGTAAGGAGCAGAGATCCATAGAAACACCAAGCAGTAGGGACAGGAACTCCTATGATTTGGGCTGTTGGCCTCTTTTAATTTCCTAAGTCAGGTCCATTCTAAATATGTGAGGGCCCTGACCCTGAAGGGAAGGCCAGGCCTTGGCCCATCACTGTTAAAGCCAAACCTGCATCAAATTCACTATCAACAAAACCTCCCCCTGTGAAATGACCCACAGTAATACTTGGGTGAAATCTCTATGTCTAAACCTGTTATTTGCTGTTTTGGGGGGCATATTTGGCCTGCAAGCATAAAAGCACAACTGAGGGAACATTTTAATGAAAAAGTAGTAATGAATATGTCTACCATAAGCAGTTTGCTATAAGTATGTATATATACATGGTCTATACAATAAATATAACCTTGCTAAGTAAGTATCTGAGATTGGCAATGGAAAAAGCTGACAAAGTGAGCCAAAGCAAAGTGAAGTCTTCAGTTTAAAATCAGTGCCAGAGGTAAACAACAATACCAGGAAGGGAATGAATGTCTCCTCATAGTCAAGCCAGGAGCACAAGAGCCTATCTGCAATACCTGTCATAGCCTTTCTAATTTATTTTTTTTTTTTACAAAAAAAGGATGCTTGATTAAGCCAATTCTTTGGCTTACTCCATTTGGTGCTTAATTAACTGGATATTGAATACTCATTTTGCATGTTATATAAAATCAGTTTAAGTGGGCAGGAAAACACTCAGAGTACAAATGAGCTTTCATCAGTGACTGAAGATCCTATTGTCTATGACTCAAAAGAAAAGTAAACAGCAGTGCCCATGCCCAACCTGCCTTTCATTCCACAGATCTAAAAAGAAAACAAAACATCAGAAGTACTGCTCTTATTATAATGCTGACATTTTGAAACATGCAAAAACATTGAGTCAAATGCAAATTCTAGTGAATTTTATCAGAGGCGAGTGCCTCAAATGATATGGTTCTAAAATTGCACATTAAACTAAAGATCAAATTAGATGAAATGTATGTAAAAGAGTAATAAATAAGTATCTGTGTGTAAATAGCATTAATACATCATGAGTTTAGCTGGGCAGATTGGGGGCTGTAAATCTGTTGAGGATGGTTTGGTTCAAGATTGCAAGGGAAAAGAATGTTGGCTGTCATTCAGTTAAACTCCTGCTGTGAACACCAATAAAAATATGACCTTTTCAGGCTCTGCAGAAGTCCCATTTAGCAATGATGGTTTTGCCCAAGAGCATTAGGAGCACTGTGCTCTCAAAAAGTTAAGAAAACAAAGGGAAAGAGCTCCGCCACAGAAACAAACAGCAGAGTGTATGTCTTCAGGAGAAAATGCCTCAGAAGAGTGGAGAATTACGTCAAGTGACCTGCTAATAACCAAGAACTTATATCAAAGTTTGTCCTGAAAAGAAAACGGAAATGACTGTTGCAAATGTTAAGTATGAAGTCACAGCACATCCCTCTGTGGGAGTGCCACTGGGCAGCTGAGGAAACTTGCCAATGAATAATTCTTCACACTCACCCAAGCTAGTAGAATTCAGGCAAAACGTGGCACAGGGCAAATAAGGTTGTTTGCTAGCCTTTTTTGGTCCTGTTAGCTATCTCTGTCAGCTTATTAAACACTCAGATTCAAAACATACATGAGTTAAGCAAAATTTATCTTCTTTTATCCCTAGCTGGAAAGATGAGCAGAATTTCAGACAGCCTCACGCCGTGGATCAGCCTGGTTGGAAAGAGGCAATGACTGAGAAGGATGTGCTTGTGTGAGTCTGTTAGATGTCACCCACCTACACATCTATGAGCATGTATGTACCACTGCTCACATACATATAGCCTTGGTAAAGCCAGAAACATTACATGACTGGCTGAATATGAAGCCCTTTTTCTCTCTCTACTGGTATAGAAAAAGAAATAATTTCTGTGGTCGTTAGAAGGTTGCAGATAATTTTCTTAAAACATTTTGCCACATCTGGGGGCCTATTTTCCTCTCCATAGGCTGCTTAGCTCTTATTAATATCAATGGGAGTTATACACACATGTGGAGAATAAATTAGATTCTTCATTGTTTCCTTCTGATAAAATTAAATGTTCTTTCCACATGTTAAAATTAGCTAACATACTGTTGTTCTCATGGTATTAGAAATAGAGAACATTAGTCACCTAATGAATCTTAAATTATTTTGCTTCTTAATAAAAGACCTTAGCTTACTTCTTCTGGAATCAGAAACTAGTTGTCAAAAGTCTCAGTCAGAACTTGCGTACCAGATTTGGTATGGTTTTGCAGCTATTTAGTTCATCCTCAGGCTGGATGGAAAACCTTTTTTCCCAGTGTGGTGCATTATACAGACTAGATCTGTGAGTAGCAGTTGCTTCACACTAATAAATTGATAAACTCTTATCCAGTAAAAATTTTTATCAATAAGTGTTTATTTCCTTTTTTTTTTTTCCTTAATTAGTAGCATTGGAAGACAAATATTTGTCACAGCTTGTATCAAGACTGTCTTAACTCATTTTCCTGTGATGCCTGTAAGTGAAAAGTACTAAAAGAATTTTCACTGACACAAATTTGAGTTGCAATTTAACACTCTCATTATACATGGAGTGATTATTGTGCATGATGTGGTATATGTAAGATGCTGAGATGGATTTTATACTGTTTGAAGCGTTTTTTGTAGGACAAATGCTTATATTTATAGAAGACCTATTAATATTTATCCTTGACATTACATCAAAGAAATAGCTACAGAGATTATTTTGTAGACCTTTTGACATTTTTAGAATATGGAATGCTGAACATCAACATTCAACTCAGTCATAAATGCAGTTCCCTGAAGGCTGATGACATCAAACAGATTGGACCATCTTCTTAGAAACTGCATCCCCTGTGGATCACTCAGTAGCAGAAAATGAGTAAGCATTATAACTTCCTAGGACAGAACTGGAGATGCAGCTGCATCTGCAAATGGAAGAGGAATAGTGTGTCAATAACATCTGCCAACTTTTCCCAGAAGTGGTGCGAGATGGGTGAACGTCTACAACTTGAGAGACTGGGAGGTTCTGCAATATTAGAAACCTCTTGTTGTAGAGAAGTACTCAGAAAATTTGACAGAACTCTGTTGAATAAAACCTGTGTGAGCTCGACTTCAAGCTACAGCTAAGAAAAGTCAAGAAACCAGAAGAACTTGTACCTACACCATAGACAGAATCAAGGAACAGGAGTCAGTGAAGTTACCTGACCCAGGAATCAAGCCAGTATAATCAGAGAAAAACTGATAATCTAACTATCAGAGAAGAAATTGTATAACAAGAAATAAAGGTACCAAAATCCAGAATTAGGGTTTTTTTGCTATTTTTTATTCTAGTGTTTAATAACATGAACAGTAGTTTTTCACTGCAATTCATAAACTATTTAGACTTCATTCTTTTTTTCTCAAAACTGTAGTTAACTGTCCTAAGCTACAGGAATTTGGATTTTATTCTAAACTCAATATGCCTCTGTGAGTAGCAGTTACTTCACACTAATAAATTGATAAACTCTTATCCAGCCAAAATTTTTATCAATAAGTGTTTATTTCCTTATTTCCTTTTTTCCCCCCTTAATTACTAGCATTGGAAGACAAATGTTTCTGTCACAGCTTGTATCAAGACTGTCTTAATTCATTTTCCTGTGACGCCTGTAAGTGAAAAGTGCTAAATGAACTTTCACTGACACAAATTTGAGTTGCAATTTAATATTGCCATTATGCAGGGAGTCATTATTGTGCATGTTTGTATTTGTGACCTTAAAACAAGATACAATCTGTTTGATATCTAGTTGTACTTTTCAGATTTGCTTTCAGTTTTTTCTCAAAACATGCTGGAAAATCAAAACTATAGTTTGGGGCTAAACAGATATGAAGAGTAGTAAAATTTATTTTTACTCCTGATTTTTGCTCCTGATGATACTTTTAGTATTCATTTCTGAATGTCTTTCAGGCTTAACTGAAATTCAACATACCTTCTTGGTCCTTAGGTGCTCTTGTTTGTGAGACTCTGACTGAGAAGACTTGCTATGATCCATTCAAGTCATCCCATAGTGAGTGGCATCCACAATATCAGGAGGACTACATTTAGGCACCTAGATGCTTTAGTGACTTAGGTCTGTTATAGTCAGTCAAGATTTTTTCAATAGCACCAATGGACCTTAAAGAGCCATCCAGCTGCCCAGGTAATAGGCATCTGTTTTAGAGAGAGAAGCTGATTCTCCTCTGCTGGAACTGAATCCCATCAAGATCTGAGTCCTACTCAGAGCTTCAAAACAATTGGATGTTCCTCTAAATCTTCCATCTTATTAAACTCCATCTTTTTTAGCCCAGAGGGATAAGATCTGGTTTACTGCTTTTTGTCCTCTTGGTTTACAAGGGTTAGAATGAGGGATTCGTTTTACTATGCCAATCTGTTCTCTTTACTAATCCTGCATTTTGTTTCAGTCAATTGCCCTGTGACGGTCTTAACATCACTGTCTCAGGACACCTTTCAGAGATGAATCCTGGCACTTAGTAGAGAGTTGACAGTTTTAAGATAACCAACTGGCTGATAAGCCTTGGGTACAAGCTCAGGGTAGAGAGTAAGAGCTTTGCACAGGAGTGAAAGCCACTCCTATGCTCTAGGAATAAACAACAGTGTTGGCATCTTGTAGGCACTTGATTTAGTCATTGCTTAGCTATTTTCTCTGGAACTCTCACTATAATATCAGCTATGTTTTGCAAGCTGATAACAAACACCACACCTGTAGCTCCAGCCCCTGCAAGCAGTAGTCTGTGTACTTTTCTGAGCTTTTAAATACAGGTTTTTTTCAAACAGATTAACAGGTAAAATCAAATATCATGAGTTGTTCTCAAGGGGTGAACTATTTGGTTGTTGGACCTTAATTCAAAACTAGTCAGGGAATTTGGGGGCATAAATATACAATAATTTCATTGTTTAAGGCTTTAAGGTCTATTGTGAGGACACAAAGCTGTGCGATTGTGTTTGTGAATGATTTTTTGTCTACTGTGACATCCTTGGTCAAGGTCGATTTGCCACATGTGTTCATAGTGGCCACTAAGAGTGAAGTATTTCAGTCTTTCCTAAAGGGATCCTGTCAGATAACATGGAACAGTAATTATGCTGAAGTATTACACTGAAAGATTATTTTCTTAACTTTTTATGGCTAATGAAATTCTAATTTGCAAGTGTTGGTTCAATTCCTGATATGCATGTGGGTAATATGGAATTCTTCTGGCTAAAACTGTTCAAAGGAGAAGCCTACAAGCCAAATATATTATGCAGGAGAGAATTAGCTGCCTTCCCACCCTCCCCTCCTTGAATTGTGGTTAATCTATGGTCACTTTCTGTCCACCATGTAGGCTTGAATTTACAACCAAATCTTGTATTTCAGCTTTGTTCTCCTAAAAACCAATAAATTATTATATGGCAGTTGAAACATGTTCAGAGATTATGTTGGCTTTCTGATTGTCAAGCATACATTGAAGCAAGAAGTTTCCACAATCTGAATGCCTTAGTTTCTATCAGCGGTACTATGAACTTCTCCAGCTTACACCATAACAAAACACCTTCCAAATCAACTACTCCAAATATTAGAGGAAAGTTTTCAAATTAAGTGCCAGTGCAGTGCCTTGAACTTCTTGATACTTTTAGTATTCATTAACATATCTAAAATGTATTTTCAATAAAATAAAATGTGGCTTATTGCTCTGTGTTTGCATATGGTACAATGCACAGTTATGAATGATTTCTGCAGATGGATTTTAATGCACATTATCTTGCCTACTTTATGTTATGACTAGATTATCCTCATTCTGCAGGCTCAATCCTCTACATCTGTAAGATGCAGTGCAGCTGCAAAAAGCCCCTAGTACTCCTGCCATTTAGTCACATGTCTTAACCACAAGATCCTTCCTTAATTATAGTAGTACTTCTGCAGGGACAAACATATATGACGAAATGTTATACTCGGCTTTTTTTCCCAAAGGAAATATATTGGTTTTGAATGCAGAATCAAACTCCATGGGTGTGTATTTAACTATATACAAATTCAGTTTCTGTAAGGTGGATTCTTGGTATTATTCAGAACTGTGGATGGAGGTGGATGGAAATGCATTTATGTCAGATTTCTGAGCTGCCAGCAGTGCAGTGTGCCTACCCATTTTCCACTGTGCCACATCCACTCTGACAGAAGCTTCATTTTAAAAGTTAATAGTCTGTCATTCATATGGAAAACTAAGGGCTTCTCTATGAGCTTGTTATTTGTAGGTGAGAGATTTAGAAAACATGATGTTCCTTAAACCAGCTTCTTGCAAGACCTCTGCTTTTAGTTATTTCCTGAGAAACAACTTTGACATAAATAAGAAGTGTCTTGGCTTGCCCTTATCTTGAGATATGCTTTAAAGTTAGAACAGTTTCGGATGCCAAATTCTTACCCTTTTCACTTTCGCAGAAGTGCTCATGAAACATGTCACTCAGGATTGGCTTTCCTTCCCCTCTATATAGTCACACAAAAACAATAGTGAAAATAACTGTCTTTAAGTGGAAAGTTTTGGCAATACAAAGACTTGGGCGATCACTTATGGTCTGACTATGTCCAATGTCTGTTACCTACTATCTTAACAGTATCTTGGTTTGCTAGAGGAATTTTATCATTTTTCTAAGCTGTAGCTTGCTGTCCACTGAAGCTTCAGAGCATTGACATGTCACTTAATGGCAATGGGAAAGACCCAAACATTTTCTTTCTGAAAGTCACTTAATTTATCATTCTGTAATACCCATCTGGCTCCTGGCATCTGCACTCTGAGATGTGGAAATCTGCATATCAACCGTTTAGTCAACTTGGTGTGTCTTATAAAAAAAAAAAAGGCTGCTTTTACTGAGATGGGGTGAAGTTTCTCATGACTTAAAGTAACACTGCCAGACCCCAAAATTACCTTAATTGGGAGTGATGTCAAACCATAGTCGAAGATTTTAGATGAACCCTCATTTACACCTGAACCTCTTTGACCTGATAAGCAACTGCAGGCTGCAAAAATGTCTTACCTGTATAGAAGAGGAATGGCAAGAAGGGGATTAGTTTGGTGGCTGACCCTTCTGTCTCATGCAAGAGCTTAAATGAGGTTAGCAGAGGAGGACAGAAATATTTGTTGAGGTTGAGACAGTGTTGTGCCCAGCCGTGTTGACTGATGCATTCCTCTGTGAGCATCTCAAAGCTGATGAAAGCTCACCTACCAGCACCTCTTGTAGGAGCAGCAGAATTTTGTTTAGCTGTTGTATTTAAAATTAAAGGAAATGTTTTGTTACAGTGATCTGGAGTCAGAGAGAGTATAAGATCTACATGCTTTCTTTTTATGCCAAGGTAGGAGAACCGGCAATTATGAAAGGAAGTTATGGTCCCTCACACCTTTCCTGCCTGTTTTCTGGAAGGAGATCTTCCACCCTGCTGGTTACAGCCTGCCAGCTTTTATTTGTGTTGGTTTCCCCTAACTGGTGTTCAAGTTGGTTTTGGTGCCCTCTCCATGCTGCTCCTCCTTTCACACAACCTCCTGTGACTTGCTCCTGCTACATTGTGAAAACATCAATTGAACCAGACTGGCGCATCGTTGTGTGTGGTGGTCGCACTTCCAAGAACCTTGATGGCGCCTCCCAGAAACGGTCTGCTCAGGGTTATTTTCCTCTTATTTGTGCTTCTCACAAATGTATTTCAGCTGCCAAGAGAAAGAGAAATGCAGTCCCTTCAAGTGCAAGGGTTGTGTCTGGTCTCCTCTGACGTGGTGGTGTTCGCTGCCAAACTCTGCTCCAGGGGTGCAGTGCTGTGACCTCACGGTCGGGTGTAAAGCTGTAATGTAAACTGCATAAATCTCTGCTGTGCTTGTTGCCGTCTCTCCCTTCTCTGGAGGAATGAATGTGCTTACCAGATGGTTAAAACACAAGCAACACACAAACAGCATGCTGTCAAAATATCTAACTGACATATTAGATGCACATTTTACACGTCAGAAAGCTTGTCTTCAGCCAGGCTGCTAAACCAAGGCTCCCATTTTAATGTGAATTCCACTTGTATCCCTAATGTTGAACCTGATTTCTGGTTTACATTCATTCATTACTCTATGTGCTCCTGTGTTTTCAGTGAGTCCTTCCACAGGTGTGGATGTCGGGGTCCCACCTGTGATCCTCCCAGTCAAGCCCAGCAAAGGCCATGAAACAAAACCATCCCAGGCTTTTCAGAGTGCTGAGTCTAAGACATCGCAGAGTGACGACTGAAACACCTGAGGTGACTGTATTGCTATACACAAGATTAAATTGAGAATTCTGAAGAAGTGACTCACTGGTATTTTATATCAGAAGCAGCCCAGGGCCGTCCTCATTGTCTAGTCGCTAATCTGTGTTTTCAAGTTTCAGCCTTCCTGCTGTCTCCTTCTTTAAATCCATTGAAAAACTCCCAGTGACAGGCAGCAAGTTCACTGAAGGTCAACTGGTTTTGTACGAACAGAACACGCTTTTGCAAAAGGACAGTTTAGCATTATTTTCTGTTCCATGTCCTTTACTTGCAGACTACAAGCAGCATGGCCTTGCTGAATGGCTGGGAAAGGGGCATTTAAACAGCCTCTGCTCACTTGCTTTTCCTCAGGAATCACTGATGAACTGTGGAGGAATTTTGAAAATGCTTAGAAGTACAAAAAAACCTGCTTGATCCATATACGCATGGTCTAAAAGTCAGCCTTTGGGAAACTCATACAGGAAGAATGTCTGAGGGTTGGCAACTGTCCTGGCAGAGTGACTAACACCTGAAATGAAATTAGCATGATAAATGAATTTTAGCATTGCCAGCGCAGGAAAGTCACATTGGCAGTTTGGTCTTTCTGAGAGACAAGTCAAAGCAGAAAGCAATAGCTGGATCCTGTACTCGGCACTGGTGAGGCTGCACCTGGAATCCTGTGTTCAGTTTTGGGCTCTTCACTAGAAGAAAGACACTGAGGTGCTGGAGAGAGTTCAGAGAAGGGCAATGAAGCTGCTTAGGGGTCTGGAGCACAAGTCTGATGAGGAGCAGCTGAGAGAACTGGGGCTATTTAGCCTGGAGAAAAGGAGACTGAGAGGAGACCTTATTTATGTCTAGAACTACCTGAAAGGAGGTCGTATCATGGAGGATGTTGGTCTCTTCTCCCAAGTAGCAAGTGATAGGATGAGAGGAAATCACCTCAAGTTGCACCAGGAAAGGTTCAGATTGGATATTAGGAAATATTTCTTCATGGAAAGGGTTGTTGGGCAGCAGAACAGTCTGCTCAGGGAAGCGATTGAGTCACCATCCCTGGAGGTGTTTAAAAGATGTGTAGCTAAGATGTGGTTTAATGCCTGAGTTAGGTTAATGGTTGGACTCGATGATCTTGAAGGTATCTTCCAAACAAAATGATTCTCTGATTCTACGGTCTTGATGAGTAGCTGAGCAATGCATCATACAGCTCTCAGAGCATGCTACAGCCGAGAGCAAGCACAGCTTTCCCGGACCCATGCTCCCATCTTGCACACCCAGCTGCAATGAGCCCAGGGAGGGGGAGCTGTATGTCTGCCTCTGGGGTGTGATGAGAGTGACAGTCCTCAGAGCCCCTTTGTGGGCTCTAGAAGTAGATAGGAAGACCATTACTACAATGCTTTTGTCCTTCATTTGCCAGATTGAGAATGCTTGATAAATTATGCCAGCAGCAGAGTAGCAAGTAGCTGCTCTTATTTGAAGAATCTGGCCTACAATACTACGTATTTGGCTCCATCATATTCAGTATGTTTTTACATGGATTTATCAGAAAAAAACCCAGTCTTTTTACTGCACACTTGAACTTGCTTGAGCATCTCAAAATATATTAATTTGCTAGGAATTCTAGGAATTCTTTTTTGCAAAAAAAGGTGTGACTTATACCTTCCCTTCGGATGTAACATTATTAGCTTTCTGTGATGATGTGAAAGTAAGTGATTTTGTTCGAAAAAAACCCTGCCATGTATGATGTTGTTATGAGACCATAATAACTGATATTAACCAATAGCATTCATCCATATCACCTGCATGCATCTGCTCCAGGAGAGAGGCAACAGTGTGGTTCTGCAGTATAACTGTAGGCTAATGATGTCTTACTAATCACACTAACCAGAGCAGTTTATCTTCGAACCCCAGTCAAGAGGAACTCAGCAGGTAGCTTTTGCTGTCAAATTCCTTTAATATCAGTTAATTATCCAATGGGCATTAATTTTCAAAAGCAGGCTTCTGTGGCAACAGTGGGTCAGCAAAATCAATGTAAGCACTATAAGAAGCTTGGTCAGAAAGTGGATTTTTTTCAAGCTTTCATGTATGACTGAAATCCCAGGATACTCTCTCCCAGCCTTACTTTCTTCCTGCTCTGCTGCAAGAAGTCCTAGCACAAGGATTTGCTCTCTCAAGTGTCTTCTTCCAATGGTCAGCACAGTGTAATTAGCATTAACCCAATGGGAAAGGGCATGGCTGACTAGCATGGAGTATCTTTTTAGAGCAGTCTGTGCAATGGCTGTGTCGGGAAATCAGAATATGCACGCAAGTTATATTGTAATGACTTGTGCTTGGTAAATGGAGCACCCCGCATTGATTTCTGCCTTGTAAGAAGTCAGGGAGTGAACAATGCTTATCAAGCAGTATCATCTTCAAATGAATCACTGCCACTAATCCAGATACAGGAGCAAATTGCAGGTTTTTTTCTCAGATTTTAGCAATGTTGTAGTTCAACTATTTCTTTCCTGCAATATTTTTCTTTACAGTTAAAAACTGAAAGGCAGATCAAGGGAACAGTTTAAACTCATCCATTTCTTATGGTTGCGAAATATCTGTAGGTGTAACCACCAAGTTAATTTTGCTACAGACTTCGCAGTCCAAATGTATACTGCAATAGATATTGAAACATGAAACAGCTCTGCTCCAGCATAGCTGCTGAACCCAAATTAATCCAATGATTAACCAAGGCCTTTATCTAACCTGTCTAGGCCTATGGTTTAAGAATAGCATGAGGGAAACATCTTTGCTTGTAATACAGTTGAGCCTTTGTATGAATGAGGTTCCATCTGTAATATTTTGTAAAATCGTGAAGATTTTCAGTAAATGAGAGTTGTACATGAGTAAAGAAATTGTTCTATTTCGTTATTTTCCCTGGGATGTCTCTTTGCTCCAAGGAGTTAAGAAAGGCAACCTTGAATTTTGTTTTCTCATTTAAATACTTGCTTGTAAACTATTTTAGGACATGGAGCATTCAGTGCTGCCTGTTGTAGCCCTGTCGTATGGGCAGGAAAATCAGAATGGATCTCTCCTGGGGAACAAGCAATACTGGTTTCTACCTCTGGAAGTGAGAGAATCAGTAAAATCTGGCACTCACTTCTGCTGGCTTAGAGTTTTAACTAATGAGTCATTTAAAGAGCACCAGCAACAGTGTGGCTCCAGCCCTTTCTTTAGATTGTTTCTCTTGATTCAAATCCAAAAGAATTGAAGCTGAATGAACTATCCTGTGTCCAAAACCACCAAGTGACCTTGCTCACCAAATAGTTCTTTCAGACTTTCATTTCAGCAATAAAAATACCTTTTCCTTCTCTTTTTCCCCGTGATTCAGACAATCTCCAGAAGACTATCAGTTATTTACAGAGCCATATTATACTATTTTCAGGCTGTTGCCACCTTCCTTCCCATACTCTCCAATGTCATACAGTTTTCTTGGCCTTTGAATTAGCACACATATGCCTGTTTTCTCTCAGTCACAGAAGCTGGTGTTTGTTCCATACCTCCTCTAGCATATTTTGTGATCTCTGTTACAAATGCAATTAAAGCCTTGAACGGACATCTTAAGGCATAGTTGCAAACTAGTGATGCTGGTTAGCTAGTTTATTTTGCAGTGTTTTATCTCACCACAGATCCTGTCTTCAAATGAAGAGCAGGTTCTCTTTTCTATTGCCAGCTTTGCACACATGTGGTTGTGGAACTACATTCACCTGCAGACTACCTTCCCCTGTGAAAATCTTGGACCTTCTACAGGAACTGGTATCCTATTGCAGTTTTGTACCATTAAAATCCTTTTAAGAATATAAACGAACTGAGGAAAAAGCCCTCCATCTTTTCTTCTTTAAAATCTAATGTCAGAAGGCCCCAAGGAAGAGCTATTTTCTGTTCTTTATTGGAATAACATCTGAGGCCAAACTCCACAAAATACACGCTTTTTTTCATTTGCTGGAAGTTCCGTAACAGCCTGAAAAACTGTTTCAGGTTTAGATAAAACTGTGTTTAAACCAAACTGTGTTTAAACTTTCTTTTTTTCCTTTATTTTGATAATGTCAAAATGATGAAGTTTATTTTGCTGTACTAGGTGAATATTTATTTGAAACCAACATATATTTGAAAAATGTTTTGATGTTACCAAGTCCTTGGAGTTTTTCCTGGGAGATTTTTTCTAGCTAAAATGTTCCTTCAGTATTCTTCCCACAATCTCAAGGTCCTGAGCAGAGGTTTGTAGGACATTGCATACACAGAAGAAAAAGACCTCTGTCCTGAATAGCTTGAACCCTTCCTAGTCTCTGCAGCTTTTTTTTTCTTCATTGTGACATCAACATATAAAACATTTTAGAAGTGCTGTTTTTAAAATCCAGAATTAGCTTGTAATACCCTGGCAAAGCAGCCTTAGATCTGTATCTGAGAGCTGAACAATCCCAATGTGCAAGAGGTTCAGGACGTGAATGCAAAATCTGTAGCTGGAGCCTTTCTGAAGTTGCAATGTACTGCTTCTGATCCTGCCTTTTAAAAATGTGTTTATGAAAGCTTTCCGCTTCTCCTTCAGTGGTGCCAGGAGGGCACGTTATCTGCTTCCTGCCATAAGTCATCAGAAACTTTCTTTTCCTCTGGTGTATTACTGTGAAAGTGAGAACAACTTAAGGAAGTGAAAGCAGTTCATTCTGCAGGAGATATTAGATAAAGGGTGCTTAGAGGATTCTTCATGCCATGTTAAAATGGGGTTAAAATGGAATGACATGATAGGTCATTAAGCAAAGCAGAGTAAGCACAGCAGCAAAGTCCTTTCATGTCTCAGACCTGTGATACCTTTTCCTGCCTCAGATGATTAAATGGCAGGGTCTAAGGCAACAGCTCTGTTGGCTTTGCTGAGCTGGTGTGGGACATTAGAAATCAGCAGTGGTCTATCTTCAAAGAGATCAAGGACTTCAAACCATCAAGAGAAGATCCAGGGCAGCTGCTCTTGCTTACCCCTTCTTTTGAAAATGCTAACACAGTGAAAACAACTTTATGGACTCCTTGCCCAGCCTTCACTAGGGATCTGGAGGCCCCTGCCACTGCCAGTTTCTGAAGCTCGAAGAGTTAAGAATCAAAGCAAGAGATTAAATGAGACTGCAATGATATAGGTTAATGTACAGCTCAGATGGCAACAGTGGAGCTCATTAACTGTGCCGGTGCTTGAAATATTACTGAATGCACTGTTGAGCTACTAATTTTTAAAGAAATTATTGGAAAATTGAGACCTCTGCTCTGAAAACTTTCTGAAAATTTGAAAACTAAATCACAAGAGTTGCAATTTGCATTAACCAAAGAGGGTTTTTTTTTTTAATCCTTCCTAATAACAAGTTAAAAAGTGCTCACACTTTCCAAATTACTACTAAATATCTAGAAAAATCCATGATCCTATAAAACTATCTGAAGTGAAATGCCTCATAAAAGAAGAAAGAAGATCATTAGCAGGCTAAATTACCTTTGTCCTTCACCGCCCCACCCCTGCATTTTACATGCTCTGTTTTAAGGGAGAATCACTTCTATTTCCCTTCTGGTCCTCAACTCTTGTGTGCTCAGTCGGAGCTGGGCTGGGCAAGGGGGACAAGTCCTTTCCTGGATCATGCTGTCGCCCATGGGAGGTTTTGTCTGGATCCCAGAGGCTCACTCAGTAACTCTTATGCTGCACACTGGGCTGGGCATCACACAAGCTGCAGCAGAAACCAAATTCTTTGTGGCATTTATCCTAAATTAGGAAGCTGATGGTGTGGATTTTCCCTTTCTTTACAGCATGTAAAGAAAGGAACAGCTTCTTTGAGTGTGAATGCCTAAATGGTAATTTTAACTTGGGCAATGGGATGTGTGATATTGGACTATCCCCTTCTTCTCCTTCCATCCATCATAGGAAAGAAATCTCTGTTCATCAGTTTATGCCTTGTAGTGACAGACCCGTTAAACTGAATGGCCTGTGTCTGCCCTTTGGGACCCTGTGCAGCTGGACAATGACCCATTTCTGTCTGCTGAAACCAGGGCTTTTCCTCACCCAGCCACCTCTTTTGTGGTGTGAGGAAGTCTGAATCATCATTGTCACCTTGGTTAGCAGAATAAATCAGAACAAGTATTGAGGTGAAAAATGTTGCATACAAAGACACGCTTTGAACTGTAAATATATTGAATTTTCAGTATATGAGTAAAATGCCTGGAAAGCTTATCAAAATAGTGTATGTATTGGGTTAACTAAAACTAACTTTCTAACAAATGTATTGAGCATATACTCCACTCCTTTTAAACACTTGTTTTAATTTCCTCTTATTCTTTGGGAAGGAAATTAAGTTTGGTTGGTCCCCTCCAAGGAATACGCGTGAAAAGTTATTCCAGTTTCCCAAAAATGAGCAAGACTTGAAGCAGCAATCTCTTCTGAGTCCTCTCTGCCAAAGCAGAGTTATCATGCAAGAGGCTGGCAGAGATAAACCTTACAAAACAAAAACAACCCACCCCCAAACCTCAGCATGGCAGTTCTTTCACTGTTCACAATAGGAAGATGACATTTCAGAAGAAAAGCACTATACCTTAGACACTAGCTATTGAACAAGCATACAGAATAGCTCGGAGTTAACATCTGTGTCATGGAGACCAGATAAGAGCAGTGATTCCTCTGGAGGCGCTCACTTGCACCTTGTGTCCTTTCTCTCCTGCCCACCACATTCTCACCAGCTGCATGTTGGCTCCAAACTGCTGCAGGTTGTTGTAAGAGCCCAGAGTGATCCCAGATCAGCTTATGTGTGTCCGTCAAACTTTGGTGACCTGGCTCAGAGGGCTTTTTGTTTTTCTAAAAAAACAGATGACAGAAGGAGCAAAAAGGTTATCAGAACCTTAGATTCCTTTGTGCTAATTTCCCCCTGTGAATTACCCTCAGTGCGATTCTCTTGCCTCCAACTCATCTCACAAACATCCTTTAGAAATATCTGTCTTCTGTTTCTCCTTTTATCCATCCCCTTTATATTCTTTAGCTGGGAATTATCCCACCATATCTACCTCATTCTTTCCAGGCCTTATGTATCTTTTCTCCAAAAAATTATGGGTGATTGGTCCTGTTTTTTCGAAGAAAGAGTAATTTTAACCTTATAAAGCAGGTTTCCACAGCGCACTGTATCTTGTTACATCCGGCTAGGGTAGTGGGGTGATTCATTTAATGATGTGTGATTACAGCTTTTCTCCTGAGTACCGAAGTAGAATATTTCATCTCAGAAAGCCAGCCTTTTCCAAACTGCTAGCAAAATAGATTCCTTATGAGAAATGTATAATCTACACAGTCACCAAGGTTAAAAAAGAAAATAATGAAAACTAGCCAGCTAGTGTAATTTTGTCATATTTGTCCCCGAGGACCCTGATACTCTGCACCAAGTTGGAGAAGAGAGCCCAGCAATGACTGACTCTCAGGCAGGTATTGCAAATTCTTGGAGGGCATTTAGTAGGGAGAAGCCACCTCACCACAAATCCCGCAGCTTCTTGAAGGGGACTGATTCTGCATTAATGCTGCCATTGACTAATTTCAGAAGTTTGCTCATCTGTATGAGTCACTATCACATGGAGGCAAAAGCATTTGACAACAAGCTGGTATCTTTAGGTTAGAAACAGCAAAGCTGCATGTCCCCACAGGGATGGAACAGACTCCTCTGAGCCTCACGTACCACAGGCACCTCCAATTTTACCCCCATATTTGGCGTTACACATCTCCGTGCTGTGTTGCTCCATCAGCCTTCTTTATTCTGCCTAATTAGGTCGGCGTGAAGGAATCTAGAACTGTTTCACATTTTGGTTGTACGTGTTGGAACAGGAAGGATTGCATATCAGTAAGTTCATGAGACAAGCTTAAATGGAAGCAGCTGCTTCTTAATAAAATAGGTATTTTGATTTTAATACAACCTACAGGTGTTTGGGGTTTTTGTTTTGTTTTGTTTTGTTTTGTTTCTCTCTCTTTAATGTTTTTCTTTCTTATTTTTTTCTCTTTTTTCTTGTTTTCTTTTTTTCTTTTTTCTTTTTTCTTTTTTCTTTTTTCTCTTTTATTTTTTCCTACAAGGATTTGGGCTCCTTATCCTGCATGGCCTGCAGGGGGCATCGAAAGAATTCAGTGGACACTGAACATCGTTTTCTTACTCTCTTTATCCATAGCAACACTTAAATGAATTATTTTACCATTAAATTAAAAAAGCTGAAGAACACACTTTCTCAAAAGAGAGGATGACATTTCACTGCTTCTTTTCTGGGTCTTCTGGTTGCTTGATAAAGAAAGTGGATTTTAAAACACATTCATCCCCTAAAGTCTTGATATCAGAAGATATTTGCAGAGAGGGCCATGGGAGATGGAAATTCTAAATACTTCAGTCACTGTTGACAATAGGATTTAGAAGGCTTTTAAAGTTTCTGGGAAATAAGGCAGACTATTTCAGAAATTCCTGTGTTTTCTCTATATCAATGCAGGCTACCTTCAAATATTAAAGGGCATAATTATCTGGGCAGAATCTTATATGAAGAGTTTTGTTGCACTTGTAAGGGAGAAAACAGCTCTGATGGTAGCATCCACATTTCTTTGCTGCACTGTAAGTGTAGTTATAGAGAATTTGACTTGGAACAATTGAACTAAATTTACCCTACACTTTCTTCTCCTGAATCTTCACTGTTAATACTGCCCCATACTCCCTATAACTTCTAGCCTTGCTGTTTTATATTGGGATCTCTTGACTCAATGTTTCTTCTGATTGTACAGTGCCCCACATCCTAATGGTCCCAATACATAAACCATTGAGGCAAATCTTAAACATTTATAATGCTTTTAAATATTTTTTCTGTACTTTCCTGTAGCTTGTTAGACTTTTTTAACTCTGCAATACCTATTTTTTTTGCTTATCTCCAACATAAATCACAGTTACATTTTGCCCTCAAATAGGAGTCCCTGCAATATGCTTCTGCCTGTCTTTCAGTTCACTGCTTGCTTGTTTGTTGTTTGATACAGGTTGTTTCCTAGTATATAATTTTCAGGAAAAGATGTTATGGATGAGTTACCTAGAGTATACTGTAGTGTTTTCTTTGCAATGAACACTATAATGGTTGTTTCTCTGTTACTTTTATATTTTGAAGAAATGTTTTCACCAACATAATCTCCTCTTTGTGTTTTCTTTGCTGCACACGTGTGATCATAATGTTTCATAGCCTTTGGTGAGGTCTCTTGAAAACTAACATTTATCTTCTGATACAGCTGTTGCTGGATGTATTTTGAAACAGGTAACATTATACAGGAGACTAACTAAAGCTGAAAGAAATTCAGATATCTTATTTTGTCTAGTTGTTCTTCTGCCAAAATAGATTATAGATTGTTCAGCATCTTTTTGATTTCCTTGGAATGATTAAACACAACTGAAGAGGAGCCGTGAAAGCATGAGTGAGAGTTGTGAGTAAAATACCTCAAGGAAGACTGAGCTAGGGTTACACAGGCAGCTTTAATCTGAAATATTTTAGCTTTTGAGTCCTTTATTTGACAATAACATTATTTCAAAAGGCAGGTTGTTGTTGTTTTCCAGTGAGGCATAGGTTCTTCTGACACTTCTTTTCAGCTCCAAGTCTGACCTTCTGATCTGTCTTTCCCCTCTCATCCATTACTGTGCCAGGCCTGTCTCTTCCCTAGCCTTATGTTAATATTTTCCTCCCCATTTTCCCAGCCTTGAGTATAATTTTCCTTACCCAGTCAATCCTTCCATACCTGCCGTCTAATATTGGCATGCTCTGGGCTCCTGAGCTTCTCTCGGGCACTTTGTTCTACCATCTCCACTTTCCCCTGGAACACGGTTCCTCGTTGGATCTTTCTCCCTTTCCACTTTCTATCTCCTTCTCAAGTTGTCCCTCCTGCAGTTTTTCATCCAGTTTTAGTGTTCTACATCCCAAGACACTTCCAAATCCAGCCTTAGTGGGAAGAAGGACTGCTTCCACCATCCTCACCCCAGCCACATGTGTATTATCATTTTACCTTCTTTGTCCACCAACCCATCTTCTCCCATCCTCACTCCTTTCTGTGTCAGCTTCATCTCCCCTGGCACATTGTGGACGGACTAATTGTCCTGCCGAAGTACTTGCTTCGAAGTCCAGAAACACAGGACATGTTTAAAGGGAAAACCACCAGGATGCTTTCAGATAACTCTTGGAAATGTTTGAACCAGCAGAGCTGAAAATATTCTCCTCTAAACTCTCTTGGGTCAGAACACTTGCATGGAAAATTTCAATTTAACATGCCTGAAATTGGGCAACTGGAAACAGGTCTTACAGTGGAAAGGGTCCAGCACTTATAATACAGAACATACTGGGAAAATACAGTAGCTGCTGTGTCTCTTGTGCACATTTTCCATGGCCATATTAATTTTATGACACTGATATTATAGCTATTTCTAACATGTGCCACTGGAATTAGTGGCACATGGATGTATTTGGAATACCAAATGAGAAAAAATGCAAGTATATCTTGGCTATATGAAATTTAGTGGGCCTAAGTGTAATTTATTTATTTTAATTTCAAGAAGGAACATGATGCTATTTTCCTAGACGGTAAAAGGAAAAGCGGGCAAAACCCTACAAGTTTTGTTAGTGATAAAGAGCTGGAAGCAGGCTTTTCTTTTTCATGTATCCTAGATTTTCTTTTATTGTTAGGTTGGGATTAACTTTAGTTATGATAATGCAACAGGATGTGCAGTAAATGAAGATGATGCGGGAAGGGGTTTTTAAAGGCAAATGCTGCTTCCTTGGTTATATTATTTCTCTTTTTTAAACATTTGCCCTCTGGGCTCCCAGAAGTTGGTACTGCTAACATCTCCTGGGCAACTTCTAAAATCTTTTCAGTTCATATTTTCCTCCTTTACATTTTAAAGAAATTTATGTAAAAACAGGCTATGAAGAAGTTACTGCTTTTAATGATAATTGCTGGTGTTAAGAAACCTCTCTGGAGCACCAAATTGTCATTAATACCTATAATACAAATTTTAAACTGAAAGAAGATCAGAAATAGAAAACTTAAGGGAAAAATAATAGTAGATATTTAAATAATTATTCAAAATAGTGGAAAAAGAAAATCACTTGCCTCAGCATTCACCCTCATAGTACCTGATCCCCACAAAAGAGGCTTGGAACAGGTTATCTCTAGCCAAAAAAAAATCATAAGATTTGTCTGATTCATGTCTTTAAGCTCTTCTTCTCCTGTCTTGGTGTAAATGCTTCCTTTTTTCTCAAAAAAATATTTCTCCACAATCTTGCTTACAAGCATCTGCCTTGATCTTTTTGTGTAAATAAACACACTGTGTGAGAAGTCTGCTTGTGGACTTGAAGCCTGAATCTTTACAAGCCTGTTTGAACGGCTTTCAAAACAGGGCTAGGATTTCAGAGTGCTAATGGTTTCTTCAGAATGGATAGCCTGTTATTAGCTACTAAGATTTTTTTTTTAATTTTCTTAATTCCTAGTTGAAAAAGAGAATCACCTGCTGTTTTGAGGCTTTACTGGTGTTCTGAGGAACAAAATCTTCTTCCTGTATTAGATATGCTTAATTTCCTCCTGATATATTTTCTCCTTGCATCCCTGAGCAGCAAGACACGATCGTGTGGGAGGCTGAACACTGAACGAAATAGGTCAGGAGCACTGGGCTGCATGGAGACAGAGTTTGGAGACCCCAGCACCACCACATGTCCAGGTAGGTTTACATTGTGGCTGTTCTCCTCTGTTAACAAATGTTTTACTTGCTTAATTAACAGGAGCTTTGATTTTGATGCATCTTTTCTTAAGAGTCCTGAAGATGCTTTTAGCTATTAGTTTCTACCCTTGGATCTTGTTGCCGATTTCAGCTGACCTTCTGTGTGGCTATTGACTGAGAGCACGTCACTCCTCTCCTCTTGCATGACATATGAAGAGAAGCTAATTCAAAGCATCCATTGTTTATGGCTGTGTTTTTCAGTTCTTTTAGCTTCAGGGGTTTAAGGCTGGAGAACAGCTAATCAAAGGGTAGTGCAGAAAACTGATTTCAGCTGTCTCTTTATAGGTTTCACATTTTTTCAGGCATCTGACCCCCCTCCCTAATACAGTCCCATTCTCTATGAGTGAGAGGAAAGCAAAGGCAAGTTTAAAATTTCCAGAAAGGCACATCTAGCTACAGGAAATTAAGGGCTGGTGGACCATTTTTACCTTTATGCCCTCCTTTCCTTCACTTAAATACTCAGTCATCGCTGATGGTTGCCTCCAGAACTAAGAAACTTCATTCATAAACCCAGGACCGCTCTCTCCAACCTTGAACATGTTTACTGCTTACTTGTCACCAGGGAGGCACATATAGCACCTCAGAGAGAAAAGAGCCCCCTTTATGGCCAGAGCTTAAACCAAAGCCAGCTACACTCCCCACTCTTTGTCTTTTTGAAAGGACGTATCTGTTTCCATTGACAATACTGTTTATAGCTTCAGCAGATGAAAACTGTCATACCCCATTTCCACTTAGACTGACTGATATCTATTGGCTGGATACAGGATTAAGAAAACAAAACTTAGTTCAGCTTTAATGCTTGCATAGACACCATGCAAATTTCCTTCCAATGAGCCAGGAAATTCTAAATATCATCTTGTTGCAAAAAAAAAAAAAATGCTGTCTCCAAAGGTCAATTTAGAAATGTTGTGACCTGTGATGTCCTTTAGTATTGGCTGCATTTCCCAGAAACTATGTGAATTCTGGATGAGATGACTGCTCAGACTGGAGTTATGCATTCAACACCAAGTAAGGAGACAGTTGTATCTTTTAAAATGCCGTAAACCTAGTAAAATGAGTTTTCTAATGATAAGACTATCATGTCCTGCAAAATCTATATGGAATCCTCCTGTGTATTTCAAGTAAATGTACGTTAAGATGTGTTGCTTGAAGTGGATGAGCATTTCCTATATAAGCCTGATGTATATTTTTATTTAGAGTCCAGCACATTTACCCAGTTTTTCTAGTGATTTCTGTGCTACAAAAAATCATTTCTATGGTACTGGAGAAATGACTTTGGATAACACTTCCCCCAGTCCCTGGAACTATCTTACTTTATAATTACCTGGGTGTTGGAAAAATAAATCTTCATTTCCTTATGCACAGTGACAGAGACGAGTGAACAAAATGATGAAAGGGAAGATTTAGGATCTTCCTATGGTAAGGAGGAGTAGGAACAATTTTCTGTTGTAAATCCCGTATTCCTTCTCAGATGAATATGAAGCATTTGAAATGCAATGTAATTCTCTGCATCAGAGTCTGCTTCTTAAGGTTTCTATTGGCATATTTCAATTTTGCTACAGGATTAGCAAAAGATCATCTGACAAAAGGATGGAGTAAATTTACTATATATCTCACAGGGAAAGTAGTTACATATATCTTTCTTGTTTATACACATTCCTCTCCAGTTCCTTCAGAAAGTTACTTCAGAGAAGCGGTCTATCAGTGGATGCTACCATTACTTTTAAAGTATATGAGACAGATTATTAACCAACTTCCCCAAACTTATTACGGATACATTCTAGATAAACCTTTTCTTTACTGTTTTGTTACTCACTGGATTTATACTTAAAAATTAGAGACCTACCTAAAATGGTGGGTTTTTTTTTTCATTTTAGCTCCTTCATGGGATGCGTTGTTATAGTAAGTCCATGAAACTGTCATTGGAACTTTTACAATATAATCAAATTTCCATCAGGTTTCAATTTTGGCAGAACAGGCAGCAGCTCCTGTTGTTAGACAAGCTTGGATTCTGAAACTTGGATTTCTAAAGCTAGGCTCCCAACAACGTTCGGAAATCAGTAAAGTGCCCTGTAACAAGTCCTGGGGTTCATCTGGAAGCTTGCTAGAGGGTACTTCTAGACATTATCTTTGGAAATAATTTCCTCTAAACAATTTTTTCTACCGGTTGAAACATTTTTATTTTCCATCATCCACCCCATATGGAAGGTTTGTTCTTGGAGACTTCTACTGGTCTTTTTTTCTTTCATTAGAGAAATGCTATGATGTATATGTAGGGGTGCCCTATAGAGGTGCAGGTGTTTTGTTCAACTGTTGGACCTTAAAAATGCTAACAGAAATCTAGGTGAAAAGCTGAAGATTAGCTTTTTTGTGTCTTTCACCCCATGAACAACCATGGTTTGCACCCTGAGCATCACCTTGACTCACATTGCAGAGCTGGCTAAAAGCTGAAGTCTCCTGCTGAAGCTCCTCAAGGAGCTTAAGGCAAAAGCTGAGACACACCATCTGACCATGGTCTGGTATCACCACTGCCTCAACAGACACAGGGAAAAAACATGTTCTTCATTTGCCAGAGCTGCTACTTTATCTCCTTTATCAACTTGAACTCCGTTCACTTGGACCTTGTATTCTCCTGCACCAAATTAGCCATATTCTTGATTCAAGGCATTGCAGAAAACTGAAAAGAATACGAAGACTTTTCAGTTCTTTAGTCACGAATTTAGAGATGACTTTGGAATTAAGTAAAATCAATAATCAGTCTCCATAGGGGTCTCTGGCAGGTGACATTCCTCTGAATTCAACTGCACCTGCAACATTTTCTTAATTTGCTTTCTCAGTCCTGTACTGATATCACTTATAACCAAAACAAGTTATTTCTGTGGAATATTACCTGTATTTCAGATATCGAAAAAAATTAAAAGGTGCTTACTTTTTCCAGGTTGGTGTAATATGAACAAGCTGCTCTTGTAGAAGCACTTGCCAGTGCCCGTTTTTCATAAATAGAGTAACTAGATTCCTATAATTTTATTTCAACTTGCCTGTCTAGTACAGGAAAATAAATATCAGGCCCCTACTGAAGAAAAAGGACCAAACAATCCAACAGAGCTCTTCATGAAAGACACTCTCACTATTTATAAAGAAACACAAATAATGGAAGGATTGTTCACTGGAGAAATTTAGTTCCTAGAAGCCCTATTTTTTTTTCCTTGGCATCTAAAGGAAACCTCCACTTACATTGAAAGCATATAACAATTTAATCTACCCAAAAGGTGTAAATTAAGAAGAATTATTAAATTTCCTTTGCTGACACTTCCTAACATACTTTCACTAAACATACTGAAGCTGCATTTTATTTTTACAGTAACTTAATAAAAGAAAGTATGCCTACCACATTTCAATTAGATTTGCCTAAAAAGGAAGGAAAGGAAGAGAGAGTAATAAGGGTAGGAAATAATTGAATAAAAGATAACAGAAAATAATTTTCCTTGGTAAATAAATAATTAAAAAAAAAGTTCAGAGACAAAACTAAATTTCCTGGTATCCCAAGTAAAACCTCAAACAAACCACAGCTGGGTGGATGAGAAGCTGCTACGTGTCTACCTAAACCTATACCGGGTTATTACAGTGAATGGATTCCACAGGCTATTTTTGAGATATTTGAGAGCATGTGCTCAGTCCTGCATGCTTTTCACTGAGAGGACAATGCTTAAAAGATAAAAATCCATTGAAAATAACAGTTAAAATATGCTTTAGGGAATTCTGCAGTGGAAACCACTATTTTCCCGAATTAATTACAATGTCATGTGAAGTGCTATACAAGAGCGCAGAATTATAGGCTCATGTTGTTTGTTTAAAGTATGGGGTTTTGTCAGGGTAAAGTCTAATTAAGTGTGTGGAGATGAGAAGAAAGAGTAAATGTTTGATTTCATGTGTTATCTTTTGATACTGCTATCAGACAACTCAAGATAATATGCAGGGCCCTAAACATCAGTCTTTTTTCTTCTCCACACTGTACTGTTATCACTACTGTAAGCTCTTTATAGGGACAAATCTTTGCACATGTAAAGATATTAGTGAGCTACACAAAATTCAGCCATCAGTAGTAGCATAGCCCTGGGAAATGTTCATAAATTAACCAGCTGAGGGAGCACAAGACATTGACTTTTCAGTAATGGCACAATAGATTTTAGGGGACTTTCAGAAGAAACAGAATGGTAGTTACTCTGTCTGCTTCACTAAACTTTTCAGTGAAACATCTGGAGTACTTTCTTTCATACAGTATAGTTTGGGTCAGAATTAATTTGACAGTCATGATTTTTAAAGGATAGGGCTGATCTGCTGTTTTATTTAACATTCTTGTCTAGAATAGATATATATATATATACATTTAAATGAAGCTTATTCCCACTTAGCACTATTTTGTTTTAAGGATCTGAGGTGAAATCCTAGACCACCTGCAATTAATGGGAAAGTATAATTTATGGGATTAGAGCCGAGTGTTCATCCCTGGTCTAAATACAGAGTTGTATCAACAAGTGACTATAAGAATTACATAATATCAGAGCTACGGGCTGCTCAGCCCATGATGCTGGCTGTGGCAGCAGAGCAATAGCAACAACTGCAAAAGAAAGTAACAGCAGAACAAGCCCAGAGAGTTCTTGAATCAGATGTAATATTTAACACTGATTTGACAAAACATTTAAATGGCTAAGCCAACAGAAGAGTGTTGGTCTGTTTTCCTGTGGGCACTAGACAGGTTTTGCTTTTCTGTAGGACGGAAGCAAGCTGGGGTCTTCTGTTCGGCTTTAAAATGCTGGGTGTCCACGCAAGGATGTGCTGTGCTGTCACCAAAGCAGTGCATGTTCCTGTGACGAAAAGCCCTTTGAACTTGCTTTGCAGACCGTGATTATGTAGATAGGCAGCATTGAGAAAGGCGGCGACCATAACCGCTAACACATGTGAAATTCTGGTTGGAGGGTATTGTTTTCATTATAGTTTTGTTCTCTGCAGCTACCCTGGCTCTGAAATGTCAGATTCCAGTTTGATTTCTTCATTAGGAAAGCTGCTGCTTCAGTAGTAAGAGGCAACAGAAAAAGCACAAAACCCCCTGATAACTGTTATTTTTGTTTAAAAAGTTAGCCTGGCTTAGACAGTGTCTTACACTAGCACCTGGGATGCGTTCCTTTCGTTATGCTTTGCATTTCTGGAAATGAGGTCAGACTGTTTTCACAGAAATTGCTTGATTCATACAGCATAGGCCAGAAAAGATATATAAAACAGTAATGCTTCTTCTTTTCAAAAAGAAGTAAAATTCACACTACTTCCTGTAAAGAAGCTAAGTTATGCTGTCATTCGGCTTATCTACCACCAGAGCCCATCTTGTAACTTCAACTTAGTGGAAATTTGGTCTCCCATTTCCTGAAGCAGAATTCCGGTCTCACATTCCTGTCAAGCACTGTCCACCTTCAGAGCAAAATGTGATATCTTCATATTTTTTGTTCATAGGAAATATTATGGGATACCTGGATTTTTATGGTATTGAATTTATGTGGCTTTCTACAGATTTATGAGAGTAAATAAGCCCAAGTTCACTGTTCTTTGCCTTTCCCTTAGGGGAATCATGCTTGAACTTATTTTTTTGTTTGTGCTTCAGGAAATTTCTTCTCTTCCTGCCCTGGGCAAAAGCGGAGTTATGGTAATGAAAATATGCACATAATATTAAAGGAAAAAAATCTTTGTCCAAAAGGAAATGATAAGGAATGCTTTAAGGGTAAATTAATTCCATTTTAACTACTAAAACTTTACTCCACAGTCTCTGCTTGCAAGAACTAAACTACTCTTGATAAGAAAAATACTTTCTTTAGGTCCTGTATAATTAGTTCGGGAAATGAGATAGGTGGATTTTGAGGTGATGGTGGAATGTGAAGATTAAATTTTGAAATTTGACCAGCAGTGTTTGGAAGACAAGGAGATGACTGAACAGCAGGAACACCTGCAGCTGCCAGCACAGGTAGCCTGCATTTTTCTGCTGGAATGAGACTCTTCACACTGCCCCCACTTTTCTAGCATCAAAACTGATGAAACAGTTTGAGATTGAATCTTTGTTCACAAAGAAAGCCAAAGGCATATTTTGCTAATGCTGTAGGGATTTTCTAAACTTGGTGATGGGATTATCATGATTTAGGACCTATGTGCGGACCTGAGCAGAGACACAGGCAAGGGAAGATGTTTATGTGCCATTTACTCCTTGTAGCATTTCTCTTTTTTAGTCTTGACCAGAATCACTGCGTTCCTGCCAGATTCAGCTTGTGCCAGCTGCTTCTCATTCAGCATTTGATTTTCTGAAGATGCTCTGGTGGAGTCACTATAAGAAATAGGAAATTCTATGATAGAGACAAGTAAGTCTCACTCTATTACAAATAAGATTAACTTTCCTATCAGATAGCCCAAAGAGCAAGTTGGGGAAGAAATAGTCGACCTCTCACATTTTCTGCCCATGTGAGACTCTGAAATGAGATGTGCAGTAGATGTGCACACCCTACTCTCACAGGACTCTGGTCCAGGTGCCCTGTTGGCCTGTTGACCTTGACTCTTGAGCAAACAGGGAGAATCAGTCTCCTAAATGACAGCAACATAGGACACCACTTTGGAAGCTGATTGGTTGTCAGTAAATGGGCCAGTCAACTCTACGAAGAGTTGCTGGTGTAGCTCTGCCATGAATGCACGCCTGCACACATTAGAAATTTCCCATGGGCATAAGCCCATCAAAGGGTTCCAAAAAGAGCTATCAAATACCATCCAGTCCAGTCCTGCCCCATTCTTTCCCCCGTCTCATGCACCTCCTGGCTGGGTGAATATGGGAATGAGAATGAGTACTTCCCCAGGAGAGTGGTTGGCACCCTCACCTGGGAAGAAGGAGAGGCCTAAGACTCACAGTGAACTACACTGTACGGCATGTCACCCTCAAGACACCCTTGCAGCATAGTGACCCTCATGCCAGCCCAGAAGGAAGTGAAGTCCCAAATGCGGTCCCATGTCAATGTGGTCCTGCTGGCAGCTGCATCCCTCTTCCTCTCTGTCCAAGGCTGCTCTCTGGGGTCAAGCTCTCAGGGCTGGGAGCAGCCAAATGCCACCATGGCTAACATGCTGCTGGGACCTGGTCCGCTGCAGCACAGATACGTTAGCACCATCAGAGCTTGCTCAGGAATCTTTAACAAGGTACCTAGTATTTACAGTTCGAAGGTTTTCAATCGTATACTGAGCCTTACCTAAGGAGAAGAATGACTTGCCAGATTCTGACATTTGCAGGCTACGGATTTCGAAGCCATTTTTCATCATACTCTCAGTTAATGGAAAGGAGTCTTTTCTTTCTTCTTGCCTTCTTTTAGAGGATAGAGGTGAGTTGGAAGACAAGTTTTGTTCTGTACCATTTCGCTGATCTGCCTTACTCCATGTTCAAGCAGGCGCCAGAGCTGGCTCAAAGGAAATGGCAGAGGAGGAGAGCAAGGCCAGTTTGTGAGCAGTTTGCATGTAGAGTGGCTCAGCTGTATCGTAAAACTACACCTTGGTCTCACTGGGATGAATAGGGCACTTGATTGGTCCTAGAGCTGCAGTTCCAGGTGCTCTGCACCTGTTATTCTGCTCAGACATTGGCCTTTTTCTTTGCAGCCATAACCATTATAGACCCTGGTAAAATAAACTTAATATTGTGTGCAGTGAACTAGGAGCTTGAAAACAAAGCTGGTATGTCACGCTTCCATGTTCCTGGATAATGACATAAAATCATTCAGCAAAAAATACTTTTAAAGGATCAGATTTCTATGTAGTTGGACTGCTCAATTTCCATTGTAAGTAATGAGATTTTGTTATTCAAATCCTCCAGTTGATTTGATAGTTTTTGCCCACAGAATCTTGAGTCCCTTAGGTTATGATATTAAGTATAATTTTTGCTCATTAGGAATTGATTAGGTGAACACTGCAAAGAAGTGGAAAATAAAAAGACCAGAAAACTATAGTCACCATATTAAAGCTGAATTTAAAAAATATTGTTGGGTAGTTTAACAGAGAAATCCTCCAGCCCTAACACACAACAGACCACTGTAATCTCATATTGAATCTCATTGAATCAATCACCCTAGTGGTGATTGGAAGACAAGGAGATGACTGAACAGCAGGAACATCTGCAGCTGCCAGCACAGGTAGCCTGCATTTTTCTGCTGGAATGAGACTTGCCCCTAGCGGTCCCCTCAACCTTAAAATGGGAAATCTGCCCCTACTGTTGAGTACTATATTCACACCTATAACCCCAGCTCCCAGCTTCAAAGGAATTGCTTGTGGATGTGGATCATAGGAGCTTTACCTTTTCTTTGTTTCTCTATTCTCTTCTTTGCAATTAGGAAGACTTATTTTTCCTACTTGAAAAAAAAAAAGCCATTTTGCAAATTATTTTCTAATAGCTTTAAACAGCTAGTGGCTGTTAAAAAAAAAATCAAATGTGCTTAACTGTTATTTGTTTTGTTGTCAAATATAAACTGTGTTCTGACATGTTCAGTTTTTTGTTAGAGGTAACTAAAAGCAAACAAAAATTATCTTTCAGAAGTAAAATAGCCTTTCCCCAGGAATGAGTTTCAGATCTTGTATGTCCATCTGAAAGGCGATGGCTGCAGAGTTCCCCTCCCGACATGCTGATGGGGCAGGAGGCAGAGGGGCATGTCCAGCAGCCTGAACAGGCCCCTAAATACCTCCAGCAGAAGAAATGGAGGGATGCCACTAACATACATGCTGAAGGACCTGGCGCTGGCCTTCTGCGATTAAAACCAGCTGGGCGGCCGGGGGTCAGAAAGGGGCACAGGAGAGGTCAGAAGCTGTCTGGCAAAGGTGTCCCTCGTAGTGGCGCCGAGGGGGGAGAGGCAAGCAAGGGGAGAGGAAGAGCTGGCCGCGGCGTTTGCTTTGGCCTAATTTCAAACAGAGCGCCTTCAGACTCTGTTTATACAATCCTGTCTTTCATGCGCTGTTTTAATTCCTTTAACTAAATGTCTGCGAGCCCTGAAGGTTTGACTTATCCCATGGAAATCAGAAGAAATGCAGTCTAGAGAGTTGATGTGGACATGACCACATGGTTTATAAGTTTCACATTGAGGAGCCGCGGCCCTGTTTTAAGGCACATCTGAGCAGGGACTGCGAGGAAGCCTTGTGCTCTCTGATGGATATCACATTGTAGTGGCCAAGAGGGTTACGGTACAGACACTTTCTAAGCACAAAGGAATACGTTACAGAAAGTTCTACTTTAATAATCTTATCATTTATATGTCTAATGTGTAACTTTGCTTTTTCGATAAATATTTGCACATCATATGTTTAAGTATTGCCCATCCCTTGTAGTGGGCCACTACGTGTTTAATTATGTAGCAAAATCAGGACAACTTCCCTCATTAATATTTGCAAAAAAAAGCAACAGACTAAGACAGAAGATAGACTTTTTTCAGAAAAAGTGAAGCACTATTAGAAGTCTTCCAAGAGGTCTGGCAGTGCAGTACTCATTTTGGAGAGGAACGCTTCGCTAGTTTGATAAGGCTGGAGCCTGAAACACATTCAGCGTGGTAAAAAGTTTCAATTGACGTGCTTGCTGAGAGCTGGACACCTTCCTCTGAGTCCTTGGAAATGTCACGTTTGATTTGGGCCAAAACATGAAGGCTCTGCTCAGAGTCCCTTCTGCTGGCCCAGCGGCATGGTGCCAGGGCTGGGCATCCTCCTGCAACACAGCTGGCCCCAGAGCAGCCTGTCCATAACCCTGGGACAGTTGGCCTGAGGACAATGAGATGTTGATATAACTCTGCTGGTCGGTTAGGAGGTGAAGAAAATAGCCCAGCAAAACTGCATATGGGCCAGAGACATCTGCCAGCTTGTATTACCCTGTCTTGTTTGGCTTTTGAGGGACCATATGCATAAGGCACACATTTTGCTGATATGGCTGCATCCACACAAATATTCTGTTGCTGTATTGTTCCTGTGTTTCAAAACCTGTAAAGTCTCTCAGGCAAGGCACAGATCCACCTGACCTGAATTCCCTCTTAGTCCTTAGCTGGCTGTTTCCAATTACCTCAATGCCTTTAAAAGCTTGCAATGAGGCCATGGGGCCCCATGTCCCAGTGTCCCTGCTGTAAAGTAGGCAAAGCTGAGTGTTTTGTCTTGTAAGGATGCTACAAAGGTAAATTCTTTAAAGACTATGTGGTATTCCAACCCTGTAGGAACAAGGTCAGGTAAATACTTGTATATCTGCATCCACATTTGACTAGCAAATCACTTCCGCAAAGATAACATCTGCCGCTTGTTTACCTCCAGTGATGAGATATTCATATGGCTGAAGATAAAATTTGACTCCTGTTAGGGAGCTAAACTTTGGGATATTCAACTTGGAAACTGTGACAGACAATGTTCTCCCAAGGCCTACATTTTTGTTTGTTTGTATCTTTACCTACAGAAAACCAATGTCAAGCTTTTCAAGTAAAGAACTTTACCTTTCCCAACAAATCTTGCTTTTCTTTGCTTCAAACTAGCACTGTCATAAAGTTGCCACTTAGAATATTCCAGAGACTGGATTGAATTTGGATCACTAAATTTAAGACAAATGGCAGCAAAGTGGCAAAACTCATAAATGCCCGCTTAAGTAGGGCCTGATGTAGTTCTCAACATATCCAAAATAAAACATTGCCATCTGCTTCTGTGCTCCATCATGGGATAGTGTTGAGCCCAAACAAAGAAAAAAAATTAATCTGAAACCAAGAGTTAAGATGCTTTGGGAACACCAAAGCCTGTATTTATTCTCCAGCCCAATAACTTCTTTACTAAAACACAGTAAAGAAGGATCTTAGGGTAAAATCCTAAAATATGGTAGATATTTAGAGAAGGACACTATTCTATGACTTGAGCAGAAAGACCTTGTCCTGTTGTGTTCTGAATAACATAAAGGGACTGAGACATTAATGGACTTTAACTTAATGTCACAACACACATGAAAAATAAATGTTTTGAATAACAGGGTGTCAAGTAGAAAGAAAACAAATGTTTGAAGGTGGCTTTCGTAACCTTGCAATAAAAAAATTATTGGACTACAAAGCCAATTTACACTATATGTTCCATTAATCTTCGTCTCAGTAAAAATGAAGTAATGTGTCAACCCTTAAATGTAAGCGAGAATTTTGTGTCTCTGATTTAGTATATTCTAGAGATTCTTTTGTGTATTACATCGGTGTGAGTAATAAAAGCTATCGCAGTACATTAGAAAAGGGGTATTTGTTCAGGCCAGAAGTTCAGTAGCTATGAAGTTATCATTAATCTATCTATTCTGAGCCTACTGTTGCTGGCTGCCATCTTAAGTGAACTAATTTGTGACAGAAATGTCACAGAGCAATACAAGGTGTTCCAGTCCAATTCTAAATCCAATTCAGTGCTTTCTCATATGACCACAAGCTCTCGTGTTTAGAAATGAAAGACCTGCTGTGGGAGCCAAGGTAGAAAGACTAAAAATTTTGTAAGAGGTTTAATGTACCTGATAGGACCTCCAGTAAAACAGTGGAATAAATTACACTATCACTCTGCTTAAATTTCAGATAATTGCTTAAGATTATATTTAAGTGATGTGAAAGTCTTCACAGAAATACATGCCAGGCCATTTTGTGAGACAAGTTCAAACCTAGGGATCACTCCTCTTTCATGGTAGAACCTTAGGGCAAATGATAATTCAGCACTTACTGGCTACCGTTAAAGAAAATAAATTGCATTACAGTTACTTTCAATGAGAATTTTTGTGATAATTAGCCAATACCCCATGCAGTTGAACTTTTCTTATAATACAATGCATGGTTACCATAGGGACTTATAAAATAATAGCTGAAACTACCTATAAAGTAGTTGAAAAAGCTGCATATTTGCTCTCCATTTGCACTGTGCCTGGCATAATGGGATCTGTCTCCTAATGAGTATTTTTAACTGCAATGGTAACACAGGCGAGGATAGTCCTCTGTCAGTCCTGCAGGGACTTGTTATTCAGATGCATGTATAAGCCTTCTCTTAGCCCTCTTTTTAGGGGTGGAAGCAAAGCAGAGATGCCTTTAAAAAACATTAGGCCTCAGGTCTTTTGAAGTAAAATCCAAACTGGAAAGTTTCTCTGAGAACACCTTGAACTGGGCATGAATTCAAGGATTATTGGATGGAGGCTAAAAAATATTGTGAAGTCCTAAAGACCTCAATATTTCAAACTGAATTGTATGTGGAAACTATACAGAATCTAGTGTTTAGGAGGGAAAAAAAGAAAGTGAAGCCCCATTATTCATGGGAGACCACAATATTTCAGTTCAGACTGTGTTTTCTCTATGGTTGATTGCATCTCAGTCGCCAATAGAAAGTGGAAAAAAGGAAAGTTTAATGACTTTGAGTAAATGCAACTACTTACAAATATTAACAGACCTATCTTACACTCTATAAATGGTCTTAAAAGATCTTCCATGGAGAACAGATAACCTTTGACTCCTCTCTACAATAGATCTAGGCTGTAAATTTGAAACTGCTTAAATTAAATAGTAATACAATTCCTTCCAGGTGTGAGGGAGCATTTTATACAATAATATGAAAGCATTCTCTTCTCTCACTGGGGGTTTGATACAAGGAATGTAAACAGTTATTTAATATTAACACCCAGAATGAGATTCAAATATAAACTTCATCATAAAATGACCTAAAAAACAAATTCAAGAAGAAGACACTTTTGATTATAGAATTTGTGTTTTAAATACAGACATACATCTTGGTTTACAGTGATTGTTTCTCCAGATATTATCAGGTTGGCTAAGTAATAGTGAAAACCATCTTCCTTCCCTCCCTAAGAATGTTACAGAGTATATTAAGTTCTATAATTTATTTTATTGCCAGGCAAGCTCTCAGTATAATTCAAACAAATGACCTTGCTATGCCACCCAGTTGGTGTACAAGCAAAACCCAATAGTTTAATGTAAATAAATTTCTTATTCTTATACTAGCACTAGGAAATAGCATAAGTGCACCTAATGAAAAGCTTAGTTTATCCTTGCCATCTACTTGTGCATTTCACAGTATGTCAATCCAAGTGTAGGAGCAGCTCATACATGTAATATTTGACTTATACTCTCCTTTAGGTTAAAGCCTAGACACCTTTAGTGAGGACATTTTGAGACATTAATGAGCTTCTCAACAGCTCTTACATTCAAGCCTGATCATGTTTTATATTAGAGCTTTGTCTCTAGCTAGAGAGGAATTCCTTTCCACACAGATCAGAAACAGAACAGCTTAATTGCATAATCGTGGTCTCACCTCTCCTCCACTTCACTTTTTCGTCAAAGCACTTCCCCTTATGGTTGGGGTTATTTGAACATTGCAGTGGACTTACAAACACAGTGAAAAAGTTTCAATTATTTGGATTATGGTCTGATCTTGGTGACTGAAGTCAAACTGCTAAAAGTTGCTGCTCAGTTTTTTTGGCACTTGGATATGAAATTAGAAGCTGAAATGATGTATCTGATGATGCTCCCCATAACTGTTATAATCCCTTCTAGAGCTAGGATCTTCCTGAATTCTCACAATAATGAGCCAAAATGTTTGATAAGAGTATGTCATAACTGGATGTTTGGGGCCCATGAGAATACTTGCTTAAGAGACTTCTTTGCTTGTTGCTGATATTATAGGTGTCATTTGTTGGTTATTCATACATTTAAGTCAGTCAGAAGATGTTTACACTCTATGAAATCATCTAAAAAGGGGAAAAGAAATTCTTAAAAAAGTCTTAGTTGTACATGCTGCATCTGGGAGGAGATCAGATATTTGACATGACTGATAGCAGCTTTTTTTATAAATGACTTATTGAAGATACAAATTCACCTCAAACCCTGTATGTTTTGCTACAAAGAGTTATTTAAAAGACTAAATTTTAAGCTCAAGTGGTTCATCTCTTCTGTATAAAATACAATTTGTGTCCTATCATGCAGTCCAAAAGCAAAGCCTTATATCTGACCTTGTGAGCATGGAGTTCAACTGACCAGGAATACGCTAAAATACTGCTGAGAGTGGGTTTGATACAATTAGATTCAGTTCATTGCCTGGCATGCATAAAATGTAAATTTAAGTAGCTACTCATTCCCTCTCTCACAGAGGAGGGGGTGAAGACAGACTACGTGTGACACCTTTGCTTCCCTGCGACACTTTCCTCTTGGGAGAAAGTGGGATTGTGGCCGTGGTATCTGAAGCAGGACTGGTTTGCAAAGAAAATCTTCCACCTTACCTACCATTAGAAAACGTGTCATCCTCTGGATCATGGGTGGTGTCTGGTTTACTTTGCTGTTGTTGTTTTCCCCTCTTCTGACACAATGAAATGCATCAAATGATTTAGGACTTCGAAGGGCTAAAGAGAGGTTTCAAAAATCAGGAGAGGTTTTCTTTATTAGTGTAGTCATTTTCATAATATTCCATTGAATTTCTGCATCATGCTGATGGAAATAGGTGCTGACTGTGTTGTTTGGGGTACTTCTTATTCTGTTTACAGCAACTTTCCCAGCAAATTTCCCTTACAAAAGGAGACTGAAGACTGAGAGGATTTTCAAAACTTTTCATTGTTCCCAGAAGTGAATAAATTCACCCACGTGAGAAACTGCGTTTTCTACAACAGGACTGTAGTTGCATAGTTATTAAGTGAAATATGATGAGGAAAATAAAGCCTTCTTAGCTGCATTAATGTGTACAAGAGCTTTTAACCACTTAGTCTCTGGTCTTGTTTCTGTGCAGGAAGAAGTTTTCTCTGCTGCTTATACACTGTCTATATCCTATCTCCTGCCCATCCACAAATCGTTGATCCAGACATTGGGAAGGTTCTGCCAAAGGTTCCCGGTGTATCATAAGAAATGAATCACAGATAAGGTGTTGGTTTTGCTAGATCTGTTCATGTGCTCTTTTCATAATTAGGAAAAACTACTAGGTAGAATATTAATCCTTCTGGAAAATTTCCTGAAAGAAATCACAACCCCCCAAATCAGTAGATGGAAGTTTCAGCCCTAAGGTTTTTGAGTGAAATATCTGGAAAATAAGTTTGTAGTTCTTAGGAGGAAAGAGGGGAATAAAAAAAAATCCACCAAACATCTGAACTCTGACTAGACTCAGCTGTAGTCAAGCGACCACTAATGCACCTAAAAATACAGCTGGATTTATAATACAGCTTGCTGTAACTCACTGTGTGGGATAAGTGAAGGAATGTCCTGTAATAACTGCCGTGATGGGTCCTGGGGCCCTCTGCTCTTTTATCAGGGCATAAGCACTTGTGGATGAAGTACATGCCCAGCGCTTTTTTGTTTGGTACTTGAAATTACATCAGAAAACGTGTATAGCATTTTCTCCAGAAACTGCTTGTAGCACCACTCTCCTTTCAAGTCATGATGTTTTTCTTCAGAGGATCTAATACAAATAGTGTAGTTTTGTTTGCAAGTGGAAGCCTAAACTTTCTTGCAAAAAAAAAAAGAAAAACAAAAAAAAAGAAGCTGTAAGGATGTCTTTGGCCCAGTGAAATGAAGGTGGGGAGAGGGCAACGATGCTGCTGTGGAGAGGTGGGAGCTCTGTTGAATTCAGTCCCCTGAACCATCGGTGCTGGCATGGAGGGCACAGCAGGACCTCCATTGTATTTGGGTAACACAGGTACACAACTTGGCTATGTTCTGGGCATGCAGGACCAAATCCATCCCCTCAGTTCACACATCTGAGGGGCCTGCCCTAGGAAAGTGGCTGTTCACTCCTCATTCAGTGATGAGGAGGACCAGTCACACCCCAGAAGGTGATCTTAGTCTCGGATGAGTATGTCCCAAACACACACCTCACAAGCAATTATCTGCATTTATGTGTCTGGACGGAGAGAGGCTATTCATCATCCTGAAAGACAGACTGCAGTTCTTGAACATATTGGTCATTGTTGCTGTTTTTAAAAGTTGCAGAATTACAATCACATAAAAAAACCAATAGTGTTTCATGTAATCAGCAAGCTAAGCAGTCGCTCTCCAAGACTGAACTGGCAAACGCAGTTTTACCGAAGCTTTTGTTTTGCGAAGTGTTCTTCCAGCAGCTGCTCCAGCCGACCATCTTGCTGCAAAGCTATTACACTTTGCCATTGGCAGTGTCGGTACTCTGAAGAGTTTCTGGCTTCCCCTAATTGAACAGAAGAAACTAATTTAAATTTTAAAAAATATAATTAGTTTGACTTCCTCTACCAGGAGTTCTGTAATTGATACTATGAATAAATTATGGAACACAATTGTGAGGGTTCTTAATTACAAAGGTTCTTAGCGGCACAGCTTCTGTGCTGATGAATGATATATGCTTTGTCCTCCAAAATAGAGCATAATCCTTGTCATAAAATACATCTTGCATGCCACAAGCTGGAAGTATGGGACCGAACTGAGGGCACAAATCCTGACTGAATACTTGCTGAGGCAGGTATCGCTCAGCTTATCTGTGCAGAATGCAAATACAAAGCAAAGCAACTGGTCCAGGCTCGTCCAAAAGCCAGAAGGTATTTTAACTTAGTGATTACAATTAGCTTAAGCCCTGTGCAATATGTTTTATTTTCCATGTGCCTGAATTAATTTTCAGCCATTGTCATGCTTTCCAGCTGCTGAGTGTGAGTTTCTTTTTCTCTGAGCAAATTATCCGCTAAGAAGTAATTCAGCCACTTCTCTCCCCTTTTCCTCATCTATAGACCCAATTTCACTTTCAAGCATTTTGTTAAGCACAAACGACATTGCATATTTGCTCCAAATTTACAGAGAAAACTTTAGTATATGGTTGGATTTCATAGTTATTTGGGGTAAAAATTAAATGAGAATAAATAAATCTCTTTAATGAAACGTAATCTTATTTACTGAAAACCTTTTGATCTAAATAATAATATAGACCTTTAAACATCCGATTTAGTTAAAAATCAGTGAAATCTCAAGCATTAGTTGCCTCTAGGGAATGTATAATGGTTGTGTTTTCTCATTTCTCACTGAGATGAAGCTACCCTTTCACAGGCTTCACTTCCCATGCAGCAGACTTTATTTCTTCATCCCATGTGAAATTACCTCTTTATGTACTTCTTAAACTCAATAGCTAGCATTGACATTACTGAACTAAAGAGGCCAGAGGCTATTCAATATCCCTGAGGCAAAGCATTCTAGCTCATCTTGTATCATAGAATAGTTTGGGTTGGAAGGGACCTTCAAAAGTAATCTAGTCCAAACCCTCTACAATGAGTAGGGACATCATCAACTAGACCAGGTTGCTCAGAGCCCCATCCAGCCTGGCCTTGAGAGATGGGGCCCAGGGATAGGTCATCTACCACCTCTCTGGGCAACCTGTTCCCTACACCTATTAGCGCTTTCTTCTCAAAACTGGATGACTGCCCCCAAACTGCCCTGTCCTAATGAAAGGGAAGGAGGGAAATATCTGTTCTCCAGCCTCAGTCACATCTCAGTCTTGATTGTAATTGCCCTGGACTTGGTGATTTTGGCCCTTACTGCAGTTTTTGTTTGATGCAGCTGTCAACAATTTCCTCACCATCTGCCTACCCAAAATTCACTACCAAGCCTCCTGCAGCTTCTGAAGTTTGTTGTCTTCACTGATTCCAAGGCCTGTGAACCTCAATGCTTGCCTTTCCCCACCTGGCCAGGTGATTCTAGAAATCACCAATAGCCCAGTGGCTGAGTACTCACTGTTCCATACTGCTCTAAAGCACCAAAGAGCAGCCAGAACTAGAAAACCCATCCCACCACTTTGCAGAAGTAAGTGTTTTCTCATGGTACATATCTTCAAACAACTATTGTACTAAAATATTTTTCTTTGACTTATAAAATTTAGATTATATGTATAAAATCTTTCATTTTAAAAAATACAAGGAAGTGGTATTGAACTGCAGTTGAGATAATGTATAAATCAGTCGTTTAAGATAATTATCATTAGAATAACCAGTATGTCCTTAGGAAATCCAGACTAAGATTAAACTTCAAGACAGACAAAACAGATACAACAGTACACAGCTGAACAACTTTTGCATTTGCCTTGGAGCATGCAGGCGAAAAACATCTTCAATACTTTCCATATGCTAGTTGGGATTCAAGCTCCATGTTGCCCTGGTCATAGCAGAGTATTCACTGTGTGGCAGCAAAACCAGGTGGAATTAATATGAAAGCTGCTTTTGTGGCTAGTGGTAACAAGTTGGTTTTGAAAATCAGAGGCAAGAGGTCTTGTTGATAGAGGATTATCAGTATATGTAACTCTTTACTACATAACAATGCAATAGCATTACTGGGCTAAAAAGTTTCTGGGAAACCTTTTTTTTTGTTATAAAAATTAGTTTAAGAGGACTGCTGGAATTACTGGGTGAAACTGGAGGAAACAGAGGCAAGGTGATTGTTTCCAAATGGTTGCTTATGGTCATGCACCGCTCACACTGGAATGCGGGGGTGGATAATTTCCATCAGTTTATCTATTTGATAAATTACAATTATGAGGGAGTTTCTGCATTAGGTGGACTTTTGGCTGGATACTCTTGCAGAACAGATGACTAAATCAGACTCAGTCTTCTGGAGGGATCAAAAACCTGGTGAACTTGCTGCTTCATCCTCTCAAATCACGTTAGGTTCCAGTATGTTTCCAAAGGGGTTTTAATTAATTTGTATTATTCCACTGGAGATAAAATGTGCAAAAACCTTATGAAAATGTTTTCACTGCTTGGACATAGGGCCAGGATTTCTTACCTTGGGCTATTTTTCTGTGCTATAGTTTGGAGGTTAGGCTGTGTTTTTTCTTCATTATTTGAACATATGATTGTATCAAGTTGCCTCTAAAGTAAAAAGAATTTGGTACCTTTCTCTCTCTCAGCTGTTTAAGAATTTCATTGCATTGTTTACAGATTTTTATCAAGCTTTTCAAGAAGATGTTTTATATCACCACTTTCAAGGAAATGTTATACCAACAGGTTTAGGCAGTAATTAAAATATGGCACACGAGAAAACTGGCCATATTTCAAGGGTCTCCCACAACTTTGGCTGTATTGTTCGTACTGAAATTGGAAAAAGACCTCAGGAATTAATTCACATACCTTTAATCTTCTTGCATTAAGTGTTTGGCTGCTGTTACTTGAATTGAAAAAAAAAAAAAGGTGAATGGTAGACTGTATTCTTCAAACCCCCATGACTGTCTGAGAAAGAGATGTGTAAAAAAATGGTAACACAGCAAATTGTCTCATTTTCCCCCAACCCATGGTTGTGCTGTGCCACTGGTATATGAGAACGGTACAAAATCCAAGTACTATGAGGAGCAAGCTGTGGTTGGACAGTCTGTGTTATAATGGCCTGCCAACATGAATTGTGTGCCTCTTCTACTTATCTCCCAAAGACTTGCGGTACATCACTTTTCACTCTTGTGTTAGTTGGCAAGGGATAATTGCAGACGTTGTGGCAGTTATTTGAGGAAGGTTGGATATAATTATTGTTGGCACTTCATTCTATGGTCTTTGTGTTCCAGATTGAGCTATTCAGTTGGGACATTAGATGACTGTTGAAAGCTTTTGTCATAGTTGGATGCTATCCACTCATCTCTGAAAGTTGTTTTGCGGAACCTAAGAAGTGTGCAAGCAAGTGGTCTATAAAGATAAGTGAGGAAATAAAGAAAAGCAAGGACTATCAGCAGTCCATTAACTCTGATTCTGTGAAAATGCAGCTTCCCCATGAAGCTGGATTGGGAGCACGCAGATAGACATGCCAGGGTCAAAAGGTAGTCATGAGACATCTCAGACCTCTTGTTCCTTCCTTTTTCTGCTCTTACACTTCCTCAGAGCACAATGCACCATGCTGCTGGAAAGGGGATTCCTCTACAAAACAGGTCCTTTCTGAAGAAAAAATGGGCTGGATTTCTCCAAAAGTAGGTAAATGATGGCTCTACCTCTACCGCAGAGATATTCCCCCATACAGCTCACTGTTGTGCAGCATGGCCCCCAAGACTGCAACTAAATCCACATCCTTCTCCACTCCTGCCAGTTGCCTTTGCCCATTTTTAGCTAAAGAGATAAAGAGAGGCATGTCCCCAAGAATCATCTTGGTACAAGGTGGCTGTGTCCTGGAGCCCTGCCTGCAGCCTCTGGGCTTCCCATCCCATTGACAGGATAAAACAGAAGAAACTTTCTTATAGGAGAATTCCATAGTGAAGCACTTACAGTCTTTAAATGCAAAGATCTATCTTGCATAATCATGTTTCTCCTTGCCTAATTAATTAAATAGTGAAGAGTGTGTGGCAGATTTGAATAGTCATGGGTGTTGGTGACAGTGCAAATGAAGCATTAGTAATATTCATCTGTGGCTAGACCAGCTTTCCAGCACAAAAGGTATTTGGTAATTAATTCCTAACGATGTTAACTGAGTTGCAATTGTATTTGACTCCTTTTACAGCTAGATAAGGCCTCGGTTCTCATGCAATTTCATTACACATTACTCTTCTTGTAGCAAAATTGGCTTAATGTACTCCTGCTCCCTTGTCACATCAGTCGTGCCTTCTCTGCTGGGCAAATGTGACTACTTGTCAGTCAGGCTGGACATTGGATTGGGAAACAGCATTTAAAAAAGGCAGCAAAGTAAAAAAAAAATCTACATTTTGCTGTCAGCCTCAAAAAAAAATATCCTGCATGTCAAAGCACTGAGGAAGCGGAGAGTATCAGACTGTGGAGAAAGGCAGGGAGATACCACAGCCTGGTAACGTTGCTGAGGATTTCCATGTCATCACATGTTTCACAGCCTCAGAACTTCTGAACTGCATATCAGAACAAGTATTATCTCCTTGGGATTTTTGATAAGCATGCAGTTGGTATTATATTGCTAGCTTTATACACCCGTCATAACACATACATAACAGCAGAGATAACAGATGGGGGTGTTTGGGGAAAGCCGTGTTCAATCTGTTTTCTTCATTACTTCCTCCCTTGCCACCCACTTTTGAAAGATGGGTTTTGTTTTGAAGTCCCGAGCAGTGCCATGCATGGTGTGTATGTGTGTGTGTATAGATATATATCTATATAGATATATCTATCTGGTTAGTGTACGTTTTCTATGGATATGACCATGCTGCTGGGCTTTTTGTCAAACCCTGGCTGTCTGGTGCCTCCATGACCTATGCAGAAATCCTAGATTGTGCTTGAGCATGAGCAAGAGCCCAGCCTCTTGCTGTGTGCACAGGCAGGCGGTACTGGGGTTTAGCAAGGTCTTGGGTACCTCTAAGGACATTTGTTGCAGGAGAATGGGATTTTTATCATTCTCTTTGACCCAGATACTTAGATTCTGCCAAACTCTCAGTATAGGCAGAATCTAGATATTTTGGAGTTTTCCAGGTGTTCTTTCATGGTATTGTCTCTCAGTTTTGTTCTCCATAAATTCTGTTAAAATGGAAAGCCAGAACAGGGGATGCTGGCTTAAAAGAAGAATAGGGGTAAAATTCAGGCCCTTTTCCATGGAGTGCTTATTGGTCACAGCAAATGTGTGCTCTGTGCTAAAGGAGAAAAAGGAAGGAAGGAGAAAAATTTTTAAGTGATCACACAAGTATGGCACACGTTACAGTTTATCTGTTCTAGAAAGATTAAGATATAAAAGAAAATATTTGCTTTTTTTTGGCTTTTGAAAGCATTAGTGATATGTTAGTGTCTCCCATAGGGAATCTGAGGACTTCATCATCTTCAAATAACTTTTTAATGTGTTTCAAATAACTTTTTGTCTGTCACATTTCCCATGTTAAGATTGGCAGTGAGAATTTGACATGTTGGAAGCCATCGACAGTCAGAAACAATTAATGATTGCAATCACTTGATTCACAGCCCCATGTTTTATCCAGCAGATTTTCTCTTTGGTGTTTGTAAATGTTACAGAGTTTTTATAGTGTTGGGTTTTGCTTTCTTTCTAGGATTGCTTTTCTGGTCCTCTTTTATGAGGTGTTTTATTACAGGCTTTCTTTGTGCATCCTTTCCATCACTCAAACCGTATTTGATGTGGCTGCACATATTGCATGCCCTTGATATCCTATCTGACTGTGGCTACTTCAGAGGATCTTCTTGTCATTAGATAAACTCTTCTAGCTACATAAACTAAATTATAAGGAGCAGGAAAAAAAATGTTTAAACTAGCACAGAAAATGGTGCTTGCTCTGATCAGAGTGAGAACTTGCCCTGAAACTATAGGAATTTCCTGATGCTAAAATATTGTCCTAAAAACTTTGCAGGCAGTTGTTTCTCCTCTGGGCAGCTAGAAAGGTCAGTGTGCCTTGGGGTAGGACGTAGGGTTGCAGTGTTTAAGAGTTCATCTAGTCAGGAAATTATGA
This sequence comes from Nesoenas mayeri, assembly GCF_963082525.1. NCBI lineage: Eukaryota > Metazoa > Chordata > Aves > Columbiformes > Columbidae > Nesoenas > Nesoenas mayeri. The sequence goes on from NC_137543.1 coordinate 127,539,081, forward strand.
CTGTAAAGTTACATAGCCCTGTCACTTATCATTACACAGCTCATTAAATCTCAGCTAATTGCAGTTTCCCTCTAGTATCCAGGTCCTAATGTTTCTGTGCCTAATTAGCACACTGAAATCCTAAAATCCAAATTATTTTCCTTATTTTACTCACTTCTTGTACAGAAAGCAATGGAATGCAGAGGTTAAACTTGTTCAGAAAAGTAAAAATTGCCCCCTGATTAGTGAATCCTTTAGCTCAGTTTTTCAAGAGTTAAATGCTTATTCCCAGAAGTGACTGGAAATGCAGAGGAAATCATATTTTTTAGGGCAAGATACTCCAGTTCATGCCTGAAAGTTTCTCTTTCATGTATTGTTTATTGTATTTCTTTTGCTTCTTCTGTTCATTCCCATGAATAACTCTCTGAAGAATTATCTATAAATTATCTATTGCGTTTTGTCATCATATGATTTGCTAGGAAGAGTCATGTCTCCTTGACAATCAAAGAAATATTTCATAAGCAAAATCACAAGAAAAAGCATCTAAGTGGTTATTTGCTATAAATAACGCACCTTTACTTTTCATTAGAACATTCAAAGTATATTTTCACATCCAAAAAGTTCTGCTGCCAATGTCCAGCTTAAAAAGTGTGCTGGAATACATCATATCCTGTGTTTGAAATATAGATAGCATGTAATTCTTAGATGCTTTTGACAAAACTGGGTATTTTTTATCATGACAAATTGAGAAAGAAGTTGTGACTTAGACTCACTCATAATTTCACATGAGTGTACTTAAGGAGCCATCCATTAGTTAGCGTTGTGATAGAGTGCTTTTTCCTCCAGAATGGGCTTTTGAAGGTGGAGAAAACACGCACCTTATTATTATCCTTGCTTGAATGACTGATTTTTGTTTTGCATTTAAAGAAACTGATCACTTCCAGTCACGCATATAGGATAATGAGGCAAATATAGCTTTTTTTCTTATTCTTCCCAAACTACCCATTTCAGTTGACAGAAACCTTTTTTTTTGGTCAAAAAACAAAACAAAACCAAAGCAGAATAACCCCAACCAAACAAAAAACCACAAACCTGTAAGTAGTATAGTTATTCGCTGTGCAAGTTTAAGAATTTTTGTAGCAATGGGAATAATTCCATTATAATTTGCATTTAGACCACTGAAATGAATTTAAAATTATTACCTTTTTGCATAAAACTTCTGCCTTGTTAACATTTTCATCATCATTATTCCACCTCAATATGCAAGATTCAGTGTCTTTTCAAATTAACCAACTTGGTAAATAAATTAAATTTGTAGTTAGACCTCCTGTTTGAGATATGTTCTCACTGTGTGATTTTCTATGAGGAGCTGGAATTGAGTAAACCTGCTATTACATTAGGTATTGCTTCAGGTTTTACTAGGTTTTGCTACATTTGCTAACCTAGATTGATTCTGTTAATTATATTTCACTTACCTATGGGCTGTCTTTTCAGACACTGTGTATTTTTGAAAGTGATAAAGATCAATCCCCAAGGGAGAAAACTCATAAAGTTAAAAAAAAAAAAAAGCAGTTAATCTAAAAATCTACCATACATGAGATTTCTCTAGGCTGTAATACAGCATGCATTTAATTTTTACAAAGCTAGCCTTTTATGTGTAGAAAGTGGCAATAGAGTTCTGCAAGATTGCCCATGAATCTTCTAAAGCTAAATACTGATGCCTAGATAATAACTATTAATTGCTCCAAGAGGATCTCATCACAGTTTTTCCTATTCAGAAACTCTGGAGCCCTGATACTGTCTCATGAGACGTATATTTTCCATACCAGAGCAAGTTTATAAATACTAACAAATCAGATCTTGCAGAACTTGGGTGGCGTATGGAATCTCTTTATTTTATAGATGAAAAAAAACAAGAGCCTGAGAGGTCAGCATTGGGCAAATTAGAGAGAAAAATGTCAATGAGCTGGTGCTAAAGCAGGTGGTGACCAAGCAGAGTCATCTTGTGCCACTCTTGGTGTCACGTTCTCAGCCTTTATGGACCTAGAACAAAAAATGGTCTTGTAAAGCGTGATTCCCAGCTCTCCTGCTTGCTGATATGAGCAGCGCTCGTGCGACTGCTATTTTTAACCACTATTCACTTACCATTTGAGACCTATATATGAAATATTGCTATCTAGCCATCATCAGAACAAATGAGTCTTATAGTTTACATCTGGAATAAATGAGGCAGCGTTCCAAGCTCCCCAGGAAAGCCTGCAAGGGCTTCGCATGGCTGTTTGGTTGATAGCTCTCTCAGAGTCTCTTCGCCTTCCTCTGCTGATTGATGCTGGGGCACTCTGCCCCTGCACACCTCCACACAAAAATACAAATGGTCAGCCCTGAATTTACAGTTCATCACAGATCGGTTATTAATTTGCATTAATTTATCAAGTGCTGGAGGCCAGAAATATTCCCTCAGACCCTTTTTTGTTGTTGTTCTTGTTGGCCGTTACGAAGGGGACAGGACAGTTGAGCACTCTGGGTTGGATATTCTTGGTGTGGTCTGTTTGATATACTAAAGCATGCTCATGCTATTACTCTTTTCAAAGCCAGTACTGCTTGATCTTGCTGAAATGCCTCTGTTTGTTACCAATACTGCAGCTATTAGACAATGCGGAGAATTCAAAAGTGGTGGCTCTCCCACAGACAGATTTGTTTAACCCCTGATGTCCTACCAGTCAGGGTGGCAGACTGAGGTCAAGCTGGGAGTTCCTCTGCTCTTTTGGGCTTCACACTTTGCGTTGTGAAACCCTCTGCAGAGGGAAGCTGTGCTGCTCAACATGCTGGTCCCCCAGGGCTTGGAAAGTCATCAGCAAAGCCTGTGCCAGGCTCCTGGGGCTGCACGTGCCACTCACAGCCTTTAATAATTATAGAAAGTGACAGCTCTGGAGCACAGTAACTTTTACTTAAATGCTGGACTTCCTTTACTTTAACTTTCCTGGACCTGAATCATGCAGGAATATTTGTCATCGTAATTTCTAAATGAACTTGAAAATGTTAATGCTGTTTTGTGGTTACCTTGCTCATGAATTTCCAAAGGACAAAATTCATGATGTGCAACTGCCTGTGGCCATACACTTTATTCTGAACTCATCCCACTGCTCAGGAGTGTTATTGCATTGTCTCCAACTCATTGGAAAGCAATTAGCAGAACCGTCTCTCTTCCTAATTAGGTCAGGCACTATGGTGTCTCGTTTCATATTTTGGATCTAATTTTGCATTTACTTTAGCAATTAGGAACACACTGGTAAAAAAATGTAGAACTTCACTTTGAAAAGGCCAAAATAAATACAGATGTTGTTGCAGGCTGTGCGTTTATTTTTCTTCTGGAAAACTGTGGATATCTAAGATTCAAATTGATAAAAATGCATTGATCATTTATTTTCTGTGTAGGAAAAGACTCCACAAAAGACTCAAACATGTAAGCTCCTCGGGCCTCTTTGAAAGCAGGTGATCACTCAGAAGAAAATATTTTTAATTGAAAGATTCAAACACCTTGTGATGTTTTAAAAACCCCACAAAGATATTTTTTCATCCATGAAAGAAACAGCAGAATTAACCAGCCTCAATTCCCATGGCGTTGTTCCTTATAATCCTTACAGTCACAGCCGCAGCACCTCTCGATTCCTCCTGATGCAACATCATTAAACTACTTTGATGTCTCTTAAATCCTCCCACAGTACTGTTGTCTCTCCCCTCTGCCTCCTGAGTGACCCCAGACTGCAGCCTTGGTTTTGGTAGAGTGTTACTTCAGGTTTCTTTCTCTTCTGTTTAGACATGGTTTTACATGAACATTGGATTGAGGTCAGCCAATAGGTTCCAAAGTGGTTGGGTAAGGTGGGGAGAGACAGATGGACGTCAATGCTGCAGGAGCCCCAGATCCTTTGGAAATCAGGTTGAAAATCACACTGTTGCACTCCTTGTCACACTCCAAGTCACACTTAGCGTCACCTCGCTGCAGGGCAGGGGGTGTTGCAGAGGCCCCATTGCGGCGTGTGGCTCTTCTCTCCCTGGGGAGCTGCAGGGGCTGATGATGATGTTGCGGGGGGCTCCCAGGGGATCTGAGCTTGGCTGTGGGTGCTGCGGACTCTCTTCCATCCCTGCAGGTCTTGGCAGCATCCAGCAGCATCTGCCTTTCCCCCCAGGAAGGGACAACTGTGCCAGGCAGGCTCTGCACCGCCTTCCCTGCCCCATAGACACCCTGGGCATGGGGATGTGCTGCAAGCCTGGCCCTGGATGCAGCTGGAGGTGATGTGGGTTCAGAAGAGATGGGGCAAAATGATGGAGGATGGGCCAGGTGGTGCTGCTGAATGTCACAATCCCTCCTCCCATGGGGCAGGGTGTTGGTGGCAGGGACACAGTGACCTCCCCAGGGATGCCAGGCTGGTGGCCGCCAGCGGTGAGCATGGAGGAGGGCAGAGAGGGCGCGGGCAGAGGGCTGTGTGCTGCTGCTGGGGCCAGGCATGATCTCAGACAAAACCCATCACGGCCTGGCCGTGCCGAGCAGATGGAGGGGGCTCAGCTGCCCGCGGATCCTCCAGGGACGGCTCTGCCGCGGGTGCCCGGGGTGCCGGCAGCTCCGCAGCTGCTGAGCCAGGGAGGAGAGAGGCCTGAGCCCAGCTGCAGTTTTTCTCCCCACTGCAGCGAGTGTGACTTGTGACTTGCACAAACTGGCTATTATTTGGTATTACTTGTCAAACAGAAACGTGATCTATATATGCCTTCCTCAAAACATAAGCAGAAAATCAGATCCTTTGATTTGGCCACTTTTAGGCCGTGCTGGCCTATCTGTGGTTGTTCAGACAAGGCGCAGCGCAGTGCACTGTCAGGGGCTGGCATTTGAAAACATCAGAATTTTGGTCTGCTCTTTTCTGCTGGCTGACTGGGTGATTTCGAGGTGGCCCTTTAGTTTCTTGACCTGTGTTTTCGCTTCTTGTTCAGGCTGCAGCTCCTTTGCATGGGGGGCTGCAGCGTGGCAGAGGGGTGAACCTGTGGGGGAGATGCTGGGGCTGCGGGAGGAGGAGGAGGAGGAAGAACAGGGGGCTGAAGGTGTTGCCTTCTGGCAACAGTAGACTCTTAGACCAACTCAGCTGCTCACCAGACCACAGTATTAGGAGTTTTTAAGAGTTCAACTGTTGACTTTAAGTTTGGGGTAAATGTAGACTCAATTACAGCCCAGGCAGTGCTGGAGGAAGACTGTTCTGCACAACTCCCTTTAAAAATTCCCCTTAGCTAGCACCTCCAATTTTTCAGATACTAAAATTTCAATGAGAAAAGTGGGAATTCAGTTTAACTGAGAGAACTGGCTGCAAGTAACTTCAATTACTATGACAGGTTTCAGGTTTTCTGTGTAAAGTGATCTCCAAATTTCTTCCATAAACTTGACCAGAGAAAACTTTTCCAGACTAAGTGCATCTTGAAAAATAGATTTTAACATGGTTTTCAAAATGATAGTGAGCTTTAGAACAGGAGAAATAGGCATTTTTTAGCAGTGACTGTTAGCAAAATCAGAGAAGGAAAGTTTAAAAAAATTATGAAGAAGCTTCCAGATCTGGGAGATTGTCTTTTCTCAGCATCTCATTTTTAGTCAGTCTCTCTGAGAGGGGTCAGAGGGAGCAATGGGAACAGAGCGCTATGGCAACTGTGGACATTTTGAAGATGAATTTCCAAAAGTCAAAGGTTATTATTTCTCTCTTTGTTACTAAGAGACACGACTATAACAGTACTTAACAGAACTTTTGACGACCTTGAGATTGCAGTTATCTTTTATCTTCTCTTGCTATTAATAGTTTAGCTTATTTTCAGAATATCAGAAATAACTTTCCATTTGAGATGGATAAATATTTCTATTTTAATGATTGCATTTGTTTGTGACTGTTGAATGTATACTCATCTCTGTTGGCTTGTTTGACATAGCTCAATGGATTTGATGAACTCCAACTCTGTAGCTTGTTTAAGTGTTTAACTGAAAAGAACTAATATTTTAAGCTGAAACTATTCTTGGTAGATCACATCTTTGCAAAGTCTGTAGTACAAGAGAAAAATGTCATTCAAACTTGCCATTTTTCTATTGTACAGCTTTATTATGAACTTCAGTGATAAACTTTAAATTCAAATGCTCAAACACTTGCGTTATGTGACCTGTCCATCAGCCTTTAAGTGTCTTTGGCTGAAAAAGCACAAACTGATGGCAGTGATTTATCTGAATAGTTTTATCTAAAGTACACTGAACATTAGATAGGTGAATATAAATTTTGGGTTGAAATAATTCCTAAGATTATCTCCTTTTAGTGAAAAGCATTTTGCATAAATCAGAGAATGAAGTAAGCCTTCCTTTGTCTGTCAAATGGAGTATCACAGGTGTGTGTATACACATACACACACACATATTTATACCCATATTGCAGTCTAGTGCAGCTTTTAGAGTCTGGTGTATGATATGGCTACTCAAAATCTTCACATTTTGCCTCTAGTAAACCCTCTGAAATATCACACAATACCATGGTTGATTGATAACTGATTAAGAAAACCCCCAAAACTCTGGACCTTACCTAACTTCTACCTTCTTAAAGCTATGTAACCTCAGCAAACCCAGCTGTATAGCTTGCAATCTGGCAATAAAGACGAGCTGACTGCTATATAGCTCTTGCAGAGGACGTATAGAGGTCTTCTTGCATCTCTATTAACCTTAGAGGGAGCCTGGATGAGCAGTATAGCTTAGATATCAAACTTCTTGATTGCTTTTAGGCCTCTGGGAATACAAGTTGAGTTTACGAATCCAAGTAAATAGGCTTATCCACATAAATGTGTGCAGATGCTCTCCTGATGTACTCATGCAGCCATTTCTGGGATATGGCTGTCTGAAGCATCAAATAATGTTTTCAGCTTGGTGAGGAAAATAACCAAAGTTCACACTCATGGGGACCTGGGCCTCAGAAAGTGCTGGGTGTGCTGCCTGGGTCATTTTTATCCAGAATGTTCGTTCCAAAAAGTTCTTGAAATTGTAGAGTATTTAATAATATCCATACGCTTCTCCTTCAGGCATGCACAGACACTTGCAAATGTAATTGTTTCAGAAGCTGAATAAACCTGCCCTTGCCATGCTGGTAGATGCGATGCAAGCAAATGCTAATTCTGTAGAAACTTTCTTTTCTTTGATTACAAGTTTTATCTGAAAGGAAAATCTTTATTCAGACTCTTTTTGCTTAGTCTTTTCACCTAGTATAGCTCAAATAAAAAGATAGTTATGTTTTAAATAAACAAACTAAAAAAGAATTGCAGGTAAATTACTGTATTGGGTAATGTCTTCCTTGATACATGTTCAGAGTTTGACTCCAGGTTTAGTAAATGTTCTTTTAATATATATTAATGCTCAAATAAATGAGTGAGTGAAAAATACAGTGAAAGGAACTGTCTTTGCCTTGATACTTGTCTGCTCACAGTCTACTAAAACTCTAGCTATAAATCCTTAACAGCATTCTGTTTCTGCTACTTTAAATTAGCCTTAATGAGGTAAATCCAGCCATTGGTGTCTAATCAGGCTTTAATGAACTGAATTCCTCAAGAACAGATTTATGGAGAGTTTACCTGCCACAAGAAATTGCACCAGGGAAACTCCTTCTCCTCCCTTCTCCCCTGCAGCAAGGGAGAAACACAGGAGACATGAAACAGCACAAAGCTGAAACTATTGTGTTGCTGTAGCCGAAAGCGTTCTCAAATTAGCCAGGAATCTCCAGCGGTAGAAGGAAGAAATATGTTATCTTCCTTGCAGATGTTTACTGTTGTCCTGGCTATTGGCTTGTTCTGGTCAGTGAATAGAAGAGCGGACAAAATGCAGACGCATCCCCCTCAGCTGGGATCAATCTGCTGAAAAGAGCCGAGGTTGCTGCTCCAGAGCTTCCCCATGCAGGAAACCACAAAGTGTTAGAGATTAAGGTCACTGGGTCATTAGGAAAGGCACATAGGTTTGTCTACAAAATATGACCTTCTCCTAGAAACAGGCCTAGATGTAATAGAGAAAATAGTTTAAAAACTCAAAAGGAGTTGAGATGGAAGAATAAAACTTCCTTTGCTTCAAGCAGAGAGCCTGAAACAACCTCCAGCTGTTACTGTAAGGGTGTAGCTAAGTGTGTCCAGGAGGGTGTGACTTGTTTGCACGCTTTGGCCCCTCACCTGCTTTTCCAGGCTATGGCTCAGTGCGGAAGGATGTCTCCTAATTTCCTCTTGCTACCTGCACTTTGCTTCAAAAGGACCCTTATTCTGTAAACAGATTTCAAAACCGTTTATGCCAATGGTTCTGAATTTTAAGTTCTTTGTTTATGCTCCAGGTAGGGCTTTATCTCCTTCAAAATACAGATTACTTTATTGACAGTTCTTATCCTCTAAACATCTATGGCTGCATTCTCGGTAACATCATGCATGCAAATGCAAATCTAAATGAATATAACAGGTGTTTGCATGTGTGCTGTTAGCTAGTGATATGAAATGTTGAGCTAATAAATTCTTTAATCAGAGCTTCAAATACAGACACTCTATTTCGTATCACCTAAAAGTAAATGAAGAATTTGCACTGGCAAGGCTGTCCCGCTCTCTGTCTTGTAAATGGAGAACCGTGTATGAACTTAATACAGGTTTTATGGAACAGTCATGAGCTGCTCTGGATCCTCAAGGATATCTGACGTGCCATTGAGCATTCAAAAATCATGAACCAGGCTTCAAATATAATTGGATTGCCATAGGATTGGAACACTTTCTAAATAAATAACAAAACAAAGCAGGCAATTTTTAACTTGTGGCTCTTTTAATTTGCTTCTCTGATTTTTGAGCCTCCTGTTTGCAGCAAATTTAACTTTGCAAATACAGTGGCTAGAAAGTGTCTCTGTGAGGGAGGGAGGGAAATGAGAGTTCATTTTCACAGAAGTCCTGAGCTCTGTACTTTCAGAATAAAATACCATCATATTGGACCCTGCAGCAGTTTCAAGGCAAAATGGGGATTTCCTGGTATTGCAGCAAAGGGTAACTCCTCCTACAGTAGAACAATTTTGAAAAGCATGCAAAGAAACATGAGGTTTTCTGCCAAAAGGAAGATGACAAGACCTCCAGTAGCCTTTTTTTTTTCCCTCTGGCTCAGTGGCTCTGGGCCATAGAGCAAGTTTCTACTGTGAAAGTCTGGAATAAATCTAAATCCTTTTTGCTTCAGATAGCAAAACTCCCCAAACTGCTTAATATTAAATACCTGGCACCAGACAGAGTGCAATTTGAACATGTCTTCAATCAAACTTTATTACTGTTAAGCGTGGAAGGCAGAATATCTTTAATACAAGCATCACTACTTAGAAGCTGACTTGCTGCCAAGCTGCCTCAGACCTGCCTTTCATACGGTTGGCTTTCCTGGGGTCTCAGCTTTCTTATAGAGCCCCAAGCAGACATCCCCACCAGCGACCATGTGCCCTTCATGGCTGGTAATATGGGAAGGAGCGTAAGGCTGGCTCAGAGCCCAGTCCTAATACCGAATCTGCCATAACTTAGCTGCCATGAATATGTCCCCGTGAATTCCTCATCTGAAAATTAATGGTATTTGCTTGGCTCAGTACCTGCATATCTATCACACATTTATATAAGAGGGGCCAAAATACTGGTGGCATATTAATAATTACCACTGAGTGATCCTAGGGCTTTAGGAGGAGAAAAGACAGAGCTGGTCGAGAGAGAAATGATGTCTACCAAAAATAAAGGAAATTCTAGTAAACTGATAGTGCATTTAATAAGTCTCTGGCTGCTTCTGAATAAAATAGCATTAATGAGAAAATGTTTTATATGCACTGGAAGGAATGGTCTAGCTCACCTTCTCATTTTGTATTATTTTAATAATCTGCTTAACACATACAAACCTGCTGAGTTTTCTTGAATGTTAGAGGTCTTGTTCTTTTCAGTAAAAATCATGAAATTAGCAATTCATTCTTCTGTGTCAAATAAGCTCCTATTACAACAATTACTAATGGAGAAAATTATGAAGAAAAGCTATGGTTTCTAGCTGAACTGTATTGTAGTCCCATATTTGTGTTACGTTGGAATACATCTTATTGCATTTTCTAAGTAGATAAAGCCACATACATTTAGCAGTAACAAACAATAGAAGAAATTAATGCCAACAATGAATGTAATCTGAGTGCTTGTTAACATTTCAGAAAGAATACTTTACAAAATAATATCACAGTTAAAATGCATAATCTTGGGTATATAGTAATTTTCTATGTTCTCACCCATAATGTGGTATTTACCACAGATATAATGGTGTCTATGCTGGTAAATAGGGCAACAGCAGAAAATTCTCTTAAAGTTATGAGAAATCCAGACCTCTCAACATCGCTCATAGATATAAACATTGCAAGTATCCATTCATCTAGTTGGGATGAACCTTTTCAAAAAACCTTTTGTGCTTGTCTTGAGATTTTTGGCAGCTCATATAGAAAAGATCTTACTCTATACACAAAACGATCTTTATCTTGGTTTAATCCTACCAAATTGCTGGAAGCTCCTGATTGATACAAAATGTAAATACTAATTCAGCCTGGAATTTTAAAGTAATATTACCCAATGTATTGGGTTTTTTACTATTGATAATATGTCTCCTCTAAACTGATGTGTCCCTTCAGCATAAAGGAGTTTTTTCTTTACTCCTGCTCCGTGGCTAATGGAGAACAAAAAGCACCAGCCTCTTTCCTCCTAACCTGGTGGAGTCCACCCATGATGGAGTCCAAGAATATCTGATTTGCACACTTATTGCAGTGTCTTCTGTGGATTTATAGTTCCTCACGCTGCCATCATGAACCTATACCAGGAGATGCTCAGAAACACGGTTCAGGAGTTAAGTGCATTTTTTACTATATCAACCAGTTTTGTAAACGGTGTTTTTGAGGAAACATTAAATCTTACAGTGTGTGTAAATATTTTATCAAAGTTTTTACCCTGCTTTATTTATATGCTGCAACAGTTATATACCATGTTTTGAATGACAGTTCTTCAAACCGTTCCTTTTTGTACCGTAAGTGCACTTAGGAAAAGACAGGGTAGCATTTTTGCTCACATAAATATGCTAAGGGCATCAAGGGGTAATTTTTCAGACATTGTTAGTATTTGGTTGCTTCTACAGATGCAATTAATTACAAAAATCTTTTCAAACACTGAAATTCTAGTTCAATTACAGTTATGAAAATGTATGGTGAGACTGCCATAATGTTTTTGTTTAATTAATGGCTGCATTAAACTATCTGATTTCCAAACTGCCGTCATATACAATCTTCTGCATTGACATTTAGAGAAGTGTTGATGGAGACTAATCTCTCCGCACTTCCTCTACAGGCTCTGGGAAGAAAGGGGCTCCTTCAGAGCTACGATTTAGAGTGTCTGAAGTTAAGCTCCTGCTCTAAATCATCCCCCACAAAACTCCCTATCATTGACGCGCCTCCCCATTGAAGTGAACCTTTGTGAATTCCTCCTTTGTCATTGAAATATGAAATGTATGTACACTACACAGGAAAATGAATAGCCAGATAAAATCCCACTGAAACTTCTTAAAAAGTGATGCTTTTATTCAGACTCTGAAAGTTCTTAGAAGTCTATGGAGAATGTTGGAGTCAAACTTGCCTTGTAATATTTGGATTTTTAGATCTTTCTGACAGCAACTTTGTTCTAGCACAGTCTCTACAAATGAACTAGTGATCACCAGCTAGTGATAGCCTGCTTAAGAGAGAGGAGCGGGGCTGTGAACTGATGGCTTGCAGAAGCCCTGGTGAAGAAGGAGAAAGGTAAAGTAATTTCACAAACTAGTCAAGAAGGAACTGGTGATGTTCCCCAGGGTCCCCACTGGCTCCAGTACTGTTCAAGATCTTCATTAAAGACCTGGATGATGAGGAAGATTGCACGTTTGCTGATGATACAAAACTGGAAAGAGTGCAACCTGGAAAGAGCTATAGCCAAGGAATCCCTTAGGATTCAAGCTGCCACAGGTACCACTGAATGAGAGCTAGGACAGATAACTGACATCAGTCCAACTTTGCATCTTGGTTTTGTGCCCTTTTGTATTAATAGCTGTGTTTTGGGATGAGGAGTTTAATCCACTGATCCTCTGTGATCCTCTTTAAGGTGGTTTTCTGATAAGTGGCTTCCCGACAACTCTGAAAAACATAGAACACTCCCTCAAAAACCAAAATGCATTCAATCAAGCCACCTGGCTTCAGAAACCTTCTGCTTGAAAATGAAAGCAAATCAGGACAGCTGGCATTGGGTCTGTGCAGTCCCAGGAGATAAATAATTGCTGAGAGTTGTTAACTAACACAGGGCTGGCAGAGGGCAGAAGACAACCCACAGCTGTGGCCACAACCACACTGTGGCCTGTCCCTGCCTTCAGCAAGAAACTTGGAGGCTCAAGACATTTCCTCACTATGACTGTTCTCTTGCTCAAAATCAAAACAAAGGCTTGGGCCCTACTTGAAAAAGTGTTTAATATGGAGATCAGCACTAGTTTCTTTAAATTCTTCACTGCATCTTCAGCCAAATTATCACAGAATTAACAATGGAAATATAAGTATCAAAGGATCCAGGTTCTTTACAAGTTTGAAGCATATTTATAAGGTTCCTGTGATATTTTTCTTCTTAAATATGACCTATTTGTGGCCCTTGTTAAATTTACTGTTAACTGAATTAAAATTCTAACTGTAAGTAATTTCTTTATCACAGTACAGATAACTTTTGTGGGTAGCTGGAGAACACCAGTAGAAGTGCTTGGAGACTGGATGTTGGGGACAAGTGCTAACAGCTCACGGTGCTGCATTTTGCCATACTTTTTTTTCAGAAACTGGAAACTAGCCAGTTCATGAGAACATTCTAATTTTGGAATATAGCTATAAAAGCGGAGAGTCTAGGCCTCTTACGGTCATACTAAGAAGCTTGCAAAATGCTCCACTAAATGTATTTAAATATGAAGGACAAACTCTTGAAGGGGGCTGGCAACATATGGAGATTCATATCACGACTGAAAGCTTCTTTGATCTCTTTATTGACCTCTTCTCAAAACACCAAAATATATATAGGGATGTGATAAGGATGAGTTCAAGTGTGTCATAATGGAAGAAAATACACCTATTATCTTAAATAGCACCTCAAAGCATTGTTTTGTTTTTCTTCAGAGTATTCTTCCAGAACTCTGTCTTGCTACAATATGCTTTAAATAGTCTGTAGTTGCTTCTTGGTTATAAAGAGAAAATTAAAATGTGTTAAAAAATAAATTTGATTTGACTCCCTTCCACTTACACACAAAGTTGTTAAGAAAAAAAGAGCCAGAGTACACACTGATCCTATAGCTAAAGCTGAGAATAATTTTGTCTGCAACCTTCAGGATCCAGAGTCATAAAAATGGTGCCCCTGGAGAGCACAGAAATCCTATGTATTTCTAAGTGCTTTGGGTTGAATTTAGTCTGCACCCACATTTTTTATTGTGCAAATTGAAGTAATCTCTTTTGAGAACAGGTCCATAACTTTCTGTCCTGCTCTGCTCTTCTGGGCTTCCCGTGTGCCTCTGCTCCCTCTTTTGCCCCCTCTGCCCTCCACCCACACATCTTTCTTCTCCCATTCAATTTGCCACCTGGAGAAAGCGCAGCCCTTGGCTGAAGCCCGTGCAGCTCCCTGCCTCTGGAAAGTCACAGAAATGCCTTCTGGATGTTTTGTTTGATGACAGACCCTGTCCAGGGACAAAGATTTGTTGAGCAGCTCGTTGCACAGAGAGCACTGAGCAGCTGCCCTGCATTGCCACACTGCATCGCTCCTTGGCCAGAGACGCTCCTGCCCCTGCTCCTGCCCCAGGAGGGCATCACAGAGGGAGAGGAGGGACCTGCATGCACAAATATGCGTGTTCTGCTGTGGTTCAAGCATGTCCATCCTCATGTGCCACACTGCCCCAGGGCATCCTGCAAGGTTGCTCTGTTTCTCTGCTAAAGCTGGCCCCAAGAGTCTCCACAGTCACGCCAGTGATTCTTTGAAGGGCTGTGGATTTGCTGTGGGTCAGCAGCTGGAGGATTAGCTGGAAGGTTTAGCCTGCTGGAGTGTCCCCTATTGCTGCGTACTTCAGAGTGAAACATAACTAAGCCATCCTGGAGTTTAATCTACTACAGAGAGTGTAAACCATATATCTTAAAGTTGTTTTCTGTTTCGTGTCTGGAGATATATGGTAGGTAGGACAAAAATGCTAGGCACAAGCTTCCCTTTCAAAAACAAGCTCTTAGGAAACACTCAGGTTTTCTTCTGTATTTTCTTTCTGTGTATGCACTCTCCCACATTTCTGCCTGGTTTTGTGACAACTGGTGCTCTTGGAGTACTTAGCAGCCTGGAAGGTGGATCCAATTCAAACCAGAATAAGCCAATTGCAGGTATGCGAAAAGACAAGCAGAATTAGTTCATTGAAAGCCTTATCAGAAACTACTGCCAAATTACAGGGTGCAATTAATTCTTTCCATAAAGTAAAGCACATAATCATAAATAAATACCCTATAGCTGGCTATATTATCATTGCATCTTTCTGGTGAAAAGCTTCTCCAGAAAGAAGTTACACGATTTTCCCTGGTGCCTGTAACAAAGTCAAGGGTAGAATATCTGGGTCTTAGAAGTCTAAGCCTAGTGATTTATCCAACAGACCACACTGCCTCTACTCATATGTTGAGAAGAGATTCTAACATTTCGTAACATTCAGAAAGGGGAAAAAAGAGACTTACATGTGTTTGCGATAAGTAAGAAGTGTTTAATTCTGTATCCAGGCCTTTGCATTTTTATATAGGTGATTTAAAAATTTTGGCAGAGATCCTGTCTTCTCACTGCTCAAAAATCAAATACGATTGTCGAGCAGTAACAAAAAAAGCATTCTCCATGAAACTTGGATCTGTAGAGACTTTACAAATGGTAAGCGTGTGGTAATGGAAAAATGGGCTGTAATTGCTATGGACTTTCATTTTAGCATTAGTTACATAAAACAGAAGCATATGCTTGTGTTGACCAAAATGAAAACTTTTTCTGCCAAACCCTTTGCCTCTTAACTTTAAAACAAACTACAGTATGATAGATGTCTACTGTCTATGTTCAGTGTGTTAAAGAGAAGGGAGAAAATGTTATCTTTAAAAAAAACCCCCAGAAAATTAAGAGCAAAGAAACAAGTCCAAGTAACTGGGTACAGTCAAGTTTTGATCTTCAATGCAGTGCAAGCTCCTTATTCAAATGAACGAAAGCTAACATATTACCAGCTTAAGATGGATTGAGAAAAGTTTAACACAGTTAAGTGTGGCTGACTCACTTTACAATGTATTTTACCTGTTACAATCCTCTTGTATAGATGAGGCCAAGGAAAGGAGAACATGAAGATTTAAGGACATGCTACAACCACGTCTGCAGTTGCTAGTACTGACAGTGATATGAATCTTAGCACATCTGATGAATTAGAGTCACAGTATCATTTAGTTTGGAAAAGATCAGTCCAACCATAAACCTAATACTGCCAAGTCCACCACCAAACGATATCCCTGAGTGCCACATCTATATATCTTTTAAATGCCTCCAGGGATGGTGACTCAACCACTTCCCTGTGCAGCCTGTTCCAGTGCCTGACAACTCTTTTGGTGAAAACCTTATCAGTTCATACATCAACTGACATTTTAGGAACTGGGTAAAACTAAAAGTCAGTCTAGCCTGATGTCCTGCCTCTGACATTGGCCAAAAGCAGATTCCCAGGGAATACTATGAGAGCTGAGCACGGGCTAACCCAGCCTGCAGCCATTGATTGCTCAGGGACTGTCTGAACCAAAAGTGTCATCTATGAAATCCCTGCATAGTGTCCCTTTGATTTCCTATCAGTTTCCAGTATTCACAGTAATGTGAGAGAGATTCATTGCCTGCCTGTGAGTTTGATAAAGAACCACCTCCTTTTTTAAAAAACTTTGCCTAGCTTTATTAGCTAGTCTGTAGTGCTTGCATTGAGAATAGTGAACAACTGGTTTCTATCCACCCTCTTCACGCATCTCGTGATTGAATAGATATATATCTTATTACAACTGTCCTCTTTCAGACTGAGGAGACCCGGGTTGCTCACCCATTCCTTAAGTGGAAGCTGCTCTGTTCTTTTCCTTGTTCTTCCTGCCCTGCTCTGCACCTTTTCCAGTTCTACTTTATCCCTTTCAAGTGGAGGAGGGAGTGGGAGTAGAAAGATAACCTCATGCAGTGTTCAAACCTTGTGTCAATATATGACAGAAATAGAAAACAGATGCAAAGTTGTCACATGCCAATACCTTGGTAAAATAAGAAAAAACCTGCATAGAATGATTACACATTGCAAAGATGGACATACTGGAATGTCAAAATACTTGCAGTAAAGTCACGTTAAAGCATATTTTACTAATAGGCTGCTGCACTTGTACATTGAATATTGAATTTTGATTAATCTTCCAAGTGCTAGTTTATTAAACCAAACCAGAACCAGTCTAGATATATTTGCCTGGCAGCAAAACAAAACCAAAACTCCCCCAAACAAATCCAAATCTCTTTGCTTTAATTTCAATGAAGCAAATGTGTTATTCATCAAACCTTAATGCTTGCAGCATAGTTTTTAAAGCCTAAATGTTACTGTATGTAATGACCTGAGAGAAAGTAGTGCAGAATTTTAACCAAGGCAATTGAATAAATAAAAACAATGCTTAACAACTTTCTAAGCAAGACAAAATATACAGGTAGCACACTGGCAAATGTTAATCAAATATTTCTGCTTTTCCCCATTGCATTACATCATATTAGCCAATCTGCAAGCTGCTAAATAGATTTGGGATAATTATTGCTGGAGCAGCTCTTTCTCAGGAAGAAAACCTTGATTTTATTGTGGTCATTGTTAAATTAAAAATGCAGATGCCGGCTCTGCAAAGCATGGAACTGGACTCACATTTGCTGTTTAGGAACAGCTCTTAGAAAAGAAAACTTAGCAGATAGTTTGGATATGGCACATAGGCAGCATAGGCACTCTGAGTATTTTATACTAGTTCTTCATAGGTACATGCACATGCAGACCGAATAAATGAATGGGTACTTATTTTATAATCATCAGATTCTCCTTTTTTTTCCCTAGAAAAAAAGTTCTTCAGTATATGTTCATTTCACAGCTCCACTACTGAAAACTCAATCATGTATACCAGAGGCCGTGTTCAAAGAAGCTTAACTACACTAGGATTTTGGTTGGGCAGCCAAATACAATAGGAATTAACCCATCTTCTGCATTCTCAAGATAGCAGTGATTTTAAATAGGAAACGATTCCACAAATTAGGAAGTGGCAGAACAGTAGCTTATTGTTGTTCACCATATCACCTTTTAAATTTATATCTTAAAATATTTGTAGTGTTTGTCCATTCTGTCAAAATCTGTGTTTTATTTTTTATTGTGACCCTGCTTATTTTCACAGCTTCTCGTAATCCTAACGTGTTAAACAAACTCTTCTTGTCCAGCCACTGAAAAGATTAACATGCCAAATGATTGGTAGCTTTCCACCTGAACTGTTGCTCATGAAATTGGGATTATATGCCTGCAGGGCCACACGTGGTAACTGAGCCTTGTCTTGGATTCCTGCTGTGTTTCTAGTACTTCTACAGCAGCAGCTGAGGCTTCCAAAAGCAGCCTGAGTAACACAAATGACTGCATGGTTACTTTAAAGTGCAACTTGGAAGTTAACTTTTACCTTTATGGAATAAAAATACAAAAATTACAATTTTTTTCTGACCATTTCTCACTCCTTCTTTCACCTAGTGAAGCGGATGTGAACATCACACTTCAGCTACTTACACAGACGCAACTAAGTAATGAGGTTACTCACAGATACCAAGAAAAATAGTAGTTTCTGGTTGAGGTAAATGTGCAAGTAACCAGGTAGCAAGTGTTGAAAATATTCTGAAAAGAGGACTAATTATCCTCTCACCATACCACCATACTGTATGGAAGTGACCTGCAAGAAGTCATCTAGACTGGACAGAAAATTAAGCCCGAGGATCTGCCTTGGACTCCAAAGAAATACACCTCTAAGTCTGAAACACAAGACAGCTGTAGTTTTAACTAGACATTTCATGGGCACTACTGTAAAATAATATTTTATGATAAAATTATCTAGTTCTGAATGATATTCACATTAAAAAATCTAGGATTGACTCCAGTCTAGTTCATTGATGGAGCCTTCTTCATAAAGCAAGCAACTCCTCCTCTCAGATCTCCCTCCAAGACTTTTCCTGCATTTATTTAAAGTCGATGGCTTTAACTAACTTCAAAGAAGTTCTCAGTGACATCAGTTTTATTTTGAAGCTTCAAATTCCCCCATTTAGTTGCTGAATCACCAGGGATTCCACTGTCTTGGAACAAGACTGAGTGGTGAAGCCGACACATACAACACAAGGGTGGCCACAATGAGCAGCTTAGTATGTGCAGAGTGAAGAACTGCTGCATTCATTTCAGCTGGCGAGGGTCAAACTGGACAGGCACAAGCCACTGTCATACAGAAAATAGCTGAGAAGACACTTTCATTTGTGCTGGAAGAGAAAAAAGGGGCTTTTAATAGCACAATTTTCTTTTTCATAGTAAGAAGTGGCAGCAAATAGAATGGGTCTTTATATGGCCCAGTGTCTGCAGCTGACACAGAGTAGGTATTGCACTTGAAGCACGGACTATGAGTCAGTGGTGACTTATCTGGGGTGTGCTGTGGAGAGAGGAGTGAATCTCTCTGGCACGCTCTTCCCTAGAGACCGCAGGATCCTCTTGCATTGCACTAACTCTTGAAAAAAGTAAAGAAGCAAAGAACAACAAATGGTCCTTTTCCAGTGCTGGTGCAGGGAGCCAACAAAGGAAACACACTTGTTTGGTTCATAAAAAAATTAGACTTGTTATTTTTAACTGTACAATTTGTTTGGATTTTACAATTTTGTTTCGCTGTTCAGGATGCTGTTTCATCTTTTCCTGTTGGGTATGTGAGTCAGTTCACATTAAATTCTCACTGTCTTTATTACTGTAAAGACATTGTAGAAGATCCAGGGTATATTATTAAAAAGAAAGCAACTCATTGCAGTAGTTACGTTTAATTTAAAGTTTAAATTGAAGAAAACTTGAACATGATCCTGGAATGTTTCATGCAGATTTTTTTTTAAATAGAAAATTTTCATTGTTTCAGCATGAAAATAATGAAATAATGTTTCAAATCTGCACAAAATCTGGTTGCAAAAATCTTAACATATGAATTATGTGATATCAATGTTTATTAATTCAGTACTCCAGTCTAGTTTTCTATAGCTACTGGTAACTGCAGATGAGACCATAAGCCAAGACACCCATTCTACACAATCAGAGCTATTCCAAAACCAATCTGAGGCTCCTGGATCCTCACCCACTCCACAGCTCTTGGTCATCTTTCACTTCACATTGAGACTGTTTCCTGCAGTTGCTGGACCTCTGCATGAGGAGTGAAGCTGTATCAGAGTTTGCTCTCCAGTTTTCCCTCTGCAAGGCAGGTCGCCCTGTGAATTTTGGAGCAGAGCTCGCTGCTTCCACAGCACATCTCAGCCAGGGAACAATAATCCCACATCAGGAATCCAGCTGCTCTCCCAAATGATATTGCACTGTATAACCACAAAGCCACAGGGCTGTTCAAAACACCCACAATCAGCCAACTCCATTCCCCTGCCAGAGATCAGAAAACAAGAACACGCTCAGGCTTCTCCGCTCAGCGCTTCCAGCGGTTCACCCCCCCCAGTTATGCTGGGGTCTGCCCACATCTGTTTCACAGTACTTCTCTCACTGGCTTAATTGTACATGCTTACCGATATCCCAGACAAGCCACAAGGAACCACTTGTATAAAGTCAGCTAATGAAGAAAGGAGAAAAGAAAGACAAAGAAATATCAGCATTTTAACAAAAATAAATGTAAAATAATCTTTGTTTCTATGTCATGAAAATAAATGTAATATAAATATATACATTTGCTCTTTGCAGATGTTGCTAATTACACACATGAGTTTAACTGTTGTTTTTTTTTTTTTAGCTTTAAAGCTGCAGCCTTCACTTTGTATCTCTGACTTGTCCTTAGCAATGACTTTTTTTTGGAGAAAGGGAAGGATTCCAGTGAGACCTTGTTTTGGTGAGACCCAAAACAAACACACTTCCCCTTTAATAATCCATTATTTCTCTAATAATATCCTTTAGGGAGACTGTCTACTTCCACTGATTGTTTTAGTACTTACTCTAAACAATAGGCTTATCCATTTAACAAATTAGGTTAAAATTTAGAAGTCACCACTTGGGGTACATTGACATTGTTGCTCATCTAAGCTATGGGACAATGCTGCTCTGTGTTGGAGAAGTCCAGTGCAGAGAATACTTTCCCTCCAGCTGTTTCATGTGCAGTGCTGCAGAAGTGTCCCGAGGACTTTCCAAAGCCTTCCTGACAGCAAGCCACCAGAGATGGCTGTTAGGATTCAGCCCATAGCTGAGCACAGTAAATAACAGCAGTATTTGTGTCCATAATGATCATGGCTTCTCTGCAGGAGGTATGTTGTGGAGACCTGACCACTCTTCAGTAGAGCGGTGTTGATCACAACTACTGGAAAGATTCAGCCAGCAGATAATAGTTATCACAAGTACTGGGGGGGAAGGAAGGGATAGAGGAATGGATATGAAGAGGATTATCTGGAGGCACTTAGTTCAGCTACTGGAAAAAGCCGGTTACAGGAAAAGAAAGCCTTTTTCCTTTGAAATGGTGTTATTTATAAAAGAGGAAAAAGTGGCTTAAAGTAAAAGTAAAGTAAATAAATACTAGCTGGAAAGAAACATTGCCCTGCTCACCATGTCACTGGCCTGTGGGACCTATCATGGCACCAGGCCAGATGGCTGCTGTCATTCCCATCCTAGAGAGGCTGACAATGTTGAAACTGTCATCTGTCCTTGGACATGGTAAACCTGACACATGTGGGGAAGGCAAAAATTTCTATCTGCAGTTTGCTCTGCCTGAGATATGTATGGATTTCTGCATGCAATGAGCATGCAATCTCTCCTGCGAGTCATAATAAAACTAAAAACAGAGACTGAAGACTATACTATTTTAATTGGACTATACATAACAGGAGTAGAACCTCCGAGACACACCACAATGATGTGATTCAACCAACTTGATATTTGTTGATCTTATTTAAACTTCTGATTGTGCCCAGTCATGCAGGGTAACTACATTGACAGGCTGAAAGAGTTGGGGTTGTTCAGTCTGAAGGAAGCTCCAGGGAGACCATATTGCAGCCTTGCAGTACATAAGTACATACAGGGGGTCTATAAGAAAGATAGGGACAGACTTTTTAGCAGCACCTGGGGTAATGGTTTTAAACCAAAGGAGGGGAGATTCAGGCTGGACATAAGGAACAATTTTTTTACAATGAGGGTGGTGAAACACTGGCACAGGTTGCCCAGAGAGGTGGTAGATGCCCCATCCCTGGAGACATTCAAGATGAGGCTGGACAGGGCTCTGAGCAACCTGATCCAGTTGAAGATGTTCCTGCTCATTGCAGGGGGGTTGGACTAGATGAGCTTTGATGGTCCTTCCCAAAGCAAACTAATCTATGATTCTATGATCCTACAGCCAGTGCCCTTCTTCCCAGCAACACGGAGGTCAAAGAGGAAGCTTGGGCCACAGCCAAGGTAAGCAGGGACACCACTTCCCACTGCTGCCCTTGTTTCTCGGGAGGATGCCAATTGCAGCTGAAACATGAGGGGTCAGCTAGGGGACCCTCTCCTGGCAGTGCTTTGCAGCAGAGCCTGGAGCAGGGGGGCTGCAGATGTTCACCCGTCTGACTGAGCCAGCTATTGTCTTGTGCCTGAAGCTCCTGCAGGCCAGCAATTAAGACAGAAATCTGGAAATCCACAGCTCAGTTAGCAGCTTCTGGTCATGGTGGTGATTGGATTAGGGGAGAGAGCGCTGTCTGGAAGGATACAGCACCAGGCGCTCTGGGAATTTAAATTGATCCCCCAAGCCAAAGGAAAATTAGTGTGGTGGCTGTGGTTTTCTTTCCGTTAACATTATATTACAGTGTATATGTCCTAACAAAATTGGCATAGCTGGCAAATCCTGGGAGTAAGGCCTAAAACTGATTTAGCATGAAGCCTGAACTTTCTCTCACCCTTTGAAGTCCAAGTTTTCCTACTCAGTGTCAAGGTGAAGGGAAAGAGTAACACAGTGATGTTTCTCCTCCTGCATTTTCTTATTTGGCGTGCATGTCAGAAATCCTGGAACCTGGAGATTTTTTAATAAATCTACTAATCTTCCCATGGGAATAATACATTTTAAACATGTCTCCAGAAAAGAGAATATCATACTTTAGAAAGTCAGATACAGAAATTTTCTTCTCAGAATTTAATTACACAGGTAAAATGAGTTGGATAGAAGTTTTTTGGGTTTGGTTTTGTTGTTTTTTTTTTTTAAAGGTGAACGTCATGAGTCAAAAGTAATACCCTGGATTAGAGTATTTTACGCCAAAATACAACCAAACATAAATGATAGGGGGGTTAGTTTACATGCTGTTGGACAAAAATGTAGCAGAAAGATTAAAGAAAAGCTGTCATTCTGGAATATAAATCAGATTTTCTCTTATTTAAATTTAGTGGGCTTTTCTTTAAACAATAAAGATTAGCTAACAGACCTCCTTGCTCATGTTTATATATAGTTGGAAGTACCATTCAGATGTTTGATACTGGATGTATCTAATTGTGCTGAAGCTGTATGCAATCTAATACATACTGAGTTAACTGTACTCATTTTTGACATGATTAATCCATTCAAAAATTTTACCAGAGCAAATGCTACAGGAATAATTAATTTGCAAATGTCTATTTGCTAAAGTGTAGGTTTTAAAAAAAATGTATCTTAACAATATGAGGATAAATTTTCAAAAGGTGCAAATTTCCTATTCTCAAAAGCAAGTTGGATGGAGAGCATAAATCACTCATTAAAAAAAAGGGAGGGGGAAGAATGTCAGTCTTTATATTGGTTAAAGGCATTCAAAACCATTCTCCATAATTGCCACTTAAAAATCCTCTGCTAACCAATCAAAGAAATTCAGAAACTTCAACCTGTACCCTTTTTAAGGTGTACAGCATTTTGGAGGTAAGCAAAATTGGCTCTGTACTTCACTAGGTTGCAAAAGACATATTCAGCACTATGCATGAAGAAGCAGCTCAGCAGGAAGAATTACCTATTGAATCAGAATGATTCTGCCCCCGATTAGCACTGAAGAAGTGTCTCTGCATGATGTGAGGAGGCACTGAATGACTTACTAACACCTCTCAGACACTGAAAGATTTGTGACTATTCTCCTGAGCAAAGAGGTTGCAGGAGAGGACTGGATTTCAGACCAAGATGGATGGCAGAGTTTGGATTATCAAAGATGGGGCCATCAAGGAGTTGCTACAGCCATCTGATTGCACTTAACTGTGTCATTTAGAAATGATTTTATGCTGAAAAATAAATATCAGAGAGGGTGCAGCACTAGAATTTGTGCTGATAAAACCGGTGTGCTGCAATCCCTGAAGCTGGAGAGAGGCAACTTAGCTCAGAGCAGGTGGACAGCTGTCTGTAGGTTGCCTTGAAATAGGCCTAGGTAGTCAGGGGATACTGGCTTGCAAACCCAAACTGCTGCAGACCCTGGAAAAGTGTCTGCCTAGTGTATTGATTAATACTGATGCTAATCCACTGTCCTCTGAATACGGCAGAGTTTTAGGAAGACTTAAACATCAGGGTTGCCAGAGAAACTTGGTTTCTTGCTGAGTCTATACAAAGGTGCTGAGGACCAGGGCAATGTAGCTGCAAGTACTTCTGGACTGGATAGGAGTTGCCGCTTTTATTTTAGGATTGGGGTCAGCACCATTTTTGGATGTGAGCTGAAATCCTAACAGGAACTTTGAGCATGGGAACTTCTCTGAGCTAACATCAAGAGTTTTAGAAATCACCTACCCATGCTTCGGCTGTGATGCTTGAGAGAAACAGCTGTCTCTTCCTGAGGTTCAGCCTGGAAGGTTAATAAAAGAGCTAGCTGTTAAGAGCAGCAACAAACACTTTGCACCCCTTTTGTAAATAGGAACATGTATTTCTATTTACGTCTTCATGTGGCAGGGGTATCCTATGGAGTACTGTCAGTGAGTTGCCCTCAGGTAAAACAGGCCAGAAAGGATGAGGCTACAACTCAGGGTTCTCCGGTTTGTTATAGGGCTCTGTCTAAGGAAAGGGCCGTTGTTACATTTAGGGCCAGTGTTTGTTTTTACCATCAAAAACACAAATCCAACCTCACTGATCTGATTAGACCAAAAGGCTACAGAATCTTTCCTGCTGACACCATCCTGAACCCTAACATGAACACTAATCCTGAAATTAAAGCTACACCCAAATTAGCAACCCCTATCAAACTCTGAACTAATTACTGCTCCATGGCTCCTTTGGTGACAACATGAAAATGCACACTAATTAACACCTAGATCTGGGCAGCAACACTGACTCAGTGGTTCTTATCACTTAATCTTTCACCTTGCCCCCACAGGGCCTTTCCATAAACCAGCTTCTTACTCTTCACCAGCAACCCCAGCCACACCAAAAGCCAAGCAAGGCTTATTAGTCCTGTTTAAAACACACTTAAAATATCCCAGCATCCCCTTTTAAATACCACAGTAATGTGAACTCACCCACCACATGTCAGGCTGACTTCTGGCCCTTAAAAATATTTTACCCTTTAAACTAAATCTGTCTAGCTGAAACGAAGGTGCTATCTATAGGAAGTCAACCAGCAACAGGCCCAACTCTAGATCAAAAAGCTCTTTTCAAATGCAAGATTACTGACAAAATCATAACCTTCCCAAGCCTTACATAGTGATCTGACCTGAAGTCTAACCCTGGTCCGCACTGTAACGCATCAAAGACTATCAGTTGCAGTTTTCCATTTCTTGATCCTAATGTTCTGGGGTACAGCAAACTGCACTTGTAATAAAACTGGGTGTGTTTACAAATTATTAACCCTGAGTCACTATTTAGCATCAAATCATCCAGCTACCCAAATTTTATATTCTTAAAACTGGTAATTAAACTTGAAAAGGTACCTTTTGATGCTAAAGAATTAGTGTTAATCCATCCCCCACCATCTCAGAAGTACTTGTTCAAGACATGCACTACCCCAACTAGCCTGAAAGAACACTCGACTGATGGACAGATTTGGCCTGGAAGAGGATAGTACAATAAAGATTAAAAAGACAGTATTAATCAGCTGCCCTTCCAAGTATTTCAAAGAAATTATGACTGAACTTTAGAGAGAACACTGTCATGTGGAAATATCATTAAATTGAGAATGACAGTAATTAAGTAGATGGAAGAGTCCTTTATTTTTTTTCTTTATTCTTTGATGAAAATTATACTTTGATGAAATGCCAGGGAGAACAATGTCTGCACCTCACTTTCTGAAGTTGCCTAGACTTATGACATAAAGCTTAAATCTGAAAAAAAGTGAATCAAAAGATACATAAGAGTTTACAAAAACTACTAAGTATTACATTTATGCAGAAGAGCCCTAATTCCTGCAGTTTCGTGGTATCAAGCATGGATTATTTTTAAAAAGTAATGTAGTTAGTTCTAGAATTAAGACTTTGGTTCTTAGTCGGGAAGATGAAGTTTACAATAAACTGAATTGTTATGACTCATTATTTAATATATTCATATAAATGCTCTAAAGAAATATTCTGTCTACATAGCAGCAAATTTTCAGGCTACCATTTAGGAATACTGAGTTAGTGAGACTGGCAAAGCTCCTGCGTGAATTCATAAACTCCCCAAGATCCTCATAGGCTGAAGTAACTCACATGATGAGGGAAGAGGCTGCGTATCTCACCAGGAACTATTTTATTTGGTCTCCCATTGTGGAATGGGGTCCATTCTGCACTGCCTTCCAAAGTCTTTGCATTTCGCAAGTGGAAAGCAGGCTGGTATATTCAACTAAAATGTTTCCTAGGTCAACTGGAGCTCCCAGCTGACAGAGCACCAGGGCAGTTGGTCCCATTCTGCTACTCCTTACGATATCTGACAATTTTGACAGGCTGATTTTGTTGTTACAAAATGAAATTTTCATAGATGAGTGACACATGGAGAAAGAGCTAAATCTCTTCAATTTTAAGCTTCTTTTTTTTAAGTGGTTTTTTTTTTTTTCCCCCAAAGTGTCCAAGCTGCTGACAAGTCAGTCTGATAGTAGTCATGAAGAAAGAAGACAACCTGTTATTATCTAATGTTAATATTAAAAAAGCAGAGGGGATAACAGGAATTACACATAAAGATTAAAAGGTATTGAAAATCTCACTGTCTTCTTATACATTCTTCATAATCCAGAAACATGGCACCATAGTCTAGTTAACAGCAGCTGAGTGCCAAGACAGAGCATGTGTGTTCTTTCCCAGTCAGTTTAGCAGAATCAGTTTAATAAAAGTAGAGGATCAAAGCACTTCAGATGAGACAAGAAAGAAACAAGAAACACTGTCAGCCAAGTCACACTGATCCATTACACAGAATATAAAAGCAACCAAAAGAAGAGAGAAAAAATGTTTGCATTAACCCAACAGTGGTCAGTTGAGAAAGTCAATTAAGAAAGCTTAACTGATTGGTTTATTTTGGTTTATTGTGCAAGTAATAATTCATATTAAAATTCTTTACTTTGTAAAATTAAGCTTGAAACAACTGTATAAATGCTAAGTAGCTTCAAGAGAAAATTAATTTGTAGTAAAATAAGTAGAGGTTATCAATTTAATATTATCTTAATTCACCAAACAATCCAAATTCCTACAAGGGAATACTATAGATACAAATGTTTGCCGTTGTTAGACAGTGAAACACTGGTCATCAGCTTACTGCTTACCTTGTTGGAGACTACACCATAAAAATTGAAGTGTCATAGGTCACTCTATGATGAATCTTTTTTTTAAAATTTTCACTAGAAAAAGGCTGCAGAGAAGATAACCTAAATCAAGGGATGAATCCTTGAGACAGAAGATTCTTAAAGGTATTGCAACAATACCTCCTTGCACATCACCTATCAATTCCAGTGAGCCCATGAAAAGCATCTGTGCAGGACATGAAATTCAGCCCATGGTTTCAAGCAATTGAACTAAGTGTGGTTTTGTTCTAAGTGCAAATTTTCTCCAACCTTATGTTCTAAAAATTCTATATATTCTTCTCCCTGGAAGCAATTTCAAGATGTGCTCATCCCACCTTGCTAGAAATAAAGTGAACAGAATGAACACTTCTGCTGAATGAAGAACTCACACAACTGTAATAACCAGTTATTCATGATTAGTAATGCACTAGGACCAAGGAAGTGAATAATTAAAGAGATGTTTCTTCTTCAGAAAAAGATTATTAGGCTGAAGGACCGATTACTGTGTCCTACAATGAAACTTACTTCACATAACTGATAATCAATACTGAATTAGGCGTCTTTGTCCTGCAACTGTCCATGAAAACAAGATGGGTGAAAAGCGCAACCTAAATCAGTCCTCCTAGCTGTCTAGATCAAAATTGTAGTTTACAAAGAACACTAAACAGACCCTCCCTGCAGTAATATGAACCAATTTTCTCTCTCAAGTTACCTAATGTGTTCTTCAAAATTTTATATTTAACTTTTTGCCCTCTAAATCACATGGATCATCTGGATGATCAGGCAACCTATTTCTCATGCTCTCCTGCTGATGGACTGTGAAATCAGTCCATCTTCTTTGGTTACAAAAGTAAAAGAAAATAGAGAAAGATAGGCAAAACAATTGACTAAGCTTCTAAATCCACAGTTCGATGTCTAAGTTAGTTCAACAATGGATTTCCATATATCCAACTTTTTTTCTTTTTTTTTTTTTGCTAAATAGTTTACACTGTTATTGTGGAATAGCATGAAAGAGAGTCTGCACCCCCTTTATTCACAGCAAACAAAAGCTGATTGTGAATGAACCTGATGAAGCAACATGTGTGGCCAAGACCAGAGTGGAGATCAAGCATTGAAGCTTCTTTGGATATAATGTGCATTAACAGAACATCATTTGCAGATGTTCTTTATCCAGTTGGATTCCCTGGCTTTTCGCTATCTCTGCTCATATGAGCCATGGCCAAAACAAACAAGTTGTCCTTTCCTCAGCAAAGTGCATTTGATGGTGCTGCAC
Source organism: Nesoenas mayeri (assembly GCF_963082525.1). NCBI lineage: Eukaryota > Metazoa > Chordata > Aves > Columbiformes > Columbidae > Nesoenas > Nesoenas mayeri. The sequence goes on from NC_137543.1 coordinate 127,567,369, forward strand.
GGATGGGAGGCCTCCAAAGCAATGGTTCTCAGCATTCCAGCTGATGAGCTCTTCTAATTGGCTGTGTCTCCTCGCATCCCAGGATCTTCTCACAATAAATTTGGTTAGGAAAAGTTACATAAAATGCAGTATCAAGGAAGTAACAAGGAGATGATGTGAAAGTAACACTGCTTTTCAAGCTACATTCCTAGCATAGAAGACCAAGAGTTTATTTCCTCTTGGCAGATGTAGAATGTAAACAATCTTTCTTGGTCATTTTGCAGCTTGATCATCTGTTTTTATGTGGCTTATATCCTGTCTTATCATTAGCAAGTATTAGGATGGAAAGCACAAGAAGAAATAAACAAGTTGGGCTGTGCTGATGCTCCTCAAAGTATTAAAACTTCTCCAGGACAGGCTGCTTCACCTTGTGCACACACCCACTTAAAAAAGTCACCAGAATTAAGATCAGAGAGACACGTCCTGCTGGGGTTTTTTTGCCTGTAGCATGTTTATAGACACTATACATATATATATATGTATATATACTTCTAAAAGATCACACAGAAACTACTGACCAAAGGTGGTGTTACTACGGGATCCCAAGGCATTCACAATGCTTCATCTTTCTTCTTATAGCAGTTTATAACTCTTGGCCTTTTTTATAGGCTTGTAGAGTGTGTGGTGGTTAAGAGGTACCAAAGGTCCTTACACCCTTTATGATTAAACACCTATTGCACAGTTATCTACAAACACTAAGACCTGGAGCTGTTGTCCAATGCAATTACTTCTATTCCTCTGTCCTTATAAAGGACCAACACAAGTCATAGATTGTTAGAGGGCTGCAGCTGGAAGAAAAAGTCAATGCTTTAGATAAATAGCAGAGTCTCCTGTATTTGGAGTAAAATTATCTGAGATTATTACAAGGTGCCCAAGTGTAGGATAACATGTAAAGTAGCTCTGGAACCCTGATCCACAACCGCAGCCTGCTAGACTAAAGCTTCTTTAGGTATCTGAGGTTTCTTGCCTTTTTCAACGGTATATAAAAGCCTTACACTTCAGAATGGGCTCCGTTAAAGCAAACATGCTTGTCTGATACAGTAGAAGAAAAGGAAATTGCTATTAACCAACTGTGAAAAGGCTGAGCCAGTTTATTTGATTCTCTAAAGTCCTTCATGCAAAATAAATGCATGTTCTCAATAAAAGTTTGCAGCCAGGAAAGTTCAACTTCAAATAAGAATTGTAATGAATTACAGTACATACTTATAAATCAAATATCTTCAATGACAAATCACAAGTTTTAAACTTGAAAGAAGTAAAATACCTGTTAGATGCAACATTACACAGGTCATACAGGTGGTTTCTGTGAAACTTAGAACCAACTTACCAATAGGAATCTCCAAAGAGCAATATTGTCAGAGATGAAATTTCCATGTTTCTTCCTCTGTAAACCAATTCCTTTTAAACACATTACCTTTTCCAACAAGATTCACCTGCAAATGTAGCTGTAAAGTTACAGCAAACCTATTAAAACTACTGTTTATTTTGGATAGCAGTTATTTCACAGAATGACATCTTTGTTACACACATTCCTAACAAGGCCTAATGATTACATACAACCTAGGTATAGGGAGCTAAAAGTTTGCATTTTTAATTTCCTGTACCTCTCTTGTATTTTTCACTTGGTTATTTGGAAAGCTGATACACATAAATATTGATTGACTTGGCATAAAAAGTGAATCAAATTCAATATCTACCTTTCAGAAAGACTGAACAGACTAATGGATTTTTTAAAAAACTACTTCTATGTAGGGCATTTGAAATATGTTTGCAGTTCTGTTTAAGTAAGAAAAATGCAATGACTAGCTTATATAATCCCTTCCCCACTTGACTGATATATTTCTAATTTTCTTGATTTTCAGTATGCGGACAAGCAGCAAGGATTAAGGAAGGGTTGAAGAAAGTCGTCAGGAACCAGAAACGGATATTTAGAAATGTGTCAGACCGAAGTCACAGAGCTGTTTGCCATACTTACGCATTCAGTTCATGCAGCCTGGTAACTGTGAAGTGAGTACTTGACACAAAAAGGGGGGAAAAAAAAAGATAAATCCTTTTTCTACTTGAGTTTCCAGGCTTAAGAGTTGGCATGACAACTGTAAGTAAGTAGTCAAGTCAGGCACTGACTGAGAGTAAGAAGCCGAAATAACACAACAGAAACATAAAATCCAGGAATACGGAGAAATGCTGGGGAAATAAATGATAAAGTGTGGACATCACAGAGGTTTAGAGGTGCGGGCACTAGCACAAACAGTGAGTAACTGTGTCCCTGCACAGCAGTAGGCAGAGTATCGTATAGCTGAGGTGGTGACTGGCTGTTTCTCCAGCAAATAAAAAGATTGTGCTACTCTAGGCAAAACTCCAGCTCTGTTGTGTGCCAACAGAAATAGCTGATCAGGCTGCACGAGAGCAATTTCATAGTGAACTGCAAGTAGCAATACATAAAGAAGTTTTAAACTTCCTTTACCACAGAAGCAAGTTTGATTTCCAGAAAACAGATATTTCTAGCTAAATCAAAAGGAAACATTAAGAATTGTGTAAAAAATAAGAGCATCTGACAATTTTACGGATAACTCTAAATCATATTAAAAATAAATAAAAATAAGAAGAAAAGGAAGGACAAAAGGAAGAAGAAAAGGAAGAAGAAAAAGGGAAAAGTAAAAAGGAAAAAGAAAAAAAGGAAAAAGCGAAAAAGAAAAAAAGGAAAAAGCAAAAAAGAAAAAGGAAAAATGAAAGAGAAATGAAAGGGAGAAGGTGAAGAAAGAAAAAGAAAAAAAGAAGAAGAAAGAAGAAGAAAGAAAAAGAGAAAGAGAAAGAGAAAAAAGAAAGAAAAAAGAAAGAAAAAAGAAAGAAAAAAGAAAGAAAAAAGAAAGAAAAAAGAAAGAAAAAAGAAAAAAGAAAAGGAAAGAAGAAAAAGAAAAAAGAAAAGAAAAAGAAAAAGAAAAAGAAAAAGAAAAAGAAAAAGAAAAAGAAAAAGAAAAAGAAAAAGAAAAAGAAAAAGGAAAAGGAAAAGGAAAAGAAAAATTAAAAAGAGAAAAAGAAAAAAACCATAAGTTTGTGAATAAAAGGAGACATTCATGATATAGTAGGGCAGTTTATTCCACATCTTCCTCTGTGATTTTTTAGTTTGTCATCATGACCTCAATATTTTCACACAATAGATTCTCTTCTGTCTCCACTGTCAGGCAAGCTGGAGAGCAAAGCATCAGCCCTACTCCACAACACTGTGCACAAAGCCTTAGATTTGCCTCAGAAACCATGATCTTCTTATATTCTGGTACCACTGTCATGTGTGAGGACAATTCAGGCCAGATTAGCACACAGCAGAAGTCTTCAGTCCCATATTTCTCTATCTAAGTACAGTTTTTAAAATGTTATACATTTAATAACTTATTTCAACTGAAATTAGGACCTGAAGTTTTTTGTGCACAATCTTATTCCTTGCATTTTCTTTCTTTCAGAAACTTGGTCGTTATTGTCATGCTGGTCAATTGACTAAAGTCTGAGTATTTTTATTCCACTTTCAAAAACAGATCTATTTTAAACACAAATGTAGCACTGTGTATTTTATTTTCTAGCCTACTGAGGATTTTTTTTTTCCTGCCAGAAGCACACCTTTAAAATAAGAGCAAGACCAGAATCTCTCCCACTTTTACTAAGTAAAATGGGTGGACTGACCCCACTGCCCCTGGCATTTCCTACTTGAGATCCCGAAAGCTGAGGGAAGAGACTCCCACCTGCACTTTAACCTTCCTTTCAAGCAACCCGTTCTGTGTTTAATCTGCCGGTAAGTATATTGTTTCATTACAGATTCCAGTTAAATGAGCATTTTGTTAAAGACTGGTCTCCATACTTTCAGACTAGATAGCAGATAGCACTGGTTTGTGCTAAGCAAGTATCCTGGTGGCATTAGTGGGGTTTTTTTGGTTGGTTGGGTTTTTTTGTGTGTGTGTGGTTTTTTTTTCTTTTGGTATTTGCATTATTTATACTTGTTTCATTACTTAATAATAAATTAAAAAAAAAACCAAGAGTTTAGCTTGTGTGCATATAATAATGAAAGCTGAGGAGGTACCTACAACCCACCTTTTTCTCACATGGACTGTACAGTAAACTAGTAGGTAACTAGTCACTGCAATATACAATTATTTATGAAAGAATAAGGACAATCAAATAAGCCATTTACAGTAATAACAGATCAGAATGACCGAATTCTTCAATAAGTAAGCTGAAAATACCATAAAAATATAAATCAACGAGATTCTTCCCCTATGTCTGCAGTTTTCTCTTCTGCCTCTATTCCCTTCCTCTGCCTCTGAAATCAACCTTCTGAACCTACACTGATTAAGAATGAGATATCTGTAACGCAATACATTTGCACTGATCCTTTAGATTGCTGTTAACAAGCAGTTCATCACAAATGTGGCTTCCATTAAGTTCTATTACTTTCACAATATTAAATTTGGTACAGCTTATTTTTTCCTACTTTTGTGCAAAAACACTGCCCATCATGTCAAACAAATGGAGGTGAGAAGAGGGAAAAAATAAGAGCAAATTATAACAACACTGACAGGACAATGCTGATATAGGTATGTAAATAACCAGCATTAATCACATTAATCTGAAATGGTTTCTTTTTGACACTTAATTTTATAATGACTAATTCAACAAGACTAGGCACAAGCCCTCTCAAGACTCTAGGACATGTTATTCTATTCATATTATACAAGGCTACAGAAATAAAAACTGTATTATATGTGACTATACAAATCTATATTCTAAATTCAGTGTGCTACATGAGAAGTAGATGAGAGTTCTTAACCAAAGAAAATGCTGAGCTTAGAATATAACTCAGCATCCACTGTCCAAGTAACTTCAGACTTCCCAGAAAATTGTGATGTTCAAGCAGGACCGTCAGTTATCATGGTGATACCTGGCAGCAGGTGAGGATTGTTCTTCACGACCTGATATGGAAAACAAAAATAGTTAATATTTAGATATTTTCTTTCATAATGTATGAAGAAAAACACAGTACCACCATAGTTCACAAGAGTATTAGAGTACTTCAAAAGTTAATAAATTAAGTCAAAAATACATAAAAATCACATTAAAACATACTATGATTCTAAAAGTTAAGAAATTCCAGAATTTAGGTTGCAATCAAACCATGTCAGCATTTATGTACGTATATATTAACATACATTCTAATACGAATTATTGCAGAGTTCTTTATGAATCAGCAGGGATCTTGGGGTAGTGTCATGGAAGCTCAAAGGCTTGAGGCGGTTGTCACCAGCAGGAGATGAGTGTGTAACTGTACAGGAGACAAGAACAGGAAGGGTTAAGGAGAAAAAGCATTTCTTTAGTCCAAACACTTAAATGCTGCCACAGAGAAGTAGATTCTATCTTTGTCTGTATCGTAGAACAACCCACAACCCCCACAACTTTGGAGTCCTTTATTTCATGGCTGTGTAATTTGAAACATCTGGGAAGTCTGATTTTCAAAAGAAGTGACCTTTAAATTAAAGGTATAAGTTTAGTTAGGAAAAGCTATACTCTAAATATTTTAATATTACATAAATTTTAATGACTATAAAACAGGTGATGAGCCTCTCAAATTAGACACTCAAAAATTATTGAGCTCTGTTCCTCAGTTAACCACCCTGACAAAAAGGTAATGCTTCGTTGTCTTGCCAGCATGTTTGTAAGATAAGACTTGGTTACAATGGTGAAAATAACAGACATGCACGTTACACCAGCCTATATACCCCCTCCTACTACCAAAACTGCTATAACATCATCCTTGCTTCCCTCTCTGCCTACATTCTTCCCTTTACCATATCCTTTTTGGGATTATGAACTACTTTTTTCCTCAGACCATTTAATTGTCAAGTTAATTTTGAACTTGCACGCAACCCTCCAATATCTGCAGTTCCTCCCCTGTGTAGCCTTGCCAGCAAACAAAAGAACATATTGTATTCCATCATCCAAATTTTTAATGACAGATAACAACGCACAGCAGACACAGGACAAATCCTTTCAGAACCAAAGCTGATAAACCTGACAAGTTTTAGAGTAATTACCAATGCACGTCAGGCACAAGTTTTCCAGACACTTTTACTGCCACCTTACACTATTATTATCTAGCCTACATGTTCTTGGACTCTGAGAATATCAGAGGAACTTATTATTTATGTTAAGCGTTCTTAAAACTCTTTCCTCATCAGCTCTATACATTAAGCTATGTGTCATAGCAAGCCTCTCTTTTGTCCACAATGCTGGACAGTATCACCTACTCTTCTTTGGAGCTAAGTGGAACATATTCAGCTAAAGTAATTTGTAACCCAATACTATGACATATAATGGAATATTACCAATAAATCAGCCATTTTAAACAAGTCTCAGCTCCAGCATGAGCAACAGCTTTGATCCAATACCACATTTCATCATATGGTATTAAGTACAGTGCAATAAAAATGCAAATATTTATAAAAATAGAAGAATGCAATGAGTACAATGCTTTTGCTTCTACTTCATTTTTCTAGGTCCTCTCATTTTAATTAGTAAAAGTTTTGAAAAACTCTAAAAACACTTTATCAAAGTACTTATACAAATGAAGTGGCTGCACAGAGAAATTCCCAATACAAGATTAAAACTATGTATGTATCTGCTTCAAAGGCTCACTGTCTGCAGTGTTAAGAGAAAGCATGTTTATGTCTGCCCCCCTAACTACACATATATCTACAGGTCAATTTATACAGAAATCTCAATGCTTAAGACTGAAGGATTATATAATGCTGCCTTACTGCCCATTTTTGCTAAAAATTATGACTCTTAGTACCACATATGACCATATATAGCAAAAAAGTGGTGTTAAGAAGCAGTGACAAAATTCTACAGATTTTTCAATAAAACCTAGAGGTGTCACTGTTGACATCACAAATATACAAGTTAGTGAAGTGGGTTGAATGAAACGGCCTTAAGTGATTTCAAACTGAGCATAATTTTAAGCATATGAAATGCTCTTCAGGCGCTGAAGATGCTTTATCTGGCTGGGTGTAGATTTCTATCACTCGTATCCAAGAAAGAGTAATTAAAATGAAGACGAGACACATTAGCATCTACAGGAGAATCAAGAGTCTGTCTGTGGCAGCTTAAACCAGCTTGGATTGTTTATCACAGCAAAACTGCCTGAAGGCATAGGACTGGGCTCTCCGTAAATATCAGAAGACTAAATGCCAAAAGATAAGTAGGGTTTTTTTTACATTAAAGGATAATTTAAACCCCCAAGAAGAAACATATACTAAACAGAAAGAAATTATATCAGAAACTGGAAGGTTGCCTACTACAGCCAGAATGTTGTCACAGATGCTTCCAGTAGCAGCAAAAGGAGAAAAAAAACCCATGAAATAACTTCTCAGAAGGACATGAATGGACTCATATGATATGCTTGGATGGCAGATGTCTAAACCTGATGATGCAGTCAGTCTTTCTAATAAAAACTTTGTCATGTGCTTAAATGGTTTCTTAAAGACCATCTTGAACTTGAGACCAGATCTTTGGGTGAAAGCACATGAGCACACAGCTCATTAATGTTCAAGATATGCTGAGTCATTTCAGTTTAGGGTCTAGCACGTAGTGTTCAATTATTTAAGATTAATGTATACTAATTATGCAACAGGAGTTAGAAGCGCATGTTGATGAAGTGTGTTGATGACAATTTTTTGATACAGGTGACTGACAAACTAAGTAGGTGCTCTGTTGGACCTATTTCCACAAACAATCAAGAAGCAGTTGGGGTTATGAAAGCTGAGGGGAACCGTAGCTGCAATGACCACAACATTATGGAGTTTAAAATCCTGAGTCAAGTGAGCAAGATAACGTAAAAAATTTGCAATCCTGGCCTTCAAGAAAGTAGAGCTTGCCTTGTTCAGGGATCTGCTTGGCAGAACCCATGGGATACTGCCATAAATGACAATGGAGCCCAGAAGAGTGGGCTGATTTTCAAGAACAACCTTATCAAAGCACAAGAATGGTTCTTTCTGACACTCAAGAAAACAAGCAAGTATGACAGAAGACCAAAGATGGACACAGAAGTGGAAAAAGGGAGATATGGCTTGAGCATGCTGGGATGCAGACATGAGAGCCAAAGCTCAGGTGAAGCCAAAACTAACTAGAGATATGAAAAGCAAAAATAAGGAAGGCTTTAATGCCAGCAGCAAGAGAGAAGAACAAAGAAGAGGTGGGACCACTCCACAGGCTAGGAGACCTAGTGATAAATAAAAAAATCTGAGATATTAAATGCCTTTGTGCCTCTGTTTTTATTGATAAAGTTTTTTCTTAGGTGTCCCAGTTCCTTCATCTCAGTAGCAGAGTCTGTGGGAGTGAAGCATTACCCACAACGAACGATGATCAAATCAGGAACCACTAAAGCTACTTGTACATAGACAACTCCATGGGCCCAGACAGACTGCATCTGAGTTAGCCAATTTAATTGCAAGGCTGCTCTCGATTATCTTCAAAGGATCATAGGAATTGTGGGAGGTCCCAAATGACTGGGAAAAGGCCATCTTTAAGGAGGGCAATGAGGATCCAGACCACAACTGACCACTCAGCATTGCCTTGGGTCCCAGGAGGGTTATGGAGCAAGGCCCCTGGCTTGTCATTTCTGAGCACATCAAAACGGTGACTGAAAACATCTAGTGTGAATTCATCAAGGACAAACTGGGTCTAACCAACCTAAATGCCTTAGGTGATAACATGACTGGCTCAGTGGACATAGGGAGAGTAAAATATTATGTTTATTTTGATTTCAGCAAAGCTTTCAACAGTATCCTGTAGTATCACTGTAGCAAAGTTCGTGAGACATAGGCTAACTAAGTGGATGAAGTGGATGGAAAATCAGTTGGACTCTCGGACGCATTGGATTCTGATCAGTAATACTAAGTCAAAGTGGCAGCCAGTCACAATGGGCACCCTCCAAGTACCAGAAGTGGGTCTTTACCCACTCTTTAACATTGTTTAATGCAGTTTAACACATTTATTAACAAGCACCACAATGGGACAGAGTGCACGCTCTGCAGCTTCATAGATGATAACACATGGGGAAGCACCTGATATGCTGGAGGGCAAGACTGATCTTCAGAGGGACCTCAACTGGCTAGAGAAAAGAGATACTTGAAACCTCCTGATATTGAACAAAGGCAAATGCAAAGTGCTGCACATGTGACAGTATAACCACCATGCAGCACTACAATCTAAGATGACTATAAAGCAGCTTTGCTGTAAATGACATGGGACACCTCACAGACAACATGATGAACATGAGTTAGCAGTGTGCCCTTCCAGCAAAGGTCAACTGCATACTGGGCTGGATTAGCAAGGGGGTAGCCAGTAAGTCAAAGTGATCACTCACCTTTATTAAGCACTTGTGAGCACATGGAAGTACTGTGTCCAGCTTTAGAATCCCGGAATGGTTGTATTTGGAAGAAACCTCCAGAAATCATGTGGTCCAAGCCTCTGCTCAAGCAGGGTCACCTGAAGCAGGCTGTCCAGTACCATGTTCAGGCAGCTTTTGAGTATCTCCAAGGATGGAGACTCCACAACATCATTAGGCAAACTATGCCTGGTCACGCTCATGGTGAAAAGTGTTTCCTGATATTTAGACAGAACCTCCTGTGTTTCAGTTTGTACCTACTGCCCCTAGTCCTGTCACTGGGCATCACTGAGAAGGGCCTGGTTCTGTTCTCTTTGCACCCTTCTCTCAGGTATTAATATAAATTGATGAGGTCCCCTCTGAGCCTTCTCTGGGCTAAACCGCCCCCACGCTCTCAGCCTTTCCTCACAGGAGAGATGCTCTGATCCCTTCTTCATCTTAGTGGCCCTGGGGTTTTAGCTGCCTCAGTACAAGAACAGCACTGACATATTGAAGCAACCTCAGTGGAGGGCCACAGATGACCATGAGGCTGAAGCAAGTCAATATATGAGTCAAGTCAACGACTGAAAGAAAAGGATTTGTTTAGCCATAAGACAGCTCTGCTGTCTTCAACCAGCTAACGGGAGGCATTGTAATGCCTCCATCCTCAGAGAGCTGACAGAGCCCTGAGCAACCATACCTAGTCAGGAGGCTGGACTAGATGACACCAAGCAATTCCTTCTAACCTGATACAGGTCAACTGCATCAAACAGTGACTTTTTATATTTTATGTGCATCTATCAGAACATGTTTTACCAATTAGTAATAGAAGTCCTGGTCCAAGTGGTACTTCATTTTAGGGTTTTTCTTCTACAGACTCTCCAAATTACAGGATGACAGGAATAGAAAAGAGCATCTATCACACTAAAAACATGGCAAGAGAGCACTATCCATTATGAAAGAGATTGCCATAAGTACACATATCCTTTTATGGAGAAAGAGAAGAAACTGTTCACAAGAACAGTTGCCTGATCTGTTACCCCATTAAGGAAAAACCCATCTAACAATACTGAAAAGATTCAGTATATAAACAGATACTCATGCAAAAGAATTGCAGACACTGCAATAGCTAATTTGCCCCACATAAGCTACAGAAGCGAGGGTTTTACATAAATTGCAGCACTGTTAACCTGACACAAGTAGGGTTCTCTCCTTTCTTACCATCACAGATGTTAAGCTATACAAAAAGTATGTATTTCCATTAAAGAGTTTCTCCCTCAGGGAATAAGTGTTGGATAAAGCAAAAATATATCAGCTAAATAACCGAAGTTTGCAAGTATGATTCAGCCAATCTAACTGATAAAAGCTAATCTGTAAGTGATCCATACTGGCAGAGATCACTGCACAGAACAACTGATACCTACCTCTCCATTTATTGTTATGAAATGCTATTATTATAGCAATAACTATCCATTACTTGATTTGCATTTAATTGTACAGATGGAGCTAGCCGATTTTCACTTACAGACAGAACCTGTGAATACACTGTTACCTGCAGATACAGCTACAATTTGTTTTGCACAGTCTACAGAGGGAAACCCAAAAAAACCCCAGAGTTGAAATTCCTTGGGTAGCAAACTAATACGCCCAAAGGAATCAATTGCTATAGTCAACATGAACTCCTGGAACTGCCTGTCCAGAGGAAGTCTGAGAGGCACATCCTACACCATGGGAAATTCCATGGGTTTGATTGCTTAACAGTGCATGCAAACAATGGCAAGGGCACATCTAGACTAGCATCATATGTCAAAACCCTACAAATGCTTTACTCGATGTTTAATTCTGAAAAGATGTAAAGATATGCACAACCAGCCAAGCCTTGTAGGCCAGAGGCCTCTATGGGTGATAGGACCAGATATCTATTAGGCACCTGGTAGCTTTCGTTCCATGGAGCAGAACAGACATTTCACATTAACTGCTGGCCTGGGAGTTGTGCTTTATTTCTGCAGAACTGAATGTAGCAAGCGACAATTCAATACAAATGAACACAAACATACGACAATTCAATACAAATGAACACAAACATATTAGGAAAAAGTTTTATTTAAAATGTTAACACTACAAAAAGTGCCATGAACATAAATTATACAACATAGGTGAACTGTTTGTGCAATTTCAAAGGAAAAAAAATAGCATGTTTTGCACTAAAATTCTCATGTTTTCCTAAACTATGGTGTTTGCATTATTGGCACTGACATATAGAATAGCACTGAAAATGGTGACCACTTCAAAGATGCTTTAATCCACAAACTGCAGGAGCTGCTAACAAAGACACTGATGGTATATGAACTGTTTTGTTAATACTTTGCCGTGCTCCGCAACATTTTTAAATCTTCAAAAAGCAAAGATACATACAAAGGTATAAATTTGTACACTGACACTTTATCAGCTAGAAAACAGGAATGGTGTAGTATCTTTCTGTTTATCTTTACTTGAGGGTAATGTAGCATGACTCATGAAATAATGACATTTGCCACAATTTCCAATGGCAGCATAAGTCAACTCCAAACTAAGTGTTTACATTGTAACCACCTAAACAGATTGATATATCAATTTAAAGAAGCTTTTTGTCTTCTTTTCAATGGGAATTCTGACACTAAACTCAAATAGTTTAAAGTTTCTATGAAGCCAGCGGGCTCAGTCAGAAATACAGTTTAAAGCTAACACTTCTAGAAACATTTTGCACAAATTGAGATGAAAACACTTTTGATGTGCAGCGGGCAGAAGAATTGTACAGACAATGAAAATTTCCTCTTTTTTTAAAGCTCCAGTTCCACATAACTAGTTACCACTCCTGATAGGTGCACAAAGCTATGAGATATCAGCCCTTAAACTTACCAGTTCAGCACTACGTCTCTTATTCTGGAACCAAAAAAAAGAGTAATTCTATTTAATGGAGGTTTCTCATGGGGATATTGCCACAATCCCAGTATTCGCTGGGACAGGCTACACTGAGCACACTACTTCATTCACTCTGTTTTGCATTCTTCCTACAAATATGTGTTCACCACTTTCAACCATCCGTCCTCTGATCAGTGCCTAGATAATATCTCTAAAAAAAAAAAGAAACAGAAAAGAAGAAAAAAATCAAAGAAGGATACTATGGATACTATTTAGCCATGAAAAAAAACCTGATTTAAAGTTGGTTCTCTCATAATCATCACAGGAATACATATGTATCAGTGAAAAGACAGTATTTCTGGGCTTGCTATTTGTTCTTGGTCTTTAAAAGTCCTCATACTTCAAATCTTCATCATGAAGGTGTATTTTAAGAAAAGCTTTAAAGCTTTTAAAAATAGGCTACATTCTAATTAGTCCCACTCAGTTTTTCATAGTCAGATTTACGCTTTTTCAGTTTGGACTAAAGAAGTTTACTGTTCCTCAATCATGCATTTAAAATGTTATTCTGTGCTTGCATAAGGAACTAAGAACTACTGCAGGTAGGAAGTTCTTATTTCAAAGTAGGAAAACAAATGTAGCATCTTTTATGTGAAGAGATGTTTTCCTAATGTATTTAGAAAAATAACTTCCTACTTCAATTAAAAAAATATTAAAAATCAGGAAAACCTTCATTATATTTGTTCGTTTTGTTTCTGGTATAAAATATCTCCAGTGTGAGAGAAAATGTGATGAACTCTCTTCTTAAGAATCGTTAGTGAAAATTATTTATTAAATTCCTGTCACTTATAATTCCCCAGACCCAGCAAAAACAATAGTATTGGCTGTCAGAAAGCATAAATCAAAAGCAATACACAGGACATAATTTGACTTAAACCTTTAGTATTTGCAATGACACATGACTAGCAAAAGATCTATGGTGCTTCTACAAAAAGGACAGTTCATAAATTGCCATTATAAGCTTAAGCACGTTTCAAAAAGATAAGCCCAAAGGAACAGAAAATAAGCATACCATTATACAGAATGGCTTCTAAAATGTCCCTATTTAAAGTACGCCACAGTGAAGCGAATTTGTTGGGGGAAAAAGTCACTAGTCAATTACACTTTACTCAGAATTAAAGAAAAGTTGGAGAGCCAGGATGTCCTCCCTTGCATTGTAACGGCTTTGAGAATGAGGAAATACATACAGTCTTCGTAGGGTGAAAAAATCCCTCTACTTTGCCCTGAATATTTGACATAATGTGATAGACACCAAAAAGAAAAATCTGGCATATGAAAAGATATTCAATAAGGAAGAAACTGAGCTAAAAGGTCTGCATTCTTAACCCACAGACATTAGAATCATGAACAAATGCTGGATATGCTTCTTTTGTAACCTGCAAAAAGAATTTTAAAAGTTAGCGAAAGTTCCTCCTGTAAAACTTGCTCAGATTTCAGGAAAAAAAATACTGATCAAGTACACACTGCTCAAAATAAAGTGTTTACAAATAACAGCAGAAAGCAGAACCTTTCCACTTCATACATGAAGCTGAAAAACTTCTGTCCACCCTTAGAAAACAAGGCAGTGACAATTTAGGACACAATTTTAAACCAAGTTAAGCAAAGAACATGCTTATTTGATGACATGATAGTGCATATCTGCAGAAGTCAGCAAGTTCTGGAATCTGACAACTCAAATTTGCACCATTGATAATTTTTCATGCAGTATACTGTGATGTATTCCTCTATAAATAGGTTTTTGTGTATAAGTACCTAATCTTTCAGCTGCTCTTTTAAGTTATCAAGACTGCCTATGCAAATGCCAATTCTCACCAAAAAAACCCTTTAGCTTTAAATTTCACAACTGCCTTTAGCCATCCTGCCATAAGCACATTCCACCACATTTTTGTTCACATCAGGTTTTCCCAGTGAGACAGTTATAATTAAGAGCTTCTCACTTGATTTTAGAAGATATTTGCAAAATTCATCTAGATTATCTAAAATATCACCCTCTTGCCCCAAATGTGATTTCCCACATCAGCACTATGCAGCTTCCACTACAAAAAGATTCTTCTTCTTAATGTCCAGCCTCAGCTAACTACAAGAACTAAGATGCTCATGGTGACGTTCCTTTGATCGAGCTACGCCTTATCCCTTCTCAAGGTTTTTTCAGACTTGCCAGTGTGCTTCTGAGGCAAATCTGCTGACCACCTCCACATACAATACTGTGCTTCACACTCCAGAGCACACTTGGAGCACACTTCATCTTCTCCATCTGCTAAAAAGCAGAACCAAAACAGAGTTAGCTCAAAGTAACACCTCTCCATGAAATCAGACAACAGGGACTCAGTACAAACCACCACACCATGCTGCCTGATCATACTGACACCACCACTCAAAACAAAGCTTCCTTGAAAGCTATCAAAATTCTACCTTCTGGTGAGAAAGGGGCATGGCTTGTACATTGCTTCAGTCCAAAAGTGTGTGCAAACTGTATTCAGCTGACTACAACTTCACCTGATGACACAGCTTCCAATGTATTTATTTAATTTGGAACACAGTATTTGGGACACTATCTTCTCTGTCATCCTTGACAGCCCTATACAACTTTCTTATCCAGGTACTTCCTCCTGTCCTTAGACACTTATTCACCCCATTGGCAACATTTTAGGAAAAAAAAAGCGGCGAACAGGAAAAAAAGAGAAGTCATTGAATGGATGGGTACACAATCTATTTTGTTTTCAGTATGCTTTCCAACACATTCCTTTCAGTCTCAATTTGTATGATGTCGAGACGATTCTTTTAAACGGAAATGATTTTAATCTTGAACACTCTTCGTGGAGCCGGAGCTACGTTCAATTTCATCTTCACTGGGAGCACTGTCAGGAACCCACTGGGCAGGATAGCACAGAGAATGAATATTCATTCTTTGATGTACTATAGACGGCTTAGTCCTCTGATCGCCATTTGCTTAAAACAAAGCAAAGACTTTAATCAGTGCTAAACTGAAACTATTGCTTTTGGCAGGTTTCTAAATACAAGAAAAAAAAAAAAAAAGGGTGGGTGGGCAACGACTTCTGTTTACTTCTGTTCCCTTCCCCCTCCTCGATGCGCGGCTCTATCTGCAGCCCATGTGGCTGGGAGGCAGCCACAGCCGGTTCCAATTCCTACTTTCCCACTTTGCGCCCCTGCTCGCTGTCGGGGCTGAGCCGAGCCAGGACCGGCCGCCGCTTCCCCCCTCCTCCCCGCCGCGCCGTCCTCCCTCTCCCCCGCTCCATCCGATCCTCCGGTCCCCCAGGGCACAGTGTGGGAAGTACGAATTTCCGCTGAGTTTTCTCGGCGAGATTCGGAGCTCGTCTTTCTCCAGCTCCCCGCTCCGCCTGCCACCCCCCTCTCCCCGCTCCGCCCGCCCCCTCCGCCCCTGGGAGAGCCGGCGGAGCAGCGGGCAGCCGCGCTGCTCCGCTCCGGCACCCCCGCCCGCCCCCCGCGGCAGCACCGGCCCCGCCGCCGCCGAACCGCAGCCTGCGGGCCGCGACGGGCGGCGGAGCCCGGGCGGCGGCAGCCTGCAGCCCTTCCGGCCACTCCGCGCCCCCGGCCGGCTCGGGCGAGCCCATGGTGCCGGGCACCGCGACCTGCAGCCGCCGCCGCGCCTGCCTGCCCGGCGCGGAGCTCAGCCCGGCGCGGAGGAGAGGAGGGGCCGATTAGCAGCCGCGGAGGAGGAGCGGGGGGATGCCGAAGAGACACAAAGCCGGCGGGGGAAGCAGCCCACGGCTCGTCCCGGGATGGAGGCGCCACGGCGGGTCCGCCTGATGGTGCTGCCGCGGGTGCTTTGGGGCTCCGTCCCCCTCTTCCTCCTGCTGCTGCCCGCGGCTGAGCCCATCTGCCCCGAGCCGTGCGACTGCCAGCAGCACCAGCACCTCCTCTGCACCAACCGGGGCCTGCGCTCGGTGCCCAAGGCTGCCGAGCCCCAGGATGTCCTCACCTACAGCCTCGGGGGCAACTTCATCGCCAACATCTCCGCCTTCGACTTCCACCGCCTGGCAGGGCTCCAGCGCCTGGACCTTCAGTACAACCGGATCCGCTCACTGCATCCCAAGGCCTTTGAGCGCCTAGGTCGGCTGGAGGAGCTCTACCTGGGCAACAACCTGCTGCCAGCACTTGTCCCCGGCACCCTCAGTGCCCTTGCCAAGCTGCGCATCCTCTATGTGAATGCCAATGAGATTGGCCGCCTCAGCGCAGCTTCCTTCTCTGGCCTTGGCAGCCTTGTCAAGCTGCGCCTGGATGGCAATGAGCTGGGCTCACTGGGTGACTCCACTTTCTCAGGGCTGCCAAACTTACTCTACCTGCACCTGGAGTCCAACCGCATCCGCTGGCTGAGCCGCGGTGCCTTCACTGGCCTGGCTAAGCTGCGCTTCCTCGACCTCTCAGGGAACCAGCAGAGCTCCCTTCGCCACCCAGACATCTTTGGGCCGCTGCGCTCCCTCCACACCCTGCTGCTGGCCAGCAACAACCTGCAGCAGCTGACAGGGGGCCTCTTCCAGCACCTGCCCGGCTTGGCGAAGCTCTCTCTCAGTGGCAACCGACTGGCTCACCTGGCCCCAGATGCCTTCACAGGGCTGGGATCACTGAAGGAGCTGCGCCTGGAGGGAAACCTGCTGAGCCACCTGCCCGCTGCCCTGCTGGAGCCGCTGAGCAGCCTGGAGGCGCTGGATCTGAGCCGCAATGTGCTGACCACCCTGCACCCGGCGACCTTCGGCCACCTTGGCCACTTGCGGGAGCTCAGCCTGCGAGACAACGCACTGGCCACCCTCCCTGGGGAGCTCTTTGCCTCTAGCCCAGCTCTCTACCGTCTGGAGCTGGAGGGGAACGCCTGGAGCTGCGACTGCCGTCTCCGTGGCCTCAAGCACTGGCTGGGGGCCTGGCACTCCCAGGGCCGCCTGCTCACCGTCTTCGTGCAGTGCCGCCAGCCGCCCGCCCTGGCCGGCAAGTACCTCGACTACCTGCAGGACGCCCAGCTGCCGCCACCGCAAGACGGCGACCCCTGTCCCGACGGCGCCTCTCGCTCCTCCACGTCCCCCCCGCCGGCACCGGAGGAGCAACGCCAGCCGCCGCCAGCCGCCGAGCGCCTCGGCAGCAACAGCAGCGGCGCGGGGCTGCTCCGCGGGCCGCCGGGGCCGCCGCCGTCCGCCTCCACCGCCCGCCTGCTGGGGGCGGCACCGCCGAGAGCCGCGGCGGAGGCCGCCAGCCCCACGCCGCCGCCGCCCGCCCGCCCGGCGCCGCCCAGCGCGGCCTGGCCTCGGCGGGCCGGCAAGCCCCGCTCGGTGCCGGCCGCCGGGATCCCGCCGCTGGTGTCCGACCCGTGCGACTTCAACAAGCTGTTCCTCTGCAACCTGTCGGTGGAGGCGGTGGGCTCCAGCTCGGTGACGGTGCGCTGGGCCGTGCGGCCGCACCGCAGCCCACGCCTGCTGGGGCCGGTGCGGTTCCGCCTCCTCTTCGACCGCTTCGGCACCGCCGTCAAGTTCCAGCGCTTCGTCTACCTGCCGGAGCGCGGGGAGCCGGCCGCCACCCTGCGGGAGCTCCGCCCGGACACCCCCTACCTCGTCTGCGTCGAGGGCGTCCTCGGCGGCCGCGTGTGCCCGGTGGCGCCGCGGGACCACTGCGCCGGGCTGGTCACCCTGCCCGAGGGCGGCGCGGCCACGGGCGGGCCCCGCGGCCCCGACCAGCAGCTGCTCACGCTGGTGCTGCTGGCGGTGAACGCGCTGCTGCTCTTCGCGGCGCTGGCGGCCTGGGCCTCCCGCCTGCTGCGGAAGAAGGTGCTGGGGCGGCGGCGGCGGAAGGCCGCCCCCGTTCACGTCCGGCAGCTCTACTCCACTCGGCGGCCCCTCCGCTCCATGGGCACCGGCGTCTCCGCCGACTTCTCGGGCTTCCAGTCCCACCGGCCGCCCCGCGGTGCCGCCTGCGCCCTCAGCGAGGCCGACCTCATCGAGTTTCCCTGCGAGCGCTTCATGGACAGCGGCGGCCGCCACGCCGACGACCACCTGCTGCAGCGCTTCGCCGACTGAGCCCGCCGAACTACCGCTCCCGGCAGGCCCCGCGCGGGGGGCGGGCGCCGCCGTGCGGCGAGGCCCGCTGGGAGCCGTAGTCCGTGCGGGGAGGGAGGCGGCCGCCGGGCTGGCAGGGGATGGAGCCGGGACCTGCGGGTCGCGGCCTCCGAGCGGCAGCGCTGCGGAGCCTTTACCGCAGGCCGGGGCTGGAACACCGGCCTCCTCGGGTCACGTCTGCTGGGCGGTCAGCGTTTCCTCGAAGTCATCACTAGCCCAAGCAGAAGCGCTGGCTGTGGCGGGAACTGTTCCTCGTCATGAGGAGAGCAAAACGGTGGGAGCGACTGCAAAGAGCAGCTGGTGCCTCCCTCACCTGAGCTCAGCCTTAATAAGTGTAGTATTTTACAGGTGGTTTGTGTTTTTTTTCATCCTGCTGCAGTTGGGAACGACAGTGCCAGTGAGTGGCCCAGCCCTGCATGAGGACACTTTGAACAGACCTTTTCAAGGCATCGACCCTTCCTAATTAAAAATTTGGACTGAGGGTCGTCTTTGTTGAACTGTGCTGTCTGCGAGTTGGCTGGAGGGCTGGGAATGTCTGTTTGGTGCCGGACAGTTCGAAGGCTGTGCCGTTTTAACTCAAAAACGAATGTTGGGCAATTTGATGTGCACGAGTGTGTTTTCATACTTCTTTGTAAACGGGGAAACAATAATGCAGCTGGTTTTACAGGAATATATTGCTGACACCACTAGGAATAACTAACAGAGTTTTGTAATATGTTTACAAATGAGCTATTTTTAAATTGTTTTTGGATAAATACTGCTTGGTACTTGTACACATTATTGTGTGCTGTAGTTGTCTGGGTCTGTGACGGTCAGTAGGTCACTGACCCTCACATAATCCATCTTCATTTCTAAATAGGTGGATGCAGAGGTGAACTGTTGATGAATAAATAATATTAGTGCCTTTCTCCACAAACAATAATAAGTGAGAATGTGTCAGGAATGTGAAACGGTCTTTAACCTAACAGGCAATTCTCTCTTAGCCTTGACCTACTAAAGTTATAAGCTCCATGTACCTCACTGTGAAATAAACATTTTTGTATATTAATCTAGATTCCGTGTTTTGTGTAGCTGAGTGAGTAATGCTAAAGTTAAACCCTTATGCAGTAGTATATGATGTTTGAGTTGGTTTGTTTGGGTTTTTTTTTTTAATTAGAATTTGCTTTTGGTTTTAGAGCAATGCTAATCATTTTATGATCAGTTGCTCTCTACTTTCTCGGACTTTTACTTTCCTAAATATTTACAGAATGTGGTTCTGTTACTATGAAATATGGTGGTTTAGTTTACATTAATAATTCTCTCTGTGTGGTCTAGAAGTGAGCTAATTAAAAAGGTCCAAACTGTGGTTACACTTGAAATGCAAATGTTTCAGATGGATTTGGGTAAACTGTTGAGACCATTGGTACTACTTCTGCTCCTTTGAATTTAATGTGCAACCTCAGATGAACTCCTGTGGAACTGAATGGCTTGAAGGACATGTTAGTGGACTATGGAGACATTCATCTCAATATCCTCCATTCATTGCTGACCTGAGGTATTCATGACTACAAGTTGTTTATTACCGTAATTGCAAGTAAGCAATTTTTTTTTCTTTTATTTTTTCAATTTTTTTTTCAGATGAATGAGTGTTTACAAAAGACACCATAGTAACTGGTACCTTCAATTGGAGTTCAGGGACTGAATGGAGAGAACAAGACTTTATGTTCTGAGGGAATTTTGTTCAGTCTTTAAATTCAAATAGGAGGAGAGGAGAGAGTGGAGAAATTGATTGTCTTAATCTTTGTTTTTTAAATAGAGAAAAAAAAAAAGATTTAAGTCTCGATTCTTGAGTGGCAAGAAGTCCTTTGGGATTTCATTTTGACAGACAGCAGTTTTCATGAATATCAAGGGCCAAACTCAATTGCCAGTGTATAGATTAAAATAAATAACTCTTATAGATACAGTGTTGAATGGAATTAAAACTGAAAGAACCCAGGATCAGGTTTTATTTTTGTGAAGAATCTCAAATTTCTGGTCTTGTGGACACCTGGGTGCTTTCGGCCATTTATGACTGATTGTGGAATACCCCACTGTTTGCTGTTAGAAATACAGTGGGGATTACTGAGTATAGCTGTGTATCACACTAACGTTAGCTCTATCACCGGATATTCTTCCAATGGGAGATGCATAGATGCTGTACATGGTTATAATCAATTATGTCAATAAATCCATTTGCTGAAAGAAAATTGATGTCTTAGATTGTATCTCATAATGCATCGCTCTTCAATTATAGACCGGCTGTAACTTTTTCATATTACTGAGACTGCTGTTTCTTGGGACTGCTGAGAGTGCCTCATCATTCATTCCCTCATGTCTTCTCACCATACATGATGTTTTCCATTTTAGTTGCAATATGTTTGGATAGTGCAAACCCTTGAAATAATTTAAATGGTCAGTTTTGAAATAAGTAGATCACTGTCCCCACATAGAGTAATAAGCTCCTGTTACATGAATGAACTAATGATTCTTTCTAAGCTAAATAAGAAATTGTTGTTTGGGATTACATATTTTTTTTGTACTCATAGCAAATTACAGTTCTGAGGGTTTTTCAGTAATATCAGGCTAATGATATAATTATGTTGTCACATTCAGCATATACATGTTGTTCTAATTAAGAATTCACTGCTTCTTTTAGAATTTATACAAATGACTGGAGAATTGCTTGAATGAAATATCTCTCTGCTCCAGCCTGGGAGAAGTAAATACATAGATCAATGCAACAACAATAACAACAAAAAGATGGGTAGCAGAATGAAGTTGGTGACTTCTTCAAGGTCACACATACTGTAACTCTAGGATTATTTGGGCTTTGTGTACAGCTCTTTTTGGGGGGGGAGCTGAACTGGTAGGTGTGTGAGGAAATAAATGTCAGTGACATTTGATGACTGAATGATGTAAATACAGGGTGTTTCAAAGAGATGGGCCCAATTTGAAATCGCTGTATTTCTGCAGCCACGAACTGCCCAAGAATGAAACTCTTACCACTTGAAAGAGCAGTGCACAGAGTTTCAAATGGTCCAGATGACCTCAAAAACAGGATCATGGCAGCAGTGACCTCAGTGGAAGAAGACACTTTGAGAGGTGTTTGAGTTGAATTCAACTATTGTCTTGATGGTGTCCGTACGGCAGGTGGAGGGAACATGCAGCATTTTTATATAAAGAGGTTACTAAACCCAATAACTCATTAAACTGCTTGTAAATTTTTGTGTAATTGTAACAGGTTGCCACTGTGAAATACACTGCTTTGAAATTGGGTCCATCTTTTTGAAACAGCCTGTGTTACATGACTCTATTTTTACCAGTAGTAAAATATTTGTAGATATTTGTGTCATTTTTAAAGTAAGATCCTTTCTACAGAATGACTGTAAAAACAGCCCTTTCTAAATGGATTAATCTGCCATCAATTTGTGCTTAAAATGTTTCTCCTTCCAGCAGAAAGAGAGTTTTACTGCCCTGTACCCTCCCAGAACCCATGCACCTTGGGGAAGACTGAACTGGGTGCTGTTCTCTTGCTAAGTAACTACCGAGCATGTTATCTATCATGGATTGAAAATCACCCAAATATTGTCCCTTCAGATTAAGTGGGTGGCTGCTGGGGGGTCCCCACAAGGTACTGGGATTTCCCTGGTGGCAGCACTGCTTGGTTCAGCAGCCTCTGCCCGCCTCCTTCTCCCCCCAAGTCCTCGACCCTTCGCTGCAGTCAGCTGGCAGGGTTGTTTGTGCAGCTGGAAGGTGAACTGCAAAATTGATCCTCCTGGAAAACAACCTTTCCTAGTACCTTCCCGCACCTCTATTTTTCAGCCAGCTCCGTTTCTTTGATTCTGTTCAACTTGCAAAAGTATTGGAAGAAGCAAAATGCGGAGGTGCAGCGCAGGGGCAAGAAAAAACAGTCAAAGATGGGAAGTTGCTTAAAACAATCTCAAGTAGCCTTGACACCCATTCTGTCTACAGCCTAAGAAAATCTAGAATATTCACAATACAAAAAAAAGTCCTGTGTAGATAATATACCTGTACCAGAAAATCGTTAGTGACCTGCAAAACTGAAAACAATTACAATTTCTCCATGAGACCTTAGAAACAGTGATGTTACAGCACAGGGCTGGAGAGATAATCTGAAGAGATCAGGGCTTTAATGGTGTCAGTGAAGGTCAACATGTGCATGAAAACCCTTGTTGAAAAGCACTACTACTTGACTGTCAGAGCCTGTGTTAACCCAGTTGGATTTATAAAAATATTTATTTCTTTATGCAGTGCTATATTTAAGTTTCACAACGCATTGTGAATGCCACTCTTTAAAATACCATCATCATTTAAACCATGTTATTAGCCTTACAAGAAGGAACCTGGTATATTTTATGTCTCTTGTGCCTTTGGAAAATGAGCAATTGGGAGAACAAAGAAGAGTCTACTCCAGTTCCCTCAAGATATTTATTTAAATAGTAAACCTACATTTAGACTATAGTGTGTGAGTCCACAAAAAATCATTTGTCCTCATGACAGTATATGTATTTGCAGAAAACCCCTTCCGTGAGCAAGAGAAACACTACTTCATTTCCAAAAACCTGTCTGCTTACACTAACTCACGTTTCTGTGGCCACCAAGGGTGTGCATATGTTGTGTGAGGTCCATAAGTGAAACTTTGGTTTAAAAAATGATTTTTAAAATCAAATCAGCCAGATCATGTGTACACAGTGATGTACCTGATTTTTCATGTGGGGAACTCTTTTGAGAGGAGTTGGTATATAAATGTTGATCTGTAATCTGATATTTGTTAAGTAGACATGGGGAATTAATGTAAGGAAATAGTGTGTGTGCTGGACGTTGGATTTGTTCTTTTTGGTCCATGCTAAATATAGTGTAGTTTTGGCTGCCTGTCCAACTACTGCTGTTGTGTTTTTCTCCATAAAAAGCTGAGTTTTCTCAAGAGTGTGCTTTAATTCCCACAGAAATTAAATTCCCATAGACAAATCAGTCAATTGTATTTAAACATAAATATTTATCTTAGTATCATTGTACATGAATTTATTTACATAGATGCTCTTTTATCTACTTTTTATAAATAAATCTATATCTCATTTGTTTTCACAAAGAAGACCATAAGAATAAAAATGAATAATACTGTATGAATAAATAGCTGGAAGAAAACTGCCTAAAAACATAACAGGCATATTTACTAATGAAGAAGAATCTGACACTTTAAAGATAATTTAAGAGTATTTTTCATGTGACACATATGTAATTTATTTTTTGATTTTTAAAGGTACATTTATTTTTAATTGTATAATATATGCATAATAATTTTATGTCATAGAAATAAGATATTAGTCAGGGATGGAGAGGCCCCACGTATATAAATATTAAAAGCTACTGAGTCCTACAAACAAAATTGAGGCATTGTTAGAGGTATTAATTATTACTGAAATATTACCTGTTTTTTCATCTTAAAGTGTATTTGAAGTTGCTGGCAGGCAGAGCAGTCCTTAGCTAATACATTAAATGGTGTCTCTTGACTTCAAATAGATAGATGTAATCCTATTCCTTACTTTACTGAGGTTTCATTTAATGTTTAGAAAAACATATTCTTAAATCACATTAACTTTTTTTTCCAAATATTTCAATTTTTTTTGTATTTTGTATTTCAAGATACCTCACTGCTCTGTTGAGATCCATCCATCCATGTGGAACCTGTACCAGGAGACAATCTGAACAAACATTGGAGCAATCTGTCATTCAACATATGTATACTACTTCACAATGTAGCAAGTGCTCAGGGGTTGTGAAGTGAGGGTATTGGTTTTTATAATCTTGTGAGAATGAATGACCAACAAAATGTTCACATAGGGCCATAGCTGTGCCCTCTAGCTATGGCAAATATATTGATGTAATACAGCATCTTATGCATTAGCCTCGTCTAGTTTAGGTCGTTTTGTCATGTGAGACTGGCAAAATAAAAGAACAAAAACTAAAAAAACACAAAAAACTTGATTATGAGACCTGAATTTCAAGGAAATAGAGTGGATAAGCTTTTTATAGACGCCCTTTGACAAAAATCCTGCTAGCCAGACCCTTGCCTAGTTCATTTAACTAACTTCTCAGACATGCAGTTTGTGTCATTGTCATTAGTTTACTGTATGTTTGTTTAGTTGTAGTAAATGTTTAGAAGCCATTTGAAAGCCTGGATATATACAATAGATACAAATCATACATAACAAAATAATGAGACAAATTTTCTCATAGAGAGACTTGATTTACCTCATAAGGGGCAAGTATTTCAGAGATGTTGTCTTTAAAACAAACCTGAATGCCAGTTATAAGACAAGAAAGTTATTCTCTTCTCTTGGAACAAGAAGAAGATAGGAAGGTTGTAGGTAATTACATTTAAAACCTTGCCAATAAGAGAAAATATTTGCATTATGTTAATAAATAATATTACATGGGGATATGCATGTGTCCTTTCTGGATCCAGAAAAGTTCACTGAAATGATGTCTGTGCTATGACTTTTAAACTAAGAGGTGCACTGTTACACTTTTGTGCCTCATCCTGATAGCAGAGAAAGATATGTCCAAATCTGTGTTTTAGTACAGTCATTAACTTCATCTGTCATTGTACCATTGACGTATGTATCAGTGGATATTAATTTTCTTCCCATCTTGCTTAATATTTAAATATTGAAGTTTAAATTCAGTTTAAATGCTGACATTACTTAGCACGGTTAGCAGCCCCTATCTGACTACTATAAAACGATTTGAAATTAGGAAGAACACTCCTTGTTGATACCTATATCAGATGAAAGGTCAGAAATAATTTTACTCTAGATGAATACACTCAGGAAAAACATGCTTTCAGGAAAAAAAAGAAAAAGAAGTTTTGTTTATAACTGTTATAACAGCAGGATAACAGGGTTTATTTGCCATTACTATGTCGTGATCTAAATCTTGAATGAGTGTACTAGTACAAGACAAGGCTCATATGTTATGAGACTTATGAGACAATTTGGAGAGTTGCTCAGTACACATAGCAGATGTTTTAGCATGCCATTTTTTTGCAGCAGCAGCAGCTTGATCCTTCTTCTGGTTTTGCTCTGGTAGATGGAAAAGATTTCAAGACTTAATGTAAGTTCCCATTGGTAGTAAGTCTGTGCCAATGGAATTAATTGTATTGCAGAACTGTGCTCTTAAGATTCAGTGTTCATCTTAAAAAAGAAAAAAATACTTAAGTCTCGGATCTGATCAGCTTGGAGGGAAGAACCTGAGTGTTAACTGGCATGGAAATGTCTTTCTCAGCTGATAATTACTGAAGAGGTGGAATCTTTCATGATCACTGTAGTTAGTTGTTAACTCTCAAACCTAAAGAAGTCAAACCAAACACCAATTTTTTCATTGTTGACAACATTACCATAAGGGCCTAGTTAGCTCGTTTTCCCCAAAACCACACTCCTCCACTTCCTCTTGTTGCCTAAAAAAATCTACTTATAATTTAAAATATTTTATCAAAACCTTCTGTTTTTCTTTCTCCCAACAGCACTCCAGCATTAGATGTCAACAGTATAAAACTCTGCAACCTGTTGCAGCTTTATAATGCAAGATGGGCAGAAGTAACTCAGAGATAACTGTACTCACTGAGTTCAACAGGAAAATGAATCAAGTAGTAAATGTGCCACCCGATCTGGAACTCGACAGTAGTTCTCGTGCAGGTGCTGCAATCCTTGCTGTACTTTCTTATATCTTACTCATTGGCACAGGGTTTCCTCCAACAGATTAGGGGCATTCTGTTTAGCCTTGTATCCATCCAGTTATTTGGTTTTCCTTATTTTAAAAATTCTATATAGTGGGTGTTTGCTTTTGTTTTATCTGGTTTGAAAGACAGATAACAGCCATTTAAAATAGAGCCTGCTCTTAAAAAAGAGGAGGAAGGAGTACATGAACTTTAAACAAATATTGCTTAAACGGAAGTTATCTTATTCAGAAACAATTTGTGATTGGAATGATTCACTGAGATCTTACTGATACAATTCTGCTGGCACAAAGGGAAGTTCAGAGACTTCTGGTTTTCCTGCCAGAATGTATCCCCAAGAACCTGAGACTGCACAGGTCCAGTGGGAACTAAAGACATTCCTTCCTTCCATTTCTGTGGCTCAAATGGAAAAGAGATTCAGAGTCAGCAGCTCTTTTGATGGAATGGCTAAGAACTTTATTTATTCTATAACATATATATTGACCTAAGCTAATTTTGTAACTGGAGAGAGATAAATATGTTTCATACTAAAGCCAGCATCAAAAACCTGTCATTTTTGGAGACAACACCTCCTTACTTTTCCTCTCTAAACCTGAAGTCAGCACAGACTGAAATATCTGACAGTTTGGTGAAGGCTCTTTGAGGTGCCTGTAATGTGTGACTGGGTAAACTTTATCCAGTTAAAATAGTGTCTCATATATTTTATTTAGAGGTATTTAGAATATGTCCCAGGCAGAAAATACTAATTAATTCCAAACCGTTAGGTTGTAACTATACTGACCTACTTAGATTTTGGAGTCATTTGTTGTTTAAATTTGCACTTGCAAGTGCACCTGAGACTTTCCTGAACTTCAGTCTCATCATATGTTTTTACTCAACCTGCTAAAATCACCTGCCATTCCAATTAGCACAACTGTACCTGAAAAACTGCTGCTGTTCTCACTTACAGCTTTTTTTTTTTTTTTTTAGCCTTTTCACTTATACTATGGTAGCAAATCATCTTAATCTATGAACTCTTAGGCCTTGAGATGTGCAATTGCTTATGCAACAGCAGAATGGACAGTTTTCCCAGCCTTCTAAAGACTGCCAGACTCTAACAACCAGAACAGGTTTGGGTGTTGTTTTTTTGGTTGGTTGGTTGGTTGGTTTTGATTAGTTAGTTTGGTTATTGTTGTTGGTTTTCTTTTTTAATTTTCTGTGTTAAATGATAGATTAGAGCTTGCAAATATGCTACTGTTGAGAAAGTTTGCCAGTAGTAACAGTGGTGGCAGGACCCAGATATGTATACACTGGAATAATAATTTGGCTGTTCGGATTGGGAACTCTACAAAATTTGGCCATACACAAAACATCACTAGAACTGATTTTAGATCTTTAGGATTTACTAGTTATGTTATTGTGTTGTTTCATTTTATTTTGTTTTCCTCAAAATGTTCTTTGTCTTCTACCCCATTCTATTGCCTCCTTTTCTGTTTGGCCAGAGGGCTTTGGATTAACGTGGCAAAAGTGACTGGAATATGTGTTTAAAAATGCTGAGTATCCAGCGTGTCTGAGAAGCTGCTGGTGCCTAGAAAATATGATGTTTTAGAAAATGTGTGAAATTCCGGAGGCACTCAAGTTCAACATTGTGGCCAGTACACAGATAGCTGTCTAAATTCAGCTATTATCATCCCTGTTTATCCTGTTATCATGGTTAGCTTCCTTTTATTTCTCTTTGTGATCTGCAATGAGGTGTCAAGTTTTGTACCTCTTACGTTGTGTTTTGACCTGGCCCTGATTACTGTAGCCACTCATTGCATTCCTCTCCAGAGCGGCCAGAGCATGTATTGTGTATTGGTTTTATGTAGTATCAACAGAGTACAAGAGGAAAAAGATTATGGATTTAGAAAACGTGTTTCTTGCCTGAAGCTTTGACATTCTACTGACAATAATTCAGGCAGACGGCCCCAGTGATCTATAATTTGGTCTGATTCTTCAGGAAGACTGCTGCCTCTCTCCTGAGAGGGGAAAAGCTGTCAACCTTCTTCCATTCTGCGTTTGTGATCTTTCCGGTTTGGATGAAACTAGTTTCTGAAGTTTCTTCACAGAAGGAGGTAAACTCCTGACATATGGGCCAACGGAAGAGCTTTTATCACCTGTATGTGTTTTCACATCAAAGAGTTTGTGTAGCTGCCTGTTTCTCAGACTCTGCCCTTTGGACCTAAAGTGTCAGAATCAGACAGGAATGGTCATAAACCAAATTTTTATTCATGAATCTGAATAATCAGACCAAGAGCATTTCACACATTACACAGAGGAATTCTGAACCAGGAACAATTTTTCCTAAAGGCACCAATCTCATTTTAGGCAGCCTTCTCTTTCTGGTCACCAAGGGAGCTGCCCTGCAGAGCGGTCCCTCTCTCCTGTGCTACCTCTCTGTGCGCTGCTGGGATTAGCCTCCATTTCTCAGAAGCCTTTGGAGGCATTTTTTGCTTCTTGTTTTGTTTGTTTCCTGCTGTATAATAGGCCCTATCCATGTCTCCTCTTCTTTGCCTTACCAAGTTTTTAAATGTCAGGATTACAGCAACTGGGTCATTACAACAGAGCTGCTGAAACTGATATAATGACCTCTGTGCATTTTTCAGGCAGGAGTTAGAATCAATGCGTTGTAATGCTGAAACATTTTAAACAATCTTTGTGTCACAATTGCTCTGCCCTTTTTGTGTCCTCAGATTCTCAATTTACTCTTCTAAATAAGTAAGTGAAGCTTTTCTGACCCATCTTTTCCATGTAAAGTCATTATGTCTGACCCATAAATATAAACTTCCAAAGAGCAAATACTTTGCATCTGAAAAGGTCAGAATAGCATGTATTTTCCTGAGGGGAGAGAAGCCCTCTCAATATATCCAGGAAGACTTTATTTACCATTCACTTGAAATTATATAAAGTTAAATACCACTTCGCAAAAGCAATTGTTTTGGAGAACAGCAGGGGTGTAGTTAAAACTATATTTATTATATATTACTAACAAATTTGGACTACAGAATTACAGCATAAAGCCACAGTTGTTTACTAATCCTCCAGATTAAATTATTATTCCTATAATTATTTATCTGTGTAAATACATTATGGCAAAATGGTGCAACACAATGGATCCCAAGGAAGCCAATTTTTTGCTAATTTCAGTGGATCTACATCAGACCTGAACGTGAGCCAGTCTTTCTGTTTTCCTGCTTCCCCTGCAAAAATTAGCTGTGGGTATTAAGAAGAATTGGTCATCTATTTAAACAGAAGTCTGATTTTAAAAAAAATCAATTATTGATCCCTTTAATGTAACCGCAAAGTTATATACTCATAATCTGTGACACAGTGTGTGAAACAAATTAATTTCTGGAAAATGTTCATTTGTGATTCAGCTATGTCTGTTATACTTCTTGGAATATCACACGGAAAATGAAGCTACCAAAAGGAAACATCTGTTTGCATCTGAAAACCCAAACATTTCTGAAGTTTAGCAACATGCATTCTTCTTGGGGCTGCCACCTATTATATTCAGCTCTAGAGCAAATACCAAAAGGATACTTGAGGTGACCTTTTGTATCAGATTAAACAAAATGAGAAAACACTTGGCAATCAGACTTCCTCTGCTGGGCCATGGGAAAAAGCAGAGCAGAGGAACAGATACAGTAAAAACATATTCATTCAATCTCATTTGCTTTAGGAGAGTCCAGCAGTGAAAGGAACAACTAGCCGTGAAAAACCTGAGCTTTCTGTAATTTGGCACCTCTTGAAGCCTGTCTAGATTCTCCTGACAGGGGCTATCTCAAGCAGCAATAAACCAGGAGAGGATGAAGAAAAACAAAGGGCTAGAAAACATTATGTGGGAAAAGGTTTTCTTTCAAAAGCAGTGCCTTAGCAGAAAAATATCCCCAGTGGACTGAAGTTTCGATATCAGTGTTCTGTTTGCATGTTAACACACACTGGTTTGGAATAATTTTTTTCACATGTTTCTTTAAAACACTCTGTGGATTTCAAGGTTCCCCGTGCTTGTGTAAATCTGTGACTCCCTTGTTTGTTGGTGCACTGAACAAAGCTGCGGGAGGGAAACAAACTGTAGTTTCCCGGTGAGGTTAAGCTAGCACAAGCCAGAATGCTGTTAAAATAATAGTCGTGTTTACTGGTGGGTGCTCATCCCTTCCATCTGTCCATCCAACGCATGCTGGGTAAGGACATATTGCTGCTCCTTGGCGCTTGTTGGTGAGATCACTGACTGATCCCACTGGGCATATTATCTGTTCATTTTGAACCCTTCTTTCATATACAGTGTGCATTTGGTTAACTGTTCATCTGATAGGCAGGGATATAAATTCCTGTTATAGCTAAATATTTCCCAAAGAGAATTTGTGCTGGGGTTAGTCCTATGGGTTGCCATGGTGTTTTTCAAACATCCCATAGAGCTAAGTTAAGTGCTTCTGGCTACTTTAATCGAGTGTGTGCATATTCTAGCTACTTTTTCTTTTAATATCTTGTTCATTCTTTCTACTTGTTCTGAAGAGTGTGGATGATTTGGAGTATGCAGATTTTTCTCTATTTTCAGTGCTTTACACTGCTGTTTGATTATGGTTGCTGCAAAATGGGTACCTCTGTCTGACTCAGTTGACTCTGGAACCCCATATCTGGGTATAATTTCTTTCAGTAAGGCTTTTATTACTCCTCTTGTATCTGTTTTTCTTGTGAGAAGGCATCTACCCACCCTCATAGCTGACCTACTGTTACTAACAAATGTTTTTATCCATTTGTAGCCAGCATTTCTACATAATCTATTTGCAATTGTCAAAATGGAAAATAGGCCCGTGGTTGTCCTCCTAACTCTGAGTTTGGTTTCGGATTTGAGAATTTTTGGCTGGTTGGGCAGCTCCTGGTGATTCTTTTTGTGGCAGTGTAAACACCCGGTGCTGTCCACACTCTCTGTACCTGGTTGGCTACTCTGCTCCTCCATGACTTTTGTCATGAAACCACCTAATCACAGCAGTTACATATTTATTTGGTAGTATCAGTTTTGCCCCAGTTGTCTATGTTCCATCGTCATCTTGTTTTGCTTCCCACTTTTCCTATTGTCTCTTTTCTCCTACTCTGCGAATGACGGTGCATGAATAATAGGAATAGTCACCTCTACTATGCAAATGACAGATGTATGATGAAGTGACCCGCTCTAAAAGGTGAACAGATAAAGCAGTCATTAGGGAAGAGAGGATAAATGCGAATGTTTAACTGTTATGATGATTTGGATTATTATGCAGTAGGTCTAGACAGCAGGGCCCTACCTAAGGAGGTTCAACTTTAGACCTTCAGTGTATTAGGAATAGTTCAGTTTGGTTTCCTCAAACCAGTTGTTCAATATCACAAG
Organism: Nesoenas mayeri; assembly: GCF_963082525.1. Taxonomy (NCBI): domain Eukaryota; kingdom Metazoa; phylum Chordata; class Aves; order Columbiformes; family Columbidae; genus Nesoenas; species Nesoenas mayeri. Next base: position 127,599,015 of record NC_137543.1, read on the forward strand.
TAATTCTCTAAATGTTGCAGCCTGGCTCCAGCCTGCCTTGCTCCTTGCTGCTTCTGCTTCCCATCCACAGCAGTTGCACGTGCTCCGATCTTGGAGTCCTTCCCTGTCTGCAAGCATTCAACCTTTCCAGGCTTCTCCTAACTGGATGGGGTGCAAAGGGCAGCCTCCATCTACCTTCCAGAGGGGAGCAGCTGCAGGGAGAGTGGGAAGACATAAGGACACCGAGGTTTCCACCACAGCCATGCAGGGAAGAAGCCCAGAGGACAAAATTCAAGACCTCGTATCTAGCCACTAGGCAAGGATGGGGAAAAAAAGAGAGGGAGACTTTGCCTGGAGACAAAACTGCAGCAATGACAAGGATGATGGCCAAACAAGGGCTTGGTGAGGATAAAAGTTTGCAGCATGGAGAAACTTTGACTGGGTTATGAAAATTCAAGGCCAGAAGCATTCATAGGGTTGTTTTGGCCTTGCTGCATTGTTTTACTTTTACAACCCTGTCGAACATCCAGGAGAGAGAGGTCAGTGTTTACTTGTTGGGTTTTTTCCTTTCAGAATAAAGGAATATGAGTGTTTGAGCACCCTTCCCATTCTTGTCCATCTGTGCACTAAGGAGTCAGAGATAGCAGGTGACAGAATTTTTCTTGACAAAAAAGTGGTCCATCCTTGGCCACTTTTTCTTGAAAAAAAAAGTGGCTGCTACCTCCAGCAGCAAAGTCTCATTGTTTAGCAGTAAGAGGGTCTAAAAGCACTTTCAGTAGGATCACAGACTCTTCCTGGCTCTGGGCAGCTGGAAGGAAAGGCACCACAGCCAAGTTCCACCATTGCTACATAGCTTTGCTGCTTCTCCATTTCTCCCTCCATGTGTTGTAGTATATCACACTCACTCTGCCAGGCACCTGGCATGAGTCTTACGGCTGTAGATTGATGCTGTTCAATCACAAGTAATGGCAAATATCACATTTCTTGGAAATAAAAGTAATTCCTTTAAAAGTTGCTGAAAGTCACAGGAGCTTTGGACTGCTGAATGAGGTGTATGTTTAAGCTCCCATCAGGGTAATGGTGGTGTTGGCTGGATGCTGCAGGGTAATTTTTAGCAAATAGTAGCTGAATTTTTGGAAGTTTTGCAACTAAGGATAGAGAGAAGGCAGGAAGGTGGGTGAGTGAGGAAGCACAAACGCATATACATTTCTTGAAGTGCAACCCTTAGGCTATTTTTTTCTTTGTATTTTTTTTTTTTTTCTTCTCTCTTTTTCCTTCATTTTTTTATGTTCACCCATTTTTCTGAGTTTTCCTTCTACTTTTTCTCTAACTCCCTGCTACTGACATTGCTCTCACAGCTCTGTTAGAGCCCTCACAGTGTTCTTTCTGGCTGAGTGTTCATTAACCTTTTATGTTGTATTGCAGAAAAAAAAAAACAGATTAATTATGTTTTGAAGATTCCCAGCATCTCTACTGACAGATTTTTTCACGGTAACTTTGACCCGTTGCCTGAGCACAGTTTCTCTCTTCTCCCTTCATAAATATGTGAGGCTTACAAATCAACTTATTTAAGTCCCTTGAAAATTCTTGGTTCAAGCATGTGTCCTCACAAGTTCATCTTTGGGGATGTGAAATTTACCTCGTCAGGATTTTGATGTTGTTGCACATAATTGAAGAATTGCTATATTGGAATTATAAATGAACTAGTAATTAATTCAAAAATATATAAACAAAGCTGGATGACACAAAAAAAATCTTAGCATATGTATTCTCTGCCTGAGTTGCCCTAGCAGTCTGCAACATTCATGCCTCCAGGCCTTTTCTCCCTGTACATGGTTCCTCCTGAAACTGGGGAGCATTTCTAGGGCAGTTAGTTTTCTTTGACCCCTTTCTCCCTGTTGTACTTGAATCCCTTTTCACAATACAAAAGCACACTTATCTCTTTCTCTCACTTGTCCAAACATCCTTGTTTGACTTAGTGAATGAGTTTATATGTCTCTTTCATAAAATTTGGAAGTATATTTATTCTGAAACTGGTAACTTTCAGTCTCCAACCACCTTCATAGACATAGAAAAAAAAAGGTTGCTTTATTAGGTTTCAACCTTCTCGTTGCTTGAGTCATATTCAGTTCAGTAGATGATATTTGGTTTAAAGACTATAGACTCCTGTGTGGCAAACTCATGAAATAATCCTGCTCAGATATTGAATGCTATCCCATGATTATGTCATAACTTCAACTGGAATAGATTTCCACATGTTAGTTCAACGGGAAAACATTTTAACATGTTAACATGTGTCAGATCCTTAGGGCCTGCCTGCCCTCATGGGATATGTTGAAAGGATGCTGTTTGAGGAAGCTGGGGCTTACTTCAGCACAGTTTTCAATAAATAGTAACACATTACAGCTGAAAACCAGTTTAAGGTTGTTGGTTCTTCCTTTCTTTTTTTACTGTTAACATAAACCAGACAGATTAATTTCTGGGGAAAAGTGGATGAAAAGTACAGGGTGTTTCAAAAAGATGGACCCAATTTCAAAGCAATTACTTTGAAAATTAATACTGTTTTTAAAACTGGTTCATGTAGTCAAATAGGTATTTTGGAATACATCTGCTTGTTAGGATATGAAGGTGCAAACAGTATTGACTGCATGTCTGAGTACCCACATCTGGCAGCAGATCTGGCCCCAGAATGCTTCTTCATCTCCTAGCTTAGGTTGAAAACCCTGTCAGCCTTTTGGGTGAGAAGGGGCATGGCCTCTGGGAGTTACCTCCCCATTCGACATTTTCCTCGCAATTGTGTTGTTTCTGTGGTAATAATTTTCATGTTACTTCCTGTTGCTTCCTGATCCAGTTTTTCTCTAGAACCTAAATAACAGCATCACCTCTTCCAAGGTACTTAAAGAAAACGAATAGTTTTCACAATGTTTTCTATCAGCAAAGTTTTGCTAATAAGTAACACAAACCGAAGTTACTTTGTCAAACTAAAGAAGTTAAATAATAGAATTAGTGACGAGTTGACTTCACAAACCATTTAGACGTGGTCAGAACTGTCTAGACACAGTCTCAGGTAACCATTTCTATGAGGACCTGCTTGAACAGAAGGGTTAGACCAGATGACCTCAGAGATCTCTTCCAGCCTCACCTTTTCACCTTCTGTGATTCTGTGTCTTAATTTCAGCCTTATCCATTTGCATTATTTAAGCAGTAATGGAAGCTATTTTCACCCAAGGTACAAGCAGAACTGCTAGTTGAAGATATGTAGGGTTTTTTCCCCTAATCACATACACTGAAGTATATGCACTGCTGAAGTTCATTGGGTGAAAATCAAATACCATTCTGTGTCTAGATACTTTGAACATCTAGTGGTGGGGGGGTTGGTTAGCCAGGGGTTGTGGGATTTGTTTGTGTTGGTTTTGTTTTGTTGTTGTTGTCATTTTTTGTTTGGTTGGTTGGGGTTTTTTTGGTGTGTGTGTGTTTTGGGGTTTTTTTTGTTGTTTCGTTTGGTTTGTTTGTTTGTTTGTTTGTTTTGTGTGTGTGTTTTTGTTTTTCCCAGGATGAAAATGCCATCTTTGTAGTCTGATTCTAGCTTTGTGACCCTTAAGCCTGTTCAGATCACTTTCAGCAAACATGTGCTAAATTAAGTAATTCTTCCTATCTATCTACTGTCCATAAACAGTCAGTGGTTTTCCTGTGCTGTACCCAAAACAATTCAGTAGATTTTTGCTATGATCAATCTTTAATCTTGTTTCTCAATGACTTTGGGAGTTGATCTGTGTTTTGGTATTCAAATATTGTAGCTAAAACCACAGTCAGTGTTATAAATAGCCAGCTAAATAGCATGGAAACTTCTGATCAGGTGGCCCCACCTTTGTAATATACTACTTCCTCCTTGGAGTAATCATATCATCACAACAACTATAATCACCTTTAGTGAAAATACAGGCATAGACATCCACTGACACTGGGTCATGTCCAATTTAGAAGTCACCAGAGTAATTGCCAGCAATTTACCCAGCTGCAGTCATCTGTGCTTTTAGTTCATTTATTTTTGTGTGTGTGTGTCAGTTCTCCTTGTAGTTTCACTTTGATCAGTGTCTGGGGTGAAGAAGTAAACAATTGTAGCATTGGTCCACACATGCACATATTCTGTTTTGTTTTGGAGAAGGATTTTGCAGAAATACTGAAGGGAATACAAGAGTGGTTTTCATTTACACTTTCCCCATGCTCTTTTAAAGCCCTCTCATAATGAATAGAATAGTAACTTCTTATTTTATTTATTTATTTATTTATTTATTTATTTTTCTTTCTCTGGAGTTGGTGTTCATTTTAATTTGCTTTCAACAGTTTGAATTGTACTGTTTCCTATCTTAAAAAAAATCCATGTGACTGAAAGAGCTGGAAACATACTTTAAAGTAAAGAAAAACAAAATCTCTCTTACAAAAATGTGGATCAAGAGCTGGATAGGTGAAGGAAAGTAGCAATATTTATGTAAAGATATAAATTTGAAATGCTGTCATGCAAATCAGACTGTAAGACTCATCACCAGAAAATAGTGCCAGATAAAGAAAAGGGGTTGTTTTTTCAAATGAGGGAAGTCTTAGATATGAATGTTTATGTTTAACTTCCTGATCAAAATCCCAGTCCATGTGAGTTTTGTGGCTTGATTTAATGGGTTCTAGACCATTTTGACAATCCTTTCAAATGTTGTAGAGTTCAGAATCAAGTCCCTCAGTTCTAGGTAGAGATTTTCTTCCTCTTACCATCTGATGAGGCATATTTGGTTGTTTAAAAAACTTTGTGAATAACAATTTCTGTAAACAGAGAGCAAAAAAAGTGAAACAGCTATACATGATTTTTAAAAAGTGTGTTCAAGGGAATTAACCTTCTAAAGTAATTTTACATGTACATTTGTGCTACAGTTAAAAAATTTGGCTGTCTTGAGAAATCATGTTCAAACATAAAACATTTGAGGTAATTTAATAGTTGGCACTTAAAGTAACTGCAATTTGATGTTCAATTCAAACCAGATGTTTATTTTTTGCAAGAAGTCTATTCTGTTGTCAGGGGAGAGAAAAAGCATTCAAGGTTATGGAGCAGACATTTCTTAGTGCAATTGATTAGAACAAATTACCAAGAGCTACACTTCACATTTGAAAGACTGAGGCGTTTATGATCTTAGGCCCCAATAATTAAAGAAAACCAAAATAAAGGGATTGAAAGTATACATACTGTGAGCAGTTAAACTGCAAGAATGTTGTGGATCCCAAACAGCTGGATTCCATTTGAACTCAAAAAGTTTAATAGCATAAGCCTGCACATCTTCTTTTCCACTTCTGAGGATCTTCTGCCAGACGGAGAAGCCCCCCCTCTCATTTCCTTGCATTGTACAATTGTGTTACAGAATAAAATGTCTTGATGTGTTGGAGCAGAACCAGTACTTTTAAACCAGGGGATGATATATAGCTCTTAAAGAACATCAATTTGATGTAGAGGAAACAAAGGTAATAAAACATCCAGCTTCAGCAGTTAAATGCCTGCTGGAAAGTTATTTTATTCAGGTACAAAGCAAACTGGCAACATTGATGCGATATTGAAATCTGCATTCCTGGAAAGTCGATTGCCTTAGTGATATTATATTTTAAGGTCATGGAATCTTAAAATGTGCCCAAAAGTTATTTCCTATTCATCATTTTGGAGGATAAGTCTCTTGTTTTCATTCTAATTGGACACTTGACAATGACTCCTCTGCACACTATCCAAATTTAAGATTTGGAAATAAATTTAGTGAGGAAAGAAATAGGGCAAAAAGTAATCCTTGTTCAAGACAGTAGCGATCCAGCAACAGGGCTGAAAGAAATCAACAGTGTACAAGACCTTGCTCTAAGAGGAACTGCAATTTAGTGCTCTTCAGGCTCTTGCTTCTGTCTCTAGTCACACACAGGGTCTGTGGAGACCATCTGTGGTGTGTTAAGGAATGCAAAATTCCTGTCTCACGTCATAAAAGATTGGTTCCCAAGAAGATACTGGTTCTGCTGTCTGTGAGACCCTTTATGCACATGAAAGGAGAGGAAGAATTGCTTTTTGCCATGTAATTTAGCATTGCTAATTAAATAAAGATATCCACAGTGCACTGAGTACCATTAATTACAGCCCATTTTGCAGAGTGTGTGTGTGTTAGGGGGAAATTGCACAGAAGCCAAATCACAAATTCATTTTAAGTACATGTACTGGAACTCCACCAACTCCAGCTCTAATAGCAGCTCAAGTGGGAAAGTCCTGCTGCTGACCCTTGGCACTTCAGGGGAAAGAACTGAAAAATGTCTTTGGGCCAGGCTTGATTTGCAAGCTGGGCCTGTATGAGACAACTTGGCTTTCAGGCAATCAGCTTCCCTTAAGTGCAGCTCAGTCTCAATATGCAGAGATGAAGGGGAAGCCAAAATTGGTGAGATGGTCAGAGGGCTTCTGTGCTTCTTCTGACTTGGTTTACAGTCAAATAAATGCATTCTTCACTGTAGGACAAAAGCATATAGACTTCCAATGCCTGAACAGGTTATCTTTGGCTGTAATGCAGAATTTCAGCCCTGAAGCATAAGCCTGCACAGGAGGATTAGATGGTGCTTTAAGCAGCAGCTAACTGACCCACACTGGAGAGGATGCTGAAATTTTGGTGCAGTTAACAGATCAAGACAGCAAGGCCACAGAGCTGCTGGGATGGATCATTACAGCAGTTCACTGGCTACTAATTCAGCATCTCCCTGGTGCTAAACAAACTACTTCTTATATAGTTCACTTTTTTCCAACAGCGTAGTGCTTCTGACAGAAAATAAAAAGGCTCCTCACTTGAGCCACAGTGTGGTCAAGCTTATAGAAATCACTTGCCACTCCAGTAGTGTGAAAGAATTATATATGATCCTGAGACAAATGTCCTCAGTCTGTTAAGATTTTTAAATCACTTACTTTGGTAAGAACTAACGACATGTGGCACATCATTGGCCTGTTTTAGAGGGCTTGAAAAGAGATACTTCATTTTCATGTTTAGCTTTCTCTAATCATTCTATAAGCTATTTCTTCAGTTTAGAAGTAGAAAGATGCCTTTGGTAACTTTTGGTCCCAAGCTCCATCTGAGTTTGAGGTGGAAGCTGGGCTTTTCCAGTTTATCTGTCACCAGTGATAGGATTTCTGCAAGCTGAAAGATACCTGTGGAAACCTGTTGAGACTACTGGGGCCAAGCATAGCTTACTCAGTATTTATATATGAACATAAAACTGCTTAGAAGTGTTGGTGCACTGTCTGTCCAGACTCATCAGTGGATGGCTAGACATGTGGAGTAAATTTTTTGCAACGAGGGTGGTGAAACACTGGCACAGGCTACCCAGAGAGGAGGTAGGTGCCCCATCCCTGGAGACATTTAAGGGCAGGCTGGACGGGGTTCTGAGCAACCTGATCTAGTTGAAGATGTCCCTGCTCATTCCTGGGGGTCGGAATAGATGAGCTTTGAAGGTCCATTCCAATTAAAACTATTTTATGATTCTATGATATTGCTCTCTGGCTTGAAAGAGATGCGCTTCCTAAACAAAAAAGAATTTTTTGGGATTGAAGAGCAGTGCAAATTATATATGTGATGATACTGAGACTGCAAAAATGTGAATGCATTTGTATCTACATACTTTGCTGCATCTTTCACTGGGACTACCATTCAAAAACATTTTCATTCATGGGATTCCAGGTGGTATTTGTGTCTAGCAAGTCTTTCTTTTTAACTGGTAAAAGAAGTGTCTCAGGTGTGCTGGAAGCACCATGTGTGTACGAAAGCAGCAGGACCCGTGCATTGCCACACTTGACCCCCTCAAAAGGGACTAAAGCTTATGCAGACGGTAAGAGAGCATCTGCAGGACATCCATAGCCTTTTCAAACAGCTACCGGGGGCAGTAAATTGTGGGTTCCGTAAAACCCGTGTGGTTTGTAAGGGATGGGAAACGCTGGCGGCTCCGGGCGGCCGCGCTGCGGACTCTGCTCCCGCCGCAGCTCCGCTTCGCACCCGAAGGCAGCCAGTACCACCCAGTGGTGCTGGGCGTTATTGCAAGTTTCCGTCTCATTTGGCTTCTATTTCGTAAAAATGCCCTGTTTTCCTTCGTAGTGGAAGAAGCAGCCATAAACGAGGCCAATAATATCTATAAAGAAGTCTACGTTTGCTGGTATGAAATGTCCTTCCCAGGGCTGGAAGCAAGATAGAAGTAGAGGGTCACAAAAATATGTGACATTTCCTCCTTTGGATGCCAATGAATTGCTTGTGTTTCAGGTGTTCCAGGATGATTTATTCTGGTTCTGCCAACTCTTCTGCACAATAACGTGTATACTCACTTGCAGACTACAAGTGTTTGGATACCTGCAAATTTTGGGCAGCTTCAAAAAAGTTGTAATGCTGTCAGTGATCACAGCTTCTTTGTAAACGGGAAATGAAAGCATTATTTAATGTATAGAAGGCTATAACAAGGTTTCAAAGATTGTTCAAATGCTGTAAAACCCTCTTAATGTTGTGTTGTTTTGTTTTGTTTTGTTTTGTTGGGGGGGGGATGTTGTGGTGTTGTGGTTTTTTGTGTTTGGGGTTTCTTTTGGTTGGTTTGGTTTTTTACTTGTTTTTTGTTTGGTTGTTTGGTTGTTTTGTTGTTGTTTGTTGGGGTTTTTTTTTGCCATGGAGTTATAAAGAATGGAGAAAATGATTGTTAAACAGTGCAAGAATGGAAAAAGATGTGACTTGAACATATGTTGTAGTTACCACATTATAATTAACTCTGTTATTCTGTTGATATTAGAGCTTAATTCTGTATTGGTTGCAGGAAGCCTTCAAGTCTGAATTTATTTCTCCTTTTCTTTTCTTCTTATTCTTTTATGTGCCAGAGCAAAAAGCATGTTTTAGAAGTATAATTATTCAATTCCTATATAGATTGTGAAAATAAAATCTTGGATCCAACCAGCAGTTTTCATGAAACTCTGAAAAAAAAAAAGCCAGCAAAAATTACAAAAATACCCTGTCATCCTAGTGTATTAACTGTATGATTAGTTAGTGTGTGTGAATTGTGAAAATGAAACCAGAAACAAAGAAAAACTAAAAGGGAAAAGTACTGTAGATAGTGAAAAATACTGAACATAGTGGATTTCCCCCCTTTTATACCTTAATTTTGCAGAGTCTAAAATCTTTTTAGTCACATACAAAACCAGTCAATTAAAATTATTTCAGCAAGGCCTTCATTACAAGTGAAAATGTTTGACACTTGAGCTTAAGATGTAGAGTCTGGAGGGTGCTAGAGAATACACTTGAGATCTTTGTGTGCAGTAGTGTGGTGGATTAGATGATCTAATAAGGCTTTTCCATCTGTAACTTTCAGCAGCTTTATGATTTTTTATTTTTTTAAATATCAGAACTCATTCATGCCCCAAACCTATCGTTAGGGATGTGTGCTGACATGCACAGTTCTGGAAGACACTGTGCTTGTCATTAGGCTTCTAGTCCAAATTTAAATATCAGGCCTGGTCCTGCAATATTTTAACATGATCCGTGGTGCTGAATTTAACTTTCTAGTTTGACAAATTAAAAAACAAACAAACCAAACAACAAAAAAACCCACCCAAACAAAAACCAACCAAACAAAACAACAATGACAACAAAACATACCACCCCGAAAAACAACCAAGTTGAGGAGAAGGAGAGATTCATCCACTGCAACAGAACAAAAGATATCTGTAAACTACTGGGTTTTTTATATTATACCAGGTTGGAAGGCACCTCAAGTATCATAGAATTGTTTTGGTTGGAAGACACGCTTAAGGTCATGAAGTCCAACCATAACCTAGATCTAGCACTAAACCATGTCCCAAACAGCCTCATCCACACATCTTTTAAACAACTCCAGGGTTGGTGACTCAACCACTTCCCTGGGCAGCCTGTTCCAATGCCTGACAACCCTTTCTGTGAGAAATGTTTCCTAATATCCAATCTGAACCTTCCCTGGTGCAGCTTGAGGCCATTTCCTCTCATCCTATCTCTTGCTACTCAGGAGAAGAGACCAACATCCTCCATGCTACAACCTCCTTTCAGGTAGTTGTAGACAGTGATAAGGTCTCCCCTGAGCCTCTTTTTCTCCAGGCTGAACAGCCCAAGTTCCCTCAGCTGCTCCTCATTAGACTTGTGCTCTAGATCCTTTACCAACCTTGTTGCCCTCTCTGAAATCTCTCCAGCACCTCAGTGTCTCTCTTGTAGTGAGGGGCCCAAAACTGAACCTTATAAAACTGTTTAGTTGAAATTCTTGTATTCTTTAGATTATATTTTATGTTTATTTTAAGTATGCAATTAACATTATCCCATTCCTTTGAATGTACCAAAACCTATTGACTCTGCTAAGGATGGCAATAATCTTTGGATTTTCTCATGAATTCACACTTTTGTGCTACAGTTAAGAGATGCCCATTTCAGAGCTTGGGCTGATATTTCAGGAGCTGACCACAGGGGAGCTCGAAGTTTTACAGCAGACTTCATGCAGCATATTCCCACCAGAACCAGCTTGAACAGACAGTTAGACATGCTTAGAATTTACTTTCTTTTTACTTTTGTAGGTGATTTGGTTCTAGTATTGTAGTATAAATCCAGGTGGAGTTATCCTGTTCAGCCTTTAAACAGGTGGGAACTAAGAATGTGGGAACACGTGAGTCTCTACATATTTTGTATGCTGCTTCATTTGGAGCAATACATACATTTACAAGCTGTGTAACAAATTGCTGTCAAGGCCAGCAAGTCAGGGAGGTTGGGAAATTTCATAATTTTAATATTTGGGGACTTTTTTGAAGAGATGTCTCTTACAATTCCTAGTAAATCAGTTCAGTTGTTACTGTAGATCAGTCCTTCTCTCTTTCTGTCCCTTTCTTGTTTACTTGTGGTTTAGCTCCTTCCTCGCCTGCACCACCTTGGGCCACCAATATTTATGGAGGAAGGCAGGTCTGGGAACTGAGCTGGTTGATGAGTAAACCAAGAAAAAATGTGGGCGGTTGCTTTCAGCTGGATCAATTCCACAGAGACACATTGGCACGAGAGAGGTGGTGAGGGCAAGCGGAGAGGGATGCGAGAGGGGAAACATCTTCCTGCAGCAGGACAGACTAAGGCAAATACTGAATCACAACCCTGCCTTAAAACATGGACAGGATGAGTTTTCATTTTCTCATTCTGCATAGTAATGGTTTTCACCTAATAATGAAGCAGCAAAGAAATCTTTCAAGTCTTCCTTTCATGTTAATTCCCATGCCAGAAAACTTCTCAAAACTCCATCCTTACAACTCTTTAACTCTTTCATGTCTCCTCCCACCTCTTTTCCATTCATTTTAACTGTGTACTGGGGTCATAAAGTCCAGTACCCTCTCAAGTACTCTTTGTGTTGCTTTTAAATAAGTCCTTTGTATATTCATTTATAAATGCTTATTTTGGTAACTATGTGCACAGAAGATTACCCAGTTCCTCACTTCAATGATGGAATAAGATTGATTGCACTAAATGTCAACAACGACAGCCAGGCTAGGGAGGCTGCTGTGGGAGGCCCCTGTAAAACTTCTTCTAACTTGGATGAGAACAGAGTTTGGGACTATAATGGCTGATGCAAATAGCCAGGACTGCTATCACTGCAAAGGGTATAGTCCCTTGGGGGTAGGCAAGTGAGGGCAGCTTTGTGCAATAGTTGTCATAAAATGCATAAAATAAGCATTCTTCTTCTCACAATAAATGGCCTGGGGTTTGATTCCTGTTTTTCCTTAATAGAATATTTTCCTGCTCACACAGATATTATTATTCCCAGTGGCTTTAGCTGAACCATTTGGGCAAGCCAGAGATGCAGGATTTGAGCCCGTTTGGCATGTGCAACACACATTTAATAACATGACATAATTTTAAGGGACTTCACAGATGTTAGTGGAGCCTCCTACCACCTTTATGAAGTTAATAGGTGCGATAATTTGGGAAAGGGTGGAGAAAAAGGACCAGGACTGAATTTTATTACTCCAGAAGTGTCTTTCCACAGTCCTTCCTGGAAGCCACCTCCCTGCTTCTGCTGTGTCCTGTCCAGGCTACCCATGTTCTTCTCCTTTCACCTCCCACATCTGCTTGCTCACTCTCCCAGCCCTGCTCTTGGTGGTGGCTTCCTGGTGGCAGTGGGTCATGCAGGTGTCTCCTGCCAGACTCAAACTGTCTCTAATTTGCGGATAATGAAATACGATAGTTTTGGGTCAACAGGTCACGTCATTGACTAAATTAGTGGTTGTAAGTGTGTGTGTGTGGAGAAAAAGATGTGAGTTATGCCTGTGGTTACCAGTAACAGTGGTTGTTGAAACACTTTAAAATATGAAAACTTTTTTTATTGCTTAAGTTTACTGTATTCTGTTTTTTCCGTTGTTTACACACACAAATATGTTAATTGGATTCATTTAGACTCCTTTTCCAGTTCATCTCACAGAACGATACAGCGTTGCTGGGACACAAAAGACTTTTCATGCACTGCTTTCTGGAGAGATCCATTTTGTTTTAATTTCTAATTTGGAAACAGTTCTGTAGGGTATGGGTTTATACTGGCTTCGATTTTATGAAACTAAACAGTTTGTGGGTAAATTGCTTTTCTTTTTAGTTTTCCTGTTAGTTTTCCTTTAAAGTAATTCTCACCATTCCCAGCATGGTGAAACATTCTTGAGGGGAGGGGGCTTGTTCATTGATTGCCTGGGAATCATAATTCAGGCTTGTGCTTATATTAACAAATTACAGACTCAATAAGGTAATTATGATGTCTTTTTTAGTCTTTATTTTAATGTTTTCTTTGTTAATTGGATGGATTCATTTGGAGCCATTACAGTTACAGTCCTTGCTATGAGTACAATCTCTGTACTTGCTTCGTGGGCTTTGGGTAATATCTCCATGCTTTATTACTTTGATCTGGTTTTTCTGTGTTTTTTTTTTAATATGGCTGGACATTTCTATCCCTTCCTCACAGGCTGGTTATTACGGTGATTACCAAGGATGTGGTGACACGACCAATAAACCAAGTTCCTGGCCAAAGCAAATGTTCATGGACAATACATCTGGAGCCTTCACACCTCTCCCATTCTTAGTTTCCTCAAAGAATAGAAAGGACATAAAGGCATCATAAATATGCTTACTAATTCTTATTAAAAAGAGGTAGAAGCACATAATAAATCAGTTGTGAAACTACAACTGGTACAAAACCAGAAAAATATACAGATCTGTTCTCATTGTAGAGCTCGTGATTTGATCCAAGAGGTCATGTACGCCTGTGTCCTGCTTGACGAGAAGAGAAGGTGTGAGAATCCTGCATCAGCACGCATTGGATGACTGGCCTCCCTCATTGGAGTTAGCCTTTAAGGATAGGCTTAACCTCAGAAGTGTGAATTTTAATGTCCTGTCCAAAGTTATCATCATTAACAATGATTTATCCACATGAATCTTTGGTTCATTTTTGACTCTTGCTAAGTTCATGGCCTCAACAGCTTCCCATTGTGGTGAATGCTGAAGCCTGTTTGCACCCCATGCAGAAAGGTGTTTTCTTCAGCCAGCTCAGAGTTTTGTCAACACTTGAATTGAATGCTTCCTTAAGGTCATGCTATGAAGCAGATTAGGAACTTCTCTCTGACCTCTGTTTTGGGAATAGCACATTATTTTATATCCTGTTTCAATGTCTCTTATTGTCTTCTAAGGTGACCTCTCACAGCATTAAGTCCTGCCACTCTTGTGCATGAGGCTTTTTTGTTTTAATTCACATATACAAGCCAAGTCTACTAGTCTCTGACACTGATCAACAGTAGATATCTGGGGGAGAGTTTTAAGAGAGGAAAATATGTAGTGATGCTTCCCTGACAAACCCTCCCAGCCTGCAAATGTTCATTCTCCGGGGTTGCCTGGACCCAAGATGGTGCCTGTAGATTTTTCTCCATAAATTTCACGTCCAAAAATTGACACTTTATGCAATATGTTGTGGATCTACTCTGTACAACTGTTAGTCAAGAGAGTCAAGTTTCTCCTTCTCCTTTAGGAGAAACAATGAGTTGCCTTTCTTTCTTGGCCAGGGCATTATTCTGTACTTCAGAGTCTTGCTCAGGTCTTCTAGAGAGTATCTTCAGGAAAACTGCCTTTGGATTCAACTTGTAAGTGTCCTATTACTAGTCTTCTTTATTTTTGTAGCATTTTGGATATTTCTATATGAAGCAGATAAATATGCCCAAAGAGTTTGAAAGTCTAAGGCAGTTCTAAGCAGATCGGTCTATAGTTGAGTTTAAACCAAAGAGAGCTTTTCCTGCTAATTAGATTTTTTTGAATGAAAATATAAAAGCCTGTTGGTGAAATACTGGATGGCTCTCCCAGAATAATAAGGCAAAATTAACTAGGAGTGAAATTTGGCCACAGTCAACAAGGTCAAGAGAGCAGCTATTTTCATTCTGCGTGAGGTTTGTAAAACAAAGAGGTGGTGACATCCTTTAAGCTATTTATACTGAAAAATTGTCCTGGTTTGGTTTCATAACATACCTGCACCATTTCCCTATGAAATTATTTTTTGCTGTGTGTGCAGTTCAAGCACTTGAGCCCAGTAAAATGGCCATGTTTCACGTGCCTGTGGGAGGGGTATGAGACCTAAGGGACATCTAAAAGAATTAGAGCAGGTTAGTGTAAAACCAAGGAATTCCTCAGACAACATTTTGGCACTGGGGAGCATTATGTCATTTACCCAGGGGTCGGATTTAGCTTTAGCACTTTTCATTGTTTCCATTTGCTGCAATCTTCAGAGAAGGGTCTACAGTTATATATCGCCAGACTAATTCTCACACTTTTCCGAGAAAACGGATCTAAATGGGTAGAACAAACCTAGGCACTTAACGTCTTTCCCTTCTCAAGTCTGCAGCTAGCCCTTTTGAGTTCATGTTTGCGTGCATAATGTTCAACAAAAATATGTGAGCTGTCTCCAAACTTTCTGGGCCATTTAGGATGAATAACCATAGCTATTCTTGGGGTAAAAAAAAAAAAAAAAGAAAAAGAAACTTGTGGCATGGCCAGTGTAGACCTCTAAATGTCCGTCAGCGGGTGAGATTGTTTGAGTGCTGTCAATGGGATTCTGTGTGGGCGAGGGGGGCTGCCACACTGAGGCCATTGTGGGACCCAGACCTTCCTCCCCCTCTTGCAGGATCAGATCTATTTGAGGACCAGGCACTTAACACAGTCCGGTTTGCAGGAGGTAATGAATAACCTCTCATCCTGCTCTTTAAGGCCCCCTTTAGAAATACGCTTTTTCTGAAGTTTCAATGTAATGTCTGGAGGGGGCCGGGAGGGAAATCCATAATCGGTTGCCTGAGTTTTATTTTTATCAAGTGTTGGGAGAAGTGGGGGAAGGAACCCTATGAACCTAAATCTGGTCTCTTCATCAAGCTGATCCACGCAAGCGTGGTGGGGAAGGTACAAATATGGGCTCTCTCTTTGTTGTTCAGATGAACTTCATACTCTGAATATGCTTTGGGGGGAAGAGAAAAAGGCTTCCTATTTTAACCTCCATCCCATCACACTCATAAGTTGCTGTATTTCAAACTCCCATGCAAGAACAGCTGGAGTTGTCTGAAGACAACTGTGTTCACAAATAATAACAATAATTTATTTTAAAAAATCAAATCTCTCTGTGAGTGATGGAGAGACACTGAATCCTTAATTTCCTCCCTGAAAGGCTATAAATCCCTTGAATAAGGGTTTCTTTACACAAAGAAACACAGCACAAAGAAATTACAAGGAAAAAGAAGGGAATAAAATGCAGACCAATTATGCTCTAGCTCTGGAGTGTTGCTGCCAAGGCTATTTATTTTCACAGACAGTGTTAATTTTGTATGCACACACACAGCTTTGCTTGCTGATACCACAGTGAATTTTAATTTTGGAGGAGGCTCTGGTTCTTGTCACCCTTAAATTCACTTCCCCCATTTACTGGATATGAGGATATTTTTGACTTGAGGTCTCCAGGTTATTTTCTTACATCTGTTTCTTGTGTTTACATGACACCATCTAAAAATATTGGCAGGTGATTCTAACAAAATCCTTCTTGAATAGTCAAATAGGCCCAATGGAGTTGAAGCCTTTCCACTGGGTAAGACACAGGCAAAACAACCTCTCTGATTGAAAGTGCCAGGTGAAGATGAAGGCTCAAAGCAAGGCCACTGAGGTGATGGTGACACAGCGTGATGCTCTGGTGTCTTCTCACAGCTGCCTTTGTATCCTTGCTTTTCAGATAACTATAGAAAGAACACAGCTAAATAACGCCACACATGACTTCCAAGTGAATAACCTCTAGAGCATGTCCTGAACCTCTCTCTCCCTCACTGGAAAATCAGTCTTTGAGTTTGTGGTGCAACAATTTAAAAGGAGCTTTGCAGTTCTCATGTGGCATTGGGTTCTTTAGCTAGAAAGAACTTAATTATGAATTAGTAAGGCATAATGCTGACAATCAAGAGTGAAGGTACAATACATGAAGCTTTACTGTAAGGACTGCAAGGATTCACCTAGTATTCAGTCTCTCTTAGGAGGCGCTCTTATACATGTAGGATTGCTCATAATTATTTTCTCTTTTGTTATAAGGCATTCTTTCTTGTTATGACAATGTCCAGTCTTCTGTGATTTAATGATCTTTGTGAAGTGAGAAAGGCAAAAGCAGAGCTGTGTATTTATTCGTTTCTGTTTTAACTTGATTGCTTAGGTGCAGAATTAAAACACTTAAATTTGGAGGAAGGACAGAAAAACACCTGGAAATAAGGTTAATCTGCATAAATAACTGCATCATATTTTATGTTAATTAACTCTTTTGTGCCTTCAGTACACTAATTGAAGAGTGGAATGTCTCATTCTCCAGCCTTTGCAGGGGGAACTGCAGGTGCTGAGTATTTTTGAAAAGTAGGCCAGCATGGTGCACACAGAATCAGAAGCCTCTTTGAAAAGCCTGTTTCTATTTGCTAAACAAAGCTCTTATTTTAACCATGGCCTCTCAATAAATTTATCCTTGGGCTTTCCTAAAAGCCTCAGTGAGGCCAACAGAAGATCCTTATGAGTTGAACCCCTACTGAGGAATGGTGAGGTGAGGAATAGTATAGTTATCTACTAAAGCATCATAAAAAGGTAATTTTGCCCTTTTTGATAAATTCTTTAGCAGAATCTCCAAAATGTTAGTTGAACATGTCAAGTGTTGTTTTGGGAAGTTATTGCTTCTCTTCACAGGAACCACTCCAAAACTTGGGCCACCAAATAAAGCTTTTCTTTTTAACTTTCTTCAAGTATGACAGTGTTTCATTTTGGAACATCTTATTTCACAACATGTGAATTTCACAAATGGAATTCAACAGGTTGTAGGTAATTCTAAAACTGAGGAGCTCTTTGAAATGTAGAAAACTTCATAAATTCTGTGATAGCAGTCATAATCAGGAACTGTGAGATGGTTTGGATGGACCATGAAGGGGCTGTGTTATCATTTGCTGATAGTTTTGGTTGGATCCCACTGTTACTCTTCAAATAAATAGCAAAGAATTATGTCCACATTAGGATTAACATGGTTTATATGCTTGCAAAGTCTCATTGAAATACTTCATTTCCACACATCCAGTATACATTTGGTGTATTCAAAACCACCTCTTCTGGGTTGATTACAAATATACCACTGGGATAATAGGTGTCTTGTCTTGAGATTTCTTGAGCATTTCTTAGAGTGAAACTGCAGCCAGCCTCTTATTGCCAAACAACAGGTGAGATCTGGTGAGCATCTGGTCAGGGTTTGGTGTGATCTGAATTGTTAGACCATACTCTGTGGTTTCTTTGAGTGTGAAAGATGTTTCTGAATTTCTGTTCCCTGTGTTGCCTTTGCAGCTTCATGATCAAACACACCTTCAGACATCCAGCCTCTGTGCTGAAGAATGTTAGTTTATAAGAGTGCATTGCTGTCAAGGTAGTGTAAGTAAAAGCTCTAAAATTCAGGTTGTGTTTCACTAATATTTATCTAACTTTTGCTTAATGGAAAGCAATTAAATTATTTGTGTTATATACACAAATGAGGGTAAATAAAGTGTGTTTCAGTAAAACTGAAGACGTTTATAGTGAAATTTCTGTGATGCCATATGGAACATTATCTTATCTAGACACATTATCCAACTTCCCTGAACAACAAGTTAACAAAATAAAATCGTGGAAGCCCATTAGATCTTACTTTTCTTACTCTCCTAATAGGTCTGCTGCAGGTTGGTATTTTTTTCCTTTTCTGACTTCTGTTATTTGATTGCCATGGGGAATGTATTTTGAAAATTTCACCTCCTTTGCTTGCCAAATGAAAGCAAATCAAGTCCTTTTTCAACAATCAGAAACATACGCAACAAATTGTCCACAGAGAGCGGAGGTATCATGCAATGTACTTGGCTCATGTAGAAGGTATGTGATGACCTCACAGCCACCCTGAAGTCAATGATGGTGCTGCAGTGGACACCATGACAGCCCAGTTGTCTCTCCTTTGTGGTGTTATCATCTACTGATTTCCATGTGGGTAGATGAACTATATCCACACTGGCAGCAGCAGCTGACTGCTACCTCCTTAACTGTACAGGGAAGGGAAAAATACTCCCTTTGAATCCACCTAGTCCATCTGCAAGGTGATTGTTGCTGTAAGCCATTTGTATCAAGACAACAACCCCAGAAAGTCTGGGTGCCCAGCTGAGCTGCAACCGCAAGCTGTTCCAGGGAGTAAATTTGGGATATGGTGCTGGTAATAGAGGGGAGCTATGGTGGCCTGTCTGTGAAAGGGAGGCATTAGTGACATGATGGTAAATATACACAAAAACAAGCAAGTGGTTTTTTGGTAAATAAATAATCACTCTCCACTAAAGTGAGAAATAAAATCTTCATTATCCAAATTTGAAATAGAAGACTCTGTTTTTGTGCCTCTCTGTACCAGATGGAGAGTATGTGGAAAAGAGGAGGGTCTTTGAGGTTGATAACTGATAGCTCCTTGGCATGGCACGTTTCACTTTCACGGCTTTTGGGTCAGTCAAAGGTAACAATAACAGTGAAAAACTCCTCTCCAGAGCTATATGTGCCAGCCTGAAAATCCAAAACCTGCAAGTCAGTCACAGTATGGCTGAGGAGGGTAAACGTTTTTTTCCCATAAATAGAATTAAAGATCAAATCTCAGTTAAGCAGTGATTGAAAATTGTCACCTCTTTTGAGCAGTTTAAACAACTCAGTGGTCTTTTTTTTTCTGTTATGAATGATGTGATGTTTACATCTCAGAGGAGCACAACCTCAATAGGTATCTTTCCATGGACCTGTAGAGAGGCATCATGTGGTAGGCAGGAAGACTGAACAAGTCTTTTTGCTTCCTGGACTTTGTGGGGGATTTACATTTACCCAGCATTGTACTTAGTCCTCTATATTAATGTGCAATGAATCCAGATGAGATGTGTTGCACTGCTTTTCTTGCTTGCAGTATATTACGATGTGAACTCTCACGTGGCGCTGGTAGGGATGGCTCAGGGCGGAAGTGGACAGAGCCATCAGCATCACTAAAGGCACTTTGGTGGGACAGCCTCTTCTTATGATTTTCTAGACAGAAACTCTCATAAGGATTGACAAACTTTATATTTCAGGGTGGTCATTCAAATTTATTACATTTCTGTGCCCACCTCCCCCCTACCCCGCAAAAGAAAAAAGAAAAAGCAGCAAGTACTTGGTTAACAGAGTTTGCACCATTTTTTTCTATAACAATGAGTGCAGTCTTCCTGCATTTGGTAAAGGGCTAAGTCTATGTCAAAGAAGCTTCTGACCCAGGGACTCCCATCCTGAAAACTCCGTATAAATTTCTGCTTACTCCTGTGAGCAATTACAGTGACATTCAGAAGTGTTTGGGTCTTGTGAGGGAAAGCGGATTTTGAAGAAACCACTTCCTATGTGTTTCCACTTACTGGGGTGCAAATACTGCATATTTCTGCTGTAGCAGAAGTTTTCATCAAGTGCTTCTATGCCTTTTAATTTGTTTTGCATATCTGTTTTGCTACATTTTAACATTCCATCGATCCTATAGTACTTTTTGACCTTTCAAGAAGTTAATATTTGCTTTTCAAAAGCTTATGATAGAATCCAACTCTTAAATAATTTTAAAACAACTGAGCATAAAGTCCAGGGGTTATTGCAATTATTGGTGTTTCTGACAAAGTTATGGAAAGTGGGTTGATTTCTTCTCTATGTGGGATGCAGAACTAGAGCTTTTTTCTATTTCTTGGTGGCATTTTTTGTTTTGTTTTTTAATTGCTTCTCAGTCTACATCGGTATCAGAATTTTTTCCAGAGGAGACAGAGAGAGGCTGGCGGTTCAAGAAAAAAAATAGGAGAGGTTCTCAACAAGAGATGGGTAAATGAATTTACTGAGCACTCCCCATCATGCAAATTCCAACACCGGCCTGAAAGGTTTCTGAAGTACTCATCACTTTAAAGGCTGCAACTATTTCTAGTGAGTGGGTGGTAGGAGTGCTGAAGTCTGAAAAGCAAAGTGGCTGCAGCTTGGATCCTCAGTTTTCTGGAAATGCTCCTCTTTCCTTCCTGCCCTGAAGTCTGTGTCTGTCAGGATCTTGTCTGTGGGTCCTTCTTCTCGTGGTATTCATGGCAACATACCCAAGCTTAAGCAGTTTCTGGCCCTCTTTGGCTTTTGTGTAGCTGGCACAACAGATGGCTCAGGAATATACGTACTTTGGGACCTCTCACATTCCAGCTCCCCCTTTCGAAATCCAAACCCTCATCTAATATCCATAATCCTCTGTGTCAACTGTTTCACATTAAATAGAGATATATTTTTGGTTTGCTAAACAAAATTTCCTAAGGGCAGACCTGCTAATGATTAGCTGATGTAACAATGCCCAATAAAAGGAACATGTAGTGGTGAAGTAAATATTACCACACCCAATAACCAATGGTGTAATTTCATTGTTTGCTGATTTGTAGAATTCAATTATGAAAAGTTTTAAGAAGACTAATGATGTAACTCTTGCATTCACCTCATGAATACTTCAGTAAGTTGCTCAAATTTTTACTAGCAATAACCCAGCTTCTACCATCTTCCATTTGAATATTTGAAAGTGCTTTACAAGCAAGTCTCTGAATACTATGACTGCACTAGTTTTTCTGTGTTGCTTTCTTAGTGGGCTGTTTATTTCTTCTCAGATCATTCAGGTGAACAGGCAAGGTTAATGGCTTAAGACATAACAAAAGTTGCATGCAGCCATGGTTTCTTTGCTCTTTTGCACTGGACCTAACACTTCTTTGAGTGTACATGAACTAGTCTACAGCAGGATGCTGAAATGGCCATACAGCTCAGGAAGTACAGCTGAACCCAAACAGGGAAACTCACTGGGACATGAGGTGTGGCATCAGCACCAGATAGGGGAACACACGTGGTAGTGCCAGTCTGAGAAGGGTGACACTGGAAGGGAGGCATTACCAATGTGGTCTGCTGGGTGGGTTATGACCACAGCGAACAGAGAGCCCTTGCTTTGGTTTCAGTTTTTAACCTGTGGCTTTCTCTTTGTCATTTTTTTAAAGTTATGTTTTCAAAGGAGAACACATTTTTACAAAGGTCTAACATGAAAAAGATGGTATTTCATATGATGTTGCTCTGGTGGGATTCCCGTTTACATTTGGGAAACAATCAGTAGTTTTAAAATAGTGGGTTTCGTCAAAGGTCTGTTAGCCTTTAGATTTTAGGGACAATTTTTAGCCAGTTCTACCTGAAATAGGAGAATTACTCAACTTTTTACCAGACTTCATCTTAAAAAAAAAAAAAAATCTCTTGGTGCAGCTACTTTTTTTTCAAGCAGTGCAAGCAGCCCTGTTATAATAAAAATAACTGTCACAAACTCATTTCTCTCTGAAGTTTGGGCAGGATGGAACTTATCTTTAAGGAATAACATTGGCACTCTTGCTCCTGCTCTTGCTGTCTCTTTGGAGACCAATATTCAAATGCAAAGAGTCAGCTCTTACTGCCATACAACTTTTTAATGAAAGATCTAAGTTCCAAGGGTGAAACGTATACCAGATTTTATTGAACCTGGAAAGAAAAGGTTTCTCATTGAGAATGCCCAGAATCAGTTTAACTTGAGCAAAATAATTACCTGCAGTTGTCACAGGTGAAAAGTGTTAGCCAAGGAGGCACATATGCCAGCCTATTAATTTGCTGAGAGACTAGGTAGAATACTTTGAACTGCATTTCTCTGCCTATTGCAGAAAAAAACTATGTCCCTTGACTGACTCCCAAAACGGTATAATTAATGACTCCAGAGAGAGTAAGAAAGTTAGAAAATTCTTTGAAAGGGTATTCTGAGTTCTGAAATGACATATTTTAACACAAAGTAATCAGCAGATTAGATTCCCCAATCCATTTAAATATTCAATACTTTATGCATAGTGACATCAATCATTCTCATAAAGCACAAGCTCCTGAAATATCTCCTATGTTTCTCCTTTCCACCAATTTTTACAGGAAGTATGCAGCACCATTTATTACCTAGGTCTGTGTATGGAATTTCTATTGACACTAGTAAGAGGTGTGTGCTCCCAGTCACAGGTACAGTTTGGCCTTTGGGTAGTTCTCCTCTAAATGAGACCACAGGGAACAGTACCACACTGAGCTGCCAAAGGAGCTCTAGTTTCCATGATTTTGTAAAACTTTGCAACTTTCCAAAAGCAGTAAAGATCTAGTCAAAATGTAAGTTCTAAGCCAAAAACAAAGAAGGTAAGGGAAACATCTGAAGCAACAGATTTTTTTTAAACAGTAAAGATCTAGTCAAAATGTAAGTTCTAAGCCAAAACGAAGAAGGTAAGGGAAACGTTTGAAGAAACAGATTTTGTTTAAACAGTAAAGATCTAGGCAAAATGCAAGTCCTAAGCCAAAAACAAAGAAGGTAAGGGAAACATTTGAAGCAACAGATTTTGTTTAAAGTTATTTTTATTTTATTTTCAAGGCTCTACGTTTGATTAATCTTGGTTTTCTTTAGAATAACTATTCCAGAATTGTTATTTTGCTATGTCTATGGATAGACAGTCTTATTCTGTACAATTCTGATTTCAACTCAGTTCACTTTGGGTAACTACTGCTAAGGACACTTGATCTGGAGTAACTATTTCACTAAACGTTCAACTGTAGAAAAGTGCAGAGACTTTTCCTCAAATCGCAGTGGAGGTGAATGACTCTTGTCAATAGGAACATACTGGTTTCATAAGGTAACTTAGATGAAGCCAATGCTCCTGAATTTGTCTTTTTGCCTTCAAGCATCCTTTACTTCCCTGACTGCTCTGGATTTCCCACCTGCAGCTAACTCCTGAAGGATCTTCCTCTTGACAGGAAGATAGAAGGAGAAATCCAATAAACACTATGGTATCATTTCCATGCATCTCTTCTCATGTGTGTCTACTCTAAAGTCACTACAACATAAACATATTCCATCCAGTCTACTTACTATCTACTTCTTCACGGAGATGCTATTTCCTCTTCAAGTTTATATTGACTTGTAATCTCTCTGACCACCCTCACTCCAGTGCCTTCCCTGCCAGCAGCTTCTGTTGCCTCTGTCTTTCCAGGTCTCAATGTTCTTTCATAAGCTCTTCAGTACGTTCATCTTCTCAGAGTGTAAGTTAATGTCATCAAACACATCACAGCTCAATTTCAGCCTTTACTTTGGTCAATCTGCTGTTCATCCATACTTTTAAAGGCTTATGCTCTTGCCACCTTTAAATAAACACTTGTTGGTCATTTAGTCATCAGTGTTATATACCATGCACTATGGGATAAAAACATCAGAGTAAGTGAATATCTTCTACATTGCCGTAATACTTACTTTTTAGTATTATGGTATTACAAAAGTCTATGCCAGAACTTACTTTATGGTGAGACACAGAATAGGATATAATAAGTAATACAGGGATGCATGCTCTCTTGTGTTTCCCACTAAACCCAGAATCAGAAGAATTTCAAACCTATGCAGGAATAAATTACAATAGTACATAGCAATCTCAGTGCCTAAGCCATAGTAACCAGTGCCATTTCAGACACTCTGCCTGCCCTTCACCTGCTTTTCCAGCAGTCACAGATGTGCTGTAGAATCCTGTGTCACATTTGCCAGCCTTGAGCAGGTGTCTGGGAACTGTAGGATATCAAAGGCTACTTTGCATCTATTGCATTAAGTGCCTGTGCTTTGGTAATTGGGTTGTACTTTCTGTGCCATGAGTCCCAGTCAAATATCTTGGCCACACACATTTTTTCTTATGAAGATGAAAATTCTCCTGTCATTACAACTAGGATGGAATATAATTCTTCATTTCAGAAGGTATTGCAATGGAAGCAAATTCTGCTGAGTGCTTCTCAATGACATAATTAAAGACATAACATGAACATGAAAACTGCAAGTCTGTAAGACATATTGGAAACTTTCTCTCCTCCCATCTCTTTGAAAGAATATTTGGAGTGAAACATGAAAATTCTCAACAATCCCTGTTTTGTAAGACCGCAAACATCTTAAGTGATTTATTATCATGCTAGGTATTTTCTTTACCACACTTGGCTTTGAAACACTCTTTTAAATACAAACATACCCTCTATTACTTGCATAGCGTAATACTGTAAGCACCAGGGTGCAGCAATGGTGGGTGGGCTCTTTTCCTTGCTAAACACAAGAATTCTCTAATGTTGCAAGTACCAGCACACATGAACAATCCGTGTGGGATGGTCCCATTCTCCCACTCCTCTGCTGCCTCTCTTTCCTTTCAGTTAATTCAGTAAAGCCTCATGAGTGTTGGGAGGTAGAAGATGAAGTCATGCAAATCAACACACCTTAAATCACTGGGCAACAAAGGAACCCTGTTGATCTCCCAGATTTTTCTGCTCAGGAATGAAATCCCACATGAGGCATAGTAAATGCTTCTGCTTGTAACAGAAGTGCCGATTCCTCTTTCTGGGCCAAATGCTACTCTTAGATGCACACATGAGGCCCAGCTGAGGGAAATGGAAGCCGAATGGAGCATCCACCAACATAATTTGACCCAGAGATATCAGGGAAATTCCTAGTCCTATTAATTGTCTGCAATGGTGACACTGAGGTTGTTACTTACATCAAAAAGTGATGTTCCCTGCCTTGACAATTTTGCTGTGAAGATCTCCCCTGCAGCACAGGTATAGGTCTCTCCTGTATTTTCCCCCATTCCCATTTCAAGCAACCAATGTTGACATGTGTGATGTGCCACATTTCTTTCCCCCAAAAACCTTATTTTAATATCTCAGACTGTGATTATGTACTCTCAAGAAAATGGGACAAGCAACACATTCTCTTGCTGAAACCTATTAGAAGCTGGGAGAGATGTGAAGAGCCAGATTTTCTGCTGCACTGAGACATTTTGTACTGCTAGAACAATGGGACCAGAATGAGATTGATCTTCCCATCACACAATTTATCCCATTATTGGGAAATCTTTAGCCCCAGTGGCTTCTGCAGCTGGTGGCTGGCAGAACGCTGAAGACATATGACAAGAGCAGTATTGCTGTCCCCTGCCTTTGCAAGCTCTTGATAAACATCTGGTTTAACTTAGAGCAGCCCCAAATCTGTTTTTTTTAAAAAACAAAACAAAACAAAACAAACAAACAAAAAACTCCTCATGAACTTGTTTAGATAAAATTAGAACTGGGAAGTAGCATCCAGCTCCATTGTCATCCTTCTACCTTATAGCTGCAAGTGGCAGCTGCAGGGTACTGCTAAAAATGCCCAGGGACTTGCTGCTTATCCTTGTCAGTGACACAGGAGGCTGTGCTATGCCTGCTGCTGTCTCCACGCAGTTTCCAATAAAGACGTGTTCCCTCCCTCTCTGATGTAAAAATTAACTCCTGCTCCTAAAGAGTCCTGATTGCACATATTCCTTCAGTCTCCGGGACAAAGAAACACTCTGGGTGCTCATCTGCAATGATCCAGGGAGGGAGCAAACAGTGGGTGTCTGCAAACCCACCAGACTACATGCTCAGTCCTTGCTACCTGAGGGGTGGTAGAACCCTGGCTTTGTGCCTCGCATCTGGATGTTAAGGACTACGCTCGCATCTTTGCCTTGTCCCTTGATGATGGGACAAGAGTTCTCTCTCTCCTTTATCTAGCCCTTTCCTTTCCTGAAACTGATTTGGGCTCTGTGACAGCTGCCCATCTGCCTTTTTGAAATTGTCCAGTGGTTACAAAAGTTATTAGCAGGGACATAAAGATGTATGTTCACTCCCCTGCATATAGGGCATAACCATACCTTCCTTAGGAAAGTAGATCTAAAAATAAAAACAAGAAATGCAGCTAATTTTTGCTATGTTCATAATGCTGGATTTACATTAGTGTCACACCAGTAATGCCACTTGTTCATAGAGGCATGACAATCCCAAAGCTTTACCCTTTTTTTACACCCTTGTAATGAATTACACCAGGGGAAAGCAAGTTTAAATTGCTATCACTTGAACAGAGTAGCATTTTAAAATCACTTTGTGGGATATATATCACTTCAGAAGGTTCTGAGTAACCATGAATCAAGACTTGAACCTCTTACTCCATGTAAGGAGACCATCTAAATCTTCCCATCCTCTCAGTGAAGAACCATTGCTTTCACTTGAAGAGACACTATTAATGGCAAAATGGATTAAAAAAAAAAAAGGAGGAGAAAAGGAATAATAATAAAAACCCCTTCAATCAATTGACTTACAGATGCAACTAATTGATTTGAGGGTTGGCAGGGGAATGCCATAGCAGTTAGTTTGATGTAGTAATTAATGCAATCATCCTTCTTTGTTATTACTTTAATAAGGTAAACACCCTGTTAAAATAAACTGAAACAGTTGTCTCTGGCCAAGAGCTTACAGTTGTGGTGAGCAGCGTAATAACCTCACAATGTAAAACTTGGACAGGAAAGAATGAATTACATTAATCCCCGAAGGTTCTTACTGCAGACTTTTGAAGTTTTAACTTCAGAGTTAGAGTGGAAAAGGAGATCTGAAACTTGGAGGCTATTCACCCTGTGGCTCCTGAGAGAAAGCAGTGTGTGTCTGCTTGAGTACCCTGAATCCTGCTAATACAGGCTGGAGATAAGCTCAGTTTCTGCAAACACTCATGCTTGTGCTTATCTGCACTACCATAAATAGTCTCATGGCACTAAAAGTTTTAGGCAGGCACAAAAATCAGCACATGCACAGGTAGCTTTTGTACCATATTGGAGGATCAGTATGAAGAGGGAGGGTTTCAGCTTTGGTTTTAACCTAGTGACTGTTTTTTAGAAGTGGTTTCCAGCAAAACCCACTTTCTGTAGCATGATTCAAAGGGCTGCTTTGTTTGCTTGGGTTGCTCGCTTCTGACGTTCATTCTAAACAAGAGCATTAGGAAGGATAGCTCTGCCATGTTGTTAAGGATCCCTTCAATGAAAGGGAGATGCTGGAACACACAGCAAAATGGAGCAAAACAATTTACTGATGAATAACAATATTTTTCTCTCCTATTTATTTACAATGCTTTAAGAAGTGTCCAACTCAGAATTTTGTTCAGATATTTGAGATTTCTCTTACATTCTAAACCCCTTGTTTTAATGGTTTTACGTAAAATGCACAAGCACTCCTTTGGACTGAAATCTTTGCACATGGCCTGAAAACTTACAAATATTTTATACAAAGCCTAACTGGCTTCTTTGAGAAGTCCCATGTGACCAAAAGATTTGGATTTCTTCTCAGCTCCTGCTCCTCCCATTGATACCTCAGGCATCAATAACCTAAATTATAATTTGCCAGATTCCCAGAAGATATAGTTACAAAGATGAATTATACCATTGGAAATGTATGAGTAACTTTTGCAAGGAATAATGTAGTTTTCAAGGTGGTGAGTGCAGACTATTTTGTACTGGGTTGGATTTACAGTGTGAATGGTAACAAGGGGTAAAGGCCTCCTTATTCATGTCAGCCAACATAATGTGCTCAGGGTGTCACGCACAAAATATTCTCGATTTGGTTTCTGTCTGCCATGCTGGGTGTATTGTTTTCTTTCGGCTCCCACATGCTTTTTGCTGATTTGCCTCTGCTGCTCTTTGCCCTTTACTTGGGTCACCCTTGTCTGTAGTCCCTCAGGGCTGTCCGTGCCTCAGCGCGGGTTGTCAACAGGCCATGGTCCCTCAGAGGTGTCTCCCTCTATGACAGGAGAGCCTCCAGCCAAGAGGCCCCTTCTCTCCAGCTGCCTCCTCCACATCATCTCTAGCCTCATGTCTGAGTCAGGGCACCATGTATTCCTCAAGTTGGCAGAAATTTGGGCAGGTAGTGGGGTGTTTCCACCTGTTTCAGAGATGGTGATGGTTGGCACCTGGCTCTTCATGGCCTCCTTCCACACCAGTCATCCACTGCCACTAACCAAACCCCTGCCACTTATGCCCAAAGCACAGGGTACCTCTGCAGGCTGTGCTGTCACCTCTATAGAGAGCTCCATGCTTCTCATTAAGTTCTTTCAGGGCTAGCATTTTAACAGGAAAAGCTTCAGAAAGCTGAGGACTGCCCTTGCTGTACAGAAGAGAGAGATGCATTATTCACAACACATGGCTCTGTGCATTCTTTATAAGCTCTGGAGCTTTACTCCAACTGAGTATATTCTTGTCAAATTTTCACTTTGTCATTTCTATAACAGTTGAAGTTGGTAACAGAAATAGCAGAGTCCACAGAGAAAGCAGTTGAGATATATATATATTATATATAAAGAGTAAGGGTGCTATTAATGACAACAAGTCTTTTAGTTCCCATGTTTTCATTGTCTGGAATTCTTAAATCACATTCCTACAGCTGCATCTTTATAGTTGGTTTCTTGCTGAAAAATAGAAGTAGATTGCAATTTCAGGTTTGTAGTAAGTTACATGAGAGGACAGTGAAAATTGTCAGCTATGAAATAGGAAAGGAAAGAAACGAGCATTGCAATCCCTTTCCCCTTTGGGCTGGCATTGCGGGAAGAGCAAGATGCCAGCCCATTGAACCCATGGTGTTTTTCAGTGCTCTCCTGCAGATTAAAGAGAGACCCTGAGAATGGACATCCATTGCATGAATCGGGACAGCATTTTCCCATAGCTGTTAACCTGCTGCACTGTGGGGTTGTCACCAAGCTGATGAGCACTGTTCCCTACTCCTGGAAACAAAAAAAAGTAGTATTGCACTGCTTTTTCTTTGTGAGAGACCTAGTGCCTGCGCAACCAAGGCACTGTCTGACTGGGGCAGGAAACAATTCCAGACCTTTCGGTGGTAATTTTGATCTTGCTGGGGTTTGATGAGTTAATTTTCAATCAGATCAGCTCATGGAGACAGTTTGCCCCATACCCACCTGTGTCAGAGCAGGAAGGAAGAACAGCACCACCGCTTTTGATAGAGACCCGCACAGAGGGCTGACATCGGCACCGGCTGTCGCCCCACGTTCGTAGTGGGTCACCCGGCCGAACAAAACAGGCCCCCGGTCCCAGAGCCAGCACCGCAGCCGGGCTGCCCGGGACCAAGCGGCGGCGGCCACCTGAGCTTCCCGGGCGTGCCACAGGGGGGCACGGCCGGACTGGGAACGCACCGCCCGCACCGACCCGCGCCGAGCCGAGCCCTGCCGAGCTGTACCAAGTCGAGCCCTGCCGAGCCCTACCAAGCCGAGCCCTACCGAGCCGAGCTCTGCCTAGCTGAGCCGCGCCGAGTCCTGTCGGGCCGAACTGGGCCGAACTCCGCCCCAGCCGAGCCCTGCCAAGCAGAGCCGAGCAGTGCCGAGCCGTCCTGCTACCATGTTCACTTATGGCCAAGCGACTCTCTCCCCGCCGTGCCGCGCCTCGTCCCGGTTCATGCCCGGGGAGATGCTCCGTCGGTAACGGCCGCAGCCTGACCTCGCCTGCGGCTTGGCCGGTACGGCGGTGCCTGGGCTGCCTGGCCGAACAAAGGCAGCTGCCGGATGCCTTGCAAAACTTGGGACCTCCGCGGGTTTGTCCTCAGCCACCTGCCTGTTTGGCCGTGGTGGGAGAAAGGCTTGTGCCCACCGGGGCTGGAGATAGCAGCAGGTGAAGGAGTAAGCTAGCAGGGCTTTGTAATGCTCACACTCATTGTCAGCCTGAAGGTTTGGGAGTGGATGGCAAAGCCTTTTGCAGTGTCCATGGAGAAACTGGAAGAAGTATGGAAGGCAGACCTTCCCCTTCCCCTTTCCTTCCCTTCCCTTCCCCTCGCCTGTATAGATGAGAGGTTGTCTTGTTTCATGTTGCTGTAGTTGATGAAAAGCTCTGGTAACCATTCACGTAAACCTGATTTTGTGTATGGACCTTGATGATCTCCACACAAGCAAGTGCATTTGGCCAGTTGCAGGAGGAGCAGTTGCTTTTTCACACCTCAGAAAGCACTGACATAAACTGAAATGCAGAAATCCTGTCACTATGGTGCAGGTGATGGCACGGTTTTGTTACACACTACCATGCCCTCACCAGCCCCTCACATATGTGTATCCCAATAACTTGGCCATACTTGGTGTCTACAGTCAGAAGAGATGTCTCCTCCTCACTCTGCTGCCACAAAGGTGTATGAATGTGGAGGACACTTGCTGTCTGCAAAGCAGACCTCTCTCAGGTGACCAAAGCAAGCAGAGAGGCATTTCTTCCCTCAAAATTTCTTGCACTTATTTTACTTGTAGGCCACAGTTCTGTGTATATGTACACGCATATGGAGGTAAACCACTGAGGACTTCAGTGGGACAGTCCCTCTGCACGTGTGTACATGCATTTGCAGGATGGGGGTCTTGCACGTTCCACCCCCGTTATTACAGGTGAAGCTGAGACAGAAGGGGGCCTTTTTAAAACCAGGGGATTTTATAGTGGAGTGAATGGGAATCGGAGAGCAAACACACCTCTAAGGAATGAACATAGAAAGGACCCCGTGCCAACTATAATAATCAGCGTGACTAATAGGGAACACTGAGAACTGCTCCATTATATCATGAGACATTACCTCGTGCTTGAAAAAACAGTATTTGATGACACGCAAAGGACTGGCAAGTGCATTTCAAGGAATCCTCCTTCATTTCTTCAAGGGTTTCAACCCATGTTCATCGTGTTATGCATAATTTAACTTTCTCTGCAGTTAGGTTGAACTCACTGGTGTGGGTTTTATATGTTTGTAATTTAAATTTGGGGGAACAGAAGGTGTATGAACTCATTTTAAAAGTTACTAATTTATAATTCCTTGGAGGAATTAGAAACTGGGACTTTACGATAATTTCCCCATGTATTTCCAGACCTCGCCCAATGTGCTATGGTTTTGTGAAACAGCAGATATTAACAAAGCTCTGTTTGCATTTAGTCTTATGGAATGTATAGAGTAAAGTTTCTATATAAAGTATTGTGATATCGACTCTCATATTGTAATTTTAATATCACAAGTGTCAATCAGGAAGCAGATTGTTGCCTTCATTACAACTAATACAGTAGAGCCAAACAAAGATCTTTTTAGAAAATGAACATGCTCTGGGGAAATTCAATAAATCTTTGTTAGAAGAAAAAAGGTCTTATATATAAATATATAAAAGCTTGCTGTGTATTGTGCAAAATTTGCTTACTGCTGAAGGAGTAATGCATTGTAAATCAACAGTGGGTCCCATAGCACATTATGGTATATTTTATTGGGTTTTTACCTTAAGGTAAGCTCTTTTATTAAGAGTATATAAGAGCACACTCTGCTGAATGCCTTGTTTTTCACAGTGCTCTATGCATAATGGATTTTTTTTTACTTGCTTCATTAAACATTCTTGTAATTAATGCATTTAATGGGAATCCAGCAGTAACAAATATAAAATTTATTGTGTTTTTTTTTTTTAAAAAAAAAACTTGCTTCAGTTACTAGATTTTCCATTAGCAAATGGTGATGACCAAATTCCTCAAAATATTTCTGCACTCACCCCAGAAATCTCCTGCTAAAACAGGTGATGTTTTCAACTGAGTAATGGGAAAGAAACGCCACATAAATAATCCTTGTGAAGGGCTCAGTATAAACGTAGAGGGAGAGAGAACCAAAAAGTGTCTTTAAAATAATCCCTCAAAAAAACCCCGTTCCAAGCTTGATAAGAAGACATCTGTGTTAGCACTGGAGCTTGCTGGGTGAGTTATTAGGTGTTGAAAGACACCGTCTAGGAAGTCTGACCCATCAGAATTTGAATGTAAAAGGCAAGTGACAACTGAATACATGAAAAACCTTAGAGCGCGGTCCCAAAGCCCTCTTTCCCCGCCTGAAAAGCCCGTTTATCTTCAGATGAATAAGAGTTACAGAATTAGAACCTAAGGAAAAAATCGATGGTATCTGTGGCCAAGGGAATGTCTCCCTCCCACCCATTTGATTGTAACCATGTGCAAGTTTGGCTAATGAGACTACAGGGCTTTCCCCTCGCCTCTGTGGATGATTGTGGCATTTTATTTGAATGCCGATATGGTTTACCATTCCTGTTCCTTGCAAGCTTTTGGTCTGGACAAATACAAAAAAAGAAGATGTCAGAACCAGAGATTCTTTTTACAGCTTATAAAAATCTTCCCATCTAATCCAAGAGGAAATAGTAATGCAAAGAACATTGGTGTTTTAATGACTTCCTAATGAGGACAAGCTTGGCCAGAGCTTTGAAGAAGACAAATGGAAAGCAAAACAGCTCATTTCTCCTGGAGGGCAAGGATTACGATTTCTAGAGAGGGCTGCACAGATATGGCTTCAGCAGGTAAATCTTCACCTGCCTGAAGTCTCCTGGCCAGGCCCTGATGTATGAGCTGTTGGCAAGAGCAGCAAAGGGGGGTAGGAAAGTGGGGGGCATGCTCATGTTTTCTGGTTTCTCTGTCATTCTATTCCTCTCTGCGTGCTGCTGGGAAAAAATGAAGACAATTGTATTTACCTAGATCCCTGGGTAATTAAGGCACTAAACCCAAAGCCTGAGAAGCACTTTAAACTCTCTGATAAAAGACCCCATACATGGACAGCGTGCTCATAACCTTACGTGTCTGGGGTTCTCCCTAAGGTATGGAGGATACACAGCAAATACTCTGTTGAGCCACAGATAGGTGATCATATCTAATTTAAAAGCCCTCATTACTCCCTCCCGACAGGCCTGGATGTTTGCCTGCCTAGTTCCAAGGCCAGCGCCGATCCATTTAAAATTAATATTTTTCATTCCTCTCTCCACCGCGTGCATTTAAAAGCTGTCCTTGGCTTCCTCTCCCGGCTGCTGGCTCCGATTAGCCCGGCAGCGGCTGCTGGAGCTCCACTTCGTGGCGCTGGCAGGATCCTGCTGCTCCCATGCCCCCTTAGCAGCAGAGCTTTCCTGGAAAAGAGGCTGCCTTGTTCCTGACATCTTCCATGACTTCGGCAAGCCGAGGAAGCTTCATTTCCAACCAGGAAAAATGGGCCTTTCTCATCTCATCCCAGAAAGGAGCTGTGAGTGCCAGGGTCTTGCTGGGTGTCATGCTTCCTCTTGCACTCGTCTGGAGCTTGCAAGGGAAGGAGAAATGTTTTTGTGAGAGGAGCAAGGACTTCTGTGAGAGCAAAAGGGACTTGGTACAATTCTCCTTGGGCGACATGTGGCATAACATGGCAGAGGAAATTGCCCTCATGAGATACACCTGAAGATTATCCTAAGCAATGAAAAATGTGGGTCCTGTTCCAGGAAGCAACCTTAAAAAGAAGAAAAATATACTTTGTTTTAATCAGCAGCTTGGTTTTTCCTCTGTCTGCACAGTGAGGTTTGCTGACTTTTTGAAGGCAGAGAGCAGGTCATGTTTTAGATCTCCTTTTGGCTTTGTGGGCTTTGGAGGGGCAGTACAACTCTTGCCGGTGTGTTAGCACCAGAAGTGCTGTCGAGTACATAAACCCTGCAGGGGCAGCAGGGTGGAACCACACTGCTGATGGCACAAATTGTGGACAACATCTCTCTCAGGTTTCCATCTGGTGCATTGAATACAGCCCAAGGGTACAGATTCATCATGCAGCAACTCATGAACACCTTGGCCATCTCCAGCCCACCACCTTCCTGTGCTCTGCTGCTCCTTGCCACCCACCTGTGACCCACACTTGCTCTCCAGTGGCTCTGCATGCAGCGAGCTGCTTGGTTAGCCATGACAGTTTGCAAATCTGGCAATGTGAGAAATAACTTCTGTTGCATTTTTCCCCGATTTTAGTCAGTCAGACAACAGATCCACTTTGGTTTAGCTCGGCCCTTGTGGTGTGGTGGCAGAAGCCACCTGCAGTGCTGGAGCTGAGTGGGTCAGCCCACTGGGATCCCTGCAAATCTTGCTGTCAGCAAGGCCAGGGTGCTTTAGTATTGCATTGTGTTGCTGCAGAAACAGTCGGCTTTGGGTGTTCCTGCAGGTCCTCCACCTCATCCCATGGAGGTAGAAACACCTTCACAGAGGGCTGATAGTCCCTCATCTGGTTTAGGGGATGGCCTTAGGAGAACTATTTGAATTAGGGGTAAAGGAGCTGTTGGTGCAGTTTGTAGCTACTCCAGCTAAATGATAAAAACCTTGCCTCTAAGGGCAAGCCACCCTCGTGGCATGACAAAAGCGAAGCTATTGCTTCCCCATCCTCCCTGTTCAGCCTGTGAAAACTGCCTGGCTTTAATTCTAACAACTTAACTTTTAGATCAAAGAGCAGGGAATAGCTACAGCAGAACACCAACAACAAAAAAACCCAAGCCAAAACAACAGCCTGTATTGTGATACCAAACACAATCCTGCATAACCCGAATCCGTGGCTGTGTCCCACTGTGGACGGTTCCTTTTTCTCATCCAGGGCTACATGTTGTCTTTTCAGCACAGCTTCTTGAAGCTAAGAAAAACTTTTACTAAGCTGGAATTGGCTTGGCTACCTTATAACACCGAATGAAAATGATTAGTGAAACAAAAGTGCAAGGAGGATATAGAGTCCTTCCATACAAAGCCTCCTGCCTTCCTGTGTGATCCATTGTGATCCAGAGGGCCCCAGATTTAAACTAATCTGTTTCTGCCTTTATTTATTTTTTTTACTCAATTTCCTACATTAACTGGCCAGTTATGTCAAGTATTTTTCTTTCTTTTAACTTGAATTGCTGTCAGCTGAATGCAATGCCCTGTGAAAACACCTGCTGACCTGCTGTAGACACATATACACACATCTATACCATCTACATCTGTATGTATCTATAGGTCTGCCTATCTGTATCTGCTTATCTATATCTAAATCTATATCTATGATCTGCTGTTAGAGTGGAGCACACAGGTTGCAAATTCCTCAAGATTCTGCAAAATACACCTTCAAGGTCCCCTGTCATTTGGGAAAGGCAGGTGCTCCAGTGATCCCAGTTCAGGCTGCGCTGGCTTGCTCTTCTGGCAAGTCCTGTGGGAATAGGCTGATCAGGTTCACTAATGGCCAGACTCATGTGGTATTTGCTTACTTAACACAATCAGAACACGCGTCTTAAATATTTTATCAGCTCTGTGGGGTCATTCTGATACCATGACATTGTGTTGTACTGGAGGATGGAGCAGACTGGAGGAAAAATGGTGCTCAAGAGTGCTGCAGAAAGAGGGTTTTAAGCTAAGGGCAAACACAAATGCCCTGCTTAGAGCCACTGAAACAAATAACCCTTTTGCATGGATATTTTCTCCCAGGATGGGGTCAGACTCGCTTTGGATCTTTTATGTAGAGGATCAGTGTGATATCAGAGAACTTTGCATCCTTGTATGTTCGGTGTTCCCTCTATCCCAGTATTTTTTAAAAATCACCCAAAACCTAACAAAAATGCACTCATCTGCTTGCTTCTTCGTCCCCCTGCTGAAAGGCTTCTTTAGCACAAGACCATTTCCAGTCTCTCAACTCTTGCCTCTATTTACTTCTGGGGTCCTTTGGGTTTGTGTCTGCCCCCTCAGCCCCACAGCCCTATTTTGGGAAGTGCCTGCTTTCTCCAAACAGTTGTTGCCGATCCGTTATGCTGCCTGCCTTGGGTCAATGCCTCTGGGGACATATGATGCCCTCTATACTCACTGATCATCCTTACACAAACTCTGCTACATTGCCATTACCCTCGAGTGTCCTTACAACATGTAGCTGAGGCTGCAGCCTTAGTCCAGGAGAAAGCTGGGGGAAAGGTGAGCTGCAAAATGGGTCCAGCCAAAGCACAAGGGGCCAGCCCCTGGGGGAAGAAGTCTCTCTACACCGCTGCTCGTACTGATGTAAACTGGAGCAACACTCTTGCTGATTCAGAGCATCCTCAGCACAGTCTAGTTCTGGCTGCATCCTTGCAAAAGAGAAGGGAAGAAGTGTGTGCTCACATTGATTCAATTTTTTCTAATAATAACAAGTTTGTTACGGTGCCCAAAGCAGCCCGGAGAGAGCAATAGTAATAGTGGACTGCCTGGAAGGGGAACAAACACTGCGATCAGGTTTGGGAAACCATGAATCAGCTCTAAAGGGCAGCGTTACCTCAGCTTGAATACATCTTGCTTAGCTCATACTGTCAGATGTAAATATAACTGTGGAGAATAAAACAGTCCTGTGATATGCCTTCATGAGAGGCATCTATTTTTACAGATATGATGATCCCCTTTCAGTATTTGGTACCAGAGCAATAGTCTTGCTGTATAATTACAGGTTAAGCTGTGGTATGTCAGTCCTGCTTTAAAGGCAATGCAGAAGTATATGGCCTCAGAAATGGCTCCAGCCAATGCCAGGCCTTGATGTTTGAGGAAAACAGCTGCTGTAACCTGTTAAAAGAGGAACCATGTACACCCACTGCGCCATCTTCCAGCTTTTACAAGGGGAGAATGGGAATAGGGGGATGGCTCTGCCTTTTTCCTACCCATTTTAGGAGGGTGAATGCTCTTGGCCAGATTTAGCCTTTTGAAAACCAGGGGGAGAGCAGCAGGACCTGTGTCTGTGCCAGGGCCTCCAAGGGAGGAGCATGGCCATGTCGCATGGGGCACATCTCCTGCAGCGTGACACGGGGACCAAGTTCTTGCAGGCAGGCTGGTCCCTGTAGCTGAGGCTGCACCTCTCAGGTCTCGGACCCCATTGGGTGAGCCCATCGCTCTGGGACTGTCAGCAAGGTCATCAAGTTGCATTGATCTAAAGCTGGCTTTCCCACTGAGGAGTTGGGTTCATCCTGACTAACTTTAGATTACAGTTTACGCCTCAT
Organism: Nesoenas mayeri; assembly: GCF_963082525.1. Classification (NCBI taxonomy): domain Eukaryota; kingdom Metazoa; phylum Chordata; class Aves; order Columbiformes; family Columbidae; genus Nesoenas; species Nesoenas mayeri. Next base: position 127,636,269 of record NC_137543.1, read on the forward strand.
TGTGCCAAGGTCTGTATTGGACCAATTTATAGTGAGAAATGAGGTTGGCAAGATAACAGGGGCATCACAATTAGAGCTAATTAGCTCAGCAGGAAATCCATTTCCAGGCAGCTTTTGGCAAGAGGCAAGGTTGGCGGGATAACAAGCATAGAGTGTATTTTGATATAAGCACACTCCAGCTGCAAGGAAAAGTAAAATAACAGCTTGTCTCATCCTTATGCGGAGGCCTCACGTCAGGCTCCACCACGTAAGTCTTTTTGTTTGAGGCTTTGCAGCCTCCATGCTTGGAAAAGGTTCAGAGAACTTGTTCTTGCAAAGTCACCGTGGCTGCCAGAGGGCAGGGGTGGGCTGGAAGGTCTGCACAGCCCCCGCTCCCACCGCCAGATAGGAGTGTGCCCAGCACTGTGGTCCCCCTCCAATTTCAGGGGAGGTGAGGGATGCAGATCAGGATAGAAATCACTGAAGAGTAACTTGGTTTAATTGCAGGAGTTATCCATACTGTAAAATGTCTGGGGTATAGACACAGACAGACTACTGGAAGTATTTGTATTTGAGTGCTTTATTATATTGGAATTGCGGTGATATTATTAACATTTGTACAAATGCACAAAATTCCCGTCTCTTCTAGCTAGAAAGAGATGTAAAAATCTGACCTAGTTGAACAGTCTCAATGAACTCATTGTCCATTTGTAACAATAATGGGTTCACAATGCAACAAAAAGCTTAACATAAAAGTAAACATATTAAATGCTGCAGCAAGTATTTACACTTATGTACCCAAAAAAAAAAAAAATTATCTCCCTCCAGTAAGGAAGGTGGTTGCTTTACAGAATAAAACAAACAGACAAACAAACACAAAACCTTTGCATACAATAAAAACAACCTCAAGCCCAAAACTTACTGTGACAGCACCTTTTTTTTAATATAATATATATATTTATATATAAACGTCGATAGTTTAGGCTTACTCCAAGCAGTGCTAAAAGTTCCTTAAAACCAGGACAATAGTCTGAAGAAGCAATGTTTATCGATGAGTGCTACCCAGTGTTTGAATGGAGCTGCTACAGAGAGGGGTGCAGAGCTCATGGCCATGGGCTGGGAAACACTTGTGTCCCAGAGACAAAGTCCTTGGCAAAATTCTCAGTGGCAAAATAGTTTGTCTTGTGGAAGCATGGTAAAGGTTGTCTCTGACAGGGATCTCTTTGCAATTGCAGCTCTGAGGAGTGGGGAAAAAAATTATCTGGAATTTCCTAAATTCCAGCAAGGAAAACATTTCTCTTGAAATGCCCTATCAGCCTTCCCCCCTCCCTCACTTCCTCACGCTGCTGCATTTTCTGCAAAGCCAGAAGGAGCTTTCATTCTTTATTCAGAAGGCTGTTGCACAGATTTTTATTTGAGAGTTGTGTCTAAGTCTCACGGCATCAGGTGTCATGCTTCTACCGTGGTCTTCGGGAACAGTTCCACCAGGCGAAATTCACCATAACTAACATTTAATTTGCATAAATACAGAACTGGAGATCCTAAATCCCAGGTATTGATCTAAATATAGCGAGTTGCAATTATTGATTTCAGTCCAAGGAGAGCCTGGGAAAAGATCGGATTTCCACTTAGAGAATCAATCTTGTCTGTGAGTGTGTGTGAACACTGACATTTTTGGCCTCATGCAGTTTAGGATTTGCTATAAAGTAATTTTGAAAGCTATGGAAAACCAATAATGGTAAGCAATTTAGCTCTTAAGTATAAAGCCACTGATAAAACTGAGATAACTGTAAGCTCTGGGGGGAAAAAAAAAAGAGGTTATGGATGTAAACAGTCTCTTTTGTCTTTGCAGTAAGATGATTATTTCAGATGACGAAAAATTGAACTTTTTTTTTTGGTGTTCGGATCACTTGAGATTTTATTGCTTTTGTTTGTCCTTAGAAGTTTTTAGTCTCATTTCTTGTGACTTTTTTTTTTTTAAAGGTGCTGTCCCTAGTCAAGTTATAAGGCAACATATTTTATTGATTCAGAACTCTAACACATAGTATGGCCACTGTTATCACTGCAGCTTCGCAGCTACCGTGGGTTGGACAACAGTCAAAGTGCACGGCAATGCACAACAGAGCCAGTCTCCTGACCTGACGATATACAGGACACTTTGGTTCTCGGGATGAGAGATTACAAATGTAGCTTAAATGCTGCCTCACACACTTTGCATAATAAAACATTTATATGCTGTCATGAAGAGGATGTAAAGTCTAAGTCACACTGCGCACTGGCTGTTCTCAGCTTCTCTGTTCAGGCAGGTGTGAGAGACAAGTTGTAGATATGCCACCAGTGAAAGCATATAAATGTGTCTGGTGCAAACGTTTTACAAGAGTATTTATAAATGATTCAACAAGGGAGAGCAAGAAAGAGAGTGAGAGCTAAAGTGCAATTTTAAAATAATATAAATAATTGAAACGTAGAAATAAGATACTAATTAGTTGTAACTGGTCTTGTTTTATAGGCACAGTTTAGTTTTTATGTCTACAAATCAATCTTTTTCTCTTCTTCCCCCTCCAGTAATTTTCTCTGATCTATAATGGAGTTTCAATGGTCTAAATCCTAGGAACACTGCTTAGTAAGAGGACAGAAGAGGCAATGATAAGGCAGTATAGTGCAACTCACTATGTGATATTAGGAAAGAAGTAAGGATGGGGTTAGATCTTCCATGGTGATGTATAAAATCAGCCTTGAAAAAAAAAAAAGGAGAAAAATAAAAGACAGGCTTTCCAGTTATAAGTTGACCCATGCTTTCTAAAAAGAGAGAGCAAGTTTTCCAACACAAAGGGAACAACTGAAGGTTCATAATTTGTTCTGTTGTTAAAAAAGAAATTAAAAAAACACCCACACACACACACCAAAAAAAAAAAGAAAAAAAAAAAGCAGATGCTGCTTTAAGGAAAACATTTAATTCTAGGAATTTCTGTACAACTGACCTCGGCAAGCTTTTCCATCTTAGATGGATAACTTCTGCCTGAGACCCTGAAAGATTAAGATGCACACACACCTAAAGTAGTTTATTGCAAAACTAATATTGTAACTTAAAAAACCCAAACAGATTCTGTACAAGAATACTGTTAAAATGGAATGTGTTAAAATAACATTTATTAATAAATACTTTATAAAATTCTATGTGAATACTAAATTAATAGATTCCTGTTTTAAAATTGCTTTGGTCCTCATGAATTTTAATAAATTCACTCTATACGCTTTTTTTTTTAAAAAAAGGTATTAGCTGCTAAAAAAAGCACATTTTGCCTAAACTAAAAGGCTAGCTTTCAACACTAAATATTGTTGCTTAAAAAAATATGAATCCTCAAAAGTTGGGGATTTAGCAACAGTTATAGCTGGCTTGTTAGTGAATAGGACAGAGTCAGTTAACACACTGAATCCACACGCACTGAGGCACTGAACCATTGACTTTCCACTATTCAGAAGATGGGCAGCAGACATTTAGCTTTGTAGCAGGAATTAACTCCCAACAGCGTGAAATTCTCCATAAATCATCATCATCATTGTCCTTATAAAACACACCATGACAGCACACAAACTACTTGTCTCCCACAGGCAGCGTTACGAATATGGCTTGCACACATCGACTTGGGGAAGGGGGTGAAGGAACCAGATCACAGCATCATTTCTTTCCCATCAAAGTATTGTAGTTGTCCGTGGCTGAGATTTCCAACATGCTTCCGATGTCGTGTGATGAGAGATGCCGTCCATAGAAACGTCTCCTCCAAGCAAGGAGCCTGCTGGGGCTCGCTGCTGTGTTTAACAGCTCCTGGGGGAGCAGGCGAGGGATACGGTCCTGAACATCTGGAGGCAGAAGGACGGGGCACAGGCTGGATTTGCGGGGCAGGAGGAAAGTGGGGCGGTCTCCAGCAGCAGCTTGTGAAAAAGCAGGATTGTTCCTCGATGGAAAGATCCCGGGAAGTGCGTTTCGAGTGACATGCTTGGGAAGATGCTGCTGCCACAGATGGTGCAGCAGGACATCCTGGGGACAGAGGGACGGGGGCTTCTCCCGCAACCCAGGCTCAGGCAGCCACCAGCGCCCGGCTGGACCGGCAGCTTGAGGAAGGGCTGCGGGATCCCTGCCGTGGAAAACAAGAGCATTTTAACGTGGAAGCAAATCTGATGAATAATAATATAAGGTGCCTGGTACGGTTGGTCCTTTTACCGATGATATAGCTGACATAAAAATGCTGCGTGTTGTCTTGGCCTGTGAACCTGCGACAGAGTTACAAGAAGCAATAGCAAATAGCTTTTCATCCTTTACTTATTTCCACATCACTAGCGAGGATTATATCTAAAAGCCAATAGTATAGAGAGGAGACGTTTCATTGTAATTACACATTTAGGCCAACATGTGTGGTTGGCTTGCCTAGTTAGCATTAAAAAAAGAAAGAATTGAGCTATATATAATACAGATCAGTCAAACTGTCAAGTTGCTGAATTTAACAAAACTTAGGCAAGGTTTTTGTATTTTTTTTGCTTTTTTTTTTTCTTTCTAAGGTAGAGGCCTTCAGTTTAACAGCTAAATATTTTAATTGAGGAGACTGAATAAAACAAAGCTAAACCATAATTCTAGTGCAGTTTAGCTCAAATGGGTATTCTAATATTACCAACAACTTTGATTTTTTATTTTTTAATTCATTTAAGTGCTACCCATATAAAGGGAAGGTTGTTGTTTTGTTATTTTTTAATTAACCCTGCGATGGCATTTTCTTTTTCATGGTGAATGATGAAATTCAGACACAGGGGAAATGCTTATTTGGGTTTTTTTACATAGTGGATACTCAGCTGGACCATTTTGCTCGACTGCATATTTGAAAAAAGTTCCCTTGGGAGCTGTGATGAAGCAAAACCATTTGGCTACTACAACTGGAGGTTAAAAAAAATTACAGATTCAGTATTTAAAACACTTTAAAAGTATATGTTTGTCTAAAATATAATAGAAAATCATTTACATTTGTATTTTTTCATAATTTTTTTTTGGTTCTTAGACTATATAATCAAGTCAAGATTTACACTGTACATTAAAAATCTTCCTTTTTTTGAATGTATTTGCATAAATGGAAAGCAAACTGTTAAAGAATACTGATAAAAAGTTAGTTACTAAGATAGGAACTAATTTGGAAATGAATGATCCTCAGAATTTTGCTTTCCCTTCCAGGCGGGACCTGCTGCTTTTGGTGCCTCGTTTGGTGCCAGTCGTTTCACTTTCCCTTCTGCACAGAGAAGAGCTGCCCGGTTAAACTTCGCAACTCCTCTAAAACCCAAAGACACAGCCTTTGAGGAGAACTTCACTTCAGAACAAAGTCCGCTCAGGGCCAGAGGATTTGGCAGGAATAACGTGAATTAGCTTTTGCTATTAAAGCTGCAGCTCAAAATGCTCGAACGTTTACCCCCAGCTCAGAGCCTGCTTCCCGGGTCAGCAGCAGGAGGTTTTGTTGCTGACAGATTTGAGAGCAAAATCAGGTCTCAGTATACAGCAAGGCAGTGTAATTAACTGGCATCATCTCCATCTGATTTTCCCATTAATCAAGCGGTACCACTCAGGGATGCAAATCAGTTGCACTTAGGGGCAGGCCCAGAGTCGAAACAAAAACCTGAATTGTGGCATAAGGCTTTTTTTCCAGACCCTCTTTGTACGACTGAATTTTATCCAGAGTGCAATGGGATTTGCCATTCTTGCAGCACTTTTTAGCAGCTGCATGCCTTCCAAAAATTATTTAGCGTCCTAATGAGACAGTTCCTTACCCGCGGTAAACGAGCTTTAAGTGCCATCAAAGTCAGTGAAGCTACGCTGCTGTCTGCCAGCTCAGGATCGGTCTGTGGATGCTTAAAGGAATGCCTGCAGCGAGCAGGTCTTTCCCTGGGAATTAAAAATGGCATTTTTCCAACTGGTCAAAACCGTTACGCCGATTTACTTCTCATTTAGAGCTGTGAAACCTGAGGTTGTCAGCTTTTGGTGATAGAACAACATAACTGGGTCAGGGAACAGAACTTTTCTGAATTATTATATGCTACATGGATTTTATTTTTTTTTTTCTATGTTAATGACTGGCAGTGCAAAAGAATTGCTGTGATTCTCAGGTGTTGCTCGCTATGCCTGTATCACCCCACAGAAGCTTACAGGGGTGCTAGCATCAACACAGCTGGCTCTCACTCCTGCTTCACCTGGGACTGCGCTGCTTTCGCCTTTTGCTGTTTATTAAAAACACTAAATCAGGAGCATTTCTAGTTTTTTAAAAGCCGAACGCTCAGCACAGCGCAGCTGTTGGTGAAGAGCTAGCGAAAGCTACAGCCGCGCCGACAGCTTTGAGGTGGGCTTGAAGATTTTGTTTGTTCATCACCATTCTTTGAGAAAAAGAGAGGGAAGCGAGAAAGCCTTGGAATGAAAAAAAAAAAAGCAGGTAAAAATTAGCTGAAGGACGAAAAGGGTTTGGGAAGGGAAAAAGAAGATGTAAGAATAATTGGAGGAGAAAAAGGGCAGGCTAGGAAAGAGAGGAGAAGGGGGAGGGCTAGACAAAAGAGCATGTTATTTGGGCTTGATTTTGTCCTGATAGCCACATCCTATATAACCGCTTTGAAAGAGGCTCTGAATGCAAGACAGGGTCTGCTGATAGCACAATGCTAACTCATTTTTTATTATGCTGTCAGCAGATGCCCTCTCTATATATTTATAGCCTAATTACTCCTAGTTACCTACATATGACTCTGTTTAATACTTTTCATGCCTCACGTTGGCTAACAAGCTGCAGTTTAACACAACTCCATATTTCTGAGGCTTCAGGCTAGATTGGTGAGAAGGAAACATGACTATGTACAGAAACAGTTAGATTTATAAACAAGTAACTGGTACCAAAAAAACTGGAGAAAGCACCAAAGCATTTCTCAAGCTGATGATAGCATATTAATTGCATAACTCCCTTTTATGTAACTAAGTATAAAAGACATTTTAATAACTATAAAAATGAAAGCCAGAGTCTTTCAAGAACTGAGGAATCTTCCAGGCTTGAGTTAACAGTTGCAAATGTCCTTAGCACAGAGGACGCTTTGATACGCTACCACACCCCCCTCGCAGTTTCTGAGCAACCACTTTTAAAGGATGGGGTTGATGTCTGTTCTGTGGCTGGCGAGCTGGGTGAGAGTGGAGCTTCCCACGACGTCGCTGACCGAGGAGGAGGTCGTGATGGTGTTGTGCTGGATGACTTGCTGCTGGGAGCAAGCTGGGACCGGGCTCGCAGGAGGACTGCTCTCGGGACCTGGGAAAGGGGTGAGGGCACAGAGACAACACACATTCAATTATCCGTCCGAGTAACGAGCCCAGGTTGGGTGACACTCCTGGAAAACAGATGTACTAGTATGGCAGCAATACTAACAACCTGAGTCATGCACCAAGTCCCAGGATTTCAGAATACACAGTTATCCAGTGCTCTTTGTCTTCTGATCTTTTCCAGTTTTGTTTTCTTTTGTTTTGTTTTTCACCTTTTTTTTTTTTCCTTCTCAGGAAGCTTCTTTGACATCAACCTGACTGGGACCTTGAAAGAAGTCCAAGACCTTAATGTGTACGAAACCAATGTCAGGATAAAAAGCCTGATATCTAAAGGTCTATAAAATCAGTTCGGATGCTTAAATGCTTTATTCACTCCAGCAGGAATCAAAATTAGAGTGCGGTGCACTGCAGCACAGAAAATCTAATTCAAGCAACAGTTGATAGGCATGTAACGCAATTATGTATTTTTTCTTTGAGTACGGTTAAAGAGCCAGATGCATAGTGATGCAGAGAAGACAGAAAAGGGCTCTATTTTAGGAGAATGCTGCAATCTAGCAAATATTAACCCTGAGGCTCTTCTGCGCTGCTGTAGAACCAAGTAAAGAATTTGTCCCTAAATTACCACACTCATAAAATGCATCAACTAGACAGAATCGATTTGATGTCTCCATTAGATGAGATTTTTTGAAAAAAAATTAAAGACAAGAGTTATAAAAGAGTTGACAAACCTTGAAAACCTGCACCACGCCTGGTCTGCACCACTGTCAGAGCAGTACCATTTTTGCCGGAGAGGACTGTAATGTTTTCCTTTATAACTTTCCTTTAGAGAGTTATTTTAAGGTGCTGGCAGCACTGCACCCAGGAGGACTCTTGCAGGTTTGGAGCTGTGAGTTCAAGCAGGATCCTCCACAGGGGGTGAGCATCCATCCGTGTGCCTCTCCTGGCTGTAGTGAGAGCAGGGGAAGCTCTGACACAGCTCTGCTGTGTGGGATGCAAACCTGGGCTTTTTTCGATTTTCAGCAGGGCTGGATAAATAAGGGCAGGAGATCGGATGGCTTGGATGATGTTTGAGAAGACAGGTTCAAGTGAAAATATGACACAGAAGGGGATCTGGAGGGAAGAACTGGAAACTTTGCTTTCGTGTGAGGAGTGTAGAGGCTGCAAACATACCAGCTACTTACTTAGATATCCTTGCGATTCTTTCTGCATAGCTGTTATCGGACAGTCTTTATGCGTTAACAATAACTGTTTCAGCTGTGCTACCTCATTTTTCAGCATGGAAACCTCATTCTAGAAAAGAAAGAGAGGGTTTGGTTTGCCACAAAGCTTAAACCAGGCTCTTCCACAAAGTTTAAACCCAAGACAGACCCTGCTCCACAACTTCAGAAGAATGGCAAAAATGGCACTCAGTGCTCTTGTGTTGGGTTTGTATTAACATTTGACCGTGACATTACAACTTCTTCTGAAGGCAATTTGGCTTCCAAATTTGATGACATAAACTGACAACTGAACTAACCCTTCACATCACCAGAGATACTTCAAGCAGTGTTTTAACCCGCTTCGGAAATATTCTGGCTGTCTGCACTGGGACGGGGGGACCAGACCTGCGGGGGGGAAATAGTAGCCTGCCATGCTGGGCAGCGTGGTGGCAGGGCTGCTGTCACCTACAGTGTGCCACCTACTGATACTTAAAATTTTATGGTATCACTACGGCTCCGCTGTGGCCAGTGCCTGGGGGCTGCTCACACCTCTGTGTTTCGGAGGAGTATTTCTGGGGGGAGTGTCATTATGCCAATAGTCTTTCTGCTCTTGGCAGCACAAAGGCACACCTGTGGATGGGGCAGAAGTACTGTGTCTATCATAAGAAGGGCACCACCACAAGAAGGTCTTTCATTATATTAATTCAGGGTGCTTTCATCCATCCACTTCATTCTTTTCCTTACTGGCCAGCTGATCTATTTACACTCCTATCTCACTGGCTTTGAATGAGGGTTTAGCTACATTCCCTGCTCTGCAGAAGTCTTTTCCAGCCAAGTTAATGGCACTTCCAAAAAAAACCCAAACAAAACCAAAAAAGCGGTGACAAGAAAAGAAAATAAATACAACCCCATCTAGAGAAGGCTTCTAAATCCCAAGACAGCTTTTTCCTGGCTTATCCTGCTAAAATGCAATTATTTCTCTAATTGAGGCACACACATCTTGATGAATCGACTTTGATTATGCCCACGGTGCCGCTAGGAGCCGGCTGTGCCGTGGAGCCCCAAAGGCGGCGAGGGCCCTTCGGCGCCGCCAGCCCCTTCGAGCACAAAGAGCCCCTCTGTGTCCTCGGGGGTGCAGACAGTGGCTCGCACCTGAAGCTGCATGTTTGTCTGGGTGAGCTCTTCTGCTTTCTTTTCCAGTGACATCACCCAGACCTTCCTCTTCTGTCTGCAGCGTGTGGCGGCGGCTCGGTTCCTTTCCAGAAATTTCCGCCTCCTCTCATCCGGGTCTTCGTCCACCACCCTCCTCCGGCGACCTCCGGTCGGCTGCGGCGGCTGTATTGTCTGCGTGGGCTGCATCTGCTGCGCCGCCGGTGAAACCTGCTGGGGGAGAAGAGGTTTGGCATGGGATGCTGAAGGGGGTGAAGTTATGGAGGGGGATCCTGAAAGGGGAAGGGAAATCTCACACGCTTGTCCTGCTCCCCAGCAAGGTCTGCAACAGGCGCACGTTGAAAGGCTGCACCAGATGCCACTGAAATTAGCTGCTGGCAAATCCTTAACATTGGTCAAAGGGGAGACTTTTTTGAAACGACCCCCTGAAAATTAGTAGGGAAGATATTTTTCCCCTTACAGTTAGTTACTAAAAACACTCACTTAGGTACTTTCTCTGCCACCATCTATTTCAAACCTGAAATTTCAAGTTTCTCCCAGCAACAGTTTCAATCAAAGCAGAGGACTGCAGTGCCCTTACATCTGTTCCAATTTCCACCAAAATTTTAGGACATTTCTATTTCACAGGCTCCCCATCTCCATTGCACACTTTAGCACCTCTGGAGACGGAAGCAGCAGCACTCTTTGCACCTGAGTGGAACTGGGAAGTCGCAGGCTGGGATCACGCAAGGCTAGCAGACCTCAAGGCCCCTCAGTTGGGGGCAAAAGAAAGGATTTAAGTACCTGAACTCAAATTTACATTTTGGTATCCCTGCACTGCATGGAGAAGGGACATTCCCCTTATCATGTGTTTCCATTTGACCCCTGTATGCTATACTTCTTTTTACTCAGCAGCCTGGCTTTGACAGTAAAGGCACACCACATCCAGCCCTGATGCTACGAAACTATGGAAAAATATGTATTTATACTTTCTCAAGTGCAGGAGAGCATTGATCCTCCTCCTGAGAGTAACTGGCCCACGCCATTACAGAAAAGGCACGTGGTGGGGGCAGCCCCACATAGTCCGTGCTCCAGCTTCTGGGAAGATGAAACACATGCCCATGTCCCTGTCAGGAACCAGCATCAGACTTTAAATCCAGCTGCCTGAGAACAGCCAGCTTTTGGATTGCTTTGCTGCCTCTCCATGGAACCTGGGCCATGGGGTCTGGATTGCACTGGGGGCTCTGGAGCCCAGCCCAGGGGTCCCATGCTGGCGCCCCACAGGAGCCGCTGGCGCTGCTCCCGTCGCTGCCGCTCCTCATGCTGCAGCTGCCCTGGCACCATCTGGAACAGTCTGGAAACCTGAATTGTTGACTCAAAATTAACCCTCTTGTTCTGGCAAAGGCCCAAACCTCCAAGGTGCTTCCTTTTGACTCCAGGGAGTAGACGTACTCAGCGCTTTGTCAGGCTGAGCCCTGAATTTCAATTGCCGTAATTAACATGTGTTTGCCTAACACCTCTGTCTGTCTCAATTAAAATGATACTATCGTCTTGCAAGGTCGCTTTTCTGTCTAGAATCTTGCCACAAACTGTGAAGAGTTCGCACCCTTCCCCAGCTGACTTGTGTCAATTAAAGTGGCAATTTTATGTGTAATTATTCTGTGCATCTGATAGCACTTTTTGCAGAAAGCTGAATTTATTCCCAGCTTTATGTTGCACAGTCAGGGAATTGCTCTTGCAGGAGCAGAAGTTTATTTAAAAAAAAAAAATCTAAAAAGAAATAAAATGAAATAAGCCACCCTGTACATCCTGATGATGTTTTGAAATTTCAGCTTGTATTCAGTCCCTATGCTCACTGATAAAATCTCCAGTCCTCTGTCCACACCCGGGATTGGAGCCCCAGGGCTATGGCAGCTGCAGTGGCTGCAGCCACCAGCACTGGGCAGGACCAGTGGCCTCTGTCCTTGTCCTCACCAGCATCCCTGGGCTGCTGCTGGAGATCGCTGCCGAGGGATGCCATCTGCTCCCTGTCTACCGAGGCTGGGCACGCCACCTCTTTAGCAATATGTCTAAGTGCAGAGGCCTCAGAGATCCCTTTTAACGTCAACATCTCACCAAAGGCATTTCTTTTTCTCACATAGAACACCTTTCAGGACTTCAGAGATCTGTTATTTATGTTTCTGGGCACCAAACACTTTCCTTATCCCATTTCTCTCCTTTTTCATTTAGCTTTAAAAATACTTAACTCTTTCAGTGGAATTTGCTACACAGGCAGGAAAAGGTAACTATGTGGTTTTTTGTTGTTTTTTTTTTTCTTCTTTGCCCTCATATGGTCATTTTCTCCTTAATAACTAGTGAATCATTTTGGTTTCAGAATGTACCACTCAGTCTTCAGGCAGCTAGAGTGCATTTTCAGAATAAGAAAATCTTCTCTCCATCTTTGGCAGATATTAATTATAAAGGTTGCCATTACATCACTAATAATGTCACGTGGGATAATTAACTGACTCTTACTAGATAGCTCTTAACCCTGAAATCTTTTAGGCTCTTAGTAAATGTCTAAACATCATTCTCTAGCAGTATTTCCCTGCTCTGCCTATGGACATCTGTGCATATATTAAAACTGAGTGAGGGGTTTGTTGTTTTAGAGGATGCTAATCACATATCCATAATCAAGACAAATGTAGGACAGCTAACATAATGAAACAACATCCATACCTCTACTCTGTTTAACCTATCACTCTGGCAAGTTCAATATGAAGAAACCTTCATGGGATCAACACAAGAATAATAGTATCATTTTTGTAGTAGCTCAGACAACAAAGCTATAACTTGATAAAATATCTCTTTCTCAGAAAGATACCTATCAGAAGGTGATTTATGTTTTTACCCTTGATCTGATATATCTCTCTGTTCTTTGCAGCTTACCACAAAGCTAATACCTGTTCATTCATTCAATGAAAGTGTAAGTCCCTACGCTCCCATGTATCAAAATGGCAGCCGAAAAGCATGAAAAGAATTCTGACGTTAGAGAAGGGTGTGGTGTAGACTAATGAATAAGGAGGTTAATAATTAGTAAAATGCACCATAAAATTAACGTCTACTGGAGCAACCTAACCTCCAAAGAGGCCATTACCATGGGGACCGTGGATAAGCTTAGAAAGTAATAACCATTTGGTTACTACTCACTAATACCTTATCTTTCCCCAATTAATGCACCAATTCAGAAGTCACTATTGCCTTCGCACCATGGGAGCAGATGCAAGAGCTGTGCTGTCCCGGGGAAGCTGCTGACCCTAGGAGTCCTAGTTTGACTCATCAGCCATCACCTTCCATTCCCAACCTCTTGGTGACACACCTATGGAAAGCTAAAGACGTGCTTGATCCCTGATGGGGGCCATTGCCTCCAGTGACACACTATGCATGGCAAAGCTCATCTGCCTGCACAGGCCCAGCTCCAGAGACTCTGTGGTGCTGGGACACAGGGTGAATCTGACATATAACTTCATGGCTGCCAGTCAGCCCACCTACCTTGGTGCCCATATCTCTTCTTGCCTGCTTGCAAGGCTTTCGGGAAGCCTAGCTAGCAAGGAATACAAAGTGCAAGAACTCTAGGCTGTCCTAACTGGAGTGAGCATAAGAAAGGCAGGGAACTGCTTGAGTGGGCCCACAGGAGGGCCATGAAGATTATTAGGGGACTGAAGAACCTCCTGTATAAGGACAAACTGAGAGAGTTGGAGTTGTTTAGCCAAGAGAAAGCACTGGCTCCAGGGACACCTTATAGCAGCCTTCCAGTACTTAAAGGGGTCCTACAGAAAAGATAGGGAGGGACTCTTTATCAGGGAGTGTAGTGACAGCATGAGGAGTAATGGTTTTAAACTGAAGGATGGTAGATTTAGATTAGATACTGGGAAGAAATTCTTTATGGTGAGGGTGGTTAGACACCAGAACAGGCTGCCCAGAGAAGCTGTGGATGCCTCATCACTGGAAGTGCTCAAGGCCAGCCAGGATGAGGCTTTGAACAACCTGGTACAGAGGAAGGTGTCTATTGTTCATGGCAGAGGGGTTGGAACTAGATGATCTTTAAGTTCCCTTCTGACCCAATGCATTCAGTCATTCTATGACTCAACACCAGCTTAAGCAGCACATAAGTTAAGAGGAAGGGGCAGCTGTAGCATACTGGCTCATTGGCCTGATCCTTAAAACTGGGAGGTTTGTTTTGTCTTGTAGCCGTGTTTTCTCCTCGCCTATTGAAAATGTTAATATGGACGTTTTAAGCAGTTCTCCATATGTGATATCTGACTCTCTTACATGCTTACATGTTTATCCTCTCTACCCCTTGTTGAGGTGTCAGTACTATAACCTTTGTTTTAAAAGCCTCAGAGAAGTTAAATGACTTCCTCTATCTCATCCATGGAGTCCTCAGTCTGCTAAGCACAACTTCATCCTTACTCTCTCATGGATATCCAAGACAGCCATCAGGTTACTTTTGGTTTCTCTGTTATGAGATAATGTCTTTTTTATTGGAGTTTTAAACAACTCAGAGGAAAATAACTCATTAACAGATGGGAAAATAATTGAATTCACAAAGTAAAAACTGAACTAAACTTAGGAAAGCTCTGGACATCTTCTCACAGGGGAGTCTGCTGCTCTCTTATTTACGCTGTTTCGTTAAAGCTGACAATTCATTTTACATTAGCAAATGCTTTAGGGAAATCCCATGTGCTTGCAGCCTCTGCAATAATAAAGCTAAATGTTAGTAAATAGTTAATGTTGTGGAACACTAGGATGTCAGCCAAATCCTCTCATTTTCTTTAATGTTTTCTAAGAGCTGGTCTGAAAGGTATTTGCAAGCAACACAATACTTTTCACAGGTTGAACTTCTTATGGCTGGCACTCCTCTTTGTCCTCATTCTATTCACTGCCCACTTGTCCTCCTTAAATTTGCTCCCCTGACCTGACATGTTATAGTCATATCCCCCAGAGCTTTATTATTCTTGTGTGATCCTGATTCAGAAGCCTATAATCTTAACACATTAATAGAATTCCTCTTAAAAATGACTCTGCTAACGTTTGTGTTCACTAGTTCAAGAAACATTCCGTTCAGGTACTGAATTATCCAAATTGCTCACGCCAATATACCTGGTCCAAAAACTGAGACCTCCATCTCATTCAGTGGAGACCATCACTGAGTTCGCATCACCTGAATCCAATTTTAAATTGCCTTCCAGGTTTAAACCTCTCTCCTTGGACTGGCTTCACCATCTGTTTCTCCTGACACAACATCCACCTACTATTGCCTGTGCTCTCAGCTAATCTTGGCTTTCTCTCATACTCTGTAGCTGGGGACTGCTATCCCCTCCACAGGGTCTGGATCCTTTCTTCTTGTCCTCTAAGCCGGTATATCTGACCTTAGACCAACCTCTACTACCTCCAGCCTTGGCAGGAAATAAATAGCTCATTAGGTTCTGTGAGGTTAATTACTTATACACACACAGTTCTTGCTTTGAGTATGCACATGAAGTGCCATTTTACTTCACTAAAGATTATACTATGTATTTCTGCAGGTAGAACACATACAGCTCTTCAACTCTTGGCCTGAGAAGTTTAGGATAAAGCACATTAAGCAACGTATATAATATGCTAATCTCCATAATATATCTCGTCCATAAAAGTATACGTGGCAATTTGCAGAGCTCAGAGCTCTGAAAAACCTTGGAGCTTCTTACAAAGTAAGATATTACAAATGTCTGGCAAATTAAGCAACAAAACAAGTTGTTGCTTCACTCTGTTTTCTGAATAAGTTTGTGTTTCTCCACCACTGGTAGCAGACATTTATGAGTGGCCTAAGGGGCTTGTACTTAACAAGACATGCATGCAAGAAGAAACAATACAGGGGTCAGGCTTTAACTCTATGTAACAGCAAAATTCAGTGACACAGCATGGCATGGAGGTCTACCTGTGCTTGTCCGCCAGAGTGCAGCGGAGGGTGCGGCGAGGTCTGGTGATGTGCCGGGTGCGTGTGGAGGTGCGAGTGGGAGTGGTGGTGGGGATGATTCTGCTGGTGGTGAGGCTGAGGATGAGGATGGTGCGCTGGATGCTGGTGCTGATGTGGGTACGAGTGATGAGGTGGCAGTGTCTGGTGCTGATGAGGATGTGAGTGCATGTGGTGGTGTGGCGCCTGGTCCTGCCGTGAGCTCATCATTTCCATCATGTGGCCCATGGTGTTCATGTTCCCGTTCGACATGGCGGCAGGATGATGAGTCAGTGCTGCCTTCAGTCTCTGGAACAGAACAAGGCAGAAAATTCAACATTCATACATGATGATCTCAGCAATCAGAATAAGATTTCTGCTGTTGTAGAAATGGTGCCTTGTCCTGTGTTTTGAGATTTATTTAGTTCTTGCTTGCTGTTCCCTTGATAAAAGACATCTTATTTCAGTTTGAGAAAGAACATATTCTTGGGCTCTAATCTAGTTTTCCACTGTAAGTATGTAAAGATATAAACATGTGAACTGAAATTTAACAGTTACATATTTCCTACTCTACTGCTGAGGAAAAATAACTGGCAGTCATCCTTTTCGGTTTGGCCAGCTCAGTAGTGTTAGCTTCATCAAGCTTGTATTCTTGCAACTTTTAAAAATGAATGTCTGATTAAAATAAACATGAAACAAAGTTTCTTTCTTGTTTTTACTACAGATATTATTTAAAAGACTTTTTGATAAATATATCGCATTGTTATGTTTTCCAAATTCAGGCTTGAAAATACGTTGCAGTTGCACTAGCATCCAATCTGTTCTTTCATCAGAAAGATGGGAAAATAATGAAGGTGATCTCAAACTGACCCTCTTTCTTTGCTGAAAGTACAAATGTCTGCTGCGTTGTTATCACATGATAATCCCTCTGTTTTGTTCTCCTCACGTTTTGCACTGTCACTAGATTGGGCCCTGGTGTCCTGTCAAGGGCAAAACTCTCTTTAATATTAATGGCATTTGTTCACTTTTACCTGAACACCACCAAAGACAGAGTCTGACAGATGTCAGCTAGGAGAAGAGCTCCTTCCAAACCCACAGAAACCTCCTTTGCAACCATGGGTTCTGCATCTTGCTCAGTGTACAACATTCTTTACAGGAAGCCACTCAAGACCTCTTCACCTCTTTACATTTCTGAAGAAGTCGACGTAAGCTTGGTGTACTCTCAATAATGCAAGTAATTAGCAGAAAATGGAAGAAAGGAGGTCCACAGTATCACTTGATGCCAGACTAGCATGATCTGAATAACACATAACTAGCTCATAATTAATTATCCAGCCAGAGGATATAACGAATAGCAGATAGCTCATCAGTAAGAGAGGCCACCTATAGGACAGCCAGCAAGAAACAGCAGTGGTAGGAGGAGCAGAGGTCTGCCTTTCCCCATAGCAGTATCTGTGGGTCACAGATGACAGTCAGAAGATCCTACAAGCCAACGTGGCTAAAATCCGCCAGCAGAGTTTTGTCTTTAAAGCAAAGAGAGTGACTGCCAGGACACTGGGAACCTATACACTGGAATTTCAATATACTTTGTATTGAAATAACATCTGTCTGTGCAAGGCCACAGGTAAAGGCTCCTATGTTCAAAGCTGCTACTTTGTTGTGTTCGTGCACTGGGGAGTGAAGACAAAAACAGTTCTTAAGGAGAAAAAATAAAAAACAAAACAACAACCAACAACAACACCAAAAAAGGCAAAGTTGTGGAAGGCAAAAAAAATAACAGGCTCAATTCAAAGTACCATATTCAAATTTTTGTATCCCACATGTTATTGCAGACTTCAAGAAAGTCATTCCACTGAAACACACTAACAGATCCATTATTCCAAATTTGATGGCTTAGTTCACTAATGATCAGATGGCTGAACAAGACTTATTTTTTTTTTAACGACACATTTGCAAAACACATAAGAGCCTCAATTTGCCTGAAGGAAAACTAGACTGATGACTTTTAAGAAGTTTCTTTAAGAAAGCCTATCAAACCACGACTGCACTACAGCATGTATCACAACCTGATGAGCTTCTCAAAAAGACTGAGGCAAGTATGGCAGCGAGGTTAAACGCCTCCTTCCCTATCTCTAAGGTCAGAACGGAGCTCAATCTAATATCAGTAGCAATATCCATCCTAGATATAAAACAGAGGATTTGAGCAGCTGCTGTCCCTAACTTTTCTGACTTTAAGTGCCACCCTGGTTGCTCAAGTAGCTCTTCACAATGCTCAGAATTACTGGTGTTACCCAGGAGTGTATTAGGAAAAATAGGGAAAACAACACAAGTGGTTAGGCACGTCATTCTTCAAAACTCTCTAAGACCTTTTTTGAGGGGCTGAGCCACCACGCAGGTCTAAGCCAAAGCACCAACAAAACCTGTCACAACTTTGTCTGAATCAAAATGCAAAAAAAACCCAAACTCTTATTAGCCAGCAGTTTTATCAGTGATGAATACTCAACAAAATATACCAATGCTATATTTGTCAAAGAGATCTGAAACTGAACTACAGCACGTCTTATTCTAAACTGCAGACTTTCAAAGTCAAAAAGAAAAAAAAAAAAGGGAAAAACTGAATCTGCGAATAAACATTATTTTTTTTCAGCTGTAAAAACTGCGGCTTATTAGCGTGGCAAGACTTCAAGGAGAATAAATTATTTTGTTTTCTTTCCATAGCCCCTTCTACCACATCCATTTATTTGAGATAGCAAATCAAGAGAGACAGTGAGAGGTCTGATGTGCAGCTGGTTTCAGTCAATAGGGGTCATTTCTATTTGGTCTGTGTATTTTACAAGCTCCTTGTTCACTGTTCCCAAAGGGAGGGTGGGCCAGCTGCCCTGGATCCCAGTCCTGGTAAGAAACCAGCTCTACCTCATCCTGTCCCAGCACGGCCACAGCCATCCCCCAGCCCTCGCCTCCCTTTAGCTCCGTGCTTGGATCTGCCTGCACACTGATCTTTCATTAACTTTCACTGCTGCCCACCAGAAACATTTGAGGAACGATAAACGTGTTTGTTTTTTGGGGTTTTTTTGTGTGTTGTGGGTTTTTTTTTATTTTTTTTTTTAATTTGGTCTTCAGTGAGATCAGTTGTTTTGGGTGTTTTAGTTAGAGCACAGGGGAGGAGGGGCAATCACCAGAATGTGGTGAAGTCTTTGCATTGAGTATGTGTAGAGCTGGGAGGGCAGGCTGCATTTTTGTTATCATTCTTTTTACGTGTGCTAATTGCAAACAGCTGTTTTAGTTTAGCATCAAATAAAATCTGATGGCATCAAAATTGAGCTTGCTGGACTGACCATGTTAGCAAATCACATCTAGAATGAAACGATAAGCCAGGACCCGATCCTGCGGCCATTCAGACTTTCAGGAACTGTGTGACTGACTTCACCAGAGCCTGCAGGTACCTGGCAGTTTGCAAACTGGGGCTGGAACAGAGGGCTCTCTGCTCAGATCTGCTCTCACCAAAAGCTGAAATTTCTGCTGACTTCAGTGGCAGTGGTCTTTTAGGGCACAATTCCTCTTAATTGAAAAAAAGAATCAAATTTAAAGAAAATAAAAAACCAAAACAAAACAAAAAAACCCCACTAACCTCAAGCCAAGAGGAAATGCAGGTGCTCACCTTACCTGGCTTCTGGCCCTTACTGATTACTTTTATTATTTCATCAAAGTAACATAGTGACCAAGAGCAGTCACAGCTGATTTCCACTTGATTATGACACTTCCATTAATGGCTGTCACTGACACATACACGAGAAATGATTTCAGAGAACAGCCTGCTTTGCCTCTGATCGAGTGAATAAAGAAAATTCCCTTTTGATCCTACAGGAAACCAGAAGCACATAAACTCCTATATTTGATGCTTAGGAGGAAATAGAAACAGTGGATATTAGTGCTCCACAGGTGTGAGCATTGTGTTCACTCTGCTGTTGCTCATGGCAATGCCCCTGACACACGTACTCTGAAGCCACCTCACCAAACATAATATGAAGTTAACAACTCCAAGAAATTGTCATTAATTGTCATTGTACCTGGAATATTGGGGGGTGGGGGGTGTTGTTGGTTTGTTTTTGAAACAGACAGTTTTCACAGTGTTTCCTCTATCTAAAGCCTGGCATCATGGTGCAGTGAAATGCTTGATGTTTCTTTATATCAACATAGATGATAATTTATTCACTGAACATCTTTGGGTAAACCCTAAGTCTGCCAAAAATGGGCTGCAAGCATTTGGGATCACAAATGAAAAATATCAGCTTCCCCAACACTTCTGCAGTTCAGGATCTTGCTGTTTTCTCATTTTTCTCTATCATGACATGTATTCCAAGGTTGCCTTGTTTTTTGCTCCCCTTTTCTTTCTCCAAAATGGCTATTGAAAAATAGCCAGCATTTTTTTTCAGTTTCTTAGGAAGCAAAAAATAAAAGATAAAACTGTAGATTTGGAGGTTGCTTTTCCCACAACTAAAAACTCAAATAATTTTAGGGTTTTCATATGTGTATAAATATTTATAATATCTATAGCATGTTGTATTTATAGCACAACAGGCTCTACATTTTATATTATATGCCATAATCCATATATGACTATTAACTGCAACTTTCTCTTATTTATTTCTCAGTATAGAAATGACAAAAAACCCTCCAGTTTTACAGATGTAGTTACCTGAATGGTCTGTGTTTGCATCAAACAATAAGCTATTATATCATCCAGATGAATTTTAGATTGGGACAGTTATGGGAGTCCTGGTTTTGAATAGGACTGAATTGTTCTGAATAACTGAAAAATTGTTCCGAGTGCATAGAAAAACCTCTTCCCTTTCTGGTCTGCATGCCTCTAAATCCCTCTAAATTGGAGAAGAGACAGGACCAGCTGTAGTATCAGCTTAATGTCTGCTATATTCTTATCAGGAGATTATTTCAGACTCCTCTAGGCAGAAGGAATATGATCTCACAGATATTTTCTTGCACTAGTGACTGTGATTCTAGTCCCTATTGCACAGGGGTGTAATAAGTTCCCCACAGGGGAGAGAAGAGGCTAGAGAGGGTTGGGAAATCAGAAAAAAAATACAGACATCAAGCATCCCCACTCATCTACAATTAGGTAGCAATCTCAGGGTAAAAACCTTGATTAGCCGAACTTCATGGCAAGCACACCACTGACTTCGGTGGCACTAATATTTTCTCATCTGCAATCGTCAAGTTCTCTTTTTCGCTCGTGCTTTTCTAAGCATCATATCCAAGGTGAATACACGGAGTTAATCTGATGACAACTAAAGCTGAGAACAGAACTTCAGCCAGCGTATTTCAGAGCGTCACACTGAATTTTTATCCTTTCCTCCAGCTACAAGTGCGATGAGACAACTTAAGCATAAATGTCATTCTGGTCTTTTATAGTTGACTGCTTACAAGCATTTTACAGTGTAAATAACAGAAACCACTCTTCGCAAATGTTCCACTCACATTCATGAAAGCAAATTGGAGGCGATTCATCTCCACCCAGTAAGTGAACAGCAGATACTTACGAGCACATTTCAGAGACTGGTGATTAGAAAGCCTCTGATGCCACATTAAATACTTGCCCCTACGTTTCTTGTGCAGTAAAATACAGCCCTGTGTATGGACTGAAGGAGGAGTGAGAGGTGTGTGAAGGACATGAAATCCAGAACCGAAGTGACACATTACACTAATGTAAAGAGAAAAGGGGGATGTATTTAATTCACAGCTCGCCAATAAACAGCGCCAAACTGCTAATCTTCTAATTATTCTCAGGCTGTTTGGCAAATCTGAATTATACTTTTCCCTTCCTTTGTGCTTTCTTCCCTACTTAGTTGGATTTTGTAACAACACAAACAATGGATCACCATCCAGCCTTCAGCTCTGCTTAGCCTCTAATAAAAACAACAAATTTGCTCCCTTGTCCTTCCAAATGCAAACTGAATTAAACTTCAGCAGAAAGCAGCGAGAATCAACTGCAAACAATCAAAGCAGCAATAAAACTAATAGACACCATGCTGCTCAAGGACGGGTCAGCTGCAAAAGCTGCTCCAGTGTCCCTGAACTCGGGGCACGCAGGAGCTCCAAGCAGCACAGCCAGGCTTGGTGGTGACATCAGTCTGAGTGACACCTCGCCGGAAGACTGCCAGCTTTAGGTAACACAATGCAAGTCCCAGCCAGGGTGGCCCAAGGGTACTCGGCCAGAATTGCCGTCTTCTGGTGACAGCATTTCATTGAGAATGGCCACAGATCCAGGGACAACAGAAAACACGATGGAGTTTACATCTCATCGCCACCCTGTAATTTCCGTCTGTTTCTTTCAAGCACCTTGTGAAGGAGACAAGTGTCACTGTCCTTGTCAATGCACCACCTTCTTGAGGACGAGAAATAGAAAAATATTGTGTTCGCCGTTCCTATTCTACACACATTTTTAATGAACAAGTCAATTATAATCAAGGCAGAAAATACAGTAAAATTATAGTTTGTACTTCTCACTGTATACTATTTCTTGCATGAATCATTTCTCAATGCAGTGTTAAACAACTGGATTTGATTTGCACAGGAGTCAGGAAATGTAAAGTTAAAAAAATCAGATCCCTAATTCCCACCAAGTCTAAGTCAATCCCTGCATGTGTATCCATGACAAGGGATATTTAATTATGTAATCACACAACAGACAGCAAAGTGATTTATTACTGGCAAATGGTGTTATATAATTTCAACATACAATACCAATGGAAGGATCCAAAAAATACAAGCAACTTCTGTCTAATTTCCCCTCTGTGTGCCAGAGTCCAAAAGCAAAGTTGCTACTTAGCTGCTACCTACCCCTGGAGGGGCAGGTTTCTGACAACAAAATGCTTGACATTTGGGGGATTAAGTGCCTGTGCTTGCTATCAGTAGGCAGGCACATATCTAATTGCCGTCCTAATTCTCCAAATAGACAGTTTTTGCTTAATTACTCTGCCAGATTCATCTATGGGATATTCCCATGCATGCTAGGTTATCACTTCGGAAAACACAAAAAATGGAGGCGTCAATAAAATCACTCAATGTTAACAGCACCCTGCAAGGAAGTGGGAAAACTTGGACTCATGGGGACCTGAGTCTGTACTGTCTGTCTGACAGATCTGTTCTCTAACTCCTGTATTAGAGCTTATTCCTACACCAAGAAACCACAGGCGTTCTTCACATTGGACATAAAACACTCTGGCAAAGGGGCTGGAGCTCAGCTCTTCCTCACTCCAACAAGCAAATGCCGTGACAAATGCCCCCATCATCTAGTGCAATGCAAGTGGCAAGTACTTGTTCAACAGTTGCATTGGTATATATATATATATCTAGCCTGAGCCCACAATGAGCATTTATGAATGTATTTAATAGGAAAAGTGGGAATTAATTTCAGAGGAAGTTTGGGGAATTTCCTATGCAAGCCAGATATGGAGCAAATCTTCAGATCAGAGCACTCTGGAAAGAACACTGTGGGTTTTCATATTTTAATCTAGAATCAAAGATCAGACAAAATTAGCACCACAAAAATGTATCTCTGCAGAAGACTGCTCTGGAGCCTCAAGACCCCTTATAGAGTGATCTCAGTTTCTTGCTGAGGATGCAAGCTTGTTGCTTTCTTTTTCCCTCTCATGAGCAGAATATACACACCAAGAACATGAGAAAGGCAGGTTTGAAGTCTTTCTCTGTCGGAAGATTTCTGAACTTTCATTGCCCACCTCTTGCTAAGGTTCATTATGATTAAGTCATTCTTATTCAAAGAA
This sequence comes from Nesoenas mayeri, assembly GCF_963082525.1. Taxonomy (NCBI): domain Eukaryota; kingdom Metazoa; phylum Chordata; class Aves; order Columbiformes; family Columbidae; genus Nesoenas; species Nesoenas mayeri. The sequence goes on from NC_137543.1 coordinate 127,659,693, forward strand.
AAATGCCATCCAAGTATATAAAATTTTAGTGTTTTGGGTTTTTTTCCTTTACTGGTGTGATTTTTAATACTCGTTTTTCCTGGATTAAACCCAGCACATTTAAAGGGCTACTAGCAAGCCAGAAATGAGATACATGTGCACTTAAAAGCACTTCAATTTCATCCCAGATGTGCAGTGCTTAAGGGTGTATACACACACACACACACACACACACACACACACACACACACACACACACACTGACTGTGTAGAGGATACAGTCTGATCTGTAGATTTTGTTTCAAGACTATACCAACCAGACTCTGAAACATAAAACCGAAGTCCTGACCACTTACAGCCATTAAGGATCCCAGGGCTCTTTGTGAGAGTATTGATGTTCATTAGCCTATTGGTCCGACTGGAGAATTCAGTGCAGGTAATTAGACATTGTCTCATTACCATGCACTTTCACATGAAGTTATTTTTCTCCTTCATTTCTAAAATTAAGTGATTCCTGAAACATTTTTAAAGTATTCATGGATTGTTTTTTTCTGAAGAAGTAACTACAGTTTTAAGTACAATACAGGAACATATAAAAATGATAATGTTCTTATAGGCTACTTCAGCTTTTTTTTTTTTAATGCTGAATTCCACCATTTGACCCTCAAAAATGAAAAAAAATCTATTTTGGCAGACAACTTTCAATTATCTGCCTGTTAAAACCTAGTGACTATTAACCTTTTAAATGGATGCACTCACGTATGGCATGTAGTACATAGGTACGAACCATAAGGAGTGTGAACAGGTTCATTTTGCATCAGATACCCCTGTTATAAAATAAATGTAACCTATGTTGAGTGTTCTCCACATGGATATAACAAATATTCAGCATTCAACATATCAGTGTTGATATACTGTCCTTTTACACCCTCATGCAAGGTCTCTTATGCCCTCCAAGCTTTCCCCATATTCTCCCACTGACCACAACCCTCGAGCTGCTGCCCTCCACCGTGTCCCCTTTGTTCTTCACCTGCAGCGCCATCCCCTCCATTCCCACACAGCTCAAGTTGCTGCCTTGTTTTCCACTACCCCGTGTGTATCAACTGCTTTTAAACAGCACTATCTTGGGTCAGACGTGTTGAATTTCAAAGCCACTTGAGGCTCTAGGAGCAGTAAAAGCTCAATCCATCTACGAGATACCAGCTAGCTACTCTATCAGTTCCACAGGGTTTTTTAATACACTTTAGGATAGCTACAGTGTGAAACAAGACATCAAGAAGAATCAAACCTCAAAATACTTTTTTTTTTTCCAGTGGAAAGAAGAAAACATGACTGTGATTTATACTAATAGGCTTTACTTTGTGTTTGAAGGGGCTAGGAGAACATCCCCACACATCCCATGGATGGGCTGACAAGCAATGGGTTACTAAAATGCAATATTTCATCTGCTTACTCTCTTCTAGATTGTATCCTTACTCTTTGGCAATACTGCTTTTTAGAGAAATGTGTCTCAGCAAACCAAAAAAACAACCATCTCCAGGGAAGGGAAGGATGTTTCCTGCTTGGTAAGTCATTGACTCATCCTGACGCTTCTGGACAGCTGGATTGGGCTTTCCTACAGCACGTACCACAGGATGCAAACAAACCTGCACAGGTCAGGAGGCCTGGATAGACCCACAGTTGCAGTGCTTGTCACACAAGCAGGATTTCCTTTCCAGTATTGAGTGACAGGTACAGAATACCCTGCCTCACTTGATTGTGGACTCTTCCCTGTCTCTCCTGCCCAAGGCAAAGAAGGAAGAAATAATCACATAAGGGCAAATTCCTGGCAGAGATGATCTGCCTGGGGACAGGCAGGCAGAGGGTCCCCACAGCACCCTGCACCCTGAGGGAGGAAGAACAGGTGGTGTGTTGGGTAAGCATCCCTCAGAGGGACAGGTGATGCTACACCCAGACACCTTTCCACAGTGTCTTCTGAAAAGAACATCAGGGATCCAGCTACTCCTGCTATTACCCTACCTTCCTTCTTTTTAATATTTCTTGTGCACTTCTACTGAATGTGGGAGAAAGGCATAAATATCATCTTGTTTTGGTGCTTAACACATCTTCCTGTCTCTTCTCTCAGCCTTGCCGACAGCATTATCCATCTTCCTGACACCACCATTGTCTGATTCATTTGACACATGCACCACAAAAAAATGTCGTGTTCTGAACAAGATCACAATGCTGTGATCTCATTCCCATCTCAGACTCGTCAGTGACTTCACAGCACCTCCCATTTCTTGTTGCTTTAGAAAGAGAGGGACCAGGAAGATTTTCCAGCTTATAGAGGAGAGGTGTGAGGGAAACCAGCAAGGAAACACAAACACACAATTATGTTGGAAATCCAGGTAATGCAATAGAAACTTCAGCTATTTGCCTCCTACCTACAGTGTGAAACAGCAAAATCTTTCTTGTCTCCTGTTACTCGAGGCTGTTGAGGCACTCTACATAGATATGTGTTATTTCCAAAAGGGAACAGCACTTTGAGAGGTTATGGCAGGGGCATCCTGACTGTATTATGGAAATTGCTGAGTCCTCTGTCTCATTGTTTTATTCTCATTTCAAACTAAAAAGCCTTGTGTACTACCAGCCTCTGTGACATTCAGGACTGGAACTGTGATAAAGTTGTCCCTTTCAGCTGTCACACCAGCGAGACGGTGTAAGGCTTCATCACGTCTTGTCTCCTCCTGTTCTGTCGCATCACTTGTTGCCCCTCATGTGTGGCTTCTGTCTTGGCCACAGGAGCTCACAACTTAAGGGCAATTAAGAGACTGCTGCACCCTGGCAGCTGGGGCATGGGCAGTCTCACTCCAAACAAGTGCCCCACACTCCCGCAGCCTCCATCACACTTTCCCAGGGAATGTCAGCATCCTACCATCGCCTGCAGCCTTAATAACCCATTAGCAGCCTTGCCAAATGAGTTACTCTCTCACGGCTACTTTGGAGATCTGCCAAAAAGAAAAGGGGAGAGGAGGGTGGAGGCAAACCAAATTGGAGGCTTGGGTGGATGGAGGGAGAAGAAAGGGGTGGGAAAAAGCTAGAGAGGAAAGGTTGAGGCAGCTAATTTTTTCATTTTTTCCCTGCGGTTAAAGCATTGGCAGATAATTTATCACACATTTTGATGGTGCTCCAGCTGGCAGGGAAAAGAGCTATCTGTTTATTAATTCAATTAGCCTGCTTATTTATCAGTGGAGGTTGAGAAGGTGCAGTCACAGGCCAAACTCTGCCAGTCTCAGACTGCCTGCTGTCAGGCTGAGAGGATGACCAGAAATGGGAACATCCCAGCCTGGCTTCTCCAGGCAGTGCCCTCATCACTGCACTATCTCAGGTCTCCTGAGGGATGAAAAGATTAAAAAAAAACCAACAAAATTTAATAGCATACATGATGCACATCAATGAATGTGCAAGGTAGGCTTACAGCCAGAGCTGCACAGCTTTGCTGCCACCAGTTCAGTGCCCTAAAAGTATTTGTTATGTCTGATATTCTGCCCAGAACTGATCTTTTAATTCATTAGGATGGATGAATACACTCTGAATTACAAGTTCAATGGGGATAGTGTTCAGACCAACACAGCAATGCAGCACTGTGCTTCAGAGTGGGTAGGAGAGGGCAAGAAGGGTTCTGTCCAGGTACCCATCAACATTCTCCATCTTTGAAAAAGGGACATTTTTGAGGGAGGAAGAAAACAGAGGGGCAAAAAAAGGCTGTCTTTAGAATGGCACAGAAGCGTCCTGAACTAGGAAAGCATTTTGGAGGGCTGGAACAGTGGTGAGGCTGCAGCAAAGCCTCCCTGCTCTCTAACTGCAGGCAAGGTTAACGCTGCTTTGGTTTTAGCCAGTGCCAGGTATTGTCACAACTTTCCTCTGACTCATCCTCAGTTTGCCCAGCTCCAGCCATGGCCCACTTCTTTTCTTTACAGGGCTGCCTATCTAGGATTTCCAGGTTTCTTTCCAGTTCATCAAAATGTCTAAGACTTCTGCTGAGATTCCGAATTCAGAAAACATTGTGCAAAATGCTGCTTGGAGATAACCAAGCCAAGGTGTTTCTAACCACACAAGGTATGTAAAAAATCCATGACGATGGAGCACAATTTCCCTATAGCTAAAATATCCTCTCAGCTCCAGAAACTGCAGACCATAACTTCTCTGCAATAATTTCTACGTACTGTCAATGCTGCCGAAAACAGTGTTTGTTTTTCTTTTGCTGCTTCTGTAAAGCATCCAGCTTCCTTTTCTGTCACATATAGACACAGTTACAATACAGATGTAGTGGCTTCCGGTTTAGTCCTTAAAACACACCATGCAGCTTCCCATTCATACACATAAGTCCTGCGATGCTTTGACTTAAAAATGAGGCTGTTGACAAGGATAGAGAGGTCTCCTTGGGATAAGACTAGGTCGCACATGCTCTCAAATGCTGCTATGATCTTTCTTCTCATTCTGTTCCTACATCACCGGATGCTTAAAGAAAATTTGCATTTTTTTTTTTTTTTCTTCTCTAAGTTTCTTTAGAGGCATTCTTTCACCTTCTGAAATTTTGCAGGATGTTTCAAAGCAGGACATCATACCAAATTAGGATGGCAGCGAATGTTTCCACTGCAGATGAGCTCACAGGAGCCTTTAACAAAAGATTCGCTAGAAACACATTGCCTCCACCCCCCCAGCTCCATGGCCAAGTTTGCCTTTCAGTCTCTCCTGGCTGATGATTAGTTTAATATTCTGAATCCAGATCCTGCTTGACAGATGATTCCACTACCACCAAAAGTTTAGGCCACATATCAACATTTTATAAATTCTTAATTTTCTCACTGCAGCCATATTGAACAGTTTTGTGCAAATGAGACTTATAATTACCCAGATAAATCAGTCCAATGCAGTATTTCTTAGGATCTTTCTCAATTTTCTCCCTGGAGGATGGGATCCCATCTGCTTCACTACATTCAGGCTAATTGAAGGGCACTGACTTTTCCAAATGGATTCATTAATTACTCTAGCCAGATTCTCTGTGGGGTTCTTCATTCAGTGGGTGACACTTGGGCCGTACTACACCATCCACCCATGTTTAGCAATGTTGCTCTGATTCTCAGCTACGAGCTAAAAACATTTGCAGATGCGTTGGCAGGAGTGGTTCTGGCCTTAACTGTACAGTGTTACAAAACAAATGTAATTCTGTTTCTCCTTTGCTTCTAATTTAATATGCAATCTGAATCTATAAATATTGTAACCATGGCTGTTTGAATATGTTTTACTCTTTGCCATCATAAATATAAGCAATGACCACAAAGAAGAAACGGTAAGTTTACAGGTATTGCGTTGTCAACAGCAGAAAAATAAGAGGAACAAGTATTTACTGTCATGTTGCAGAAAATCTGGTGAGTGTAGCAGCATATAGAGAAATTAAACTACTATAAATTAATTGCAAAGCTGCCCTGGATAATTCTGGGTCTGCATTAGTTTTACTTAGTACGGCAGCAACCTGTGTTTTCAATGAGTTCACATGTAATCATATTGCTCACTCAAACATCAGGTAGTTACCAAAGAAAAATAAACAGCCATCTAGCAAAGACCAAACTTAAGATGAGGAAGGTGGTGGTGGTAATCTTCAGTCAGGAGCAGGCAGAAGGGAACCTGCCAGCAGTCACAGAGTCTGGCTCTGCTGGAAGGTTTATCAGCTTTCCCCAGTAGCAGGCACAACTCCATGTTACTGAAAATACTTTACATTCTGAGCGCTTGGTTGGTTAATTCAGCAATATGAGGAAACTGGCCTGGGAATCCATCGGTGACACAATCTGCTGTGAGCGAACACCAAGCCTTCACACTTTCCAGGAATCCCAAAGCATTTTGTATACATCGGACCCAACTGCAGAAGTTGCTCAGCCGCTTTGCATGGGCCCAAGCTGCCGCACCTCATGTTGCTTTAAAGTTGAACCCAATATCACTGAATGTGGTAGGATAGCCAGTTATCAGATCAGTGAACTACAACTCTGAAATTGTCCCAATATCATAGAAATCCTTAGTGGCAGAGCCAGAAACACAGTCCAAGAGCCGACTTGCTTACTAATAGGGAACAGTCCTGCTCCCTTTAACACTTTCTTGCCGATGGTATTGCGAGTCTCCAGGATGCAATAAAGATCTGCCTTCTTGTGTGTTATTAGGAGCAACAACTCCACTTATGTTTATGAACAGACAATGGAAAATCTATATATATTTTAGCTTTAACTATGCAGTTGCTTTGGGCAGTTAATGTCATTCAAAGAAAAACCTAAGATACAATTAATCTAACAAATCAGTGAATGTATAATCCTTCTCATATAACGCATCACAGATGTAAACAAATTACTCATATAAGTAGATCGTGTACATGGGGATGTAGATCGGACCATGGGGGTATAAGTAGAGATGTACTTTGCTCTACCATTCAAGAAAGAATTTCTCTTTGCTATCCTTTCCTTCTTGGGTCAGCAGTTGTGCTTCCCCAGAGCTCTGACTAAGATGGTCTTGATAAGGAACTTTTTTCAGGACAGAAAAACTCTCTCAAAACCTTTCCATCTGATTGCCAGCTTATCTCTTCTAAATGAGGTGCCCCTGCTCTCCCAGCAGCTAATAAATATACTCCTTTGCTGGCCAGTACATCAAGCTACACATCCTCAAAGAGAAAATCTGAAGCAACTGTGTCATCACCTGGCAGGTGAGAGTTCTTCTGAATTTGAGTGTCTGACTATTTGATTTTTTTTCCTTATAATTTTGTTTGTCTCTCATCTCTCCCTGGTTTATAAACAACTGTCTAGTGGTCAAAAAGCAGGTCATAAATTGTTATCAAAGAAAAGTAAAACTAAGCAAGGAGCTGCATCTATTGCTGCTGCTTGTTTATTTGTTTGCTTGGGGTTTTTTTGTGGGGTTTTTTGTTTGGTTTGGTTTGGTTTTGGTTTTGGTTTTGTTTTGACAGACAGGCAGGCAGAGGGACGGGCAGGCAGCCTCCCAGCTGCAGGATGGCTGCCCGGGGACTACAGAGGAGCTGGGCTGAGATCTGCCAGCTGAGAAACTGTCCCCGTCCATCCGAGTCCACACCAGTGCTGCCCGCTAGCAACACATCTGGTTGTGTTTGAGTTCTCAGAAGCTGGCCAGAGACATTTTTGTTTAGGTTAATACATTTTATCACCTTTATGACAGTGAAAATCTATAGCTCAAGTGCTTCGGTTCTTAAAGAGAGTGCCCAGGACCTATGAATCACGAGAAACATTTTGCAGCAAAAGGGACACTCAGTGTGTTTTGCAATGTAAGAAAACAGTCTAGACATTACCAACTTTTAAAAAACAACATGGAAAGCAGACCACTAAGGCTTTTCTGAACTATTTTTTTTTAGATTCAGCAACAGCTCCACATGCCCAAATGAACTTGATCATGAGCCAAAGACAGTAAGCTAGTCTCAACCCTAACTGCAGCAGTGCTACACCGTTTTATTCTAGAGCCGAGGAATATGACATATTATATACACCAGTGAATTGTAAAGTAGTTAATTTTCTGTGCAGCTGATAGGAGTGATCGATTGGGCTCACTCCCTATAACTGCTTCACCTTCTCCCTTCTGCCTCCTCCCTCCTCCCTCCCTGCCCCAGAAATGGCTCAGATCACAACATCCATCAAGTCATATACGCGATTTTAACAAAGAGCTTCCCAGGACAGCAAGCAGGCTTTATGCTCACTCCGTATTTAAATATTACAGCCAGTTTTGCCCTGCATAGATCTGAATCAGACTGTAATATTATTTCCTATCTCAAGCCCTTTTCTGTTGTTGTTGCTTTAAGAACTGCATTAGTACTTTATCTCACATTATATTTTGAGGTGGAGTGCAAAATGTAACAGGATTCAGTGACAGCCAAAACTGCATGTTGTTCAAAATTTTCCCTAATTCCTTCCTCTTAATTTTATTGGCATCTTTTCCCCCATTACAGTAGCATTCTCAAATATTTTAGCAAGATTCAGAGTCGACCTCACTCACTTGTTTAACATCTTTGTTATTTTAAAGGACGGTTCAGAATAATTTCACTAGTCTTCAAAGTCCATACTTCCAAGAAGCTATTTTTTCCATTATACTATTCTGACTGAAAATCACCAAGAGAGAGATTAATGTGTCTTTTTGACCTTAAAATCGCTATAATTTTGAGTAAGAAGTCATGTTATTAAGAGCAATATGTATCTGATAGGATTTGCCCGCAAAAGAAATAATTATGATGTTTTAAAAACTGTTTTGTAAACTGGTATTGGCTTGGGTGGACCAAAATATATCCCTTAAACTAGACGTATACAAACTTAAGCTAGATGTAGACAAATTGCAGAAGCTGCTTCCAGAGGTTATTCATATTAGCCATGTTGATTTAAAAATTAAATGCACATTTGTCCATATACTAGACATATTTTTATTTTCTTTTCTTCCTTTTGATTCTGGAGGTTTAAATTACAGGAAAATAAGCAATAATAAACTTTGAAGTAACAAAATCTTCACCTATGATGCCAAACTACGCAGCTAATGTCACAGCCTATCCACAGTGTAGCATCTGACATGAATCCTTTCTTCAAGATTTGTTTCTCTCATGCTGTGGCAAAATGGGATAAATTAAATACACCACAGCAGAGATATTGGAAGAATTCACTTCACGTATGCAGTTGTTGCCCTGAGACAGCTGAGTAAACAGCTTGCAAAAGTCTATTTGAAGACTGCCAGCTAGTTACACCCATAATTTCATCTCTATTAACAAAAACAACTCAAACTGTTGCAATGCCCCGAGTTGATTACCAATTACCAAGCACCTATATTATAGAGTGTTGCTTGAGTAAACCCCTGCAGCAGCAGGGGCCGTGTTTTCATACCTGTTCAATACTTCCCTCCTTGCTGAGTACTAGAATATCCATCAAAACCAGAAAATGCACAAGAAAAGATACAGGGAGGTTTTGGCAATATTATCCTATGATTGACAGAAAAATAGTTGTGTAATACTGTTCGGCTAAGTGAGTCAGAATAACAAGTCTTATAAATATGTCCTTCTGAGCTGGATATAGAACAATCTGGGGAATGAGAGAGTGATCTGGGGAAAAAAAAATCGACAGTAACTGCTTTTGCAAATAATGCCATCGTCACGTTCAAATAGCTGGTGTTTCTGTTGTGGTGTTCAACAGCAGATCGTCAACACAGATACTTGCACAGTCTTACTAAACTTCAAAGTGATGTGCTGGCAAAAAACCAGAAGTCTGCTTGGGCTGTGACACCAGAATGGAAAATAACAGCTTGCTGGTGACCATCTTACTGGAAATTTGAGAGTCCCTCACTGAGACTACTCAACTGAGCTATTCTACGCTAACATGAAGGTCGAAACATGGCCAGATACCAGGATCAGCAGCTCTGCCTGGTGACTGTAATGCATGAAGCACAGACAGAGTGGACCAAAGCCTTCACTAGTAAAGAAGGAAACTCCATTATAGACATCAACCATCTAAAGGAAATAATCTGAAGTCGGGTTGAATACAAAATAAATCCCCGGAAAATATCAAAGAGTGGCCTGAGTAATTTTCCAGATTCACCTGATGGGTTTGTAGGCTTTTTGTATCTCACTTTCGTTTCTATTCTTCCTTTTAAGCTTCATTAATCCAATCAAGCAAATAGCTGGTATGAGGACTCCACAGATCCACATCATACTTCAAACTTAGGTTTGTTGACTCTTCTTGGTGAAAAAGGGCTACACTAATGCAACTAAAAACAAAATCATAGAATCAGAAAATGTTTAGACCAAGGGTACCCTAATTTTGCTTGTGGAAACAATAGGATGGCTATTCTGCAATGTAGCAAAACATACACGCACTGTGATACATTTAGGTTTGGTATTACATTTAAGCACGTGTTGTGCTACAGTATATTGCCATTTTTGCTACTGTGAATGTATCAACTCCTCTGTAACACATAAAAAAATTGGGGAACTGCAAAGATCTTGTGAGCCATATATTGGGAAACCCTGATTTCAGTGCTGGTGAACATAGCTACAGCATAAGCCATATACGCTTCAGCAAAATCTGAATGACCATCACTCTCAATATTTGTACCAATTTCCAATTCTTTTGATGAATTTCCATTATAAAATACATATTTTTAATCGTACTGAGTTTGATTAAGTTTTTAACTGCAAAAGGACTGGCAAGATGGATGAAGACTTCAGACAAAGATCTAAAAATTATGCATTCAAAGAAACATGCTCCCTCCTGTTCAAATTTGTCTTTCCACATTGTCTTAACATATTAAGAAATCTTAACACATTAAACAGAAATTGTGCAATAATTTTAGAGATTAATGACAAGAGTGGGAGAAGACAATGACTTTTCTTTGAGAAATTATCTGGAGGCACTTTGCCTCCAGTCTCCAATTAAAAAGAAACCACAGAACACCTTTTATCTTCCCCTATTTCAATTTCTTCCTCAAAATACTGTGCTAAAGCAGTATCCTGGACCAAGAAACAGGAATGAACTAGATAACATGAGCAATCTGGGTAATAGGCTTTACGTAGTCCACTGAATTTGAGCATGATTGTGGTTATTTCACAGAAGCTATGTCTATGTACATCCACGCTGAATTGTATAGACCATATGCAAGAGGTGCAGCAAAATGAACAGAATTAAGTATGCATCTGTGTGTATCATTCCCATCAAAACCAACTTTTTCAGCTAGGTTATGGTTCTTTCAATACTGACATCCCATGCAAGCCCAAGCTTAGCCTAAAGTGCCAGCAAGCATACCAGAAATTCCACTATTCGTACTTATGGCGTGACACAGAGTTTGTACGCATTTTGAAGGTCACCTTGCGCATTGCTCTGATGTGCTTTTGCATTAGTGTTGGAAGGACAATGAGATACAATATTAGGTTGCAAATGATGATTGCTGCATTTAGGACATTGAAGGAGAATGGGTGATTCGTGTTGTCAGCGATCATGCATGGAGATTACAGAGATTGCTGCATCTGTGTCTGACAGTAGTTGTACTGAGTCTCTCCGTCTTTCCCTTCATGCTTTTGTTGACTGAGCTCAAGATTGTACCTTTGTGCACACGTGTGTGTCTTTTTCATTGTACCTCCTGTGACTACCATGCCTGTAAAACCCTCCTGTTTACCGTCCTTCAGCTCTTTGCGGAACCCTGGGCAGGGCTCCTGCCATCTCAGCATCTCACTCATTCTGTAGCTGCTGCAAAGAAGTTCAAGGTCACTAGTGAACAGCAGGCTGCAAGCACAGTGTGCTGCCATGGCAGTCCAAGTGGAAATATCTGCGAGGTTCTTCACAAGCCCGAAATTTCCATAAGGTTCACTTCCAAGCGAGTATAGAGTATACGGATGGAGCGTGAAAACAACGGGGGCGCTTGGTAACGTTTATAGTTGTTGTGAAGGCAGCAGCTGAGTGAGAGCTCAAAGAGTTGGCACAGGATCTCCTCCTCCTCCAGCCTAGCAAGGAAAAGACATTACAGGAACGGGGTGGGGGGAAGAAGGAGGGGGTCTAGTGCTGGGGAGGAGCTCAGCGTTTGAAGAATTATGAACATGCCGACCATCAAGGGAAGGACACTGCTGTTGGACACAGTGACCGCACTGAGTGAAATGATTAACTAAAGTTGCAAAATAAGGAAAATAAGGCACCAAAAACTGTGACCCACCCACTCAAACACATATGCGAAAATATAAATCAAACACTAACCGCCCAGCAAATTGGCAGCTGGCACTATAACATTACATGCAGTGCCAGCTACAGGCTTCCTTATATGTTTTTGGGTTAACTTTGTTTTTTAAGGTCTTTGCCACAAAAGAAAACCCTTAAAAATAAATGTACGTGCAAATGAACTTAGGAACAGAGAACTAGAACTGAGAAACTCTAAGACAGCAGCAATGTTACCCTACCATTTATCAGCTCCCACTGTTCGTTACCTTCCTATAAAACCCCGGTGAAGAAACTAAAGGGAATTAGGTTCGACATTTCTGCCAATTTGTCATTTCAACAGGAAGCACTTTCTGCCATGCAGTAATAAATGTTTCTTGCTGGCGAATTCACTTTTTTACCACCTCTAGCGTCTCACTAGGACTGGCGGCAGACAACTTCACCAAACCTTAAAGCTAGCCTTTCATAACATCTACATAGCGTCTTCTACTGTAACAGCATTCAAAAGAAAAAGAAGGCAGCAAACCTTTTAAGTTCTCTCTTTTCCAGTGCCATTGGTGAACTGTAATGAGATTTGTGGTCCAAAAGGCGAGTTTTGTTCTGAATCTCCTATTGAGTATATTGGCAAAACAACAGCTGTTGTACAGTGCTAAGGCTGTCTCCTGCCCACCCCCTGCTTTGGCACCGCTCACTGGGATGTGTTGATTCATACGTAGGAGAAGGGGAAAGCACTGGACCCACTGGCTGCAGAGCGTAGGAAGGAGACACGTCTGCCAGCAAATCTCTAGACTTTGATCACTCCTACTTATTTGCCTCTGTCTCCCTGCTGCACTCATTTTGCCTACAGTCATCCCACCTTGGCAAGGACGTTTGCAAAAGCTCATAAGCCAAGCATAGTCAAGCCTAGTTAGTATAGAGATGGGAAACCTCCAAGGAAAACCTAGCTATCGCAGGAAGATATCCAGCTGGCATGCTGCTTTCTTTTTTAGCGAAAACCAGTCACCTAGCACTGAGTGGTGGGTGAGGGGTAGGAATTCAATCGCAGAAAGCACTTTTTCATTTCTTATTTCAAACTGAAGCCTGGGTCACTTATATTTACAGAAGGACCATAAGAATTTACCTAGAGGAGTCACATGAAAAGACATATCCAGGTGAAAATCTAACCTGATTTGTATTTTACCTCCTCAAAATTATGCCTGCAAATTCAAAACTCATGTTCCCTTTTCCTGTTTTAAGATATTGAGTGGATTTGATTATCTCTCTAAGAAGCTACAATATTTCACCTCAAAGGGTTTTAGTATTAAAAAGTCATTCAAGTTTGTTAAAGGCTTTGGCATGAGACACAACACATCTAACTCTCTTTGCACCTTGTATAGTCATTTGGACCCATATAAAATGCAACATCCATCTGAGCAATGAAGACTGCATTTTACCTAAATGTAAAAAGTCAACACTAGATGCCTGTAGAGTGAGAACCAGTATATCCTGGAGCAGTGCTACTCAACTGGTGGTCTACAAGACACCAGAAGGTGGTCCTTGAAATGCCTGGAAACTTATATATGTTCCTGTGCAGCTGGGAGGTCGGTCTCTATAGGTAGAGCTCTAGCTGGGAGTCAGTTCCTGATTCACGTTAGTATCTAAATAACACATTTGTAATTAGAGAAGCAAAAACATAATTTCACAAAATAATACTTGGTTCATAATAAATGCTGCATATCTTATTTATCACACCACTGCCACCACTGCCTTACCTGCCCAACAGCTAAACAACAGTGGGATGCAACATCATCTATGGGGTTTGCTCGTAACAGTGAGTTGCCCTTTCAGGTTAAAAATGTGAAGAATCACTGCCCTACAGAAACATTTGGGGGATGCTTCACTAAAAGTTTGTATTCCTGGTTCATCCTGCCAGTATGAATACCTCTCATTTTATGGGATTTGCACCTCTGGGTTTCTGTTCTACCACCCACAGTCACTGTAATTTCCTATTACTTCAGCATCCACCCACAGGTTCTCTGAACAATATATTGGGCTCTTCAGGCACTATGACAATACTGATACATAATAATTAAATGACTATACATTTGCATACCCACCCTGCCTTCTCCAACAGCTCCTCAGCTGGGGCAGCAGGAGATTTGAGCTCTACCAAGAGAACTAGACTGTAACCAGCTGAGGATGCTACTTTGGTCCTGGTGGTGCGCAGGAGATGCGTGTACAGAAGAGCTCAGCACTGTTACCACCACATACATTTTCATTTCCATCAAAGTAAGAAACACTTCGTTTTCAGCAGAGCGTGACTCAGAAGCCCACTTCTTGATGGAAAGGAGTCTTTAATTTTGTTTTTGCCTAATCAAAACCAGGAAACAGCTACATTTCACCCAATTTGCTCAACATCATGTGAAAGTGTTTGCAACTGTAAGCAAAGCATTAAAAAAAAAATCATGAAGATTAGCAAGGGGAAGATGGGAACAGCCTGGCAGGATGGTGGCTGACAGCTGATGTTTATTAGGACCGGATGGAGCAGTAAGTTAACAAAACCTGCCACTTCAAAACAACTAAAACCAAACATGTCCTGAGGATCAGACTCCAAACTGGGAAGGGGAGGGGGTGACAGAGCGGGCAACCCCTCCCCATGAATGCTCTGACAGCTTTTGCTTTGGGATATAGCAAATCTTAGCACACAATGTACCAGAGCCTCATTATTGAAAACATCACAGCTTGCTGAGCATGCTAGTACATATGAAGTTTATAGAGACTCCTATTCCTGATGAGTTCTCAAAAAAATTTACTACAGGCTTGTATTACAGACGTGTTATCAATAAACTACTTATTTAATATGCCAGGGCACCTAAGACAACCCAGTCCTCTTCATTCTAACACGGAAAAATGCTAAGCCTGGGAATTATAATGATGTTATCACTACTGCTGTGTAGTAACAGGGGAAAATACTGACTTTCAGTGATCTCAGATTGTTAAAAATCTGTGAGTAATTAAAATTAATGTGGAAATTTCTGCTAGACTGCTTAAGAAATAAAGAAGCTCCTTGCTAACACTGCTGACTGATGATAAGTTAAAAATTTGCTGAGGACACCAGACTATGAGAAAAAGAGGGGGAAAAAAAAGAAACAGCTTTTTTGGGTTTTTTTGCCCCACAGTGGTCCATGCACAGTCTGTCATGGGCCAGCAAACTCTCATGTGCAATACTGTCTTTTAGGGGCTACAATTTTCATTTCAACTTTTAAAAAGAACTACAGCTAGAGTGCCAGCTGGGTGAAAAGCATTGATCATAACATAAGAAAATGAATAGGAGCAGAACTTTTACTGAGTGATACTGCAAGGTTATTTAAAAAATCTTTTTATTGGCAAATTTTGTTGGTTATAGCAAAATCTTCCCTTTCATAGCAACTAAGATTAAAATTAGAGGTAATATGTTAATCTAACAACTCTATATAAACCTGAACCACAAAAAAAATAATTCTAGCGTTTACCCTTGCAAAAATTATTTGATCCAATTTTTAAATTTGGGCTAATTCATTTGGAAACACTGACCTGTTTCTGCTTCCATCCAATCAAGGAAAAAAATTCCCAGTAGGGCAAGAGTTGAACCATTTTACTTTCAAGTTTATTTTTCCTTGATGTATTTAATGTTCTAACCAGACGTCCTACAAAATAAACTACAACAAGCTTGTCTGGACATTTAATAAGGGCCAGATTCAGCAAACACCAGCTAGTAAATTTAGCATTTAATGGCCACAATTCACTGGCCCTATTTTGTAAAACAGAAAGACAGATATTCAGGGAAGGATACTACATGCAGAGATGTCTCAGAGAGATATTGCTCAAGTGTACATCAGTTTTCATTTATATGGTTTAATTCTTGGATGTGATATCTTTACTGTGTAGAGACTTGCACCATTTCAACTTAACAGCAACTGTTTTTCAGTATTTCCAAATACACAATCTCAATAGTCTTGTTCCGTATAGCTCTTTTCAAAGTCAGAGAGAGTTCACCCAGAGTCTTTTTGATTTTTGGCTACAGAGGTCAAAACAGGACATGCTAAAGACACAAAGTACCCATTTCCCTTCTGAATGTCATTAGAGTATTTTTGTATTTTATAATACTTACACAATTAGATCATTATGAGGATACATTTCTCTGTTATTAGTAATATTAATCTATCTCCATTGGTCCAAAGAGTCAAGCAAAGAGGGTAAAAAGAACCTAGTTAATATTAAGGGATGAGTTTTCAGTATTTTTGCTCTAGGCTGTGTGGAACAACAGCTTTACAACTGGTCATGAAAGTACCCAGTTAAGCTGGCATGGTGGACCTGATCCCACTCCCAGTAAAGTCAGTGGAAAGACTTGAGCAGTGCTTGGACCAAGCCTGTTATATGAGGTGAATGAGTAATAAGAATAATACAAGGAATGATTCACATTTAATAAGACTATTGTCAAAATACAATGCAAGCAGGAGTTTTGGATCCCTTGAATGTCTGTCAGTGCACGTCTTTTTGTCCAATTCTCTCTCTTTATTTCTTACCGCAAACTAGGTGGCAAAGTAAGAGCAAAAACCCAGCTCAAACCACACCTGATCACCAACAAATGACAAAACACATAGAGTCAAGGGTGATGCTCCTTTCTCAGCCCAAACAGATGGTAAACATCTTAAAAGGGACTTTCTGAATTCATTTATGTATATTATAAAAGAGTAGGAGAGATTTCCATCGCTTACATTTGAAGGAAAAAAAAAGAAATTAAAATGGAAGAACATAATCAAGTACATTGAAATGGATATCAAACAAAGACATTCAGGGAATGACCACACATGTCGTAACTTATATTGTTTTCATTCTTAAAATATAATTTTAACAATGCAACTGCTTTAACTATCTCTAGTGATAGCAAGTCCTTATAACCGTTGCTTGTATTATAGCAAGAGGCCTTTTAACATCTGAAAACAATGAATAGAGCACTGAAAGGCAACCTGTGCTTTCAGCTCTTTTTGATTTAACAACTCCAAACAGCACTCCAATGAGTAATACTGAAATAGCCAAAACCCGACATTATCTCATGTTGTTGCCATTGTCTAAATGAATAGTATATGCTGAATTTTATAAAGAGAATATGAATGGTAACATACAATATAAAATATTTATCTATGAAAGAAAAGGTAAAAGCTGCATGATACACAAATGGGTAGTGGTGATTTATATAATTCTCACTGACTGTAAATGACCCCACTAAATCTCATTATCCTAAGTATAGATATAAATTCCTAGGTGACAACTGAAATGTGGAAATAGCAGGAGCGTTATAGATCTCAAGTCTCCAATTACTCTAGGTAAAGTATGAAAGATTTTTTTTAATGAAATGACAAAAGCATCAGAGAAAATAGCGAGTAATGTGGTAGGTAAAGACTTTATAATCTACTGCTTTGAACTTCCTGTCATATTAGCAGGAAGTGGCATCTGGGTCTGAACTCCACATAATAAACTTGACTTTGTTCCCATTGACATCAGCTCGAATTTTGCTTCCAGCCTTCATGGGAATGGAATAAGTTAAACAACACACGAAAAAAATCAGTCTAAGCATGTATCTACCAATCCTCTTTAATACAGCCTTTCTGAGGTGCTGAGAAGTAATAGCAGAATTACTGCTAAGACTCTTGACAGAGAAAGTGACTCTTAAGGATGTATACTCTACCGCACGTATGTGCATATATAGACAAACAGAAGATCAGGTAAAAAAATTAATATAAGCATACAGCATTCACCCTCTCTAAACTCAGAGACAGATGAACACGTAGAACTTCAATGAAAATTAATGTGCAATCACACCATACCCCTAAAACGGACTTAGGCAGGAATCATCTCCTGCACAGACATCTTCCATACTAATAGTCAGGTTGCACAGGTGTAAAATGTGCCAGTTTGGCGCACTTTATTCAGCTGCAGTCCCATAAAAGTATAATCTTACGTGATTTCTTCAATGAGAAAATTTGTCTAACCCTGTCATCTAAGCACCCTTTACAGCCTATGCAAGGGACAAGCATTTCCAGAGAGTGATTAATTCCAGCTGTTTCTGACATTTCCTTCATCCCATCATGCTTGGGGCATCTGCACTTCAAATGAAGCAAGTGACAAGGTGTGCCCAGCTCTAAAGCAGAGAGGATGAAGGAGGAGGAGCTGGCAACTACTTTGGTCAGTTATAATCTGCCTGTGTTCACAAGCACACAAGTTTGTACAGTCCTTCTGCATTGTCATCTAGCCTGATTAATTTTTTCTGCTCTTGTCAGTATCAAAATTTCTCCTGAAGCTGAAAAATTAAAAGTACAGAGAAATGTATCTTTTTTATAAGAAGATGGTAACATACATTTTTGTTTGTTTGTTTGTTTGTTTGTTTTTTTATTTCTTTCATATACATTAAAGAGGAATAACATAATTTGGTTTCAGTCTGGACAGAGTCCGATATGCATCAGCCTCTCCCCTCCTCCCCCTGAAAATAAAGCAAGCAGTGGTATTTTCATTTCAGTTCATATCACAAATACGATCTGAATTTGGCTGAATGGTAGAACAAAATCAGAAGAATTGCAGCAAGGCTGCAAGCACGTAAAATCAGAGTGAGACCAAATTTTGTCTCTGCAATGCAAGTGGGGGTGTAATCAGCTTCTGTATACCTGAGAAGCTAAAATACAAGATGAAGCTGTCTCACAGATGCACTCAGCAACTTCAGCCTATATCCCATGTGCCACTGAGTCAATCATCTGTCACAATCAGAATAAATAACCATGAGAAGGTTGCTTCCAATGAAAGTGCCCAACAAGCTCTTCCAGATAGTTTTGAAACAGACACAAGAGTAATTCTTAAATTGAATTCCTTTCCTGTGTTAATTGCATTCTCCTGGATTAGCCTCCAGCAATCTGTATCTATACCACACAAAGTTTGCAAAAAAAACACTCAAACCCCCCATTTACTGTTCTGGCTGTTACCTAAACAAAGCCCTCTTCATTTAATCACACAGATTGTTTAGGTTGAATTAGTTAAACCAATCACCTGCAGAGGTTTATTTAGCTCTGGCAATTACTTATCATTTTGCAAAGAAGTTTGGGGAAAAGAAAGGGGGGTTTGATATGTAAACAGATACCAGGGCTCTCCTCTCAGTTCCAAGGGAAATTCGGGATTGCAAAGGAGAGCAGAGGTCAAACACCTGGTAGGGTCTTAGGCTGTAGAGCACTGACTGCTCTGCTGAGGGATAGCTCAACCCGAGCAGCTTTACCAGGATTTCCCAAACCTGCGCCTCCACCGAGCAGTGCAGAGGCAGCAAGGCGGGTGCCGACTGCCCCTGGGCTGGCTGTGAGTCAGGGCACTGCCGTCTGTCAGGCGGTGAGGAACCAGCCACGCTCCAGCCAGGGCTTGCAGTCAGTTCTCAGAATATGATTTCAGGGACCTGCTAACTGGAGCCAGAAGCCAAGTCCCGCTCTGCTGACGCCCCATTACTTGCAGACTTTTGTCTCCCTCGTTTGAGTCCCCCTCAAAACTTCTCCCCCAGGGGAAACCTTGTGTACGAACACTCCTGCCTGAGCAGATTTGAAGGGAAGGGCTGCAATAGATTTGTCCCCTGCCGGCCCTTTTAGCAGTTCCCTCCCCAAAAGCACACTGCCCTTGGCACAGTCTCCATCATGACCGCACAACAGCAGATACAGGAGACGCCCGCTGCTTCAAGACCTCTCTAAGTATCTCCAAAACACTAGTGGGGTCTCAGGGACAGGAACGCCCATCTCCACCTCCGCAACGCCCCGCCACTGCCCTCGAACCAGCGCCCAGCATGAACCTCAGAGATGTCCCGGAGCTACAGCAAGATGCAGGTCTGCCGAACCTCCCGCCATCTGTGCATCCCCCAAAGGGAGAGTTAGTGATCAGGAAAAGGCAAGGGACAACCATGGTGTCTGTTTTTAATAAGGCAGAACCCTTGCTTAAGAGGAAATCATTTAATGGAGCATCTAGGCCTGGTCTTGAAACCTTGGTAACGAAGCATTATAGACCAACTTAAACATTTCGCCAACAACAGAGATGTTTCTATGAAACAAAAGGAAAAAACACACCTCGTGCATAGTTTAAAGTCACTTGTAAAGGGAATGTTTTTGGCTTCCCTCCCAGTTACTCAATATGTGAGCTCTATGACTTGATCAGAAAAAAAAAATAGGGGAAAAAAGGGCAATGTATTGTAGTTACATTCCTGCTTTTGCCTTTTGGGGCTGTAAGAAAGAACAATTCATAATTGTTCCAAATAACCGTTGTCAAAATACTTTCCTTTATTGGCAATGTAGACATTAATTAATTACATCTGTGTGATTCGGGGGGATCTTTCACTTGCCTGCAATACCTCCATTAAGCATCATTAGAAAGACATCGGCCCCACAATTTGATTTCTGTGCTAGTATTGTATATTTATTTAGTAGCTTTGCAAATAGACTTAAGCTCCTTTATGTTGGAAATATTATTTGCATAATGCCTTATAAGGGAACAGTTTGAACTGATGGATACAGAGCTGTGTGAAATTAAGAGACCCAGAGACCTCTGCTTGAAAACCAAATTAAACTGCTGGTGACATCTGTATAAGTTTCTCCATTTCCTTGTCTAACTCTCCTCTGAAAAAGCCTGACAGGGGCTGAATCCCAAAGTCATGAACAACTCCCAGGTATGAATCTCAATCTCTTTACTGAAAGAACAATTAATGCAGTGGCAGGCAGAGGGATGAAGCCCATGCTCAGAAGGTGCCAAGGCCCTCCTTGAGCCTCTGGGAAAGAAGCTTTTAAAAAGGAAACCAGAATTAAATAGTTTTTAAATGGCAGTGAACACCAGTTAGGTGTTCTGCTCATAGAAGCTAGAATTAATCTAAAATTAGGATCAGTAATCTAAAATACATATCTAGATTATTTCTGCACATGGCAAACCATCCCATGTCTCAGGGATTAATTATGCCCTAGAAGTGATTAGAGGTTACAGGAGGAGTTTAGTCCAGGTTAATAAGAGACACACCATTAATAGCTCATCTAGCTTTGACTCTTAGACCCAGCAGTGACGAGTTACATGTCCCAGTACCCCAAATTGCACAGTCTAGAGGCCTGTGCCATTTTAAGGAGACATACGTCCTGCAAAATCTAACCTGACGTTAGCCTGCACGACATGAGCTGCTTTGCTTCTGTGCCTTAGCGTACCTGCTGTCTTACATGCTCCAATGTTTTATGTGGCCAAAAGGATACAGTAGCTTTTATTAACAAAGTTAATGCCAATTCATGACAAAGAATGTTAGAACTATTACCCATACTTAGTTGGATCCCTTGAGAAAATATCTGAACTGTTTTAATAACTAATGGCTCACCATAATGCAAAAGGAAAACGATAACTAGGAAAGCTTGCGTAGGAAATCACCCTTGAAATAAACTTCTCCTGAGGAGGTATGTTTGTTGTTCAAAACACATTTTCTGCAAATAAAATCAAAACAAACCCAGAAGTTCTGCGTGGGAGGAGAGGAAAAGGGAGGGGAAACATATCTGCCATTTACGCATTGAAGCCCATCAAATAATGGATGAGGAATCAGAGCTGACATCATGGCATAACCAACAGTCTGGGACCTATTTGCATGTGGTTAGGAACTAAGTTCTCCTCTGCTGCTGATGTCATTTGACAAACTTGCATTAGTGATGTGGATTGGCAGGATTTCCTTTTTTTCCACATAATAAACACCCATGGCATACCGCAGGCCTACGGGAACCTGGGCATGTCAGGAACCCTGCAAGGACGCGAGGTATTTGAGAGCATAACAGTTTGCACACTGGGGCTACACATGCCCTGGCAAGGAGAGATGACACCCACTTCCATCCCCTGTATGCACCCGCAAGCACAACTTCAGCTCACCTTCAGCAACAGCAAACAGCACGGCGTTTGTGGTCGAAGTATTTAGTAAGCAAATACTATCGTTAGAATGCAAAAGAAACAAACAGGGTGATTCCTCTTTCACTCCTCCAGGCTAAATAGCTCAAGCCGCATGAATGCACATGGCATGTAAACCAATTAGGCACGAAGTGCAAAAGCCACGGTATTTGAACACCCCCCTGCACGACATAGGAGCCAGTAACACCAATTTGCTTTCCTATGTAATTAAATGAAAGTCTTTTAAGTGTTTGTTCTTGTTTTGGTTTGTTTTTTTTAAAGCCAAAAGTAGAATTAATGTCCACTGTGTTTCTTGTTTATTTATAGCTTTATTTTATGCGTATGTATACAGTGTCTATATACATTTTTTCCTAACATATACTAGAATTATACACTAAAAGCTTTAAAACATTCTGGCTGTTTCGATTTCAGTGTACTGTGACAAGGAAAAGCTATGTAATTAATCATGCTAATTCAAATGAGAATTACTTTTTGGTTGAACTAGTGTTTTTACAATTGCCTCCAGATTTCGTGCTTTTCATTAATACTATTAGTGCTGTGGAATTACTTCTCATTTTATATACACTTTTCTGTAAGTCAACTAACAAAACTAATTAGTAGCTGTGAAAGAGCATATTGATAGAATAAAAATACATAAAATAGTTCTGAGAATTCTCAGGCTGAACCCTATATATCATGGGTTCTCCAGGCCCTGTTCCCTAATATAAATAAACTTATGTAAAATTGAAGGTTTTTAAACTTGCCTTTAAGAGACCATACACTTCCTGAAAGAACCATTTTAAAATTACACATAAACACATGTAATCAATCTTTACTACACAGCTAGGAATTTAGCATATGGTTGAGGGGTTATGTTTTTACTTTTTTTAAGCAGGCACTTGGCACTTGTAGATGAAAACGTACAATTAGCAACAACTGGACTAAGGCAAAAAGCAAGTTTTACAGTATCCTGCAAATACAGCACCACTGTAAGAGTTAAATAATCCAACAGCAGCAGCCGGACCCAATGAGGCCCAGGCAGAATTTGGATTAACAGCTTCACAAAAGCAGAGCAAAGGCAGGGAACATTTTTTGAGTTTGTTTGTACTATTTTAAAGATTATGAGGCAGAACCACACCTGGAGTGAGTCGATGAAAGCACACTGAAGTCAACTGAACAGTGACAATTTACACTTGCCTTGGGAATATATATGCACGTCTGATTTGCAAGGGTGGCTGAAGATGCTGAATGTATCACGTGTGACTTTTCTGAGCGCTCCCCATTTCTGTAAAACTCGTACACGGCTCTTCCCAGACCACAGGCTGCTCAACCGTGTCCCTTCCTAGCAGAGATTGGAGCTGCAACAGGCAAAGCTGCAGGACACATGGATGGAACAACATGATAGTTCTCCAGACACCCCCACAACGAGCTGGGGATGAGGGGTTCACTTGGATCCATATACAGCTTGCCCTGATCACCTGGAGGTGGGCTAGATAAGGGAGGTCTGTACATTTGGGCCAGGGGAACTGACCCTGCTCTGCTCTGTGAGCATCGCCAATTCCTCTGTGCCTCAAATCTTTTACCTCCTGCTCCACTGTTTGGGGGCACCAGGGTGTCAGGGAATTTCATCTGGGCACCACTGAATTCTCACTTACAGCAGTAACCTGACCTGCTGACCATGCAGGGCATCAGAGCAGGAGAGGGACAGGGAGGTTATGCAGCAAACAGGCACCACTAGAAGACATCGTATTCCTCAGCAACAGCCTAGTAGTACCCTCTCCCAGCACAGGATCAGTGTGTTTGGAGGATGCCATCACACAACTCTGCACCCACGTGCCTGCTCTCATTACAGACCAGCGTAACACAGTCTCATGCACCCAACTTCCAGGGTCTTGAGATGTCTGCATAAATACAAAAGCAAATAAAAAGGGGGAGGCTGAAGGATACGAGTACATATATTTAAAATAAGACTCCCTGAGGCTTCCAGAGATGTATGCAAAAATCCTACAGAACTTTATTTTTTTTTTAGAAGCTGTTATCATGCAGGTGGAAACAGATAAATGGTGCAGGAACATCATGGACCAAGACATAATCCTGCTCCAAATTATAGTCACTGATCCTGTACTAGCACAAGGGTGATTCCACTGAGGACAGGCAGGTAGCTTGGCTGGGACTGTTTGGTAGACAAAAATAATTTCAATTGCTCTAGACGGTGCTTGTTACCAGTAACATCAGTTTATCCATCTTCACCAGCCTCCCCTCCCAAAAAAATGGAGCTCCTCCCTGAACTGCCTCTTTGTATTTAGTTTTATGCTCCTAATCCATTAGTTTCCTCAAAGTTTAATTATTTCAAGGGGAATTAAAAAAAAAAAAAACAAAACAGGAGTGCAAAGAGGAAAAAAAGAACTTTCTTGAAAGTGAAATGAAAGCTGCAGGAACAGCACTCAAAGCTGGATTTCCCTGTTTATTTACAGAGCGAGTACAACATAGACAACAGCAGTCTGAGCCCTCCTCTGGCTACCTTGCCAGCTTGCTTTAATGCCAGCTTAGGCAGACCACCCAGGCGAGGGTATCGCGGGCTCGATGCCCACATGGTCTTTGGCCCCGCTTCTGAAGCTGCCAGCAAAGATGCCAATTAGGGCCGGCAGTGATTCGGACACCTGTCTGCTCTGAACCGACATGAGACCACCAACTTTACACGCAGGCTCCAAGGCAGCTATCACTTTCCAGCTCGACTTCTGTGGGCTGGATTTGAACTACTGACCTGGAAGCAAAAGGCTCATTTATGCACAGGCTGCAAGAGCTCCAATTCCTCCCCCTTTGCTTTCTGACTCTCAGCCTTTCCAAAGTCAGACAAAAAGAGGACAGAGACATTTGGGAATGAAGCAACGGCCACCAGAAAATATAATTAAAGCATAAAAAGACCAGGCTTTAAAATGTACATTAAGACAAAGGGGGGTTTTGGCGGGAGTGACGATAATGGGGGAGGCAAGGGGATGCTGACAGGTGGCCAAGGGCAGGAGGAGGAAGGAGAGGGAGGGGAAGCAGAGTGCCTGCTCCTTCCGTCAGTCCTAGGAGTTTCCTCTTGCTTCTGCCCCATAACCTTTCCTTTCCTAGAATAGAATCAGATGCAATTTACACCAAAAGACAGTATTGGAAAGAAACACAAGCATTTACTCTTTTGTGCTGCATTTATTGTGTTCTCCCAATAAAAGCAACTTGTGTGGCATGTCCAGCTCCCAGAGACTGAATGTCACTATTCGTTGTGCTATCTGGATACTTGTTTTTTGCCCACATCTCTCTGGACATCCTTTTCCTTTTGCAGGGTCTTTATACAATTGTGGTGTTTTTTTTTTTTTTTCTTTTCCTGTTTCTGATTCATTTATTCCCCCACATCTATGTTATTCTTCACCCCTCCATTGCTCTCTCATTTACTCACTATCACCTGGGCTCCTGTCTCTCTCTTTGTTTCTCCTCATGCTGCCACAATGCCAAACTCCCAGCTGAGGCTGAGAGAATGAGAAGAAGCCCAAATGTTAGTCCAGCCAGACCAGGGCAGGCCAGCAGTAGCTTTTTAGCAGTGGTTAAGCCGAGCAGCTCACAGTCAGCCATTTGAAGCTGCCTCACAGTCGGATTTTCTGACTCCACGTGGATCTGAAACTACATGTAAGAGAGGGCTTACATAAGAGAGGGCTCCAATGCTTAAGTTGGACATTGTGAGGGCAGGAAAAGCAGAAATGGTTTTGGTGTTTGGGGCATGAGTGGAGCAGAGATAGAAAGAACCTCTGAGCTCCTGTTGCTACAAGGGACACATGTGCTGTCCTGCCTTGCACCCCAGGCTGAACAAGGTCTTGGCTTAGGTAACCAAAAATGGCAAATTTTCCCAGGGAAAAGGCTCTTCACACTCCTCTGTCTGCTTGACCAGCTCCTACCTGGTTTTCCTGTGCTGGGCAAAGACGAGGGTACTGAGTGAGACACAAAGTCTTTCTAAAACTTTTATGATTTTGCTTTGATAACACTTATGGCTCAACCCACTGCCTGTGATGTGAGGAAAAATCTAAAAAAAAGAAAAAAGAAAAAAAAAAGGAGTCAAAAGGAATGAATAAATCCTGGTGTTTGCTTGATCTGAAGCCTTCTGCAGTAGGAACACAATACTGAATGTCCTGCTCTTGGACACAGCAGATGGCACATTGGTCTGACCTCAAGGTTGTCAGTGGCTGTCCGAGGGGACGAGTTTGACAGGTGAGAGGGAAACAGGCTGCTCCTATAAGTCCGAGTCAAGAAGAGTGGTGTGTTCACTGTCATGCAAAGTAACAAAAGAGATAATGAGCAAGATGGTGTTTCTATTTTGGACAAATTTGTTGGGAACTCATGGAGCTGCACTGGAAGCTGAATCTGCAAGCGGCAGCATGGGATGAAAACAGAGCCCCTTTGGCTCCTGCACTGGGTGGTAAGGCTGGGATGGACAGTTTTGTTTGAAATAGCAGCTGCTCCAAGTCTACCCAGGTTTGTGAGCTTGGAGAGTCTTGTGGAAAAAGGGCGAAAAGGGCTTGCTCACTGGGCAGGTTTTTCCAAGTTCTCAGAGCTCTAATTATGATGGTGGGTGAAGAGAGGCAATTTGCCAGTGTACCCTTGGCAACCTGTTTATATGGCCTTTGAAGTTAATACAAGGAATAGGTAAAATATGAACTGACATACAAATTTAGCAAATCTCGCGCTCCTTCGAATGCCACTCTGCTATGTCGCCCTTCCACTGCCTGGCACTCAGACATGCACCCTGGGATATGCCATACTGAATATTTGCAAGAGTTCCCACTAAGTACAAAGGTGACACTCATAGGAAGCCATCAGTCTTTATAAAGTTGAGTCATTTCTTCTGAAAAGAATGAGGGGGGAAAAACCCTTTGATGGGCCAAACACTGCTCCCCCGATGCTGGCATAAATCCTGAACACCAGCGAGTATTACAAAGGGACTGCTCAGGATTTACGCCACATAAGTCAGAGCAGAATGAGGCCTGATAACTGTTTATTTTTCTCTAAATGAAGACTTTAAAATAAACCATATGGATTTTCACTTATATTAGATGTGTAAAGAGGTCTCTGAAGAGCGGTCTGTAAAAGCAGAGGAAACCATACACTGTGCATCAGACCATGCAGCAGAGCCAGGAATGCATCTAGAGCCCTGCGAGAGGCATTCAGCTCTGCAGGCAGTGCCCGTGCTGGATCTGGCTCGGGCAAAAGCGCTGTATTCCTTTAAGCGCAAGCTGGTGCACCATGTAGAAGAGAGGCTGTAGATTCAGCTGTGTTCTTACCTCACTTTCCCTTCTGCAGTGACCTCATCCTGTTACAATGCTACTATTCATGCAGATGGGGTGGAAGACTGCATACAAAAGTTTCATTTAGGCACATAAACATGAATATTTAGCCTGTTTGATTAGAAATGAAAGCGGAATACTTCTACTTTTTTTTGCAATCTGGGAGAGACTTTGTATTTTTTTCAGTAATCCTGATTTTACATGCCAGCATTTATAATCACAATAATGAACCACACACGGTAATTTCTCTGATAACTGTGGTAGTATCTTTGTCCTCAGTGATCCCACAGCATCTTCTTTTGCTTAAAAATATTAGTGAGAGACGGAGAGCATACGCAAACATGCACCAGGAGAAGAGAAAAGATTAAAAAATCCAACCCTGATTCTTAGCAAGTGTAAAATGATGTAGCTGAAGTCAACATAGCTCCATGGATACTAGATTTATTCCTTGCTGAAGACCTAACTCTAACCTGCTAGTAACACATAAGCTATTTCACTAAGCAGTTACCATGTCCCTCTCTGTGACTCGCAGAGTGTTTAATCACACATAACCATAGCGACAAACACTGAATATTCCACTGTTGAACTTTCTGAAGCTTGGAGGATATGTGCTTTCTCACACCACTTGCATCAGGTACCTGGCTGGAGAGCCTTGACTGCCCCCAGTCTCACGGTGCCACCAGAGAGCCATTCAGAGGACCTAATGTTAGACTGTAATTAGCTCTTAACCTAAGTGCTCTATTAACTCTGTTAGGCACACTGGCTCCTGATTTGGACATGTGTCTCAAATTGGTATGTAAATAAATCCTGGATAGTCACCATAGCTAGACCTGTCAAACCACCAATTTCAAATGGAGATGAGTAATTAAATAATTTTGCACCCGATTTCCTTTGCTCGGCAGTTTCTCAGCCATAGTTCCCTCCCTGCCATGTCAGCCTCTCAGTGTTGATTCTGAACAACTCTATGGGGTATTGTAATTTATGTTGCCTGTGTCTCATGTACGTGGGTGGTTACTACTACAGGGCTTAGGTGGTCTTACAGAATTCTGCTGACCATGGTTTTTAGTGTATCTCTCAAATAAGAGAGTTTCTATCACATATTGCTCTGTATAAACAGCCACACAACACAGCTGATGGGAGAAAATTGCAGCAAAATAGGACAATTTACAGAAATTGTGACACCTTTCACTGCTGTAGTGTAAGAGCGCTTCAGTTTGCATGGGTGTCCAGTAACACTTAAGAGTCTAAGTTCAAATAAACACATCACAATTTACATACACAGTGCATTCACCATGAAAGCTATTCATGTGTGGCCTAATCATAAACATATTACGAGTAAAAGGAACCATTTAATTTGACTTGGGTAGTCCCAGGGTTTGTTCCCATCATGGATACATAATTTTCTTTGGCTCTCTTCAAGTGAGCCCTGATGCCTTTCTGTGTTCACCTCACCTTGTTGCACTTTGCAAATTCCCATTCTCCTTCAAAGGTCACATTTCCGCCTGTATCTGAGATTGCTTTCAAGTTTCTTCCTTTCCCTTTGAAAGTTTCCTTGCTTCACACCCTTCTTCGATGGTCTTTTACTTTCATCCTCCCCAGCTTGCTAATAAAAATAGAGGAGTAAGTTGAATTTCTGTCCCATGAGCAGTTTGGGAAGGGACAGAACTGATCCCCCTTGTAGTCAGACTGTCCACCACAACTTGGGAACTGAGATCTGTCAACAATTTAAGCGTTGCTGGCCAACACTGGCTAGGGATTCAGCAAAATATTTTGCCGCTCCTCCCTGCTCTCCATCTGTGGTAATCTTTCACTCCCCTCCTAACCACAGTCTTGCATCCCCAGACAGCCCCATCAACATCTGGAATCTCCTCCATCCTTTGCAGCCAAATCCCAATCTGCTGAACCACCTCAGGTTCATGAAAATATTGCCCATATCAAAATAGCAGTAATATGACCAAGATAATGGTCGGCTCCCAAATGGGACCTCAATGTCCATGGAGACTAGCACCCAACTCAGACTGATGCTGACAAGGTGTAAGCAAAAATACAAAGTATTCTGGGAAAATTATCTCCTGTGATTCACCTGATAAATTGCAGCTCTTATGTCTTGCTGTTCCTACATTTGCAGTTTTCCCACTTACTGTCAAGGAGGGATGGGGTTATGATGAGAAAGGGGAACAGCAGACTCGGACTCTGCAAAGCAGATCTGAGAGTAGATTTTTCCTATAAATTTGCTAGACAGTTAATTAAACACATCTTTACAGGGATCCGTGTAGCTATTAATCTCAAACCAATGATGTTTAGAATTTTACAAGCAATTTGGTATGATAATTCACACAAACTCCTTCAGCTGTCTTGCAGAAGCAAATTCACCAGTAGCATTTATGAATTCACATTTCTGGATGGATTCTGGATCACTCTTATTCCAGAGTAGTGAAAAGTGTTACAACTGCTTTAAATAGCCCCTGCAGTTTACTCCCACCAGCTGTGTTGTATGACTGCTCGTACGTAGCAACACATGATAATAACTCTTCTATTATGAAGAGATAGAGTCACAAAAAACTCCTCTTCCTTTCATGTTTGTCAGGATATGCCGAGGCGCTGAGGGACACCTAACCATGTGGTGTGTGCTGCAAACCAGCTCTCCTTCTTCACTGGCTAGTGGGAAACAGTCACTGGGTGTCTACACACATTTTGGCATCTGGTAAAGGTTTATGAATTCCTCATCTTCCATCCAGAGAATCATCTTTCAAATCAAGATGAACTCTCAGAAGATTACAACTCTGACCCAAAAACCATTTCAAATGCTGTACTTGCAGAAAACTGATTGTTGCAAGATTCCACTGTGATGATTAAGCAAAGGTTTGGGAAGACCCTGAAAGCTGCAGAAAAGAAAAATTTGGT
This sequence comes from Nesoenas mayeri, assembly GCF_963082525.1. NCBI lineage: Eukaryota > Metazoa > Chordata > Aves > Columbiformes > Columbidae > Nesoenas > Nesoenas mayeri. The sequence continues at coordinate 127,689,547 of NC_137543.1, forward strand.
GTTGTTACTCTATGTAAATTTATCCATGAGAGATTAGATTTTACCCAGTGGCACTTTCAATTACATGCCTCAAATAAGGTTTTAATTTAGATTTAATAAGACAGTTATTGCATGCTAATTAAATACTAATGGATTATTAAAAACATATTTTCTGCAGGTTTAACAATCCCATAGTAAGCACATCTATCTAAACTTGAATACACATGGTTTTAATCAGTCATTGGAATTAAGTTAAAATATAATTGCTGGAAGTTGAAGTATGTGATTGGACTCATGAAGACAATTACAGTATGTCTATTACACAAACATGGATTTGATGTAAGAATTAATAGGCAATAATTATATTTATCAGGTAAATAATGATACTGATTTTAAAATAATAATATGTTATGTGTATTAACTGTATTTAAATTTTAAAAGGATATAGAAGAACAAATATATCACATTAAGCAGACTTATATACAGGACTGGTAGTTAATTGTATTTCCTTTAAAAAAATTTCAACTAAAAGACATTTCATTATTCTCAGACACAGATTTTTGCTTAGAACTAGTATAGTGCACTTTTCATATAGTGTATGTTAACAAAAATATATCTTTATCACTTGCCAAGAATGATGTCACATTTTTAGTCTTTGGCCAATTCCTTAGCCAATTGGAGTCTACTTCTGAAGCATGTAAAACTATTTCTCTTTCAAAAAATCTGGCAATCTCATTGAACACTTCTACACATATTGATGTATTAGGTACACCTAGCAACCCAGTAAACAGAAAATAATCCAGAGGATTATCTTAACTAAGGAGATAATTTAGTAATTGCAGGCATTTTAATTAGCATTAGTAAAGACATCCTTAAAAAATTGATTCTGTAATGACCAACCATAGTCTGTTGCTCCAGATGACAGAAGTCATGGTAACCGGCTGCCCCAGTGAAGTCCTTACCATGCCTGAGTCCATGCCAAGAGGATGCAGGCACTGGATAAAGCCCTCATCATGACACCTTTAGTTAACGCTTGGAACTGTAGAATGACAGTTACTGAAGCAAACTATGCAGAGTGAAACACTTGCCAGCTTTTTAGGATATTCTTATGTTTCTCTGTGCTATTGACACAAGTCTGCAAATATAAAGCAATCAGCCTCATCTTTCTGCAATGCAGGCATTACCAGCATTTGTTAAGATATTTGTACTTTCTGCTCTTGGAAGATCCCTCTCAAAATATTTCACAAAACAATCAGCTTGGGAAGGGAATAATATCCCTTTGGTTGCAGCAGCACAAAAGTGGAAACAAGGACTTCCACAGCAGGAACGCCCATGTTAAATACCTTGGCACAAGAGATGCCAACATAGCAGTCAAAAACTAATCATATCAAAAAGGAAAATTAATTTGGTGGTCTCACTGCATATACCAGTTGTGAGCACTTTAAAGTTGGTCTCTGGTTCTGTGCTACGGCAGCAGGACAATCACTGGGGAAAAAAAAAGGTGTTGCAAGCCAGACTAGAGGTACCTTGGCAGGCTGTGTGGGTGAGCTTGCATCGCTCCTGCCAGCACTACGATTATTAGATGCTATCATCCCCTCACATTCACTAGTACATGCAAACTTTTAAAACAAACAAGCAAACCAACCACACAATGAAGTAATGGGCTGTTTTGCATCTCTCATGGCATGCATACAGTATCATTCATCTAATAGCCACGCTACTGAAACTGAAGCACAGAAAACTCAAAGTCAAACAAATGAAAATGCATAGCCTTTTCTTGTAGTCACTATCCCAGACAGTGCAGGAAAGGGGAGACAGTACAGAACATTTGCAGCGGTATCTATGGGATGACAAGTACTTAAAACCATTCCTCAGCACAAGCTCAGAGCAAGCACTTGTGCCAAGTTTCAATGACATGCTTCAGTAACACGAATTGCTTACTGTTGGGCTTCATTTAACCATCCTGTTTCTAGCAGTTCTCTGAACTATGGGTTCTTCTCCCCGAGAATACAAAAGCCCAAGGTATGAGTTCACAGCTAAAGAATGAAAGCATCTCAGCAGCCCAGGCTGCCTGGTGATTTGCTGGGCTCCTCTGCGCCAGTTGTGAATTTTTTTCTAATTTAACTGTTAAGGTTTAAGCTGAAAAGAATCCACTCAGTGAAAGACTCTATCTATGCACACATGATCCTAATCCAAGCCAGGAACCTCTCTCAATAAGATTTTTTTTTGTTTGTTTAATTGAGGAAAAAGTAGTGCTCCTAAAGCACTACAGTGTTTGCAGTAAAGACTGAGGTTATTTGGGTTTTAGAGAAATGCTGTGGTTTGGTCTCACCTTTAGAAGGGATGTAACTAAAGCACATTTTTTTTTGCTTTTTATGAATTGCTAGAGAGGCAACAGGCCTTTTCCCACAGAAAGCCACATTTGCCTCAGTGCTCCAAAGCAATCTGTAAAATTTACCTCTATCGCTGGCTAATTATAACTTTTAAGCAAATGTTTCTCTAATGTGTATACCTGAAGCCATCAGACAAATTGTAATTTGTAACCAGCCTTTGTATGTGGTAATAGCCTAACGTGGCAGAGTCAGAATCCATTCATTAGCTCTGGCAGGCAGCTCCAGCCTCCTGTGCAAGGAGCAAAGATTAATGCGGACATTGTACTCAGGGTGGCCCTCATACTGCGAACCCCATGGTTTCAGCTTCATCTACGAATCCAGAAATCTTTCTTTTCTTTGCTCAGGAGCAAAATTGCTAGTGAATTGAAGCCGTGGTATTTGTAAAGAAACGTACCACATAAGACCTACCCTGATTTTTATAATACTTATCCATAAACTCAGATAGTCATCTTACTTAGTACAAATTATATGCCATTAGATATTCCCTATCCCCAAAAATGCAGTGGGACAAATTTTTTATCAGAGTGGGACTGACAGGGCGGGGAAAGAAAAATGTTCCAACTTAGTAATGAGAATAACACTGAAATGTGAAATAGTAGCACATTCCCAGAAAACAATAGAAAACTGATGAAATTCAGGCATACCCTTTGCTCTATCTTTTTTGAAACAGACAGCCCTGCAGTAAGACATACCGTACATTCCTACATTTCCAATTTGCACTTTCGTTATTAACTAACTTTTTTCCTGGCTTTTTGAGGTGGTTTAATTTATGTCATACTTTTCATCTTAAATGTTTGTTCCTTATTGTAAATTTATCTTTTAACACTGAAATGCATGCTGATAGGGAAAAGTAATTTAATCAAGCAATTTAAGGCTTGATTCCCCAAACGATTTGAGCATCTGCTCAATTAGATGCTGAAATCACACCATGAAGAAGCACAAAGACTCATAGTCTGACTGTGAACTGGGATGTTTATTGTCTGGTTTCTCTATGTTTTAATTTCATTCTATATCTGCCATCTATCAGCCAGGCACAATATGTAAACATAAGTAAACATTATCTAAATTCAACTGTAAACACAACACACAATCATTCTGAATTAAAGTTTAGTAGATTGCAAGAAAATAAGCTACCTTGAGAATATGACACTTAAACTATTCATGCATTTTGAATGTATTAACTTAGCTTAAAAGCAAAACAGAGATAGCATATCTCTTGCAGAGCTCATCAATGACACGAGACAGACTACCCAACATGTGTTGCATAGCATCTTCTTTTACTGAAACAGAAGGACTGAAGAAAAGAAGGCATTCAATTCCATTCCTCCTTCTATAATATATAGAAAATATATAATCTCAAAAGGTACATCATTTGGAAGGGAATTGTCAGGAAATTATGAGTTTGTCCATAACTTCTTAAATTATGTGTTTGTTCATCATTCCTTTATGTGCAGAATTGACAGGAGTTGAACTAGTGTAATAAATCTACTTTTTCTCTTCTTTCTTCAAAGCAAAAGAAGTTAAATTCCATTCAGAGTTATGGCCTCAGGGAATCTAATGTTTCACTAACATAATAGCAGTGAGTTTATACAGTCCAAGACACTCCAGGAAAGCCATGAATAAATGTCAAAATATCCTCTTTGTCTACTGTGTATGTTTCTCTATCTTAGAGTAGCTTTATTTCAAGTAAACCTCATTTACAGGTTCCTATTCCTTTGAACTATTTTTGCATCACTAGAAGTGTATCTGTGAAGTCTAGAGTCCTCTCTGGTTGTCCTACTGCGCGTGTACCCCTAGCAGCACCCTGCCCCTGCACATTAAGACTCCCCCCACCCTAAACAGCCTCCCCCAAGGGTGACGAATCTTTCCATTGCTCAGGGAAGAATTAATGTTTTTGGGAGGCCAAAAAAACCCACACACCTTAGTGCTATCCAAGAATAATGCCTAAAGAAGTAATAGCTGTATCCCCCGGGGCCACATGAAATGACATCACAGGTCCTTCCAGACCCAGAGCTGCCAGTTCCCCTGGGCCCCACCGATTCAGAGGTCTTCCTGAATTGAACATACAGATCATTTCTGCCCTCCAAATGTCACCAAAGCCATTAATCATGACCTCATGGCGCACAGAAGGAGCAGAAAGAAATAGAAAGTGGCAAACTTATCCTTTAAGTGCCTTTTGCTCTTTCCAAGTATTTCTAATAGAGGCGAAACATTTCTTCAGTGCCTACTTCTCTACCAAAGACTATATATATATATATATATATATATATATTTATGTACATACACATGTTATTATACAATGAAAGGTGAGAGGACTGATCTAAATGCATCAGAAATCGAGAAAGCTGAGCTTTTAAGCTCATGAGATGTCAAAGCCTGCTCAGTGTTTACATGCTGTCAGAGAAGTGCATGGACCATGGACCTGCTCGGGGGCAGAGACAGGGAGCAAAACGAATTTGGGAGGACCACAAGTCCAGTAAAGTTCACGGAAAGGCTTTGTGCATGGCACAGTGCATCAATAATATACCTTTTGTTGGATGTAGTAAAGTCTTGGCAAAGACAGGTGGTGACTCAGGAAGTACAAACAAAAATAGAGAGTCTCCAAAAAAGTAAGCAAAACAACTCCAGCCCATTTCAAGTCTAAAAGAAATATTACCGAAATCAAAAGCAACGTTTGGCAACTGGTCTCCCCACCACCCCAGTTTAATTCTGACTGTGCTCCATTAGTGTTCAGAGATGGCTTTAGCAAAGGCCACTAAAGACAGACAGTTCAGAGCTCCTACCCTCAGACAGCTTAGGGATCAGTTCTCCCCTAAGGAAGCTTCTGAATACAGAGCAGAAACACCCTCTATGAAATTTCCAGAATGGAAACCAAAATATTTCTCTGAGGATATTTTTCCTCTACTCTTGGGCTGGTAACCTGATGTGCACCTTCTCACTTGGACTTTCTTCTCTGGGCACTGGCATGGGCTCAGCCTGTTGGGTTGCTGACCCTGCAGAGGGTCTCAGAGCAGCCAGGGTGGCTGGCTCAACTCTGAAGGCAATTCCGGCACATCTGATTTATTTTGCATTTTAAACAGACCATGAACACAGACATAAGAAGCTACCACATCTCAGCTGAGTGAACAGATTAGACTTCTCAGCTTCCATCCTAAGAGCATGTCTGACTATTAAGGAGAGGGGTCCACAGTGCCATGTGAGTGAGCACTGGAAACTCTGTGAGTGCTGTTAGGGGATGACATAGGAGGCATCAGACTCTCCTGTGCTGTTGGGTCTCGTGTTGCAAATGGGTGTGGAGATGGCAGGCAACACGGAAAGCAGCGGTCAGCATTGGGCGTTTTTCATCTCCGAGGCATTGCTAAGGCATGGTATTGCAGGCAAGGTCAAATACGTCAAGTCAAAGGACACTGTTTCTATATGTTTTGGAGGGGGCTTTTACAGTTACTCTAGCTGAAAATGTGGCTTTTCATATTCATTTGAAGAAAACAATACACATACTACTAATAACTTAGAGTCATCAAAAAGTATGAGCCTGTTAATATATCACAGTGACATGTCTCAGTAAAGCATTGGAGACAGAGAGAGAAATACCAGTGGAAGACAGTAAGGTTTTATAGCAGTGGTGTCCCTAGGCCAAATCTATCCTTCGCAAAACTGCACTGACACCATTAAAGACACCCTAAGGATGAATTAAACTCATTACATCTTACATTACATAATGAGATCTGTATAGGGGAATTTCTTACAGTTTTACTGCTACAGCTTCTAATGTTAAATAGGAGTTGTACATCCCTACCTTAAAATGAAGTTTCCAAAATATTTTAAGGCATACATCACCTAGACTATGTAAAACTAATTTATGAAACAGGTTTCAAAAACATACACACTTTGGTCTTTGGCCTGAGCTGTTTCACAGCATCACTATCTGCTGTCAAATTGCAGCTGTAGTCCCACTCAGGACAAGACTGCACTTCCCAGCTGGAAGAAGTGAGCCCCAAGAGATGAGAACATAAAAAGCTGCTGATACCTTGTGACCTCCAGAGAACAAAAAGCAAGTGTTGTCCCCATGGCCAATGATAAAATGAGCCATTCACACACCAAAAAAAACCCTCCCAGCAAAGCTATCTGAAGCCATCTTCTTTTAGGTACCAGAGAAATAAAATGCAAGGCACAGGGCTTGTCATTCTCACTATGGGTTAAACCTTGGTAAAAGGAGGTACATCCAATGGACCTGAATCACAGAATCATAGAATCATTTTGTTTGGAAGAGACCCTGAAGATCATCAAGTCCTGAAGGAGGAGGGGAAGTAAGACCGTCTGTATTATTGCAAGCTCTGTGCTGCCTTCGAGCCTCCAGAAAAAGAACTCAGCTTAACATTGAAAAGCTTTGTAGAGGTTGGTCATTCTCTCAAAACTTGACACAGTCATAAATCCAAGGCACAGTGCAGCCAGGCACAGAGTTATTTTTTCTTCCAGCATGAGAACACATCTGAAACAACACGATCAGACAGTATGGTATTATTTACTTATAGCTGAGCTTACGAGATCGGGTAGCAGCCTCAAAAATTATCCCAATTATTTGTAATTGCAGTATAGTGTAAGAATTCTGTCAGGAGAGAGGAGTGCAAGAGACAGAGCAATGGGAAAAATTAAGATAGCTTTTTTTTTTTTTTTAATGAAACGATCCAAGGTAAGTATTCAAAAATAAGTTACTAAAACCCATTTTATAAACTAGCTTTAAAATCTCTTAATAGCATTAGCTTACCTTCTGTTGTGTCTGAAGAAATATACATGAACAATAATGTTCTCATGAGATTTCATTACTGAAAAGGCTCATTAGAAAAGGCATTAAAATACTAATTACCTCATAAACTATTTAGTTGTGTACCCACTGGGATAGTACTTATGAGTGCTCAAGCTCTTAATAGATCCAGCTAATCAATTAATGCTCATTACAACCAGAAAGAGATGCAGACTGCAGCATGCAGGAGAAATAAATAAGTCAGAGGTTAGCAAAGAAAGTGACTTGGCTGTAATCGAGCCCTCCTTTGTAACACAACTGTTGTCTGCTACGATTTAATTTTAATCAGCCTTTTTGGTACTCCTGGTAACGTGACCCTTCTTGTCTCAAGAATCTCAGTTATTGTTATTGCTCCTTGAAGTACATAATTTATTATGGGAAATACATCAAATGCTACATGGAGATTCAGGTGGACAGGTCTAGTATTCCCTGATACCATGCTAACATTACCTACTGGCTGTGTAAGTGAGGAGGAGAGATGCTGCTGCACAGACACAGATGTAGTGCCAGCTTCCAAGGCGGGGGAAGGGGCAGGAGGTATCTACTGGTGGGAACTGGGCTCTCACAGTGTTTTACAAACACTGTGTGGAAGAGGTACTGCTCTACACCCCACAGAGAAATTACGAATGCTCCTTCACTTCAGGAGCACCAGGACCACAGACTCTCTCTCCTCACTGGATGTTGCTGCCCAATATTGACATTGGGAGCACCTGGAGCCTGGATGGAGCCTGTTGGGCTCCTCTCCTTGTCAAGACTCCTGCAGAGAGGCTCCTGGGGCACATACTGTCACCATTACCCTTGTGTGGACATCAGTCTGTCACTCCTGATGCTAACATTGCACTGAGAGAAAAAAGGACAGAGATCAACCTGCAGGTAGTTCACAACTTTAGGAAAATGCCATTTCCCAACCATGTGTGCATCATGATTTCTCCTGTCCTGTCACAGCCAGGAGGCTGGCAGTGCGTTTCTGAAAGAAAGGTGCTTTGGGAAGTGTAGCCCTCAGCATGACCTGCAGCATCTCCGATTAAAGTTATCCAGGACTTAATCTTAACAACCCCTTCACATATCCAACTCATCAGAGCTTCACTTCTGCTTGAGACCTTAAAAATCTCTGCAGAAAGATCTTGTGTGTTCCAGTAAAATGCATATTCATGGCCTATGTTGTTTTCACTGTGGAAGTGACAAACCAAAGAAGGGAACTAGTAAATTGAAGAACTCTAGAGCTAGTTCATCTAGCTGATCATTGTCCAGGTTGCAGTGATCAACCTAGGAGGAGAGCCTAGGAGGAGAGCACATGCTGCATGGGGACTACAAGTTACAGCTATGTTATCTGGATTTTTGTGGGCATTATTAAACTAGTTTCCTATATACCAGTTTCACTAAGACTAGCATAAACTCATTTTGAGTTTTAGGTGTAGTAGAAAGCAAAGTTTTACTTTCTAAAATATTTAAAATGGGATCAAGCTACCTTGTTTTCTGAAGTAGAAGATTTGGGTATCGTTGGACAATCCCAGAAACCACAAATTTCAGCAAGGGCAATTCGTTCCTATTTTAATTTTCAGCAGTGATGCAGTTATATACCAGTTTTAGATTACCTCTGGGAATTCTTTATCCAACTAATTCAAACATTGCTTGCATCAAGTTTCCAATCTAACTACTCCACCACTAACATCATTTAGAAGACTGATAACTCTCTGTAAATTGATGTAGCAGAACAAATCTCTCATTATTCATGCAAATGGTAGTCACCCTAAATGTTAGTCAGTGATTTTTGGATAATACACATGGATTTTCAGTTATTTATTGTTCTTCAACATTCAAAAGTATTTCAGGAAAAGTGGTTTCTTAACAAAAGATAAGGTAATGTGCAAAAAAATAAATGGACAAAGTTAGCCAAATACGCATAGATAAGATTATGCTTGCACAATAAAAGTGCATGGAATGAAGGAGGAAAAAAACCCACCAAAACCACAGGAAAGAAAAAAAATTACACACATGCACATGTGCACAAACACACACACCTGCAAATGTTTGATGAACAAAGCTGGAGTCTTTCAGCTTGTTCACTGTTACTGTCACCTACTGGTGCCTCTCGTTCAAATGAAGCACTCAGATTCTGTACACATCCAGATATTAATGTTTTGGCAGGATTTTTTTAATTTAAGAGGATTCCTAGAAGATGAAGTTAGAGCAATATCTGTTGCAAAACCCCAAATACGTACTTTTCTCTCTCTCTCACACACACACTGCACACCACCACCAGCCTTCATAGCAGCTGCACATGTCTGTCAGATGGAAAGCAGAGCAGGACTTCACCCACCCTTATCCTGGGTATCTCCTGCCTGTGATGTTGGCAGTTCACGCTTAACCTCATGCTAAAGAGCCTCTGTTAACAGTCAGGGAACACAATCCATCCTCTTTACATATATTTCTCGTGAACCACAAGCAGCACATAAAGCAGCCTCTAGTCAAATCCAGTAATGATGCTAGGTATTTTGGGAAGAAAAAAAAAAAAAAGGCAAAAATTTGGCACAGTAAGGCAAATGTCATACTTTGGTGTATAGTGGTGTTCTGTCAGAAGCCAGACATATGAAAAATATTTACATAATTTAAAATAATTTGTACACGTCTAGTAAAGTCTATTTTGGGCTTTAGGCTTTAATAAAAGTTTAAACATTTGCTAGATCCCATTGGACTTCATGTGTAACCTTGGCATTTGAGGGCAGTATTGAGGATATGCCATTACTAAACTTTTCATATTAGTATGAGTGTGAACTGAAATACCATAATAAAAATATAACAATATTTCTTGCAACTTCAAAACAGCCCTGGACTTTATATATATATATCCAGATGGGAAACTAAAAATGTACTCTATGTTTGCACATGTATACTCAGAGGTGGCTTTTCGTCTAATTTAAACATTCCAGAATAATGTGGCCTAAATATAACAATATGAATCATCCATCAGTTTCAAAGGCATATCTGGCAACTTTTCATTATGAATCACTAGGGACAGGTACCAGTACCTGTCACTGACTGACACAGGAGAGTCAAAAACTCCCGCCGATTGCTCAATATGACGAATCAATTATAAAAATCTCCTAATATTAATCAGGACTTAGAGAAAATAATTTATCTTTAAATATTACCTAGTGAACACCTATAGGAAGCAGCGCTGAAAAATTAAGTCGGACAAAGTTCATGTAAGATGTTGGAAGAGTCGGCAAAACACCAGTTTGCAAAAAGAAGCAGCAAATATGTACTGTATTCTAAAGAAAAGAATAACACTAAACCCCAAAGCCAAAACCAACAAAATCCTTACCTGGCAGTATCAAACTGTGGAAGGCCCACAGCTTGCCCAAAGGAAAATTTTGAGATTCAGACGTATAAACTAGATCCTCAGCTGATGCAACCCCCACACAGTTCCTTTGAAGTAAATTAATTTATACAGGTTTACAGCAGCTGAGGATTAGGGCTAAATTTTAAAAGTAATCTTTGACTCTACTAAAAATGTTGCCTCTGACTTTTTTAAGCTACAGGAGTTCGAAACTCTATCTTAAGCCGCTTATGGGGCTTGTTTCCTTCCTGAACACCTATTTTGGAAAACTGAGATGGAGAAGAGAAACAACTGAGCTGCAGTGAAAAGTTGGCTATTTAATTTTAAATCATTTCCAGTAGACTAAAAAACAAAGCTACAGGAATCCTGGCTGCTGTTTTTCTATTTTACGAAAGCTTTATTTTGCAACATGGTTTTAAGACCAAGCTTTCATGAATGAATCTGTAAGATAATGAAGGTAACAATCCTCCTTCCACATTGATATTGTCACTAAATAAAGAATCTGATACTGTCTTAAAATAAGATTTTTAGAACATTTTTCAATATGGTAATGACTTGTTTTCAGTGTGACTTTAGTATATAAAGTGGGAGAAAAAAAATAGCACACTGGTGATGAGAAGAGGAAGGTTTTGCATAAGTTAAATTCTATTCCTAAAAGATTGGTGATCTTTTAGACAGATCCTTACAGTTAATTTTTAGCTGGTCAAAGTCCATGTTCCTCCTGCTTCTACAATGCTACTGGGAAATGATTCCAGTTGTATTTGCTGTCTTCTTTGTAATGTAAGTAATCTGAAATGGAGTAAACTATCTAAAGCAGGGTAACTTGGAGGTGCCTACATTGCCAGAGAAATTGCAATCGGTGCCCAAGCACATGATCAACAAGCTGTGAGTAAAGCCTGCTCTGGTCCCCTGGCGCGGTCCAGTGTGGTGGGCTACATAGTAGTTGTATTATAAGGAGGATACAGAGTGCAGAGAACACAACAAACTACACTGCATCACATCCAGTCTGACTACAGAGCACATTTGGGAAGATTATTCATAGCATTTCATACACCAAAATCTCAGCTACACATTACTGGCCAGCGACTTGCTAGTAAAAACCGCAAGTGGAGCAAAGTTTGCTGCGTAAGTGTTTCCAGGGTGGGAGACCCAGCCTGTCCCGGTTCTTAAATTACCTCCTTGATAAATCTCTGAACATAAATAAGAGAAGTTGCACTAACGAACATCTGGACGACAGTATATAACCCTCCCACCACTGAAAAGTGTCACCAGCCGTATCTGACAGAAGAAACAACAAATGCTGTGAGCATTTCCTCAGACCGAACACAGCTTGTAGCAGTATTTCAAATATGCCTGTGATCTTAGAAGGAGCTCTACAGGGGTATTTGTTAGTCCTGGTTTGGATATGGTTGACATTATATGTGAAAGTAAGTGCTCTCCTGAGATTTCAGTGAAAGCCACGATGGCAGGGAAGCTGATCTCACAAGGCTTCCATCATCTCGGATGACAGAAGTCTCAGAAGATCAGTTGATTTTTGTCATTCTGAGCCAAAATCTCATTAGTAAAGTTCAGGAAATTTCAGGGGGCATTAAATCCAAACACAAACCATCACCTTCATTTGGATTCGAATCCTAATTTTGAGTCTGCACCCCCTGTAAGCTTGAAGAGTTCAAAGTCTCCCCCTTCTTTCACTAGTCCTGAAAAAACACTGTGTTTCAGCAATTATATTGATATTAACAATATTAATAATTAATATTACTTGAAAAAAATACATATACATAAATCTTACTCAGACAGAAGTTGTGTTTTCTGGAAGTGGCAGCCAGAAATTCTTCTGTGCTTGTTTCAGCTCTTCCACTGACAAATTGTGTGGCCTCCAGTGAGTCACTTCACTTTTCTCTCTCAGTTCAACAGTCTAAAATTACTTATCTCACAGGAACGCTATCATAATTAATAAACTGCTTCATTAGCTACTGTATAGGTTTTAGAAAATGCTTTTTAAGCCTGTCCATAAAGAAAAGATTTATTGCCATGATAATTTTGCTTCCAGCACTTGTGTCTTCCGTGGTTAAAATACGGAGCTGGTAAAGCATGTAACACCATTCCATCCGCCCCAAAGCCCATTGCTTGTCGTGAGATGCTCTCGAACATCCCAAGCAAACACTGGGCTTAATGTGCAGCAGCCTGAAGTGCAAAACAACTTCCATTATTCATCTTGGAAATTTTGGAAAGTGAAAGCTGTACAAATTCCAAGCAAAAGACTGAAACGTATCTATGTGAAGCAGAACTTCCCCGTAACACAGCCTTGTTTTTATTTTTTATAATTTCCTTTTTCCCTGGCTTCACTAGCATGAGGGCTTGGTTTTACTTGTACCAGCTCCCACTGACACACAACTTCACACAAACAAAACCCTTTCTGGAAGGGATGGCTCAGCACCAAACAAATCATCCTCATGTATACAGATGCATCTGACTTAAGTTTCAAAACCTGACCACACACAAAAGCCAGCAGTTCATACGTTGGGCTAGATGATAGCTTCAGCAAGCAAATATTAGGATTGTATTTCAATTATTGCTATGGTTACAAAATCAGGGTGGACACTGGAGGGAAAAGGAGAAAGAGAAACAAATCTACAAAGACAGTAAATCCTCTGAGGAAAGAGAGGGTGGTGGAGAAATAGAGGGAAAGAGAAAGGCTGAGGGCTGGTGGGTGGGGGAGAAAGCGAGGTCATTTTAACACCCAGCTGCATCAAGGCAAACAAAATAATAAAAATCTGAGTTCTTCTAGGGAAACAGTGCTGATAAGATCACCGCAGGACGAAGTGACACTAAGGAAGAAATATGCAAGGAATTGTTACAACTTGAGTCTGCAGCAAGCAACGCAATTCGTATGGACTCGGGAGAAGCCAGATCAAATATTCAACGCGTATTTGCAGCAGCTATGAGGAACTGAACCACCTCACTATTGCACTTATTGAGCCACTGGCAGCTTAAGAAGAATTAGTTCCAACCCAGTCTAGTTCATAATCCAGCATTTAGGCCTGACAGATACAAGATCCTGTTTCAGTAAACAAAAGAAAATATTACTAGCTTCCCCCATCACGTTAATACCTTAATCCACAGCAAGGCATAATGTCTGCAGGCAAAGCTTCTGCCCGGGGAGGATTTGAAAGCGTAGATCAGGAGCACACTGAAAGGCTGGCTTTGGGGACTTCAAAACATAAGAGCAAATGTAACAGAAGATACAATTTCAGAACAGTGAGTTTTGTCAACAGTTGGAGAAGCACCGTGTTTTTTAACTATTTAACAGTCCCTTCCTTGAAAACATTTCTCAGTTACCAGTACAGGAAATTTTGTCACAACTATTTGGCTTTTTGTTTTTGTTTTTGGGTTTTTGGGTTTTTTGGGGTTTTTTTTGGTTTTTTGTTGTTGTTGTTGTTGTTTGGTTGACTTTGGTTTTGTTTGTTTGTTTGTTTTTTTGTTTGGTTTGGTTTGTTTGTTTGTTTGTTTGTTTTGTTTTTTAAGTTGGAAGCCTTCATTTGGAACATTTTTTCTCTGATGTTGCTTTCATTGCTTTATGGTGAAGGACAAAATGAGCAATTCCTGTTGAAAGCTCTGCAGAGATGCGACATTTTTCTTTCTGCTCAGCAGCCCAGAATCTGTGCAAAGAAAAAGCCTTCAGGCCCTGAAGCAATCTGTGTTGCTCTATTAAAGCGACTCCTTTCCCAGTCAGCTTGATTGGAAACAAGGACTTCAAACCAGTTATTATATTTAACAAAATATCTTCAGTCATTAAGTATTAAGCAGCTAAATCAGAGCTTCAGTGGCTCTGATCCTGCCTGGGCTGCTTGTGCCAGACTTCAGCCTCAGGTCAGCATGGAAACCTCACAGACCTGGGCCCAGAGCTGGTACTCACGGGGATGTCCTTCCCAGGGCCACCAGCTGCCCCAGGATGCCACTGCTGTTAGAGCCATGCTTTTGCTTCTGCATCCAATGACTGCTACAACAGCTGGGGCAAGGGCCAAACCAGGGCGAGGGATAAGAGCTTTACTCTAGTAACATCTCCCTTTGCATCAGTTGCACCACCCACAGCTCACGGGCATGGAAATGCATGTTATTTGTAAAACAAGAAGCAGCAGGAAACTCCATCCAAACACAGACCCCAATCTGCATCCCAGGGAAGCTGGCCATCCTTGTGGCCAAGACTTTCCTGCTTGGCTGTGGCGCCGTGTTTCTGGAGAAAGTGAGCAGTGCCTGTCTGACAGCCATAGGAAACAGTCCCTGCCTTTCTGCTGGGATGGAGAGCTGAGCAACACTTGGACAGGAGTTTTCAAAGCCACCAGTAGGATCTGGACCCTTAACTCTCATTAAGTAGAATAAAAATTAGTGCTGATGACAACTGGCTAACCACAATTTCTTTTGCTTCTTTCCTCCTCCTCTGCCAAAGTTGTCCAGCACTCTTCAGTAAATTATGAGGCTCAGTTAATATGGATATTTTACCATTATAAATAGGAACATGCTCATTACTGGTCCATTGTTTTTCTTTTCTGGTATGCTTTTACTCTTACACCTGACAGACCCTTTCAAATTCATTTTCTTGCTATTACTGTTCAACCTAGTAATGCATACAAGGTAAAAACAACAGCACACAGCCCTATACACTTCTGATATGGAAACCACTTATTTTGTTGAAAAGAACCATACAGATTCTGTCAGGAAGACAGGCACAGCCAAGCCACACATATTATATTTTATTTACATTTTACAAAACTATGTATTTAGCAAGGGGCAAAAGGAGAAGGTAAAATTAAAAATTACTAGGTCAAATTGAAAACTGTATTTTTAAGTCAGATTATTTTCATTGCTGGTCTGCTTTTTATACCTCCCTTTAGAGCTCATAAATCTCTACAGGTAAAGATCAATGCCTTGCAAAATTCAGATAGAGCGGCATCAGCTTCACCGGAAAGACTTGCCCTCATACAGCCTTCCAGCAGTTCAGTGCACACTATTTATCTTTCACTCTGGTAATGCACACGATATTGCACTTCTGAGTTATAAAACCTTGAATGCTCTGAAACTGCAAACCAAACTATATGTAAGCAGTATATTAAGGCAAAGGCACCACCAGCAATTCTGGGTTCATAATATTCTCTGCCTACTGAACCACATGTTAATATGCTACATGTGCTATTCTGCATATTTTTAACGTGCGCACTTACAGCTACATGTTTCTTCCACTTTCCAATGCAATATATTTTAATACAAAATCAATGTGTGTTTTTGGTGGCCAGCATAAAGGTTTTATCCACTCAGCTCTGAATCTAAGATGAAAGCGGTATTGATTTAGATGTTCACTCATTCGTTTACTAGGACAGTTTTAAAGCATTAGGTGATAACTTAATTGAGAGGCACACTGTGAGGGAAACTGAAATTGTTGTGATAAATTAAATCAGTTCTGGGATGTCATCTACAATACTTTAATATTTGAAGTAACATTCTCCTGAAAAAATTAAACCAGGAAACAAGTATCTTGTCTGGCACGTACGGGTTTCTGTAAATGTCAGGTAACACAAGCTGATTAAAATATGAATAGATTAATAAATTTCATATTATAGAAACATTAATGCAACACACATTCCATATGTGTCTATGTATGTGTTCATATGTGTATGTATTTATTAGACTGACTTCCATTTGGTACTGCAAACTGATTAGGGACCAATTGAGCGTGTGAATCTTTTGCAATGTATCTGCTTTCTCTAAAAAAAAAAGGGCATCACACAGCATCCAAACTTATACTACTTATTCATATTTATTTTACAGAAGCAAATTAAATCACTCAAGTCACCAAATAGTGTTACGACTGCTGCATACCTGTCCTTGTTTTGGCTGGGATAGAGTTAATTTTCTTCCTAGTAGCTGGTATAGTGCTGGGGTTTGAATTTAGAATGAGAATAATGTTGCTAATACACCGATGTTTTAGTTGTTGCTAGGTAGTCAAGGACTTTTCAGCTTCTTACACCATGCCAGGTGCAGAAGTTGGGAGAAGACACAGCTGGGACAGCTGACCACAACTGACCAGCAGGATATTCCATACCATATGGTATCATGCTCAGCATATAAAGCTGGGGGGAGAAGGAGGAAGGGGGGAATGTTTGGAGTGATGGTGTTTGTCTTCCCAAGTAACCGTCACGTGTGATGGAGCCTGGCTTTCCTGGAGGTGGTGGGACACCTGCCTGCCCATGGTAAGTGGTGAATGAATTCCTTGTTCTGCTTTGCTTGCATGTGCAGCTTTTGCTTTACCTATCAAACTGTCTTTATCTCTACCCACAAGTTTTCTTACTTTTATCCTTCTGATTCTCTCTCCCATCCCACTGGGGGTCAGGAATGAGTGAGCGGCTGCGTGGTACTTAGTTGCTGGCTGGGGCTAAACTGTGACAGTACCAAGTCATGTTTGCATTGCTCAGGTATGTACTTTCATGTGCTTGAGGCCAGAAGGATTTGGTCTCACATCTGGGTCTCACACATAGAGGAACCTGCCCCACATTTTCTCGTATAGGCACAAAGAAAATGCTCATCTATCTGCCACAGATTTTGATGGCTGACGAATCAAGCCCAAAGTCCCCCAGACTTCTCCAGATACTGCAGCCATTAGTGGCAAGCAGCTTAGATGACTCTGTTCAACGTGTATATTCTTTGGAAAGTGGGTCCAGCCAAAGAGAACATATGCAGCACTGGATGCACCAGCATTAATAGCATTAGCAGAATCTGAGGAAATCTGAAATTCTTCCCTAATGTAGGACACAACACAGTAAGGTACTAAGCACCCTCATTTTCCATTTTTTAAAAAAAGTTGCCAGATGCAAAGTCTCATGCTTTACACACAAAGCAAAGTGAAATAGTTAATAATAAGAACAAACATGCCTGTAGTATAGATGACTCAGATTTAAAAATTCATGAACTTAACATGTAAGAAATAATTTTACCCTGAATATTTCCCACATTTTTTCCGCTTTGTATTCATCCAGAGTATTGTTCATAGATTTGTATTTTTCAAAGCAGTGGCTAAAGAAAGATGCTTTTTACTTTACACGTATGCTCCAATAGAAATGCAGTGAAAAACTAGAATATAGGATATATTTTAAAATCCCCTGCCTTTAAAAAGAAGAAAGGTCCTGAAGCTCTAAATTCTGCCTCTTACTCTTAAGAGTTAATACATATGGATTTTTTCCAACTCTGGAAGAGTGTTAGAAAGCCCCTGAGAAGCAAAGGGGCGGCTTGTTCACTATACTGTGTTTTGAAAATGATAGCAATTTCTGTCTGAAAGAACCATGCCTTCATACGTTTAGGTTTAGGGACAAAACCTGCTTATCCAGATTAAAAAGTAATTTGTATTAATGTAGAGTTTCAGCTATTAAAGCACAGAATTCTCACCATATGCACCAATAATTTAATATTTTCTTGAATAGTCTCATGCTTCCAGTAAAAAAAAAAAAATGGCAGGGGGTGGGGGAGAGAGTAAACTACAGAACCTTTAGTCCCCAAAACAGATGCCAGTTTTAGATTTATTCAGCCAAGGAGTATTTAGCTTGGCTCAGCTATGCTTGAGTTAAAAAAACACTTGCCTATTCCAAAAAGTTTTTAACAAGCTCTGCTGCAGATGCTGTTGCCATTTGGCATGTCACGGTCACTGTGTGGTACAGCAGGGAGAAAACTCTTGACCACAGGTTTTCCTTGGCTGGGGCAGCCAGTGTTTTTGGCCATCACTGTCCTTCTGGCCAACTGGCTGCATGTTTACGGAGTGTGGTTTTAGACGGGGTGTTAACAGGGGTTGGGTTAACAGCCTAACCCAGACCAACACGGAGGAAAAGGCATGACCTATCCAATCTAAGAAAACAGAGATAGAATAAGCTCATATATGTTGTTGCTCTTAACCAAGAGTCTCTTGCATGCACCATACCTATAGACAAGAAGATATTTTTCTTTGCCTCAGGATAGATGACAACAACTTTAAAAGCTGTACCAGTCATGCAAAGTAGAAATATATAAAAACATGTGGTTGCTTAATCTTTGTCGGCTTGATTTCATTCTCTCACTTATGACAATTTTATGTTGGCGAAATGCCACTGAAACAAGTTCAATGGAGTTACTCCTGTTTTCCACTATGATGAGATATCTTGAGAGGATAAAAACTCTATGTAGTTAAACTGCAAACCTCTGTCCTTGTATTTCCACCAGCCAGCAAATGGCAGTTCTGAAACTGAAAAAATCTAAGTGTTTCTCCACTGATTAACTTGGTTCCAGGGTATTAGAGCTGAATCCATCTATGAGAATGCATATAAAGCTGAAAAAAAACTTAAAAATGCCCACTTGAAGTTTAGTTTACCTACATTAATCCTGTACTAGTATATACGCCTGACAAGCCTTTACCTTGTGAGACATACAACAACATTTAAAACCACTATAATATTCGATGTGTATAAGTAAATTATTTTTGTCCAAATTCTGACTTTTCTTTTTGATAGCAGAAGAGTTTTATATACATCATTCGGTCTGTTTTCCTAATATTGTCATTACCCTGACACACCATGCACCTATCCGGAAAAAACAAATACCATGTACATTCCCTCCATATCTGACACTTTTTACTTCACTCTTTATAAACGGACAATTTTCTTTAAGTCAGGTTGTGGAACACAGACGCCATCAAAGAACCAGCCAGACCATTAACTTAAATTCTGCCAACCTGCACCAAAAACCCTATTTAACACAGCACGGAACAGATAAGCAACACTACACTTCAGTTCCCTCTCACCGAGAGTTCAGCTAGGACCAGGAACATCTTGAAAGTTCATAGACTGAACTGACACAAAGGCAATTTAATGCAGCATATTAAAAAAGAGTACAACATATGACTAAGAATGAAGTAAGCAGTGTCTGGCTACATCCCCCACTGTCTGGGTAACCAGTATGCAAGAGCAACATAAGAAAAGGAATTTGTTGTTTTAATGTTTCTTCTTTTTACCATTTTGGCTTCCGAATGCATTGGGGGGACTTGAGGTGAAGCACACGGATTATTGAGGTTCGGCCCCTGCATCCCCATGATGTTGGAGTTCATTGACATTTGTCGCTCCATCTTTCAAAAGAAAAAGAAAAAAGAAAAAAAGGTTTCAAAACATCTGGAGACTTTTGCAAGAATTTATGCTCAGTTTCTATTTAAATGGACTCAGCTTTATTTCTTCAAGTCATGACTGGAAAAATAACAATCTGTGCTGTGAACTGCATGTGTGTATGCACGCAGGCGTGTGTTTCATCAGAATCAGCCCTGAAAACTCACAGCCAATTAGAAATAAAAAGCTTCTTTACTAAACAAATGTAGCAGCCACCCAGGTTTGTGCTTTTTTTGTAATGATTTTCTCCCTTTCAGTATAACAACACTTGGAGTTAAGTGGTTTTAAAAGCATCACTGTATAAAGTTGTGGCTTCCCCTGTCAGTGCAGCCCAACTTAGCTTGTTAAAAACATAAATAAAAATCTACAATCTTGAGTATATGGAAAATGAGTTGGTTCTTTTTCCTCCGCTTGGACTGCTCACTTAGGAAGAGTTTTCCGTATGTCTTGTAGGGGAAGCTTTCATGTACTGCTGAGATAGCAAAAAAACAAAGCAGAACACCTCCTGGCTATTCTGGCCACTTTCTGCAAGCTAATCTCACTAGGCTGGGAGGGAAGACTATAATTTTCAAGTAACACCTATTGGCAGTAAGGCCTGGACAAAATAATTTCCTGGAGTGTCTTCCCCAAAAAGGGGCAAGTGCTGTTACGGTGCTAGTCCTTGGCAGGGGCTATAAGAAGGGTTATGGTGCTGCTTTCACCTGGAGCTGAGCATCCTGCCTTTCTTCAGGACAGTCTCCTGAATCTTTGGCTCGTATGAGGAAGAACCTTTGGATCCTCCTGAGCTCTTCCAAGCAGGGGAGCAATTTTTTGTGCCCTGCGGTGAGGCAGTGACTCCCACCTTCCATGATCCCAGCAAGAAGAGGTGCTGGGCCTGGAGGAGAGGACAATACCCTACTGCCTGCTGGTGGGGAGAAGGTGCCTCCACCAGGGCCCCTCACCCTCTCCAAGGGGCAGGAGCAGCTGCCGCCACCATCTCCTCTGCAGCCCTTTCAGGAGGGCTGTGGGGCAGGAGCTGTGGCCTGGGCAGACAGAACTGACAGGGTCTGTCTCACTTCCATGCTCATGTCCCCAAGGCTCTCAGCCAGAGCACACCTGCTCCTCTGCAAGACCCAAAGGACTCCCCAGCAGCAAACCAAAGCCCCTGACCTTACACTGAGGCAGGATGTTTGCTCCATTTCAGGCTCTTTAGGAATCACACCAGAAAAAGAAACCTGCCCACAGTGACATGTCTTATACTTTTTAGGTTAAACTTCCTGGTTGATATTCGAGGACAGCATTATTGATAACTTAGTAATAAGTTAGTCATTGTTATTGACTGCTCAAGCCCTGTGGAATGTCCTCATTGCTCCAGCAGAGCCAGAACAAGCAGAGCTTTCTTCCCTCCCATGCTCCCAGGTTGTCTTCCAAACTGAACGTTGTGGAATGAAAGAGAAACTTCTCCTTTCCCAGCTCGCTCTTCCCCATGCCATCCTTATTCACCTCCATCCCTAATCTGCCCAAATGTCTCATATTGAAAGGGTTGTTAAAATCGTTAAGAATTTGAAGGTACAATTGCAAACCACCCCTTTGTCTCTCGGAAGATGGAAAATATTCCCATCTCTGCAGAAATGAGTGGAAAACGAGCAGCAGTCATGACCAAATTCTAATTAAGTGTAAGTCACCAGGACAGAAAAGTCGCATTTCTTTCTTGCTTGCTGGTTATCTCCCACAAACGAGAACATTACTTAGAGTTCACCGGCATAACTTATGCACATGGCTTTTCCAGTTTTGTCTGACTTCAGAAAAATCTTTTTGTTCCAGCACAGACATACTGATCTTACCTCCATGACCAAGTGTGAGAAATTAAAGTCTCATGTAGACTGTTTCTAATCACTCTCACACTAATTAACATGCCATTAGCTGCATCTCTTCTGTGAGACGAAGCAGAGAAAAAGGTCCGGCTTCCTTAACCCTTTGATTTTTCTTCCGGATTCTTTAACACTTTGATTTTTTAGAAAATCCAGCAGGCGCTCAGCTCTGCAAAGGTTGAATCAAGCAAAAAAATGATCTTCCTCCCCCACAGAAAAACAAACCAAAAAACTTACAGGCATGAGTACAGCAGAAGATCCAGGCATGGTAGGGTTGGGCAGGGTGCCAGGCATAGAGGCAGGCATGGGCTGTCTTTGTCGGTTGTGTAGGTGCAGTAGTGACGACAGAGAACCTGGGACAGGCCTAGGAGAAAAGGAAAAAAAGCTGTCATGGGCTACAGAGAGCAAAATAAGCCTTACTGTGCCAGCCATTCATAGGAACATGCAACTCCAGACAAGCAGCCGCAGATAAGCCAATCCAGCACTTGTCCTCTTCTGCATAAATCAGTAGAACAGAAAGTTTTCAAGAAACAGATTAGTCACTTTCCCTCTGGTATTTATTGGTTAAAGTGCTAGTATAGTTCATCTGATAGAACATGAATGCAAACCTAACAGCTGGTCTGTCTATGCACCTCTGCATCTTACAGTGGCCAGCAAAAGATTTCTACAGACAAAGCAGGAAAATGTCCTGGCATGCCATGACAGTGCATTGCTGTAAATTTAACCCTCAGGAACAAAAATATCTAGATGATAGTTTTGAAGATTATGACAGAAAATTAAACACTCTTAAATTAATTTTGAAATTTTACCACCTGTAAATAAACTACTCTAAAATGAGTATATAATCTCATTCTTGATATACTCTCCTGTGAAATTCTCCCTAGCCTTTGTTCAAAAATGACATTCTTGATTTTACCAGTTAGCATGTCACCAGAGGACAGAAAATGAAAAAAAAAAAAAAAAAGCAAAATTACATTCAGATTAAGCAGATTATAAAGGCAAAAAGTATGGACTATAAAAAGGCACAGTGAGTTATTCTGGCAAAAGCAATTCAAAAGATTTAGAAGGATTTTTCTAAGTACAGCACAGGGAAAAGACTGCCTGTGAGAAATCAGGCCCACTCACAGAGGAGAAGAATCATAAAAATAATGGATTAAACAAAGCTGAGACTACTCTTTCAAAATAGCCTTTAAGAATGTGGTCTTGGGAATTAGTTGAATTCATCACCCTTTTTTTTTTTACTTTTGTTTTGTTTGTTTGTTTTTAGTTTTGAAGAAGGCATGAATTGCTTGAAGTTTGGGGTAAATATAACTTGGTATCTTTTCAAAAAGCATGAAATTAAGAAAGCTTTCACATACAGTGCCTCAACAAACATTGCCAGTACAAGTTAGTTAAATTCTCACAGAGCAGGATGCTCTGCAGTATAGCTCACACTTTACACTGTTTATTAGCCAGGAGACATACCCCTAAAGGTACGAGAAGGACCCGAGTGGAGGGGGCATAGTCCAGAAGGCTGAAGAGCCTCTACAGAGGGGAGCATGGAAAGAGTCTAAAGATGTTTGGAGCCTCTAAACACTAGGGTTAATTGTCAGCCTTGGCAAAAGCATTCTTTGCTTCTGTGAAAGGTCCACAGCTAGCCATTGTAAGCTTCAAAATCAGCCTGGGCTGGTCAGGGAAGCACAGCCATAACCTCGGAGCTGCGAAGGAAAGCCAGTCTTTTCTCCCGCTTGATCTGAATCGTGTCACACCAAATGATGGGGTTTTACTTCTTGCCCTTCCAGTTGTAAGTGATACTCGCAATCATGAATACATAAACTGTAGCTGTCACTTTCATTTATCTAATAACAGGCAAAGAGGCCAACAGCTGTGAGCAATGGGATTCACAGACATCCCTTATGGAGGACATCACATCCGGGCTCCCGAAGCAGAGGTGCCTGTCTCACAGCAAATGAACTTCTTCTGACCTACAACATCCTCTTCTGCCCAGAGCTCAAACCACCTAACCTCGTCTTCCCTAAAACTCCATATTATTCCCATTCTTGGACTTTCAGTCCTTCCTCCCTTCTCTCTTCAAGCCCATTCCCCCCTGAAACACTTCTGTCCGAACAAATGCCACCTCAAAGCCCTTGCCCTGCCCACTCCCTTGTACCCAAACACTCCTGCTCCTCCCACCCCTCTGCCCTCAGCTGCCCTCTCTTCAGCAGCTGCACATGACTGAACCCCTCCTTTTGTCTTGGTTCTTCACACAGAGAAAAAGCCTGTGTTTTGAAGAATCTTTTAAAAATCCTCCCAGACACATACAGTACTTATTCAGAAGGGATTAAAGAAAAAAAAAAAAAGGAGGAAAAAACCAAACCACAACAACAAATGTATCTGAGATACAAACAAGAAGCTTTTCCTATGCCTCTTTGGTTTTCTGCAGATGGAGTAATATGATGTACTCTATATTTATATATCCCCCAAAGAAACTCAAGACAATGCCTCACAAATATGCTGTATAACTCTGTGAGAGGATGCAAGAAGTGCTGTTAGGGAACATGAATCAGCTTCTGGGATAAGGGACTCCACAGTCAGCTCAGCAGAAAGCTAATCTTGGGGAACCATGGAGGTGGTGTGAGTGGAATGGATGTAGTGCAGGAAAAACTAGCTCAGAAAATGTATTTAAAGTACACAGCCTCTGATCCATCCTACTCTCTGCTTAAAACACGTTTCTCCATGTACCAGCACTCATTCACACAAGAGAACTGACAAATTATTAGGACAGGGTCAAAATAGCATGAAAAGCAGATTCAGTGATCCTTTGAAAAAAGTGAGCAGATGCCAGGCTGAATGTGAGGAGGAGAATTATCTCTGTTTGGTTTCTGGAGGCTGCGTTGACCCCACGAGCAGACCTCACTTCCTGCCTGCCCATCCTCACCATGACTACAACCCTGCAGAGAAGCTCAAACAGGTCTTCTCTATCTCGTGCCTTAAGTCCACATGAGAGCCGTCAGACAGAAGGGCTGAGATCCCCATGCTGGGGCTGCTGAGGAGCAGAACATAGAGTTCTGCAGCCCCTCTTGGGGACGCACCCTGGCTCAGTCCCCTCCCAGGAGTGTGGGCTGGGATAAGTGGGAAGGAAAAGAGAAAGCCCTGATGCGATCTCATGCCTGTTCTGGGACAAGACTGAGGTGTGCACCCACCCACCTGCTGGAGCTCTGGAGCCCTCTAGATCCACCAGCTCAGACACAGCCTACAGGAACTGTGCTGGCTAACAGGAGCAATATGTTCGATAAAAATATCACTCAAGTTTTCAGTGGGACCAAAGTAAAACAAGTACCACGACAACAGCCCCCTACCCCACTGCGTCATTCTGAGACCGTCCCACATATAGACCCTTTGTACAATTCACCAGTTTGATAATAAGCTTAGGTGTTAGGCTATTTGACAGAAACTTATTTTGGCCTGACCTATGCAATTTGCGCAAGTGATTCTCAAGGGACTGCACAGTTTGAGTTTTGCTTATATGTTCCAGAGCCAAAAAAATTTCTAAAATTGCTTTAATGAGTTTGAGAATATGGGACGTGGGCAAAAGGGAATTATTGGTATTTATTAAAATGTCAAAGAAGCTTCCTTGCTGTCCCCAGTTTCACCTTTAATGCTGCTTTGCTTTGCGGATCTGCATATGCTTAACTAGAGGGAAAAAAATCCTCAATACTTCAGGTACTTTTTCTTGCTATGCTCCTGCTAGTCTGTGCCCAAGTATGTTTTTGCAAAGAGGTGCAGAGCAGTGAGAGAAACCTTGTGCTTCAAGGTTGACCCTGTTTGTCGAAAAGTCTGCACAGCTCCTGCCACCAGTAAAAGTGCTACATAATACATACCAGATACCATTCCCCATCGAGGAAGCCTGACATTGGCCAGTACTCATGGATACTTCTATGGCTTCCACACTGAATACAGGTCATCGATTAGCATGTGCTTGTGCACATTTAACTCGCACAGAGCTCAGGGAATGTGTATGGCACAGAACTGCACAGGCTGAGATATTCCATTTGTCTAAGATATTTCTTCTCCTTCCAAGGACAACATGATCTCTTTTGTTGTTGCTTTCTATCCTGCAGCAAAGAAAGTCAGTGAGAGTTTATAATTGTTATTTTTAATGCTGGACACGTTGACTCTGCTCTCCTCTCTTTGCTGAGGAAGTGCTGGCTGTAGCCTGTCAGTCAATATTGCTGACTGAGGGATTTTAATTCCTTGGCACCCGTGTTGCTAAATAAACAGGGCTGTTGGGCAAAAAGCCCACAAATAGAGGACAGATAAGACAGTGAACTGTTAAGTGTTCAACCTCACCAAAAATCTGGCCATCCATGGGTTTTTTCGCAATTTTAAGCATTTTCATCATGTTCCAGCAGGAGCCTGCTGTTGGATGCGATGGGGTCCCAGTCAGCTTTTGCACTCTGTCTCATTGGGTGTACGTGGCCTGGATGGATAGCATTACGGTGGCTTAGTAAAATACCACATGTTAGCAAAGCTGCTGTAACTGACCATGTTGGCTCCCCTCCCTCTGCACCATCATGCTAACACCGTGAGTCATCCTTACTAACATTTAAACAGATGGGCGGTACCCTGCTAAGCCATGGTGACTCGATCATGTTCCATCACATGACTCTACCCAACAATTAAAGATAACTCCACCAATGTAATCAAATAACTATGATATATACTTCGCTATGTGCCTTCTTGATTAATACCAAATATTCTGTCTGCTATGATGCAACACCTATTTGACCCAGTTTTCTAGATTGTCTGATGACTAAACACTACTTTTGTCTATTAAAAGACTAGGCTTCCCTTAACTTGTAGTCTTCAAGTACAGTTTCTGCAGATGACAGTTTTCTGCTGAGATCTCATGAGATTAGGTTCATACTGACCTAGACCACTCAGGGCTACATGCAGGAGAACTAATGCTATTTAAAGTATCACTGCAGTATGTTTTCTATTATGGTAAAGTA
This sequence comes from Nesoenas mayeri, assembly GCF_963082525.1. NCBI lineage: Eukaryota > Metazoa > Chordata > Aves > Columbiformes > Columbidae > Nesoenas > Nesoenas mayeri. The sequence continues at coordinate 127,716,071 of NC_137543.1, forward strand.
CTCTGGGTCAGTGGATCTTCCCATGACCTCTCTCCTGCTCCTTACTCCCCTGCATGTAGTACTCATGCAAGGTCAGCATGAATACCTACACTACAAACCAGTTCATTCTACTTTAGTTAGATGTAGTATGGAAAAAAGTAAAACTGTAAGTACATGGAGTTGCACTGGAGCAAAGGAACTCATCTCTTGACTTTCTATGGCCTCCAGACCCAGACAGCTTACCCAGGAGCAGCCCACAGGTGGCTGGTTGTGCTGTGGCAATTTGCCATGTTGGGTCACCCCTGGCTCAGGGATTCCTGCATCACGCTCTATTTGCGCAACATCGACTTGCCCAGACTTTCATCTTCTTTATATATATGTATGTACATTCGTATTTATTTATTACAACAGTGCCTAGAAGCTTTAATTTAAAACTGTGGGTGAGGTCCTGCCCCAAAAAGCTGATAGACCAAGGACAAAATGAGGGAGAGTGAGCGGAAGCAACAGGGAGACATGGGTAAATAAGGAAGCAATGGTACCATTATGAATAATGTAATTAGGACTGACCACTGCATACCAGCAGCCCAGACCTTCTCCAGGTACATCAGTACGTACATGTGGTTTGGGTGGCTTTCAGGCTGAAGCATCTAAGTAGACTACCATGTTGAGAATGAGCAGTTGGCTACAGTCTACCCTCTCAATGTCTCATGGACAACCAGGTATCATCACAGTTAAACTTTTCATTGCCAAACATTTCACTGGAGCATGTGGTTTTACAGAACAGCTGCAAACTGTTTCCACAGCAGCTTCTGAGGCCAGAATACCTGATCCAAGTGCTGCTTTTGGCCTTCAATATTTGAAAAATTCAGTCAGAGGGCAAAGGTGTGGAGGGGATGTTTTAGCCAAGAAAAGTGTACTGACTGGAGGGGTTGGCTCACTTACTGCTGGTCTTCTGTTGTTTGATCCACAATGACATTATTTAAGCCTATCAATCCAAATATAGCTTTCCTCATTTGTGGCCCATTATTCAAGGTGCTCCCTCCCCTTCAAAAGTAGGGCAGTTCTGTCCAGTCTCAATGTATTCATTTGTCATTCAGAGGAGGAAAGAAAAAAACAAACACAAAGGAAAGCAACAATAAAGCATCAGAGAAGGACTTGGAATTCCTCGCATAGTTGCAGGGACCTCACCTGACCTGCCGTATCCCATGTTTAATGATGTTTTAATTACAGCATCACCAAAGAGCCAAGCTTTCCAAGAAGTGGGAGGTTTGTGTCACCAGGTTTTTCAGAGAGCCAAACCATATTCAAGGGAAAAGAAAACTGGCATCTAAAATTAATGGCTCTCTGCCAAACTAGTAAAGATCCTTGTTTGTATTTCTCAGACTATTCGGATATCTGCATGATGTGGGTAGATTATTATTATCAGTAGCAGACATTTATACTGTGGTGGTGCCCAAAGGTCCCCGTTGGGACCAGGACCCCATTGAGCCTGGCACTGTACAAACATAGATAAGAGACAATTCTTACACAGTGTGTTTACAATCTAGAGACACAAAACAGATGAAAAGTAGAAGATGGAGATAGTACACAGAAGCAAATAAATATGTTAAAGAATCAGAGACAGTTTAGTGGCACCTCTCTGGTTGTTTTTTTAAATTTCTTTTTATGTTTTTTATTTAAATCATATGCTCAGAAATGAGAGGACCAAGAAAGTTTTAAGGAGGAAGGGAGTAACTAAGACTGAGACAAAGGAAGGGCAATACTCTAGAGAGGGAAAACTGTGGCTCAACTTAGAGGATTTGGGAAGCATCCAGACAAAGCTCTGCTTTCTGTAGAGATTCTTAAGCAGAACGTTCATATGTTTTCATATATGTGTTACTTTAAGGTTTCTTCCTAGTGTTGGATAAGAAGAGATTTCAGGCTGGGAAAGAGAAACTAGCTGATGGTAAAGACACTGGCAAAGAGAAAGTGATGCTTGACACTGTAATGAGAAACTGGAGGACTGAGATAAGATAAGGCTAAGCTGTGAAAAGACTTAAAGACAAGAAGCTTGATTCAGAAGTGAAGGAAAAGCCTATGTAAGTGTTTGAGGAGAGCTGGCACAATTAAGATAACAAGCTATACATTGGCACAGAGGTGGGAGGAATTCAGCAACAAGCATCACAAAAGGAGCAAGATGCAGCAGGCAGATATGAAAGGATATGGGCAAAAGAGATGTTACTTTTCAATTCACTTGATGTCACGTCAGAAGCTGTTCACCAGGAACATAGCAAAGAAATGCATTCTTACTCACTTGCTTTAATTTGCAGGGACAGAACATCTAACTGGAAGGAAAGTATAAGCCAAAAAGAAAGGACGGGGAATGGATATGTGTACAGTAAAATACCAGAAACCTGTGGAAAAATGCCTCCAAAATTTGTTCAGAATTCTGTACTTTTCACCTAAGCTTGTAGGAAAAAACACCCCACAAACCAGCAGCCCTGCCACTGTAATGTATTTAGTGGGCCAAACTCTATTTAAAGATTTAGTCAATGATAAATCTTGCTTTTAGAAACTCCAATTGTGCTAATGCCACCTATATTTCCCGAACACATGTTTAAGGAACCTCTGTAAATTCAGCATAAGTACAAAGACCAGCAGGTCCTTGGAAGCCTCACAGAACCCATTAACATTTGCCTTTTGGCTCTTACGGGTCTTAGAAACTGCTGGTTTCAATCTTCCCTTCCCTCTAAATATTTCACTGGGTCTTACTGCCTGACCCATTACAAGAAAAATAGGAAAAGCTCAAATGGTTTCTTAGACTACAACCTCCTCGAAGAAGTTTATGTTCTGCACAGTGTTATGCACACAGCTGGAACTCACAAATGATACGTGGAGGATAACAGCATAGTTAAAACAAAACAAGGAAACACTGAGAAAGGCAGGTTCAAGGGATTATAAAGAACTAGCTCATATAAAAACATATTCTTGTAATTTAAAAATGTGGGATAAAACCAAAAACCTGCAACATAATCGTGACTTGATTATGAAAGCTAGCAACGATATCAAACTGATTTGACTGTCATCATGGATCTCCCAGTTCAAGCAGGACCAAAAGCTTAATTCTTCAGTAAAATAAGTTATTTTGCATGACCACAAATAAAGGTTTAACAGTTTTAGTTGAAGAAAAAAGGTGGCAGTAAACATGCCAAATGGCAGCTGACTTAAAACCAGGAATAATAACTGCAATAAAGCTTACACAAACACTTTCTAACATGTCCATTCTATCTAAGGGCCAGGCTTAAGGCTCTAGCCTGGCAAGCGATTGCAAGAAAACTTGAAATTTTAAGGCTCATTGAGGAAAAATCTCAACAGGTTAAACAGTCGAAATGAAACCTAACCCCAGCATCCAGACAAACACGACAACTGAACACCAAGTAACTCTTCTGACAGGTTTGTGCTACCTACAAGTGCTGGAGCCCTCATTTGCACATTGCAGCACTGCAAATGGCTTTTATTTTACTTTCATGACTTTGCATCTGAAAAGAACAGCAGGTGTAAATAGGATGGAGAAAAAGCCCCTTTTACTCTCAAAGGGCTGAGAGGGTATCTGGAGAGCCCTGGATGAGTGCTGACTACCAGCAGCTCCCTATACTGGAAATATGGTAAAACTCAATTTAAATTCACTTTCTATTCACCTTTATTATTTGGATCAGTGAAATTTAATAGAAATATTAAGATAAAAGAGCTTTGTAAACCCTACTTTGTAATAAAAATGAAAAACACTTTTTGAAGTGATTTATTTTTCCTTTTTTTTTTTGTACATTTTTTTTAACTTCCCAAACAAAGCCAAAGTTTGTCTCTGAAAATAAGACGGTGAATTACAGTAAAGTCATGAAAACAAAGAACCAACAGTTTCTCCAGTGCAGGCTTGTTACCATGAGCTAATAATTCCAGACTTTAAGCAAGCTGAGCCTCTTTTTTAATAACTGCATGCCTCTAGGCAAAGTATTTCTACTAAAAATTATTGAGGCATGGAACAAGGCAAGGTGTGTGAGCTAATGTTGGATTGTTCAGTTACTAAACCAACTCCTATAGCAGCGAGCCTGCTCTGAACTGACAGATTATTTCTCTGTATACACTTGTATAAACACACTGCTTAAGGTCGAAATCTGTGTAAGCTTTCTTTTCAATTAAAATGTCAAAGATGACAGCACATGTTTTCACTGTCCTCCAGAGGATGATGGATGCCGCGGCAGCAGTTTCATGCCCCTGTGTTTCAGAGATGTTTGCCTGCCTGCATGTCTAAGAAAGATGTATTTGCCGGTCTTTTCATATGCCTACAGCCAGCCAGACAGGACTGCTATGGAGACCTTATGCTTCCAGTGGCTTAACATCTCTTGAATTTCCCTTCCTCAATGTCCCCTCATCTGTCCCCACCCTCAGTGTTGTAAAAGTTAGAACAGGAAGGTTGTTGTGCCCAAGGAGGTTGAAAAAAGCATCCTGAATTAAAAGACCGGGAGGCTATCTCAGTGGCAGACCTTAAATCCCAGGCTGGTTTCTGATCATGGTCAATTCATTTCAGGTACCTAACTGAGGTACCCACAGAAACAGGGTTGCTGTGGGTAGTCAACAGAAATACACCCTGAAAAGGCGCTTCCAGCAATTTTTCAATCAAAAAATTGGATTAATCAGAATCTTTGCATTTCAGCTCCATATCCATGAAACTGAATGAAACTTTATCCATCAGTTTCTCATTCATATTAATCAGTCTACGGTTTGTACAAAGCCAAAGACAGTGGCTCCAAATGTTGCTGGGTCCCAAGACCCCGTGGCAATACCACTCACAGAACACGAAACCATAATGCTATGGTTGGACCTATAGCATCAATTTGGTCACAATTTTGCCAGAAAAAGACTGACTAATGAAAACAATCCTGGTGAGAGAAAAACACTCCAGCATCTGCCACTGGAAGATTTAGACTGTCTAAAGCTGAGAAGACATAACAGTGCTGCATGCACTATGGAAAGTAGAGTTTGCCCACAGTCACTAGTGAGGAAAACAAGTAGGTATACACACGTGAGATTATTTATTTACTGACTTTTTATTACTGAGATCTAAATTCTGCCCTCAACATCAAAATTACTGTAAAAGTAACATATGCTGTAGAAATCTAAAAAAAAAATATTTAAGGAAATGCAAACACGATTTCTTAAACAAAAGACCAAACAAGTAAAATAGAAAATTAGAAGCTTGGAAAAGTCTCAGATGAGATAGCAGATCAGTGGCAGACCAAAATCCAGCTCTTAATCCCATCCTTTAACAAGAACACAATAGACATACTCTGTGTTTTTAACGTTCATTGCTTCCCTAGCACTTCTGCCATCAGCACATGCTCTCTGCACAGCTCAGAGAGAAATTAGCACTTGTGCATGGCCCACCATGGTCACAGCCCCAAAAAAGCTCCGTTTCTCAAAGCTGCTCATTGTTTCAGTGGGTGGCAGTGGGGGAGGAGGGAAAGGAGCACATACATTAGGGTGTGCTCCCAATTATCTGTTTAGCAAGTCACCTCCAGGTGTAAAAATATCTTAGAGCTGCCAAATAGCTATACGTCTTCAGTGACCCTCTTCCCACCCCCAGCTCACTTCACTGATTTCTTTGAAACTTTCATAAATATCAAAATGAATATATGCCATTTCCCAGAAGGAACCTTTGCACCGCTTCATCTCTTAAACATGCTAAAAATCCCAACTGACAGCAGTATTAGTACAGATTATGAGAACCATGGGGAAGAGGTGAATTTTGAGGCAGAAAGAATGAAGTCGTGGAGAACTGCTGCAGCTGTACTTCAGCAGAGATCAGTTCTGAGCAGTGCTGACTGCTCTTGTTACTTGAAGAGCTCATGTTGCCTTCTCTGCCTACATGTCAAGAGGAGTCACCACCGACTGAGAGCATCAGTCGGGCAAACAGGAATCCCAAACTCATCTACAGGATTTTTACACAGCTACAGTAAATTTCACTGGAGGGTGGAAACCACAGTAGCTGCTATTTCCTAACAAAGTACCCCAGAACAGCATCTATTACTGAACAACGTGCTCTAGAAATGCCCTGTGCAATGACAGAAGTGGTACAGGTAGCATCTGCTGCAGATTTCACTGACACTTAGATGCTGACATAAGCCAGCAAAGGTTTACAGCAGCATGCAAGGGGAAGAAGTGACAGCTAGTAAAAGTCATGTCCACTCATGTGAAACCATAGATGCACAAGAAAATTTCGCTCCCTATGCATGTATGCGTGCTAAGAGAGACAGCAAAAAAGGGCAGGCATTGAAAAAATACTGTTTTAATCTTGCAACGAAGTGCATACTGTCATCGTAATTTCAAGTCGCTATCTGTGCCCACTCCCCCCCTTTTAAGTACTGATTCAAGCATGAACCTGCAGCTAATTTTGAGGTTGGAGTTCATTTGTTTTCACATCAATGCAATTAATTTCCACTGGAAAATGCATCTCAGGCATTCAATCAAAATAAGCCTAAAATAATTCTGAAAAGCTCATCTGTCTCCAATCTATATAATGTTTTAAAAATTGGATGCATGCCCTGCAATAACATTGCACTTCACAAAGCTTAAAGCTCTATACTTGAGGGTATCAGTTACATTGAAACTGTAGTAAATTAAAACATCCAGTTTCTGGTTTGCATTGATTTATAAATATCGACAAAACTACTATTGCAGTCATTACCACTTTGGGTGCTTCGAGTTGAATTTTCAACAGTTCGGGGTTATTTTCATTCTATTGTGGCTACAGTAGCCTTTCAAGTTATAGATCAAGTTCCAGATAACATGTAAATCTTAAATCTCAGTTTTAAAAATATGCATACAATCCAGCCAGTACTTATAATAAAAAGCAGCAAGTGTAAGTGGTCGGTAATGTCAGATACCAAGCACAATTTTAAGACTCTCCAGCTTAAAGCAGAAAGGATACTTACTTAAAATGTTTTAAGTAGAAGGGAGTAGAAACAGGATAGAATATGAATAGGCAAATATCTCTAGGAATTTTTTTATTTTCTGTGAATTTGCTGTTCTCTTTTGCATTGTTCTTTGGAATGAAGGAATCAGAAGCATATTCAAAACTTTTCTCCTAAAGAGCTTTGCACATTAGTCTACCTGGTGAGCTTCAAAATGTGCTTGTTTATGAGCAAAGCATCACTGAGGAAATACAAACCTGAAAAATAAAGACAGCTCACAAGGTGTAACCCAGCTAGCACCGTAATTGAAGAAAACAATAAGAAAAGCATGAACATGTCAACAGCAATAGAGCTAGTTCACAATGGCAGACAGCATGCAGCTTTGACAAAGACAATGGATTTAAACCAAATGGGAATCTCACTCATATGCACATACCATATGCACACACACTCCATAAACATACCGTATATAACATACATTACATCTAATTGTAAAACAAGCGTTGACGGTGATCAGTTTTATGCTTCAAAAGAAAACAAAGATCCCCACCCTACAGCTTGACATCTGTGGACTACTACCCAGTAATTTCTCCTGACCCCTGGTGGTGATTAGCTTATGAAGTGAAGCAGGAGGATATATGTTTATCACTATAATACTCAGCATTTCTCCTGAAAGCACTGGCCAAATTCTACCCTTGCTTCTCTTCTTGATACCATCACTGAAGCCAATATGCTGATCGGCAGTCCAGCTTTCCCCTATTCTTTGCATTTATCGTTATTTGCCTTGTACAGTATGTACAGTACAGTTGAGAAAGACAAGGAGAGGTTGATCCTACTGTAGCAGATGTCCTTTTGCACATGATGCTCTTGCCATTGAAGTCCACAGGAGTGCCGCTAATACAGTAATTTAGAACAAAATCAGGCCTATAAGAATGCATAACACCTATGAAGATATCTTCCTAAATTATACCCTGAAATACTGACTTGTGAGTGTTAATGATACACTATGTTACACTAATAAAATAGCTTTATTTTGCATCTTTACCTTACATTTCTATTTATGCTTCCCCTTTACTGTTTTACAGCCATTTTTTCATTGTGTTTTTTTGGTTGGTTGGTTGGTTGGTGGTGGTGGTGGTTTTTGGTTGTTGTTTTTTTTGCCTTGAGAGACATGGTGTCTTAAAGAGGAAACATTCTCCCAAACCAGAACTTTTTGCTGAAGTTTAAGACAACATCCACTGCACCAATTTAGAGTAAAGGGCTTAAGGGTAATTAGGCAGTCATGCAAAAGTTCAGGTCATCCTGTCAACTTCAAAGAGTCTGTAGTATGAATTAACACACTTAATTTTTTTCTGCTTATTTATTTAATATGTCTTTAAACACGAACTGTAAGTGTTCATATGCATACTGTCTGCACTGTTTCTTTTTTGCTCCACTGTCCCTTTGAGAACTTCACTGAAACTGTGCTTTAGCTAGAAAACTGCCATGTCAGGGGTAGTAATATAGCAGCAGTACGAGCAGCAGAGTCAAAGACTGAATTTGTTGAATTTTGAAACTCTGAGGGTACTGGATAACCTTAAGTTTTGCACCTCACAGTTTTCAGCATTACATTTCAGCAAGGAGGAACCATCTTTGCATAAAATAGTTTGAAAAGACCAGGCTAACCGGGCTAGAAGGACCTTTCTAGCTGCATTTGCATGGTTGAAGTAATGGCACCCATCTAGACACGGCCCAAGTCTCCTGTAGACATGCAGCTCTGAAAACAGCCCTTCCAGGAACACAAGTGTCGTTTCAATTTGCACTGACTGCCCGATGCTGTGAAACCAAACTCCAAAGCACAGCTTTTCACTGAAGTGCCACTATAGCCATTGGAATCAACTTCAGCATTTGAATTAAGCATTTCCAGATTTAAACTGTGGGAACTGGTACCCTGGAGTTGTCAGTGGAAGGCCTCTGACAATGTAATTTGTTTCTCCTGCTGGCCTGACAAAGTCAGAGCATGCTGACATGCAAGAAACATTAGCTGATGGGGTTTTTTTCTTTCTTTTTTTTTTTTTTTAAGCTGTTTGCTTGGAGCTATTGGGAGGGCAGAGGAAAAGGGCTGTCAGCTTAGGAAGGGGATGAGAAAGAAGACGGCGAATGGAAAGGAAAAGACGTGGTATTTTCTAGATGTCCCCTATAAAATAATCAGAGTGTTTGTCACACACATACCCTGAGACACGCTGATATAGTGCAAGTGAGCATATCAAAAAATGTTAACTCTGCCTAAACAATGAAGTGGCGGCTCCACTCAGTTTACAATAACATCAGATCTATTTGATTTGGCCCACAGGGAGCCAGACACTTGACTGATCTGGTTAAAATATCTCAACAGTCACATAAATAGGCCCAGTCAAAGCCTGTTGCATCACCTGCATTTATTTTTTACTGTTAATATTTAGCAATGGAAGAAAGATAGAGATCTGTGCTCTACACACTTGCCATCTCCAACAGTATGATCTCAGCTCAGAGAGCAGCAGGAATTTGCACAGCAGTGAGTATGGCTGAGTTCCAGAGGTCGGCACTTACTCGCTCCGCTCCGTGTTTTCTGTTGTCGTTCTGTTTCTTTTTTTTTTTTTCTTTTTTTTCTTTTTCAGATAGGAAAGTCAAATATGAAGACTGCAAAGAATAGTGGCAAAGTCAGATTGCAGGTCAGCATGCTTGTTTTTTTCCCAGTCTCTCTGTCTTTTGGAGCCTGCATTTAGCCCTGGTGTTAGCCAACCAGAAAACAAGTCATTAAAATGGCTTAGGCACAGAATTTGATGAAAAACTGAGTGTTTAGGAATAATGGTTCAAATGTGTACCTTTTAGACCAACATGGAAACCTGCCTTTCTTTCTCTCTAGCAACAAAATGTCTGAATCAACTTTACACCTCTTATAAATCTGACCTGGTGTATGTAGGATATGTAACAAAGGTAATCTGTGGCTTAAGAGAAGAAAATGAAGCAGTGGATATGCAAGCCACATAGCATTTGGCAGACATATACAACCAGCTGTTTGTTCTTTAGCTTGCGGCTATATATCTATTGGGACATCCCCCACCCCTGTAAAACTTGCTTAGCTCCTGGTCTTATTTCCATTGTAGATTTAATCCTAAACCATGGATAAGTGTAGTGTTTGGGGTTTGAAGTTAAGTGTCATTTAGTATCAATTCTGACATCTCCATACATTATAATGAGGTTCTTTTCACAGGGGACTTGGGATCTGATTTTAATTTGTGGTAAGGTTATGGTCACAATAAATGTCTATTTCAAATATATTCATGAGAAGGCCCTAACGCAAATGGAAACAGAAAGTGGCTGTTTTCTTGTAATTTCAAAGCCATGTATGTAAAACACACAGTGCAGATCTGTTCCACATGGAAAACCATAATTGATCCACCATCACGCCCTGGCTCCTGCCCCGGCAGCCGGCACCCCTGTGCAGAACTGTCTCAGCAGGTTTTATAGCTTGCATAATAGAAGAACTGGTTATGAAATCATTAGCACCTTAGCTGAGGCTGCCACAGGGATGCCCCTCCGTGTTCATTGTGAAACGCTTCTTTGGCAGCTGCATCCTAGAGGCATATTTGGATGTTGTTGCTTCAGTATCATAACAGAGTGGGAAGTGAATCAGTATTTTCATGTTCTGCATTTAAGTGTGTGGGGGTGGAGTCTCTCTGGTCCATCTCTAGGCTAAATCTCCCTATTTACACATGCCTGATTTTAGGCATGAAGACCTCTAGGAAGCCCAGACATCTATAGTCACACTCACAGCCCTATGCAGCCAGTGCTGCCAAGGACCTGGGCTGTGCCTAGGGAGGCTGGAACAGACTTCAGCTTCATCAAGCACCATAGTTTCCAGCAACCCTTGTCCCACAGGCAGCCACAGCTAGAGGTGCTTCAGAGCAGCCCAAATACAGCTGAGGGCTGCCCTGCTGGAGGCCTGGCATGGGGTACAATGCACAGCCTCTCGGCACTTTTTCCTCCATAAATGCAAGATCAGGTGAGCTCAGTCCAAGCAGTTGCAGGTAAATTTGCTTGCACTTCCACAGGAGAATCTCGATTGCCAACAGAGAGAAACAAAATCCACTACTGGTCACTGAGTACAGCATCTAGGACCCTTTGGATGTTCCTTATTCCAACCCCGAGACCCTTCTTTCAAGGGTCAGAAATCTTTGTGAACCTTGCCCTTGCAAATGAGTAAGGCAGCATAACTATGATCTGGGTCAAGGACAATCGGTGGCCCTAATTATCTAGGAATATAAATGTAAGAGAAGGGAAAGTTGTGCAACTTGAAGGCAACTACTTGCGCCGGATTGGGAGTGGAACTTACTGGAAGGCAGTGAAATTTTACTGACTTGAGCCACCCAGGCTCACTGGTATTTTCAAAATTGAGTTCAGTCAGTATTACCAACTGCATGAGATAGAGCACTGAAATAAAGGGCCCCTGTCAATCAGGTTCCTGAGCATTAAGTAAAGCCAGCTTGTGTTGCCGTCTTTCTGAATCAATGCACTGGGTCATGATTTAAGTAATTGAGGTGCTGGGGCTTTTTAAAGCAGCATAAGTTAATAGCTAAGCTTGATGTGATATAAAAAGCACCACAACAGAAAGGAGAACTTAATGTAGTAATGAAAATCACTTACCCTTAATCATCCCTGAGACAGTGTTTTTACAACACTACTTGATTTATTCAGCTAGCAAACATGCCTCTTTTGACTTTTCTAATAACAGGCCACCTCAGCCATGCTTGTTGGGATTTGAGTTTGGGGTTTTTTTAATCATCATTCCAAGTACATTATTTAAATGTCTTTGATGCCTTTTCTTTAAAAGGATTTGCTTAGCAATAAATCATATTTATTTGCAAAAGTGGCCCAAAAAAAATAAATCCCAAACAACCCAAAACATTACTAGGAAAGTTCGGCAAAATAAGAGGTTCAGTCACAGGTGTGTAACCAGTGTTGCACATTTCTAGAGCGCATTATTGCTTAAAGACTCACTGAAGCCCACATTCATTGCTGCTGACAAGCATGCCACTTGGTGTACAAGATTGTATGAAAGGTTGTTTGCTGCGTGATTTACGATGGTGCCCTTACACCACGCAGGAAGGACTATAAACTACCTGTGCTCCGCTGAGCAACTCCACGCTTCCTCTCACACGGAAGGGCCTCAGCTTTTAGAAAAGCTGGACAATTTCTCAAGTGAGTACACTCTTGTGACACTGAGGCTAGCCAGACCACAAACTATTTTATTATGTTGTGCAAAAACCTATGTGCAAAAAGAACCCTCTTTAATTAAGATAGAGCAACCAGCACTGTGGTTGTAATTACCTAGGACTGCTTTACCCACGGGCATAATGAAATAAAATTGGGCTCGCTATATTTTTGTTTTTAAACTAAGTAAACTCAAATTAATTTATTCAACTCAAACCAGACACGTTTCTCTTTAAAAGGAAGGCATATATGGTTGGAGGGGCTGGTGCAGGAGGCAGAGTGACATGCAATGATGACTGTGAACTGCAAACTGCTGGCAAAACATTTGGCTTGCCGTTGGTCCGTGGCCAGTATTTTCCTTTGTTAATGAATCCCACATCTTTTCTAAGTTAAGCATTTTTTTCTTCTCCCCCCTCATTTTATTTGAAACATATTTTACATTTTTTGTTTTTATGACGTCGTGGAACATGATACAGCCCCCTCCTAACCCCGAATATGGGAAAATCAATTAAAATTTTGACATTAGGAGCTATGATATAAACATATGGTTCAACTGCTCAGACTTCTTTTTAAGCAACGTACCAAGGATCAACACAAAGGGAAGTAACTAAACGAGAACCTCACATTGTTGGATAAAAATTATACCAGCTGAAAGTGTATCACAGCCAGAACCTTGCTATTCATGAAACACAACCCCCCCTGCAAATTTGGCAGGTTTTGGCAGATTTTCTCTTAGACTTAGGATTACATATTTTTTACTTGTCTTATTTTCTGAGGAAACTTAAAAAAACTTTAAAAAAAACCAAAACAAAACATCCTGAATGTTGCGTTTAATATTTAATACTTTTTGTCTCACTCAAAGTACCTTCATTTTATGACTTAAAGAATGCAACTTTAAAATGGAGTTTTATGGGCTTCCTCATTAACTTCTGACTCTTCCCTGAACAAAATAGAAGAAAAAACAACTGAGAATTTTCCCATCTGAACAGAAACAAGATTTTCAAACACAAGGAACATTTTGGGCCTCCAGTCATACCTGCCCTACTGACCACTAGTTCTCAGGACTATGTGCAAATGAAACCCCCTATAGCTCCCTTTGATATTTCAAATTATTAAAAAAAACCCAGACAGACAAAACGATAAGTCACTGAAACTCCAGGGAATACAGGCACCAAACAGAAGATTTAACTCTTTAGGTCACCATGCACAAGATTCCCACTGAAGCAAAAATGCTCTTTCCCAGAGGTCTTGCATGATTGGAAATGGTATTACAGGCAGCTTAAAGAGGAGAGTTATTTTTAACCTGTTGCTGGCAGGAAAACCAGTTTTTTCAATCATCTTCTATGGACATCTAGTCTCCAATCCTGCAAGCATCTAGCTACATGAATTTACATGCCCTCCTTTAATATTCTTGAGTTTTACAAACCTTGCAAGATTTCTTCAGCCACTGTAACTCGTAGCTAGTTCTACTGATGGCAGAGATGATGAAACTATAGCACGGTGAATTGCTGGCCCTGCAAACCCACACTGAGTGAAGACAAAGATACACTGGAAAACATTAAGTTGCAAAAGCTTTTTCTGCACCAATCCCTTTACTTTTTTTGCAGCGTGAATGATTCTGTGCTTGCGTTAGAAATGCCGAAAAGCTTTTTCTGGAGGCTCCCAGTATGAATTCAAACTCCAAAGTTGTATGAGGATAGAGACTTCAATTATCTAGATTATGTGTGAATTAAACATAGTCTATCTCAGTGAATTCACTTGCATTATAACGGATGTGATTTACACAGAAAAGTGCAGCCAAACTCAAAAGTTAGAGCTGGACTTTTTTTCCCCCAGTCAAATAAGAAATTTACCAAAAGTAGCACTTCCAGGGTGACCAGAATTATTAAATTCACTAATAAATTACATTGAATAAACCTTATAAGTGAAGAAGAACAGATATTTGGAAAAGTATAGCTTCTTAACATTTCTGAATGTTTCAGTTTGAAATGACATATTAATTTGGAAATTTACCCAGCTCACTTTAAACAGTTAATTTTCTTGTAAAGGTGAATTTTTTTTCCTCTCTTTTTTTTTTTTTGCAAAGCATAATTAAGAAATTAAGTCATATTGAATTAACCTCAATTATTATTTTTAATGTCAGTCACTAAATCAACAAGTTTGTTTTTCACGTAGAACTAGTTACTGTTACAGCTCACCTGCCACAAGCACACCAATGACACAAAAGAAACCTTAAATCTGTCAGTTTTTCTTCATTTCCTCTTCTGTTAAAAACAGCCTAACATTCCAACTCACTCCTCTCTTTTATGTCTTCTCTCCCAGATTTTTTCTAACCAATTTTAACAGCTAGTTAAAAAGCTGAATATCACTATCAACGTATTAATGAAAAACAGAACTAACACCGATATTTTCAAAGCTATCTTACTTAAAGATTGATTAGGTTCATTCATAAATTAATCAGGTAGGAATGCTGTTTTCAGGGCAAAGGGAAAAATAATATGTTCTGCAGGAAAGTATTGCACTTTTTGTTTTGTTTTCCAAGGGGATTAGCTCTTCCAGCCAGGAAGTTTTTACCACGCGTCGAGATTTAGTGATTTGCTCTCTGTCCGACAGTGGTGCAAAATCATCTTTGACATTTACCAAAGCGTCAGGCGCAGCACTTTAAAAGGACAAAGCTTGTCTTGATTACAAGAAAAGAGGATGCAAACAAGGTGAATGCATGGCAATAAAGAACGTGCCAGCGGCATAGTGAGAGCCGGGCTGTGTGCTCTAGGACTGCCCTTCTGGAAACTTCATAAATATGAACAGTATCTTTCTCTAAACCTTTTAGCTCAAGATGAATGTAAGATCGGGTCAGCGTCATTGCACAGGCTTTTGTCAGTGAAAAGTCATGTTCAGTGACTGTTCCTCAGGTTTTATGTTATATTCCATAATAAATTATTAATTTGGTAATAATAAAATAACTGAGCATGCAGAAGGGCAAGGCATGATTTTATATGTGATATTAGTGACAGCATATTGGATAGTCATTAGTTAATGGACAAATACAAACAGAAGATAAGGTATACAGGGAGTTCATTGCAAAAAGGCATTAATGTGCCATTACTTTTACAGTGGGAACAGTTTTGCTAGCTAAGTTCCTGTAAAACATACCTTTTAACTTACAGGGATACTAGCAAATGGATCCCTCACATGGTGATGGACAACGCTTGTCTCCTAGTTTTGCAAAATATGCTGAAATTTACCACAAAGACCCAGAAGTTTGGTTTGTTGTGATTTAATTCCCCTATTTTTGTAAACAGGGAAAAAAAAAAAAAAGAGTGGTACTTTAAACAGCTGACTGGTTTGGAAATACCTGAGAGATGCTTTTCTCATAGCATTTTATAGTTCTGTTGTAGTTGTCAACTATAAGCAGAAAATTCAGATGCTTATTCGAGCAGGGAACAAGAATTCATTTAGCTATCTATAACTGGAAAATATATTAGGCTTCATTTGGGCTAATATTTCAGCCAAAAATGGCTGGTTATCAGTGGTTCTTTGTGTATTTATCAAACATCTCCTAAAACTTAGGTGATCATCACTTACAGCCTGGTGGGAAAGATAGAAAGCATCTTGAAGAACAATTCATTCTCTCCTCAGTAGCAGCAATTCAGAGTCCACAGTTACACCTCTTAACATGAGATGTACGTTCTTTACTTCTCAAAACAAGGTGGGCATAAGCAGGCACAGGACATGCTTTAGATGACATTATATTCTTATCTCACCATTTGCCTTTTTTATTGCTTTTTCCTCATCAATATTCTTCCTGCTTCTGCACTCTGTACAGAAAGCCAGTGCTGCCATCATTGCCCAGTGCAGGACCAGAGAATGATTTCAGTCGGAAGGCACCTCTGAAGGTCACCTTGTCCAACCTCCTGCGTCAAGCAGAGCTAAGTGCAATATCAGAGCAGGCTGCTGGGGGCCTTTTCTAGACAAAACGTGTGAAAATCTCCAGCAACCGAGACTGCACCTCCTCTCTGCAGCCTGCTGCTGTGCCTCACCATGCTCCTCCTGCAAGAAACTTTCTTTCTTTAGGTCCCACGGGAACTTCTCTTCCTGAAACTTGTGACTGTTGTCTTTTGTCTTCATGCTGCAAAATGGGGCAGACCCCGTCTCCTCTCTAACTACCCTGTAAGTAGCTGAAGGCTGCAGTTAGATTCCCTATTAACTGTCTTTTCCCCAAGCTAAACAAATGGAGTTCCTCTGCTCTCCACTTCTCCTGATGCTCGCTCCCTTCAGTCTAGGGATGATGTCTGTCATGGTATCAGTGCTCTGTGCAACTCACCCACCTTCCTCTGCTACAGCGCCATAAGTCTTCACAGGCTTACCCAGGAACATATACACAGTTTTTTGGGTGCCCATTTGCTCAGAGCTATCCAACAATCCAAACAGATTTTACCTTAAAGCGCCCAAGGTTTTGGCTGGGTGCAGAGATTTTTTTATTCTCCCCACAACAGAGATCTTTCTAAGTCTTTTGGGGATTGTTTGGGTGAGCCCAAATATCTGGCCGTGAGCCAATCATTTAATTATTATACCTAATGTTTGTCCTGTTTGATAGTTACTATGCACAGGAGACACATACCCATGCAGATGTGCCGTCGAAATCCAGCAGCCCTGTGTTCAATGCTGCATGGGGAAGCTGCAGACTCATACTCTTCCTACATCCATCTCAATCTGACCTACACTCCAAAAAGCCCTCTTCTTGGAGCATTGCTTCTCTAAAACAAGTCTCCCTGAGATGAAGAACTATCTTTTAAGGAAAAAAAAAAAAAGGAGACATTAGACAGCGTTGCTGCTGGCTGTGCTATTAGCCAAGAACTTGTCTCGCACACCAGGTGAGACTGAAGTATAAAACTCTGGAATGTAACACATGTGATTGCCAGAGTATTGTTGTTTGGTTTATCATTTGCTACTCTTCACACTTTCTGGGCATTTACCCACAGAAACAAATCAGAAGTAACAGAAAAATTTAGAAGAGACACTGGCCATCAAACAGAAAAGAAAATGTACAAAGCTTACTAATCTTTCAGCGTGTGGCAAGTGAGAAACTTATTCTCTTTCAACACATTTTTAAATAAGAACAACAAAAAATTCTTAGCAAAAACAACTACCAATTTGGAATAGAAAGCATTTTCTCTTGAAACAATTCCCAATTTCCCCTGAAACAATTGTTATTTGTCAAAAGCCCAAATTTTAACAATTATTGAACCTTGTTGGAAACTTTTCAATTAAACGCATTTCACTTTTCTAAATAGATCTTCATAAATCTGTGATTTTCCAGCTAACTCTATACTTAGTTGGTTTTTTTGTTTGTTTGTTTTTTCTGTAATATTCATTTATTTTCTCATTATATTTTTATAAATGTTGCTGGTAAGGTTCTGTACTTTTCCTGGTGTATGCTGCAGCTCTTTCACAAAATCTTGTCAAAATACTGTAAAGTAAAATAAATGGCTAAATTAACTAGTAGAAGGAAATTAGCTACATATTGTTTTCTCATTCGACATCTTACAATATCTACTGAATTGCAAGAGCTGCATCACGTTTTGCTCTGAATGGAAAAAGTTCTATACTGCACAAGATTAGCAAGTAAAAAATTCAACAAAACACTTATTGATGCACAACAATGTCCCCATTTAGCTGTTGTTCAAACTTTTGCCCAAGATTTGGTTTTACATTCTGAAAAACCTTGAAATGGGAGGTAGAGCTGAGGGGTGCTAATACAGTTTCAGTTTCAAAAAGAAAGAATCTGTCAATCAAATGTATATACCTACAACAGTGCCTTAAGTCATACAAGTTGGAATCTTATGCGATAAATTCTTTCTGATAGGATTGCTTAGGAACAACAGAAGTTAAATTTGCCTTGCAGCCTCAAATATATTTGAGAGTGTAGGCTGACTGTATACATATACAGATCCATGCATACAGGGAATTCTGTACTAAACTGCACTTTGTGCACCACATCCTTGCTTCGTACAAATGGCCACAGGAGATATTTGTCAACACTGGATTCCAACGGTAAGGCATGTGTTGGTTCGGGAAATCTGTAAACTCAGCCTTTGTTTAATCTTTTTTTTTTTTTTTAATTTCTATGTGAATTTACAAAACAAAACTAAAAAGTATTCAGAGCAATGAGAATTTCTGAAGTCCTGTGAGTGACACTGCGAGAGAAGTACGGCTCACACCCTCGGCTGCAGTGAAAGAAAAGTTCACTTCAATCCAGAAACTGAATGACAACAAAGAACACAGCATTGGAACTTTTATAATGTGATACCCCATGCCCTCAAACTGAGGTCAAGAGAGGACCTGGTCCAGTAATTTTTTTTTCTCTTCTGTTTTTTAAGACTCAGTTTGGAAAAAACTACCTCATGTTAAAACTGACATATAAAATTACTGGTGTTCATGGGCTTTTCCAGTGTGGCAAAACATTCTGCTGGTATTATTTTTGACAGGGCTCGTGATAACTAGCTGACATTTAGAGAGAATGTAATGAAATTTTATTATTGTTTTGCTGCTGCTAATGGACACAGATTTATTGATCTCTAGGAAACAGTGCCTATTTGAACCACATTGGCCCGTATTCTTCATGGTCAAGGAGCAGCAGAGAAGCTGTAGATATCTGTAGTAAAACCCTTTACCTTATTATTTATATGAATACATCTTGTATTCATACTAATAAAGAGCTTTAATGTGTTTGACTTAATATGTTTGACTAATGGCTGCAATTTGCAAAACATCCTGTGATGCTCCTGAATGAAGGACATTTTGTTAAAATAAAGATCACCACACAAATACAGGTTGTGCTGATCTGAGAGATTGCAACTCTCACTCTCGACTAGTGAGTTTACTGAGACAATATCTGGTTTTATTATAACGTGCAGAAATCCTTTAGTAAATTTTCAGTTAGATGTTCTCAGTACAGTTATTCATTTTAACATAAGAAGCTGATGCTACAAGGAAACATCAGGACATAAAATAAAGAATGGAAGTGGGGATGGAATAAACAGTGTTCTGCTCAGTAAATGATACTTTCCTGGCTCTGTCAGGATCCAAAAGCCCTAAAAAGCAAAATGTGTGTCACTGGGGCTGAAAAATAATTCATATTATTTGACAATCGAGGCCTTAAAAATGTGTTTGGAGGAAGCGGGGAGGGAAGATGGCAAGCACCACAACACAGAAATTCCATGCCACGTTTAAAAACAAACACAAGCACCCACGTAGAGAGGAAATTGCCCGTTAATAAGGATCCAAGGCTCATCAGCCTCCGCAATCACTGTGGCTGAACAAGTAGTTTTTCAGGAGGGCACATCCTGAATTCAGAGATGTTGAAAAATACGTGGGTGCTCAAAGGAATGGAAAGAGGATAGTTTTACAGACTTCAACCAAAGCCTGTCAAAGCAGCACTCCCATTCACTGCAATAAGCGTTGGATCAGGTTCAACATCCAAACGTAGTCCTCCCTCAGTACAATTGGCTGGTCACGTCGGAAACTGTCTGGGCAAGGTACCCCACCCATAAACAGAGCGCTTGGGGAGAGCATGGTAGTAAGCAACAAATAGTTTGTCTCTTTGCCAAGATCAGGGGTTGTGTCTCCTACTCGTTCACCCTCCGAGACAATAAAATGAGGGCTATAGTATGGTAATATCTCTGAGGCAATCTAAGAAGGAATGCCACATGAATGAGGAGCAAGAGGATAAAGGTTCCTTCAATATTGATGTTAAAAGTGGAAGAAATGAGTAAATGTTGGGGTACAGAAAGTCACTAGCAGATAGATTCATTATTTCCTTCAGCTCTTTTCTGTGGGATCATATAAGTAGAAAAAGGAAGAGAAAGGAAATACAACCATGAGTGTGTAAAGAAGAGTTCCACTACGGGAATTGTCACATCAGCTAGGTGGAAGACAGAGACATGCAAGTCCATTTGCAGGAGAAAGAGAGCATAAACACAGTTAAGTGGATATTAATGAACACTAAACAAGGATGGCAAGCCTGCTCTGAACTTACAAATCACATCCGCATTAATACCAAATGAGTTCATTAAGATTAACATTATTATGATGAGTATCAAAGGGATTAAAAGAGATTATGGCAAATAAGGGAGTCAGATAGGAATGAGATGTAATTACCTTCATATCTGGTTTATCTATAGCTGCAGAGAAAGACCCAGCATTCATTTCACACTGGAGGAACCTAACTCATATTTTGATCTGAAGTGTAATTTTCGGCAAAGCTGATCTCAACATTTTGGGCTGAACGTGGCCTGGGCATGTGCAGGATGAACAAAAGAATGGTGGGAAGGCAAAGAGAGAGAGATGGGCAAGTGCAGAGGAGGCCCAGTCCTGCCCCAGCACCCTCAGCCAAGTGCCAGAAACAACTTAGTCTTCATGATCCCCATGTCCAAAACACAACGTGAGGCCAGCGTTGCAACCACCTCTGCCCAACACCTGGCCTACTCTGATTGAAGCACTCGCCGCGCCAACTCTGAAAACTTCATTTGGCTTCACAAATATCAGCCAAGTCTTCAAAAAATGTTTCAGGGAAATAGTCTTACTACAGAGATAGGAAAAGTGAGGAATACAGGGACAGAGGGATCAAATTCAGTGAAATAAAAACAAGCTCCATATTTTACGTCTTGCTTTTGTACTGCAACCTGCAAAGCCAATAATTCTTTTGTGCATGCAGAGACCAACTAAGGAGCACCAAATTATGGCTTAAAATCACAGAGCTTACGGAGCAGGTATCCTGCCAATGCAGACACTCAATGATGAAGGTGGAAATGTTACTTGGGATCTTGGTGGGGAAGATTTACTGGGACTCTTCCAGCCAGGCTCTGCTCTGAGCAGATTGCCTCTCTTCACAGGCCGGCTGCGGACTGTTGGCTCTCCAGCGCAAACATCGCTTCCTAGCTCTGCTGTGTTTGGCGTCTGGTTTGTTTGACAGGTTACATGTGCTTCTGAATATACCTTCTGATGCTCATTTTCAGTGCTGTTAGTTTCTCTTGGCTGCTGTTTAAAAATGAAGTCCCTGAAGATATCATCCTTCAATAAGAAAATCCTCTTGCCAGAAGGTCTGGCTTCAAACATGTTGAGGCTGACTGTCAGAGTTGTTGACCTCTGACCAGGGAGCTGTAAGTCCACAGCCATAACCTGCACATTGAATCCAAGGTAGTGCATGATGGACAGCTAGCGCTGGAATAATTTAAAATGGGAAGCTACTTTCATTTTTTTGTTGTCCAAGATGAATGTGCATTTGAAAAGCACCTGTCAGCTACAACTGGAGATGTCTGCCTTTCATCAGGACAGTTATACCTCATTAATTATATATTTTGTTGCTTCAACAGGAGATATGCATACACACACATACATATGTATGCATATGGAATTTACAACTACAACTTTTCGAAAGAAGCCTTTAAAACTGTTTTTTTCTGTGGTGCTGTGTTGAAATCAGTTAAGTAGCAGAAATAAATTGTAACTTAGAGTT
The DNA here is from genome assembly GCF_963082525.1 of Nesoenas mayeri. NCBI lineage: Eukaryota > Metazoa > Chordata > Aves > Columbiformes > Columbidae > Nesoenas > Nesoenas mayeri. Next base: position 127,737,746 of record NC_137543.1, read on the forward strand.
GTAATGCACTTCTGGAAGTGAAGAAGTATTTACATCTTTACACCCTCTATCTAACTTTCACGAATCAGCAGGGTGGAGAAGATGAAGTTTCTTCGTGAAAGTCATGAGAACGAGGCAGGGTCATCAGTCAGTCCAAACTGAAGCACCAAGATGCGCTCCTTTGCTGCCCTCCCAGCCAGGGGACATGCTGAGAGCTTGTACCAGACAAGGGAGACTCCAGTCCCCAGGGGAAACCTGATGCCCAAAGACTTCCAGGCCTTGCTGCATAGCATATTTTATATGTGATTTTATAAGAGAAAGTGCAAGAATGCGTTTCTGTGTAGGCAAAGAGGGAATGTGACAAACTCTGTCATCCTCTGCCCAGTATCTTGACAACATAGCTAACACTATCCTAGAACAACACTGATGGACTTTTCGCACACATTCTCCAGCCAGAAAAGGCAGGAAGGGAAAGAGTGAAGACAAGTCCACCCCAGCACCTGAAGTGGGCAGGCAAAGGGAAGAATCTACTCTGCTTTACTCTGATGGTCTGTGAAGCGGCACTTCCCAACATTTCTAGGAGAAAATATGAGTCAGAAATCCTACGGGAACTCCTGCAGCAGCACAGCTCCCTCTGCAACCCACACATCCTCAACAGAGCGCTGCGCAATCTAACCCATATGGTATAGCTGCACTGCGACGGGGGCCAGAGCCGGGTGCGGCCTTACGATAGACTCTCAAATGATAAAAGTTTGGCACATGAGCAATTGTTTGTGCTTCAGCAGTTGACTGAGGAGCTTGTAAATCAGGGCATTTAGGAAAACCTGTGAGTAAAGTGCAGGGACTTAACAGGTAGACACAAGATGTCTTGCAGAGGGCTACCAGAGGGAAAGGAAGGCAGGAGCTGGTTAGTGGCTTCTTGCCTTGCTCAGATGGAGATGGGGAGGTTTTGCCACCACCACAGAACAACACAATTTGGTATTTTGCTCAATCAAGCCTCAATACAGATTGTAAAAAAAAATAAAATAATCAACAAACCCTCAGGAGTGTGTTTAAGGCTATCATTAGATAGCCAAGCAAATCTCTGATCCACTGCTTATCCAGTGGATGTGAATACAGTGCTTTCCTCCAAGAGAGAAATTCCCTGAAGGGGGCATTTCCGAGAGCAGCATCTTAGGAGCAGACAGCTCTTGACACAGAAACCTGATGCAGAGCTCCTCCAAGTAGAACGGGTATCCTGAGGACACCAATGCACACCTGGTACTTCGCATTCATCCCACATTTAAACACAAGCAGTGTCCGAGCAGGAGTTTAGTCGGTGTTAAACTCTGCATAGCCCACCCTAAGGGTAATGTACTCTCGGTGAACTTGGGGAAGAGGTACCTTTACTCCCTCCCTCCTAGACCTAGAGGCTGTTAGTTACATGGAAAAAAAGGCTTAAAGGTCAGTAGAGGGACAGACAGATTTAATAAGACAAGTACAGTGCTGTCCCGCAGAGGAAACCCACGTGGGCAGATGCCCCAACTCTCAGGTAGTTCTGGAGAGCATAGCCATGACAGGGACAGGACCTGCCGTGCAGTATGGGGACCTCAGTGGTCCCAGCAACAGCAAAAGAGCAGCCCATCAAATAAGCGATGAGCCCGGGGTTAGCTAAGGATCAGAACGCTACTGACAGGTGTTAGGGATGAAATGCTGAGGCTCCTCGGGATGAGCTCTGTAAACTGCCTCCCTTAAATGTTTTATTTTCTACAGCAGATTTCCAACAGTGGGAGCTTTTTCTCACTCTGCCAGGCAGAGGCTGAATCGCTCTCTTCCTACAGTTTCAAATTCTCCAGTTATACTCTAAGAACCACCCCTTTTTTCCTTTGCCTTTCTCTTTTCTTTTTGCTCTCTCCAGGCTTTTCATGAAAGAGACACCAAGTTTCAAGCCGTTTAAAAATATCAAAAAACCCTGGTGGAAAATAATTTACAGCTGTGATAATATCACATTTTTTTAAATACCGTAATATAATTTTTTCTTTTAATAATAAAAGATAAAAAAAGGGGAGTCTGTGAATAATTAGAGAGTGCAGTCTGAAGCCAGTTACAGTCACTGCAATTGATAATAAACTTAAAGACCCTTGACAGCAGGTAAATGCTTTGCAACCCTGACCCCCTTCCTCTCACATTACTTAACAACCCTGCAGTTCCAGCATTACATCACCGTCCAAGCGATTGGTTCCTGCATTTTAACTCTCTCCGTGTCTCCTCCGATTAGTAGCAACACAATGATGGGGAAAAACAAAACAAACAAACAGCAAAAAAACAACAGCACAACAAACTACCAAACTTATCTCAAGTTTGCTGTGCTCCTTGTTTGGGTTTGGTTTGGTCAAAAAAACAGCTTCTGCTGCTGAGAGTTGAGTTTACACGCACCAGAAAACAAACTCTGTTGAAGTGGAAAAGAGAGTGGGAAAGGGGGACTAGGGAGGGGAGGAGGAGAGGACGAGGAAGGCAACGGGGGTAAAAAAGTATATAGAAATCAGAAAAGGAAAAGAAAATTAAAAACAAACCTCATGGACATCACTGAGCCTGAATTCCCTGCTGAGGTGCAGAACATGAGAGCCCTGGAATGAGTGTATGTAGAACTTGAGCCAAAGCTTAACTAGCCCGAGTGAGTCATATCCTTCCCATTTGATTCCCGTCCAAGTGATGATGTAATGCCCTGGCCCTCTCCCTCCCTCACTCCACTCCTCGCTACACTACCTCCCTCCTCCCCTTTTCTCCTTTTTAGCTCAGTGCTGGTGAAGTCACCATTTAAATCTGGCAGAGCTGAAGCAAAAACTTCAATGTAACCAAAACAGCCCCAGGCCAAGTTCCAGACTTACTGAGACTCCGTGGTGCAATTGCCATTGGAAACGAGTAAACAGAGAAAGAAACAGTGCCGCCTCTGAACGGCCTGTGCAGCTGCCTGCCCCAGCACAGGAAAACCCGTGGACGGGGCTGACATGATTGACGGGGGTGCTGATCAGAAGATATTGCACACAAACATGCTCATTCCCGAATGCCCGCGTGGTCCCAGCGTCCGGAAGATCCAGCAGTTGGGAAAGGAGGAGATGGAGCTGGAGACAAGGAGGGCAGCGGAGAAGCTGCGAAGTGGACGCAGCCTGTTTGTGCGGGTCTGGGGAGAACAAATACGCTGCTTTTTACAGCGTATGTGTTTGACTAGGATTTCTCTGCCTTCGCTGCGCAGGGCTGGAACTGAGCCCTCTGTTTTTGTAGGATAACTACAGGGCTGTTTCTTGGTGTGCCTGCAAACATACAGGTGCAAGACACTTTCTTTCTCCGCTATTTAAAAAGTACCAGAAAAGTCCCGAGCCGTAGAGCACTGCAAGCTTATAAACCAACTCACTGTAGTGCTGCTGCTATTGCTAACCCTGCATTTAAAACAGTTCCCTCCTGGTGTTTATCTTCCAAGTCTGATATTCATTATTTTTTTGAGGCTAGATAAACTTTCTATGTGGAACTAATAATAATTTTTCAAAATAGAAGAAGCTTTTAATGTGTACAAGCATAAGCTATTGTGGTGCGAAGCGCTCTGCTGCACCGGATTGCATTTTCTAAGTCCTCCTGACCTACGCTACAGTGACTGTGGCTGAAATACCTCCCGTGTCCTCCCCCACAGACTTTTTTTTCATTGTTCATCATTCACAATTAATTGTAGTCAACACAGTACAAAACAGTTGCTCCACAAAAGAATACAAAGCCTAAGTAGTAGAAATAATAATAATAATAATAATAATAATAATAATAGAAAATGTTTAAGCAGACCTATCATCCCTCAGCAATCCAAAGACTAACAGTTTCAATGTCAAACTGCAGAGACATAAGCATCTGAAACACTGCAGAGGTATTTAAAAGTGACTTCTTTCTTCATAAACCAGGAACTTCTGCACATTTTACAAAGTCACTCTGTGTCGTGGTGTGATATTCAGTTTTCTGACAGTCAATGGATGTATATAGCCCTCAAAATTCAGAAAACAATAGGAAAACATCAAAGCTAATGTGTTTTATTTTCTTCCTTATAATGCTGTGAGTTTATGGAAAAGCAATTTGTATTGCCTAGCAGCATTTTAGAAAAAGAGGGGTTTTTTTGTGGTGGGGAGGATTCATTACTTGATCAAAGCATGGATGCAAGAGAGATTATTGCAAAGTGCCAAAGTCTCCTCCTGAGGATGCTCTTATGGTTATAAATTATCTTTAGAATATATTTCTATGGATCAACACCATTAGCTTCAGTCATGGATCAGTCTTGAATTCAAGTAGTTTCAGCCATAAATTCAAACAATTTTTGTTTAAAGTATATGTGATTTTTTACAGACAGAATGAGGAGAAAAAACAAATGTTTACCCCATTCAAGTAAAAAAAATACAGTTCTCTGCAGCAGGCTGACCTGCTGGATGACATCCTCAATTGATATTGATGCTGCAGCCACTCAGAGTGACACCTTTATCAAGCAAGGCAGCTTTGAATTAGAGGTGATCGGACATAATTATTGCTGGCGCCACTGAAGCCTGTGGCTTGACAGCATCAGATGTGGTTGTTATAAAGTTTGGTCCATTGTGTCAATGGCCTGTATAACTCATTTATGTCTGAATTACCAGCTATTGATTTTTTGTCTTCTGTAATGTAATAAAATAAAAGTTAGATCATTCCTAAAGCTTTCTTTTAATTCCAGCCTTGCTGATAGTTTCATTTTAAGCTCAGCCCACTCCTCCCTCCCTATTTTTAAAAAATGTGACTTCCAACCCTTTTTCTGTGCATATCTAAGAGGTCATTTTCCCTCCCTCCTCCTTTTCATTTGGTCCTCTTACATTTACACTGCTGGATTACATAGCTTGTACTTATCCAGTTATGCCATCGCCATCACTATAAACCTTGTCATGGGCTCAGGACAGATCCCTGGGTCTGAACAGCTTTAAACTGAGGGGGAATGTGGCTACAGCCGAGGCACAGAGGGAAGGAAGGAAGCTGTCACCAAAGAGAGAAACTATTACCCTGAGGAACCCAAGTTACCTGAGGCTGCTTGTGCATCACACACCCATTCCTGCAGCCTTTGTCAGTGAACCAACCTCTTCTCACCCTTCTGAAAGACCCATGCTTCCACCACCCTGCTCTATTCGGAGCAAAATGCAACCAAAAAGATGATGCAGGAGCTGCAGTGCAGTTCACTGTCCTCCCGAGGCTTTAAGCACTTGCCTGGCAGCTGCGCTCTCTCCAAAAGAAAACTTTGTTCACTAGAAACAAGAGCGGACCCATTGTCCATCTATGAGCATCTTCATCAAGATATTACAGGAGTGACTGCGTTTGTATGGCAAATGGCCCTTTCAATTATTATTACCTGCATAGACACAAGTCAGAACAATTAAACTGCCTTGAAAATAGCCTTTGTCTAATACAAGATATTACCAGAAGTTAAAGCATTTTCTTAAATGAACAAGAAAGAACTAAGCAGCCTGAATTGCCGACCATTTTTTAATTATGTGCTTACACTGAAGTCCCAATTTAAGAAGCAAACTGCTTTAAAACAGAACTCCTGCTCGAAAGGAGTTAAAAACTTAGTTGTGCTTGCTGGTGGGAACACAAAAGGTTCTTTCCAGTCAGGTATTTCCAAGGCCTATTGATTTTTTCTTCCCCCTAACAGGAAACACTGTTTTCCCATTTTCCTTCCTGTGACAGACCAGTTAATGATAAAGAGTGTCCTGTGCTCAGAGGAAATTCCACTTGCATGCAAGAGCTCCTTCTTTATCTGTTTACTTGTCTGTTTTTTCTTTCTCCCCCCACTCCGCCCCCATCCTTAAATTTCCATGTTCAGCCGTGCTCAAGAATAGGGCTGTTGTGATGAGAGTTGTGAGATATTTTAATTCTGATGGGAGTCTTCTTCAAAGCAGCGTCCTGGCTAGCACAGTTATGACTCCAGCTTAGCTGTCTAGTTCAGGAATGCTTGCAACACCCTCCCTGCAGCATGTTTCATCCTTGGGGAAAGGGTGGTGGGGCACACCACAGATGTTTGGTGTAACAGAAACTCAACAAAAATCACTGCTCCTGCTGAAAGTTTCCAGTCTGAACAAGCAGAAAGCTCTGAATTTCAAGAGCCCAAATGGATTATCACACTGGGATTATCTCAAAAGCGTATTGTAACAGGGAACTGGGTGTACTACAGTTGAGATTGTGGATGGACAAATCATCAGTTCTACATGCATTTTAGGTGAGTGTATCACATCCAGCCTTTGGGACTGACTTGTGCCTATTTTATCACTGGCCCAAAGCATCAGCTAAGACCCTGTCTGTGGATGAAAGCAGTATAGCCTGATTATTTTTTTCTCCATTGCTTGGCTCTCAAAGAGGCTTGATTAAGAAAATATTCTGTAATAATGGTCCTACACTCAGGAAAGTCTCATTTTATTCTGACATTATTTTTCATTTCTAACCCAAGAGCCTTACAGTCCCTGTGGAATTAAAGAGGCCAGACAATTTCAAGGTTAAATAAGCTTTAATGACTATCACATGTATGGAACCTTAAACCTAGTATTAAAAATTATTTTTTTAAAGTGGCATCTCTTCCTTTTTTAATTTAAAATAACCATCCAGGTGGTTTCCTAAGGATTTCTTTGCAAATTGCTTCCAGTGAACCTTTTCAGTTACAGACCACTGCAAACCCATGTGGTGTTACTCAGTGTTCGGTTCAACTTGGGTGTCCCGTGTTTATATAGTGGACAGAGGGACTGTCTGCAGAAGTGCCTACACATAGAGACTGTGAGGTCTGAGCAGGCTAGCTGTCACTAGCAAGGATACAAGAAAGTTTCAACAGAACTTAAGTAAGGCAGGGTTAAGACTATTTTTTTTCAAATTGTTAATGACTTAGTGGGACACATATTCCCAGGTCACTTGAGTGCTTCAGAAAAAGCCATTCTTCTTTAAGTAGACTCAGATCAGAGTGCTCAGCATTGAGCTGTATCAGAGGTAGAGCAGGCTTTTCTATGAGCTCTCCAAATTCTTATGAAATAGAATATCTGGAAATAACCTTTGTGAGAACTGCCCCAGATTTCTTGTGCATAAGCACTGTAAGAAACTGGATTTGACTAAGTCTAAAAGAATCCTGGAACAAAGTTCTTCCTTTCTCACTCAGATGCCCAAACATACTGCTAAGTTAGAAACACACTACTGAAAATATTTCAGCAAGAAGAACTAGCAAGAGTTTGAATCCAACAGCTCTGGAGACAGGTGCTCTGTGACAATCCATGGAGATGTGCAATGGGCATGATGGCTGAGAGACCTCCCCACGGCATTTTTGCAATACACCTTAACCCAAATCTTTTAGAACAATCTCAAGATAAGAAGCCTTTCCCCAGTGACAGTCCTAAGCAGGTTAATGCCCGTTGGCATAATGGTTTTGGTTTTGTTCTTTTGGTTTTTGTTTGTTTAGTTGGTTTGATTTGGGATTTTTTTGCTGGGGACACACAACCACTGGGAAATGGAATTGCCTACTTATTATACACTTGCCAAATAGCTGCGGGCCAGTGATGAGCGGCTGACCTGGAAGTGAAGAGCTCTGTATCCAATTACATATCACTGAGTCATCCAGTCCGAGCAGCCAGCTATTTTATTACAGCTGTAAACCACAAATACCTAAGACGAATAATGCAGTAATTTATGCAAAATAATAAATAATGCTTTATATTTTGCTAGAACCTTTCACCCTGAAAGATCCCAAAGCACCTTGAAGGCCAGCCATAAAAAGGCATGCAGTGCAATCACCCTTGATGTGGGATATGGCAGCCAGCCAGAAAACAGTGCAGGACTGCAGAGGGGAGATGTTGACTAAGGACAGAAGTAAACTACTGCAATTATTTTTAAAATGCTGTGTAATCTTTAATATTCATACATAATGAACAGGAGGTTCCCTTCCCCCACTGCGATTCTAATTACTCTAATGGAGTATTTAATGGATAATTAGAATATGCTGGTTGATAAATGGAGGCACTGCGATTTTTAGAGTTGCTTGAAGATGCCTTGCCATCCATGTGCCCTAAATATTTTGACCCCAGATCTCAGATGTCTTAATTTTTAGTGTGAAACTCTACGGGCTTTGTCTTGGACCCAGTTTCAGACTTGCATTACATACAGTCACAGCTGAAATCTTATAAGAGGAAAAGGATATAGTTTTGATGTTATTTCCCCTCTGTACTTCTAACAGACAGAAAGGTAGGCTCAAATTGCAAAATCTAGATTAAAAGGGCAAACTCAGATGCTCTAATTAAATATGTGCTGTGAAGCACAGTATGGTAAGCACTGAATAATAGTACAGATTAGGTCTAAACCAAATTTTTGTCTTTCCCTAAAGTGTCTTCTTCATGCATTTTTGTTAGCCCTCATCTTTGTTTTTCAGCATGAGAACAATAATTAATATTCCAATGAAACTTTTAAAAAAAAGAAACAGGGAAAGATCTGGAACTCAGTTCCAACTGGAAAAGGAGAGTGCTGGGACTCAGGTCACCATTATTACAGATTATAGATTTACAGTGTTATCTGATAAAAACATACACAAGATACCTTGTAAAGATACGTCCTCTTTCGCTAGTAATCCAGCTGGTAGTACAATATTTCCTCTATGAAGATAAACAGCTAGACCTGACCACTAGGAAATGTTTGCTGGACCCTTACTGGACAAACTGACTTAAGCTCTGAAGTTCCATGAATTACAGGTAGCCAAATTATTCTGCTGGTCCTGTCCAGTACTCAAGCACAACATTTACACCATTCAATCACTATAAGCACAATGAGAATTCATGATCGAAGTGGTACCATTTTGAACTTGGCTCTGTCCAAAGATCTGAATTTAATTTACATCCAGCATCTTGACACCTAAACTCCAGCCTCTTTTAGTACATATTAGAAATATTCAATGCTTCTTAAAAAACAAAGAAGTCTGCTGCACAGAGACTGAGATTGTGGCCACAATTCCTGCAGTTCCCTGTTTGCAGTGACTTCCCTTGAAACATAACATTATGTAAAGTTTCCAGCATAACAACTCAGCCATAAGAATTAAAACTCTCTCGTTGATAACAAAGTTGTTACATGATTAGACACCTTATTTTAAAAGGGAAAACCTATTGTCTTGGGGGTTTTGGTTTTGTTTTTTGTTTTTAATTGGTAATGGGAGTTAAACAGGAAATCCTAGTTCAGTTTCTTTCATAGTAACTTCTCCAGTCACAGATTCATTATCTGAGAGATCCTTTCTGAAATTAGGTGAGGTCCATCTGTACCCACTTATGTTTTTAGGATTTACATACTATGTTTAGTCCTCCAATGCTTTTCTTCTGGAAACGTGTGGCTATCTATTACATCTAAACATATTAAAACCTAACAGATCTCTCACAGACACTCACACAAATCATTTCAGGACTCTGAAAGGAAAACATCTGCATTTTACTGACATCAGAGTTACACCACCAGTTTAATTGTAATGATAAATGAAAGAGAAATTATTACTAACTTCACTTCCACATTCGGTGGGGCAGGATGCTGCTTTACTTTTAGCATCAGTTTCTATGAAGGAAAACATACAGCTTTTCTACTCTTGCATAAAAGCCAAAAAACCCCTTCAGAATAAAAAAAAAAAAAAAAAAATCTAGCTACAAAACATGCATGTGCACTGAAATACCCAGTAAGTACATATTCACACAAACCATGTCTACTAGATTTACACATGGAGCAGTTGTCTGCTTGGATTCCTTCTAACACTAGCCTGTTCCTGCCACTGTACAAGACCAAATGGTGATGCTTGTCCTTAGTGATTGCAGCCCACGTCAATGAGACGCTTCTGCAAATTCTGTGTTGGAAAAATTGCACTGGCATGCTGGCATCCCTGGTGACTTTTCACATAAGGACAGCAGATTATTTTTCTGTTGAAAAATGAACCACAGTCAGCTCAATTTTAAAAACCCTAACAAGCTAGAATTTTAAGTTGTTTAGATGGAGAAAAAAATTATTATGGAAACAGGATAAACAGATTAAAACAACAGTGACTAACTCATCTGAGAACCTGCAGAGTTCACTTACAGCCCAAGATTCCCCCTAACGTAAGAGGACACTTCTGTGAATATTGCTGAATAGTTTTGATGTAAAAGAAGCAGCACCAAAATCAGTTTCCCCACTTAACTGGGATATGTCCCTCCAGGTTTTAATCTGCAATACCCAAGCCTTTACTGTTTTTCTCCTGTCTCCCCAAAACTTTCCCTTTTTTTTCCTCCTTCCATGTAGCTTGAATTTAATTTCTTAGGATTTAGAAATTTTCTACTGTCTTTGTCTTTCATGTTCAAGCTTTTGTGTGTTAATTATTCTGCATGGAGATGCCAAGCTGAATTCAGCTTGAAACCACTTCAGGGCTTATATATTCTTGTAATTGCTTCATAACTGGAACATATGTCTCACCACCCTGGACGTCAATAGTTGCAACACCATTTTCTCTGGCTTTTACCAATGCAATTTTACCTCTTTCATATCTGGCCAGACTCCTGCTGCAAAGACCTTGTCCCAGCCCTTTGTGTTGAACATGCCAATGTAATCCCTTAATCAGTTCAGTCGTTCCTCCTGAAGATACTTTCTTCCAGTTTCAAGACCCTTGGTAACCCACTTTGCTCCACCTTCCCTAGCATGTTTTCATCAGTATTAAAAGTCAGCTCCAGATCAGGCCACCATGCCAGCCTAATACCTCCCAATGCCTCTGGAAAGCCATCTTCCTGATGCATCGTTCCTTAAGAGTGCTGGTGCCTAGAAAATGAGCAGACCACCACAGAAGCTTGCTGCCATTCCACAACAGCTTAGCCCTATCCATGAGCCCTCCTCCTACATAGCCATTTCTGGATGTTGAGCTTGTGCTTCTTGTGCTTCTTCTAGAAATTTTTATTAGTCCCCCCAGGCACAGCCTTGCATTTTTTAATATTGAATTTCATTCCATTGCCATTACCTCAGTACTCAAAGCTCATCCAGGATTTTTAGGCTGGTTTATTCTTTTCTTTTTGGTATGATATCCAGGTCCTTCTCTGTATTGCCAATGTCTCCAAATCCTGCGTCACCAGCAATACTTGTTATACTTGCATTACCTTCATTAATGAAAATGCTAAACAAAATCAAGACTGTACTGAACATTGTGTAGCTCCACGAGCAGCCTCCTCCAACCTGACACTTATCAACACCACCCAGTACTTTCCCCTCCAGCAAGCCCCATTTTTAAGCATGCTGAATGAAACCTACCTGCCCTGTTTCCTAGAGCAGATTCCCCCACATTAGCTGTAGCTGCTGAGCAGTCTGCAGCTGTCAGCAGCTTTTATCGAATGGGAATTTGTCAGCACGAATAACAGTGCAGGACAAAGTTTACCCTTATTTACCAATTCACTCCCAGCCCTGCCTGAAATTTCTCTTAGCTGACAGTGTGGGATAAGTAACCTTTCGGAAAGTTTTGAAGAGAATAAATGTTTTAATTACGATGGAGATAAGTAGGATTAATACTACTGAAATATTTAAGCAACAATTCAGATGTCTGCTGCCTCTCGGCACTTTTGTCAGAGGACTTCTGTGTCTGTGCCCCACAGACTTGAGAAGCCCCCCATGTCGCTGCGTGCCATTCTGCTCCGCTTACACTCATTACTAGGCAGTATCATTATGTAGAATTTTCAGTGTTCCTAAAAGGGATTTCAGGAATGCCACAGCAAAAAATGGATGGTTTGTTTACTTGATTAATGCCGTGATCTGTGATTACAAATCTGTCTACTGTTGCTTTCACAGGAAATTATTTCAAGAACTTCACTTCTGGGTGTTGCTTAACATCCAGCACCGACTCCCTATAAACTCATACACATGATTTATCTGGTGGCTAGCATGTGTGGGAGGAAAGATCTAGGAGTCTGACAAAACTCCTTGCTCCCTCTAACTTTCAGGCCATGAGATGTAGAAATCTAGACCGTTACACTCCTAAGCCTGTTTGTAAATCCTCAGCCAATGCAAACTATTAATATTGAGCTAAGTGAGTGCGAAATGAAAGTGATTAGGCACATCATTTTTTAAAAAAAATTCATACGCACATGTTTTACCAGCTCTAAATGTTAAACCAGCCGATTACATCATACCAACACAGTTAAAAAGATTCCAAGGTAACCTAGGGAACTGTTTTTACTAAATAACAACCGAGTCCCTTAATTTAATATCAATTCACACAAAACGCTTACATTTAGCTTAATCCCCCTCCACAGCAATATCTCGTGCTGCAATGCCACGCTGTCTGTTCAGAGCGGCAGGGATGCTCTTGCCGTCAGTTCGTAGGGCAAAGCTCTCCGGGGACTGCAGCGAGGCTTTCTCAGATGAGGGGCCCTTGTCTGTTCTATTTGCTATTCTTGGTGGCCTGCCAGCAGCCTCAAATTTGGCAAGGTTCAGAGCACAAGCTACAGTCGGGTTGCTTGATTATCATGAATGTTATTATTTTTATTGGTCTGTTAATATGTTTTCAGTTTGCTGTGGTTTAATTTTGCTTTGGATGTCCATGTTGGCTATTTTGTGTATCCAGCCTAAAGAGACATAAGTATGGGCATCCATCACAGTCATCATCTAACTCTTACCCAGGATGGCTCATACAATTCTTGTTTCTTTATATTTTGGAGGCCAAATAATGAAATATCTATGCAGTTGCATCTGATTCCTTAGTTGGTCACCATTTCCAGGGTGCTCAAAAAAAAAGGTATTAAATAACTGCAAGTACTGTTAAAAGAAATGGAAGCTGGAGGTGCCCAAAAGCAGCTTCAGGGATTTAGTCAAATGAGAGCTGACCAGGTAAACACAAAGCAAAATGAGAATTAATTTCAGGATATGACTGGTGTGATTTCACCTGCCTTGCTGCTGTGCTCGTAATATGCATATGTAGGAGCATATATCTCACAAACACACACCTAGATAACAGATATTATCATACAGAACGCATTATACATATATCATAAATGTGACTATGTAAAAAGATAAGGCTGACTTAAAAGAAAATTGCAGGATGAATGACATTAGAACTTATGTTTACAGTTGCATCTTCATTTTCATTCTATCTCCCTTTTTTAGATGATACTTTTAAAACCATCCAAAACTTTCCCTTTTTAGGCTGAAATACTGCAGGCCTGGTCTTTGCCAGATAATGAATATTTTAAAAAATATTTCCTTAAATGATTTTGTCTGTCTTTTATGCGGACAGTGAAAAGTGTAAAGAGTTGTTCAGTCAGAAACCCTGGGAACTGAAATTTGAACTTTGCCATGAAAACAGTCCACTAAAAAAATGCTTTAGAGAGCATTGATAAAAATTAGGGGATTTTTGTTGAAGCGCTTCAAAGTTCTGTTATATTTAGCCCAATTATGTTTTCTACGACTTTTCTTGCTGAGCTTTAAATCATGCACCTAAGAAAAACAACTCTATTTTTCATTTCAGCTAACCTGGTTTCCATAAAAAATTTATAGGGACTAAGAAAAAGGTCTGTAAAGTGCAGAGTGCTAGTGAATTTAGAAAGAAGCACAGATGAGAGACAGGCTGATATACCGTCTGGAACTCTGCTCAGCTCGTTCACAAGAAATGTTTTCATATAAGAGCTTTCTGTTTTGTCTTCTTCACACATACATTTGATCTAATCTGTTGGCTCTCCTAGTCTACGATACCAATTTTATTCTTCCTGTTCTCACTTACTCAGCCTACTCCAGGCTACATCTGTGGCCTCCCTAGTCCTTCTGCTCCCTTCCACCCCATCGCTTCCCCTACAATTAAAAATACCAGCACCTTGAAGCCTCATTCTTCTTTTTCCTGAGGAAAAACTCCCAACTTAGTTCACCAAACCACTGCTCTTTTTTTTCAAATCCCACCCAACTCATGTCCTTCATACTGCCTATCTGCCTTGAGCTAATAAGTGGCAAAACCAGCACAAGGAACCATCAGAATTATTTTTTCCACCTAAACGTATTTTCATTGAGCTAAGCTTTCTTTCCTGCAAAACAATCTGCTCTTGCTCTGCAGTCTTGCCTCTCAGTAGCCTTGCAAGCAAAATTGTCTCATTTGGAAACAGCCAGGCCCACTGTACCTTTACAAACTGCTTTAAAAAATGTGGGTTTAGCATGTGCCAGGTAACACTGTAGGCTGCAGGTAGAAAGTGAACTGAAGGGTCAAAGAAGGGATATAAACAGAATAAAATATTAAGGACCATTTTTCTCATCAGAATAGTCTCAATGACAGAGAAAATTCAGAATTCGTATGTTTTACAGTGTAAACTGTTGCTAAAAATGTTTTTTCAAACATTTACCACAAGGTGCCAGCAGTTCTTTAATGCTTTTTTATTTTCAATTCCTGCTGTATACACTCAAAGCAGGGGTACAAAGAGGCAAAGACTTCAGACAGGGAAGTCGTAAGGGGTATGAATGCCAGGATCAGAGACCGTTCATATAGAACAAGAACCACATAAACTAGAAAAAAAAGAAGAAGAAGAAAAAAAAAAAAGGATTAAGGTCAGGTTTAGTAATTTGTACAGAGGTATAAAGTGTGCCAGTTTGTGGTGGTTTGGGATTTATTCATACTTTTGAAACCAGACCAACTATAGTAGTCCAGCCTATAGTGAGGATACTCAGCTACAGTGTCTCTTTTGTCTAGATCTTATCACCTACAAAAATGAAAGAGTAAATACCTTATGCAGTATAATAGTAATCACTTTCTTCAGATTACAGCCCCTCCTAATATTGGGAGACTTACACCATACTGCTATAAGCCACCTATTGGGGGTCTTACGTAGAATGAGAAAATGAGGTGTTCTGTCCAAATCTATTTACCTTTTGTAGATGTATTAATAATAAAATAGCAGTCAGGACTTATTGCAGACAAGTGGAAATGCACTGCAATTAATGTTAGCTGAATAATGTTGATCCTAGTCCTCACTAATGTTCGATATAAACAACCATGTTGGTGAATATCTACTAACCTTTAAGTATCAAGAACAGATTTTCAACAGTGAAATCAGAATAATTCAGTACTGAAAGTGCAGAACTTAAAAAAGGCTGCCTTCCCAGTCTGTTCTACTACATCTTCAATCATATAGCTATAACATGAAAGTTTATTACAAAAATTACCTGAGAGTATCCATACATGTTATATACACTCACTTAAGTCTTTATTTTTTATATATATGCAGCTCTTTTCACTCAGAAAGGGTCACAAAGCAATTTACAAACAATATATGCAGAACTAACTTGGGACATTTAATGCAATATGGTCTTCCTTCATAGAGATACATGACTAAACATCCCCAATGAGTAATATGGCCAGCAGCCATAACAGCCTCAGGCTGTGATCTGGTCTGCTCTCATAAGCTAAACAGGGCTGGTCTTGGCCAAATGCATTTGGGAGCCCTCCAAGGAAATCCCAGGGTGCTTCAGGAAGCAGAGCTGGTGATTCAGTAGGTGGCACGCTTCCCCTGGAGCCAGCACTGAACCAACCCCTCCAAGGGAAACTGTTAGGTGCAACACAATTAACCAAATGGGATTTCAGGCAGGAGACCTCAGCTGAGACTGGTCATTTGTCACACTGTCATGATTTATTAGCAATGCTATGGATTCTGCAATTAAAAACAAAGAAGTCATTGCTGCTGAGCAGTCCCCTCTCTGCAGAGATCCTTTAGTTCAGGGAAGTTCAAAGAATTTATTTCTAGCTTTTCCAGTTGCAAAGATTTTGTTTCAAATGGGAACCACCTGTAAGTGTTGCTGGGCTTTTTGGTCCTCACCAGTACAAAGTGAATTTGTTATCGCCTACCCACATTTTTAAACACAGGTGTGCAAATCCTTTCTTCCATCTCAGCATCAGAAGGTCTCCTTTGAAGTATCACATCCACTCCTAGGCACTGTTCCTAGCTAAAGGTGCGCCAGCCAGAGAGAGCTCTCTGGACAGCTTGAGAAACTTTTGAAGTCTAGAAAAGAGGACTAAGGACAGACTGAGCAGGTTGATTGAGCTACAAAAGACAAGACAGGGATCAGACATAATACATTTTCAAATACACAAGAGGCTGCTGAAGATAGAAAGAATAAATAACCTTTCTTCCTATCTATATTGAGTAGAACCAAAAATAAAAGGAACTTGAATTTGCATCAGGGAGGGTTCAGGTTAGACTGAAAGGAAACTTGTCTCAAAGCAAATACAGCTAAGCACAGCAATAGGATGTGTGCTCTGCATTTCTGGAGGTTGTCAAAAACACATTAGAGATATTTCTGTCAGAAATGATGTAGATGTTACTTAATCCTACTTTGGGCACAAGATTGGATGAACACTTGAAGTCCCCTCCAGCCACATAGCTCAATGATTCCATAATTTTTATGAAAGCAAAAGATTTATAGCTTCGGCATTACAGATTTCTTCCTATTTATATTAAGTTTAAAGTAATAATAATTCCACCCCACCAAAAAAAAAAAAAAAAAAAAAAAAAAAGCTTAAATCACATCACATTTGACAGCCTTAAAAAACTGTGCCATGACTTTAGGAGGATGACAGCGAAAATTACACATTCTTAAAAATTTTAAGCAAAATGAATCTTATGATCTTGCTCTTCTTTTATATAGACAAAACCAGAGCTATACACTGTTCTTTCCTTGAAAAGTCCTAGAGAAGAGCTGAGTTTCACATCTGAGTCAACAAGCAATGCCATGAACGATGAAGAATCTACTAATGCTTGGAGAACTGTCAGATCACTTTTTATTTGAAGAAGAGGCAAAATAGGGGCAAAGGGGAAAAGAAAGACACTCCCTGAAGCATAAGTATGACCTCCACAAACACATCAACTTTTCCTGGAGGCTTCTTCATCAATTGGGTACCTGATGAGCTGCTGAGTTCAGGGTAGTTTGGGTCTCCCCTCTGGAGCAAAAGTTACAGTGCTGGTATTAACTGATCCCACTTTTAGCTGATAGGGCCTCTTGCACCCTGCATTAAAAAATCTAACGATGAACAGAGTCCCAGAGAATATATTGCTGAAGTCCAGCTAATACACCCCTGAAACTTCCTTCCCTTTCCCTATTATTTTTTTATTTTTTTAATATAGGCAAAAAAAGTACAGAGCTACTCAGTGATTCGGAAGAGATCTTTGCCGAGTTATTTTTTGGGGAAGGCCATGTGGGTAGATCATTTCCACATCAGAGAGAGATTAACAGGAAGCATATAAACATAATAAGAAGGAAGGTTTAACACAGCCTGAGCAGTACTGGCATGTGGCTCCGAGAAAAAGCGTGCTTTTGGGTCAGGATGCTGAGTACGGGGGTCAGTGGCTACAGAGGGGAAGCCATCCTTGGTCCTTTGCTCCCCATGCTCATGAGAAAAGGACCTCATTTCCTGCAGTAGATACAAATACATTGAAATACTCCTGATCCCTTCAACAATTCATTTACTAATTCAGAACTACAATAAAGCCCCTCAGGTTTTGCTTGGCAACCTGTGTCAAAGCAGAAAAAAAAATCATGAATGTCAGTAAATTAAATTTCTTATAAACCTTAAAATGCACTTTCCCTATGACTTAGGAAAACACTTTCAAAATGTAGATAGGACATGTATCTGCTAATTGTCTTTGTTAGTTTGCAGGCACATAATCAGATTTGTTAGAAAAATAGCCTCACAGGAGATGGCAGAGTTTATTCTTCAATGAATGGCTCTTAACTGAGATTTACAGTACAGACAGATTACAAGCTTTACTTTCTCTACAGAAACAAAGAATAGAGCCCTTCTAAACAAAATATTCAAACAATTCAAGAGCCTAAAGAAAGAAAGGTCTCTCTTCTTGGCTAGACAGTTTTGATACCTTAATGACTGTAACATTTTAACAACTGTGGGAAAACTGACATTAAAAAAATACCCAGCCCAGAAACATGGTCTGTGTACAACATCTTTGAGCTCTTATATTTTATTAGCAATTTGGATTCATTACTGCTTTAAGGAGGAAGGAAGGGAGGTAGATGTTCTTGAGAGCTGTTTCTCTAAATGTATTAACCAGAGATTTCCAAGCACGATTTAATATAACACAACTCAACCCTGAAAAACTGGCTAACGGGTGAGATGTCACCATTTATCCCTTCATTGAAATTCATGCTCCGACACAAGAGGTCAAAGCAGGTATTTGAGCGATCTTCCTTATGAAAATGAGATAACCTCCTTTCATCCCAAAGCCTGCTCTGATCTTGGCCCCCTCCCTCCCTTCCAGCCCGACGCGAGGCGGCAGCTCACGGTTACCACACTGTCACCTTCCTTTTGAATTATGACGCTCTGAAAGAGCGCTGGAGTATTTAATAGCCTGAGATCACAGGCTCTCCTGACACAATACTTAACCAGGTTCTGCCTTTCTTTCAGTGTGCTCATTATTTGCACATGGTCTATGACATCCAGGGAGAATATGTTATCACAGAAGTTCCCTTTTCTCCCACTGTTTGCTCTTCCATTGTATTTATCTCCCTTACCTGACAGGTTCTTGACTGTACTGTCAATTTTCTCAAAAAAAGAGCATTAGCACAGATTTGGGAGGCCCTGTTCGCTAATCTTTTAGGAATCCTAAGGTGCCCTTTAGGATTTAAAGCAAACACTGAAGCCTGAAAATGACTTATGTTCTGAAGCTCAACACCCACCTCCTGATTATCCCATTAGAAATCCCTCGAAGTCTGTGTTCAGACTTCATCAGTCTCAGCTAGTCAGACCTCAGGGTGGAGAAATTGGACATGATGAGTGTTCAGAAATATTGCACAGGGAGACATTGAGAGAATGTCTTGTGGTAAGAGAGTTTTAAGGGAGTAGTTCTGCTTAATTACAACCATATTGAAGCTGTGCTTTTGGGAGGGATATAAATAAGGTGGCTAACAAGCTGAGACACAAAATGCACTTCTTTTGCCCTTATAGACTCTGAGATCCCAATTTTGTTAGACTTTAACGGGCTTGTTGATTTATTTTTAATAGCTAGCTTCTTCTCCCAGCTCCCTCCCTTTTTAGGATAGGACTGAACCACAAAATGAGATTTTATTATTTGAATGTATTATAAATTTATTTTTTCTCTAGGAGCAAGGCCATTGTTCTTTTAAGTAAGCCATACATCTGTCTAACACAGAACAATCCTCTCCTTTTAATAACAATTTGTATCCAGACCATGGGTATTACATCCTCTTGTGCTGATCAGAGAGCTTTTCAGGGAAAACCACAGCTCTGGATCTAGCAGCATTGGTGACGTCCTGAGCAGGTCACTCCTATAGACACTGGCTTAGGAAATAGTCCACAGCCAGACAAACATCTTCTCAGTGCTGCAACCCATGTATCAGTCAACAAACTCAGGTACTTTTCCAGAATATAAATGGCAGCTCTTGTGTCAATGATAGTTTAGTTTGTTACATTCAGCTTCTTTTAGAATTATTTTGCAGTCTCACTGTATGCAGTGTTAATTTTCTAACATATGCTAGATGCTTAAATACCTGAAATGATGACATCTTTATACCAAGGAGAAGTTCTGCACCTAAAGTAGTTAATAAAACAGCTCTTCCTCCATTTATCTACATTATCTTCTTTTTGTGCCCATGCCTACACTCCCTCAACTGAACACCTTTTCATAAATGAGAAATGTTTGCTGCTCTGCTTTCAACAGCTATTCCGAAATCAGGCAAAGGATGTAAGATCTGACATACGGACTGTTATTTTAAATCTTCCACCTCAGCTTCAAAGCAGCATGAAGGTGCTTCACAGCAACCTTCCCCGTGAACGTCCATCACACACCTGACCATCATCTGCTTCAGTGACATGCAGAGCAAAGAAACAGATTACTTCAACAGAGCACCAGATTTGCAGCCCCTCGCAGAAGCCCATCTCGCTGCTGTCAGCCCAGCCAAGTGGCATTACAAAGTCTTTTTCCCCTCCTTTGACACTAGAAAGTTTTATCCTTCACTAATAACCAGAGGAACCTTAAGTATCACGCTCAAATTGCCCTAATCTCACTCTGCTCTCACCTTTTAAAATCACTGCTAGTGGTTGGCCCCTGGCAACACAACAGCATTTTAACTCAAACTTCCATGCAATAAATAGCTCAGGTTTCCTTTAAAAGGAACACATCCACGCAGCAGACTGGGGGTGCACAGAAGTTTTATGCATCTAGCAGTTTTTTACATATTCCACTGTTATTCATTTAAGGCTGACCAAGTGGTCCTCAGGGGATGGCATGCAGAAGCATAACATTACAAGTGTTAATAAGAAACGGATCTGAACAAAGAACCGCATTTCCCCATTTTCTGCTTTAGTACATCGTGGTAGTTTCCTTCATAGCTGGCTTCTTTGCCTGTTGTTTCAGGGGCAACTATCATTTGCTCATAACTTTCCTTTTCTCACTGTATTTTATATGCAAGTATAGGCATGTGGGATTCTTGCTTTGGTTTTAATATAAAAGGCTTATCTTACAATGTGTTTTGGAAAGCTTGTAACATAAAATGGGTAGCAATTCAAAAATGACAACAGAAAAATATGACCTGTGCTGCCATGCTAGAGAAAAATAGAGTCTAGTCAGCATAAAATGTCAGCAGAAATATAAGTCAGTTAGTTGGCTATTAATATAAACAAAATGACTGGAAAAGTGCAAGGTGAATTCTTGCTTCTTGTTTTAAACTCAAACTCACTGCAGTAATATTCTGTTGCTTATGAGCCCTTAAACTAATTTCCTCCCTCCCAACATATATGCAATTTGTCCTGCAGAATAGCTTTACCTGCTAGTGGCAGGGAGAAAAATCCTCAAAACAAGCAGGAAGAATACCAGAACATGCACTTTGGGAACTGGCTTGTAGAAAGTCAGACTAAATCTTCTGCAGACCTATTTTTAAAGACACCAAGGCAGTCAGGTAAGCATGCATGCCCCTGGCGCTCCTGTGCTCTGTGGACAGTGACTTGTGCAGGCAGTGATGGAGTCCACATATGGGAACACCACTGCCTGCTCCTTCTTCAAAAGCAAATGGGGCAGCATGCTGGAATTGCTTGCACATGTATGAAAAGGCTAACACAGATGTACAAAACCAACTGTATACCGACAAAGCAATTACTACGCTTCCACACTTCAATATATGATGTTTCAGTTAAAACAAGTTTGTTTGTTTTTTTAAAACTCCAGTGTTCTTGTACTTGCTGGGTTTTCAAGAAATATGTACCGTCCTTTCCCATTGCACTCTGCAGTGAAGTTACACCCAAAGCATAATATGACTGTAATTACTTTCTCCCAAACTTACACCACATCAACGTGCAACTTGGAAAAGAGAAAGGTCTTCCTTATTCTCAAAGATTTGCTAAGTAAATAACACCACATTTGCAGCACCCCACATTTTCATAGAAGGATTTATTTCAGCCTCCAGAAAAGTTCCACCAATGACAATAACTCCCAAACACTTCAAAGCAACGTTCAGTCTCAGTTGAAGCTCTGCTTCAACTTCTTTAATACTCTGTGAAGTCCAAGTTGTGTAGTTGTATTCTTTCCCCCACGTTCCTTGCTTTTAAAGATCTATTTCCTAAATGAGGCATGACTCCTTTCAGAATGACAGCTTGTAAAAATCACTTTAGGGTACATTTTCCCTTTTAAGGAAGCAGCCTAGCCACTCCTTTATCCCCAGAATATGTACATCCCATCCCTACGGGCAACAATTCTCATCAGCAGCGTTTCCCATTCCTCACATCTGCTGCTGAGAGAAATCCCAGCCACATCAATCAGCCTCCTACATGCATAGACTAGGCAAAAACATTTGTTGTGCTTTCTGAGCACAGTATCAGAAAAGATACTAAGTTATCAGAAAATATATTAAGCTAGAAGAAAAGCTTTTCATCCACCTTGCCTACTAGGCACCACAGCATCTATCTCTGATCTCCGAAGAACCCATGTCAATATTAATAACAGAGTGAGGAAGGGATGGTTAAAAATATTTTACAAAATTTCGAGAGAGAGAGAGACCTTTGAAAACTAGAACGTTTGTAGTTTCTCATTTTCACAGAAAAAGTTGGCTTTCCGTGAAAACATCCTGATTTATGCCCCCAGCCCAGAAGAAAACTGCTGTTCTGTTGGGTGTTGAATGAGAAGCTGGATATTCCCCACTGAAATTTTTGGCTTTATTTGACTCCTAAAAAAGATGGGGTTTTTTTCTTAGAAATAGCCCCCATGGTTACACCACTCTGCTGAAACAGCTTGTTTGATACCATAGTTCTGATCCAGCTCAGGAAGCTACACCCTCTGGCATAAGTTCTTCTAAACTTTCTAATAGTTATTAGTGCAGTAAACTGTTACCTGTCATGTATGCTACTTTGGAGCATTCGTGATGCTAATAGTGATCTTATTAAAGGGTTTGCAGCACAAAATTGCTCATATTTCAATTTCAAAGGGATCTTAAATTAAGCATACAAAGCTCAGCTGCAGTTTGAAAAGTGTTTTGGAACCTGAAGTATGTAATAGAAGTACATGGGAAGTACAGTAGAAATTTGCAGTCAGATCAGACAAAATATTTTTTTTCTTTTAATATCAACAATTAATTGCATCAGGACTATGTAGATTGCTACTACTAATCTTTAGATTCAATGGTTTGATTATGGATTTTTTATGTAAAATACATTTATTTTTAAAAAACTTGACATGAAACTTGCCCAAGTATTTAAATTCTAGGGTTTGCTACGATTTTAGTGAACTGTAGAATGGAGAAAGAAGCACTTTATGGACCTTTCTAAGTCCCTATAACCTGACAGAGCAACTACTCTTCTTGTACAAGAGACATTCAAGCTGTTGTGTTAATTTTCAGCAACTCAAGGCATTTCATTTTATAAAGAATAAGTAGCCAAAGAGCAAGAGGTTAGTGGAAAGAGGTGACGGCCAATATTCTTCCTCTTTTCCATTATGCAGTCAGCTAAAGGACCAGGTAAGATAATTAAGGAGATGATACGGTATGCAATGGATTTCTTAATTTTCTGGCAATTAAAACTGGACTATATGGGTGATGAGTTAAGCCCAGGAATACAGCCCAAGTGGCTTCATCCTGTCCTTAACTGCAAACTGTACAATGATCTCACTGAAGCCACATAATCTTGAATTTACCTATAAAAACAGTCTTCAGAGCAGAAAATTTAAAGGACACTGGCAAATCAGTTAGGAAAGTATACTTTCAGAAAATGAGTAAGTCTTTGGTAAGTTATCTATTTATAACTACATTTAATTTATTGCACTTTTTGGAGGAGCTATATCATATAGTCCATCATGAGGGAGTATGTTAAGCACCACTTTTTAAGAGACAAAAAAACAAGGGATCAAATTCAGAGATGCTTTACTTTCTGTGTAAGTCCTGTTGGCTAAAGTCACTCGTAGAGACTTTCATAAAGTATATAACTGTGAAGTTTGAGAAATAGGCTTTGGTAGGTTCTCATCCTAGGCATCATAGAATTAAAATGCTTTCTGAGAGTCTTCTGAACTTCATACATTCCTTAGATTCAGCATTACAAATTCTCACCTTACAGGACTTAACATGAGCTAAACTGAGCATAAATTTTCAACAGGCCTCAGTACCAGCTTTAAAATCCTGCCCAGAGCTTTGATAATTGCTATCAGGCACTTTGCAATGTAACAATGACATTTTAGGAGAAGAGTTCTAGGGGAGAAATGCACTTACAAAACCCCTGTGTCACACTCAATACATTTTCAGATTTGAGTTTTCTATGACTTGCATGTTTTTAAGGCAAAAAGGCCTCAACAAATCTCAAATATGAATTTTGCAAACTTAAGGGATGAATGAGAACTAGATTTTATTGTGATGTTACAGCTGAATTCCTACAGTGACAGTTATCTCCTGTTTTATGATACGGCCAACAGCACCAGTATCCAAACCTATCCTCTCTATGAGCATATCCGTAGGTCGTCAAACTAGTACCTCCTTTCCACTCGCTAACACATTGCCTCTTTTTACCCATACCCCTCAGAAAGAAGAGATACTTTTACATGATGCCCAAGAACAAACCATGCCAATTACTTTTTTACAAAAGGACCTCCTGTGACAATTCTAATCACAATGACAAAGTACATAAGCACTGTCACACATAAGT
Organism: Nesoenas mayeri; assembly: GCF_963082525.1. Lineage (NCBI taxonomy): Eukaryota > Metazoa > Chordata > Aves > Columbiformes > Columbidae > Nesoenas > Nesoenas mayeri. Next base: position 127,761,882 of record NC_137543.1, read on the forward strand.
ATGTATGTGTTCTAGTTATTCTCAATAAATTCTGTCTGGTTTGTGTCAGACGCTTGTTATGTCAAAGGGTCTTTAGGACAGGGGCTGTCTATATCTTATGTCTTCTACAACAGTAAGTGTTCCTGGTGTTCAGTACATTAGTATCATTTATACTTAAAATTTGCTTACTGCAACTGTCCTGTTTTAAGAGACAGTAAACACAGCACTCTAATGCCTAATTTTGACCTTCTAAGTCTACTCAGAAATGTAATGACTATTTTGTGAATATATGCATATCCTGAAGAAAAACATGGGCATACTAGAATTTAATTTGTTTTTAACTATCTTTCTCTAAAGCTGATTTTCCCATACTTGTGTCTGCTCCTGTGCCCCTTTTACTTCCAGTTGCAAGACAGCTGTCAGCTTCTTCCCCTAACCTCAGAATTGAGACTTGATATGGCCTTAACATTACCTCTTGTTTTAATCAGCTTGGAGCCTGAGAAACCCAGCCTAAGTCCTCGTGGGAGCACTACAGGCTGCTTGTGGGCCAATGTGTTAGATCTCATCTAGCTGTCTATCTGATACCGTCTTCTACATTTCTGTGTGAATCAGTGCAGACGTGCTCTTTTTGGTGCATGCCAGAGCCCTCCAGCACAGCTGTGAGATCTGAACAATCTTTTATAAAGAAGATATAGAGTGGGTAAAAAAGAAAAGATATACGAAAAGATACACATGCATGTACATGCAAAAGGTGCAGTGGAAAAAGCAATCAGGGGCCAGGCTTGACAAGGGGGCACATTTGAGAAGTATTTCCAAAAGCATTATGTATAGATATTGGCAGCCACTGTTATCTGTGGCTGCAAAATGTTCTGATGCAGTCTTTGAAATCTGGCTTACATCTGGACTCCTAGTACAGAGATAATCAATATATCTCAACACAAGGAAACATATGGTTGGACAATTGCCTACAGAGGTGGTGGTGAGCCAGAAAACTGGCATCACGGTATATTAGCAGTAACTATGGGCAGTGCTCAAGCAGCACACGATACGGTCCTGTCCACGTACCTTATTTTGTGCCTATTCATTAAAGAGGTGATAGGTGGCAGGGTGAACAATGTCAGCAGTAGCTGATTTAAAAGCATGAGAGAGTCATAAACCAGGATATTATACCTGCTCAGTAAATGGCCCAGAAATTATAACTAGCAGTTGGCCATTCTGCTCAGTGTTCAGTGTGCACAAAGAGATTTACAAACATAATAAAGCAATAAAAACATCTCCCAGAATATTTCAGTGAATGAGTGTGTGACTGTGCTAACAGCTATGCCAGTGTACATTTAACCAGCCAGTTTAAGATGGCTGATTGGTTCCACTATATTACACAAGAGACTGGCCAGCTAGAATTTAGCAAAATTAATTATTCAAGCAAAAATTCAGAGCCTCAAATGGCAGTGAACTATCCCACCATCACCTTAACATGAGACAGATGCACAGTCCAAACCAGACCTCTGGATGCTAAGGGTAAAGTAGTAGGAGGTATGAATTGAGGCTCTATTTCAGATCATTTATGTATTAATCTGGCAAGCTGTATTTGAAGATCAGTGTTCCACTGATCCTTCGTACTAGGCATTTATTCTGCAGGGTACGGAAAAAAGCCTAAGCTGTCAAACAGGTTGCACTGCAATGATGGGAAATCCTTATAAAGACAGATACATTGAATATAAGTCAGTACACAAAACAAAAACAAGAGCTTCATGCGTGTTGATAGCTGAAAAGCTACATCACAAAACAACAGTAAAGAAATAGTTTAGACATGGCAAAGAAATTGGTTTTAAAAGTAAATATTTCAAGGAAAAAGCTACACTGATGCCAGACTTGGATTCTTTTGGAATCGATCCAAGCAGTCCTCACCATACTCTTGGATTAAGCATCTACTGCACTGACTGTAGCTCACAGAGTACGCCAAGTCAGTTTGATGCTGTGTAGGTCAGACCCTGTAAGCAACACAGTCATGTCAGTAACAAGATTAGTATGGACTACTTGCTGACCTCCATGCAGCATGGGAGCTCAGCCAGCCTGTTGAAAGCAACATGAACAACCAAATGGATGTTCCCAGCCCACAGATAACAGTCATAGTTGGACAACAGATGCAAACAGTGGAAAAGCAAATCTTGTAGTCATTACAACTCACAGCCTAGGAAGTCTAGTTAATTAGCCCAGATCTGATGGCCAACTAAGTCCTAACAGTTATCAGCCGCAAGGAAATCTCAGCATATGAAATTATTATTACATCATGTTTTATTAGGTACTGCATTGCTGTGCAAGATCACATTTTTGGCTTAGTGGCCTCCTAGGAAAACCCAGCCACTCAGTGTTAACAATTCAGTCAGTAGCACTCTACCCTCTGAGTCAAAACTGGCTGAATGTCAATTGACTACAAGTCAAATCCTTGTATTGGTATTAGGAGCTCTTTGGCAGGGCTCTGCAAAATCACATTTGAAGTCCATGTCACCTAGAGTGGCAATTATGCTCTTCTACCATCATTTTTCATAAGATTAATGATTAGCACTTTATTCTCAATGTTAAGTACCACATCAGATAACTTTTTTTTCCTCACAGAATCCTTCTGTAGATAAATTAGGTGCAATATTTCCCTTAATCCCAGATTTTAAACTGTTGATGTTGACTGGCCTACCATCTGCTGTGCCACAAAGTAGTCACACAATGCTTGCACTATATAATACTAAATAATTGGAAGGACTGAAGGTGAGGGGTGGGGAACAATTTAAATTCTACATATCAGATGGTGTGGATACCCAAAATTTACACATGAAACCTCCCACTGCTCCATGGTGTTTGAACACCAAAACAGCAGAGTGCTTTTCTGCAAGGCTCTTTTGCTATTAAGCTAAGCTTACTTTGACCCAAACCCAGGGCAGAGTGCTGCGAAAAAGGAGAAATACCATTCCTTTCAGCCTCGTGCAACAGGCTAAATGCTCAGCCATCAAAAACTCATCAATTTTTACCTGTGAGGTTGAAAGAACAGGCAAAGTAGCAAGGCCAGCTACACGGCTGTCCTGGAGTGCAAAAGGAACAAGTCTGACACATAGTAAAAGCAAAGAATAAAACCTAGGCTGAAATCATGCCATAATTCACCCTAAAATATATCTTTGTCAGAAATACGAATCTCCTACTTCTGTAAGGAGTTCAATGTAGAGCCCAACTTGTGCTGATATCACATGTGTAATTGATTGGGTCAAACCTCCACCTGTTGCACATGCACTAATCATGCAGGGTCCCTAAATCCCCATTTCAATGCCAGCACAGATGGAGCCTATAGGCAGGGTTAACTGCATATGCAAATTACTTGTGCATTTTCCTATACATTTCTTCTGCATGTAGTTACAAACTTTTTTTTAATTTTAATTCAACCCAACAACAAGAATTTTTCTTGAATTCAGTAAAATATCCTGTCAAATACATTCCATCTTAAATAAAAATGTTTTTGTTTCCATTGCTTATTTTTTGGATACTGAACAGCATTTGGTGTCTAACTCACATAACTTTCTAAATAAGCATGTTTTCTTCAGGTCATAAATAATGTGAAGGGACGTGATGACTCAAAGCCTTATAAATGCATGTTTCTGTAGGAGGAACAGAATAAGGAAGTTGGTTTTTTTTTCTTATGATAAATAAAATGGAATCACAGACTAAAGTATAGTCATAGAAAAGGGATGAGTAAACATGTCAGCTAAATGCAGAACTCAAATCCTTATTCTCTTCTCGTTTCAAACAGGACATCCCTTCACTCTGCTGCTCTATAGCTGTGATTATCTGATTAGCATCATCTGCAGTGACTGAATGAAGAAAACAGCTACAAGAAAACTCTGCTCTGAAGAGGTAACCTGAACATTTGAATGAAATCATTGTGAAATAAAATAAAAGATTGCAATCACCTTCCAATTAGGCTTTCTAAGTGAGAAGAAATACTTTCAGATAAGCATCAAACAGGATTATAACAGAAGGTCAAAAATGTGTCACGTGGGAGTATAAAGACAACTGCTAAAAGGGGAATTAAGCCATATAAAGATGTTTTACCTAGATAGGCAGGCATGTAAATAAAGGCTAACTATGTAAGCATTGAGACTGACTATATAAAAATAGGGTTAAACACTTACATGCCTTTATTTTAGAATGCTTTGGTTTATAGGATCCCAGCCCTTCCAGCCTGGTTTTGTCTTATTTCATTTGACCAGTAAAAAGCTGGCCTTTTTCCTTACTTTTTTTAATAGATTCCACATCTGGAGGAATAGCTCATCTTTTTTGAAAAATTGTGATTGATTTTCTAAGCACATAAATAATTTTTCTCTTATTTTCCTAGTTTAGAGTAGTAGCAGAAATCTACTACAAAATTAATAGCAAAACCAAAACAAAATCAAAGTTCAATGGGATATGAATGAATAATCTTGGAAACAGAAATGAGATATATAAATGAGATACATAAAATAGTCAGCAGGCTACTTTTTTTTGTCCCTACTTACAGAAAGACAATTTTTACAGGTTAAATTAGCCAGTGGGTGGTTTTCCTACTGTTCCCTGAATGCAGTAGAAGTACTCTCAAAAGTGAAATAAAAAATATCATAAAATGAAATAGAAGTGCTGTGGAATTAGTGTAAAATGTGATTCTTTGTTCACAAACTTTTACTGCCTATATAATTTCATGCGAAACAAAATTTATAGTATATTTTGTTTCTCTAATAATAAAATAATAAACAACAAAAATTGTTAATAGCTTCTTCATACATAGAGTGCCAATTATTTCCTCTTCTCCTTTCTACTGGCAAAAGTGAAAAAATAGTTTCAAAACTTGGTGCTTTCAGAACACTGTGTGCTACTCACTGCTGAATGTGATTTGATGCAGATACCAACAAGCATGTTTCATTCAGGTCCAAACTTGAACAATGTCATACAAGCTTAACATTACTCAAGGAAATATCATAGCTGAAGTTAGTGCATAAAGCAAAACAATATCAACACAAGTGCACAACAAGAACCACAACCTTTGCCATCCCACTAAGTATCAGTGCAGGTGAGTAATGGAGAAATGGGAGTCTCTGTTTGGCACATGTGAAAAGATATTTATTGCAAAATAAACTTATTTAACTTGCACAGGACGTACTGCCCCTGTTTCTTAGGCTTTGCATATAATGTGTGGCAGATGAGTTTGCATTGTGGCAGACTTCCCCAGGTGGCTTTGACAGATATTGGGGATCCAGGCACAAGATGGAAAGTGTGCCCTAAAATATACAAATAGTCAGGGAAGTGAAGAAATATTTAGTTGCAAATCCTAACTTGAAATAAAAAGTTAATTGAATGTGCTTTATCACAAAAGACACTTTAAAACCTAGAGGCATAGCAGTTGTCCCTCTTCAGCACAGTAAGTGTGTTGTCTAGTAGTCGCTATACCTCCTACAAGACCAGCGTGGCTGACATCCTTTGATATCACTACTGATTAGATCTTCTTTATGTGTGTCCTCCAAACCAGCATCCTTCTCCCAAATGCTATTAGCCAAAGTCCTTGCTCTGCTAAAATAACACTGTTCCAGACCTAGATGGCCCGCTTAACACGTAACAGGAAACAGATTCCAATGCCTGACTAAAGGAGACCAAGTAAATGGAAGGTAAATAAAAACTCCAAAAGGCCACATAATTCTGAGCTACCTTTATTGTAAAAGCATACCGAAACCATGTCTTCTTCAAGCTTTCTCAGTTTCTGCTGGCTACATAACAAAGAAGAGCCTTCACCAGGAAGCACTAGCACGTATTAGTCATCTTTTCTCTGGAAAGTGTAACATAATTCCCTATCTGTAGGGTCTTCAACATTCCCAGGAGCAACAAGAGAGCAGGCTTGACCCTGCCTTTCTTCAGTGAGGCAGCTATTTCAAGACTATAAAAGCAGCCTTCCAGTCTCCATAATCTATTTGATGCAACAGCAGCTGGGCAGTCAGAGGAGTCTGTGGCAGGACTGTTGCTGAGCCGGTGGAGGAGATGGATTGCAAAACCACATAAGAGAAAAACAAGACTAGGGTCCTATCAAGAGAACAATTCTTTGTTTGTTTAAGTGCCCCATCTTGGTGCCCTGACTCCTTCCCAAGAGTTTTCCAGCAGAAACAATATCCTTCTGACCAGGAGAAGACTCCTTACCCATTTAAGCAGCACACAGGCTGCTTGCTCAGCTTGCACCATAACTTCCACTCCATTATCTCTACTTTCCTGTTGTTTAGGGAAACGTAACGAATGCAAGACTAGGTCTGCACAGACTACGGCCCTAATTTCCTTGAACGAACTGACAACTGTTAATCTGAGGAAAAGCACACAATGTGAGGGCCTTCACAGTATAAAAAAAAACCAAAACAAACTTATCTGGCCACCTCGAAATCCAGCTGTAAACTTCAGACAATTCTCGTGGTAAAAGGGAGTGCTAGATTCACATTGCTGTTTGAAGGGTGTCCTTCAGAGGGGGAACATTCTCCCTCTGGTGCACAGGGGATGAGGGGGGCACAGCTACTCCAGCCACTGCTGTGTCTGAGTTCAAGGGGGAGACGAGACAAGAACACCTTGCTTGGCCTCTTTTTAAGGCACCAATTGTGCCTGGCTCTCAGGAGAACCTCACAAGGTCTGGGAAGGCACCTTACACCTCCCTTGCCACCGTGCACCCTTGTAAGGCCAGATGGAGGACAGTCCTTAGCTGTGGATTAGTGGTGCTTAAAAATAGAAGCTGAGATGTGCAAACAGACTGAGTTATAACTACTAAATTCCAGTGTGAAAAGAAAGTGTCAGCTGGCAATGCTGGAGCTTCACTGTATGGGCAAGAAAGGTGTTAGAATGTCAATCCAAGCACCATCTCCCCTTATGGCACGTAGACGAACAGTCCTGGAAGCTTGGGATGTACAACTGCAAATGGTATTAGAGACTGCCTTGTATAATGCTGCTGCATTACAAAATAAGAAGGTGCTCAGCAACATCAGAGATGCACTAACAGTCCTCCATGATGGCATATATTTAAATACCATTTTGACAAGGAAAAAGATGACAATTATTAGAAAAAGCTCATGCAGCTGCACCATAGGACCAGAGCTGCACCATAGCTGTGACTACTACTCAGATACTAATTGTTAATAGTATTTACAGGTATATAAAAGTGTAGGATGCCTCTAGGGCAAATTATTAGCCTAATTTTTACCTTATACTAACATAACCCCATGGGCTTCAGAGGAGTTCCACCAGGCGCACATCAGTGTATTTATTATTACTTATATTGTGGTGGTGTCTATAGGTCACAAACCATGGAGACATGAAAGGAGTACTCCCAACCCCTGACCTAAAGCAAGAGAAAGAACATCTGGCTCTCTGACCCTAACCTCAGGATTCAATAATCAAGAAGCCAGAGATCAAACTGGGAGCAGCAGCAGAAGCTAAAATTACTTTAAAAGTAAATAATCTGTTTACTCACTATGTGTACTTTCTGACTTCTTCTGAGATTTATAAAAAAGTGCACCATGTCAATACACCATTTGAGATATTTTGTTTGAATTTAAAATATTCTGTGATAGTAAAGTTCACTTTGTTTCCAGATGAAAATAAACATTCCCCAGGATAGCAAAAATTCATCTGGAAGTTCGTATCCTGGTCTGCGTTTCACTCTTATTAAAAATGGATGAATGGATATTTGTAGAAAATGAGGACAAGAAAATAGTTTTCCAAGAAGCAACAGCACAGGTAAATCTCAAGTAATTCTATTCTCTTTTCCAATCTTAGTGGCTAAGCTAATAAAAAGCACTTATATTTATGCTTCTATCTTATAATTGAATGCAAAATTTCAGTTCTACCTTATTAAATATGGCAACAGATACACTTTGGTATGTTATCTAGACTACTAGAGGGGAAGTACTCTTAAATTTCACAATTTGCAACATCTTGTTCTCTGCAAGCTGCTTGATCTAATAGTCTTTGGTTACTTGCAATTTATGGAGAAGGCTTAGCCCTCATATGCTATCCTTTGAAAGAAAACAAGGCAAGCTTTCTGCATAATTCACAGTTCTGTTGTTGTACTGGAGAGACAGCAACATCAAGAAATATGGTGAGGATGGCAGCTGAAGAAGTACTGTCCAAGGATTACAGCTGCAGTTCAAGAGATATTGTTCTTTTCTGTCTACATGTCTGGGTGCTTGCGCAGGTGAGAAGTCTTGCAGTAAGTCCAAGAAAACCCTTGCCTTGCAGTAAGCCATGTCCTACACAGCAACACCAATCCAGGAAACATGGAATGACTGATCTAAACTTGCATACTGTGATCTCGATATGCAAGAAAAATTAAGATCCATTGTGAACTGTACACCCTCAGGAGAACTTAGGTCCAAGGTTTTCAAGTTTTCTGAGGCCAAATGCAGCTTACCCCATAGACAAGAAAGGTGAGGGGAAAAAGACAACACAAATGGCTATTAAGCACTGGAATGTATCTGTAGCAGGAGGGAGACTTTTTTTTTCATCTACCAGTTCATATTACCTTGGGCTGAAATCACGTTAGACTGCAAGGTCAGAGGTGGCCAGTAGTATAACAGATGACCTTAAAAGGGGCTATGTATTTTAAGAAATGGCAATGGTGACCCAACAGGTGCCAATAATTCTTTCTCCTTCACTGAGAAATTTTCCAAGGATCTCTCCATCCAGTTTAAATTGCCTCGCTGGTATTTGTACAGGGGACATATAAGCTCATAGACTAGAGTTACAGGTCTGAGCAATACCCTTCCACCTCAATTTGTCTTAAAAAATAATCACCTTTTGATGAAGAATGTCTTTCTAAGACCTATGAGTAGTTACTTAAGACATAACTGGATGTAAAGGCTGGTAAATGAACCTCCCCAACTCAAAGGAGCCCTGTGTTGACAAAGGGTCCTTCTTACAAATGAGTCACAAAACATTTTTAAGCATTAAGGACATGGCTGATGGCAGTATTACAAAATCCTAAACTTCTCCATTTTTATCCATCATATTCACTGAAATCTTTTCTGAGTAGGGGTCTTCTAGGTAATCCGGTATAGTGTTTCATTCCTGGGAAAGATGGTATATAAATATGATTATTATGTAACTGCTCCTTCAAATCTGGAGAGCTCTTAATGAGATATGAAGGGTAACTAGCTCACGTCTGTGTCCAGCTATTCTCTTGTGAGAAATCCTAAGCAGTACAAAGCACAATAGGCCATCTTCTGCATTTTCAAGCTGAGAGCACTAAATTCACATCTGATTAAAGTGCCCAATTGTTCCATTAGGAGATTATTATTGTCAGGCTGCTGAAGAAGGTGTTTGTTTCCATAATTGTTATACCTGGGAAACTCTCAAATCAAATTAGAAGTTTCAGATTCAGAAAAGCCCTTTGTAAACCAAATAGTAAAGTAAAATTTCAGCTTGACCTATAAAAAATGAAATGAAATAAAAAACACAAGTCAGTAAATGCATGATTCTGTTGTGCCAAACTGTATGTTAGCATTAGTAACAGCTTCTCACTTTCTGGAGTTTTAATTATGACTCAAGGGACTGGGAAAAAGAGAGGGTGGGAGAGAATGTAACCTTTAACAGCCTCACTGGTTGCTGTCCCTACCTTTACTGCTGTTGAACTAAAAATCTCCACAGGCTAAAATTCCTTACATTGCAAATAAAATAGTTTTTCCCTGGTTTTTATCAGCCCGGGTCCCACAAGGAACTGACAGCCGGTTTGTGTCAATGAACAAGAGTTATTGTTTTCAGATATTCTGTGTTTCCTCCCCCTCCCCCAGCAAAAAAAAATAGTGACGAACTGAAAGCAAATGTTACTAATAACAAACAGAAGGCCCCAAGGTTGGGTGTTCTACTAAAACAGCATTTTGGGGCATAACATATGGTACAAATAGGTTTGTGGAAGATGCTGTTCCACTGTACTTCTTTATTGAAGTCATTCATCCATGTCACTGATGCTAGACCTACCACCATGAATCTGAAGCGATGTGACCAGACTGCCTAAACCTCCAGTCTTTCTTGGAGTCAACCATCTAGGAAGTGAAGGAGCTACAGATTTGGACAGTGAGTCTCAAAGAGAAGATAATACCACGCTTTCTCTCTCCCATAATACAGTAATTCACAAAAGGTCTGGAAGAAGATGGGGAAATTCACTATAACTGTGTCAGATACTTCCACTAAGGTGCTTTCAAAACCCAACTTCAGACTTTCTCTCAAGAGACAGAAAGTGAATGCAAACAGCCTAAAATACTAGAAACTCTTGTAACATGTTCTCACATGTGGGAGCAACCTCCCCTGCCTGGCTCACTGATTTGGCACAACTGATATTGTGAGATACCACTGTGCCAAACAAAGTAAGAGAGTTTGTGGACAAACAAAGTAAGAGTTCACTGGATGTCCTGTGTCCCTCAGTGTTCATCATAGTGAGACCGAGCGATGGTCTTTATGTAAATACTGTCACGGTTATGTGATGCATGCAATATGGTATATAAGCAGCTGGGAAGACTTGAGGACATTTTCAAACCTTTGGGGAGACAATTTAAAGGAGATATTTCACATAGAAGCAGTTGAAATTCTGAGTCTGCAAAGTATTGTGACTCTTGCAGGCATGGTAGGGTTGCTATTTCATTGACTATGCCCTATTTCCAGCAGCCACAAACACAACATAATGAAGCAGATAATAAGTGAATAAGATGACTGCTCTTAGAAAAGAAGGACTAGAATATACCATTGTAGTAAATGAATATTTTTTTTATGTTTACTGAAAACTCCAAATTATATCCCAGTGAGATATTTGAAGTTCGGTAAGGAAGGAAAAATCTCTGGTCGTTTCCCTTTCGGAGCATTTTAAAAAGATAAGGTGTGTGATCTGGTTATGACACTTAATTGAGTCTCTCAGAAGCTTGGCCTTGGATTCTGACAAGAAAACACTCTTGTTCTTTCCTCCACCCAATTACCTGTTATGCAGAGCACAGCCATCTTATCTCAAGCATTACAAACCAAATCAGAAAGGGAGCTATATTCTCAGTATAGATATAGATAGTATCATTAAGGATTACTGAAATCTTAACAAAATTATTACTTGGTCAACACTACTACTTTGAAAGATGACCCAATTTATTCCTAAACTCCTATCTCAGAGAAGCAGAGATTCATCAGCTTATGAGGCCTTGAGGAGCCAGGACAGAATGAGAGGTGACATGATCACTGTGTAAGGAGAAGTCTAGGGGTAAAATTCCTATTGATATTCAAAGTATATAAACTTTTCTGTACCTTCAGCACCTTTACTTAAAATGCCCAAAATAAATTAACATTTTCACTATTTTTCTACAGCATACAGCCTAATAGGTTAAAATAATAAAAGATACGATTTTCAAAGAAGGAAAATAAATTACACCTTATAAAAGCTTCTTAAATGTTGTATAAAATGCCTTTATTCTCCCAGATCAGCATACAAAAGATAACATGTTAAAAAAGAGAGAGAACTCTGTTAATCAGTATTAGGAGATAAAGTTATGAGTTAACTTCAGATCTGTTCATATTATGTCACTGCAATTAAATACTTTCTTTGTTTCTGAAATGTTTTATTTTCAGATGTATTGAACATTTGTGAAAACAAGTTTGCAATATCCTCTCCCCTCTGAAAAATGCATATCTTTGTTTCCCTATTTTTGTAAAGAGACAGTACTGAATGGTATTATTTCAAAGGGAAGAGTTTTTAACTAAGAACAGAAAGAGAATTGTTCAGATGACAAAGTTCAATATGAACAGAAAGGTTTGCCTTGCTCTAATGAAGAAAATTTTATATTTTCACATTATAAGAGCATAAATTTGAAGTGATAAACTTCAGTATAGGGAAAAATCCTGAAGCTCTGCCTAGGAACTCCAGTAAGCCCCACAGGAAAATAGTGCTAGCATATCAATAAAATCATGACTTTTCATGCTGTAGGTGAAGAAAATATGGAAGATTAAACAGACTGTATAAACAATGTAGTGTATTTCTGAGTTTTAGATTTAAAAAAAAAAAAGTCTATGAAGAAAGGTTATTTTTTTTCTGGTGCTGTCTCAACAGCATCTCTGTTAGCCAGCTGAACAGTCCTGTTTATTACCATGTATCTGAGAGCAGCATGTTTCAATGTAAGTGGAAATGTCAGTCAGTGTGTGGCATCGCGGATCAAAGCCCTGCCTCGGTACATGTACCTTCTCATCTCTTCTCATCGGGGCTTCCAATTTGAGATGGAACAGAAGGAGCGCAAAGTCAGCTTCAAACAGATGTTGTAAAATGTCTGGTGGGAACAAGCTCCCCTCAAGAGCAGTCAGATTATGTGCAATAGCATCTGTTAACTTTCATTTGAAAGTCTCCACACTGGAGAATCAGAACACAGTGAAGGAAAAAATAATAACAGTAATGGAAGAGATAAAGAAAAGGAAAAAAAATAATTGTGTATTTAGTGGTATGTCAGTTTTTTTAATTGAACTTCCCATTTTTCCTCATTTTGCAATATTCAACATATAGAAATTTACATTATTAAAAGCAAAGATATTATTCAATTTGAAAAAGAACATGTGGCCATAGCAAGCAAAAACATGCCCCAAAAGTAGTCATAAGAAATTCCATTCTAAACGTTCTTAATTTTGAGGTACATAACCTAACTTTGTGTAAACCAAGCCCAAACTAATTTCCACCTGTGGAAGATCTTACTTTCTTTTCCTTTGCTTTGAAAAGCTATTGATTTGAAATAATGGATTTCTCCAATCGTTAATGGTTGGGCAGAACATGTGAAAAATAACATATAATCACAGTACTGTATCTCAGTTTGGTCTGTGATAATCTTATTTTTGTTACGGTAATAATAATACTGCAATAAACTAGAAGTTATTTGAAGCATACTTGCCACAGGGTGCTTCAACTAGGCAGATACAATATCCTAAAGGTATTAAAAAGACAGAAGCATACAGAGAGGGGGGTTGCTCCATAAACACAAGCTGTAGCACCTTCTTTCAGTCAAGAATTCAACCCAGCACTAGCCAGACTACTCAGCTGCAGACATCGATGTCCTGTCATTAGTCAACTTCAGGAAATATTCAGCATTTGTTACCCAATCTGCAAAGACAGGAAACAGAGGAAATGGAAACTCTGGGGGAGGGAGAAGGTTCTGCACTTTAGTAGGTGATGGAAAACAGTAAGAACATTACTGCTCTGTTTGTTCAATCTAGTCATCTAGGGACTTCTAGAGGAACAAAGACCTTTATCTCCTTTTGTGGGAATAAGCATTACAGAGACAGAATTTGAAGACAAGTTTTGACCTGAGGACAACATAAAGGAAACTCCAGAGCCAGGAAATGTAAGCTGTGCTCCTGTCTTCTTCCAAACACTCAGTGTTTTAGACTTAACTCAACTTATAGGGAGGGATACAGATCTAAAGTTTGTTGAAGTCAGAGGAAAGACTCAACTCACTTCAACAGGCTTTAGGTCACAGTCAGAGCAACAAGACTCAACTACAACCACCACCTCAAAAGCTGCCCATAATTTGAAGATATTAAAGGGTTTTCTTCCTCAGCAAGTCCCAAAGCTTATTAGCAATACTCTAGAAGTACATCACAGGCAGAGAAGGATCACAAATGTTATTAAATGGATCACTGCAAAAGATAAGGATAAAGGCCATATGCTCGAAGCACTAGCACAGTGGTGATAACTGAATTTTGACCATTGAAAAATGCCAGGGTCTAACAAAGAACAAAATCTTTAAAGAACTCATGAGCTTCTTTCCATATCCTCCATACCCATCTCCCACTGCCTACAGCCCAGAATATAGGCAACCTTGTAAATACATTAATTTGTTTCAAACTTCAAAGAGGTTTCCCTTGTCCAGCTGTTTCTCACATCCTAGTGGATCTCCTTTCCATTACCCTTGCTTAGAGTTAAGTTGACTACAGTTGCTGACTTACAGCCTCCATCTCCCTAAACTTGTATCATTTTCCTTATAACTCAAAAATTACTGTAGTATGTGACAGGAGGCCTCAATGAAGTGTAGGCAGGAAGGAAGGTGGCCACACTACTCTATGAGTGGCAACTGTTGCATCAATGAAGCTTTAGTCATCTGAAGGGGAAGATGAATTACTTGTTGAGGGATCTCACTTCCCATTTTTAATTGTGTGGAAGGAAGGAGATGGTTGTGGTAAGCTCACATGTGATACATGTGAGAGGCAGTGGTGATCAAGAAGGATCCCTGGATGTTGTTGCCCAGGGAGCAAACATCTGAAATCCCATTTCAAGAATTCTAGTGGGCCTGATCTGCAGAAGCATCCTCTGCAATTTCAACACAACTCAAAGCAAGCTGCAGGTACTCACCTTCTTTGGAAATCAAGTCCCTAAATATAGATTTGGGAACCATATGTATCGTCACACACACTTTTAAAGTGATGCATCAGAAACTGGTAAAGGAATAAACAGCTCCTCTCAGACTTCCCTGTCAATTCAAATTCGGCTTCTATCAGTAACAGCTGGACAGCAGATTGATAGCCTCATTCAAATGACTTGTCAGAGAAGCAATGCTATAATAGGCATTAATTAGATTCTCTTGTGGGGATACATAAAAAGACTAAAAGCCTGGAGAGAGCATTATCTCTTACAATTAGCTGAAAAGAGCATAGGGAGTAAGCTATAGGGATAGCCTAAGGGCAACCCTAACTCAGCCAAAATTCCTCCTGGGTTATCTGTGGAGCACGTGTTGCGTGATGCCCAAGTGCCTTGTTCTGACCTCACCAATGGCTTGTCAGCATGTGGCAGCCCCCAGCATGGTCCTCAGTCCAAATATTCAGGCACTTAATACCAGGACAACTAGAAGACTATAGTTTCTGTGAGAGACAGAGCGGCTGCAAAAATCTAGTATACAAGAATGCAAATCCGTATGTGCTCTCCTGTGCACACTTAAAGGAAATTCTGAAAGTGAACTTTCTATAGATGGTTTGTTCCCTTTCTTTTCTAAGGAAAAGAATTGCTTTCAAAAATCATATTTATCAGTCAAATGCATCTCTGTTCATGTGGAAAAGGCATAGCTGGTTTTGTTTCCTTCTTTTCCTTCCCTTTCTGTTTTGTTTTTCAAAAAAGAAAACCCAAACTGTCATCCTTTTTTGTTCCTTTAAAAAAAAAAATTATTCATCAGTTACAGCAAGCTCAGGCTGCTGATCCTTTGAGTGTCTCTCTGATTAAAAAAAAGTGTTTACTGGTCAAGGCTGAAGCAAAAAGTCCCACAAGAAGGGGTAAAATTAGATTGTCTTGCTGTTATCACCTTAGCATATCAATAATAACTTTAAAAATCTAATATTAATTTGTGAGAATAATAATTAGATATGCCACTAGGATACAAGAAGCTATCCTTACATTTTACTTTTGTAGTAACTTTCATTGTTATTACTACAGCCCAGGATAACATCACCCCCTGCAGCAAGCACAACAGATGCCCTTCCTAAAGAACAGTAATGCTAAATACTGTTAGAGCAACCTCACACTCTGCAACAGCACAACACCCTCACCTAAAATAGAATGCCACAGGGCTGTACTCAGCATTAGGATTTGGATGTGTTTTTTTTTTTTTAGTAGATGTGTACACATCTTTTCTCCCCTGTGGATCTACTACACGACATGGTAGTTTCATTGGCTGTTTGGGATCCAGAGGACAGAAATCTCTGATCATGTATCAGCATCTTAATGGGGTCTGGCTGAATGTTGGAGTTCTCCATTATGTAGGTCTAGCGACTCACTCCATTTTGAACATTAATACGATTCTGTTACTTTACCATACATGCTAACATCTTCCCATTACTAGCTTCTTTAAAAATGCAAAAAATTATATTAAGAGGAATACAGAATTAAAATGCCAGCTAGTAGTGATGATACATCAATGCAAACTCTCTGCAGTATTTACTCTACTTCCGAAAAACAAGAAATGTCAGATAATGTACAAAGAAGTACCACTTCTGACAGGTAGGACTCTGTGAGCACTGAATGTGCCACAGTGCTCCCAACTCCTCCACTTTTGAATGGAAAAATAAAACAAAAATATCTTCAAAACTGTTAAACACTGAGTGACAATTCAATGACAATGTGGGTTTTGATCCAAATTCTTTCCCCACACAACTATCTCTCCTCTTAGAAAAAAAAAAAATACAGAGAGCAGATAGGAGAAAAACCTTCTACCCCCAATGAAATTACCTCGTATATAGGAAGAAAAGCAGGAAAACTCATTTGTCTCCCAGGACACGTGATTGTCTACATTTGCCCATTTTTTGTTTGAACTGATCACAAAAAATTTGCAGAAGAGTGCAACAGACGTTCAAAAGGCATGGAACAGCTGTCAGAGTGTCCCTATATTAAGGGTCAAGTTGAAAGAAGATTCCCTCCAGCAGGATATTTCAGTTTGGAGCCATCTTTTGATCAGAAACAAATGCTTCCCATATAATCTGTTTCTTTGAGATTCTAAAAATAAATTGATCTATAAGTGACTGTACTGTAATGCAGTGAGTCAGATCAAGGACTAAGAGCCATTTTTAGGCTATGAAGTAAACCTTATCCTGAATTAAAGGCTATCTCTGTAGACAGAAGAGACAAATTTACTCAGCGTAATAATTTGGGGACACAGAGGAGAGGGAGAAAGGACAGAGAAATCTGTGAGGAGAGGAAAACCAACACCTTCAGAGCAATACCTTGCTCTTCTGTAGTGAAAATGCAGCAATAGTAGAAAAAAAAAAAAAAGAAATTTTAATATTGACTAATAAATTTAAAGTTCTTCAAATTCAGTTAGAGCTGAAGGCACAGGGATAAATGAAAGTGATGCTGTGGCAGGAGCTGGGACATAACAAGCACAGAGGTGTATGTATGAGGCAGAAACCATGTGAGATGGAAGAGTGTCAGTCTCCAATTTTGACACCAGACTATGGCTCCTCATTATCCTTTACTTCATTTCTTAGCTGTTAGACTTTGAAAGATTTGCCTCTCCTGTCTTAAATAGTACCTGTTCAAAATAAGCAGTAATGTGTGGAAGCAGGATTTCAAACACACAAAGAGGTTGGCAGAAGGTGTATAACCTGGTTCATGCTTGCAGAACCTCACACCCTTTTACACCTTCTCTGTAGCAATTGTTCCAGTACAAGCAGCAAATGTCAGGCATTTCCATTTTTACCACTTACCCAGGCACTATCATTATTAAGAGGCAATAGTTGTTCAGTTCTGCTAGTTTAATAAGTGGAACGCAAATCTCACGACACTTGAGTAGTAATTTCTGTTATCAAGGCATATTTTGTTTCTACAACACAACAAAACTGTATCTTTGTTTACCATTGTATGGTATTTATTACTGTTATAGGACACAACATAGTACACCTGATAATTACTAGAGAAGAGTGATTATTGCATGTGACTGCTCTGCAACTCTTCATTAAAAGGTGCTAGACCATTCTGTTTCAGTTTGCAGAATCACGTGTACTTTCAAAATCCAAAACACCGCATTAACTCCACAAAGATCTTTTTCAAATCACGTAACACAAACATTTGCGGTTTGTTCACAGCGGGTTGTGGCACAGTAATTGACATATTACTATCTTTATTATAACTTAATGTGTTCACTTACAATAAAAATGTAAATTCTCAATAAATAAGAGTATTGGAAGCTTTATGTAACATAGCCAGTTGTTCATATATATGACCTGTAAGTTGAAATCCAGAGTGTTTTTCAATGACCAAAACTGAAATATTAGTGTCTATAGTTGAGGAGCTATATACAAGTATTTAGAAAACCACAAAGAAGGATCAAAAGAGAGAGAGAAAGCAAAAGCTAGCTTGCTAGCTTGCACCAACTTGGTGCAAGGTCAGATACCTTCCTCTCAAGTGTGGTTCTCGATCAGGCAGTGATTTTACTGCATGTTCAGTATGTACAACCCAAAAGAAGTTTGGCAGAAGAATCACCTCTGTTAGACAGGCCAGTAGGATTTTGGTTTAATATGCTGCCAGGTGTTTGAAGGATAATTTAACATCTTTCTGTACTGTTGTAAGCATAAATTAAGCATAAATTTAAGTGTAATTATACAACAGGAAGTGTTGAACGTTTCATTGTGAATTAAAGCAACAGGTGCCTACCATATTTACACTAACAATTATTAAAACTCCTAAGTTCTACAGAAAGGGAACCGAAAACTGTGCCAACATATAACATTTAATAAAGAATTCTTCTCAGAACACGGGAAGTTCTATAGCCCAGATTTTCATATATATTTAAGTATCTTTTATGAAGCCAAAATGGTGCAAATGGGACACTAATATAGCTGAAATTTCATCCCATATATGAATTCTAAAATTGTGTAGAGAAGTCACCAATCATGATTAAATGGTATGATCTTTGAACAGAGGTTTTGTGAGAAATACATTTATTATATCAGGTGCAGATTGTCCTTCCTTTGTACATTTATTGATGCATAGTCTACTTATTACAGACTTATTTTTGCAAGAGAATTTTTAATTTAACTTTTGAAGTATGATGTTAAAAAGAAAAATCTTACTTTTTGTTGTTACAGCTGTGATGTCCAACAGCCATCCAGAAAGCAATTAATATTAGTTAACTTGCACGGAGCAGAATCATTAAAAACAAGACAAAACAAAACAAAACAAAACAAAAAACAAAGCAAAACAAAACCAGCTTTCCTTTGTTGAGAGCAGATACAAGATGTGAATTGAGTAGCTGACATTAAGATTTTGTTCATATATGACACCCAATACAGGCCAGATAAGTCAAGTAGTTTGGCTAATTTCCTTGTATGACACCAAAGCAGAAGAAGGGTTTAGATAATAGTTTATTTGCTTTGCTTACAGGAACAATGTGGCCATCCAGAATTCTCTCCGTGACCTCAAGTCAAAGCATGAGTGAAGTTTTAATGCTTCTTTTCCTTACAAAAAGACTCTTTGAACACTGGGTTGTGCCAACAAAAGAATACTAGAGCAAAAAAGCATTTGCTAAGGAATAATTTCTTAGCACCTCTGATCTACATGCGACATGAATATAATGATGTTCTGACAACAATAAACAAGGGCCTCCCTCAGTGTTTTCTGTCCTGATATAATCACTGTAACTGATTCCCAAATTGCTTCCTAAAAACTATCCCACATGTTCCTGCCACCCACCTGCTGACCCAGACTCTGCAGCTCCCCCAGACTCCTGTGTTCAGAAAGGCAACATGTACCCCTCTGGTGCACAGAAGATAAACAAATTAAACCCATCAGGGTGACAGAACAGGATGACACCTCTGAGAGGGAACGACCAGCAGCACCGACGTGTATAAGGACAGTATACTGTGTAAGTGCTACAAGCGTTAAGCGTGACACAGTCCAGTTGAGCAGTGGCCATTTTCTGGCCTAGCAAGGCAAAAATCACAGAGCTAGTAATAGATACATGCCATGTAAGCAAATGCGATGTTGACAGGCTTCTGAGAGTAAAATCACAGCAAAGTCTGTGTGAATGTTTTGTATGTCTTCTATTCAAGACAGACTGCAAGTATTCTCCCTCTTTTTCTTTAAAAGTGTATTGTATTTTGTACATTGTTTCACATAAGTAGTAATTTCCATTTACTTCAAAGGATTCTCTACAGTTTGCAATTCAATGATTCAGGTATATATACAGAAAACAGAGGAAAATATAAACTCCTCGTTCTCATTTTTAGCTGGAATAATTTCACTGTGTCAAGGGTAGCATGTAACTCTCCTTGACCATTTGCAGGAGTTGGACCAACCAGTAAAACGTGTGAACGTTATTGTAACACTTAGGATGTCATGGGCCAGCTAGAATCATACCAAGTCAAATACTAGGTTTTATTGACCAGTACATTAAAAACCATAATCTCCCAAACACACAGTTTGGCACAGAAACAGAATTAACAACAAAGTAAAGGCTGCTTTCTTCTGGAACCCAGTGTCAATTTACCCCAAAATACACCCCGTGCATCTCTGTACAACTGGGCAGGTGGTGGGAATTAATGTGATCAAGGATTTTCTCATGGCCATATCCATGGGACGTCTTTGTTGTATGAGCATACAGATTATATACGTCTCTTCCAATTGTTTCTTCTCTTCAGAGGATAAAGCAAAGCCTTGGAAACTTATCTCCATACTATGGCCAGCTGCTTCAAGAATTCACATCCATTAATTCTTTGTAGAATGTCTGTCTAATTTTCAAAGATATTTTCATGGATATGAAGAAAATGGATATGCAACTACTACTGGAAAGACATTATAGGTAGACTGTAATCCAAGATTTGAATGTAGCATTCACTGCTCCCACATCTTCTCCTCTTCACACACAGTCCCCCAGGAAAACATGCATAACTTCAGATCACAGAATCACAGAATGGTTAGGATTGGGCTTGACCTCTAGGATGCTGAACACTCTTGATCTTTAACTCAGACAGAAGCCAGTTGTGGGCCATCATAAAGTTACAACCCACCCAAGAAGAAATGTTACTGCATGGGCTGTGCGTCAAGCAATAAAATTAAAAAATACAATCGCTCCACTCAAAAAAATCCATCTTTTTAATATGTCTACCCAGAGGTCATACAACAAAACTTTTTAAAAGATTAGTTTTTTCCTGAGACTGTCTACATTATCCAAGCTCTTAAACAGATTCTAATTTGATATGCAGATAACTTTTTCGTATTAGTGGTTACATGCACTTCTTCAAACCCATATAGGAAGGTCAGCATTACAAAAGGTTGACACTTTACATACACCATGATAAAAGCAAGGATCCCTCCCAGGCCAAAAAGCCAGAGTTCAAGACCAGATTATATTTTTACCCTTTAGTAACCCTGTGAGTGAGGGCAGTGGTAGTAATTAAAAAAGCACATTAACTGTACCTAACACTGAGCAGCAGAAGAAAACAGCACCAAAGTGGGACCAGATAGCCACAGGGTGATAACCCACAAGTCAAGAGTGGCCTGAAGGGGTGCAGGGCCAGGATAACGTCTTTAAAGCTCCTCAGGCACAGCTGAAAGGTCTTCACTTAGGGAATAGTACATTCTGAGCAGATCATGGCCACCACAGCAGACCACTGGCGAACAGCAGTGCTGGAATCCTGCAGAGTCCTCCCAGCCTCAGATGGGAAGAAGACAGTCAAAAACCATACCTTTTACATGTCCATCTTGAACTGCACGACAGGGTCTTTAGGTGCTGTCTATCTGGATTTTGGCTAAGCCTACCCTGCTTTCCCTCTGTGTTTTTGTGAAATAAGGGTTACAACTCAGCACGGGCAATGAGCAGAACACTGTGGAAAACAAAACTCTGAAGAGAGAAACAATCAGTTAACACTGAATACTTCTCAAAAAGTCATCACAAAAGCTGAGCATGCAGTGAGCTTTATGACTGCAGCATGTCTTTGCTCAGTATTCACAAATATGGGGAAGTAACCATTATTTATAAAAATCCCATAAAAGGTATCTATTTTTTTTATTCCATAAATGAGTAATGGCTCGACCATGTAGCACCAATGAGTCATAAGTTTTCTCTTGTAAATAGGATAAGATCAAATCCCATGGCAACATGTTCAGTCATATTTAAGTCTTAATTGTATGTTTTCCCCCTTTCTTCCTCTGCCTTCCACCTTTAGAGCATTCTCTGCCCTGTACTGTTCTCCTTTACAAGGACTTGGTCTCATCTACAATTCATCAAAACACAAACCTTGAATTTTTATGCAAGGACATTAGAAAAAAAAAACCCACAACACACTGACACTCTTTTACTTGAGTCCACTCATTCAAAATGCTCACTGTCCTGCTCAATTTTTATGTAATAATTTTCCCCGTTGTCACAGATAATGGGAACACTAATATGTCAAATCTGTTTGGTGGGATTTTTTGTTGTTGCTGTGATTTCCCACCCCACCCCTGACCAAGGGAAAAGGAGAATTGCCTGTAGGCTTTAATCATGATGCAGTGCACATAGGCAGCTAGTGAGACACTCAGTGTTGGGAAGGTAATAAAAAAAAAGTCTTGAGAGAAAATATTTTGGATTTCATTGCTCCCTTGCTATGTCTGTGCTTTGGGGAAGAACAACCAACAGCTGCATTTTTCAATGCCATTTGAGCAGGGTTGAACACACAAATCCCATTATTGTTAATGGGATTTGTGCACATAATTCTGAATACTTTGAACACTCTCCCGTGAAGTTTCTCCCAACCCCTCAAGAAGCAGGAACAATTCTATGTTATTTAAACATAATCTCACTGACAGGTAATTTTGTGACACAAAATTTATTGCTGGCTTGTCCTTCGAGGGCATGTTTCACCATTAATGTTTCCTTTTAAAAACTGCAGCATACATTAAATGCTCATACCAAGCTTCCTGGTGTTTTCCTTGGAAAATCTTGCTTTCTGTGGTATTTCACATTACCTAAATCCCTCTTTACTTCTCCCTCCTCCTCTTTGAATACTCAGGGCACCCTTGAAAATGAAATATTTGATCTCCAAAGACCCTACTGGTCAAATATTTTTTTTTTAAATAAACCCTTTACAGTATTCACCTATTACCTCAGACATTCATGTGGTATAAATTTTAAATAAATGTCTACCAGCTTGCAATTGATCAAGTGAGCTAGAGACCATGAATTTAACATGACTATTCCTGCAGGCCGCCTCTCACAACCTACCACTTGCCACGAGACTTCAATGTAGTCATTACCAAAGCGGGCCACGGGCTCACGGTCCTATGGGCTAAAAGGCTATTTGGGATATCAAGATACTCTGCCTTGGCTTTCAGCCCTTCTGTAACACAAGTGGCTTTAGCTCGTCTGCATTTATGTCAGTGAGTCATTTGTAGATCTCAGACATACCTTTGAGATGGTGAATTGCTGAAACAGGTCGTGCAATCAATTAACATGAAAAACAAAGTAATTTCCTACATGCAAACAGGCGATGGGACTCGAAGGAGGAAATTAAAAACACCATTATGTCACATGGCCCAGCGAGGCTGGAGCACAGCTATTGCACAGATCACAGTCATAACACACGAGAAACGCACAAGCTAGGACTTGATCACGGAGGTTTAACGTACCTCATCATTACCTTAGAGGGAAGGCTCTCAAGTTCTAATAAGAAAAGTATCTGATGAGATGAAAAGTTAAGAATAGGACCTACGTAGCTCACTTAAAATACTTGGGGTGTTCTTGTGGCCGCAGAGCTGGGAAGGGTTTCAACGAACAAGGCTCGTGCTGTCACTCTGCCAAGGATGTCCAGCGTAACTCTGAGACGAAATAACTGAAATCAGCAAATGGTGCCGGCATGATACTGTATGTACAGTCTCTCCGAGAGTCCTTCTGTTGGTCCCAAGTCTTTATGCCACTGCAGTTCCCAGCGAGAGGTTTGCTTAATTGCTGTCAGCACGTTTGATTTAAAAAATATGGACTTTGCACAAAGGATTATTATTAGCAATATTAAGAAGCGGCCCTGGGGCACAAGCCATTCATTGGTTCTACACTGTGGAACCCATTGACAGAAAGATGGTGAGGGGATTTAAGTGTATAGCAGCACAACGAAGGACTTGGCTTCACGTAAAGAGAGGACAGCTCAACAAATAACATGGAAAATAGGGATTTCTCCTGGATCTTCTCCCAGAGAATAAAAGAAAACAATACTCCCTTCAGTAGAGCATAGTTAGAAGAAAAGAATCCTATTTTCTAAACTACAAGTAAGACTCTCATCACTTCGAACACTTCATTTCCCCATTGCCAGCCGCTCCTAAAAAAACAAACTGGCAGCTGAACTGTAAAGTCCTGCCCATGTGGTTCTCCCAGCTCTTGCCCTGAGCAGTGAGCATCGCTCCTCTACAAGACTTGCAAGAAAACTCTGGTGTAATCATAATTCAGTGTCTCTGCTCCTGCTGCCCTGAGACCCCTGGAGAGTGGATAGAGTCCTCAGGCAAAGTATGATACAGACTGAAAAAGCAGCAACTAGTATAAGAGAAAGAGTTTTTACAGGTTTGCTGCTGGGTCTTGCAAGGCTGCTGATCACCTGAGGATCAGCTGAAGCTTCTGGCTCTCAGAAATGTCAGTATGAGCTTTGTAAGACAAATCTCACACTGGGCATCAGAGCTAGATACAGTCGATTTTACTAGGTTGAACTCAAGCAAAAATGTTCCACTGACATAAATGCAAACAAGGCTAAGTCCACAATTTATTAGAAAGACATAACACTGAATAAACAAGTAAAATGCAACATATTTTATGACAAGGTGTTTTCTCCCTTGTGGGAAAAATTATTTCCAGATTCAAACACATCACAGTAATGTATGTTTCCTGAGGATCTCAATAGCAGCCTGCTGGCAAACCTGCTTTCCAGAATTTGTTGCCTTTCCCATTTAAAGAGAGTCTTTAAAGGCTGACTCCAGAAAATCACACAATATTTCCATTCTGTATCATCTTGATCATCTCCATCATCATCGCAAAGCTATTAGTGCCTGCACACACACATGCAAAAGCACACCAGCACATACACACATGCACAGGAATAACTAAGGCAATGGAAAATACAATCCATCTTTGCTCACTTATTCCATATACAGGCTAATTTCTAAACCACAGGGGAGCAAATGTTCTATAAAGCCCTCTTATCCTACAACTAAATACCCTTGCTAACGAAGAGTTAGCAGCACAGTCATCACTATCAAAAGCACTAACTTTTAGATTAGTAGCAGTTGGCGACTCAGTCATCCATTTTTCATTTTAAGGAAACCTTTTTAAGACTGCACTCTTATTTTCAGGAGGACTATAAATGCACTTCTCATGTTTTTATTTTATTTATTCTGCCCTGGGGATTTGGGTCCCTCTTTGCAAGCAATAAATTTTTCTTTAAATCTTGCTGGTAATAATATATTTTAAAACTAATCAGACAAGGGGAACAGAAACACAGGTCTCCTCTCCAAGCGTTTTGGCAAAGCGGTGTTTGTAATCAACTTGCGGTCACTAAGCAGAGTGTTAACGACCTCTGCAAAAATGGAAAGCCACATGTGTCAAAACACGGCTTTCACCCCTCCGCTCTGCGCCACCCCCACCTTCCATGCATGGCCACCTTCCCCTCACCACCATATAAATTAGTAAGGAGGAAGGCAAGATGGAAAGACAGACAGGCAGAAAGAGACACTACGGCAGCTTTTAAAATTGTTGCTGTAAAGGATTTATCTGAAGGTCTGAAGCGACAGCACTCAGTACTTGACAGAATGAGTTACAGCAGTTAGTGGGGGAAGGAGGAGGAGGAGGGAAAGCAGTCTGGGAGGAGAAAACCTCCAAAGTCTCGTGTCTAAAATACTCTTGGAAAATTTCCAATTACCAGTTCAGAACAATGTTGACATTTAGCCTTTTTCTAATCAGCACTGTCCGTCACCCAGAGTAGAGATTCCTGCTGTATGACGGAGCTCTTCTGCAACTGGCAGTGGCGTCCCCTCGCCAGTCTGCTCTTCCCTGCCCAGCACCCACCCCAGCACTCACCCCACAAGTTTTAACTCCCCAACACCAGCCTGGGACACACAGTGGCCGTGGGCTAGGGCCAGTATGTATGGTAGGGTACACTGCAGCAGTAACAGCTGCCTGCAGAAGACTAAACCACTACTGGTGCTTCACAGTCTGGCTCCTGACAGATGGTAGAGCAAGTGGAGAAAAGTCTCATTTTAACACAGGTTCTGTTTCAATAAATTCAACAGATACCATTAAGTGGAATATCACATACAACAAATAAGCCGTTAAAGATAGTTAAATTCAGGTACTGGATTTTTCTTTTACCAAAAAGATGTTGCAGAAACCTGCAGTTTTACTTGCTTAAGTCTCTGATTTTAAGCAGATGAAAAAAAAAAAAAGGTGACAGAACTTCAGGGAAGAAAGTATTTAATTGCTATTAATAACTGTTCCCATTCTTTACAAATCAATTCAACACTCTTAGACCTTTGACAAGTTCAGTGTCATTCGCTGTGCAGATCAGAGAAGCAGAGAGCTAGGCTGAGCTACATCATGTTTTGTCCGTCATCACAGAACAAAAAAAAACAGCTTGGCACAAGCTAGACCTAAGCTGCTGTCAGCTCAGAAACATCAGGACTGGAAAAGGTCAAAGAGCACTATGGAGTTGGCACTGATAGGGTGCGATAAGGCATGTTGCATGGTGATAGCCTGCCTTTGCTATCACAAAAGCAAGGACAGCAGAGAGGGAGGAAAGCATCACTGGCACAAGGCAATGTGCTCTGCAGCAGCTGGCTGTCATCATGGACGCTGAAGTACCAATCCCACTGACACGTCAGAGGGAGTTTCCTTGCAAAGGGAGGCAGAGGATTTTGTTTTCACCTTTACTGTGGATATCCTGCTTAAGGATGGTAGTCATGCAGCTGACATTTAAATTCAGTTCTCTAACCACAGTGATTTCCACTGCATTAAGTCTGTTCATGTGGAAGTAGGTGTGACTACATAAACATCAAATTAGGTAAATGCAGAATTAGGGTTATGGCTCAGTAGGCATAAGTAAATTCATTTTCAGAAGTTATTTAGAAATATAATCAATTAATTTTAATAAAAAACTTCTTTAAAGTATTGTCAAATGTTTCAAGAATATCCTTCAGTTCAGTGTTTTGAAAGACCTCAGGCAGTGAGACTACTCACAAGTAAGTTTGTACATCTCAAGTTCTTGCAAAACAGTAGGATATAGCTCTGAGGCAGTAAGTTATTTCAACTTGGGCTTCACTGCAAGCAGGTAAGCAATGCTGCAAAGTCAGCAGAACGTGTGAAGTTTGCACATCCCAAAGTATTTACAGTGTCCTGGCAGGATGTCCTGAAACTGAAAACAGCCAATTTCAGCTGCATTGGACCTGGACGTGGACCTACCTCTGGGAAAGTCTAGAGAGAAAAAGCCCCTGTGAAACGTAAATGTGCTACAGCCTCAAAAACAGTTTTGACTTAAATCTTACATCATTTTACACTTGCTTCCCTTTTTCTGACAAGTTTCAGCCCATGACAAAATTCTTTCAAAACCTTCACCAAGTTTTTGAGAAGCAACACACACACACAGGGGAAAAAAAAAAAAAATAATAATAAAGTGTCCAGTTAGAGACTTCAAGGCAAAAAAATGGACACAGTTAAGGTTAGAGAAATTGTGTTAAATGGGCAGTGGTGGTGAACAGGGGAGAATAAAGTGCTGTACTGGCTTCATCTCAATCTTCAGACATAGGTCCCAAAGCCACAATAGGCATCACTCATCAAGCAGTCCTTGATTTGGGTTTGAGGAAGCGAAAGGGTAGGTCTGAAGCACAATTTGAGAGGAAGAAGTCAGCTATGGCAAGCTCAGTCACAGTTCAGAAGTAATTCTTTAGATGAACTTTGAGTCTTTAAAATACATTTTTATTTTTGTTCCCAAACCTGTCAGCATTTATCAAAGTCACCATTTAATAAATTTTCCTGAATGCATCTTCCATTTTTCAAAAATTAACCCAATAATTTATCTTCATTATGCTCAGGATAACACGATTTAATTCTGCCATTTTTGCCACTTCTATCCTTCAAACTTATCAACCTTTTGAGAAGCAACAAGAACAAAACAAAGGAAAGAAAGCATGTTAAAGGCACTGGGAAGAAATCCACATCCCGATTCCAGCTAAAGAGGAAGGGCAGTCGTGAATGGAGAAGAAAAGCAGAGGGGGTTCAGGGAAATCTGCCTAGGACAAGATGAAGAAATATAAGAAAATATCTATGCCCCTGTGTCAGAACTGATAAACAATTCTCTTGACCAGTGATATAGCCCAGAAAATCCTGTGTCCTATGCTGTTTTGTGTTTCACAGAGCACATTCTGAAAAACAGACCGGAATGAGACTGGTTTGAAAAAAATTCTTGTGGTAACTCTTCTAAACCAAGCTGCCAAATTAAAATTCATTTATTCAGCACAAAATGCTCTTTCTAGGTGTACTGCCTTTTGGAATGCTCGTGCCTGCGCTCAGGTCTCACAAAAACAGATAGCCTTGGTAAATTCGGTTGTGGCAACTTGCTCAACAAAAAAGGCTGTAGTATGTAACAGAGAAGTCTTAGCTACGCTGGAACTAATAAAAGTTTTGCCAAGAGCTTCACTGGGACTAAGAACCAGCTGAAGAAGTTAACTTCCAAATAATTTCTACATTAGTTATCCTTCAAAGTCTCCATGCAAGTTTGACTAACACATAGGTTCATTTAAAGAAATATATATATTAATTCATTTGGCAGCCAAACTTTTACTTTCTTATTGCATTACTATATGAACACCCCACACATGGGACTTCGCTTTTCAAGGCTTTTCCAAAGCTGGGAGGTGGAAGCCTTTTACCACGCATCCTCTAGCAGGCTGTTCCTCCCTCCTCCCCTCCTTCCCACCCATCCCCAAAGGCCTGATGACTCTCCCAGTCAATTCCCCTCCAGCCAAGGGAGGTTGGACATGGGTCCCTCAGCAGTTTGCCAGTGCCAGCGTGTCAGCCAGACCGTGTCCCTCCCTGCCCAAAGGGCCGGGCTGCACTCGGCTGCAGCACACCAGCCATCCCTGCGTCAGGGCAAGGATTATTTACCAGCTTTTTGTGTGTGTTTTTTTCTTTTTCTTTGAAAAAAAGCAGGGTTACCATCTTTTCCATTCTGTCATCTCCTGTGGGTGGAAAGCTCCTTAACTGGGGTAGGCAACAGCGCCAACAAAAAGCAAGCACCCGGTTTCAATGTGAGCTACCTTTCACGCTGATGAGGGCAGCAGAAAGGCTTCCAGGAGCGTGCCAAAGACCCTGACAGTAGCTAACATCATTTACACTTCTCCCTCTTCACAACTGTAATTTACCACTGTTAAATGCGAAGAAAATATGTACACATCCTGCACTACATACAAATACCAGGAGTTAAGAGGCACCAGTATTTGTAACACAAGCAAAAACCTCTGTTATTTTCTTCATGTGTAAATAATTGTAGGTGAAAACAGACACATCCAGGCAGCAGCCCTTCTCCCGGGCACAGGCTCCACTTAGTGGAGATGGCTGCCACCACCGAGAAAATGAACCCAGAAAATTCATCTGAAGGTCCATGCCAGAACTATAGAGTGGCATTGTGAAATCCCAGAGTTAGGTCATGCCATTCAATATATTTTTCTCTGTCATTCACCTGTAATAGTTCATTTGGTTCTGCCACTTGCTTAAAAGATGTGAAAAGTTACACACAAGTAGAGCTAGAAAGTAACCACAGTATTGAGACAGATGTGGAGAAAACAGGTAACTGAATATCGCCAAGAGATGTGAGACCTTTTCTGGCCTTCCTTTAATATCTCTTCAGTTTGAATATTACTATTATTACCATGAACCTCACTATGTCTTTTTTTTTTCTTAAAATACCACTTCTAGAAGAATTTAAAAGAAAACGTACATTACTAGCCCTCATGGACCCAGAGAAAACCTTGGAAGTATGACTTGAAAGCATGTATCAACATACCCTCACAGGGTGAAAAAACAGATGTCAAACAAAAGGAACACCTTATTTATTATCAACTTCATTAATGTTTGTGCCTTACTCTTGATTAGAGCCAAAAAGATTAAAAACAAGCAAACATCTTTTGCTCTTCTTAGAAAAGTGTTGGGTCGTGTTTTCAAGATTTCTCTCCAGTTGTAAGGATTTGAAATATCTTGAAAATGGAAAACAAACAAAAAAATGCGAAAGCTGGGACTTAACTAAATGAACCCCAAATTGCAAGATATGCAAGAAAATGAGTAGTGGAGAATGTTGTGAGAAAGAGTATCAATGGTTTGGGCACTCAGCTGTAGTGTCTTTCAGACCCCCTACATTCTCTTCATTCTCTTTTTTTTTTTTTTTTTTGAGATCTTGCAAATTAAAATTTAATAGCTATTCTAATATTGTTCTCTCTATTGGTAATATTAGGAACAGTAATAGGCTTACTTTGAAATAAGAAAATACACGTTTCATAGAGCAGTTTGTGGCACTTATTTTCCTTCTGAAAATAACAATGAGTGAAATTTTCTAAAGTCTGTTTTATGCTTGCATTGATCTATAAAGAACCAAGTCTTTGCAGATTCTGTATAAAGCAGACAGAACAGCAGCAGAGAGGCCAGATTGAGGCCCAGAGCATTGACACAACCAGGCCACACAACCAGCCATCAGCAAAGTGCTACTGCAGTATTGCAGGCTGTATTTCTAAGCTCTGCATCCCTTGTGCCATGGCTCCTTCTAAGCACGAGCTCTTCTCATCCACTCATGCTGGTTTACTATTTCTGTACCGTACAGAAATAGACAATGGAGCACATTCAATCCTATTGTTATTTTGGTTTTTTGGTGGGTTTTTTTTCCTGTGGGCCAATTTTTGGCTGATTTTGTTGCACTATTGGCAATTTTATTTCTCCAAATATAATAAGAGTGAGAACCTAAATGATTGATAGCAGTGCTCATTGAAACACTAGCAGTGTTAGGAATTAGTGTGTTCTCTCCCTTTTTATAATGATCCAAAATTCAAGACTGTGACAAAGAATAAGCACGAGGGAGGATCTGGCTCGTGCCTTCCTTTTCAGCAGATGCATCCTTGGGAATAATTTAAGTATCGTATTTCAGCCTTGTTTTGCACACAAAGTGGAGTGGAAAGTAACTGCTGTTTTTGTAGCGAAGGCAGGGGGTACGGTGGGAGAATAGTTTTGCTAATCCTTCATTTCAGCCTAGATGAAGGTCCCTGTGTCCATGATGCCAGAAAGGACTATTGCCCGCTTCCCACGCTGAATGACCTGGCTCTCCGGGAAATCTTTGAACTGCATTTCTTTCAGCACCTCTCTGACATTGCTTTCTGGCAAGTTGTCCTAGCTGAGTCCTAGTGCATTGGAAACATTGCAATGGGACACGCAGGTTTCTACAAAAGGAACAGGAGGCTTCCTTCTTGCCTGGATGCCTGAGCTCAGTGCCTGATTTTATGTGGAGGGAGTGGTGAGAGGGTGGAGGGTGAGAACCGATAAATGCATGTGGCTGTGAAACATTTGGAAACACTTGAGCACGAGCACTTTTCCATTCTTACCCTCTCTGCTGCTCTCTCCCAGCACAGAGGAGTGGTGGCTGAAAGGCTGAGATGAACTCCTGAAGTTTCCACTTAGTGTAGGCAAAGGGACAGTTCCAGGAAAACCCAAAGAAAACATCCTGCTCAGCTTTTTTCCCTTCCTTTCTTTTCTCCCCCCGCCCCTTTTTTTTTTATCTTAATTATCACTCCATCCTGTGAAAAGCAGTTTGGACTTATCGTTCTTTCTTGCTCCTGACATAAAGCTGTTCACCTACCGCTAGTCTGAAGTGAGTGTGCCAGTCCCCTGTACATGGACTCACCTCCCTGACACTTAAAACTTCACCTTTCCACCATCCCTCTTCAGGGACATAAGGGAAGAGGACACTTCACTGCTGGGTGGCAGCATGGTGAGTTATCCTCACTGCCCTCTCTTCTCCAGAGCTGGTGCTTGCTGTGGGCTATACAAACTCACATCCTTCCACTGTGTAAAAGGAGTGAAGTGCAGCTGCCAACATTTGGCTTTTATACTCAATACATTTGTCTTATTACAGAGGTGATGAGCTCACACAGCCCAAACAAAGCAGTCAGGTCACCTGAACTTTTCTCTTTTTGTCCTTCAGTTTCCTTTTTTTGCATTGTTTTCTCTCCTAATTTTAAAGAAAAAAAGTGTGCTTAACAAAGCAAGGTGCTAGACAGCAACATCGCATCACTCTGTAATCTGTGGTGTCATACAATGTGCATCACTCACAGACAGGCAGATATGGGTGTTTAGCATCCCTGGGGGATGGAGAAAAGGCTCCACCGGGAACCAGGTCTATATCTCGTGGTACAAAAAAAGCCCCCAAATACCCTAATGTGGAAGTGGTTCAGTAGTTTCTACCTGGAGTGTATTTGAAAAAGATAGGAGAGATGTCACTTTAATGTGTTACTGGAAAATCAAGGTCTGTACCAGTGCAGCATATTCCCCCTCTCCCAGGCCAATGTGCACAGTCAGCACCGAAATTCACTCCAAGCCTCAGTGGGGAACATGAACCATTGACCTGCTGGCCCAGAGAGGAGAGTGCAACCAAGTCCCTCTGACAATAAACACAGAAAGTATTAATAAGATTAACTCTCTGGCACCAGCAATCTCAGCATCTGTTTTAGGCAGAAAGAGGATGCCTGGTGAACAGAATATAGTGGTGACAAAGGGTTAAATAAATGTGAACTGGGCAGGATCATGCTACGTGATTCTTTTCCATTGTTTGCTGATGAGGTGCAGGCGCTTGGCTGTGCAGAGAGAAAAGCCTTTAAGGGGACCCAGAATCTGGGAGTACACTCCTTTTAAATGGGGAAAGCTGATCTTTAGAGATAGTGTCCCTCACCACTTCATTTT
Source organism: Nesoenas mayeri (assembly GCF_963082525.1). Lineage (NCBI taxonomy): Eukaryota > Metazoa > Chordata > Aves > Columbiformes > Columbidae > Nesoenas > Nesoenas mayeri. The sequence goes on from NC_137543.1 coordinate 127,794,332, forward strand.
TTAATACATCAAGGCGTCTGTATTTTATGTAATCTTAGTTTTAATGTCAGCAAAATTTGATTATAGAGCCTCTAAAAGTGAATCTGCAGAAGAGGACAGTGCAGTCTCCTTGTTTTAGTAGTCCTGAAGAAAGCAGAGGAGGGAGGTACTGGCAGCCAGCAGGCTAGAGAAAGTTCCGAAACTGAGATAAATGTCATAGAGACTGTTATCTGTCTCACTAAGGGCATCTTTGAAAGGGTGTCTGCTAGAAGGAGATTAGGACAGTGAAGTGCTTGGTCCTGTTCCCAGAAGCAGCAGCATGGTATTCCACATTTAATACTAGAAGTTGTGAAGGGCACAGAAATAAAGCTGGTAACCCAAAGGGAATGTACTCTCCTTCCTAGACTGCTACACTTTCCTAGAGGCACATGAGTAAAATAGACAGGGTGACCAGCAAAGACATTCTGACAGCCAGCATGTCTGAAAGGTCAGATTAGATTGAGCACTTAGTCTTTATCCATTAGCAGAAACTAATAAATCAGGAACACTAGCAATGGCCAAGAAATAGCTGTGTCTTTTTAACATAACCGTGTATTAAACCAGATTGAAAGGGCTCCAGGAAATCTGAGGGCTCTAGATAATACTCTAGATAATTTGAGAGCTGCTTCTCAATGACCTGTTTGATAACCTTTCCCACATAAGGATGTTTATGGGCTGGGTGGCAACTAAGATGTTTAGCTATGCTGAGATGACAACTTTATGAGGTAAGAAAAATAGCACAATGTTTTATTGTTGTTGTCGTCGGATGTGGGTGCAGCTTTGAAAGGTTGCTGCAGCAGTTCTGTCAATAGGACTTTTTGGAAATAATGATTTTCTGGTTAAGCCCCAGGCTGCATTAATTGTTTGGAGGGTGTTATTCTTCATCTGTTGTTAATAGCTTGTTGAAAAAAAAAAAAAGAAGACATGAAGTGTTCTTGGAGTAATCTGTTTTAAGAGCCTTGAAAGTGCACCGGGTGGAAGTTATTTTAGAAAGGTTTTTACTTTGAAAAGCTGCTGGACAGTCTAGTATTTGTGTTTGGTGTGTCCGTGCTCGTGAAGCTGGTTATTTTCAGGGTATGGCACAATGGATTTCCTCCCTACACCTTTAGCTTTGTATTCTCATACCCTAATGAGAAGCTCATTTGCTGTTACGAGAGCACATGCAGCACTTTCCTATAGTCTCTAATCACCTTTCCAGCTGCCTTTTGAGGCCATTGAAGGCCATGAACTCTCATGGAGTTCAGCAGGCTCTTTCCACTGAGTGGGAGCAAAAAGAGTTCTTGTGGATGTATGGGGAAACTTGATTCTCTTCCTTTCTAAAACCCTTTGTCTGATTTAAATAGTCTGCGTGGATATGCCTGTAATATTTGCTGTCATAGCATCACTTTTATCTCTTGCATGTCTGACTCTCCCCATGGAAGGAGGGGGGTTATGGAAGTGTATTGCTTTCATTTTACTTCTGCTATGCAGGCAGTACACACGCTGACAGTACTTCAGGACTTTCGTTAAAGGAAAGGAATTAAGATGGAAAAGGAAAGCTTCCTCAGAGTCTGTCTGCACTGAGTTTGTGTTGTCCGGTCTAGGGAAAACAAGGAAAACACACACACACAAAATATGATGAATTATGGGTACCTTCTGAAGAGGTAGAGAGCAGGCAATAGAGAGATTGAAGACAAAGGAGAGGACTGTAGCCTTCTCTTGACATAAAACTCATTTTTTTAGTATTTTGCAAAAACATTAGTCTGTTTTAGAGTCTTTGGGGGCTACTATAATAAATTAACCAGAATAAGAAAAGAAAAAAATAACTAAAGCATAATACTTTTTTTCAAAAGAAAAATCTGTGTTTGCAGGATTTGTGAATGTCTGATTCAACTGGACATTAACAGATTTATCTTAGACATGATTACATAATATTATAATTCTTTATTTCTGTGGCAAAGAAGTACATGTACAGAAAATTTTCTGATGTTTAGTTACATCAAATGTTGATGTTGTATCAGAGGAACTTACTTTCTGCTCCTATAATACCTCAATTCCTTTTAACATTCCTGTAAAGTGAAGAACTATTTCTTTCCTTATATTACAGTTGGTGAACTGAGGCTTAGAGGCTGAGAAATTTGCCAAAGTTCATAAAGAAATCAGTGGTGAACAAGAAACCAAAGTGAGCTCTCCTAGGTCCAAGCTAGCACTTTAACAATTTCTGATGTTGCTTTCTGTCCATCATCAAACATTTATTTGATTTGATCTGCTGGATTTGTTGTTGTTCTTATAATCGGAATCTGAGTGTTTTCCACACTTACCATGTCTGTTCTACAAAGAACCTGGCAAAGTCCTTTGTTTTTCTTTATCTCTGAGTGATAGAGGGCAGTATTAGAAGAACCAGCCATTTATCCCATTTTATCCTTCCCACCCTGAACCACCCTGCCAAGCCTAGTATACAACAAAAGTAAGAGAGAACAGAGAATGTATCCCCTTCCACTCCACCAGTTCTGGTTCCCACACAGTAAAACAGTCTATATGTATTGGTGTAGATGCAGATTTTCTTCCAGTCCCACCACTCCTTGGAATTCATAAAATCATAGATTGTCCTGAGTTGGAAGGGACCCACAAGTATCATCGAGTCCAACTCCTGTCCCTGCATAGGACAACCTCAAGATTCACACCGTATGTCTAAGGGTATTGTCTAGCCTCTTGAATATTGACAGGCTTGGGGCCATGACTGCCTCCCTGGGGAGCCTGTTCCAGTAGTCCACCACCCTCTGGGTGAAGAGCCTTTTCCTAATGTCCAACCTAAACCTGCCCTGGCACATCTTCCTGCCATTCCCTCAGGTTCTGTTGTTGGTCACCAGCTAGCAATGGCAGCCCCAGCTCCCTGCATTAACACTTAGGAACAGCTCACATTTCGTGAGTAGTACATCAGCCAATGCTTGCAAATGGTGATATAAGGAACCATCTTTTACAGAAAACAAGTGTTTTGCTACATTTTCAACTGAGTTAAAAAACAAAATAATAAATCAACACATATCTTTCCTCTCTAATTGTCTGCTTCTGGAAAACAAGCATGAAATCAGATCTTCAATCTGTTCACCTCGGGGAGAGGAGGAGAGCTTCTAAATTGCTGTCTGTGGCCCGTGGAAAGAAGAGCAGTCACAAAGTAATCTCTGTGATACACCACTCTAGGTTTCAGTCACGCCAAATTGACAGCCCTGTGCCTGAACACGCTCTTTGCCACATCAGCCCAAAAAGCTTATGGGAAAGCGGGGGGGCAGGGACAAAGACAGCTGAGTGGTCAGTTCTACAGGAGGAGCAGTGAGGAAAGCTGCCATACATATGGACACATCAGGACAGCTGTTGGGGGAAATGAGGTCTATCCAACTCAGACCAGCATTGTTCTCTGGAGCCATGAAGCTGGGCTCGGTTGCTCATGGCCAGGTGGCTCTGTGCCATAAAGCAAAATGGCACAAGGTTTACATTTACGTGTCTTGCAGATACAAGAAATGGGTTGGGGGCCTATGAAGTTCTTCCTTCAATGTTGTACAGACAAGAGCTGTGGGCCTGCTCTCTTTTCCCAAGGCCTGAAAGACCTCCCAAAGTCCTGGAAAATGGTTGTTACAGAGCAAAAATGAGGATACAGATCCACTGAATCATCCTGGTGCTAGCTAAGCCAGTCATTTTGTTCCCTCTGAATGTAAACTGCATCACTTCCCTAAAGTTAGATGCAGGACATAGGCACATTCAGCACTGCCCACCTCCACACATCCTCTGGAGGCTTCAGAACTTTCATTCAATCTCTTTGTTTAGCAAATAGAGAGACTGAACACATACCAGTCTGCACCAATTGAACTTCTATTTGCTCCACACATAAGGCCTACCTAACAAGAGCAAACAAGGAGTGTTTGTGAAGAAAAAGCTGCACACACATTTATTTGTTTTTAAAAAGAGGATTGCAAACAAAACACCTATTTTTTTATCCTCACATACTGGTGCTCTTATTGTGCCAAGTATTTTAAATGTCAGCTCCTCAGGATTATCTCAGAGCTGTATGACCAATCCCCAAACTATGTGCATCAATGGGAATATCAGTGGTTCCACAGCACATCCAAACTCACCCTGAAACACAGCAAGCAGAAGCCTGTGGGTTTAGGATTGCTTTTTAAACTAAACATTTATTTTAAAAGATAAGAGAATGGCTATTGTAGTGCTAAAAGCTGAAGACAAAATTACTATATATGTGGTAGTTTTAAAATATATCCCTCATTTATGTTTCTTTAAGAGGAAAAAAATTGGCTGTAGTTACAATCAGTCTTAATTCACTCTTTATTGCTGCTCTGGTTCTGCGTTATTTGAGCTGGTTTAACTGTTAAAAACGTTTCAAATGTTCACATGGTCTGCATTAGGTTACAGAATAAAAGTAAGTACAGCCCACCAAATGTAACTTTCTGAAATGTAAACCACATGAATTTGATTTCTTTGTGGTACAACTTTAATTGGGTTCAGAGGTCTTTCAGTCTTACCTGTCTATCTGCTCTCTGATGGCCCGACCTGATAAAGCTAATATAAAGAATCTGCGAATGTGATCCAAACTGATTATGCTCAGTTACAGTACATGGCTTTATTCTTGACGTTAATGGCCCCTTAGCCTAGTTCATTTTTAGGCAGAAAGTTTGAACCCTGGAGCCACCACTGAACTGGGAATGGAAACGTCACAACTTGTAGTAAAAGACCATGCCTCCTCGCTGCTCTGCAAAACTAGAGAACTAGGGAGAAAAAGAGCATCTAGGTACAACTATAAGTGATCACGTAGCCTAAAAAAACCTACAGGAGAATATGTACGTATGTATCCCTTACACTGTCACAGCAAATGTCAAAACAGGGAATGCATCCAACACACACTACATGATACAGAAGTAACTGCAAACAGAAATTACAACAAAGCCTGGAATCTTCAAAAGTTGATCTTCAACTGATTTTGAATTGTATTTTTTTTTCCTTTGAACAATACACTCTGTTGCCTTAATGACAATGACTCATCATTGACTCATGAGCTCCCATTTCTGTTGCACCATGTTGGGCCATACGCCTTACTGGGGTGAAACAACAGTAATGCTGCTTCCCGTCCAGAAAAGCACATCTCATCTCAGCAGCAACAAATGCAGCACTGTACAACAGGTATACTCACCTCATATCCTGTGACCTGACTTGAAAGCGGAGACCTGTATCAGCTTGTGGGGGCAGATAGGGAATTCAGAAATTTAGGGAGAGAGGGAGCAGCGTGCTGCAATACTAAAAGTCCCTTTGCCTGGGTGGCTTGTTTTCTTGGTTTTGGAATGCACATCATCGATTTTGAAAAAAATACCATGAATGAGCCAGCACTGTGCCCCTGTGGCCAGGAGGGCCAATGGCATCCTGGGGTGTATTAGAAGGGGGGTGGTTAGTAGGTCCAGAGAGGTTCTCCTTTCCCTCTACTCTGCCCTGGTGAGACCACATCTGGAATATTGTGTCCAGTTCTGGGCCCCTCAGTTCCAGAAGGACAGGGAACTGCTGGAGAGAGTCCAGCGCAGGGCAACAAAGATGATTAAGGGAGTGAAGCATCTCCCTGATGAGGAAAGGCTGAGGGAGCTGAGTCTCTTTAGCTTGGAGAAGAGGAGACTGAGGGGTGACCTCATTAATGTTTATAACTATATAAAGGGTGAGTGTCATGAGGATGGAGCTAGGCTCTTCTCTGTGACAACAAATGGTAAGACAAGAGGTAATGGGTGCAAACTAAAACACAAGAGGTTCCACTTAAATATGAGAAGAAACTTCTTCTCAGTGAGGGCAACAGGACATTGGAACAGGCTGCCCAGGGGGTTGTGGAGTCTCCTTCTCTGGAGGCATTCAAAACCTGCCTGGACACATTCCTGTGTAACCTCATCTAAGTGTTCCTGCTCCGACAGGGGGACTGGACTAGATGGTCTTTTGAGGTCCCTTCCAACTCCTAACATTCTGTGATTCTGTGAAAAAGATTCATGGTGCTCAGTAGCTCTTGGAAGAAGATATTGTAGAAAGGAATGCTCAGCAGACCAAACAACAAAATACCATAACCCAGTCTTAAAAATTACTCAACTAAAACTTCCACTGCAATTCGTAATTTTCATTCAAGTAAGTAAATTATTAACAAGTAGAAACATTACAAGTCATCATCTAGTTCAGGCAAATTACATTCTCTTTTCCCCACTGGAAGACAAAAAAAAAAAGACTTTCAAAGCCAATGTAGTAAATATTTTTTAGGTTAATATTTTTCATCCTATTCCCCTAAAGCTGTTGTTGCCTTTGTCATTTATGTACAGTTCTGTTACAGAGCACTGTTCTTTACTGGTAGAACTGTTCTTCCAAGTAATTTCCACCGGTGAACACATGAGCACTAACAAATGAGATCCCTTAATTAGTTCCAGGTTTTTCCAATAAGTAGTGCTGGCAATACAGTTTTTAGCTCTCTGTCCATCATACAAATAACAAGGCATGGCCTGTAAACATGGCAGGGCTGTCTCTATTTTCCTGATCATACAATAGGCAACCAGGAGGAGTAAGAAAGAAATGTATCCCTCAGTGGTGGGTTTTATTGTCAACATGGAATAGGTTTTTTGGCTTGAAGTCACTTACACCATCTTCAAGGACACATCCTACAGCTTCCCAACTTGGTCATAAGGAATACTGAACATTTCCAAGGACAAGGACGTTCCCTCCAAAACAAAAACTGTTGTGTTTTGGGGTTTTTTTTTCCTTTGAGGTTTGAAATGTGCTTTTTGCTTTTGTTCTCAAACTCTGTTTTTATGTATACATGGGGTTTTGCTTCCCTCTGCATTTATGGGTTCTGCTTGTGTCCAATATTCTTTCTAGCATTTGCTTTATAGGACTTAGGGCCCCACAACCCTTGATGTTGCACTAACATGCAACAAAAAGCTCCATGCTACTAGGCTGTGTACAGAAAAAGACCAGACTGGAAGGGACCCCAACTTTCCCCACAGAGAAATACAGTTTCACTTGATGACTTCTGGAATGAACATTGCCTATTATGTTTTATATAGATTTTGAATAAATCCTTTGAGTCACAATTTTTTTATTGGAACAATAGAACTATATAGAGGCCAGGGGAAAATTTGGAAGCAAGTATGGATTTTCTCCCCTGTTGTGGAGCCCAGAATCCATATATTTCTCCACATCCATTTAGTATGGCATAAAGGGAACTCACTAGTTGCTTTCTTCCAGCTTTCTTTGCTACTTCACAGTAGAAATATTATTCTGCTTCCTATTTTATTTCTCCACAGATAAGAAACAATTTAAGGACACTCTAAGTCTGTTTCCAAAGCAGGCCTGAAAGGGATTGCAGAGAAAGAAGAAATTAAAACAGGCTAAAAAAGAAATTAATTGTAAGGAGAGAAAGTTTTCCACACAGCTCTTCCATTTGGTGTACATATTAACCAGCTTTGATTTTATAATCCATTGACCATGTATCTTCACTATGGGCTTAATGTAACTTCAAAACAAATGAAAACACTCAAAACAGGGACAAATTGAAATAAAAATAGGAAATTAGTGCAAATTTGTCCTCTTTTGTTTACCAGTTCCAGTTCATTTCTTCAAATGTAGCCGTATTTCAGCCAAGATAACCCATCTATTAACAGTTGCCTGTTGAGTTTGACAGACCTTCTTGTTTGATGGAATATCTAAAAACTATTGCTGCCTTTTGCGTACTTTCATGTCCTGCCCCAAAAAGTTACATCAACAACTCACAGCAATAATGCATTAATGAAGTCCAGCACGTCCAAAGAGAGATTCCTTCGGCACATTAAGTCAGCAGTTCACCTCTCCAGAGGCAGTTTCCAGTAACAGTACAAAAATACTTGCCAAGCAAGTACTTGCCAAAGCAATACTTGCTTTACCCCTGAGTATGTCAGGGAAGCTTCCTGCACACAACTCTGCCCAAATGCTCCAGGAGAGCATTACCTTTCAGCTCTGTGCATCTCTTGAGAAGCTTCCTATGCCATAGATGGGACAACCCTACTGCATGTTATAGGCCAGGGACATGCAGTATGAGAAGCCAGTTGTCAAGAGAAGGAAGGCTATATGTACAGCTATAGCCTTCCTTTTCTTATAAGCTAGCATTTGCTTCCTAGTTGCACCCCTTTAAGATCAGAGGCTGCCCAGACAGCACCTTTCACCTGAAGTTCATGGCCATGGTCACTCTCTTGACACCAGAAGCAGTAGCCTATACAAGATATGACAAGCAACATCCACTATAAAAGGACTAATACAAAGGGAAAAGTTTGATGATATGTTGTATAAATGCCCAGCTACAGGTGTGAAAATGGATGCTCAAAGCAGTTTGACGTTCATGCCCAGTCAGCTGAGATTTAAACAACCTGGAAACCCAATTCATTACTCTTTAAGAAACTTTTCATTATGTTCTCTTTTTTGTGTCTTTTTTAAGTCATCTTACTTTCAAAGGTGGGGTCATCCTGGCTTTGATTGGGAAATCACAGACAATTCTGTAAAGGGAGAAATGAAGAAGTTGAGAAGAAACTTCTTCATGGTGAGGGTGACAGAACACTTGAACGAGCTGCCCAGGGAGGTTGTGGAGTCTCCTTATCTGGAGACATTCAAAACCCACCTGGACACATTGCTGTGCAACCTCATCTAGGTGTTCCTGCTCTAGCAGGGCGATTGAACTAGATGATCTTTCGAGGTCCCTTCCGATCCCTAACATTCTGTGATTCTGTGATTCTGTGTGAAAAAGATATATTTAAAGACATCAAGGCCCTAAACAAAAATGCTTAATGCCAGGAACACAGACAAGAAGAATAGAATGCTAAACAAACACTGAACAGTCTTCACAGAAAATTGTGACTTCCTCAACATATACAGTATCGAAAATGTCAGGTTGTACTTGAACCCATGCTAGGGATCTTTAGGGAACATTAGATGTACATAACACTCTCAAAAACACCATGAACTGAACAAATTATTCAGAACAACTGCTTTGCTAGGAAGTCAGGATTAATATATCTGACTTCTAACCATGTCTAGAAAGTTTTAAGTTGCTTGAAGAAAACTTACAAAGGCCAAAAGCTACTATTTTCATTGAAGAAATCCTGGGATTGGAAGCACCGGAGGAATTTCTGTCTAGGACTACTTGATGCTAACCATGCCATTTTTTTAAATCTCTCAAAACAAAAGAGCAAGAGATGAAGGGGACAGGAAAGTATTAGGACACAAGCAAGAAATGGTAGAAAATGAACAACAGGCACCACTTTTTTCTTATGTCAAATGTTTGATATGTACACACTGTATTTGTAGGGTTAAAAAGAAGTAAGAATGTTACTTTGAGCCCTTGCATTTACAGCATTGGTCAGCCTGGATGCGCTGGTTAAAGAGCTAGATAAAAGTAATATAATGTAAATCAGAATTCCCCAGGACATACAAACAGTTCTCTAAAGACTGTCAAATAAGCTACGGGTTTGGATTTCACTCATTTGGAGAATTGTCCACTGAAAACATTTTATTACCTCACCAAGTTTTTATGGCCCCTGTCAGAACAGCTGTGATTCACTTCACTTGCAGCAGAGGAAGCTGGTAATAGCTCAAAGATTGCCCCCTTCATTTCATAAACCAATTAGGACCTGGATCCTACAACTGGAGTAACACAACCCCTTCTTTTACTGGCAAAATTCCACTTCATTTATGTGAGCTCAGAATGAAGGTCTCTGTTGGCAGAATACAGATGCTCATAGCAGCAAATGTTTCTAAAACACACTCTCTAATTTGTTCCTTCTTCCAAGAAACATTCTTCCTGCACTCCTCAAAATAAACTCAATATACCTTCAGGTTCTGTCTGGTCACCAGATCCTTGCAATTTGTTACTAAACATTGTTAAGAGAACTTAAAATTATTATTTACCGTGTGGAATTTTGGTAGAAGATCTCCAAAATGACAGATTTGTTTATTTTTTCACTCTAAATCAAGCATAATTTCATTTGTTTAAAATAAATCATTTTAGTGATGTTGTCAGATTTATCTGTGCTTTTGATTGAAATTACATTGGGATTTTGTTTGGTTTGGGGTTTTTTGTTTGTGTGGTTTGGGTTTTATTAAATGAGTATTTGGCCTGTCCATAAGCATAAACAAAACCATATAGATGCCTTGCATGGGACCATAATGTACCACTGATTTCTAAAACTCAACGCATCAATTAATAGGGAGTCCTACTTTTACAGGTGTCAAAATACAATCCACACAATTTACGCATAGTCTGTGTTTTCTCCTAGGCATTTTTCTCTGAGCTACTGTCATTGGTTTTCAGCCAGGTACCAGCTTAAAGAAAAAAAAGAACAAACCTTATAGTAGTTTACTAACTTATAGTACATTTTTACATCCCTTCGAAAGGGTTCAAAAAATACACTGGCAAGCCAAACCATGTAAAATCAAGTGGTTTCTTTTCACCATGTCAATGCCAATTGCCTTATCGAAATAGATACAAACATGATTTCTTAGTAAGCAACTTAATTTTTATTGAGGTTCTTTGCACATGAAGCTCTTCACTTTTTACTCGTTACAGCCATTGTGCCACCCTCAGCAAATATTTAAGCCCTTCTCTGAACTGAGATGGTGTAAGGCAGCATCCCTAAGCTTGCTTTTTCCCTGGAACCTGCAAATTACTCTCTTAAATAAAAAGAAAAAAACCAAAATTTTAAAAGCCTTACACCAAACAAAGTCTATATTGTTTGAGTTAGTGTTTTACTGTGGCTTAGTTACCTGTCAAACAGGCTGACACTTGGATAAAACACATACTGGAATCATGCATCAGGGCATGTTAAGTGCAAACCTATGATGAAGAGCAGAGCTACGTGATTCAGCTGTGCAGAGCTCTAATGATCATTTCTGGTCTAGGAAAACTTGATCTGTTGAATCAAACCCACTGCAACTCTGAGTTCCTCTTCCATCCGAAAATGATTTTACATCTGTTTTAGTTCAGAGAGTCATATAAATCAGAAGCTCTGATGATAAATTTTGATGACACCTTTAAAGAAGATTTATACATTGTGTATCATATATAAACGAGAGGCATACAAGAGATACCAACCAATAAAATTAAGCAATCAATGCTGTATTCTCCATGTTCTGTATATCATACTTAAATTCTATTTATGACTTACTCTGATGTGAGAGCCAACCTATGGCTATGAAAGCTCACTATTTCTGTTCAGATACGGTTATGGGTGCAGTACGCTACTCTGACCTTGCTTTCCTACAGTTCTTGGGTGGGATGAGCTTTCCAGAATGGAAACATCATGATCCATTTCTTAGAAACCACTTATCTAAGAATTGGCTTGAGTATGGTTTTGCTACCTATCTGAAACAACCATCAGGAGAGGGAAAGGGCTGGTTTCTCTTCATAACAAAAGACAACAATCTTAAGCCATGTCAGAGTCCAGCAAGTTACACAATATCCCTGATGCTTTTTTGTGTGTGTGTGTTGTTGCAGTGAACAAGCAACATTTTCAACAAGCTTAGGACTTCTGTCAAGAAAAAAGTACGAGGCATAAGATACTGCATCCATTAATAAATCAAACCAACATGTATAACAAGCACATAACTTTCAGGATTAACCGTTGACTTTAAGTCAGATAAGAAACAGAGTAAACCATCTCCATTCCTGGTTGACAGGCTATTCATTACCTGGCTAATGATCTTCCTTTCAGTCCCCTGAAAGTCATCTTGATATATGTCAATACTTTCCAACCCCTTCCTACACCTTATAGCAAGACAGAGTTTTTGAGAAGGCACGGGAGTCTGTGGCTGGGGATAGAAATGAGATGTTGTGAACAATTACCCCTTTGTGCTGTGTCTGACACACAGACTGGTGCAATTTGTTCTTTTTCTTGCTGACTCAGCTGTGTCAGGAGAGATTGAGTCAGCAGCTACTGAACATGTTGTTGCAAACAACAACAGGGGAGGCTGGGGAGCAGACACAGCTTCCAAACATCACTTGCAGTTCGGTCTGCAGGACAACGTGTGGACCTGGGCAGTGGGTAGCTAAAAGGGATGAAATGGCTTGAAAGGATGCACCTGTCAGATTCTGTTTTCTCCCACATCACCCTGTCTACTAGCCATGAGCTATGAGACAGCTCATTTCTGTGAATGGCTCACTTGTAGCAATTTTCTAAGTAATTCACCTGAGCTTCCCAGAGTCTTGTGGCTTTTGCACACATGTGGCTTGATGGGATTCCATGTTAAGGTTGGCTGAGGTCAGTGTAGTAGAAGGGACTACAGAAAACATCTCCGGATAAATAGAAGAAGCAGGAGAATTAAACAGGGAATAAAGGTCAATTTTGAGTACAAAGACAGAAACAAAAATGTGGACAGAACAACACTGTCAGATGCTCTTTCTTCCCACCTCTCTCTTTTCCTCTTCCAGTGATCTAACTGATATTCTTACATCCTTCCCAATCAAGAATGGACCTCATCAAGTAACCAAGAGATCATTTGATCCTTCATCTCTCACTGCACATTTCTTCTTAGCTCACAATATATCGTGGTGCTTTGGTTCAAATGTGTGAGTTGGAACAGAGGCTTTTATCCCAGGTTTTCTGGAAAGGGAACTGGTCTTTGAATTTCATAAAAGCACATCATTCCATGGCCTCTTTGATGCCACACACTCCTCCATCTTACTAGGGGATTAAAGAGATACTTTCTCTGGTACGTACAAAGACCTTTCTAAGTTACTAGCCTATTTTGAGTGCCTTCCAGAGCTATCTGCATTATAGAAGAATTTCTACCCAAGAACATCTTTTACAGGAGTCTTTTCTGTTTCCTCAAGCTATAAAGGACGACAGCAGGATACTCTGAGAACTCAACCCACAGTTGCAGTCTCAAGTAGCTTGCTGCTATAGTAAAATTCCTGTGCTTGGCAGGGAGGAGCCCTGTCCTTCTGCCACCTCAGGTCCTTCAGCTTAAGACTACAACTGAGAAGTTTCTTTCATTTTCCAAATCCTCAAGGCCAGTCACGATGAGTCTGTTCTTCACTGTGTCACCGAATCTCTGTTAATCCCGTTACATGTCATTTTCATGACCCCTCCATTTTCCATGACTCTCTCTTTGGAAGCCATTCAACCTCAGCAAAAGACGATAAACCAGAAACAGAGAATGAGTTCTGTGGCATCACAAGAGGAAAGAGAAAGGAACAAGAAGAAAATGCATAATGTGTTAAAACGAATGCTGCATGTGTGGACTGAAAGGCTGTCCTCCCACTGGTACCATGATTCTTCAGTACATAAAGTCATCAGAGGCATCTTCCAAATCCCTCTTGTTGCTTTCTCTTACCTGCTTGCATTTCATCAAATGTGGTTGCAATTTTGCCCTTTTGATGCTGTGCCAGAAGTCCATCTTATCTTGATTAAAATGTTCTACAACACTTTGAAAACAGATAATCTACATCACATGCTTAATGCTCTATGTCCACTTTGGTGAGTTCACTGAATCTGAATTCACGTCTCCCTCTCCATCTCATACAGTGTTAACAACTGGCTGGATCTGTGACAACCCTGGGTTCTCCTGTGTTCCCTTTCAGCTACAGAGCTGAACCAGTGAGCTTCAAGCTGGAGTAATTACTAGTTGTGTCTGCTACTAGCTTGAGAAACAGCAGCACGTTACTTTCTTCAGTAATGCTGACCCATTAGGCTGCAAACACCTTTCCTGGCCCGAAGACAACATTAAAAGACATGCCCAGATAAAACAACCAGTGTTCTGCATTGTCACCATTTTGTCTGATAGTTTTCACATACATTGCTGAATACTCAGTCTCTGAAATAATGGAGTTATTTAAAAAAAAAAAAAAAAGGGACAAACACTGCTATTGTACAGCCTGGTTCAGAGTCCCATATCTTGAGCTGATTCAGCTTATCTGCCTTTCTATACCTTTGACAAATGTATGTCTTGTATCATTTTTTCTCCCCTTCCTCCGTACGCCTTACGGCTTTTCCTCCATGTATCTTATCTCCAAATGGTGTGCTATTAATCAGTCAAAGACATCCTTCACTGCTAAGTGTTCCTCAACTGATTTTTCATCAGCACAAGTAGTTACTAGTTACAGCATTCCTCTCACATGCTACAGGCTCGCAGGGGAAAGGAGGAAGGATGGCAAGGAGGTTAGAGACTGCCTCACCACATAAATACTATCTGAGACCTTTACACCAACCTGCCCATTTGCTGTAATGATTTTGTTGCTGTTTGTTCACAAGCAGGTACATGGTGAGAGGAAAGTGGGACTGCACCCCGTCTCATTTTTTAAGCTATTAACCTTCATGCTCTTCCCTTTTCTTGATTAATCTGGCTGGATGCCTGTTCAGTAGTCGCTGAAGCTTAATACCTGAAACAATGTGCATATATACACTGTGCCAGTAAGGCTTGCCCAACAACGCTCATTCTGTCATGTTTTCCCATGCCTTGTGTTAATAACGTGTTTTATATTTAAGCCCCCAGAGCCAGAGGAGGGGATAGGAAAAAAGAGAGAATCAGAGAGGGAGGGAAGGGATGGAGGGAAAGGGAAGTAAAAGAGAAGAAAGTAGGGAAAAATTACATCCCTCGGGTACGATAGCTGCTGTGAACTCACCCCCAACTCCCCACCATGAAACAAGCTGTGTGAGGGCACAGGTGGGTCCCATTCTCTGTTACTGGAGCACAGTCTCTGAGCAGGGTCTAAATGAAGACTTTCATTGCTGTTCCCTGTTTTCATTGGAGTAAGGCCATCACAAACATTTGCAGGTGGCTTGGCCATAGCCTGACACTAAAATATTTGTGGTTGTGATAAAAATCAGAATATTGCTACAAGATGGTTCTATATAACCTTTAGGGCTTGATCCTGCTCTTAAAGAACTAGCTCAATAGGGTTTTACCCAGTTGCTCTCTGCTGGTTTTATTGCTCATTAAAAGGCATATTCCCTGGCACAATTCTCCACAGTAAGGACTCATCTACCCTTTGGGGCAGCTTCAGATGTTTTCAAAAACAGGGGGAACCCAACTCAAAACCACTTATTTGAGCATCTCAGAACATGGACTTGTTAAAAAGCTGAATCATCTCAACTTTATAACGCCAAACCAAAATGACCAAACTTCGCAGAACTCAAACATTTTCTGAATCCATCTGGATTTTTCTTCAGTTGCCTAATATCAAAACTATTGTCCAGTCTGTATTTCTTGTGAATGAGTCTTGGATATAATTCTTAGCACGTTTAGAAGGATAAGATGAAGATAAATGGAAATGACAAGATATGTTCTTTGAATAAATAAAACAGACACCATAGGGAAAAGACTGAAGGAAGAGAAGACAAACAAGAAGGCTCAACACTTTGGCAAGTAGATGAAGTCCAAAATGCAGCAATTATCTCCTAGGACACACCATGAACAAAAAACAAAACCTCCTAGGAACAGGAAAGAATGGGGAACAGAATATGCTGGAGGTGACACCATAAGTCTCATTCAGACAGCAGCTCACACAGAGACTAAAACGCTGACAATTGCCTCCCAATAGAATAGTTTTAGACTCGGACTCAGGAAACATTTTTGCGATTCAGTCAGGGAAGAATTAGGATATGTCATGACAAAGTTTCCCAAACGAGATGCTCACCACTGACTAGGAAATAGGCCTTTTTATCCTCAGCCCCTCCAACTCTGGAGATTCTAATCACTGTGGCCCTGAACCAACACAAACCTAAAACCTGACTGACAGGGTATTGCAAAACAACATGCAGGTTTTTTTCTCATTATACAGACCCAATTGTTTGGGAGCCAAGTACAGTGCCATATAAAACACTTCACCAGTGAGTATTAAAATAGTTTGTTAGGATTTTTTGTTTTTAATTAGGATCATAATAACCACTCGACCTATTAAGTCACAATTTGAACAGGACCTCAATCATTCTTAACCCAAATAATGGCATTATCTATTTTCCTTTCTAAAACTGAAAAATAAACTGTTTCGTCCTCCCTCCTGCTCTCCCATCCCCATCTTTGAATAGAATGGGACATATATAAGACAACTTTCTTGGATTCACAGGCAAATGATATTGCACATGAAATCTCAGTGACCACTGTGTTTTGTCAATACGTAACATATACAAAGGCACTTCTATAAAATATGTTTTACCTTACCCATACTATCAGATTTCTATATTAAGAACCAAATCCTGAAATAGTAGTAAAAAGGAAAGTAGAAAAGCTTTGTCAGGAACACAAAACAGGGGCAGTGGATGGAATCTATGTCCTGTGTGTGGCTGGGTAACTCTTACAGGGGGGTGAGTGCCATGGGCCATCCCTGCCACCATGGCACCTGGGACGCCCCAGCCAGCAGGAGTATGGAAAGAAAACTCAAAAACAACTGGATTTTCAGTTTTCGATACCAGGATTTCACTTTTAGGTTTTACTCTGACAAGACTGCGAGTTGCTTATCAATTATTTAGACAATGACTGGGGACAGAGACTGCTTTTGCATTTATCATATAATGGATGTGACCAAATTACAAATGACAGACAACAAATCTAGACTGCTGCTTCATTCTCAGTCCACTGATTTATCTTTTTATCAGTATGTTTTCATGCATAGAACCCCCCAAATTGTCAGAGTTATGTGACTAAAAAAAATGTACCCTCAAACCATCTGGGTACTTTCTGTATAATTAAAAACAGGATATTGTGACTTACAAGGACCTCACATTTGCTGAAAGTAACTGAGTGTACAAGACACGTGTGTTTTTGTACATGTAGTTCTCCAAACATGAGCACAGAATTGGCATTCAAGCCAATACAATAAGCGTCCGTATTCTCAATCTATGGGAATAAATATCGATCCATCATCACAAATTGAGCAACTACTCAGAGACGTGGCTGTGCCAAGCTCCATTTATCTTGACGGTCTTTCTATTTTGTCTTTTAGCATTTCTCAATTAAACAGAGTACAAAGGAAACAGCCTAATTCCACTGAGCACCCAAAATTCCTGTTGAAGGAAGTGAAAGGGTCAGCTTCAGAAATACTCTTTCTTCCCAGTGCAGTTATAGAAACAATGTGAACTTTGAATGTAAGCAGATAAAACAAAAAACTGGAAGAAGCAAGCAGGACTTCCCTGAAAGTACAGCACTTTGCCTCTTTTGAACCGAAGTGCCAGATCTGGATAAATGTATTATCCTGGCCATTTTCCCACAGACTGCAACACATGTTGCGGTGGTCCTTGCTGCATGATGGCAGGATCAAGTGTGAGCTCCATAACCTCAAGAACCACAAGGACAACATCTGGTCCTGCATACAGCCGAACCTTAAGAACCATGAGGACAACATCTGGTCCTACACGCAGCTGCTGGAGCCAGAAAACTGGAGAAATGAGAAAACGGAAATGGATTTACCCAATCTGTCGATTTGTGGAAGGTGCTTGCGTGATGACCGAACTGGACTGAGGAGATGGCATGGCTTGTTGAATCACAACGCTGGTGTCATGGTTTGGCATCCTTGTATTTGTCAGCTGGTGAGATCCAGGTCCTGCCATTGCTCCTCCAACTGTGTTATGCATGGATATATTCTGTGAAAATAAGGGAAATGTGGGATGGTGGAGAAAAATGAAGAAGACATAAATGTCTTATATTGGTTTTCTGTTCTACAGGAGTACAATTAGAAATCTGAAACTATCAACAATAAGAAAAGTTAACGGCTTGGTAAATCCCAAGTCCATAGATCTTGTTGTAACCAACAACAATAAAGAAATGAAAAATAACTATTTACTTTTACAGGGCAATGTAAATGGAAAAATAGCCACAACTTGACTAATCACTCTTCTGTGATTCTGACTCATGATTTACAACGGGTATACTTAAACACATATTCTCCTAACTGAACATGATGTATATTTTGGTTGGAAATGACCTATGTGGTGAATGCATGGCACCTTGACTTACTGCATGGCTTGTTTATTGTGTACTAGGTCTGCTTAGACTGACAAGCAAATCAAGTTTTATAGTCCCAAAGTAACAAACAGCACATGGTCTGTCACAAAACAGCCTTTTCTATTAGCCTCCATATATTTTGTAGAGCAATAATATTCCAGAGGCTTAGAATAATAGCAATGTATTTGCACATATATAACCTCAGCTTCAGGTAAGGTGGAGCCCTTAAAAAGTTCTTAAAAAAACCCAAACAAGTAGTTCACAGATAACTCGTATCCACACAGTGAGAAAGCCACAAGCGAACAGGGTACTGAGGAAGGAACCTTGGAATAAAACTTCTCTCCTATTATCCCTACACACACAATAGACATTGCTGCTAAACCGCAGGGTTTGATTTGGCTCACATTCAAAAACAAACAAAACTCTCAAGCCAGAGATAACCCACAGTGTATATATATGAAAAATACGGTAACCTTGAGAGCATTATTTTTCCTATCAGGCAGCAACATGTGGATTGTTAGCAGTAAGAGGAAAACACTTTCCCTTGTTACTTCATGCTAGGCTGAGGAAAAGGGAGAAAAAACCTACCTTTACACATACACTCTGACACCAAGACTCATGCAAAGCATCTTCCTGACCACTGCAATACTTGGGATTTAAAGCTGAATTTCATTCAGAATTCCAATTTCTCAGACAATTTTGTCTAGGAAACACATAAAACAATGCAAGACGATAGATATAGCTGGTGAGAAAGGAAACTCAGAGCTCTGCTGAAATGTGGAAGATGAGATAGGCTGACAACACCTTGAATCTCAGAATTATTAATAAAAGAAAGATTGTGTTCTGAATCAAAATGAGAATTAACTACTTAGATGTCATTCCTCATGGAAAAGGAACCAACAATTAGGGTAGCCACATTAAAGGCCTTAGCTGTCATTCCCCCTATCTCCCAATTCTTATATATTTCAGGTGATTTCCCAGGCTGCTGTGGGCATAAGGATCTCTCTGATTTTTGCTTTTCAGTTTGTTGCTTTTTTTGTTTGTTTGTTTGTTTTCATTATAGGAGTTGTTCCAGTCTTCATAAACATATAAAGAGGCAGAGGTGCTTCCTGCAGACACACGGTTGGACAACTCACCAACTCGGAAGAAGATCCAGCTCTGAGTTCCTATTGCACTAAATAATTTACACAGTATGAATCAGATCAAGCAGCAGAACAGCCAATATTCACTTAGTATCATGGACTGCAAGAGGAAGCCAGATCAAGGAATTGAATAGTAACTTTTCATAGTCCAGTAGTATGTCATGATCATCAAGCAAAAAGAGATAATAATCTTAGATATATGGAATATTTTCCAAAAGAAGTTCTCCCTCACCTACTACATTCCTATAAAAAGTTCACTTATTCCATGGATTAGCATTCTCTGATGAAAACCTGCTCTGCTAAAAACAAAACAAAACATATATATATACATATATATATATATATATATATATATATCCAAATCTAGTTCAGGATTCTAAACCACAATGAATTTTTTAAACATTACAGGATTTTGCAGAAGAAGGTCACATATTCTGTTGATCTGCAAGAAAGTCTTTCAGAACTATCACTTCCTAAAACTCCTTTACATTGAATGCACGTGTTTCAATTACAACCTCTCAATACGTGATACTGACTTCTTTCAAAATTCACCCTCATTTAATTTCTCCTTTACACTGCCTCCACAGTTTCTGAATCCTTCCAAATATTTCTGCTTTGCCTCTTTGCTTTCAGTTCTATGTTTATTAGAGAAAACATTAAATTACAAGAGAAGTATACAGATTTCCAAGAGCTACAGAACACTGATCTGCTACATGGGATGATCTTCAAAGGAAACGTGGATAATGTCATGAGTCCACGAGGCCTGAAAAGGGACAGAATGTAAATTCATCATGAGATTTAGACAAGTGATACCCCAGAGCACTTGCCCGCATTTTAACTGGATTTTGTTGTAACACAGCAGGGCAGAATTCAAGAGTCAATATCAGATTCCTCTGCTTCTAGATTCAGTATTGCCATTTCCTTCTCTTTCATTTCTGCTCTGGTGGGGGGATTGGACTAAATGATCTTTCAAGGTCCCTTCCAATCCCTAACATTCTGTGATTGATTCTCCTATAATTCAAGACCTCCCTATGGTACAAATGGTATGAATTACGATGGATATGAAAAATTTTGTTTGTACATAAGACATAATAATTGCTAGCTTACATTCATAAAATTGTAACGCTGTTACGAAATTTTAACCGTTTCCAGTAAACTGTATCTTTCCAGAAAGCAGGCTGAATATGTGATGCGTGGAAAGCAAAAACAGAATGAAAACCTGTCAGTGCATCCAGATGTCCATTCTCCTCAGTAATGCAAGAGCTGTTGTTGAGCAGGAACTATAGCTTTATACTACACTGCCAAGAGAAAGCCCAAGATTTCCCAAGAAAATGTCAAACTCAGCATGACTCTCACATTCATAAGAAAAGGATTTGGCAATCTCAGGATAATTTACATCAGTGAGATGCTTGTGAATTTACAGAGAAGTTCAAGCAAGTTCATACTTAAATGACAATGCCTATGCTTTGAAAGATGGCAGGAAAATAGATCTGACACTGAGCCTATCTGATCTAGTCCTATGCATCATGACATGCAGAATTACTCTATAACACCAGCACATCAAGACTAGGCTCGTTGCATGTGTGATGCAGACAGTCTTCATAATTCCCAAAATGGCCTTGCTGTGTTGAGCTCTGCCCCTGATTCTGAATGGAACCGGGCAGGATATTAATGAGCTCCTTTAGAATCAACTTTGGGCCTTTATAGAAACAGGACAAATTCAGCAACATAGGCTGAAACCAGGACCTCCACTTCATAGTCGAATTGTTACTTGGCCAGGCTGCTTCCAGCTCTACTTCTAAGGAATTCTGTTTGCTTTCCCACCAGGGATCCATGAAGAACATCTCGTTTTGACTCTTCTTTCCATTCCTCTTCAGCTCTTAAGCCAATGGTTAAGATTAATTGCTATGTGTGCTGGAACCTCCTAGCACAGCATCTCAGGAAAGGAGTTGACAGGAGTCATGACAGGGACAGAGCTCTCTCTCTACTTCTAACACTCCCCAAACCTGTCCATACTCTGAGAGAGTATGACACACACACAGAGTTTTCTGAGAGATCTTCACAATTGTCCTTCAGCATTAGAAGAGGGTATATAATCTTATTATTCATTTTATTAAACTGAGCCAAAATGTTTACATGGGGAACAGGACACGCACATGCCAGGAGTTTTAGAGACATGAAAGACATCCCCTGTCCTTAAGATTAATTTAATTGATCTTAATTAAGATCCAGTAAATTAAGAGAAATTTATTTCCTCTGGGGCTAAGTTTCATCTTCACCAAAGTTCCCAGTCGTTCCCACTGAAGAAAAAACACTGAAGAACTTTTATAGAAATGCTCCCCTCACCCCTGTGTTCATACTATACTCTGCAGCAGTATTTAACATTCAAATAAATAAAAGAAAAAACAAGCCATATCCACAAACTGCTTTTAAATCAACGTGCTCATTCTCAACCTTTCCAGCTGCAAGAGGAAAGGGAATAGATCATCATCAGCTTGACTTCTCCCCAGTTACACTGTATTCCCCTTTTTAGCTTCAGACTTTCAAGAAAACATTTGAGCATTTTTCTCCCACATGCAACCATTTAATTTCAGATAGGCAACACGCTTCTTTTTTTTCTAAAAGCTAAAAACTTCTTGAAGTCATGCTTCCATGTTCTGGTGGAGAGGATTACACATCACTCCACAAGAACACACACCCTGTTGGCAAGCACAGCAGAGCAATGACGGCTCCGCAGACACGGGCGAAATACACCCCACGGCTCCAGGCAGTCACCATTTCCACTAAACCATGGTTCTTCCAAAGAAACACCCATCCATGTCACACGGCACCACCTGTATCACACATCACCACCTACTGAAGGCAAAGCATGAAGAAGGTGGACCCGTACTTTACAATCCATTATTATATTCTGAGTTTCAGACCAAATTTGTTTGTGGTTTTAAGCTATCAGAGCTAGTTTCTGAACAAAAGCCAGCTTATATTTTCCTACTACCCTTTTTGAGCTGTGAGGTTAAATGAAAACTGCAAATCTAAGTTTTATATAAACTAAAGACTCATTCAGGACTGTTCTGAGTGAGTTTTTAGATCAACAGAGCTGTCACCTATAACCAATTGTACGTAAATATATTTTGCAGAGTATTATATAAATTCTAAAGTCAGAAGGTAGTTGACATGAAAAGAGGAGATAAAAATCCAATCCATCCAAACAAAGACAAAGCACTGTTTCATATCTTTTTTTCCCATTTTCTGAAAAAAATCATTTACCTGTGTTTTCACAAGCAGTAGCTTTAAATGTTTTTCAAATACCTCAAGAGAAAAAGCATCAACATAAAAAAGAAATAGAAATCAAATAAACAGCAATATTTTAGAATTTCTACAGCCTGGCCTCTCGATTAATTTTAGCTAGGAGAAATTGAATTAGTTTTAACAAGGATAAATATTCTAATTTGTCCCACTTTAAGGCATTTTACAGTTTATGGGGAAAGAAAACGGGTATTTTTAACCTAGTCTTCTAGAAGGCTCTACAAACACACAGTGCTCAGGGCAACCAAAGTACACATTTAAATGGCAGCTACCTTTGCACTTTTAAAGATGTGTACCATAGCATCTTGCCTCATTATGGAGATCATAACTCAACAATATGAAGTAATATAACACACGCATGATTGGAAGCCACCAGTGACACACTCCTCCATTGCACGTGCTGCCCACACAAGCCAAAAAACCTCAAAACCACAACTTAAAAACTTGGAAGACACTGTTGTAATTTAAAAAATAGACTAAATGTGGCAAATAATAAAGGCTTCAAAATTATTTTAATCATATACAATCTCCATCAAAATTACTAAGCCTCTCCTGACAAAAGAGTAAGATCATCTCAAATCCAAAGTTAGTAAATCCCCTGAGAAACAGCACCATCCATTTATTTTCTCATTATTCAAATCAATGTGTAACAAAAACACCCTCACACCTGCCCATCCCAACTCTTTCATCTCTTACTACTGTGCAGCATCTAAACTGCCGTAAGCACAGAACTAAGCTGCTGCCCACACAATGCCAGCAATATAGCAGAGGAACTAGAGAAGAAAACTGATAAAAGATGAATCAGAATACTAATGCAATTGAAGGATCACAGGCAAAAGTGTCTCTTACAAAGATTTAAATTAGAAAAAAATAAAGGAAAAAGGAAAATGGGAAATGAAAAGGAAATTAGGAATGGGAAAAGGAAAAGGAGAAATAAGAAAGGAAAAGGAAAAGAGAAAAGAGACGAGGGAAGAGGAAAGAGGAAAGAGAAAACAGAAAATGAGAAAAAAGAAAAAGAAAAAAGAGAAAAAGAAAAAAGAAAAATGAAAAATGAAAAATGAAAAATGAAAAATGAAAAATGAAAAAAGGAAAAAGGAAAAAGGAAAAATGAAAAGGAAAAAAGAAAAAAGAAAGGTAAATAAAAGGAGAAAAAGGAAAAAAGAAAAAAAAAGTCCATTATATAAGAGATGTGAGAGCATAAACTTGGTGGAGACTGAAATTAAATACTTTTCTTTTAAACTGTAGCATCTGTATAGCTTGAACAAGAAGATGCACTAAGGCAAGAAAAAGAGCCCAAAAAAACCTGCTGGAAAATGCTGTGTAGTAACATGAAGCACAGGGACAAAGCACTTGGAAGATCTTGTTGCAGACTGCTAAAATCCATTTAACTCCCTTACTTAGTGAGAGGTATGAAGTCACTGAACGAGGCTGACACATGAAAACGCAGAACTGATGCCAAAAGATCTATGCCTCAAAACATTTCAAAGAAAGGCAAATGCTCACTTAACAGCTACCTGATAAAAATGGCACATAAAAACCTCAGCAGGCCTGATATATCCCAGAATGCAGAAGGACCCTTTCCAGCCTCCAGGTCCTGTCCAACATCTCCCCCTTAAATGGACACAGCCAGCTGTCCACACGATGCTGGAGACTCCAGGACCAGGAGCAATATGACTCTATCTGACTTCTTGAACCCCAGGCACCACCACCACTCAGTCAAATGTTATCAACCTGATCTCCTTAGGGGTAAAAATGTAAAGAAAAAATGAAACTCCTTACTCAAAAAATGACAAGTAATGATAGGCAGATGGGGAAAGAAGGGAAACATTGCTCTAAACAAAATCATAGAGCTTTGAATCTGTACTTATCAGTCTTGGCCACTGGTTTCCAATTTTTTGGATCACAGACCTCTGTCAACCCTCTGAATTTCTCACAGAGCACTCTATGCTCTTATCATAAATCATGTAATTAAGGCAAGATGGTTCCACAGACCAGCTGCAGATGACTTACCACAGCTTTGCGACCACCAGCAGTTCACAGACCAGAGTTTAACCACCACTCAAATACTGCTTCAGAGCACCGTGACTAGAATTTCTTCACAATAAAGATAAAATTTCTAAAGGCATCTATGGATTTAAGTAGCCCAAGTCCTTTTTCAAAAATGTCTTCAGTCTTTTGGAGCCTTAGTGGACTATTACTGTTAATTAATAGATCAGACTTGTGTATTGGGGCTGGCAAGAGCTTTGCAAAATTTTATCCTGAATATCTATGCTGGAATATGCAGGTTAACTTCCTTTTTGTTTTAAGTTATTATTCTTAAATGTAGACGTGTTGGCTGCTACTAAAGAGGTGCACACACAAAAAACCAAACCAAACATAAACAAACCTGCAAAACCAACCAACCAAACAAGAAGAACAACAACAAAACACCTCACCAGTTTGCAAATTTTTTTTTCCTTTTTATCCTGCTTTTTATCTTGTTTTCTTTCAATAACTGCTATTATGTTATCAGAAAGACTTTCTGAGATACACTGCAAACAAAACCTCAAGTCACTTAATTGCCAGCAAACTAGATGGTGCTGCTAAGAAGCACAGCACAAGACAGAGGACAGGCCTGTGAAGTGCTAAGCCAGGTGTAAGCCATCTCAAGGTTGCAGCAGTCACCACCATGACTCAAAGTCCAAAGGGCCCGTGTAAGCACTATTAATCCTCTTAAGGATGCTGCCTGAAGGGTGATAGCCCTGCACAAAATCCCCACAACAGATCTCACGCTGGGGGCCACCCTCGGATGTGCCTTTCCACTTGGTCTCTGCCCCTTGGGTACCAGCAGCACATTCAGCTCCTCTGGTCTCTCCCTTGCACCTTCTGGAGTAAAGGCACATGAACTTCTTCCAGGAGCACATTAAGCCTCTCTGCCTGTCCTCCACTTTGGCTGCTGGTTTAACGAAATGCTCTGACTCCTCTGATATTCAGAACAAAATGCAGGAGGTTCAGAATTTTTGGTCTTTTATCTTAATTTTTGTGACATGATCTAATTACAGACATTCAGTGGTGCCCTCTAATTACCAGTAGAAATGAATACTGAAAGATGACCCTTGTCTTCCACAATTCCCTCCCTTCTTCCCCCACTACCCTCCTCGTGCCCTTTTCAGCATGTCTGCTCAGACTATACTTTTGACATAAGAAGCCTTCTTTACACACACAGTAACTAACACATGGTGCATACCAGACGTACCCACGATAAACCGTTTACTAGAGGAAAGGAAAAAAAGTGATATAAGGGAAATGCAATGAATATATTTTAAAGGAGAAGGAAATTTTGGAAGACTGGTCTCACCAGAGTTTGAAAGGAAATAGCTTCTCTATGGGAAAAGATGACATCAGATTGCATGCTTATGTCTTGAAGTTTCCTACAGATATCTCCCATTTTCCTCAGGCATGCTTGTTTCATACACAATTACTTGCCCAAGATAGCCATTTAAGCAACATAGCACAAAGAGCTGCTTCTGTTCAAATAAAAGTCAGTAACACTACGTGTGCACAGCCCAGCTCGGGTCACCCAGGGTGTTTTGCACTGCAAACACCACACTACATCCCACTAATTGGGAGGCTGCAAAACAGGGGAAACACAACTGGCTGCCCGGCTCTACCCAGTTCTGTCATACTTTATGCAAAAGCCATAAACTGACTATTTCATTTCTTCCAAGTTGCCTATTGTGACATTTATAAACAGGAACCTGGCAGCATGTCAATGGTGCAAACTGATTTCCTTTTCTAAATACAATTTTAAAAAGCAAATAAACAAGGTTATGCCTGCTAATGAAACATTATATGCCATGCTGGAGCTAGTTTTTCTCAAATGTATTCTCTAGAGCAGATGGAACACCAATAAACACAAAACAACAAACCCTTTTATAAAAAGTATGTTTATAAGAAAATACATTCTCCATAGAACTTTGTCTAAGGAAAAACTGGCTTACTTCTATAATGTTATCTTGGGGACCCAATTATGGTCCCATTAGATTGCTGTAAACAAGGGGGCTTGCCATGAATTTCAAATGGAGAAGCGCTAGTAAGAAACTTGAAAAGGAAGAAAAGAGATTTGCCAGTATACTTACTAGGTGTAATTCCCAGAGGTCTCAGTGGAAATCAAGGCCTTATTGTGCTCAAATCTGTATAGACACATTGATGGACTACACTTGCCCACAAGCCTTAGAGTCCAGAGACAAAGCAAGGAAAGAGGGTGGAAGAAAGAAAGGAAGAAAGAAAGGAAGAAAGAAAGAAAGGAAGAAAGAAAGAAAGGAAGAAAGAAAGAAAGGAAGAAAGAAAGAAAGGAAGAAAGAAAGAAAGAAAGAAAGAAAGTGATTTGTGTAGCCAAAAATCAGGACTCAATGGAAGTGGTCTTTTTTCTAAGTCCAGTGTCTTGTCTACTATTTTTGCACTGTTTCTCTGCATCTGATACTCACATATGAATTCAGAAAATCAGGAATCTTTAAAAATATTAAATGAAAAACCATTTCATAAGCTCTACTCTGAGTTTTTTCCAGCAGTATCATTTCATTTCTGTAAATCAGACAGAATACACATACAAAGTGGGTACTCAAAGAACCGTCTCAAAGTAGGTGCATGTCAACTTTTGCAGGACAAGCAATTAGACATCCAAAAGCAGCTGCCAGATCTGGAGGCCAGTCAGAGAGTAGTTGAAAACCTGGCTTTCCTTTCTTTGTTGTAAGAAGTTTTGTTTTTATCCATCATGAAAAAGAAAGCTGGGAGTTGGGAGGGCAGCAGTCCTCCAGGAATTGCTTTAAACAAGCCTTTGATACTGCTAAGCGAAGGCACTAGGCTTTTCAACATTATGCAAACCATTTATAACCTGTTAATAGCAAATTCACAGAGACAGCACTTTGGCATTTAAATGTGTTATATTTTATTTAAAGCTTCTTTGAAATTCTCATCATTGATTTCACTGGCATAAGTTATTGGCATCATGCATGAGTTACAGCAATGGCTGCTTGACTGCGTTCAATGACCAGAACATTTTTTAGACAGAGCAGTTGGTAAAGGGGAGCAAGAATGGTAACAACAAAACATCCACGCATTTTCCATTCAGGCAGTTTCAAGCAGAAAACCAGCAGGCTTAACTTTTCTGCTGAGAAGTCAAGTGGAAATGCTGCTACCCTGGAAATAAAATGCATCTCCTAAATATTCTTTTAACCCCAATCCACTGTGGCAACGGTGTAGGGCCAAGGTTGGCTAGTACTACATGAGGATTGAAACAAACTGCTGGGAAAGGTCCAAGAGTCAAGGCCAAGGGTGGTCTCAAAAAGGACCCAGACAGACCATTTGCTACATGCAAGGGATCAGAGGTCTAACTGATGGAATGGGTTGACAAGAGAACTGGTAGGAAAATAGTTTTGATCACTGAAAATCATACAAGGAACACTAAATGGTCGAGCTGGGATCAAGTAAATTCATCAGACCTCCTGGGAAGTAATGACAAAGGCAAGCATGCAGTTTTGCAACATCCATGAATTTTTCTGTCAATTTTACATTGATGTTTTGGGAGAGGAGATCCAGTTTAGTCTAGATCTTGGACTGAAATAACTTAGAGAATCATGTTCATCATTTGGAAGCACTCAGACAAAATAAATAATCTCTGTAGCCATAAAAGTTTAAAATATTAGGGTTTAGAAAGGCAATCAGCCTGTCTACATAGAAGGCAAAGAAGTTAAATATATCTCTAGATAAGAAAAGTTCACTTCCAGGGAGTACAGCAAAGGCTACAGACAAACAGCTATTACAGTAAAGTGTTCTCTGAATCCTCCAAGATGTTTCTGACATTCTGCAGTCTGGTTAAGGAGAAATAATCTGCCTTTGCCCATCTCTGCCTTGGTTTCAGCCGTTACCTTCTGCAGTGGCAGAGAGGCAGGATAAAACACTAACAAGACTAGGAGAACAAACGTGCATGGAAGAGAAACCAATAGTGGTCCTCCTGCAAAAAAGAGTTGACCATCCATTGATGAAGACATGTGACTTTGGTCTTAAAGCCCAGCTTGCTGGTGACTGCTGAAAGAAGAGCTACTGTTAAGAGGAAATAAACCAAGTAAGTATGCTGGTGTGGAGTTGGAACATAGAGCTTCCCAGGACTATGACAGCAGAAAAGATCAGAAATATAACTCCTTGGACTCCGAAGGTGTTCTGCAGGTCAGGTACACAGGGAACTGCATAGATGTCCTTTTCCTCACTCTGTAACAGATTTACTGCATGACTTTGTGCACATGACTTCATATTCTTCTGCTTTACACCTAAAATAGGACAAGTGCTTTCAACAAATGCAAAGTGCTTGGAAGTAACAAGTGACCTTTTAGAGACAACACAGTATACCTAGGAAGGCGATATAATATAACAGTGACAGAGCAGAAAGGGTTTTTTTAGTAAGAGGACAACTCCGCAGGACTTAAGAGTACTTTGACTTTCAGCTTCACAGAAATTACAAGAGGTCACAACCAAGAGGCTTTAACTAATACAGAAAAGAGTTGAACACCACTAGAAGAACAGCAGGACAAAAGAACAGTTCTTTGATGACTAGAAACAGGAGAACATAGAAGGACATGTAAATTAGTAAAAGCAAAGAATGAGCATGTGTTCAAGTCCAGAGAGAATTGCAGGGTCTGTTCTTCAGAGAAGGGGAGATCATAATCTCTAGAAAATTGGACACAATTAAAGTATTCCTGACTGTACATCCAAATCTGGGCACTAAAAATCACAAGCCATTTTAGAAGTTGGGCTAAAAATCTTACTGCAGTTATATTACAGTGGTAGTGGAAGGGGTGAATTCACAACTGTAAAAGCAGAACAGGTTTGGCTCAGCTTCTTTCCTGAGTAGAGTAAATGGAGAGAACAACAAACAAGCTGCACTATATTTGATAATGTTACCAGACAATCATCCAGATGCACACGCTTCCAGTTACACTAATTAAATGTGGTGTGGAGCCATCCTGGGGAAATTACATACTGTTCCTTCAGAGTACCACACACTTCTGAAATGCCATGGCAAGACCTTACTCCACCTGAGGAGCCACAATGTGCATTTCCATAAGTAATAAACAATTGGTCTTCCTGTAGTGGGGTGATCCAGCCAGATATACAACTTCATACAGGGAGGCCAAACATAATTCAGGTAGTGAAAAGCAGAAGTTTCAGCTGAGCCATGAAAGAAATAGGGCAGGAATGCATCCTTGAGGAGCAATCTAGTTGTTACTCTCACTGAGGGCCTTTCTCCGCACAGCAGCTTTTGTCTACAAAGTGGATGTCAGTGGGATGTTTACAACCAAAGCCGCTTGATACGTGAAAGTTGGGGGACAGAGCAGAGGGCCAGGAATGCTGGCCTGGCACGAGTAGCATCACAACCCTGTTCTGCAAAGCGGCAGGCTAATAGGGTATCTGCAATAAGAAGAGCACATTACCTTTGAACACAGTAACAACACTGCTCATTTTAAACCCACTTAACTTACAGTTAGGTTGGAAGTTATTGCTACATGAGACTCAAAAAACACCTGCTGTGGAGTCCAGCAATTTCTGTCTGGTTTTAATTCATCATCAGAATACCACGGAAAGGATTGTGCTTTGGAAATCCATTTGATCACACTGTCTAAATACCAGGAAATATGTTTTCCAGTAAGACAGCACTCTGGAGGTGATTCTATGCATGGTTTAGCCTGTTTGACAATTCTCTGGGAAACTTACAGTGGCAACTTCTGGTCACAGACAGTATTTTAAAGACTTCAGCTGAAGATAGATGCTAAATAGAATAAACTTCAGCATTCCTGGTGATTAGTATGTGGGAAAAGGCAGTGTGACCACCATGTGATATTGTGAAAGCCATTTCCCAAATATCTCATAACTGAATGCTTGAACTCATTTCAAATACTTGGCATAAATTGTCAGATTTGAGATCAAAGCCTAAAAAGCCAGTGTCATTTGTATCTCAGTGCAAGGTCTCCTTCAAAACATGGGGGACCATCTCACGTTTCTGGCAGACACCTGTGAAAGGGTTTGCAAAGCTGAAACCAGTGACTCTGGATTGCTAGAGCTGGCCCAGAATTTTGCCCAGAGTTTCACACTTTCAAAAGATCCAAACAAGAAAGTTGATAAGTTTGTCTGGATTCACTCATTGTGTCCCATGTAGTAAGACCAGAAATTTTAATCCACTCAACAAGATTTATCAGGTATTGGCAGGGAAGCATATGTAAGTTTATCATTCAGAGAAAAGCTATTCAACAGAGAAAGAAAAAAAAGAGATGTAAACTCCAGGAGGTTCAAAGCAAAAGAAAATAAAATGAATAAAGATTCATGTGATAGTAGAGAATATTCTTTGTTGTTCTTTTAGATTATTTGCTTTAAGGCAGAAATATGATAGTCTGAATTTTAGTAAGATAAAGAGTCTGTGATGTAGGGAGTCCAAAATGATTATTCTTCCTTCAAAAAGAACAGACAACGTACTACCCTACAATACTTAGTCTGTCTCTTCTTACAGTAAACATTGCTAATGCTCCTGGAGAGGGGCTGACCTTGCCAGCCAATTACATTATGCTAATTTGTCTGTTACTATAACTCCTACAGAGGCATTCACAGCTCAAAGCAGGACAGAGATTTATATTGTCTCTTCCAAGCTCCAGACTACGGACGTTAATCTCCCCCTCTCCTTCCAGTTACAACTCTACGTGGCAATATCTACACACAGCACCACTGCACATTCAAAGTGACAGTTCCTGCCAGCTTTATTCAACTTAGAAAGCAAGCCGTGGTCCTACCTTACCCTTTTAATAACCATCACTCTATCTAAGCAAGCATATGCTTGGTAACAGCTGTTTTCCTATGAAAACATATGGTTTCTCATATGCTTTTGAAAACACCACAGGAATGTATTCCCTTGCTAGACACTAGTGCCATGACACTATATCAAGCAACAAAAATCGTCTAAATGAACAGCGTTACATTTTCTATGTTATAATCAGGTATTACAAAAATATGTATTGTTTTAAAGCAACAAAAAATCATCCAGCTGAAAAGATTCATTGCAAAATAAGGCTCATGATTTAGGAGTTATGTGCACTACATGGGATCAAAACTTTGGTCTTCTACAGACATGTAGCACATAGCAGGCTTCATGCAAGCAGTTGACAGTTCATGTTGTATGATGAAAAAAAAAAAAACCTGTGGCTCTAAGAACTGCTGGAAAGATCAGAAGATTCCCTAACATCTTCCAGTTGAGATATGATAAGCAGAAATCAAAAGCAATTGAGTCACTGCAGTTTATAATAAACTACTGTCCATCAAGTAAACCACAGTAATGACGTTTACATGCTTGTCTCCCTCCATAATATTTAGGGCAAGCTGAGAGTATTTGCATAGCAAGTCACATGTCAGAGGAGATAAAAAGAAGCTACCTTGTTGGGCTACTTTAATTCAGATGTGTTTGGTCTCGGGCCAGGCTAAACTGAAAGCTAATACTTTAGTAAATGTAAGTTCCATCTGTGGTTTTGAAACTGATTTCAACATTAACTGACGTAGAAACTGACCTAAAAACGCAGAAAGTTTTCAAAGTGTTAACAAGACAGTTAGGGAAGTTACAGGTCAGCAGGAAAACAGGAAAAATCCAAAAATGTGGCTTACAAGAAGGTCTTACAGACATTTCCCATTGGCTCTAAAAATAATTCCACTGGGATGTTTGTAGAAAAGAAAGACAGAAAAAAAAAAAAAACAAACTCAATCCAGTTTATGATCTAGGATCAACATAATTGATAAAACCACACAAACTTTACTGCAAGAGCTTCTGAACATACCGGTGTCTCTGGGTGGTATTACAATACTTCTCATGTAACTTCAAAATTTTTACACCTATGTCTTTATGGCAGTTAAATACAGGGTCACACTAAAAAAAACCCAAAACCTGTCACATTGAAATGTTAGTGTTTTATTACCTGTTAACAGCGAGAGGGCACACATAGAAGTGCGCACAAATCCATTTCACTGACTTTACATTTTCCAGCAGCCCACATTGCACTACAGCCTGCAGTTAATGCCCCAAGCAACAGTCTGACTTTTAAGAAGGTTCTCAAGCACATGGTACATAGAGGTCAGGAAAGATGATGAACAGCAAGAACTGGTGAAACTTCTGTGACAGCTCAAGGTATGGCCCTCAGGTGTCTGATCAGCCCTTTTCCATAGTTTATGATTCCCTGTGTGTGGTCTGTGGACCACTTGCCTGGTGGGCACATATGTTGCCATGAGGATCTGGCATTTTGCAGCATGCTGGCAGGTGTGCGGTAAACCCATCCTGACCTTCTTTCTAAAAGCAAGCAGCAACCATAGACTTAATAACGTGCCATGGCTTATGAGACATCCTTGTGCAACTGTTCCTACCAGTGAGGATCTAATGCACCAAGGGCTAACCTAAACAGCCCTCAGAGGAGATTAATACTGGATGTTTCACTTGGAACATAGAGACTGTGTCTGAAAGTGATAAAAGCCAAGGGAGGGAATGGAAAGATACCCTCACCTGACAAAAAGACTCTTTGCAATTAGCAAATAGATGTATAACCTTATTAGCCTGGTTAGACACCACGAGGAAGCTATGAAAACAACCTTCAATACCAAATTCTTAACAGAACCCAGTGCTCTCAATTCCAGAAGGTAACTGAGTACACCTTTTACCTAAGGTGGCTCTTTCAAGCTCAGATGAATAGAAAGTTCAAAAAGCAAAGAGTATGTGTCATGGAGGCAAAAAGTTCATATGTGACACTGGTCAGATCTGCAAAGATTCAGCATAAGAACACAATGAAATCAGATTTGCTTCTTTTTCTGTATAGGGAGAGAAAAGTAGAAAGGAAAAAAAAAAAAAAAAAATATGGTACAGCCTGCCATTCCCAGGTTTCATGTCCTGCCAAAAACAACGGTATTCTTATTTGACTTCAATTTTTTATCCATAACTCCAGTTCTTCCCTAGAAAATAAAAGGAGGAATAAAAGCTTGATTTACAAATATGTGTTTGGTCTTCCCAAATGTATCAAACAGCTTTGTGTGATAACAGGTATTTTCATATGGCACAGCAGTGTAAGAAGACTTAAATGTCCATACAACAAAATGAAATCATCTGCTTAAGATATCATTCAGCACATAGCATATTAAAAATTAATTAAAAACATTTATAGAGTTATATTGTTCACCTACATTTATCTTTAGAATCAGAACATTGGCTCTTCCACGAAGCCAGTTAATTTGCTGGTAATGATCAACACTTGATATATTTCTGAAGTCTCCAAAATTTAATTTTCTACTCATTTTCTAGCTGATGAACAAAAGGAAACTATATAATTAACTTAGCTTATACTCCTATCATGAACAGCCTATACAAGCCTATTTCTGTACTATATATGTGATAAAGTCTCAAATATTACCTTGCTCTGCATACAGAAAAAAATTACACTGCAGACTCCCCAAAACTTCAGGAAGAATGGCCTCATTCTAGAAGTCACCTAAGATTATCTAATTTTACATACATATATCCTCTGTATTAAACAACATTTTCAAAATGTATAGTAAAAGGAGAGCACAGCATGAAAGTATTTTGAGGATGAAGCTTTCCAATCAGTTCAGTGGGTCTGCATGAGCAAATCTTCTCCCTTTGTGAAGATTTTAAATTTCTTCATTGCAAGTATAGCTTCTGGTTATCTCTTTATTAACTCTTACTGGCAGAAGCTTATCTGCTTGACAGGAGAGAGAAGGAACATTTAAAATTACCAGAGCACCACATTGCTTTACATCCCAAAAGGGGTGAGGGTGTTTAGCTGGCACAGCTCATGGAAGTCAAAGTGACACGGATCTGATCCAGACAGTATTTGTACAGACAGCACGTGAGGTTCCTTAGTTGCTCAGCTCTTTCACACTGTATTAATACCCTTTGAAAGCATCAACTCCAGAAAAAGCAGAGATTTTTTTATTTTCTTGGAAAACATGCTGTGGTATTAGGTTAGTAATTTAATCTTGTTGGCAATGTAACAGTTATGGTATAATCCCTCACGTTATAAAAGTAATTGCCATAATCATAACCTACATTCAATTATTTCTTCTGCTACGGTGCAGCTGCAGTGGTTTCCCACTCCCAACCTGCCGTCCGATGGCTGAGGAGACGAGAAGGGACAGAAAGCAGAGCTCACAAAACACAACTACAGCCCATCCCTCTCCCCTGCCTAATAGCAAGTGACTCCTCATGCCAGTTAATAAAGAGCTCCTTGTCCCTCCATTATGCAGTGTAATCTTTAAAAGATTACATTCTCATTTGGGAACGAGCCAAGAGCCAGTGAGAAATTCTCTAGTAAATTGGATAGGGAGACAACAATATGAAGGGCAGCTGGATGGGAGCACATTTTTTTCAGGGCATTCCTATTCCTGGGGCCCTCTGGTATTGTTAGAAGTCCCGCAGTCTCAGCTCTTTTCACTGCTCTGTTGTCAAGATAATGCTGTTGAAGAAGGGGACACAGATTAGCTGGTTTGAAGATGGAATGTGAGGAAACAAATATTGAAAAGTAGTAAGAAAAGAAGGGGAAAGCCCAATTATACTTTCAAATCTTACTACCTGGCATAAAAAGAAAGGAAGAGCACTTTGCTTTAAAACACTGTATTAAGTGTATCAACTACAATAATAAAATATGGTTTTTTCCTTCCCAAACTGCCAGCAAGATGGCAATTTGAGCATTCTGTCACTAGCAGCATATGAAGAAGTATTTTGAAAGGAACACTTCCCTCACTGACTCTTTTCCCATGCCTGCACCTTCCAACAGATGCATTTGCTTTATGGAACCTACTTCCCATCGCACCCTACCTGGGATCCAGGATGGAGAAAAATCAAAACAACACAGGGCAGGCAGTTCTGTCCCATTTATCCCTGCACAAGGAAGGATGCAAGTGAATGAGAAAGGCAACTGGATTTTTGCTGTGGCTTTTTTCTTTTTCCTTTTTTTTTTTATTTTTTGGTGGGGGAGGCTTAGCGTTTGTTTGTCTGTTTTGAGGTGAGGGGTTTTTTTAGGTTTTGTACATATATATAAATAAACACTTTTATTGTTCTTTAAAAGTATTTTCTCAAGAAGGAACACATTTATGTATCCAGAAAACTGGATAGATGTCACATGTTTATTTGGTCAATAATGGCATACATATACTATCATCTTAGTATCACATTTTTTAGTAAATACTGAAATCTCATTTTAAAAAATAAAAGAAAAATAAGTAATTTTTTGAAGTTTTTCTCTAAGTAGCAGATCTTTTTTATTCCTACAGAAAAAAAAAAAAAAAGTTTTTAATCATAACATGAAATTCCAGTCATTATTCTTGCTCATATAACATAATTAGGTTATTTATTGGGAGGAAGCAGAAAAATAGTTGTCACAGCAGGGCATCAGAAAGATTTTTATTTTTTTTACCCTTCAATTACTGTTCAACCAGCTACCACTTTCTTCACCTGCAGGATTCAAGTAACAATAGTTACTGCACAGGAGGCAGTATTTAAAATACATTAAAATAGAGAGGATTGCTTGCAATTTATAATCCTAGTGTTGAGAAGTCCTGATTCAGCAAACTATCTCTATTCAGCAAACCCCTACACACATGCTTGAAGTTAACCACATGTTTAAGAGCGATTGAAGTACATGGACTTTGGCCCCATTTCAGAAAATCAGTTATATACGCATTTAACTGGCTGAGATGGATGAAGCAAAGAAATTGCGATAAGAGAATTGTACCTGAAAAATATTCCAGCCAAACAATAATCCACAAAATAAGAACTTATGTCCAGAGGTGTAATACACTTAATAGCTTTCCTGAAACATATACATCGACATTTATACTTGCATGAGTTTACTGCATAGGAACAGAAAAAATAGCATAAATTGGAGAGAACTATGGTAACAACTTCTCATTAGAGAAACAGGCCTTACATAGATGTACATACCCCAAGGGATATACACATAGATCTCAGACATAAGACAGGAGCGTGATGAAAGAAAGAATATTTTATAAAGATCAGTGAAAGCAAAAACAATAGCATCTAGGCTGGATCTCCCTTCTTTTCTTTCAGGGGAAAAGTATTGGAAAAACCCAACGTCAACTGAGTACCTCCATCTCAGTGCCAGGGAAGGTCACCAAACAGACCATCCTGAGTGCCATCACACAGCCCGTACAAGACAACCAAGTGATCAGGCCCAGTCAGCACGAGCTTATGAAAGGCAGGTCCAGCTTGACCAGCGGGATCTCCTTCTGTGACACGGTGACCCACTTAGTGGATGAGGAAAAGGCTGTGGATGATGTGTACCTAGACTACAGTAAAGCCTTTGACACTGTTTCTCACAGCATTCTCCTGAAGAAGCTGGCAACTCATGGCCTGGATGCATGTACTCTGTGATGGATAAAGAACTGGCTGGAGGGCTGGGCCCAAATAGTTGTGGTGAACAGAGGCAAATTCAGTTGGCATCTGGTCATGAGTGCTCCTTCCCAAGGGCTCAGTATTGGGGCCAGTTCTGTTTAATATCTTTATCAATGACCTGGATGAGGGGATCGAGTGTACCCTTAGTAAGTTTGCAGATGACACCAAGTTGGGTGGGAGTGTTGATCTGCTGGAGGGTAGGAAGGCCATTCAGAGGGATCTGGACTGGCTGGGTTGATGGGATGAGGCCAATTGTATGAGGTTCAACAAGGCCAAGTGTTGGGTCCTGCACTTGGCTCACAACAACCCCAGGCAGCTCTACAGGCTTGGGGAAGAGTGGCTGGAAAGCTGCCTGGTGGAGAAGGACCTAGAGATTTTGGTCAACAGCCACCTGGATATGAGCCAGCAGTGTGCCCAGGTGGCCAAAAAGGCCAACAGTATCCTGGCTTGTATCAGCACTAGTGTAGTCAGCAGGACTAGGGAAGTGATTGTCCTGTATTTAGCATTGATGAGGCCTCACCTTGAATCAGTTTTGGGCCCCTCACTACAAGAAAGACACTGATGTGCTACAGCGAGTTCAGAGATGGGCAATTAAGTTGGTGAAGGGTCTGGAGCCCAAGTCTGATGAGAAGCAGCTAAGGGAAACGGAGCTGTTCAGCCAGGAGAAAAAGAGCCTCAGAGGAGACCTTATTGCTGTCTACAACTACCTGAAAGGAGGCTGTAGCATGGAGGGTGTTGGTCTCTTCTCCCAAGTAGCAACGGATATGATGAGAGGAAATGGCCTCAAGTTGTGCCAGGGAAGGTTTAGATTGGATATTAGGAAAAATTTCTTCATGGGAAGAGTTGTGAAGCACTGAAGCAGGCTGCCCAGGAAAGTGGTTGAGTCACCAAAACTGGTCGTGTTTAAAAGACGGATAGATCAGGTTGTTAGGGACATGGTTTAATTCCAGAGTTTGGTTTTAGTTAGACTCAATGGTCTTGAGGGTCTCTTCCAACCAAAATGATTCCGTGATTCCATCTCTTCTCTTGTACAGCTGCTTTCTTCAACATCTCAACTCAAGATTAAGTACAGAAACTGACTCAGTTTCCTGGGGTTGGGGAATAGGGATGTTGGGGAGAAAAGGAAGTTATGCTTTTCACACTCCTCTATCTCAACTTATCTAATTCTGCTAACAAGTATATCACAGGAATGTTTTAATATCCCACTTCTCAGAAAACAAAGAACTGCCTTTTTCGTGTTGGCCTCATGTGAGTGCTGTTCACTTTTTCTTTCTTCCTTTCTTCCTTTCTTTCTTGCTTTCTTTCACTTCTACAGCCTCATGGTAGCCCCCCTCAGCTTTCTTTGTGTCTGAGTAATACTGCTTTTCCTCTTCTTCTGTATGAATTTTCCTTTGCATTTTTCCTCACCAACTCTGACCTGGGATAGGAATAAGTCCTTTATATAAGTAAAAATAAAGGGTACTTTTCTTCCTTTCATTCCCTTCTCCCCTTCATCAACCCATATTTTCCCATCTTCCTCTGTTCTCTACCCTCTGTCCCACACAGCTTTAGGACGTCAGGGAGGACTCTTCCAACACAAAGGAGGAAAGACTGGCAATACACCTCATTTTTCTTTCTCCTTTGATAGGAAAAGAAAAGGTAAGACTGGAGTAAAAATAAGCTGCCAGACAGAAGACCAGACAACCTGCAGATGGAGCAGCTCCTGCCTTTTCTGCCAGGTGCCATTCCTCAGTGATAGTGATGAAGCCAAAAGCCATCTTCCTTTTCTGTTCCTCCTTTGCATTTCCCTGTGTCTTGATAAGTCCACAAAGAGGGAGAAAACACCATCCCGCCACCTCAGGTGAGGAAGGAAGAAGAGCAAGTATCTTTTCATGTAGGAGGGGAAGCCACACTGTCCACACAGACACACACACACACTTAATAGCTGTTGAGAAGAAGCTGAAACCTACTTAGCTAACAATTGTAGGGTACTTTCAACTTATTGAAAGGTTCCATGGCATGGAAGTCAAACACCTCCATCATCACACAAATTACATGCACAGGCTACACAGTTTGG
Organism: Nesoenas mayeri; assembly: GCF_963082525.1. Taxonomy (NCBI): domain Eukaryota; kingdom Metazoa; phylum Chordata; class Aves; order Columbiformes; family Columbidae; genus Nesoenas; species Nesoenas mayeri. The sequence continues at coordinate 127,833,297 of NC_137543.1, forward strand.
TGTTTAGTGTTGTAACTTGATGGTTTTTTACTACAGTTCCTTTTGCATATGTCTTTTATTTAGGAAGGGTATTTCTAACCTGTAATAAATACTAGAATGAGCTACAATTAATGAAAAGGAGGAAAAAAATATCAGTGAGACAAAAACAAATCTCCAAATAAAATCTAGAAAATCTAGCACAAAATCAGAAGGAACAGTAGTCATTTTAGTCATTTTCTAAAATTCCAAAGAAGAAAAAAACAAAAACAAAAAAACCCCACAACTTCTCCAGGCTCACAACAATTTTCCTATCCCCATTAAACACATTTTTCCATCAAGAAGATTTCTTTTAATAATAGTATGCCACAAATTATCATTAGGCAGGAAAAACGGGTCAGGGCAGGGATAATAAAGATGAAAAGAAAACTGCTGAGAGTTCACCTCTGCTGTTTATTTTGAAGCACACTTAAGATTCAAGTTGGACTATTCTAATTGTATTCAAAGATTTAGTTCTCTAAAGAACATAAACAAAACTAGTAAGGGCTGTCAGCCAGAATAAAGCTTTCCTCATAATCACAGAGAAAGGTCAGTTTTTGTTTGTTCTTTTATATGATAATCTCAACTCCTCTGTGTTGAGTTTATTTTCTCCTTTTTTAAAAATCAAAAAGTTTCTTAAGACTAATGGCCTCTTTCTGCAGGGGCAGCTTTTTTAGCGTGCTCATATATTTTTCAGGTTTTTTTAGGCTATGCTTTCCTTATCAAGTATTTTGAAGCTTTTACACCTAATCTATGCTAGCATGCTCTGGTTAGCAGCTTGTATCCACTGAAAGGCAAGGCAATAATCCATCTAGGTTTAGGGCATTTTCATAGAACTGATGCAGAGCTGTGTCAATTTTAATGTCATGCTATGGAAAGTGCATGCGGCTCTCTTCACTTTAGAGGATTAAAAGTGACCTCTCTTACCAAAATCAATAAGGGCAGCTTGCTGTGACTAATAGGTTGTAGAAATTCAAAAGAGACCGTTTGTAACACTGAGTTCATTCTCCCCACCCAGCCCCAGACTGGCTGTCAGAGCTGCACTTTGACATGTACGTTCAGATGGTTAACCCATGTCCGGTCCTTCACAGGGACCAGTCTGAGCCACACACAGTTTATTCGCATTTCAAGGGAAAAAGAAAGCTGGTATTTATTTGATAAAAGTGGGCTTGACAGCTTCTGTAGAAAAGCATGTGAGAAAGAAACTAGAATAAGAAAAAAAAAATTAAATGTACTTTTTCTTTTCCACTCCCCAGTATGGTTTTTAAAAGGCCCTATTTTTACATGTTATCAGGATATCAACAAATACCCAGATATTTCACATCATTTCAAGGCTAGAGTTGTTTTGCTTTCTAGTCTCTGTGCAAAGGCTTTTCTCCCTTCAGATCTTTGCCTAGTTGCAATAGGCTAAAATTTTAAATTCCATTAAAGTCAGTTGAACCACCCCAGAGATGTATAAGGCTACACATGCAACTTCAGCACCCATTAACTGCTATGACACGTGCTCAGTTGTTCTGATTTCTTTCTTTTCTCCGCTATTCCTTTTGTTACCTCAAAGTACTTCAGATTTAACAGTCAAGTTTGGGGGCTTTTAGAAACATAGTAATTTCATACAGTACTGGAAACAGGTCATACTACAAAGTGCACCCAACTGGCACAAAGTGAGATTTAAGTTTTTCAGTTTCATGTTTTGTAAGACTAAAGAAATCCAGCAATTCAGATCACATCTCCTACCTTATGGTGAAAATACCTCTATTCTCTTGGATGTCTCCAGTTTCCAATTTATTTTGCTAGAGGTACAAATTAAAAATCCTTACCCACAGTTCATAGCTTGTGGACATTTTCTCCACATAACAATCACCATCATTGTCTTTATGCCAAAAACACAAGACTTGCAGTGGGGGAGCAAGGGAGAAAAAAGGCTGAAGTGGTGGGAGGAACCCAACTGTAAAGGTTTAGGAGTCCCTACAGAGGTTTATAAATAGATGACTGCATGTGCAAAACGTGAAAGAAACCCAGTCAGCATAAGAGCTGTTGCTGTTTTGAAATCTTCTAACTACATCCATTTTAGCAGTGGACGGAATTATAAACAAACAATAAATCAAGAAATTATTAGCATTTGAATTTTGGCAAGATAAAAAAAATCTGTAGGGGTATAATCAGCAAATAATAGGAAAGATCTGCAAGTAGACCCACCAATTAATGATAAATAGGACTTGGCACGGAATGGCTTTACCAATGTGGATCTCATTAGATGGCCATGGAACCTGTTCCCACAGCAGCCCTCTCTGAATGAGGGAAAGGTGAGGTAACCGAAATGTCAGCGTACCCACCCCTTGCAGCTCTCGGGCTCTGGGATTATAACCACCTGGGCCAAAATGACAACCTTATGCTGTGGGAAGGCCATGTCGTGGTTCTCCAGTCTTTAACCCACCGGTTTCCTCGGCCCTGCTTCTGGACCTTTGCTCCGCAATTCCATCTTGACGAAGGTGACCGAAAACATGCAGCTTCACTTGCCTCCTCTGTTCACCTTGCTTTATTAATGATACCTCTTAAAGAGGGAAGTGCCTCCAAGCAAGAGATATCACTTAAATAGATAAATAGTTCACACACCAGGCAGGGGAAAGGAAGAGGGGGAAGAGACCCTGCCTTATTAGACTAGAAACAGACACACCACATTATTATAATACAAAGAATCAGCATATGGTTCTAATAGGCTTTCTTGAAACGATTTATCAGCTGTGATTAAGCCCTCGACCAGCATGTCTATCTTCATAAATAAAGTAAAAGTGCACCTTGCTCTGAAATGTATCAGCAGTATCTTATTACCTACCCAACCATATAGGCTGCAGTCCACTCTGGGGAGCAAAGAGCTTGTGTTTAATAGCAGAGTGTATGCTCTAAAGAGACTGCCAAGATTTAGGGGCTTTACCTAAGAGATAGACTTATAAAAATGCCACTACAGGAAAGGTTTATCCCTTCATCATGTGCAATACAGCCCATACTGCTGCAATCTGAACTGGTAACAAGAAAGCTGGGCCATTAAAAACATTCATAGCAAGAGCAAGGCAAAACGCACAACTATGCGATGTTGTTGTGGAAGAAATGTCAGAATGAAATCAGGCAGGCCTCCTTTTTTTGGGGATAGCCAAAATATACAAAACACAACAAAAACCCAAACATTACAAGAGGGTGACTCAACTTCTTTGGGAACAGAGACAATAAGAAGCAGAAGGAAAGTGAACTGTCCTGACTGAGCTCTGCAGGGTGATTCATCAGCTGGAATTCAGAAGAACATGGAAGGATTATGGTTAGGGAGGTTTAGCTCAATCAAAAACGTATGCCCTCAAGAATTGCCTTTCCACATGATATAGGCACTTACTGCTGGAAAAACATTCAGGTCTTCTCTCAGACTATGAGAATCTAAATCCCTAAAACCATTCAAACACAGTCCATTGCTACAGAAGAAGATAAGACAGACCTGCTTGCCAGCAGATGTTGTAAAAGCACCAATGAGCCTAAGTTGAAGCCCATTCCTCAGAATATTTTTGCAGGGTCATGTTATGAACTCTGTTGTTATGTTCTTTTCCACACCGTTTTCTACAAAGTGTCCCTTTGGTAACACAGTTCAGTGTGGTAGTTAGCTGCCCAGACACAGCTATATGCTCAAAACAGGACTCACCAAAGTAAGGGGACTAAAGTGCCAACTGCAGAATTGCCATCTAAAATATGACATACTGCCCCATATCTGCCACGAAAGCACTACAAGCCAAGAAAAGCAGTTAAAATACAGCAAGCCTACCCATCTGGAGAGAGGAGGAGAGCATTCTTCCTGTCTTTAGCAACACTGAACAACAGCTGATAAATCTTTAATGCACATGGTTTGTGGGATGCCCTGTGTTGAGCCTGAGGAGATATGGAATCAATCCGAGGGCCTGCCACAGACTTCCTGTGCAATTTTTAGCACATCACTTGGGCCCAGATCCTTTATGGTAGCTCACTGATTCACTCCTGCTTTATTTCAGTGAGAGCAAGGCAACAAAATGCCTTTGAAGATGTCTACCAATCTTTTGGGGCCACAATGCTAAATAAAGATACTTAGGAACCAAAAGAGACAGAAAGCCACTTGCTTGGCAGAGCAGTGGAGAGGACCCAGCTCCCCTGCAACTCTCACTCCACATCTGCGATTCCTTCAATATCTTGGTGTCTCACTATAACAGAGCTTTGGAAAATGACATCTTCTGGAATCTGTTTTTCCTCGGAAAACAAGAGACAGAGCATCTCCCTTCTCCATAAGAATGCTGAAAAAGTTAATAATTAAGAAACGGAGAGTTTTATAAACCAACAGTGATTGCATAAAGCAAATTAATAACCTGATACAATTACTGCGTATGAAAAAGCAAAATAACGCATTGGAAAAAGTCCGATAGAGAGTTAAATGTATCTTTACATTACGCAGAAGAAATGCTATGCTGTGCAGATGCTCACATCTTCACGCATACAAATGTCATATTTAGAGTGTAGGAACTATTATACCAAAATCTTTGAATATGGGGTGATTTTTTGGACTTTGAACTTAAGAGTTTTGAGCTATCACCTTGACACCAGCTTAACTGATTGAAAAAGTAACAGCTTGAAGTTATTATTATACAATACCTACAACAACAGTACCCTGGCCTTTAAGCACTACATTAACATAAATCATTCCTCGCCTTATTTTCCATCTGCTATAACATACACACCATATAGGATACTCCACCTCAGACAGCAAGAATTCAGAGGGACCTTTGGCTTGAAAAGAAGAATTACCATTCCGACATCATGTTTAGACAAATGCAGGTATGTGTATTTATGACTGCATAATTTAAGAAAAATAATTAAAATAGTAAGCATTTAAACATAGGTCTTTGCTTTCTTCGCTGTACAGACTGTCAGTCAATGACAATCAAAAGCTCTCCATGAACAGGCTTATGAGTTTGTTTGTATTAATTGGAGGGGAAATTCAGCTGTTTCAGAGCACTTGCCTCTGATATGTCTACCAGCACACTATTCTGTTTCATCTCTACAACCCCACTGGGGTTTCAGAATATTCACTAGAGAAGATCAAAGCCAACATGATGCTGTAGAGGTAGGGCACACACATTCAGGAGTCATACTGAAGTCACACTGTTCTACACCAGCACACTGCAGCATTGATACCACCTCCCACAAGACTACACTTGAAAGGAAATGAATCTGCAGATCTGTCCTGCCTTACCAGAAAACTAGAGAAAAAAAAAAAAAAGCCTACTATTGAACCAGAGTTCTGTGCTGCACATAAAAATCATGTGAAGGGGAAAGAGTCAGGTGAGTGAGAGCATTTGTTTTTCCATAAATGGCCAGTGTTGATTTTGTAGTCTATCAGCCAAGCCAACCACTGTAATGAACCCTTCATCTCTTTTCACTTCTTTCACCAACACAGTGTATTTCCAACATTACTATAGGCATCAATATAGGCCTCCAAAACCCAAATACCTATAGTATGTGCTATATTAACATACGAGTATTTTTTCTTGTCATACATGGGTGCCATATTATTTTAATATCACTCTTTCCTGTCTAAGGTGTGCCATTTACTCTGCTGTTAATTTCAGCTACTGTTCTGTCAATGATTAAATGTAGGAGTAAACTTTCTGCTTGGATGGAATGATGGACCAGATTGAAATAAGATATTAAATACTTTCTTATATCAAATTAACATGGCTCCTGCAGCTTCTCCTACTGGGAAAGTAAGAGGACTTCAAAATGGCATTTGCTGCAGATGAGCAGCATGTCTCCCAGGGCCTGCTTCTCCCACCATCCACATCAGCAAACAGGATTGGACCCTTTTTTAGTTGGTTTTGTCCTTCACTTAAAATAAGTCTCTGAAAAAGAAAAGCAGCAGCAAACCTCACCAAGTCTCTACAATACAAGCAATGCTTATTGGACACTCTTATTTAGCCAAATTTAGGGCTATTAATTTGGTATTTATTTTTTATCTCCTTGTTGCAATGTAAGAGGTTTCCTTAAAAAAGAAAAATACTTAAGTCAAGCAAAACCCATCATGTTTTCTTCTGTCTGCAAGCTTTCCACAAGAGAGGAAAACCTGCAGGTCAGATATACATTGCATTAAATTTCTACACCTTGTTTAAGTGAAGTGAATATTTCCACCAAATTACACCTGCTCAACAGAAAAATTCTACCATTTCCAGCTTCCCTTGAATTAGATCATCCTCCTCACACTCACAGGCTACAGAGCAGAGCTATGACATTCAGCAAATATTTGCAATAATTTTCTTCTGGAGGTCTGAGAGTCACTGAGTGACAGGAGATGGTGAGGTGGTATAAATTTGACACATGCCATTTTATCTACCTTCTTATGCTGGTAGACATAAATCTACCCTGATACATACAAGGTAGAAGGAGAGCATAGAAGGTACAAAGCAAATTCATATATTTCAAATATGCATCAGACTGTAGTATTGTCCCTTGCTTAACACAAATGAACTGAATATTCATACTTCTTAGTCATTCTGTAGACTGAGCCTATTCAACCACCAAATGCCCTGCACTTGGTTTACATTTTTGTTTTTTGGTTGTTGTTGTTTGTTTCCCTTCACTTCAGCCTACTTCAAGTTGCTGATTCTTTTCTAGCAGTGATGCGCCTGCAGTGGGATAGTATACTTAGAACAGGAATATTAAGTCATGTAGAGAACTTGCTGGCTATGAGCTTCCTGAACTGACACTAAACAACACACATTAAAACCAAGCCATTTCCCTGCTTTGTTTGCATAATTCACATATTATCTTGCAACATTGAGCACTGGTTAGAAGATTTCAAAATGGCAGGATAAGCCTTAGGAAGTGACGCATCTAAACTCTAGTATAGGGAGAACGTGATTTTAAAAATTCCCTCATGTTGAAAATAGTCAACTCACTATTTCTAAATACTACTCAATGTAGTACTCTACATGCTAGACTAAGCATATTTTTACTCTTTCACATTTCATGCAGAGAGGTCAGGCAAGATGCATTTTAATGAGGCAAGTCCAATTAGTTGTTCAGAAACAGATTCCAACTTTTCCCACCTTTGACATTTTTCCCTGAGACCCAACCTTAATACTCAACAAGATGCAACAACAGGGCCTATCCAGCAGCAGCAAAGGTCACATGTTTGCACGTATAACCCATTACAAATGTTTTGGATAGCTGATGCTCTGACCAGTGCAAACCTAAAACCTGCAGCTAGTAGACTAACATGATCATCTGGTCTGCCAGCACTACCTGCCCTGTTGACTTGAGCTGCAAATTCTGTTGGGGCAGAACTGTAAATTACTGCCTACCTCAGGCTCCTAAGACCTTTACTATTTACACTTCTGTGAGCAGAAATACAGTATAGATATGCATTTACTTGTACTAATTTTGATGGCAAATTTGTCAGGTAGCATGCTTGTGTCAGGAAGAGTGCCATCAAGAAGATGCAAAAAGCCTTTTTCTGATTTGCTTATCACTTGCTGATCTATAGCATCCTTTGCATTTACATTTAGGGACTAGGCCTTTCTCAAGCAAAGACTTCCAACTAATATTTCATGGTATAAGCAACAGAGGAGCCAAAACAAACTGACATCACTTCCATTTAAAACTTTACTTTTCTAATTTCATTTCATATCCTGGAGGTCATCATCATTATTATTACTTGAGTCCACTCAGTCCCCAAGCAAAGATTAATCCATGTATATATTAAGAGATGGTCCTTGACAGATGAGGTTACAGTCATAAGACGTATCAAGTATAGGAGGCAGAGACACTACTTCCACTTTACACATGAGCAACTATGGCAGAAAGATGCTAAGTGATTTGTTCATGAATAACCAGCTGGGATATTAATGCAAGTGTTTTCCCCTCAATACTGCCTTTACAAAAAAGGCACACATGGTGTCCCTAGAACTGTACACTCAGCACTTCATAGGTAATATGGAATGTCACCAGTCCATGTAACCAGATTAATCACAAATAATTCTCATGGATTATCCATGGGCTCCCACTCGGAAGAGAAAGAGGGGAAAAAAAAATGAAAGAATGCAGCTAATTGGACTTTATTCTTTGAGATTTCAAATGATGACTTTCAAGGACAAAAAAGAAAAAAAGTGTTTTTCTCTTACAAGATTTCAGTGTCAAGCTGTGTGCTAAGCCACAGTGATATACCAAAATAAACAAAACTATTTCTTCCAGAGTACAGAGAAACTAACACAACCAAAAATATTTTTGGAAGGCTTTTCTGAGCAATGAGTAAGATTTCCATGCTGCTAGTATTAGTCTCCAAGTGTTGGTAGGTCCATTAAGACAACACTACATTGCACTCATATTCCAGGGAGAGGCTGTTAGAAGCATTTATTTAGTGATAGCTCCAGCCAGAGGAGTCCCTTTCTGTCATGGCCTTTGTCTCCTGCATTTGTGTAAAGCCCTGCTGGGGCCCACTTCAGATTCCTATCTGACAGTCAGTCGGTAATGTAAGAACGAGCATACAGCAGACTAATTGGAAACACAGAGCAAATGTTACAGGTTAGCTAGCCAGTGGGACTTTTGCTTTTCGTTTTTCTCCCCCCTTTATTTCTTTACTGATTTCCTCCTCCCCCTCACCCCCCCACCACTGCTTCCTGGAGATCACCAATGGCAGCTGCAGGGGTTGGTAGAAAAAGGGCAGAACAAGACTTCCAGAGGCTGTTTAACAACTGGTTATCAGGTAACCTGATGCCCTTGTCTATGTTTTAATCAGATTGTGCAGCTATCCTTTGTGAGTTGAAACGGACTCTGCAACATTAAGCGTGTCAATCTGTGGCTAACTGCACAGCACTCCGCATCAGCAGATATCTCCTCATCTCCTTCTCCTGCAAAAGCAACACCGTGCAGAAAGAACTGCTTCAGAATCCTCTAATTCACAGAGAAGGAGGAATGTACAGAAATGTTCTCCTTGATTTTGGCCTAGTCTCCCCTCTGCAGCAGACAAGAAACATAGTATTAACAAGTTAAGTCTAAAATTAGACACATTCATCTCATTACATGGCTGTTTCCTAGCCTTTGTCCTGTACACAAAGCTTTGAGGGTCAGTCTGGGCTATTTTCCCAATCCTTGACCAAAACTTGGACTCTCTCACATTTGGACACTCTTTTTCCTTGCTCAGCATACCACACTGCAGCCTCTCTCCTCCTCTAGCTGTCTCAGCCTCTTTCTGTATGAGCCACAAATAAACCACCCCTTGACTCCCTTCCCTATAAGCCAAAACCAATCCACTTGTAGACTCCCTTCTCATCTTCTTTCTAGAAGCCTTGTCTCCCATTCTATACCTCAGCAATCAGCTTTATCTCTCCTTTTGGAAAAGCCTCCTTGGCCCTTTACTTTGCAGAACTCAAGATCTCCAAGTGCTGCTATATCCAGATTTCACAAGACCCAGCAGCACACTTATGCCTCACATGTATGAATTCTGAGTTGGAGAGCGATTAGAGACAGGCAAAGCAAATGACACTACACAGCAGCTATAAGAAATGGTAGCTATTGAGGAAGCACTTGCAATTGAAGGCACAGACACTCTGAAAGGCAAAATAATGTTGAGGCTAGCTAAGGAGAGGTATCCTCTGGCTTTAGCGCTGTGGCTGCTGCATGATCGCCTTTTCCTACTTTTACTCTATGGTCCTGGTTAATGTTCAAATTAGACAAATAGAGACTACCGTGAGAACTAAGCTAAATAACACAGTGTTCAATAATTGGGGAATTCCTACGGTAAGGGATGCATTACCTAAGAATTTCCAAGAGCTGGAGAAATGGGAGAGGGGAAAACAGAGGCACAAAAGGGAACATTGTGAAGGATAGGCACTGTGCAGGTTGTTGGAGGGCAGCAGGGAGCAATATGGTCCTGTAGGAAGCCCCACATTACTCAGGTGTTTTAGTTCTCAAAAGAAACCAGAACTTTGGATGCTTATTTGAAAAGTTAAAATTTCACACATTACCTATTGCTGGCCTCCATAGTGCATTAAGCTCTTTTACAATTCCTTGAAAATTTTAACAGCACTTTAGGATCCCTCAAAACACTAACAATCTTTGGGTACAGGAGTACGCTTAACACCATACAAAGTGGCCTGTATAATTCAACATTAACTTACAAATACTGAGACTAAAAGAATACTAATTGGAAATGGGATGTGCTATCTACTAGGTAGTACAAGTTAAAGTTTCCCCCTTCATTATGAATACTTTATGAGAAATACAGAAACATGATAAAGCTGGTAATGATGGCAAATATACCCCATTGTGTTGCAGAGAAAAGAACAAAACCTCTCTCTGTGTGTGTGTGTGTATGTAAAGTGAATGTCTCCTTATAATCCACATTCCCCTGTAATGTATTTGAGCAACTTTGCAATCCTTACTTCAAAGATGATATACTTTTCCCAAGCCTCTCCCTAAAGAGGTGTGTGGTTTCTGTTATAGTTTACTTAAAAGCAGAGGCTTGGAATCAAACCCTGGCAAATACAGTTACACACTTTTGGAAAATTAATGCTGGTTTTTTGTTGGTTTGTGGTGGAGTCTTTTTGTTGTTGGTTTTGTTTGAGTTTTTCTGGGTTGTTGTGGGTGAGGTTCCTTTGTCAACTGTTTCAATACTTCAAAAAGCATGTCACAACTTACAGTGCCACCTAGTTTCTAACCAAAAGGTTACTAGCAGGTACTGTCTGCTTTCACAGAGTATCTTTTAATATTTTAAGGAACAAAATGGGATGGAAGGGTTTGGTGTGCTCACACTCACCCTTTTGTTGTTCTCTTCTTCTTGTGCCTTCCTAAACTCGTGCTCGAGGGAGCAGTCAATGTCGTTGAAGAGGCCCACTTCCTCACAGTTCTTCAGAAAGCGTGTTGGAGTAGGAGTCTGATCTGAGAATATGACAAGAAATAACCACTGGTATTTAATATTAAAAGGAGAGGGAGACAGCTAATCAGTCTTCCAGGAAAACAGAGGTTCTATCTACCCTTTCCATGCCTTCCCACCCCTACCACACCGTCACTAAAAACAAACCTCACAGCACTGAATTTCAACACTATGTGCTACAGGCAGGCAGTTCTTGCTAACAGTGTCCAAAAACAGGCAGCAGTCATCATTCAACCAGAAAGACAACCAGCCAGATTTTTACAGGGCACATAACACAAGTGCACATCCTTAACCTGTGCAAATTCTCATTATAACTGCCTATAAACATCCAATAAGAGGTGCATGGCAAAACAGTGCAAATGGTAATGCACATTTACACCGCAGCATGCAGATAAGTGCTGCAGATATGCACTAGTTAGTGCCTTCAGGTGCTTGAAAACCACCTCAAACATACACATAATTTGCAAAACACATGAAGTTAGCCACAGTGAGAAGTTATTCTTCTAACACAATTTTTGAAAAAAGAGTGAAACAACATTTAGAAAAGCTACCACATGTTAAATTTTGACCACAAAGAAGTGTTCTTATGTGTTCTATACCTAAAAGTGTTAGTAAATACAGATAAGCCAGGAGATTTTGAGTCAAAACCTTTTTTTTTTTTTTTTTAATGCATGCCTTCCTCTCTAGGAAGTTTTTGCCTTCTCAGAAATAAATCAGAGGAGGATAGGATTCTATTTAATGTCACAGGCAGGTGGGACTCAAGAAGGTACAAGGTTTTCAGCTGCCTTTCCAAAAACCTGCAAGACGTGAGCTAAATTGCCCGGAGGACTGCAGCTTCAGTGATGACCTTGGCTGGTCTTTCTTCAGGAAGTGAAAAATCAAGCCCAAACTTGGGAACCGAGAACTCCGCAAAGGTCAGCTCTGGGGCACCTCCATTCATTCCAAAGTGAGTTCTTAACTATATCACCTCAGCTTCCCCATCTCACTCTCAAAATTAAAATACAGAACCATATTAGTAAAAGCGGGGGAGACTCCAAATGGTCCTATCAGCTTTACACACATTAAAAAACAAAAAATTCTATTGCACATCAGTTTCTTTTTCCCAAGCCCCTATTACAGCTCAAGATGCTTTGTACTTAATTTTATGGAGAGACTGGACTCACTCTCTTCAAAAATAATCTTCTGCATAGTCATTGACAATCACCCTATTGTTTGAAATTCATTGTTTAAGGAATGAAAACTCTGTCATACTAATCTCAGTTACCCATACTGGGCCAATTCTGATCTCAGAAAAAAAGCTTCCCACTTCACAGAATGTCAGGGATTGGAAGGGACCTCGAAAGATTGTCTAGTCCAATCCCCCTGCCGGAGCAGGAACACTTAGATGAGGTTACACAGAAAGGTGTCCAGGCGGGTCTTGAATGTCTCCAGAGAAGGAGACTCCACAACCTCCCTGGGCAGCCTGTTCCAATGTTCTGTTACCCTCACTGAGAAGAAGTTTCTTCTCAAATTAAAGTGGACCCTCTTGTGTTCCAGTTTGAACCCATTACCCCTTATCCTACCGTTGGTTGTCACCGAGGAGAGCCTGGCTCCATCCTCATGACACTCACCCTTTATGTATTTGTAAACATTCATAAGGTCACCCCTCAGTCTCCTCCAAGCTAAAGAGCCCCAGCTCCCTCAGCTTTTCCTCATAAGGGAGATGCTCCACTCCCCTAATCATCTTTGTTGCCTTGTGCTGGACTCTCTCCAGCAGTTCACTGTCCTTCTGGAACTGAGGGGCCCAGAACTGGACACAATATTGCAGATGTGGTCTCACCAGGGCAGAGTAGAGGGGAAGGAGAACCTCTCTGGACCTACTAACCACCCCCCTTCTAATCCACCCCAGGATGCCATTGGCCTTCCTGGCCACAAGGGCACAGTGCTGGCTCATGGCCATCCTGTTGTCCACCAGGATCCCCAGGTCCCTTTCCCCTACACTGCTCTCAAATAGGTCATTCCCCAACTTATACTGGAACCTGGCTTTGTTCCTACCCAGATGCAATACTCTACACTTTCCCTTGTTATATTTCATTAAATTTTTCCCTGCCCAACTCTCCAGCCTGTCCAGGTCTCGCTGGACGGCAGCACAGCCTTCTGGCGTGTCAGCCACTCTTCCCAGCTTGGTGTCATCAGTAAACTTGCTGATAGTACACTCTGTTCTCTCATCCAAATCGTTGATGAATATATTGAATAATACAGGCCCCAGTGCTGACCCCTGAGGCACTCCACTAGATACAGGCCTCCAACTAGACTCTGCCCCGTTGACCACGACTCTGGCTTCTTCCCTTCAGCCAGTTCGCAGTCCACCTCGCTACTTGGTCATCCAGACCGCACTCCCTCAGTTTAGCTGTAGACTCCCTCAGTGAGTTCTGGAAGAAAAATTTGATTTCTCACATGTAACTAAGCTGGGTCAAGTTCTGATATTTTGCCCCTTACAGGGAGCAGTTACCAGACACAATGAATTTTACACGATCAGATAAAAACACACTGTGACCCCTAAATAAAAGGCAGCACAAAAGCAAAGCATGCCAAAGGAAATGCAGTTTTCCCTGAGAAACTAAGGGGGAGGATCAGCCTTCTCCATTAGAAAGCCAGCTGAAGCCAGTTTCCACCTGTAGCAGGTGTGGTCCTACAGGTTTCCCCTTCTCAGGTAATCCAAGGGCAGACACACTCATTTGCATTTATATTTCTGATGGAACATATTGATGAAACATAAAAACCAAGTCTTTAATGTTAAAATTCTGTTTTATTTCTTTTGGCTCGAGCATCTTACTTGTGGGCTTAGAGGAAACAAAACTCAAGTGTTTGGGAATGCACACAGATTTACCCATTAGCTTTCACAGCTGACTACTGTATTATCAGAGTCAGAAACATAAGACTTTCCAAGGATCTTGCAAGAACTCAGCACAAGCAACCAAGTCAACAAGCTGCTGACACTGATGGGAACTGAGGACACCCGGCACTTCACAGGTCTATATCTTACATAAGTAATACCAAACTAATCTGTAGGGTAACCTCACTGAACTCAGTAGATTTACACCCAGGTTGTCTTTGACCCTTGGACTGGAATTTTTACTGGAAATGAAGTGCATTAAAAAGCAGGAGAAAGAGATTTTATCTCCAAAAAGGATTAAATATTACTTTAGTAAGGAACATGATTGCTTTGCAGAAAAACAAAGCCAAGCCTTCCTGAACATGAAGAGCATGTTAATACTTGAATGCAAGGCAAATACAGGAAATATTTATTTTCAGAAGTGGTATATCCATATCAAATAAACAAGGTATCAATTTCGTCATCAAGATGAAAAACTAGGGTTTCATAAAGAAGTTGATGGCACTACTTTCATTAAAAATCAAAAATCCTGTTGTCTTTGTTTTCAGAGTTACTTGAGCCCTTAATTTGGGCCGGTAAGGCAGAAGAGAGTACAGTAATATAGATAAGGCCTTGTTATTTTTCACCAAGGCACATAGCTGATCCAGAAATCAGGCATTACTACAACAGGCTTACATTATGTCAGCAGCAACTTCATGGGTAACAAGGTGGTTAAAACAGACAGACCCCCTTTTCTCCCAGTCAGGGTGGGAATACCACCAACCACCCAGCCTAAACTTCATCCACAGACCTACTGGAAGCCAGTTAAGCCAGATATAAAATAAGAGCTGTCTTTCTACCTTATAATACTGCATCCTTCAACATTCACAGAAACCACAAGTCCATGAAACCTTCGTGTTTATATGAAAGCAGAACTGATAGAGATCCAGACTTTAAAATGTTGAGACTTTACATAGTATAGTAGTCACACTGTGCATTGACTGCACTCACTGGGTTCAGGGCTCAATATATTGCTTTCAAAACAGCAGCCCAGGAAATGCAACATTAGCTTGCTATATAGAGACTTTATTTGAATGCGTTTTGTAAAACTACCTTGGATCATAGAGTTTCATCCCTCAAAGCATGAATGAAAACTTTAAAGCTTGATACCAGTTAAGAAAAAAATGGAGAACCAAAGGACAGTTATGTGAAGTAAGCTTTCATTTTGGGAAAAAGATACATATATATATATATATATTCAGTAAAAGATATCTAACAGCACAGCTCCAAAGTGTGTAACTTGATTCTTTGTCCTTCTTAAAAAAAAAAAAAAAATTAAAAAAAGTTTAGTCTGATGTGCAGTAATAACAGGCATTTGGCTTGTTCAGCTGTGGGCTCTGTTGAAGTTGTATACTTACCCTTGTTATACTTTCACACAATGATAACAAAGTCAGAGGAATAGGGCTAGAACTGAAATTTGAAGGGCTGCCCATCAAGCAGCCAGAAGGAAAGAGGAATGTCCTGAGAAATTTGAGAAGTTTCCTTCATCAATGTGGCAGGTTGATTCCCAAGTGCACCAAGAAGCTCAGGATCACAATACCCCATGCAGGTGATGGAAGAGGAGAGGAAGCAGAGGTGCACGTTGTCATACCTGGTAGAATTGCCCTCACCCTGGGGCTCACAGCTGAAGTCTCCCAAGAACTTTACTGCTTAAAGAAGCACTGTTTAAAGCACTCATTTGACTTTCTGTGGGGGTACACATACTAGGTAAAACACATCTTTAACATCTTCTGGTCACTCAGATCCTGACCAGTTGAATTTTAGAAGACTTTTCATTTCCTTATTTGATAAAGTAAGGGACACAAAGGTACACAAGAAATCAAACAAAATTATTTTTTGTTATATCAAATCATTTTGCACTCCACAAAATTCAAGCCTAGATAAACCTTCTTGTGTAAACAACAAGGCAAAAAAATGTAACCCAACCAAGGACGACAGAAGTTACCTCACTGACACAGGCATTACCTGAGAAAAATAACAGATTTGCACTACCTTTAGCACATACACTTTTTTGTGTAGAGAAAACTGTTTCTATCTCCACAGTGAGCTTTAGCCCCAAAAATCTAGACTATTGGATGTCAGTAAAGAGAATCAAGAAGAAACAAGATTTCTATATAGATAATCCTGGCCTCTCCTGCATCTGCCAGCAGCACTTTTGGAAGGACTTCTCCCCCTCCAACGATCACAAGGCATCGCTCCTCTTCCCAAATTTTATTCCACAGGAATTTCAATGTCCCCAGCTCCCAAAGTTCAGTTCCACTTGGCTTTTAGTACTTACATGGAGGGAACAATCTGTCCCATAGACATTAACATTTCAGTGTTAAAAAAGCTTTGACACACAACAAACTACAGAGTCTCAAAACAGTGCAATGTTCAGTTAGCACAACAGCAGAGAGATTACCTCTATTTCAGTCAGCCTAACTACAAAGTCTCCTGCAATGATGACTAGCATGCAAAACTTCCACAAGATATTGTGTTTTATCTCAAGTAGCTCTTTCTCATCTAAGAAAGATGGAAGTGGAAACCTTTGATGACTTTCTACCCATGCTCATAACAAGACTTCTTAAAAAACAAAAATGAAATACATACACACACACACAAAAAAGGAACAAATAATATTAATTTTAAAAGACAGAAAAAAATATTGCAATGTCAAATTATCCAACCAAAGAATCACTTGTATTTTAATTAAATTACTCTAGCAGACTTTCCTTCATACAGTCAGAGAATAGAAAGCTATTTAGTGTATGTATGTACCTGGAGTTGCTGAATTAGTTCAAGAACCACCAGATTTAATAAAATTGTTCTTCTTCATCCAGTATGAAAAAAATGGAAGAAAATATAGTGGAACTAGTTGATAAGAAGGAAGCTTCTGGCTGGACATACCTGATAAACTAGCATAGCACCAATAATTTCAGTCAGGTCACAGAACCTTGTTTATTAAAGACTGACCTCACCTACATAAGAACATATAACATAACTTTACCTTTCACTTACAAATTGATATTTCAGACCTCAGCCTATTTCACAAAAGAAACAAGTTCCTACTTCCCAAGTCATTTTATCCTTAGTTTCTAAGATGTTATATTGGTACAAGACCAACAGCCCCTCAGTTCCAGCACCTACCTCCAATAATAGTTAAAATAAGACATGCTTAGTGTGTGTTAAATATTACTGATACTATACTGACCCTGGACTGGGGATTAGCTGTCTCTGGAAACAGAGTAGATAATTCTAACAGGTACCTGAAAGCATACAGCCCATTATTTTGCATGAGTAATCACTAATAATGAATGGATCAAATACAATACATTAAAAGATGATAGTCTACAACATACAGGAAAAAAGGATAAAGTCTGACTTCTAGGCAGATTAACAAAAAGAGGCAAAAAAACCCACCACACACTAACACTGCACCTGGCTTATTGCAAGGCAATTGCTACTGCAATTCTTTGAACCAACTGACAACAGAAACAATAAAAATTTAAAAAAAAAAAGGGCCAAAAATAGCAAAAATGCAAAAATCCAAGAAGGAAGACATGAAGACAAATGTCTAAAAGAAAAGTCTGTCTCTTTTCCCCATATATCATTAATTTTTCATTATGAAATCTAAGAATAAAACATCTTAAACTTTAAGGTATTTAGATTACCCCAGGGTTTAAGTGGGTAATGAAACAACTATTTTTCAATGTCTCCCTGCAGAGAGTAGATGATCTATGATGCTTCCAAACTAAGGATTGCAAAATGCCAAACAAATCCACCAAAATGAACACAAAAAGAAAAATCAATACACAGCAGCACCAGGTTGCTGGGCCAGTACAGTCAGACACATTTGCCACAGTACTTCAGAACACATGCAGCTTTTTACTCTTTCATTACTACAGAGGATCGTTATACACAAACCACAAGGAATAAATCCCTCAGAAGCAATCTGGGAGCCTTTCTGGCCATGAAATTCTGCATTTCTACACACTTAACTGGCTAACTGCAGGTCTAGGGGCCCCACTACTGGTGGCAGTGGTGGAAGCCAGTCAAAGCTTTCTGCCTGGGGAAGCAAACCGTTGAAAGGAGCAGGACAGCTAAGTCGTAGAAGTTAACAAACATAAAAAGAGCTACTCAGGGGACTCCTGATGACAGAATATACTCCTTAGAAACTGCCCTCGAGGAAAAGTCTTGCCAAAGAGAAAGTCCTAACAAAAGCCAGCACTTTCAGAGGACGACTGTGCCCACAGCACAGATGTCTTCCAGCAGTTTCCCTGTCAAAGGACATGGCCAAGTGCAAGAGCAGCATTTTCTCATTTGTGCTTGCAAACACAGGATTCTGTGGGCATAGCTGGCATGTAGGCACTTTACAAGACCTACTCTTCAATGTGCTGTGTACTGTTCCTTTCTAAGCTTAGTCCGCTATGGCACTTTCAAGTGTAAAAGGAAAATAAATTCTATTTACCACGAGGTTTGTATGATTTCTCACTGGTGCCTAAAATCCCCCCCAAAAAAGCCTAAATCAACTATTTGCAAGCAATTGCTACCCAATTATGATTTTCATAAAAATGGAAATGGTTTATCCATTAAAGAGTTAGTCTGCTGGAGGTCATATTTGCACCTAAAATGGCATAATTTAGCTTGAAAATACCCATTTTAAAAGATAAATATCAGACACTGGCTAACATACACACACACATTTGCATCATAATTTTTTCCCCACAATTACTTTGAAGCCTGAAAAACCCTAGTGATATTTGTCTTAATAATCCATTTCTATAGCCCAAGAAATACACAACAGGAAAGAGAATAGGAGAGAAGGGGTAAGATTATGGCTAGCTTGACCTTACCCAGCACTTGCTGAATGCCAGCAAGCCACCAATGCATGGTTACTCAGACAAGAGCATGTAAAAACTACGTAAGAAACTAAAGGATGTAAGTGTACGTAATACTA
Source organism: Nesoenas mayeri (assembly GCF_963082525.1). Taxonomy (NCBI): domain Eukaryota; kingdom Metazoa; phylum Chordata; class Aves; order Columbiformes; family Columbidae; genus Nesoenas; species Nesoenas mayeri. The sequence goes on from NC_137543.1 coordinate 127,852,092, forward strand.
AACCTATGTGTACGACGGGAAGTACAGAGAGAGATGGTTACCTTTAGGGGAAAAAGTAGTGAATATATTACCCACTGGCTTATCTTTCTGGTTATGGTTATTTATAGTGGGCAGATCTTGAGCCACCTTAAAGATGGCTCGTACAATGTGGCCTCATACAGCTGCTGAAGTGAGTCTGTCAAACTTAAAATAGTGAGTCTTATAGGAACGGGCAAATGCACTTCATTAACACGCTCACCGCTGGGCTCCCAGGTGACACATGCTTAAGTGCCTATATTTCACTGGCATGTTGACACGAGAGCCAGCAATAGAGCTGCCGGCATGGACAAGGTTCAACAATTTTTTTCCCCCTCTCGTGCTAAACCCATGGGAAGGCATAAGAATGGCAGCTTTTTGTCCAAAGATATGCATTCTAGTTTATTCCATCGCTACTTGTAATTTGATTGCAGCTGGGGCTTTTAAAAACCAATCTTGGAGGTATTTTGCCAGTAGCTTTCCAGTAGGAGTCATGCTTTCAACATCATCTGAATAGTTATCTTGACTCTTGAATTCATGTCTTCTTACCTGATAACATATTATCTGTTTTTATTGAAGGAAACTTCAAAGTCATTTCATGTTTGTGCCTGTGAATCATCAGATGATCCTCTGTTGGAAAACGCTGTCAGGCAAACACAGAAAGAGAGAGAGGAAGAGGGAACAAAAAAAAAAAAAAAGAGAGAGAGAAAAAAATTTAAATCTCTAATAAACTTTTGGCATTAGACAGAATTTCAAAAATGAGAGAGAGACAGAAATGTATCCAGCTAGAAATGTGTCCAAATGGCACAGGAAACAAAATATTTGAAAATTCAAGTAAATATGAGTAACAAACAGCTGTGCTCTACTTAGAAATGTATTTGCTGCAGTTCTCTCTGGCTTTGCAAACCACAAGGTGTAACATATTTGCTTGAAAAAGTTTCACAAGTTTTGAATTCTAAGGGTCTCAGACAGCAGCTCCAGCTACCACAGCCTCACAAGTCACCACGTGCCTGAGGATCCGTGATAACTGCTGTCATGTATGCTCCTAGCCCACGGCAAACACAAAATAATGCAGTGTATCTTAAATCACTTTCCTGGATTTTTCTGCTTTGTGTCTTTCTGCAACCCATATCTGCTGAACAGCAATTAAAAAAAATCAAATAAGTCAGCTTTTCCCTACCCAAAAGTATTCAGGCAAAATGCATCTTTAGTTTTGGAAACCTCTGACATTTTGACTCGATTCAGTGACAATGCAATGGTGCTCAGTATATAACAACTATTTATGACTATTTTACCAAATTAAATTATTGTCTTTTGTCAAGCAGAAAAGGTGGAGAGATGTGCTTTGTAAGAAACTAATCAGTCTGCTAAATTTGTTTTACAGTCTGATAGTAGACTTCTACAACAAATAGCTTCTTTAGAACAAGACAAAGAGGAGACGAGCTTGAATAAATGTTCGAGCACTTGCACACTTGAGCTCTAAGACCACACTGGTTCTGTTAGGTTTACTTCACCAGAACATATATACACAGACAATTGCCACAAACTACTGTAACAGTTTCAACAGGGTTATTTCAGGACTAGCAAGGCCAAAAGTTGTATCGCTAGGGCTTGAAGGGCTGGGGGGGGGGGGGGAGCAGGGGGGGAAAAGCAGCTTTTTAAAGTAATAGATACATAGGAGACTGTAAAAAACTGGCAACAACAGAGTTAAAGTGACTTAAAGCTTTGAACACTGTATATTCTTGGCTGACTTTGCTTGTGGTTATAGTGTAAATAGTTGCAGTATGTTACACTTTCGGAGAATCTCTCTTAACCCATATACGAAGCAGCATAAATAATGGAAAAGAATTATCTGGGGAAAAAAACAATCCCAAAGACCTTTTCCTCTCTGAAATCCTGGTTCGTTGCTTACTCATCCGGAAGAAATGCAGCACTAGAAATTTATGGTAAGAACAAAGGGAATATGTGAAAGACCTTGCTCAATGAAATTGTGAGGGGGAGGAAAAACAAAACAAAACAAAAACAAAACAACACCACACCACGTTTTGTTCTCAAGGAAATTAATTTTCCTTCAGAGATGCCATGCTCTGTCTTCAGGGTGAAATCTGCCAGCTTAAAGAGGGCATGGGCTGAGGAGAAACTATTCCTCCAGTCCAGACTTCTCTGTCTTTTCTGTAAGTCTACTTTCTTCCTAAAGCAGGTCAACTCCCTCAGCCCTCAATACACATCCACGCCAGCTGATGGAGAAGCAAGTCCCCAGACAGCTTAGCTGGATAGCAGCGCTACACTATATTCTTCTGTCAAGTCCTCATTTACAATAAACAAATGTCACATCTTGAAATGAGAAATTAAATGGTTTTTTTAAGATGAAGTCACATGTACATTGCTTGTCTTCTCAAATGGTGACAGCATACAACCAAACCTGCTCTCTGAACACCTAAATGAGCTTGTTTGACTTGGCTTCTCCTCCACTGAGGAAACTAATTAATAGCTGACATGAAGACACTCAAGTCCACCAATTTGAGTGGAAGTCAGTTTTAAGATTAAACAAAAAGTTAAATAAAACTTGACTGTAAAACTCAGATACTTTTATCCTACTTCTGTGACACACTGATGAAAGTTTAACTCTGCACATGGACATCTGAAGTGACAAATCCTCAATCAGAGGCACAATCCAAAAGGTAGAAAGGTTCCCACTTAGCAGAACAGCAAAGTTGCTCAGCCAGTTGTTAACTGGACCTCAGGCTTCTCTCTTTCCCTATTTCAGATCTTGGCAAAATCAACATCTACACTCCGGTAATAGTCACTCATCGTTCCACCAGAGAAACCTAAAGGGTTGTAAAAATATTAGCCAGCTGAAAACTCACAACATACAGTTAAAGCAGGAAAATATTACCCTCATTAAGAGAGGAGAACCCTGGGAAATGGGTAATATAAATCACTTTAAAGAGATTCCTACAGGAAGCCTGTGGCAAAAGCACAAAAGATGCCCCTGCCTGAAGATTTCACTTGCAGATTCTTGTCATTAAGCCAAACTAGGGTCAGAAGTGCCACATGTGGGACTTTGCTCACCACTGCAAAATCAGTGACTTTGCAGAAGAAACCTGTAAATGCCAATTCAAAATCTCAGCGGGTAAAATCCTTGTCACTTCAGTTGTTTTAAGATCATTAAACATCTAATGCTGCAGGTCAGATTATACCTTCAGAGGCACAAGGCAGATCACCAGTTAACAGGAATCCCAAATGTACATCCTGGGGCAGAATTTATCTATAGATGCATTTTCAGAAGATAATATTTAGTAGGAAGATGTCTCAAAGATTTTTGTGTGTCTTGTTTTTTCAAAAGCTACTAAGATAGCGCTGTATTTAAGCATTAACAAAAAAAATCTGGAGGCTCACCACATCCACTAGGAAACTTAATGTATTTCATCATACTTACAAGCAGAAGAAAGACAGGTGTGTCCTGCCTAGTATGTATTCTTGCTAACCATTAAAGGAGTTTGCGATATCTGGCTTGAAACATTAGGTTTAGGGTCAAAGGTAGGAACAGAAGCAGCCTGAGAAGCACTTTCACCAACTCACTTTTGACTAGCTGTTATAGTTGTTTTAAATATTTTGTAATAGTACATTGTAGGGTAAGGAGAGAAATGAGGGGGAGGTGAAGGACTTAAAAGAAAATAAAAAGACAACACACAATATTATTAGACATGTTAATATATCAGGAGGCATTATACAAGCCAGAGCTAGTGCTGAGGACTCAATTAATATCACCGCTGACTCCACTCACCTGTGAGCAGCCTGGGGCACTGCAGACAAAAGGCCTCTCCTGCTCCAAGTTCATCTTTGATTCCTCATAAATCTACATGTTAAAAGGGAGAGGGGGAAAGAAAGGGAACCTATGAATATATACGTTCTAAACTTCATACATACATGCAATATACAATCGTCATGGTTTCTGCTTTTATTTCAAACTCCCAGAACAAAGTTTACATCCTCAGAGCACTAAATTTGCTAATATTCGGCAGGCTCCCTACAGTCTAAGTTCTTATTGCTCCTTCCTGAGCACATATTTACTTTGAAGAAAGAAAAAAAAAATAACCATTAAGCTTTCACAGCAGAAATCTGCCTCAGAAAAAAAGCATATGTTCGGTGTTGTTATTAGATAAGACCGTATCTGCTCAGAAATATCTCTAATTAAGAGTTTTTACCTCTCCTTCTTCAGTTCCTGCTGAACAACATTAAAACCAGACGTCTAGGTTACTTCTGAGAAAGAACCCACTTTTTGAAGTTCTTCATCCATACCATTCAATATTAATAACTTAAATACATTACATACATGCTCTCTTTGCACACAAGACAATCATGCATCCCCATCCTTTAAAAGGTCAACTAGACTCTCAGAATCTTGAGAAGTGAAGTTTTGCCTAAAGCTGCAGCTCCCCAACAGTAGTTCCAGTCCTGTAACCTTGAGCTAAAGCCTGAGAGCGAGCTCCCAAGCCTCAAATAAATCCGAAGGAGGAAACATTCACCCTCAGAACACAGCAATGCAGCTGAATTTAGGTCAATATTACAGCAGCACCCCGACCAGCAAAAAAAAAAAGAAAAAAAACATAATATTTAAGTAACATTTTAGGACGTAAAATAAATAAGTCACTTCTATTGGAAATGTTTTGAGGCTGTTCGCACAATTGGCATTACAAGCTGGCATATAGGAGCTGACCTGCCTTAAAGAGCAATATATGACTACTGCTTACATTATGCCTCAAATCCCTTAAAAATCAGCCGCATGGCAGCCACGCTTAGACACATACCCGAGTTGTGTTTGTGTAATTTTTTCATAAAACAAAGAGAAATATCTTGGTGGAGAAGCACGACTTGATTTCAAGTCTACAAAAACCTGCAGAAGGACAAGTACTGAAATTATTTAACCCTGTTGTCATTTTTTAAATTACTTGCTTCCTATTATCAGAAATATCTTTACCACACTCACATTTGCTAGAAAAGCTTTATTTTCAGAAGAATTGCTACCATCCCCTGCAAACAATAAATACACAGCCTGAACATCAACAGGACCTGTACTTAGGGCAATTATTTTCAGTGCCATGAGCGCTCTCTCAAAAAAAAAAAAAGCCTTTAGATTATATTTTTTCTTTGTAATTAAAATTCATTCTTGCAGACATCATTAGCCTGACAGGGTATTTTCATATTTGTGACCTAAAAAGAATAAAAGAAGCAGCAGAGCACCCTTTACCTGACTCCTCTGACTCCCAGAAACAGCACCCAGAAGTTAAGAATTTCTCTTTTTATTGGCCTTTTAACCTCCACAAGGACACTATCCCCTAAAGGTGATAATTAGCACCAAATGTTTTTCTTGATGTGGACATCTCTACCAACATCTGGCCTGAGATAAGTGATTTATTGCACCAAATACAAAATACAATCAGATGTCAAGAAAGACCCTAACTCAGGACTAACCTGTCTCTCTACACTAGACTGGAACTGAAATAACTAAAATTGTACCTAATTTACTCCTTTAAGATTATTCATATCCTGTTTTGACTTAACTTACACCTATGCTAAGCTGAAATAAGATACTCATAACCAGAAATGAAAGAGTATGTTCACATAAAGGCTTATACTAAAATACCTAAAGGTGTTAAATTACTTCTAATTTCAGTTATTTCATTTCCAGACGGTGCATAGACAGGTTCTTCAGGGTTGAAGCAATAAAAATGCTCTGAATTACGCTATCCTGTCTGAAAGAAACACAGAGCAGAGGGATAACGGACAAAACAAACAAACCCTTGCAAAAACAAAAACAGAACCTCCAGCTAAGTTTGATTTTAAAATCCACCTCTATTTATGGGATGTAGTCCGGGGATGTTGTCTTTCCTAAAGACTTTTTCACAGACAGATTAAAAAAAAAAAGCTACCTGTGGCTAATGAAAGGCTTTATCTGATATCTCAATTACTCCTGCAACTCAAGCACTGCCAAAACTTTCTGTTACCCGTTTCCCCCCTCCTCAGGGGAGAGTGACAACTGCATTTTCAATAGCAGAACAATGGATGAGACTCAGTTAAAGAAAACAAGAGAGTAACAATTCTGGTCCCAAGTGTGCAAATGAATTTTGAAACATTACCAGGAATTATTTGGAGTTTGTTTTCTTATTGAGTATTGCAAGTCTAAGACTTCCCTCCCCACGCTGAGCTTGAGCTGCAGTCCCTAAATCCATCAATGCATGCTCTGACAACAATTAAATGATTCTCAAGGTTATCTAGATAGATAAGCATGGACTAAGCACCAAAATAACATATTCAATCAGGACCAGAATCCTGAGCGTAGGAATCAGCTCCAGGAGAATACGGACTTGGGGTTTGTTCTCAGTACTTTGAAAAGGTGTCAGATTCAACATCTAGTCATTTACCACAAACGTACAAGCAACTGCTAGTTCCCATGAGAATCACTCTTTGCAGACTATTCACAGACACTAAGCTTAAAAAAAAAAAAAAAAGTAATAATCCATGTGTGCCCTCCAGGATATTGTCTAGCATAGCTTGACCCATACAATGTTACCAGATGGTACAATGCCCTCAAGCCAAATTGCACCATGCAGAATTCGTATTTACAAGTGATGCTATCACCACAGCTGAGACTGAAGTACTATTGACTTTCTTGAAATATTAAATGAGTGAAAAAGTTTGCCTACTGCCTACAGTTTCTGAGAAGGTGTCCTGTGCTTGGCTACCTCACATCAGTAATTCAAGCTTTACGCCTGAATGTTGACCAGAAACAAGTAGCTGAAAACCTGTGAGCGTGAACCTCCTGCGCCCCCCATTCCCGCTGAACTCTGCAAGAGCTGCAGATACACAAGCAGTGCAGGATCTCACTCCAGGTTTACAACAGCCTGGGAGCCCTCAGTAACAGGGGTGTTCCAGTTGTGCACAGCACAGTTTGCACAGCATCCTTGTCAAGATGCAGGGACTCATCTCCCATCCTTCGGTTGTACGCAGCCTCTGGCACACAGTTCACTTTGCACAGCTCACATCCGTCACTGGCCACACAACCCAAGTCTCCTTTTTCCACTATGTGTGCAGGTGGTTGAGCATACATGAAGGAAATAATACGATCAACAGCAACTTCACCTAATAAAAATAAATCACAGCAACCTTTCCATCTAAATTAAGGTGCTTATTAACCTTTGGGATCTTAAAAATTCAAGTTACACTCGTGCATCTTTCATAGTACTACATATGAGTAGTGAGCATGAAAAATATCAGGCAAATCTATAATGACTGAAAAGTTTAAAAATTGCTCAGGCCTGAATTTTTTACTTCTGTTATCAATACCTTAATTTATGGCAACACAAACAAGGATTACAAATATAAGCAAGCACTAATATTTATATGTCAGCATTGGTTCTGATATTATTAACAATAGGCATGAGTGCATTACGGAACAGAAAATGGGGTTGAATTTTAATAGATGTGTTAACAACATCTGTCAGCATTTATTGCCCTATTGTGACCATGTAAAGAGCCTTATTGGCAGAATATAAAAGTGAGGAAATCTGCAACACTGTTGTAGCCTGCCATTCCCCTGAAATATCACTCTGCTTAGGAGAAGTGAAGGTATTGTTATTAGAAAAATGAATAAACAAAAATACAGAAGAAACATAGAAAGACTTCTCCAAGACATGTCTTATGGAAGAAAATCAACTAAGTTCTGCAGCAAGCCGAGATTTTCTTGTATTCCTTGATTTCTGCATAAGATATTTCTAAGCATCTTTTTTATAATTAATAAAACTGAAGACCGCAGCAAGCAATGCAAGAACGTTACTAAGAAATAAAAAGCAAACAAAAGAAATAAACCCAGCCTCAGAACAGAGCAACAAACTACATTCCCTCTCAGCAGCATGCAGAGCGAAATGCCCTGCACCCCTGGGCTCCTCAAGGAGATTTTGCAGAGCCCCATAATCACCCTTTTTGAATCAGAAAAATAGTTCTAACATCTAACACCCAGAAAACATGCTCCTTTTTGTCTCACTCTCCCCATTTTTAAACTCAGCAGTAATCTTATTGCCTTACTGGTAAAAACATCAAGCAGGCTTGTTTCCTGTTTCAATGTTATTCTTGAAGTGGGCTGCAGTAAGAATCTGATTTTCATTGGGCTATTATTATTTGCAGCTGCGTGACCTTTTTAACCCTCTTTTAAAAGTGACATTTCAGCCTTCAACCTCAAGCTGTCTAAATGTTGCAAGGTTTTCAGTCCCCTGATTAACAGTGAAAAAGAATCGATGGGGAGGTGTATACTACAATGTGTCTAATACAGGTCAGTGCACCCATCCTGCCATTTGCACAAGTGAGTAATTACACTCTTATATGCAACCTGTTTGTTGAAATTAATCACCTGGGCACATGCTTGCAAGACAGGTTTCTTCAGGCTGGTGTGACCAAGGTCACTGAGATTTTCAAATACAAGTACAAAATACACAGTCGCTAGTGTTAGCAGCAGTATGCAGAGACATGAGCAATAAATGAAGCATCACCTATTTTTTAGGGTCATGGCCACAATGTATAAAAAGTGAGAGGAGACATGGTTATGGTGCACTTGTGAATATTAAAGAAACCCCATCCGTATATGCAGTGTTTTAAACTGCTAGTCATGGCTATGCAGTACAGCACTATTTACAGATAATTAGTGTTATTACAAATACTATTAAGACTTGTTGGTTTTGGAAGTGTAGTACATGCAGGGTTAATGCCTACAGTTGTTCCCGATATGTCCTTGCATGAGCAAAGCCAATTTTAAGTATCGTTGTGCTGAAACGGCGCATGGTGTTTTTTGTTGGCCTGCGCTGCTGAGTGGAAGCGCTTATTTTCTGAAACTAGCGTTGTGCTTTCCACATGCACCCGTACAGGGCTCATTATCACAGCCCTGCCTGCTTCAGCTGCTACAACGAAGGGTCTGTCAGCATTTCTATTAGAAACCCCCTCGGTTCAGGATTAAAGCATTTCCAAATGGTCCTGGATGCTGGAAAGCAATTTGTGTCTGGAGTCCCCAAGAAGGACTTTAATGTGATGCACATTTGAGCTGGGGCTCGAGCCCTCGCTTGTACTCCAGTGAAGTTTTTGTGATTGCATTTATGACATTTATATGTGGAAAAACACTCAGCTTGGGCCTTTATTCATTTGTTTTAAAAGAAGAGAGCCCCATAAATCTTGATGCAGAGCCGAGTGCTCTCAAACAGTGGTTGATGTGTGAATTGCCTCTACAACAAGCAGCCTTCGGTCCTTTTGCCGGGGTTGGCAGCGCAGCCGCTCCATAGCACGCACCCCCTATGTGGCACAGGGGGTAGGGGGCACTCTGCCTCGCTAGTAGTTAGCCCCTGGCTACCTATGAAGCTGCTGGCCACTGGCTTGCTTCAGGATTATTTGCAAATGGAGTACCAAATGTTGCATGTTTCATGCTGCCAAACACTCCAGTTTGTTCTAAACGGCCACTCGCTTCGCTTAGTGCTTGTCTGAACAAAATTCAGGAGTTCTAAGGTTTTGTCTCATCTCTCTCTTCCGGGTATACCCATTTGCCTCCAAATCAGCTGAGGGAGAAGAGTTTTTTGCTCCCCTACTCAGCATTTGGCCACTAAAAACCAGTTTCTATTATCAAGGAAAACCAAATAGCTGTCTCCTGCCTTTCTTCTGCTTACACAGAGTCGCTTTCTTCTAAAGAAAGAAAGAGTAAAACCGGGGATAACTAAAAAAAAGAAGGGCCAAAGATCGGAAATCTCAAAAGGGAACAAGAATGAAGTTTGAAATACTCAGGAATTAAAGAGGGGGGAAATAAGGGGCAGAAGAACCCTAAATGGGATAGGGCAACGAGACATGGGTGAAAATGGAAAAGAGGAAGAAAACGGAGGTGAGGACTGAAAACCACTGAGGACCAGGCTGAAAACCACTGAGGACCAGGAAGGGAGTAAAAGGATACCTCTGGAAAAGAAACTCAAAATAGAAAGCAGATGACCTACTGCCTTCCCACATAACTGCAGCGCGAAAGCCCAACGCTCTGTGCCATCCATGCAAGATAAGAGTATTTGGTAGAGGGCACAATTTGTCCTCTACGCTGGATAAGCTGTATCTGAAGCCCAGTAAAAATGCACAAGTTTAAATTATTACTCTACATTCCTTGGGCTCCCCATTTCAGTATAGGAAAGCCACCATGGATTTACTTGGTATAGAGCAAAAGGATTTGCTGGTTTACAGGAGCAACCATGGGGTTATTAAGCACAGACAAAAGCAGACAAAAAAAGAGGAAATATGAGAACAGAGGTAGAGAGTGAATTAAAAACAAACAAACAAACAAAAAACCCACAACATACCACTTCTGAAAACAGTTCATGAAAGTTATCTCAGCACATTCTATAGGAGAAATCAGATCTTTATAGGGAAAGATGGCTATTATTTCAACTCTGGAAAAACACTTCAAGGAATAACGTGGTTATTTTGCACTCTGCGATTGGCCAAGTGGGGCCAGCATGACCTGGAAGCATCCCAAGCTTGTAGCTCTGCAACTGTCCCCCATTGATGGCATTTGCAGAACAACCCTAATACCTGCTCTCTCAAGTTACAAATCTGAAATGACACAAGAGACCAGGCTGTAACCTCGCTGACAGCACAGAAGGTTCCTTAACAGAACATGCAGCAGCACAGGTTGTACCAATATAGCCACAAAGCCAAGCAACGCAAGGAAAAGGCACTATTTGACAATTAACATTTCAGGCAGCAGCAGACAGAAACAACACCTGTATCACATATCCATTTTCCCTACTTGCAGTTTTGCTGCTAGCTTTTCAGTGTTGGAAATTCACCTGCTAACCCACACCTACTGAAGTAAAACCAGTATCTGGGTCTATGGACTTAACCTGTTATATGTTGGGGGAATGTCAAATGTCCATGGGGAGACAAACAGCATCAGAACTTCATGTTTATCTCAACATGAAGAAATATTCTTGCTCTGTACCATCAGGTATTCAACTTCAGTGGTCATGTTAGAATGCTAAGTTATACTTGAGAGCGTAGGGATACTCAATGGAAGTGGAAGACAATGTTAAAGCAGGATTCAAACAGATGCTTTACATCATCTGTTACAAAAGGACTCTCCACTATCTCCAAAGCTTCAACAATCAGACTTTGATCGGATGCATGTACTTGGTTGTAATATCTGCCCTTACTTAAGTCACTGTCAATTTCCCAAATTGTTCTGCTCAACCAGAGAGGAGGGAGCTGAAAAGCAACTGCAGTAACACAAGTGACAGTAATCTTGCTTCAAGAGACAACCACTAGCAGCTAGTATCTTAAAGGAAAAACATATTTGCTCTGTTCTTTACGAGCAAGTCTTGGCTTCTCCCTGTTTGGGACACAGTCCCTTGGGGCATAGAATGCACAAACAGAAGTTAAAACCACCATTAGCTGAAATCAATATTTACTACCAAACTCTTGAAATATTTAAAGGAGAAGATACATGCAGAGAATGCCTTTCCAGGCCCTTGTAGTCATTATTAACATGAATCCGATAGCAACCACCCTCTCTCACTACTAATTTTAGTGGGTTACATGCTTAGCAGCACTACAGTGCAATATTTGATGCCCCACCAACTTGCTAATAACATAAAAACAGTCTGCTTATAATTGTACCTACAGCTATTTTCCAAGCAAAGGGATGAAAAAGAACAGAAGATGCTCAGTCTGCCAGACAGTCTGCCCTAATTTTCACTCTCCCCAAGATTAATAGTATTAAGTGAGGTGGGTCTTCTGTCTTCTACAAACCCCTTCACAAACACAGCCACATTCCCAGAGCTTGAGAAGTCGCTGTGCTTCATATCTGTGGTTCCTGTGCCAAGAGCATTATCATGGGTGTATGAAAGCAAAACAAAGAGTGTCCAGATCATTTCCACAAGTTAAGATGGTTCATCATGCCTATTGCTGAGAAACAAAACAAAACCAACCCAAATAAAAAACAAACAAACAAACAAACAAACAAACAAGTACCACACCCTACTTCAAGGAAAAATTCAAGTGTTATGCACTGGAGAAGATCTTCAGGAAGCCTGCGAAGGGCAGAAAAGGCAACTGCAACTGTGGTAAGAGATGAAGCCCATGAGGCAGAGGGTGTCAATGATGAACTCCCAGTAACATCTGGCAAAGAAGCTAATCTTTTGGGACTTTCCAATGTTGGCAGATAAGCGTGTTGTCCATCCCTTTAAAGGCTGACCTCATTTCTATCCTTGGGTTAATGGCATGCAAAGCTCTCTGCTACACTTACTTTTGTCACTCTTTACCCCACCCCCAACAGTTATTATTAAATGACAAACAACTTTGCCTGTTGTTGTAGTTTGCATACAATTTAATTAAGAGTTTTCCCTCCAGGAATAATATTGACTGAAGATTTCGAAGGGTTGATCTGGTTTTTTAAGTGTACTGTAACTGCAGTATGCTAATTGTGTTGGTTTATGATACACAAATAGATAAAAGAATTCACCTACCTTGCATGCAAATAAACACTTGGATTTCCAAAGGGACAGAAGAAAAAAAAGAAAACATAAAAGATATCCTAGGGGAAACAACAACACAAGGCTGCTTAGTTGACTTTCATAGCAGAAGCAATTAGGGGCTTCAACACGAGCTTTGAAAATTCTGCCGGACCAAATTTTCCTTCTAGTTTATTATATAAAATAAGCCCTAAACCAGAAGTCTGCAAACGAACTTTATACACTTTATGGATAAAACTCTGCAATTCTGTATATTTAAAATAATTTAAAAATAACGCTAGGCTCACTTTTTACTTTTCTTTGGCTCTATAGTTAACACACAAGACAGTTTAAGAATTTCATTACATAGAAAAATGAGGTTATTAATAAATCAGCTACAAACCATTAATTATTAAATTTCACCAATTTTTAATTACAGTTTTTAGAGATTTTTTTTTTAATTGGGAACTTCTCTCTCTTCAAAATGACCAAAAAAATCCTGAATCAAACCTTCAACATTCGCTGTTCTTGGTGTAAGATAAAATCCGCTGGGGTAACAAATCTCTGCTGAGAACAATGGCAGCCCACACGGCCCCTCAGGCAGTACTCAGCACTAGGAAGTCTCAGACATTAGCAACTAAAAATGGTTTTTTTCAGCCCTGACAAATCAAGGGCAGGCTGATTTGCAGCACTTTAAACTTTGTGTATATATATCTACCAGCAGTTTCCAATACATACACTTTCTCTTCAGACACTTAGTTTCTCACTGTCATATAATGAGTTTTAGTAACAGCAGCATAACAAACTATTTTGAGTAAGTTTCATTTGGATTTAGGCTTATCCATATGTTTTTAGGAATATAAAGACAGATTCATCATACTGTTAAAATATCTTCACTGAAATAGGAAGTTTTGCATTTTGGAACCAGGTTAAAAAGATGTTTCCAAATCATCCTTCCAAGTTGCATTGGAAATATACAACACAACTGGACTTCGAAAGGGCAGTAGGCAAGTAAAGCAGTAAGCAAGAATTTGCTTGAACTAGTAACTCAGAAGAAGAAAAAAAAAATTTTAAAAAAAAATATATATATACACTCAGAGATGCTGCAGACATTAAAGCATGAGTTTCTGTATTTTGGTGGCCCACTTCCACATTACAACCAGTTCCTTCTGGACTAGAGTCTTTCATCTTATCAAAATGGTTAAAACTATGGACCAGAAGAACAATTCACAAAAGTTAATGAAAGCCTTTGGCAGGGGGAAGGTATTTTAGCCTCAGTCTCCTGGAGTACGTGAAGCAACATCAGTAATCACAGGACACGTCCAGTGCAAGTATCATCAACTCCACTGCAGGCAGTGCCCTCCTCAGGGCTCAGAAATCAGGAGCCACTACCACGGCCTGGAGCCAGGAGAGGCAAGCAATGGTCAGGGCAGTCAGGCTCAGGCCGTGGTTCCCTCCTCTCCCCCCAGGACACAGGCCAGCAGCACAGAGTCCCCCACACCACTGAAGACCTCCTTCCAGCTAGCGCCAGAGCGAAGGCTGAGGGCCATCTGCCCTGGCAGCTCAGGTATCTGACTTGGAAAGAGCACGGGAAGTCCCACAGACTGCTTGGCACACATCCAAAACAAACAAACAAAAAAATTGTGCTGCCTCCCACTGACCCCCCAGCTTGGGTCCGATACCCCCTCTGCTCTGGATGTGTCTGCAACCCTTGGATCAAGTTCCTTGACCATGAAAGGACTGGACCCAAGAGAGGGTCTAACTTTGATGAGAATCCAACATGGGTCTTCAAAGACTTTTGTGCAAATATATGCCTGCTTTGAGCACAAAAGTGGTTATCCTCATCTTACCTGCAACTCGAGTGCAAGCGGGAGTGCTCCAGAGATATTCCTGAGGGCCTGAGCCACTCCTCCAGCCCCCAGTGCTAATAACACCCTGCAAATAGGTCTGATGCACGCGACAGACAAACGAAAGTCTGCCTCTCACTCCATACCCCAGAACAGCAGCTCAGCTTGAATCTCAGCATCACAGAGGAGCCGCAGGACAGGCAGGGAGGTGCCGATGCCCAGAGTGGGGGCTGTGGCTGCCCTGCTCCCTGGCTGGGTCCTGCCCTGAAACCCCCAGGAGCCCTTTGCGGTCCCAGCCCCTCTGGTGCCTGACATCTAGCTTTCCCGGTGGGCTCTGCTGGATTGTTAAACAGCCTGAGGCACTTGTTGGGAGGCTGCTCAGCTGCTGGTCCCTTGGGAGAACTCCCAAGCCAAAGCAGTCTAGGGCTGGACCCGGGGCTCTGCAGCCAACATAGACAGGTACAGCTTGTGTACTTCCATTTATGCTGATCTCAAGCACTACCTCAAGGAATTAGACTTGGGATGCAGAAGCAGGGGACATCTGAGGCAGGTTGTCACTCTGCTCTCAACTAATACAGCTGCCACCAAGCAAACTGCTACCAGTGGATGAGCAGGGGGATGAGTCTGCTTTCCAGAATCAAATAAAACAGCACCCATCATTAGGCAAAGGCACATGCAAGCTATGTGAAACCCTCCCAGGAGCAGATAGACACAGGGAGATCTGCTGGGCAGGCGCTGAGGAGAGCTCTGTGGGGCAGGAGGGAGCGTGCATGCACGTGTGCACATCTGTAGGGCAGGTGGGAGTGTGCAAAGGGACATTTCTTTGTCTCCAAAAGGCCTGCAAGTACCTCTCAGCAACACAAAAGTCTCCAGAACTCTTCCCAGAAGACCACTGTATCACATTTTAAAAAATCAGCCTTTCTGGCTGATGGATTGTTGCCTCTGTTAAGGAAGCAGTACATCAAAATGAAACAATTCTCAGCCAGTGACTGGCCACAAATTTCTGGCAGTGACCAATTCATAACTACAAACAAGAATATTAAAAACCAACACATATGAAAAAAATATTACTTTTCCTAAAAAGAAGGAGGCAAAGTATGGAGTAATTCTCCGTAGACTGTACATTCACAATCTGCGAACAACTTACAGCAACTTATAACCTACTGCAAGTGTAAAGCGGTGAAATTCAAACATCTCTAAAAACCACAGATTTGTAACTTGTGCTTATGTAAATACACAGCTTTCAAGCCTCAGCCTTTCTGGCCATAGCTCTTCTGGGAAAAATGAAAAACTCTTGGCTGAGATTTTCAAGAGCAAGTGGTGATATCAAGCACCTCCAGTTTTTAGGTGTCCAATCAGAAATACTTTAAAAGGCTTCATTTTCAACTCATGCTGCACACATCCTCTTCAAATCATATTCCTTTAGGGAATATTTATCTTAGAAAGTAAGCAAATAAGGAAAGGTCAGACACATACACATTATTTTTTTCATTCTTCTCTCAGTAATCTCTCTGACATGAAGATGTAATACTGTGCCAAAATTATAGACAATAGCCTAAAGAACACTACATTCAAAGACTGTTTTGTTTTGTTTTGTTTTTTCAACAGAGCTTAAAGATGCCCAAAATCATAATAAACTGCAAGGATCTTTAAGTATATTATATCTGTACATTCATTTGAAAAATCTTAGCTTACACAATTTATCCCAAGTCATGCAAAGTTGGTGGCAAAGCCAGGAAATAAATATATATATAAGTATTTATAGTTACAGTGTACTGATTAACTACAAGATCATTATTTTGGGATTTGACTGGATAGACTGATCTGGCTTTTTGCATTTTTAATTAACATAATTTATCTGATTTTTAACTAGGGTGCAGAGAGTTATGAATAACGAATTCTTGGTATGAGAAGTTAAAATAGAATCTTAAAAAAATCTAAAAAGCTATCTCAACATATAATTGCCTCAGTTTCTAAAAAGAAGATTTCATATATAGGCTGTTTTGATGGTCTAGCAAGCATATGAATACATAATTCCGTTGTACTTCCCCTTGCAGGAACAGAAGATCACGGAGATTTTTACCAGAACAGTGAAAAAATGCCCTTATTTTGAAAGTAATCAGAATGTAAGCATTAATATTCCCTAATAGTATAGATAATAAAGGCATAATTGAGGTGGCAGAATTCATGCAGAGTTTACAGGTTAGTAACGTGAGTGACTGCATCTGATAAGGAGATTTCAAATGCAGGCTTCATTGTCTGGAGCTGCAGAGCACTTTTTGAAAGACACTTTCATCCTAAGTGCTTGACAGATCCTTTCGATGCACCGTCTGCCTCCAATCAGGGACCTGAGGAGGGTAGGGAGTTCTTCCCAGAAAGCTGTATTTCTGCAGAATACTTCCTTCCAAGTATATGTTAGCGATATGAAGGCCATTAGGTCTATATACCCTAGCTGTCATAATTTTGCGTGACAGATCATCCAATATTTTTATAGGTAGGGCTAGGTTTTATTCACAGAGAAAGCTATTTATACGAACGCTTTGGGATACTGACTAATGCTTTTGCATTTATCAATGCCACAAATAGTTTTTTGAATATTAATACCACCTGATTTTCTTCCAAGACAGTTATCAACAATTATAAATTGGTTCTAAATGAAAATGTTTGGAGAGCACAAAGAACAAATGGGACTATTGTGACACTTTATTTTATGCATTTTTGTATTATTTCATAGTATGCATGTGGCTGTAGTACACTTCTTATGAACTCTTCATTGTTAGGGTATTTAAAAAAAATGAGGTCCTTCTTTGAGACACTTTATTACTACACTGACACCTCTGGTATCGTCTTGGCTGGGCTGTAGACCTAAGAAGCTGGGTCCTTCATGTGGGCAGAGGTAACAAAAGAAGCAGCAAAATATCCCTACTCATGAGAGAACATCTGGGCTAACTAACTGATCTATGTAAAATACAAAGATTTCTCCTGGTGACACTTCATGAATAACAAAAAACATATGGTGAGATACAGGCTACATCTCTATTTGAAGGTAACCTGGAAAAAAAATTACTGAGCATTACCTAGGCTGTAACAAACATAGTAGAGCAGAGATAAATACATTGAGAATATATCTCATTTCAATTAATTGTTTGTGAGAAGCGTTTGCAGTTTGTCTTGTTTCTAGCACCAGTGCTTAGCTCTTTAAGTAGACTCTGCATTTTTCTTTACAGATTCCAATCTTAGGTGTCCAAGGAATCAACTGAAGAATTTTGGTAGGTAAGTATCAGAGCAAAGGAAAAGAAAAAGAATTTCAGCCATTGTGGTCCTTCACACTAACAAGAAACTTTAGGAATGTACATCATTTTTTCAAGCAATTTCTCTCTATCTTCTTTTCTCAATGGCCTTCGCTGACAATCTCATTCCTCTTCTCCTATTTTCCTACTGCAAAAGAAAAGGGAAAAGAAACTGAAACCACAGTGAAAAAAACATTTTGAGGAGGGTGTTCATGTGACAGAGTTTGGGGCAGAATTGTGGAAATATTTGGGTTTCAGCCTCAATGCAGTTTCTAGGGAATTTTATCATTCCAGATCAGATCTGTCTACACACGACACAACTGACTACGAAATCCATTTTACAGGAGTTGACGGGGCAATGTTGGTAAACCCATCACAACTTCCAGAGAACACAGTCCTGCAACTCAAACAGTGAAACCTCATAGTGGTGAAGATCCCAGTTTCAAGATCTGTTAGAGAGGTCAAGCCCATTTCACTACTGGATGTGTCTTTATATTTGTGAGACGGGGAGGAGGAAGAAAGCAAATCAGACTACATATATGCTGGCAAAATCCCGTCTTGTCTCCATCGCTTTTCATAAATCCTGTAGAGCTGTGCTTTTTGATGGAAGGTTTTAATTGTGTGATAAATCATAGCTGGTAAAACAATTCTCTCCTATTTAAATCAAGTCCCTTTTGGAGAGCTTTACCAGAACAGTTCTGCCTGCAGATCTTCAATAACACAACTAGTTCAGGCACTTGCTGATAGAGCATGAACGTGAAAATGCATATCCACCATGGACTGTGGTTTTATGATTATTTTAAAGAAGCATGGCTAGAATATTGCAAGACTACTCTTTTTGGTGTGTGAAAATCCCTTTGGTGTTTTCCAGTTTAGAAGGATGAAAGAAAATAAAAAAAAAAAAAAAAAAAAGGAGAACAGAACATGGGAAAAAAATTATAGGGCTGCATAGGCAGCCTCGAAGGAACATGGACTAAACAACCTTTGAAGTACCCAATTCTAAAATGAGATCATATGAGAATTTTCTAAAGCAATAAAAGTGAAGCCTCAGAAACAAGTGTAAGTTACAGCCTGAAGTGCTTTATCACAGCTTCATGAACCCCCTTCCATAAACCCTAGTTGTTTGAAAAGTTTACTTACTTCAAGGCAAAAATGGAATTGATTGTGGGGGGATGAAAGGGAGGGTTTCCCCAGCAGTGTGTTGATAAATAAGGCCTGCATCTCATGACATCAAAATAATTACAGAAGGAGAATTGTCTCCTGCAAGCCTGCAAGGAGGCATTCTCCACTCGAGGATAAGAACAACAAATGCCAGTGCCTTACGTGCTTCTTCAACAGAACTCCTGCCCTCTGGATAGCAAAGCCTTCAGTTCAACAACATGGTTATAGGTATGTAAAATCACAAACTAACTTCTCACTGCCTGGGCTAATGGTACGATCCTGCTGTGCCACACAAAATACCCAAGCTGATTATGAGCGAATGTGCTGGTTTCCATGGCAGGATGCAGAGCTGGGCAGAGATAACCAGCTCACATCACTGAAGTAATATCAGCACAACGTTGCTCTTGAGCTAATCAGCTGTGTCTTTCAGTGGGGCTGACTAATCCACACACAAAACTCTGCTGATGTGTACATGCCCCTTACAGACAGAAATCTGCCCACCCATGCTAATCTGAGAGGCTTCTGTTTTTATGACACACATATAATCAACTTGACTTTAAGCATCATCAGCATCTCCATCTCAGTCTATCATCCTGGACTTCCTCTGTAATCAGTGGAAAGACAATAGGCACATGAAGACTATCCATTTGACAAAGACATCCATATCAGGAATCATGAGCTAAAATTGACAGTTTCTGTCTACTGACTCTGAAAGAAGCCTGGAGGATTATCTCAAACACTACATAGGTGCCTGTATGTGGTCAGAAACACCCATTCCTCCACACCTGAAGTTACCACAGCTGTCTGAACCAGAATAATGCTGGCTGCCTGTCTGTACAGTGCCTTTAAACCTATGGATGGCAGCACCCTCAAAAAAAGCATGACACTGTTGCTATTCATATTCTTATGGCAGAAAGTAGAGAGAAAGCAACAGGTTAAGAAAGTTTCCAAGATACATCACTGTTTGGGCTTTTTTTTGCAACCAGATCGTGTTTTGCTGCCACCAGAGCTGAAGTCTGGCTCCAATCTCAGCACTTCCATTCACGTGGCATCTCCCTCTCCCTGGACCAGCTGGAATTAGCAAAAGGAAATATCTTGCACCGTCCCAGGGAAAAGGAGCTCTTCTCCCTGTGCACGGTGACCTGCCTGATGACATAAGACGAATCTCCAGCTGAGTACGCGCAGACCTTCCTTAGGGGGAATTCAGCGGCAATGCGGAACCCTGAGCAGCATCGGGTATCTCATGCTAAGGGGACAGTCGAGCACAGAACCTGCCTGATTTACTGACAAAAAGGTGTGTTTTCCCATCCTTCTTTTCCCAAACTCCAACTGCGTTCAGATAATAACTGTAAAAGACATCACTTTAGATATCGAGTTTATATGCTACTGCATACAGAAGTTACTTTTAAATGTATTTAAATGATAATGTTATTGATATAACTTGTGTTGGGAAGCTGAAAAATAATTGTAACAGTTTCTGTTTCCAGCCTGCCACCAGGTTCTGTAAGACCCAAATTTTGAACTCTATACATGCATCTATTTGTTACATTGTTTTAAAGTAACCCACAGGAGCCCTGGGAAGAAATATAGCTAGGCAGCTGAAGCAGAGAAATTGTTCAGCTCCAAGGCTTGCTCAGAGCCATTTAGAGATCTGTCCCAATTTTACAAATGAGATAAGAAGCACAGATTTTAAAATTATACAAATGCTGAACCATTTGTTTTGGAAGATTTAGCAAAATGAAGCCTTTAAATTTGATTCTTCAAGTTATAAAAGACTCCGTCCAGGGCAGCTGTTTCAGTAGGTTGACTTCATCCTCTGAGGCAACTTCCCTCCTTTATTCCTAAGCCCTGTAACACCCTGCAAGCCTCAAGGGCACCCCTGCAGCAATCTTCAGAGAAAGAAAGACAGAGAGAGAAAGTTGTCCTTGGATTTATTTAGCGTGAAGGAGGCCAAATCTGGGACAGGGAAAAAGGTTTGCATAGAGTCAGAGCTCTCGTGGATTTATAAAATCATCTATGCACATGGAATATATTGAACCTTGAACCTAAACTAAGGTCATGCAAGTTTAAGGCTTGATACAGATGTTTCACAGAACTCTGGTAAATGAAGGTGAATGTTACTGTTAAAGCAAGAGAAAAAACAAGCTATAAAAATGGTTGGTTGGTTGATTGTTTATTTTTCTTTTCAGACCATTGTCGAGTTTAGTTTGTCCCCCTTAAGCCCAGCACTGGTATTTCCTGCATCTGGGTGATGACAGCAATCTCTTATACACCACATAAAACAGATTTAGAAGTTTGAAAACGACTCCTGGCCTGGTTTCTCCCCGGAAATACAATTCATTATAAGTGAAGTACCAACTCCAAGTGCTTTGGAATCAAGATTACTATTTATTTTTTTTTTTAATTAAGTTACAGAACAATCCAAAGAGAAGTCCCTCGAGGAAAATTAACATAATGACTTTTAAAAAAAGATACTATGATCACTTGTTTTTAGACAATTACTTTTTCTCCTTTGGCATGAATGAATCTGAAATGGTGCTCGGAAAAGGGGAAAAGGGGCCAAGACCTTCCAAGTGTTCGATGCCATGATGGAGTGTGGGCCAATATGGAAGAAACCCCCTTTCCAAGCAAGTTCTGACTAACAGCGATAATGTTATTGGCTCTGAATTTGGAATGAATCTGAAGATTTGGCAAATGCAGGAGAAATGCAAATGTGGAAAGAATTTGTAAAAGTTAAAAACTTTTAGGAGATCCACAGTAAAATAATGCTGTAATAATAGTAGGCACTTGTCAGTTGCAAAGAGCTTAGCATACATCAACTTTCAACATCAGAAGGTATGGAGGTGTTATTATCTCTGTTCTACTGACAGGGCTCATGAGCAAAGGGACTTCAGCTGAGAGATGGCATCAGAATGAGAACAAATGAAAACAAGAGATGATTGGCCATGAAGTCTTGCATTCAGAACAAATGAAAATGATACAGGATTCAAAGTTAAAAATTTAAGGAGAGAGAGGTTTGCAAAACAGACAGGAGTATTCTTTTTGGTCTTCCCAAGCTAACTCCATGAGTAAGTGGGTTGCAGGATTAGCACACCTGCTTCTGTAAATCAGCTTTAAAGACTGTCACTTGCTTTGTTTTCTTCACATTCCCACTGAAGTCCCAGGAATCCTGGTTCCAATTCCTCACTGGTTTGCACCTTGAGTAATCATCAGTACCCAATTCATCAAAGCACTCAATTGCATGCTTGAATTTCAGGACACACAAGCACTCTCAACTCTCAATTACCCATGGGTGGCTTAACCAGATTCAGTGGATTAACTGTGCTACAGATGGAGAAACACTGGACCTGGTGCTACACAAAGCCCATGAGGCTCTGGCAGGGCCGTGAGTTCAGGCTGATGGTTTAAACACCACCCTTCTGCTTGAGCTATTATCACAAAACCAATGCAGACTGGTTTGCACCATATCACATTTACCTTGGTAGGACTTAGAGCACTAGAAAACATAGTCCAAAGACACCCGAGTGGCTCTGCGGCAGCCAGGTCTGCATCAGTGTTGTTTCCCATGGGTCGTGCGGACCTGGATTGCCCTGCCTTAAATCACAACAGTGACCCTGCACCAGCCCGTTCAGGGTGTGCCGGGTATGCAGGGCTTCCCTGCACATCAGTAGGCCAGGAGATGACAAGCAGTTGATTGCCTTTGTCTTTACTAAAACTGCCCACAGGTTTAGAAAATTAAGGAGGTATTATGCAGCATTTTGCATTGACAAGAGTAGCAGGCTATTTTTTATTTTTAAAAAGTTTTACTCTTGAAACTGAATCATCTAGCACTAATAACCAGCATGCAGCACGTTAAAAGCAAGGCAGCAACCAGACAAGTGGGATAACTGCAAGGGAGAAAGTTAAAAACAAAGACACACATAGCTTTTAGAAACAAAGTACTGGCAGCATGGAGGGATCCAAACTAACAGAAAAGTTAGATTTTCAGACAAAAGGCAGTCATAGGAGCAAGACCTGAACTTGTATAAATTTCTAAGAGCCTTACTACTTTACTCTTCCATCATTCCCCCAGCATAATAGTGAAGAGTATAGGGAAGAAATGAACAAATAGTAAATGAGAAAATTATCTTTAAAATGCTAGAAATATTGGGAAAAGTTATAAATTGCATACAGTGAGTTCAGTGACCTCAAATAAAATTATACTGTAAAAAAAAAAAATCAACCTGATACCATGAGACATTAAGAACAAACGGATGCTTGCATTAGATAATTAAGAATGCGGCCATCCGCTTCAAGTTTAGAGAGACAAAAATCATTATTTAGGGCAAGAGCATTTGTAGAACGATCAATGGAAGGAAACAAATTTAACCCAAGGTAAATATCTGCAAACAACACAGGCAGCTGAATTACACAGGGAAAGGATCAAAACAATGATAAGTTCTAGTGAAGATTAAGTACATAGAGGCACATTTAAAGAATTTAGAGGGCGAAACAAAGACAGACTAACTGAGATTGCTGGCATCCTGATCCTGTCCACAGGATCTGGAAAGCATCAGGAAAGACTGAAAGAAAAAAAAATGTGTAGACTATGGCCAACTGTGGGAAACAGAACTACTTTATATACTAGTGCTGCAGTAATCCCAGGGAGGGAGGTAAGTGAGTAGGTCATGTAGTTGTACAAGTAGTGATTGAGGACAGAAACGTTTCCTATAGGAAGAGAATATCTGGAATGTAACTTCAGCAAAGACTGCCTGTGTACAAATACTGTGCAAGAAAGCTGTCAGCTATATCTGCAACTGTGCCACCAGATCAAACAACCAGCCAGGTTCCAGCTGGGTGGTGGAGCCGGCTGCAACACGATCACTGCAGTTGTGATGAGCAGCAATATTAGACGGGAGAAATGTGACCAAGTGCTGGTGATGCACGACGCTGCCAATAAGAACATCGTGAAGTGAAAGATGCTATCATTTGGCATTTATAGTAGATGACTCACAGGAGCACCACCCACCGCTGGGCAACGGGGCAGAGCGAGACACTGATTTGAACGCAATACAACACCACAACTCCTTCATCTTATACCCTGAGGATGAACAGTCACTGTGGGTCACGCAGTGTCCTGACTGAACACGCAGCTTGAGTTTCAAAGACAAGAACACCTAGAAAATAAGGTAGAGCCAAGCAAAAACAGCCAAAATGAAGAGTTTTTCATGCTTTAGGAGAATTGTTTAATCCAGCAACCCTGCAAAAAGGCATTCTACCTGTAGAAACTAGTAAAGACTAGATAAGCGGCCTTAACAAAACAGAGTGGGGAAAAATCAGAGGAGGTAAACTAGTTCAAAAAAAGCAAAGAAAAAAAGGCACAGCAAGGACGTCAAAAAAAAACCAGCTGAGGCAATACTACCAAGATATATCCAGGGCATCTTTGTTTATGGTGATAAAAGTAGGTCTGGCACATTGCCACATCTACTGGCTACCAAATATAAACACCAAGGACACCATCCTTGCCTACTGTAAATTGGACCAGATGTGAGAAGAAACTCATGTCTTAATGTTGCTCTCACTGTAGAAGACGATGTCAAGGAAGAGGCATTCCGGGACTGTAAGAACTGATTTCAGTTATTCCTAAACACAAATGAAGTAAGAGGCTGAAAACCAGTAAGCTGAAATGGAAAAGCAATGTGACTTCCTGCTTCAGACACGGGGACTCAAAGCTAAATCCTAAGAAATCCAAAACCTTCAAGAAACACCCAGACACAAGTGGGTAGAGTGTTTGACCATCGTTCCAGATTTGACATGCATCAGCGATGTGATGCTTGTATTCAGTTAATACCCAGCAATGCACAGGGGGATGGGAGCAGTGGGGAGCCTGGAAGTCAAAGCCCAGATAGTGACAACAGGCAAAGGCAGCTGGGAGATGCCAGCTCTAAGGCACTGCAAGCATGAGGCGCAGCCAAAGCAAAAATATGAAGAGGGAAGCCCAGGAACAAAGCTAACCACCCACAGACTTGTGTTAGTAATGCCCAGCAGACACATTTAAAACTAAAAAGAGAGTATGTCAAATTGAGAAGGATCTACTGGCTAAGACAACTACAACAATCCCAGCAGTTCACTCCTAAGCCACGAATGGGCACTTGGTCATCAGTCAGAACTGAGCAACAACCCAGCAACCCCCAGATAAACAAAAAAACAAAACAAACCCAAACCCACTGGTGTCCACTTGTGAGATCACCCAAGTGACTACAACTCATGAACACAGTTTATGTACACCTGGATTTAACAACAGTCAAAGCTGCAGTACTCATGTCGATAGTTATCTCATGGAGAGTAGCTTCTCTTAGTAACATGGTGTCCACTCATGGTAATGCCCAGAATACTGTACATTAAATACCCACATGCTCTGTAGTGCCCACTGCCCCTTCACAGCAGGAATCTCTTTTCTGTTTCCCAGTAGTATGTTTTGTATAGAATGGGGGAGCTATAAAACAGAAGTTTTTTTCTCACAGTTGTCCCTGTCGTAGCCAAATGCGTTACCGTCACAGACCTACTAGCACCTGGAAAAATGAGAAATACTGCAATCGTTACTCTCCTGCATGTACTGTACCCTACATGCTTATTTACATACTCTACTTGTTGGCATACATTTGTTTAAATACTTTTGTATGGAAACAAATCTATTTCCTGTAGTAAAGTGACTAATCATATATTTTCTTGTCCATTACTAGAACACAAAGTTTCTTATATTGGTTAATTTAGGGGTCCTGCACTAAACTGGGAGACATCACTCTGCAATGCTTATGTTACTAGTGTATACGGTAGTACATGCTGTGAAAAGAAAACTATGCAGAGCAACTAAATATTCACCAATAAAACCACTCGCTATAATTGCATAAAGCTTTTCATCAACAGAAATCTGGCCTGCAGCAGTACATAGGTCCAAAGCAAATACCTTTCACTGACGGTGCACTGATGGCTCCAGCTGACCACAGGGAGAGCAGTGTACACCCAAAAGAGTACTTTCAATTTTCAATCATGTGCCTGGCTGCACTTTGAAGTCTCACATTCAGAGTTAACAAATTTCCATGTACACTAGGTAAATAACATTAGCAAAAGTAAATACACATATATACATAGTCTGCTGGTGTGTCAGATATGTATTTCATGTTCAGACTGGGCATAGCATTAAGACATGCGGAACTACTTCACCAAAAAAATTAAACTCCCCTTGTCTCACTAGAAAAAATTTCCAATAACTTTCAACATGGGCCAGCTGTTAGGATTGTAATTAGACTAAACTGTAGATGTTACACACTTCACAACAGCAATTATGCAAACACCAGAACTGCAGTTGTGGGCTGACTCCAGCAAGCCTTCTTTATGGACTGTCCCCCACCGCAGCTCCTTTGGAGAAAGGCTTCCAGCACCAAGCAAGTGGGTGGTGAATTTACAAACTACAATGTGTTGACATGAATTAATAATGTAACTTTACACCGCTGAAGAATATGACCTCCTCTCTATCCCATGTATTTCTCCATTCCTCTCCTCCAAAGCTGAACCCTGTAAGCAGACTGAAGTAACTTGCAGCAAGTAATTACCAGTTATTATTGTTGCATTGGAGTGAGTAGCTATTCAGTAAATTAGTAACGTGATATTAACTAAAACTATTCATTCAAAGAATGCAAGAATCAGTTTCAAAGTAATAACATTTATTATTAATAATAATATAATTCACCAGTGAAACACTGACTTCTTCCGTTCAGTAAACACAATTTAAGCAGATGGTATGGTCTCAAAAAGCACAAGACCTGTACTTAAATAAATCAATGTTGTTGGATGTGAAGCTCTTACACTGATAGTCAGCAGAATTTGTGGAGCATCTCCTTAAGATTTAGCAATGATTTACTACTATGCTGAGAGAACAATCCCCAGATCTACAGATCTGAGTCTTGCTGATTAAACCCCATGCACCCCGGGCGAGGGGAGGAAAAAAATACCACACACACACACCAAAACAAACAAAAAAACCACAACAGAGCTCTCATTTGTCTATACAAAATAATCACTGACACCTATGATGCTCTGCTTTTTTTTTAAGAGTAGTGTACAATCACAGAAATGTTAACGTACACAGTGGTTTTAATGCTGCAGAGCTGCACTTCCAGCCGGGCCGTGTCGCCAGCAGCCTCTGGTGGTGAGTGGGTGCAGAGAGACGGCCCAGCCCGACAGCCCGAACACGGGAGAAAGGCTGAGCTCACCATGGACCGGCAATTTTAGCAAACATTCGATGCTGCATCGGGCTAAGCGAACCGTGGCTGAGCATCTTTGCGTCGGCAGGCAGATGGGCACGGCCTGAAGCCATTGCTTTAAAAAACCTGAGATAGCAAAGACGACAAACCTGGGCTTTTACTGGGCAGATTGCAACACATTACAGCATATACATACTAACTTTTTTTACACAAACCACAGAACTGAGAAGGAAGGCTCTCACACAGAGGAAGACAAGATTCTGGAGGCAGAATACAGAGCAAGAGGCCACTACAAGTCGCTGGAAAGTAAAACCAATCCCTAACACCAGCGTAACTCACTTGCTGTCTTAATTTGCTGGTAAAAGAGTTGCTGAGTGAAGATCATTTTCCAATTGATGTGATTAGTACAAACAATTTTAGCCTTCATTACCCACTATGTTTAGTTTTTCATGAGACTATTTTTCCAAGGCCTTTGGAAATGCAGAAATTACAAGCACCTTAGAGCAGAGTCCCAGCACAACAGCAGAAACAGCAGCAATCTGGTTTAATACCATACCAATTTACCACAAGATTTTTTATCCAGCTGGCACAGGAAAAACACCTAACCCGGATCATTTGGCTCATAAGAAATCATAATCACTACACAACCGGGTAAAAAAGAACATTAAAAAATTAAGAGCATTTAATAACCTTGAAAGTAAATTTGTTCTAATACACAAAAAGTCAAAGTATAAACAACAGTATCATATTGCAAATAGTGTAACAGTGTTTATAGACAGAAAAGAACTTGTCTTTTAACACAAAGTACCTCCACTGACTTACAGATTCTTCTGAACTAGCATTTCCCCTTTGCTTTGAAATGAAAGCCAACATTGTTTTGGAGTCTTCTGTTCATGATAAGAAAACATACCTTATCTTATGGAAAATGAACTTTATCCTGGAGTTGTGGGAGGGGCTGAGAACATTAATGATTGGGAAATATCACATTTCCACACTTGCATCCCTCTTCCAATTCACCTGGGGCTGTTTCCTCAATTGTTTTTTTTTTTTCAGCAGCCTTAGGAGACTCATCACAGGAGGCCACCAGAAGACACTGCTCTGGGAGCACAGTTTCCCTTCTTGTCAGCATGGCTTGCCAGAAATCAAAATCCCATCTTCCAAACTGAGTCCAGCTCATGGGCAAGGAGCGTTCACCTACCTATCACAACTCTTACCACCACTGAGTATGTCCAGAAAGCTGCTTACACCCGTTCTGCTCTGCTACACTGGTGCTTCCCATTCGAAACACTGTTGCACATCACATTAAGACATAGCTAGGTTTTGGGGAATTCCCTGATAATATGCCACAGCTTGTGTTTAGGCAGAGAGCCCAGGCAGACCACTTACCGAAAATATCACAGGAAAATGCAGGGCAGGGGACTTGTCTTCCCCCTGTCCAGCAGATACCCATGAAGGGAGGACAGATGCATCCTCCCAGGCAGGAGTCAGATGCATGGCAAGAGCTCACACAGACCAAACTCAAAACCAAGAGCCCCAGCTCCCAGCAGGTCCCAGTTTTTCTGCTCCCCCTGATGCAAAGGGAGCATGTGGTCAACCACCACTTGAAAAAAAACATACCCAGGGTGACAAGCAAGCTCCTGGCTAGGCCAAGCAGGCCTCTTATTTCCAAGTTTGAAGCAAAACTTACACTGGACACAAAGTCCTGTAGCTGCTTTTTTTTTTTTTTTTAACATCATAGGTAGGTGAGGAGGGGAGGTAATGAGCTGTGAGTTTCTCAACTGCTAACAGGTTTGTAGCTGTAGTTTCATCCGCATAAAGTTGACCATCACACAGGTACCTTATAGAAAATCTAAAATGCATTTCAATTGAACTGAGTTCTCCCAACCAGGCCATGCACAAACAAAAGTTAACAAACAAGGGAATTCATCATCACCATACCCACAAGGTTTTGTTGGTCCTTTTCCTTTTTTTCTTTTTTTTTCTGTTTTGTTGTTTTGGTTTGATTTTTTAACTCCTCTAAACTTGTATGACCTTTACCTAACACTCCAAGCACCCATTCTTTCTGTATTTACAGCTTCACAGTCTTCTACACTTCATAAGGGATTTGGTAGCTCAGTGGAGAGACTTTCCAGCCATCAGACTGGAGGCTGGACACAAAGCTGAGTGCCACCTAGAACTTCACTACGAGAACTGCCAAGCAGGGGTTTGGTTTAAAGTTTGTGCACGGTGTAGAGTCTTCTGTCTTGTCCGAGGCAGACTGTAAAGCATTCGTGCCACAAGAATAGGACATATGCTGTTTCTAACACTTCTAATATATGAAAATCTTGAGTGAAAGGAAGCATGAAAGCAGATGCGAGGAGGGACAGCATCACCTTCTTTTCTCCCCTACTACAGGCTCTGCATCTTTTTTTTGTGATTGTCGGCGGAATTCCCCTGTAAGTCAATGCAAGGTTTTACACCAATGAGCAGCAGGGCTTTTGTGGCTGGTTTAGGGGAAAAGTAAAACAAACAAAGAAGCGCACATGCAAGCTTCTCTGACAGAATGTGGATCAGATGTTATTCATCAACTGTGAGTTATCATATCATAGTCAAAACAGAGTAGAGAGAGGAAAGTAATTCCTTTCTATTCTGGTAGTACCTTACTTTGCTGGAATTTTAAACGCACAAATCCTAATACTAGAATTGTTGTACTGAACTTGTATCAAGACTTAGGTTTACTGTAAAAGATCAACAGCATCTAGCAGGGATGGATTCCACCTACGGAGGCTGACTTTGTGGCTTTTTTCAGAGCTTCCACAGAACACCAAGGCTTAGAGAAAGAAGCAGATTTCACCCTGCTTTTGGCTAGCCTGACCCTGGCTCTACCCCACCTCCCACTTCTGAAGCCACCTCTAGATAGTCTTAATCTTTCTCACTTCAAAAACAGACCAGAAAACTGACTCCCAGCTCTTCCACCTCTCTATTTGTAAGGTTTTGTTTATCCCTCTCCTGCTCTGCCATGTTGGTGTATCTGGTTGCCTTACACCCTTCTGGTCTTATTCTCTAGGGTTCAGTCTCAAAGAAACATTTTGCGAACACTTGGTCATCTGGGAAAGGACAGAGCCTTTACTTTGCCCAGGGCATACAGCTTTTAATTTTAACTTAAGCTGAAGGCCAATTCGCTTGGTAAATTACTAAATATCCAGCTACAAAGAGTTTGAAACAAAGGTGGAGATGTGGTTAAAAAATAAAACTGAAAATAAAATTTAAAACACCCAATAAAAATCAGAAAATCAGTTATCTGCACGCTGAAAAATAAAGAGTGAGTTGGCCGTAAAGGAATATGTCAAGACTTGTAAATTCTTAGTGAATTAATTTTTGGGAGGTTGCAGACACAGGAAACAGACAGAACATTGGGAATTATCACACACCAAAGCAACCTCTTTTTCATCTTGCAGAAAGTTGTTTTGCCTTAGCAATATATATTTTAATGTCTATGTGATCATACTGAAAGAAAAGCAATACTTCTATTCATTTTCTTGTTTGAAGCAAAAGAGGTATAATAATATATATTTCACATTCACACCCTGGTCTCCCTATATACCTTTAGATATTCTCCACACGCAGTTATCGTGCTTAATTTCTGTGAAGGGCTTAGCCCCAGTTGCCCATGCCATGCATTCATGGTAGTCATGTGGCAATCTGTTCCCATTAGGTAAATCAAATTAAAAATATATCCCAAGAGAGAGCATTTCAGTCACTCATTGCATGTGGCTAATAGATAGACTCTGGACAGAAAGTGAAAGCTATGTTAGCAACAAGTTAGCCTGGTTTTCAGCGCTTGGGGATGAGAGGAAAAGTCCTTATGATATACTGTTAAGCCTCACATAGTGGGTTTTTTCCCCTGTATTTATTTGCATCTGAAAGGTATACCAGCAGTTTTTGTAGGTTCTATCTGTATAGAAATCACAAAGGAGCAGTATGTAGTAAGTAACTGATAGAAACAGACTAAAAAATAATTTCTCTTCATTGACAAAATTCCAGACTGAGAAATCTCAAAGCTCCCTAGAAAGATTTTTCATTGATTTTTAGAGGATGCATACAGATAAAGTTACTAGACATCTTTTTTTTAATTGCATTTTAGATACCTCTGGGATCTGTCTTCTGTACAATTTCTCAGCTTTTTAATTAATTTGGGAGAAAATATGTTTTGTCTCATTTCTAAGATTTTGGATGTTAACCAAAAGGACCTTGTAGTTACTCTTTTGACAAAGTAAGATTTTGCTATCTGTTTTTTCCAATCAGAAAGAGGTAGCTTTTGCATCTTGATTTGGTTAAAGAAATAGGCAACTCCAACTCTAATCTAGAAGATCCTGAAGTCTGACAGGAGGGGTAACCAAATTACCAATTCAATTCCTGAAGCAGAAAAAGTCATTAGCATTGGTCATGAAGCTCAATTAAATGGATCACACAAAACCTGACAGCCTGAAATTCTGTTACACTTGAATCTGACAGCAAAAATCTCACAGATTCCAGCTGGTGCATCAGTAGGCTATGACCTTGACTGAGAAACAACCTGGAGCTTCATAACACACGTGGCAACCACTTCCCAAGGACGTATGATCATATCCAGCCATAAATGTAATTTTCTTTGCGGTGTAGAGGAGGCATCTGAACCGATTCACAGACGGTGCTGCCAGAAGAGATGGACAAGCCACCAAGAGACTCCACAGCAGTCTTCTAATAAAGCCTGCCTTTTACAGAGCCTGACCTCCTTTCACCTTGTTAAAAGCAGTAAGTAGTAAGTAATAGATCTTGTCAAAGGTTACTCTGTAGAATAACCTCTGGAGATATTAGATAGAGGTGTCCAGAGAAATACCACAAAAAGGTGCTGACAGGGAAACCAAGGGGATTATGATTAGGAAGTGTGAATAAGCTAAGGTTTCAAACATACTCAGATTTTGGTTAGAAATGCTGAAGTACAGGAAGGAAATGTTCTACATACCATCAAGCCACCAAAAAACACACTTGAAAAGACAAGTTAAAGAGCCATCACATGGAGATTAAATACTCCACATGATTTAAGAAAAGCTGCAAGAAATGCAATTCCACACTTAACTAGAATAAGCAAGAATTTCTTCCTTCCCAAAACCCAGTAAGTCTCACGTCAAAAACTGAGAAACTCATTTGCTCAAAGGCAAACAAAAAATCTGAAATCTATACCTATAAGACATGAATTGTTCCTTCAACTCCCTTTTAATCCATCCTTGAATATTCTAATTAATCTAACCTTTTATCAGAACTTTCACCAGATAATTTCCAATAATAGGTTTCCATTTAAGACATCCACATTTCCCCTAAAGAAGAAATAAATTTTAAAAGACCCTAAAAGCATAAGCCAGTAGCATAACCAAGGACTATTTCTCCATTTGCTCTGATTTCTGAATTCAACAATTATGCAATTCTTTAACTGAAAAAAAAAAAAATCCAAGGTATTTCCAACCACATTCTTATGACATCTTCCATCAAATTTATTCTAAGCAAAGTTGCCATACAAAGACTTGGGTTCTTTGAGCCATTTTTTTCAGATCCCATCAGTTGATGAAGCCGATTTTGCACTGCCCTCCAGGGAAGGCAGTCATCATCTCTCTCCCAGTCACATCAAACCAGATTCAAATAAGTCTTAGGAAATATTCAGGAGATCTGGCCAACAAAAGCCCTCTATCGAGCCATTTGAAGTTCTCAACCAACACAGCCTTCCAGCAGCTTGCCCCTCTCTTACATGCACAACGTTATATTGTGCAACCAAGAAAGGTAAAGAGACCCAAGCCCCCTGAACTACTGAGAATAGACAGATAAAGACAGATAAACATTAAAATGTTTGCATCAACCTGAAAGGCTTTATTCAGCACTAAAAAACAAACCAAAAAATCCAACTCTGAAAGAGTTAGTGCTTTGTGTCTGCCTTAATATAAGTCAATTTTCAAAGGAGATGTATCTCAGTTTGAAAAAATGTTGAAAATTAGTATTTCGACTTTTTCACATATTTTCCTCCCCTTTCATTTTGGCTGAAGCTAGTCACAAAATCTGATCTGTAACTGTGAACACGTTCAGGCCGCTGTATTTTCCAGTGAATTTCTTTGTGTGAAAGCCTTTGGTGAATATTTTTTTTCCTCCAAAAATGTCACCAGCCTGTCTGCACAGGACAGATGAACTTCCCTCCAAAGCTGCTGCTCGTAGGATGCCCACCTTACCCCTGGCAACTGCTACATGATTTAACTCAGGATCAGATGGGGCTGCAGAGAAACCCCGTGGCCCAACTGTCTTCTCTGCACAACGGCAAGGAAATCCCCTCTGTGCTAAATATGGGGCTTGGCAAGAGACAAGAGGCTTCATCAGGACCTTGTCGCTGTAGAGGCCACCTCGCATCCACCATACTTGAAGCCACAGACAGCTCTAAGCCAAGTTGGCCATTATAGGGAGAAATAACCAGTATTTTAATGTGGGCACCAAAAGGATGACACTTTTTTAGCATATATTTTGAAGATGGCTATTAGGGAGGCACTGGGTAAATGAGCAAAATGTTATCCACAGAATTACAAAAGGCTAAAAAAGTACTGTGTTTTGTGTTTTCATTTCACTCTCTCACAACCAGCCTTTAACAAAGATATGTTATTTCCATAGCACTCAGCACTTGATTTTGCCTTTTTTCTCCCCCAGCAGTAAGCTACACTGTTTATTGCCATGTATCGTTTACTATGTACCTAAGAGTATCTACATACAAACCAATTTGCCTGAATGCAGTTTTGGTTTTTTCCCTTAAAATTCTGCAGTGTCAGAAATACAAACACTCAGTATTTTACAAAATGCATTCTCCACATAATACCTGCACATTTCAGGTACTACACAGCACTAAAACCTCTGTAAATGCACACATGGGCATTTTCCTGCCATAGATCAGTATTTTCTAAGCACTGGAGCCAAGGAAGAGATTTGCTTGAAATCTTTCTCAGGCTTTCTGAAGGCACTTGAAGCCTGGTGGCTGTCAATTTTATTAGTGGAGAAAGGCATAAGGTGGCTTCCACAGCCACATCAGCACCCACCATACAGTGTGTGCTCACACAACACGCAACGTGGCCATGGGGCCCAGCAGCCCTCCCAGCACCATGTCTTCCTCTGTTTAAAGGATGTTTGCTCAAAATAATGGTACAGCAAGGACCTCATCTTACACAGCATGTCAAACCAACACTTTGCTGCAAGGCATCCTCAGGACATTTAATCTACCCGAAACCAACATAGCAAATTCAAATTTAAAAAAAAAATCTATTTCCATGTCTAGCTTGATAAGACAGTCAGCATCACAGCTCTCATTGTCCTCATTATAAATTAATTTAGCATTAATTACAATGCCAAAAATATTTTTCCTATGCTTATTCTGTCCCTGAAAACTTTCAGTCTGCTGAAAAGCATTTGGCTGACAGTGCACTGACTGAAAACTCCGAAATTAAAACTGGAAGACTGACAGCCTAGAAATAGGCTGTCCTAATATTTTGGAATACCAGCTTTTTAGCAAGAAAAATTGTATAGAATCAGACATCACGCAAGAGAGAAAATACAAGATGTAGCATCCGAACTGCTATAGAGGGAACAATATTTTCAAAAAGTTTCCTTGTTTAGCCTGTAAGC
This sequence comes from Nesoenas mayeri, assembly GCF_963082525.1. Lineage (NCBI taxonomy): Eukaryota > Metazoa > Chordata > Aves > Columbiformes > Columbidae > Nesoenas > Nesoenas mayeri. Next base: position 127,886,834 of record NC_137543.1, read on the forward strand.
TCCACCCAATTTAGTTAATCCAGTAAAAGGTACAAGTGTCAGGTCACAGTATAGCAGTAAAATAAACTAGCTGGAACCCCTACATTTTAGGGTGTTTTTAGCTTGATTAACTCACCTGGGATTCATTTACTTTAACTATGTTAAAAAGAACCCATGGTAATTTTTCAGTGAGCAACAAAAAAAAGGAGGGCAGGTGACAGGCACATCATTTCATAGCTTATTTTTCACAGCGCCTATTTGACTATATGTACCTACATCCATTAGTCCCAAAGCTTTTTTATTTAACACTGGGGAATATAAAAACATTCTTGATAGCATTAAAGATCACTTTCAATAGAATAAAATAGGAAGCTGTATATTTTACGTAATGTAACAGAGGCCAAAAATATTTTTCTCTGAAGCAGAATTTTTGTACCGTTGAGGTATGTGCAGAATATCAGCTCTTGTTTTTGCTCGTTATGTTGAAGGGCTCCTTGAAGGCTACAGAATTAGAGCACATACTTTTTTAGCTCTCTATTGAAGAGATGGAGGCTATCTCGATCTTTGCTTTTCACCCAAGAACTTGCTAGGAGTTTGAATTTATGAGGATTTAAGTTTCATCTCAGCAATTTTACTGAACTTCAGAGAAAAAGGACACAATACCACTAGTTCATGAGTGTCCTCAACACCCCTTGACTCCAATGGGAACTGAGACAGGTCCTCCTTTTAGTTGACACAGCACCTTGCAGAATTAGATCCAATCCACATTCCCTCCTCCCAGAAACGTGTTTTTCCCCACCAGCTGCCTGATTTTTAATTTGCTTTTAGCAGAGATTAAATTAATGTGGATGTTTTGATGCTGACAACCCCCCTGTCAAATTATATAGTGACTTCTCATGCTAAAACTTGTTTGTTTTCACACCATCATCACTGATGATCTCAGCACAGCAGCACTCTGAGAATAATGGTTTAGTCAAATAGAAGGCCAGCAGAAGGAACATAAGACAATGTGTGCTTATATAGGGCCTACATAAATAGTGCTTTTTTAAAATGTTTGGCAATGAAATAATAGTTGTGGGTTTGTTTGTTTTTTCTTTTTTTTTTTTAATAAATGAACCTCTGGATTGTTAAGGGTGTGGAGAACCTTTCCACACCAGAGTGGTTACCAGGCCTAAAACTTTTTGTTACATCCTTCCACAAAAGATTATATTAAGAAGTTGCCCATGGTGTGCCATTAATAAAAAACTGTGGGCCATACCCTCACTCCACACAGTTTTAGAGAAGTCAATGGATTCATACCAATTTCAAAAGCTACAGAGCTGACCCCACATATCCTGGGTCAAGTGAAGAAAATTGGAAGCAAGTGCGGATGATTAGGGCTGGGGGAGGCGGGGGTTGTACACCAGACACTGTCTATTTATCACTCTTTATGATGTTTTTGCTATTCAAAATTCCATTATAATTGCTGCTTGAAAAAATCAGAGTAGTTCAGGCAGTGATGAGATTTTTCACAATTTCTGAAAGACACTGTCTGCTCTCACTTGCGGGTCAGCCTGGAAACTGTGCAAGATGCTCGAGTGGCCTGAGCCTTGCTTTCCACTCCAAATACTTCAGTTTATTAAAACTGCGGGGTTACACTGCCTTCTTGCTTCTTTCTCCTTCCATCTCTTTTTTAAAAACAAACAAACAAACAAAAAACCTTCACAAATAAAACATGACTGAAATCTAAGGCATTATTCCCAATTCACAACAGCATTGTTAAGCGTAAAAATGCACGTCATATTTAGGAGCAGAATTATATCCTGCCATGTTTAACTGAAAATCTTGGTGGGCTTTTCGTCTCCGTCGCACAAGCCCGAGGCCAGAGCGGTGACTGTCACAGCCAAAGAGACACAGACAGATAGATGATGGAGAGTGCAGACTGCGCACCCACACATAAAGCGCGTGAGAGGAAGGAGAGTGCACGGAAGGAATATTAATTGAGCACAAAATAAGTATTCTCAATATCCCCCTGCCCCCTGAAAAAGTAGTCACAAGATGAGGAGAGCTACAAACGTGTTCATCTTGGGGAAACAGCCGTCCTTAACGTGACATGTCAGGCTATTACTTTAATAATGGGATTTGCACAGCGCACAACTGGTAGGCTACATTCAGAATAGACCCCGTGAATCTAATTTTCTTCTCAATGAGTGTTACTGCGGTCGGTAACTCTACAGATTTCAATAGAGTTGCTCCAGATTTGTATCAGGGTGAGTGGAGAATTAGGCTTCTACTATGATATTTTTTAAATCCACAAGAATGTAATTCTCCTTACCCAGTTGTAAAACCCGTGGCTCTTTTGATCCTTTCTGCTTTCATAGAAAGTTATATAGAAAAACTTGTCTTTTAAAGATTCACATCAAAATAGTTAAATTACTGCTTTCTCTCACTTTTTGTGATAAACCAGCAATTACTTGAATTTAACCTGTTGTCATGCTTGAATCCATGTGCTGCCTTATTAGCGATAAAGAATGAAAGAGCAATACAGTAATTGCAGAAAGCAGTTTAGTTTTGACATAATTAATTTTTTCCCCACTGTCTTTTAAAAATACTTTTCCATTGCACAACCAGTAAAAGAAACTTACACTGACCTTATTTAATAACAGGTGTAAGATAATATTTCAGTGCAACACAGATACACTCCAGAGTAAGAAGAGAAAGAGGAAACTTGGTTTTAACTACAGAATCTCTTCCCTCATTTTGTGCACACTCTGGGAAATTATGGAAATCTCTGCAGATGTTGATCCCAATCTCTTCCATCTCAAAAAAATAACACCTGCAAATGTCCACCCTCCACTTGCCCACCACTAGCAAAAGGAGTTGTGCTTTGGTTTTGTTTTGGTTTCAGTTTTTTTTTAAGTCACCAAAAAGGAAGTCGATGTGGTGATTGAAATCCTCACAAACCCTTAACTAAGAAATCTTCTTCCTAAAATGTTCACTCAGTAATGAAGTTAAGCAGTAGGCAGTAAAAGATAATCCTGAACAAAGCAATTTATTATATTTTTCCTACTCTATTGCTCAGCTTTTAGTTTCTTCAGGTTGCATTTTACTACTATTCTGAGAAATTAAGTTTCCTATAAGTGAGGTATTGGCTTCCCCAAATTTCTAATGCAGACAGTGCTCATTTCTGGACAAGTACAATTCCAGACTCTTTGCCATCACACACTCCGGTCACCTTTGGAGTTCCTGCTGGTCTCTTAAAAATATTTAGTGACAAACTCATTCACTGACCTGACCAGAACCAAAAGCAGGCATAGATTTAACCAACCAGCTAAAACTAATTCCAAGTAGTATCCATGGAATTATAATTTACTATGCACAGTTTGAAGCTCCTCACCTAGCAACTGACTATTCCTGTTGAATATAAGTTTTTTAAAAAGTTAAGTGAGAGGTATATTTGGATTGGGAATAACGGTAAACTAGTTCACATGAGACCAAATTATTGGCAGGTGGTTTGCAGCATCAATGCGCAACTGAGTGACCTAGTATTAATAGTATCATCATCCATATCTTGGAGCTCCTCATTGCTTACTTAGACAGAATACAGGTAATTCTACAGATAATTACCATGCTAACTCAGGATTCCAACATGGAAAGATTTAAAGCACAATAAAGGAGTTGGGGGGTGAAATTAAAAATAGAGAGAGAGTACAATATGTTAACATCTCCACTTAGTGCTTACCGTTGTAGCCGCTCCACACAACACATCCTACACCCAACCTCAGATCCCGTTTATTGTGCTACAGAGCCCCCTGTGTTGAGCATTACATATTAACTAGCATTACTTACATTTGGCCAGAAGAAAAAAACTCAGATGTTAAATCCAGGAATCACTGGTCCGGGTTAATTTCCCACATGAGGCAAATTAATTTCTGAGTAGTTGCAAATAGCTCAGAAAAAAGCTGGCTATGAACAACACTGTCTTGCATGCAATGAAAGAGCAACTGAAGGCATGAGCCCAGAAAGGAAATAGGTAAAAATACGACTTCTTCCTCTAAATGAAAAGAAGATCAGCCTAATTAAATTTAAATTTCTCTGATAACCCTTGTATTAAATTTAGGCACTGTGTTTGAGAATGACCAGTTTAAGCTCAGTACATGCCTGGACCAAAAATTTCAAAATACACAAGTACAGTGAGACTGGGACCAAGCTCTTCAACCGTATTGAAATGTTCACTGTGTGGTGGCCCTTAGGAAGGAAGGAAACTGAGATGAGAGCAAAGAAAGCCATTTTGAGAAAATACTGCAAAGGACAAAAAGGCGATAGAAACTATTTGTAGAGTTTATGTGGGGCAGAGAGCCGAGGGTGAGATTGAACCATGCCCAGATCCTGAGCTAACGGCAGTCTCGGTACCCCGGTACGAGTAATGAAAACAGTCCGAGTCAAAGAAAAGCAGAATTGCCTCCTGATACTGGCAAAGGTAATAGAGGATTTGTAGTATTTTCCCCCAATTAAAGGCAAATCTCATTCCTCCTGGCTTCTTCTAAAGACATTGCTGTTTTCATCACCTGCTGAGTGGAGCTCTCTGGCCAAGTGGGGCTGCACCCCCTGCACCTTCAAATCCCCGTACGTGGAATAGTGTCACAACAGTGACATGAGCTGCCTCAAAGAACGAGATTATTAAAACTGCACACCTAGACAAACACTGCTGATGACAATGTTTTGAGACATTTATTTTGAAGTTGTGTGCAGGACTGACGTCTTGAACAAATTCTCAAAAAAAGCATGAGACGGAAACAAGAACCAAAAGCAAAACATCTCTTAAGCTAAGGAAATTGTCATAAGCTTTCAATGTTTTACTTTGAAAATCCTACAGCCTTCAGCAAAATCCTTGGAAAATCTCTTTGTGTTTGTAAAATAGCATTTGATATCGCCATCTAGAAACTACAAACCAATGCAACCAACCCTTTCTAAACTCTCTAAGGGCAAATAACAGCTGCATTTCTCATGTGATGGGAAAATAATGCTGATTCTCAGTATTTTCAGTTACAGAGTAAAATAACACCTTACTGAAAAATAGTAGATGTGCTATTATTTTAAAGTGTGGGGGTTGCCCCTTCAACCTGAGCCATAATAGGAGCAAATGATAAGTGCACGAACCAACAGAACAGCTCCTTGGATGTAACAAGACATAGCAGCTTATCTGCTTCAACAAGTATTTTCACCGCATCACCAAAATAATTATTTTATGTATGTGGTACTTGTTATATACACCTGAGCTAATTTAGATCATTTCTTTGATTATATGTAAACAAACAAAAACCCAAGTATTTCCATAACACCATTTTTTTTTCACTGTCAAGTCTACGAAGACTAATTTCTGTACTTACTGCCGTAATATGGCTAATGTTCAAATACAGCATGATAAGATACTGTCTGAGATCATTGTTTTGCCTGTGTCAGAGAAAACTACACCTGAAAAATTGTAAATGAGCTTAGTAATATAAGTTTTGGTAAGAGGGAAATGTGTTTTCATAGTTCCTATTTGAAACTGTTGCTTTAAATTGCAATCAACTTCGATAATATCTCAAGGCAGAAAAATGCAAAAGTCCTAAAAATACTATTTTAGGGCTAGAGCCCTAAAAGTCCTAGAGCACTGTAATTTGCAGAGCAGAATATATAATTTACCTAGAAATCAGGCTTTTTTTTCAGGGGATAAATAGGATGCAGCATGGAGAGAGGGAGAGGACAAATCAACAGAAATTGTTTTGAGATATCGCAAAATGGCAATGACCTACCAAGCTGTTTGATCGGCCCAGCTACTAGTACTTGTGACTGGCAGAGTCTCAAAGCATTTTAAATATTTCCACTAGGACTCATACATATTAGGTGCAAGGAAAGTTTATAGAGGAAAGATTAAGCCAAATATGTCACCTTAATTATGTGTGTCTTCCTATTAATTTGTTTAGTATGCGATAACCAAAACCAAATCAAAGCAAAAGAATCGCTGGACCTATGAAGCAGAACTGAAGGACCTGTTGCTTTATACATGTATCCGTGTTTTCAGCAACTGCGTCTGAGTAGAGTTTTCCTGTAATGAGTTATATGAAAATCAGTATTTGCGGGCCTTGAGAAAAATGACCATTTTGTTCCAATAATAAATCATACGGTCCTTAATAATTAAAAAAAAAAAAAAAAAAGCTTTAAGTAGAAACAGTTTTGCTCTGCCTTTGCTCTGCCTTTATTGCAAAATCTTGTCCAGAAATAATTTTCTCATAACAAAGGGTTTATAGTAAAGATGGTCCCTGGAATTAAAATTAAGCCTGAAAGACAGTTAATAATACATAAACATGGGTATAAGTCTGCAAAGCAACAGGTTTATAGAAAATCCAGAAAGTTAACTAACAGCAGGAATCAGAGACACCAGATGACTAAGATTAGAGGAAAAGTCTTTGATTAAATAAATTGTTTCAAAAGCAACAACCTTGCAAGAGCTCTTCTAATATTTAAGATCCTCATGCCTTGATCAGGGGCACAGAGACAGATTTTTAAATGGGACCACAAGCAGACAAGTTAATAACCAAGTTTCAAACCATTCTGCAAGACTCACTGAGCTCACAGAGATTCTGCCCACACAAAGCTAGAAGGTTTAGTACATAAAAGCTGCCTTTGGAAGGCACTGTCAGATTGCCTCTGTCTTATCAACTATGGAGTGAACTCTGGCTCTCACTGAAACAACCTTTTACAGAAGACTCCTCTGCAGTGCACAGGATAAATGTAAGCGATTGCGGTGTATTTTAGATTCTCAAAGTGAGGAAGTGAATATCAAATTAAAAAGCAACTATTACACTTTATCTGTGAAAGTCTTTTTGATAAATGGTGCTGTAAATAAAATGACATGTACAGTCTCACTTCTATCTTTTCTTTTAATCTATATACATGGTTTTCTTCCCTTCACATTCCCACGTTTAAATTAGCAGAGGTAGAGTTTGATAAATTGAAGCTGAACTATTAATGGAAAGGGTTCTGATTGTTCTAGAAGTGTAAAGTTTTTTAAATACTGCAATTTTAACTCCTGGAAGAATGCCATCCAATATTCAAGAGTGCCAGAAAAAGCTTATTGCCTTTTTCATATGCTATTACAAAACTTTTTGATTTTAAGCATTAATCTGACTACTCCTAACAGTCTCCAATTAAAGCTGTAACAATAGGAGACTACAGCAGTTGCTTTTTCATGGCATAAACTCATTATTTCTATTTCCTGCTTCACTCAAGTTTTTCCTTTAAAGTTTTGAAACTTTTATGATCTCCACAGATGCAAACAAACATAAATCCCATATAAGCTAACGGCACAGCAGAAAAATCCTTAAGTGTGTGGGCAGCAGTAGGTACCAGTTCTTCGCAATCCGCGCGTGATAGAGAGTAATCAGAAATCCCTAGCTAGTTGTCACAAAACCAGACTCCTTACCATTTTCTGTAGAGTACACTCAGGTTCAAGTTGTTTTGTTCAACCACCACACCAATGATTTTTTCTTTTTAGTGACTTAAAAAAAAAAGAAAAAAAAAGAAAAACACACACACGCAAAACACCACCAAACAAAAAACACCTGACTTTGCAAGTGATAGATGAGGGGAAAACTCCCAAGAGCTTTTAAGCTTCGGTAATTAAGGCCGTCAGAACTGTACTTCATTAAAGCAGTATAGAACAGTTCAATGACGAGTTACGTCTCAGGTTGAAGATATTTGTCTTTCTCTCCTTCTCTCCGTCTTTCTCTCACTCACCGTTTCTTTCAGTAAATGAGACTAATTTTTCCAGTAGCCTTTAACTCGCGAGATTAACTGACGTGGAAAATGTGACTACGAACTCGTAGCACCGTCTAGCCTCCAACCCAGCACAGAATCAACTTTGTTGTAAGTGTTGAAGGACACCTAGCAAGCTGCTACTTGCTAAGTTCATCATCACCCAAGGACCGAACGCTCACAAGGAGCAAGACTGCGCCATCTAGTCCAGCTGCCAGCAGGCTCTGCTCTGCCTGCTGGGAGCCGATGCCTCGGGATGCAGGGCTTGAGCACTTGGGAATGTGCCGTGTCTTAAAGATTCAATTGTGAGGCTGGTTTAAAAAAAATATATAAATAAAAAATAAAATAAAATAAAATATCACTACTGAGATAATCCACATCTCGTGGATATGGGAAAATTTAGGCTATAATAGCTCAGCGAACTTCTACATCTATCTTTGATTTACAAGATAAAAGCAACTTTTAAATTAAAGAGCCTTTCTGCTAATAGAGCTTATTATGCCAAAGACAGGAATGATTTTCCTAGAAAGTTGTCCCTGTGTGCATGCCTATTATCTTTGCTTTCCCCCTTCCACTAATGAGCATTTATCTAAAGAGCCTGTTAATCCTCTGATGTGTGCTTCTGGTCAGAGGTAACAGTTTGAATAAAACCACTAATCACTTATCACTAATCACTGATCATTAATCACACTTTTCCCTAGTGCTTTGCGACCTGTACAGCTCCCTTTAGGATTAAGGAGTCACAAATAAGGATTTTAGCAATTTTTTATAAAGAATTTCCAGCTTTTGAGACCGACAACCTCATTCACCACATGAAAGTTACAAAATACCGAGCGGGGACTTTCAACGCTGTACACTTTTCTATTGAAAATAAACCATACCCTTATGAAAGTGCATCGCCTTCAGCGAAATCCCCACAAATTACGCTACATTTTTGCATTCGGCTCTCACCTACCACCTCTCAATTTTCTTTCAGTCCGGTTTCTGGATTATTTCTGCATGACAGTTTCTTACAAGAAAGTTTTCCTCAGCCACTGTTACTTGACACACTGCTGCTTGTCCAAATGGCCAGATGAGGAAAGTCTGGTGCAAGTCAGCGGGTGAGTATCTCTCCAAAAACTGCACGGTCTCAAGGAAAGCCCAAGCAAGATGCTTTGCAGTAATTATTATGCTTCAATTCAAGCTTTAATTTTATCTAGCGAAGCACTGTTTCTTACTGATAATATATGGAAATCTTCTAATCTTGCTGCTTAAAATACTCCTAATATCGTTCTGGATTTAAAAAAAAAAAAAAAAAAAAAAACAAAAACCTTAAACATGTGAACATTTATTTTTCCTTTATTCCTACCCGGATCTGTGAAAGACCTCTCTCTTTCCGATTGTAAAGCTTAGATTAAGTCCTGGAGATGAAGGATCACTCACCATGCTTGGACATAAATAATAGAAGAGGCAGAGTTTAGCAAGTATTCCCCTTACACTCCTGAAGCTCTTAGCGTCCTGAAAACTTCGCTGGGGAGAGACCCCTGTAAGAGAGGACAGTGGCGGGGTGCGCGGAGCTGGGGAGGGGGCCGATGAGCTGAGCAGCTGGACTGAAAAGGGAGAGCGGGGCTGCAGAGCGGGGACCTGCTTGCCAACACTCCCCCCCTACCACTCCGGACCCGATGGCATCACAAGCGGAGCATCAGCCCCGCACTGGCCCGCAGCATGACGTAAGGGCCGGGAGCAGCCCGGCACCCGGGGTGTCTCACGGGGGAAGGCGGCAGCGCACCGCTCCGCGGCCACCGCCGGCGGGACCCGGTTCGGTAGGGCGCCCAGGCGCCGCCGCCAAACTTGTGCAGAAGTTTAGGGGCGGCGGAGAGATGGGGCGACAAGGCAGCGCGCTACCGAGCTGTCACTGCCGGGTGCCGCCGGGGCAGGCAGAGGCGAGGAGCCGTCCAGCCCGCCGTGGGGTGCGGGGAGACCGCGACCCCTCCGCCGACAGCTGCCCGCCTGCTCGCCCCGCTCGGAGTAGAGCGTAGCGGGGTGCTGCCTGCGCCCCGCGACAGCCGCCCCATCCCGTCCCATCTCATCCCACCCCATTCCATCCCATCACATCCCACCGCATCCCATCCCGGGAAGCGGCGCGCAGAGATTTCCCAAACTCCCTGAGATGCGGGCGGGGAGCCCGGCTGCCCCGCAGCTCGGCAGCCCTGCGCCCCGGGACCCCGTAGCCCTACCCTGCCTGATCCTCCAAGGGACGCGAGGGTCGCTCACGCCCCCTCTCCCTGCACCGCCACGGCAGGGTACCGCGGGGACGGCGGGATCTCTGAGCCCGGCAGCGGCGCGGCGGGGACTGGCGCTCCCGCCTCCGGAGCAGATGCGGTGGCGGAGGGAAGAGCCCCTGCGCCCACAGGCTGCCCCTTCCCCAGCCGCTCACCCAGGCGCTGCTGCCCCGCTCCGAGCCGTGCCGTGCAGTGTCGTGCAGAACCGTGCGGCGGAGCGCGGGGTGCGCTGCGCGCCGGGCGCCTTCCCGGGGCAGCCCCGTATTTTTAGGAACTTACCGCCCGGCGCGGCGCGGCGGGGACGGGACCGGCAGCGCGGCCGGAGGAACCACGTTGGACTGAGGGACGGTTACAATACGTTCTATTTAGAGAAGCATTACATCACCCTCCGTGACGTCACGTGGGATTCCTGAACTTCTAAATCATTGCGGTCCGTGCCGGGCGGGCGGGGGGACGGGGGGGGGCCGGGCGCACTGGGCGGGGGTGCGGCCTGGCTCGGTCCCGCCCCCGGCGGAGTGGGGCGGGGGGCGGAGCGGGGGTGAGTCAGGCTGGAAATAACGTCCCGCCCCCCTCGGCGGGGTCCGGCAGCGCCCGGCCGGGGATCGCCCCGCGGCGGGGAGGGTGGCTCGGGGACTGGGATCTGTGCATTTGGGACCGTTCAGGCCGGGAGAGAGCTCCGGAACTTGGCTGCGTGTCCGTCAGTCCCGGCGGGAGGGGATGGGGTCGTGCAGGGGCTGCCAGTCCCGTCTCCCTCCCCCGGGCCAGCAGCTTAACCTGGCGCAGCGGGGTGGTACGGAGGGCCGGGGGGAGCCGGTGCTCCGGTGAGCCGGGGGGATGCTCTCGCTGCCCGGCAGCGGCAGGGGAGACCCGCGCTCAACGGGGACTCTGTCCTGCAGCTCCGAATTCATTTGTTTGGTTGGTTTTTTTACCTAGAAAATGGCTCATAAATAACGCAATGTCCGAGAAGGGGGGGAAGCCTCCATCCCGAGCTGCAGCCCTGCGAGGTGTCGCCTCCGCCTGCCCAGGTGTGCCCGGTCCACGCGTATCCTCCCGGCGGGGCTCGGGTGCCGGGCAGGACCAGGGCGCTGTAGCAACGCAATAATAGAGTCTTAACTTATGTAGTTAGGTGTTTCACTGCTTTTCAACACTTAACATTCAGTGTGTCTGTAATTATCTGGGACGATGACCAGTGACAAGTTTATTATGCCACCCTGTAACTACTTCAGTGCCTCGTTTTCTGGGTTTTCTTGCATTAAGAATAACTCTCAGCCTAATGCTCCCTGGTAGTGCATCTAGCACTTAGGCTTGGAGGTTCTTCTGGCACCGAACTACCCATGATGGAGTTACCCAAGAGATGCTCTTACCCAAGATACACGTGATAATTAACTGGATTTAGCTGCTGATTCATGCCAGAAGGTATGACTTAATTTCGATGCAGTGTTTTAACACCTAATGCTGGGATGTCTTCTCAGGAAACCTCAGTGTTTCGAGGCAGGATCTTAGAATCTGCAACGTATTGCTCAGCTTAGTTTTTCTCTGGTACTCAACAGAGGAGTAATATAACATGTACTGCCAAAATCAGGAACTACTTTACAAATCGCAATAATACAGCACTTTACTCCCAGTAATACCATTCTTTTGCAGGCTTATATTAGGCTATCTAATAGTCATCCTCAGCTTTTAACAATTCACTGGTGCTTTATGCAGGATTTAAAGCAGATAGAAGCGGATCCTATCAGTGACTGATGATAGGTTTTGAACTCATTTAACTGCTTAGGATAAGGCTCACTGATGCTGTCACTGTAAGCCTTGGTTTTGTCAGGTATTATCCTTGGAAATTGCATACCAAGTGCAAAGTGCCTTACCTCTAAACGTCCTGAAATTATAAACTACAGAGATGACTGAACTAATAATTGCAGTTACTTCTGTCACACAGGAAGGGTTTTAACACACAGAAACACCGCAGTTTTTTTAAGGCCATGACAAAAAGATTTAAGCACAGGAAGCAGCTCTGCATCTCTTATTGAGATTTCATCATACAATTTATGTACTCACACTTCTTGCAAATGCACAGCTAGGACTGTGGCTGATTGATGGGTTTTCCTGGGGTAGGCACAGCGGTTTTTTCTCCAGGTTTCTCAATGAGACCAAATCAGAACTGGCAATTGAGAATTCAGATGCCAGTCAAGGATAACAGGGCCCAAATCCTTCAGGTACCTGGTGTAGTAAGAATCAGTTACGGCAAATTTCACACAAACAAAATGCTATGTGAAGTATTAGCCATAGTTTTATGTTATCAGTCTAGTGGTGATGCTTTCTTATGAATGATATTGTAGACAAACTGTGACTTGTACACATATTATTAGTGAGTAAAAAAATGGACCTACTTCGGGTATGCACTGTGCTTTAATAACTTTTGTTTGAAGTTCCTGACTTGGACATTCTGCATGTCCTTCTGTCTTTTCCAGAATGTTGTGCAAAAAGAATCTTAAAACAAATAGGACTGCCACATTAGTCAGATCAGTGACTCTATGTGCCACATACCTAACTGACCAGATCTCTACCACTTAAAGAGACGGGCAGCTTGCAGCAGCGGTTTGTGTGTGTGCCTGCCGCTGGGAAGGTGGTGACAAATGCTTTGATAAGTGGTTACGTTGTTTTTTGCTGACAGCAGAGCAGAGAGATTCTGGATTCCTGAAATGAGTCTCAAGTCCTGAGGGAAGTCTCTTGACTCTTGAAATGAGCTGTAGTCCTGGCGGGGAATGAGTATAGAATAAAGTCAACGGTTCCTCTCGAGTTTAAATCTGCTGTAATATAAGTCACATATTGTTGCTTCCCCCCCTGCACAGCTTCTGCTTCACTTGTTACCCTCACGTCCTGTTGCTTTCCTCCCTTTTCCAGCTCTTTACTTGCCCATTTCTGCTTTCGCCTTGCTCTTGCCAACCTCCTCTCCATCCTAAGGCAACTACTCTGATCTCTGAATGGGGATGTGAAAAGGAGCACTGAGAGAGGCAGCTTTATTTTGTTAAACATTCACTTTAACACCCGGTTGCGGAGCAGTTCACGGAGGAGAAAATGTGTTGATCCCTCCAGCCTGAGGACAGCGAGCAGAGAAGGGACATAGAGAAAACATAATGTTCGAGTCCTTTCTTGATGCAAACTGCAGGGTGGTCACAGGAGGAGACAAACTCCCCTGCCTGCAAAGCTGCTGCATTCCCACTGAGCTGATGTCTGCTTGCGTGTTGTCACTGTGAAGAACAACTCCTTAATACGAACTCCTATAAAGGTGGTTTAAATTAGCATATTTTACTCAGCAAGTGAGGAATGTATGTGGAGTCAGTTACCACAGCTCAGCTGACAAGCTGTAACTTGAGAACATGCTCTGTATGGGGGACAAATTTGGGCAAATCTTAGAGGCTAATGAAAGGCATCTCCTGCGACAGTGAGACGATCATTCTGCAGAGCTTCAAGTTCCTGCTCGAAAAGCACAAAATGTTCCCAGCAGAAATAAACAAGCAAACAAACAAAAACCCACCTTGTGAGATTTGGGATAATGTTAGCCAAGGAAACTCAACTTTTCTGGAATTTTGTTTCTGGAACGATTGCATTTTGGAAGCAGCTTTCCAAATGACTGCTGCCTAAGGCAGGCCCCTGGCATGGAAAACTCCATCCTGAATGGTTCAAAACTTGGCAATGTTTTTAAGTGATTGAAGAAACATATAATGAAAAATACTGAGCAATCAACTACGTGAGGCACTACGTGTTTATCTGTAATCTTGTTTCATAACTAATTTAAAGGTAGAAAGTCATATGCTGCTTTTCTATTTTTATACTCGAGCTTTTATAAAGCTGTTTTCTTCTGAAGGCAAAACCCCTACTTAAATACTTTTCTGTGTTATAGTTCTAATAAATGTTTTCCAGATAGGTCTTTGTAAGTTTTATTCTTCAATTATAAAACCCCAAAAGAAGAATATACTCTTTACAGCAGTAGCTTAATTGGTGTGAAAACTACTCAGAATTTTGCAGTGAAATTAGTTAGAATGACATTTTGTTTGATTGATAATAAATGACAGTACTGCTGTTTCAGCAAACACCTCAAATCTTTGTCATATCATTAAAATCATTGAGATGTAAAGATGTTAAAATAATTATAGGAGTTTTGTATGTCAAATATCAGTCTCAGTAAGACACTATTGCTGTCGCATAAAATTAATATTTACTGCTGGCACAGTTGAATATTTTACATACCCATTCTCCCTGTAACATCATTAACCACATGTTTAACTAAGCTGCTGCCAGCGTTGAGTGTTACTCTCAGCTTTGGCACTTGCAATTATCTTGTTGCAAGTACTTTTCAGCAATGTCTTTTAGCCTAATCGAACAGTAATTTATTCATCTCCTTACATGCTACTAAACACTTTGGATCTTCTCATTTATCACATGAAACTACCCACCAAAAAAAGTAAAATAAAAGTCATTCATCACTCTTTTCTCTTTACTGAAGATCCATACTAGTCACACAGAAGTGAAGCCTTAGAAATAAAACAGTAAGGAGAAAAATTGATATCCACATTCTAACATATGCCTTAATCCTTGGTCATAGTAAAATCCATTTCAAAAGGAGGTACAAATTATGCTATGTAATGTATAATAATCCTGAACAAATGTAAATCTGATGTTTGTATGCAACACAATTCCTTCATTATTACTTCTCTGTTTGGATCTCATCTCTACTTAGTTTAGTAACATACTGAAAGGGATATGAGCAAAGGGAACCAAGTATTCTCTATGGTTACAGGGGCTCACTAGGAAGTACCATATTAGTCTTAAAGCTGAGACAGAAGTTGGAGAATAAGTAGAGTTAACCAGAAGTTAAGTAGTATTCAAGAGTAATAAAAATAAAATAAAATTTTTAAAAGACCCAAAACACTTCTGTTAGCTGAAATATAAATGGTAAGCAATGTTCCTGTTCAACTGTGTCATTTCTGCAGTGGCCTGGGGAGGAAAGGAAGTGTGATACATCACTGGGATGTGAAACAGCCCTGTGGGATACCAAGCAAGTCGTATCTGTGTTTCTTTGCTCTAAGCACATCTCCTCACCCATCCATATGGCAGTGCCAACTTTCCTTAATGACATTCCTCTGTCTTAAGCAAGTGACAGAAAATAAAGGGAGCTGGGTCTCAGTAGGAACACATGCAATGCAAAAAAAATGCTTTGCGAGTGAAAGGTAAAGGGTCTACAGCACGGGTTTACGTGGGAGAATATTTGGTCCCATAATACTATTAATTGCCACAGTTCTGTGTTTCTGGAAATACAGATGCCTAGTGGTACCTCCTGGTTTTACAACATAAAATTGAAATCTTAGTTCTCTCCTGCTTCTTGAATGATGTCCTAAACTCTGTCTCTCCTACAGATACTGTGTGACACTGAAAATTGATCTAATCAAGGATTCACATTCTCTTTGACAGTGTTTAGCTGTAAAGGCAAAGTAATTTGAATATGGATGAGCCAAGCCAGAGCTATCTGCGTTTCACCACTTGTACACTGCAGAAGGCCACAGCCCAGAAATGTTGCCCTTTCTTTTCCATTTCCTGGAAGGTTCCCTATGAAGTATCAAATCACTTAATGCCAAACTCCCTTGTCTGAACTGAACTGAGTGTGTGTAGGACAAAACCAATGTGCATCACTACTGAGAAGCAACAGAGCTATCAGGTGGAAGGAAGCTTGTTGTAGATCTGCAGGCTTTTAACCAGTGTTAAAGATGTGTTGATCAGGTATATCTTTAAGCAACACTTAAAATTATGGCTTTTAGTTCTTCCCAAATTACCCCAAATCAGTCTTATTCAATGTTTCTCCTTACTCTTGGTAAATTTAAAAGAAGCCATGAGTTATGCTTGTGCCATATAAAAAGAATGGGCAGGAGAACAGAAAGGCACAGTCCTTCCCGCAGATGGAAGCTAATCCATGTGGAAAGGTGTGTGCTGGCCTCCCCAACACGGTGAGAACAGCTAGGGTGCACACAAGGTCCAGAACTGCAAGAAGGAGAGTTGTCTCTCCTTTTCATTCATGGTTTCTCTTACCCCACTCGTGAGGGACCCCAGTATGTCAGGAAGAGCACTGTGTGTGTCCAACCTCCTCTCCTTCGGATCTGAGCGTACGTTTGTTCCTGACGCCTGTGCTGAGCACATGTGTTCTCTCAGCTCTGACATGCGATGCCATGTAACTCTTCACCTTCTTGTGCACCAGTGGGTATGCAATGGTTCTCCACGTGGGTCTGGCCTCAAATACCCAAATGACCTCTTCTTCATAGCTCTGTAGGATGTGGTCTATTCCAGAGAGATAGAAAAGGCATACTTTGTATTCCCTTTTATATTCACAATCGTTCAAGGAACACTTTGTTTCCTCCATACTCGGACACCATTATTTCATGCTTTTTAGGGATGAGGTCACAAAATTATTCTCATTATTATTCCCCCACAGAGCTCCCTCATAAAAATCATGGGGTCATGTGGCAAAAAGATCCTATAGGTATTATTAAGTGCAATTAACTTTTTTTTTTTTAACAGACTTGACTTGTCTCTTTCCAGTTCCCTTCTTGGGCACATATTGGAGATATGAAGGTTGCTCTTCCTCCTTTAATTGTGCTATAAAGATGGCTCATTCACACCTTCATATGACTCACTTTGAGTTTTTTGCTGCTTGAAACAGAGGGGGGAAAATATTTTGCGCGAGATTCTGCAGGTAGTCTATTTGAAATGCTTCTACTAACACTGTCATTTACATCAATAGTCTTAAAAATGCAAAAGATGAGGAGAAATACATGAACTGTCCTAACAGAGATGTCCCACAGAAATTCAAGTTATGTTGATCAAGGCTAAAGGTGTAGAGTGTCAGGGACTCATTTTCTAGCCCACAGATGAGGGCTGCAGAGGGGTTGTAATGGACCTTCCCCACCGTTATTGGGTCTATAACCTTTCTTCAAGTCCTCTGCATAGTCTGCTTGGTAAGACTTGGTGCAGGAAGAGTCAAATTTCTGCCTTATGTTCTAGCCAAAAAGCTGAGGGAGTGACGAGGCATAACTTCAGTGGTTCCCTTGCAATTGCGAAATTCATAATTGTGATGCAGCAGGAGAAGTAAAAGTGTTTGGTACCACGCAGCACTGCCGGTGTTTCACACAAACCTCAGTACAGAAAGTTAATAATGCCTTTTTAGTGTGATTTGGTTTAGACACATGTGAAGAGCTGCCCTATCAGAAAGAAAGAAAAAGGCATAGCGATCCAAGGATTAAAATAATTTTTTGAGAACAAAATTACTAAAAATCACACAAAGTAAACCAAAAATCCATTTGTGCTACTAAACCTCATCTGCCACCAAGAACTTAAACTATATGTAACATGCGGATGTAACAATATGCAGACATCATGACTATATAAAGGACACAGTGCTTTCACATGTGACATAGAGATTATATTACTAGTGTATGAAAAACAAACAAACAAAAAACTTTAACTCCCAGTGTTTTAATTTAGGATTAACTACTGCAGTACCTGTTATAAAATCAGATACACGTATCAAAACAATGACTGCAATGTTTGATTTTTTATTACTTTTAGCCCAACAGGTGCAAAACCATTCATTTAATCAAAAGTTTATGGATGCACAAAACCATTTTTAGAAAGGGTATAGCTTTGCTTTTGCTCTTGTAACACAGAATGTGGCATGGCTTTCATTTTAGCTGAAGTACAGAATCAGGTTTGTCGGGTTTTGCTGCTCTAAATCCATGGGTAAAATCCCAGCTTCACTGAAGTCAATAGGAAAACTCCCATGGATTCAGAGGGCCAACATTTCATCCCATGTCTGTAATCAATCACTAAAATGTAGCAGGGTCCAATGAGTGACTACACTGGAAAAAAATTACAACAAAATACTTGGAGTAGTTTGTAAATATTTTGGAGACTTGGGACTCGGGCATTAATGCCTCTCCTAGTTACTGCTAGAAAAACATTTACAAAACTTGTACGTAGGTGACTTCCAGATTAGATTTTCAAAGCATGTTGCATATTTGACGTTAAAAAGTATGTAAGTTTTAACTTCATCTCTTTCTCAGTTAGTTGCTTGTTACTTTTGCAAGTTTCTTTTGCACATTTTGTTCTTTGGTTGAAAAGGAGAAACATTTGAATATATTTACTTCTGAAATGGAGATATTAATTAACCTTAGATGATAATGCAAGAAAACAGGACAGATAAATATTTGCAAATCATGTATTTTATTTTGCAATGCATTAAATTTGTCCCCAAACTTCAGCATAGTAGTATGAAAAAGAAGAAATGACACACGAAACTGACAGAAAATTGAGAAGTATGCCAACAGACACAGTACACGGCATGAACCCTGATTTCCTCTTCTCCTCCCCCTCCTATCATGGCTCTGCATGTGCCGATGACTGTTCTACTTTCAATGTAATATTCAAGATGAGAAAATTTTGAAGGGTTTCTAAACTACAAGGTATATGAAATGAAGTGAAAGCTCAGAGGAGAGGTTTTTCTTATATATTACACAGAGTTACAAATAAGACACTTACTCAGACATAGCTGAACTTTAGCTAGTAGCAACTCTAGCAACCAAATTCATGTTATGTAAATGAAAAAGAAGTTCCAATTCAGACTTACCTGATACCAAATGACACAGTAAATTAACTTCTTCTTCTGAAAGTGATGTTTTTCATTCATAAGAGCAACAATGAAGGCAAATTCCCAGTACATTTGTCATCATAAAAGTCTCTCAAGGCCCTGTCAATAAATTACAAAGAAGCATGGGTGAATGGGGGCTCTATATGAGCAAATAACAGGGAAGCATAAAAATTCAATCTCATCCTTCTGGCTTAACAAAGGCCAGCTTAAATTCAAGGGAATTTTACCTGAATAGCTGCCAGGCACAGAGTACCCTTCGTCCCCACTTGTATATCTGGAATGGACATATCACAGCTTGAAGAGAAATCAGAATGGGGAATATACAGCTTTCCATATTCACTGCTGCTAGAAAAGATGAATGCACTTAAATATCCAAGATGGATTACCTAGCTCCTTTAAGCAAACAGCACCACTAAAATAATTCAACTATAGCAAGGTTGACTAGAAAAACCTTTAGGAAATACAGGTGCATCGTGGAAAAAGAGAGAACTTGTTTTTCTGAAGCTGTAATTCAAAACGGTTTCAAGTATTGTTTTAGTAGCAAAGATAAATAGCTAATGTCAGGGGAGAAAACCGACACAACTCTTGCCAGAAGATCCAATGACACTCAGCACAAGGTAGCATGTAACAAACAGTGCTGTAAAGATCACAGGTTAAGAATGGAAATTAAATGGCCATACCCTGATAGAGCTGGTTTTCCTTAGCAAAACTACCTGGGAAAATAGAAAGATGTAACAGCTTAATTGTGTGCAGGAGAGTAGAACAAAAGAATGCAATTGCAACTGATTGAGACATCAATTTGTTTGTGGAAAGCCCGAAGAGATGGCAAAAAGCCTGCTGGAAACGCAAGGGGAAAAAGGCTTACTCTGAAATCCTAGACTCGGTGATGCTCATACAAATTGTACTATGAACTGCTGACTCAGTGTTTACATCCCAGTTTTTCCCCACTGGGGAGGACATACAGGACACACCAGGCAAGACGATCAGAGACAGTGAAGAAGTGCAGTGATTTACTAAAATATATACGCAGATGAATGCCGAGGCCGTCAATGACTCAGGAATGAAATTACAAAGAGAAAGTTTGTCTAGAGCTCTGTCGCTGGGAAATATTTCTAGAAGAGAGAGACTCCGGACAAGAGTAATTTTGGAACAGGGAGCTAAGCATTTCCTAAGGAGTTTATTAATAATTTCTTTTGGAAGTACTGGGCTTGAAAGTGGAGCAGAAAATAGCCAGGCAAACAACGAGATGTAGCATGTGGGGACATCTTCAGGGAATCAGAGAAGAAATACAACTGATCAAAGCTTACTTGGATATTATTAGATACTTGGCCATACCAAAGTCATCCTTCTTCAAAGATGGCAAATGCTAGCATCTAATTACATTTTTTTTTACTGTATATAAACACATGACAATTTTTCACACTCTGTACCTGGGAACTTTTTCACTGTATATAAGCACTAGTTTGTATTTTGTTAGAGTGTGTTTTAAAAGCAATATAGAAATTAAACAAAATATACTAAGTTATTGAATTTGAGATAAGTTTTAAAGACTACTGTAAACTGAAGGAAAACATCTTTATTTTTTTTGTTTTAAAAGTGCTCTTAAAAACTACTATCTCATCATGCAGGTTGGTTTGGGTTTTTTTTAAAAACATCTGGTAGTTCTTAAAAGTATCTATAGACTCTGCCTGCACAGACACAGCCTGTATGGGGTAATGCAAACTCTGAGCCAAGCCTACAATCAGAGATATTAACACAACTGATTACGCTGATGGAGTGAAGCCACTATTTTTATCTCACCTGAGATAAGGCCCACAGGATATAAATTGCCTTTTGAAAGGCAAGTGGTAAAATTTAAAAAATGAAAAAAAAAAAAAAAAAAGAAATAAACGTTTTCTTTTAAAGGTGCAGCAGCAGTAAAGACTAAAAGGGAGGGAAAATTATATTAGTCATATTCTCTGTCCCCACAGAGGTCCAGAAGGCCACAGCAGGAGGGAGACACAGCAGCTCCATTGGGGCTGGGAGCTGCAGAACCAGCTGCAGCTGCACAGCTACGCGTGGGGCTGCCTGTGGCCGAGAGCACCCTGGACAAACCAGTCTCCACCTTAAAACAATAAATAAAACCACTTAATCCCCTTACTCTACAGAGCACTCAAGACACATATTCAAAAGACGCCTTAAAAATAGCCCCCCAGCACCACTCCTGCCCTCGTGGCTGGTGCTGCAACACTCCAGGTCCTGCACCCTGCAGGGAGGCACCACCAAAGCCTGGCAGCTGGAACAGAATTAAAGTTCGAGAGTTGAAGGATTTTTGATCAAAAATTACTTTCCTTTGTCTTTGGTGCCTTCCTGTGTGGTGAGCATTAGCCAACATATGTGTCTAGAGACCAAGAGCCAGATCAGTTTGCTGCACCGAGTTTTTGTCGTAAGGGTTGTGCTTAACTTCCACAGAGTCTGCATTTTCAAGACATGATTTCTCCTCCTGTTGTTTCAGAGCTTGTGAGGCTCTGGATCAAAAGCAGGGTTTGAGTTTCTCTGCCTCTGGCTTATCTGGGATTGATGGCGAAAATGTGCAAAAGTTTGTGTATGATACAGGAATTTCTGGGATAATATAATGTTTTAAAGCGAAGTTCTGGCTCCTCTGAAAACAGTAGTAAAATTTACCTCTGAGCTTGACGGTGGGAATACCCACTGACCTGTCTCAGCTGCCGAACCAAGCACACAAACCTGCAGGCAAGAGTTTTGTTCTCAGCTACTGATAGAGTGACATAAGGCAGACACTTCGGCCATGAAACTTTAGCTTTATTGCAGCTTTCAGAGCAAAATGTGACTCCCAGATTTTGTATTAGCTTTTCCAAACTAATTCCTTCAAAGACAGGAAACAATGATGAAATAAACAGAAGTAGTAGATATAAATGTCAAACAAAACCACCCAAATAAATCTGCTAGGAACTGCAGAGTAATGCTGTATCTGATTGTTATGTGGTTTTGGGTTTTAATCTGGTATATGTAAATGAGCTTCCCTTTTAATTGTTAGCCTAGTTGCAACATCTTGTTGCTGACATTTTCAGAAATTTCACTAACCAGATTAGTTAAAATAACTGCTGTTTTTAAGCTAAAATGTTAATAATGCTTGTATTAGAGCCTCAACTACAGAAGTCAGAGTAGGTCCATTGATTTCAGCAAAGTTTAAACTACTACCCCAGATGAAAGTACTGAATTCACAAAATAGTTTTCATTAGATAACTTCTCAAAGTAGGTCTTACAGACTTGCCTTCACCTAGGACAGAGGACAGTGGTAAAAACTTCACAATTTAAAATGTTCATTTTTCTTTTAATAAATAAAATCTGCTGTGCTTTAAGCACACACTCCATCCCAGAATTATTTCACAAGTACAAGGTATTCTAGAAGGTGAGCCCTCCTCAGCTTCTCCAGTAAAGCTGTACAACATACATGATTTATCACCAGGTTATTTGGGTATGTCTTTAATAGGTGCATCTTACCATTTTCAAGATACAGGTTAAGACTGAGGCTCTGTTTAATCTCCAGTGGTAACAAGTTCTGTAGCTCCAGGCCTTCTGTTAAGAATGCTTGTGCTGTTCCCCACCAGTTACATCACCCCGTTCATCCCAATTACATATACTGCAGCTGATGTAGTACTTTAATAATTTGTTTTATTTGTGCACTGATTAAAAATTTTTAGATCAAACATTTAATGAAAAGCTCTCCAACCTGACAGGTTTGCTGCTGAATGCAGTCATTTACAACTCAAACCTTATAATAACCAGAGCAAGTGTTGGAAAAGCTGTTCATGCCAAATGCTCAGCAACTGACACATATAATCTTATATCTTTTCATTCAGACCTTTAAAAAAAAAAAAATCTGAGACCTAATTATATTGGTTGTAACTGTTCTGAAATGAATGGTGGCAGGAACTAACACTTGTTTATTTTCTTTCCTGACAAGTGCTCTGAATAAAAACAGTTTCTAGACATGATGGAATGACTTTTCCTATGACTCAGACACGTTCAACGAAATAAGGTTTGAAGAAACTGAAGCTTGTTTTCTGTCTAACAATAGTAATTGAAAATACCCAGAACTTTTAAGTATTTATACCATCTAGAAATGTCGGACTAAAAACTACATAGTGAGGCCAAAAAGTCTCCAGCAAACAAACTCTTGCCCTATGCTTTTTCATTTGAGTGAGATATTGCGCTTATTTACTCAGGCTTATTTCAATTTAATTAATTTCTCTTTTCAGTTTGATTTTCTTTTTCATTTTTAATTTACAGGTGCTACTTAAAGTAAACAGTCATATTTCCAGTTGGCAACATATTTAATATTCTTCACAACTCCAGGGCAAACTGGTGTTTTAAATATACTACTCAATAATATAGGAAAGGCACATAAAACTTTGTGTTTATTTCCATGTTGCAGAGCTCTAACTAGCACACTTTTTGCAAGCTGCTTAGCTCTCAGTACTTCAGTTATTTCAGCTTTTCTAAGAGTAAGCTACCTAGTTTGTCTCTGGTTTGTAATAAAGTTATCTTAAAATTTTGTTATTGCTCTGCACTAAGTAGTTTAAAAGAAAATAAATATCAGTAAATATTATATGAAAACTTAGTAAAGTGTCTGCTGAAAAGAGAGATATATCTGGTAATTTAAGTACAGTAATTACAAAGGCATGAAAACCCACTTAGAATACAGATTTACTTCTTCTAGAGTAACTTATGAAATATCATTGTCTATATTCTTCCCTTATGCATAATTATACAAGCATATTTTCTGATACCAGGAAAGAACTCAGTCTGCTAACTGTATTCATGCAGTTGTAATTAAAGCCATGTGGCCTCTCACCTTACAGCTCATGCTGAAAATGTGGGAGATGCAGGACCTGCAATGCACACTCTGTCGCATTTCGTTGCTAAGGCTGCCCGTGGCCCATCTGCTATAGCAATGAAATCCCACAATCAAGATTTCCACACCAATGCCATCTCCGAGCAGCCTTTTTGTGGCTAGCACTAAAGTATCAAACTCTGGCAAGGAGCTATGTCCATAGGCCCAGTTTTGGGACGGTTAGGATGCACCGGCCACACCGCTCCTTGGCAAATACGGGCTCACAACGCTGCATATTTACATGAGGTAGGGGTAGGTTTTGCCGCGGGGCTCGGGCGCGTTTCGTTTCCAAAAGGGCGAGAGGAAAGCCGAGCGAACGTGCGCTTGGCTCTGCCCGGCCTCCCGGGCCATTCCGCATCGGAGGGCTCCCTCTAGAGGGGACCGGGCCCGCTGCCGCCGGCCCGCACCGCCGGGTCCCGCACCGCCGCCTTCCGCACTGCGCTCCCCGCATCCACTGCTCCCGCACCGCCGGACCACGGCACCGCCGGGCCCTCCGCACTGCCGCTCTTTGCACCTCCGTGCCCCGCACCGCAGCCCCGCCGGCACCACCGCTTCCATACTGGCGGGCCCGGCACGATCGCTCCCTGCAGCTGCACTCCTCGGCACATCTGGCCATGCTCCACCAATGGCCTCCCCGACCCTCCTCAGCCAGGTTTGGGGCTCAGCTCCTCAGTGCAAGGCAAAGGGGAAATAACCACAGCAGATGTGATGGGATGTGGGCAGAAAGGAAAAGCTGAGGGAAAGTGAATTGGTACAGTTGTCCGCAGTGGCGTCAGCAGCACAGTTGTGCTGTTACTGAAGTTACCACTGACACAAATACAACCTGTGAAAATACCCATATCATTGGAGTTCGTGCCATTTACAAGAGAGCAGTGACAGTATGTTGCCCCAAATTATTAAAATACAGCTTGGCCTATAGGATGGGTTTTGAAATAAAAGAACACATTAAAACCACCCTGGATAAATCAGCCACTGAGGTAGACTGCAAAAATCTCAGAAATGCAGCCCAAAGCCACCTTTTTTCACACTCCTAAAATCCATGGTGTTGAAGAATCCCACTGCCTGCTAACATGCTTCTTCACCACCACCACAGAGATCAGCAGGTGGATTTTGAAAGCACAGGGAACTGAGAGGTGGATCTGAGAGGCAGGTGTTTCACAGCAGACTGGAATAAACATTTCTCTAGTAGTTGCAAGAAATGGTTCAAGATCAGACTTTCAAGGCTGAATAGGAGCAGCATCCCTGTTCCCCCACTCCACATTTGGATGATAAAACATTTGCTTCATGGGCAAATTCCAACCTGCTCTATGAGTACTTACGCTGTGCTCAGCACTGTGGTGGCTCAGCACCTGCCAGGGGAGACTCATTCACCACCCTGACCTCTGCTGCATGCATTGCTCTCTCTCATCCCAAACAGACTTCACCTATACAAAACACATATTCCCAATCACAAACCAGAACAACTTTAGGTTGTTTCTTTGTTTCTACATTCATACTCAGTATGGTAGTACCCAAAGTATTGTTTGCACTGAAGTACCTGAAAAATATTAAGGCCTGATGTTGAAACGGTGTGTCAGGTAATGAAGAAGCTTGCTGTAGCTACAATACTTGAGGCATTCTGAAGTAACTAAAAAACTGTTCTGCAATAGCAACACGAGATAGTATAGCTGTCTACTACTCATGTGGTAACTCATCCTCTGGAAGAGCACCAGTCCCTCCGCCAGCTACAGGAAGGTCTGGATGAACAGCATAAATGGGCTTCCCACAGATTTCAAACACACTGAATGGTGAAGATGAATCTCACCTGTAGTTTATACAATACTTGCAATTAACTACTCTGTTCCTGAAAGTCTGATCTCTCTGTACCAATACACATCTATACTTGTCCACTCTTACTTCCTGAGTAAGAATGCAATATTGCTCAACACACGTCTCCCCCATGCAATGGAAAGGCAAAGGGAAGGCAAATCCAGCCAGCATTAAATAGCTGCTGTGTCTGCATGGAGGGGTACAGACCCCAGCTCTGTCTTGAAAGCACATGGAAGCCGTGAATTCAGCCTCTTACTAACGTGTATCAGCTCAGGCACAACATAATTACTTTGTTGCCTGTAATTTTGGTAATCATTAGCCCAAGCATCTGCACCGTACCTGTAGCCAGGCTAAAGCAGACCTAACAGTTTTGGACCAAAATTGCTACTTCGAGTCTATAAAGCTGACTAGCTTGGATCAATGCATAGTTGATGCTGTATCTGTTACGCTACAGAATGCCCCAGGTGAAGGTACTCCAAAGACCATGTCAATAGCATTGTTGAAAGAAAAAACAGAGCCTCAAATATAAGCTGAAGTGGTCCTAACTTTTCTTATCTGTGTTCAGTTATTTTCTGTTTATTTATAGATGACATTTTTGTTATACCAGAGCTTTATTACACGTTGTCCAGCTTCCAGAGAACAAAGGAGTGTGTTTATTGAGCTCTTACCTATAATTAGTGTCACCCAGTTAAACAAGGCACCTCTGTTTTATAACTTCCAAAGCTGTCATGCTTTTTTTTTTCAGAGTGAATTTCAGTGATGGACTACTTGAGCCACAGTTTCTTTAAAAAGTAGCATAAAAATGTGTTAGTACTCTAGACCTGCTATTCTAACCAACCATATCATGTGGCAGGCTCTGCCACAGTGCCAGAGCACAGAAAATGCTTCCTCTATTATATTTCCACTTAATTATTCTTGTACTTTTCAATAACTTCGTGTCATAAAATCATGGCATATAGTCGATTTGGATTAGCTTTATCCTACTAGGTTATGACAGACTTTCAACTTAGTCATTAATCTGTCATCAAAAGTTTTGGAATCACATAGACATGAGAGCCAGCCATATTTAAATTGGGAAGGTATAGTTTTTATGAGTCTACATTTAATTAGAATTCCAATAAAAGTGACATATCCATTTGAGGCAGGCTTAATATGCTGAGTTTAACATTTCTTCGAAACACCTTTCTCTGAAAGAGAAATGTCTGCAAAGAAAAGCAGTATTTTCTCCAGACATAACAATCTTCTTGGCCTGTCCCAAGGAAATACATCCCCCCAAGGCCAAGGCCCCAACTGATACTGAGGCTCAAGAGGAGACTGGGAGGTTGTTGAACAACTCGAGTCTGTCTTTGTCTTGGCCATTTACTCACCTGCTGTTGCACTAAGAAATGAATCCAAGCTTCATGGGGACAAATGCAACAGAGCCGTGTTAGGTGTTACCAGAGTTGCTTCTGCTGTGTAAGGATTTCTCAGTGCTGTTTTAACCAAAACCAGGACTCACCTCTGCTTCACACAGATCTGAGACATCCCCTGGCTGCTGCTGCTGCATCACCTGCTGCCCAGGCTGCTCCTTGCAGATGAAGGAGCAGGGAGAAGGTGTTGAGGATGAGTTTGGATGGCAGAGGGCACAAGCAGAAGGGGCAAGCCACAGTTACGGAAACATTGCACAGGTAGGCTCTGTGCCTATCTGCTTCCACAAGCCACCGGGACTCTCAAAGGCATTTCCCTGTTCTCCTTCAAATGAGGATGGGGGTGGGTTTCCAATCTGATCAACCACCCCCTACCAAGCAAATGGGATTCTGGTCCCCTGCTTTTCATGGCCAGTCTATCAGCTCCCATAGCACTTTCTTATTTTCCTGGCCAAGGCAACAAATGGCCTCTCTGTCTAAGGACTTCAACTTGATCAGTCTCCAAGCTTGAAACACCCACACCAAACTCACTGTCTGGCTACCGTATCTTAAGTCCCTTGGACACAGGCTGTCAGCAACACCAGCCTCAGCCAGTCAGATAAATTTTAATTTACATGAGCCAAAATAACCTATAAAACTGATGCATTTTTAAACAATTCTAACAGGATGGATAACATTTGCTGCTTTATAGCAGCTAGTATTTTTTCCCATTTAAACATATTTTTATTATTAAAAATAGGCCTGCTCAAAGTTACATTTGATTTTATAACACTCTCCATTAAGGCCAAGATTTAATACCTGAAAACTGTTTACGTACATTTTAAAAATATTCTGAATCAATGAGCTCTCCTTAAACTCCAATGAGATAAAAGGTGCTATTCTTTGGTTATATGTAGTTAAGAAAACTTCTGAGGTCAGCTCACCTTATAAATATGTTGCAAAGTTATGCACTATATTAAATATTTACATTATTTTCAGTCTTTGCAATTGAGCAAGTTCTGATATTTACATTTCTCATGACTGAAAGCACTTTCAGACTCTGCTGTACCTTAAAAAAAAAGTTTGCCTGAATGTGCCCTGAGCATTTAAGTTAGCTCACAGGAGCGGGAAGAATCTTTACTTCATTTGCACTGCTGAGAAATGCATGAGAAAGTTGGGGTAAAAAAAGAAAAAAAGTAAGAACATTTATTTCCCTATTGAAATCATTGAACAGAGTATATCCTTCATTGGGATTAGACCTTGGAGAAAAGGCACCCACTTTTCACAGGCATGAGAAGACACGAGAGTTCCAGAGGGTGTGATTCCCTTTGGCTTCATCCCTCGTTGATGGCTGTGAGCACAGCTGGGCACTGAGCTCGCTGAGCACCTCCAGAAATCTTTTCAAGAATGGAGGGTGACTTACATGACTCTTGGACACCACACCTGTGGTGCACGGACCTGGTCTGTGATATAATTACCTGTAGCTGCTGCTTCTTTCATAGAGGCATTAGCCTTATTCATTCCACAGGCAAAGCTATTATTTCATTAATTATCTTGTTATTTACACCATACTTTCTGACAAGGAAATGACTAAAATTAATACCATTGGCTTTTGACCATTAACGGTCAAGTTACAATTTTCACCTAAATGCAGCTTGATAAAATCTCCTTTAAAAATTACAATGCTGTAAATAAGAAAATCTTCACTTTCTGTTTCTTGAGATGGAAAAAAAAAAAAAAAAAAAAGAAGTAAACATGGAGAATCCGGATAAACAGTACACTATTTAATTGCTTAAATACATTTTTCTATATGTATTGTGTCCTTTATGGCTAAAAGCCCCACAAGTACCAAATTGAGTATGAAGTGTTCGTTTGTTTAAATTGCTTTTCTAACCAATGAAAATGAACCTTTTATAGGAAAAGCAGTAAGGAAAACAAAAAAAAAAAAACCAAAACAAAAAAAAAAGAGGGCAGAACAAGTTTAAGCATCGCTATTTTAAAAATAGAAGCTTGCTGCTTATATCATTGTTAAAACTGGTGATTCAAATTACCAAGTATGGGATTCCTCTGATCAACCCTGATATGTATCTACATCTGAGTTTAAAGGGCTCTAGCTTTCACTGGGAATAAAGAGGTACTTTTAGGGCACAATTCTTCTCATCTGAAAGTAAACATCTTAAATCAGATGAGATGTACAGTACTAGATATAGAATAGATTAAGTCCAGCTTGAAGGGACCTACAACAATCATCAAGTCCAACTGCCTGACCCCTTCAGGGCTGACCAACAATTAAACCATGTTATTAAGGGCATTTCCCACATGCCTCTTAAATACCAACAGGCTTGGGGCATCGACCACCTCTCCAGGAAGTCTATTGAAGTGTTTGAATTTATTTATCAAGAGCATGCTAATGTCCAGTCTGAACCTCCCCTAGTGCAGCTTTGAGCTGTTCCCACACGTCCTGTCACTGGATCTCAGGCAGAAGAGCTCAGCATCTCCCGCTCCGCCTCACCTCCTCAGGAAGCTGCAGAGAGCCATGAGGTCACCCATCCCAGGACATGTCTTCCAGCCCTTTCACCAGCTTTGTTGCCCTCCTCTGGATGAATTCAAGGACCTTCGCATCCTTCTTAAATGATGGAGCCCAGAACTGCACACAGCATTCAAGGTGAGGCCGCTCCAATAGACTAGACTAGACTAGACTAGACTAGACTAGACTAGTTATACACACAGTATTCTATTCTATTCTATTCTATTCTATTCTATTCTATTCTATTCTATTCTATTCTATTCTATTCTATTCCCTGCAGTCACTATGGAGTTGAATAATGATGAGACCATTATTTGTCTGAAATGTCAGGGTTTTTCTGCTCCAAAAACATTTTCAGGGACAGAAATCAGAAAGGTTACAAGTGATAACAGGATTTTATTTTATTTTCTGAATCTGTTTCAGAGATGATGCTCCCAAGCATTAACACAATGCACCTGTGTAGCCAGGAGCAGGCTCATATTTACATTCAATTTAACTTGAAAAAAGCATCCCTTGCAGTTTGGTGAAGGAAGGCCACAGAGCTACAGAAAGCAGCAGCAGGAACACAGGCCAAGCAGCCTCTGTTTCCTGAAGAGTAAAAATTTGAAGAAGGAGGATTGGTACCAATCACACACAAAAGAAGAAGTGTGTGGTACTGTGGGGTATTTTCAAAAGTATTACACCTATTGAGGACAATCATACTTTTTGACTTCAAGAAATTCCTCCACTGTGCTTCTTGGCCAGCAATGCATGAGAAGTTCTCTCATGCCTGCCTGGAACTTGTATTGGATGCAGGGAGAGCTGGAAAGTGGCAGTTCCTAATGGTGCAGCAAGCCTGGACCCCTTTTGCTCAAGCCAGAACCCCTGGGGAAATGGAGACAAGCTCGGTTCCACTACAAACTTGCGACTAGAAAGAGCCCAAGAGAGCCAGGGCACAACTGGTGCCATGGTGGTGCAAGAGCAGCAGGCAAGAACCGAGCCAACATGGCCCAGGGAAGCCCTGACAGGGGCTGTGCTCAGTGCACAGGTTGGTCATTTTCAGACCTAGAATATTTGGATCTGTGCCCCAAGCACAGCCAGGCAAAGATGATTCTTCCAAACTACAAAAATAGCCCATTGCTGCTATCACCGTCACATCAGCTTGTCCAACTGGAGCCAAGTTGCACAGCTCCTCTGTTAAACATGCCAATGAGCTGTGGTTTATGAGGGATACAAAATGCACTTCAGCCATGAGGTAAAACTTTCACAGCTCACTGGTGACTTTAACCTTTCCCAGTGATATTTGCTTACCTCGTTTTGTGGGAGGGTGCTCAGATCTTATCTAAAACCCTGGCAAATATTTCTTTTTTCCTTTAGGATTTAGTGGTTTTAATACTGAAAGAGTAAGGGAGGTACTATTATTGTAATTTTGTATGGTTTAATCATAATTACCTGGGCCAAAATGTTCAGTGTCCTTTGATTTAGCCTGAATAAAGAAATATTTTTTTAAAAAATGGTTTTAAACACACATATTCCACTAGGTTTGGTGTTTGGTTTTTGTTGTTTTGTTTTGTACTTCCACTGCACTGAATTGGTATCTATTGAAGCCATCTCTGCCACCAGCTTCTTAAAGATATTCTAGCAGGCATGCTCATTTTAGGCTGGTCTTCCTAATTTGCAGTAATTACTGAGTAACCTCAAGAAGCTCACCTCAACTCAGGCGAAAGCCACTGGTTAATCAGCAGCATGCTGAGAGGAAGATTTCTCAAAGCCACCTCTGCTAAAGAGCTATGCAGAAGATTGCACAGACTCAATCACTCGACAGATACACATATAATAAAAGAAAGAGAATAAGGTCAGGAAATACAACTCTGGAGGACTTTTGGGTAGGTAATGATGTGCTTTTGGCACTAAAGAGAGTCACTTTTATCTGCATTATCAGGTAAAAGAGCTGCAGCCCAAACTGCAACCTGGATTCTGACTGTCACTCCCAAACAAGGAAGTGAATATGCCCTCAAACAGCTTCAAACCCACGGGTTATCAGACTACCACATCCTGCAATGAAAACACCTGGGAATACTTTGATACTTCACAGACATACCCAGAAAACCTTCCTGCTTTGCCGCCAACACAAACATTTACCGTCTAATACTATACTATTCCTATATGTAGCTCTCTTTCTGCAGCCTGACTCAATGGCCTTAAATGTCCATTTTTGTTTGGAACTGAATGTTCTGCCAACCAGTTACCTGTATTCATGTGATTTATTTCCTTGCAAAATGTAAGCCTCCTCAACGGGGTGTAGGAACTTTTGACTCGTCAGGATGCTCTTCATTTTGCATGAAACCTCAGGTGAGTTATACAGCTCTGCCCAGACCTCACAGGCCATGGTGATGAGGTGCTCTGTCCATCCCACCACGCAGTTCCTTAGCTCATTACACTAGAAGTTTCATCCCAAGTGATTAGGCAGCAGTGACACCTAATGCACAAATGGGTAATTCCTTTTAATACAAAAATACTGAAGGCCCCTCTGCCTGCCCATTTCTAGAATCAGGCTGTACCCTCATGGACAGTCTGCAAGATTTAGTGAGTTTCCAAGCGGCTGGTGCATGCAAGAACATTGGCACAATTTCTGAGCACTTGCTTATTGTCAAAGTCAATAAAAACTTCGGAAAAAATAGCAAACATGCTTCTGCCATATATATATATAAATTTTTTTTTTTTTTTTTTTAGTACTCTCCTTTTAAACCTTTAACTGCTTAATTTGAAATTATAGTCATCTACTTATCTCCTTTAACTTCAGATTAAAAAAATTAAAATATTCATAATAAATAAATACATATTTGCTGATGAAACTTTTATTTCCACAGATACCAAGTACTGAGTTGCAGGAGTCTTTCCCACACCCTACGGAAACAGAGTATGTTAAGGGATAAACTTATGACCAATATAGGCATTTTTACAGCTCCAGAGAGAACATCCTCCTCATTTCTATCCAGTTTGGCCAAGTCAATAATGAGTTCATTCAAACCGAGAAACTGATTTGGATTTGAATAGTAGGGAAATTTGTTTTCCTTTTCCAAGCTACAAATAAAAGGTCTGAAGAGCCTGAATGTGGTGTTTCTAAAATTCTGAAGGGTTGAATGGCCAGAAATAAAAAGTTGACCATTTATTGGTAAAATTTCTTTAAAAGAAATCAGGTTTGAATGAATCATATTTTTTCTATGCATCCAGCACATTCCACATCTTTTTCTTTTGGCAGATCAGATGGTTTTCGAAAAGCCATTTTTATGCACTGTTACTTGAATTTCTCTTTTTATCCAAAGGCATTTCTAACCAACAGTGAATAAAAACAAGTATTCCAATAAATAAGATATATCATTTACTGTTTTATAACATTAAGGAGTTTTCCTTCACATTTAAAAGGAAAGTTCTATTTGCACTTATATGTGAAAATGAAACACTCTGCTGGTTAGCAAAAAGAAATACTAGATGAAGCATAAAAGCAATCTTTAATTGTAAATAAATATATACTAATATTTACCTATCAAATACCTAACTTTCTTAGGAAAAGGACTAAATTGTGCAAAAGCAAAACAGGATGAATGTTGCTTATTAAAACCATGGTCTTCTGAAGTTTAAAATCTGTTATTTAAAACAACGAGTTCTGCTTATTACAGATAAGCTCTTTGGGAATAAAGGTATTTCTCTGGGCATTGCTGTATCCGTTTCTGTGGTTCTTTATATTTAGTTTGGAATTTTGAAGGCTGATGGTGATTTTGAAGGTTGATCACGATACAAGGCTTTCCTCCATTACGAACTATTATGTAAACCTAGCTTGAATAAGCTACATAATTTTGCCAAATGATTCCTGAACCTTAGCCAATAATCTGATTAAAGAGAGCAAGAACTCACTTTTTATATTTAAAAAGTGTTTTTGGAGAAACTCCACTGGTCATTCAGATTTCATTAACTTCCAAGTTAATAATTCACATTCTGTCCATTATATTACATTCTGTCTTCAGGCCAAATTCACCCCTGGTATGTTCAAACTTCAGAAAAAAAGTCACTCAGAACAACTCTATTTGCTCAGAAACAAGTAAAACTAGAACAAAAAGAATGAAAACATTACATTTCAGGGCCTTCCCTTACACTGCCACAAACATGCTTTGCTGCTGCAAGTCTCCTCTGGAAGGTAACATAGCAGCAGCTCTCAGATGAGAAGAATAATGTAAAACAAAGATGCCCAAGACAGCAGAGCGGGAGCTGTAGGAAATAGCTTTGTTACCTAATGTGTACCCAAAGTGTTACCAGCTATGCTGCACTGAATCCTAACACTGTTAGAGGAGCAATGATGATTCATAGAAAGATAATACACTGAGCTATATCCAACGGAGCCTGTAGCAGATCTTAACAGATGGGACAGCTCTCCCAGCGTGCTCCCCCGCCAGCATCCATTACCTCTCCTGTAAATACAGAGCCAAAACATTACTCAGTGCATGACCTGTCCATTCACAGAAGTCATATGCTCCTTTGAGAAGACCCAGGGAGTAGAAGCAGGAGGGAAGGCAGATTTTACATAAGTCTTGCTTTCTTTTTTTTTAATGCTGTCCACAGTTTCCCTTGCCCTGAATCCCAAAATGTGTCACTTCCATGTTCCACTTCTTCACAGTGCAATAAGTATCCGGCCTTAAAAACATGCTGAGCCTTTTGCAGAAGAACAGATTCCCTTATGCTCAGCTACCTGTGTGAATAAGATAAAAGTCCAAAGCGCTTCAGGACTATTCTGCAGAAAAATCTAAGTATTTATATGTATTCCCAAAGTTTCAAACTGAAATATTGTGCCTTATCCCCAAGGTTTCCTTGTTCTTACCTGTCCCCATCAGGAATGGGGATCAAATAGATCCTACACAATCTTTGAATGACTCTCAGAAATAGGGTATTCCCTACCACCTAACAAAAGAAAAAGCAGTTCCTTGCTTATTTTTGTTGACTAGATCACAAAAATCCAAGACACTATTTCAATGCAGAAAATAAACCAAGTAATCTTCAGCCAGCATTTCTGAGAGCAGGCTAGACTGGAAATGGGTAACATATAGTTTGAGGCTTGCAATTTTTTTCACTTGTCCACTCCCTGCCCAAACATTCAAAATCAAATGCATCCATATAATCTACTTATAAATGTTTCCAGACTTCCAGACAATGCAAAATGATATTCATACCCAGCTCTGACAGCCTTTTTCAAAGACATTGCAGAACATTGTCCAAAAAGTGCTGATCTGCAGACACTTTTCGTATTCAAATCTAAGCAATTTCACATCAAATATTTCTTGCAGGTCTAATTTTAGAAAAATTCCTGAAGACTATTATAGTGTAACAAAATCTAAAGTGAATTAATATGACCCAGCAAAGTGAAGTACAAAAAGCCTATATTGATATTCAAAAGCCTGGATATTCAATTCTTAGAGGTCTTGGCTTCCCATCAACTTTTGCGATGCTTTAAAAAGTGAAAGTAGGACCTATAGCCAAAAATTAGAAGGTTGGGGTTTTTTTAATGAGCTAATGTGTGGAAAAAAATTAATAGATACCTAATACACCTGGATGAAGTATTCATACACATGGCTGCCTTATGTTTCTGTGAAAGTGCTGCTCTCATAGGAGTCTGTTTTAAGGCATTTTGGTATCTGGCTGTTAACAACATTTAGTATCAGAGCAAGTCTGATTGACATTTTAGTGCTAAAGACCTTAAGAAACCATCAACGAAAACAAAATAGTATGTTTGATATCTACCAACCATAAGAAATTAGTGTTATGCTGCCATTTTTCCCGTGAGGATGCAGTGTAACGTAGCACTCACAAGAGTAAACTGTCCAGAATATTGTTTATTGGGAATTTGTACTAGAAGTTATCTGATTTGGATCTAACAACATGATTATAAATACAAAAGCATGATGATTTGACAATATAAGACCATTGACAGAAACCAGCAAGTCAGTCATGAGCAGCTTTCAAAGATATTCCCCATCCTTTCATTTAAAATTCCTGACTATGGTATATATACTGTAAACCAAACAAAAATGTCATTTCCATATTGTCAAGGTAAGCAGACAGTGTTTGTTTGGAAATTGTTTTATTATGGAAAGGCATGTATATATTTTGTAATACTTGTGTTTCATAAAGAGCTGGATACTGGTCCTTTCCTTATAAAACTGAAGAAAAAACTGACAGACCTTTTACTACAAGAAGTCAGGAAAATATTCCTGAAAGGGGAAGAGGACTTAAAACATGGGCATCACCTGAAAAGCTGCCTTTTCAAGCAGGAGGAAGCAGGTGAAGATGCTTCACAACCCTTCAGACTCACGTAGTCGACACCGAATATATTTTCTCAGAATATAGGGATGCAAAGTGCAAACACAAAAAAGAAAATAAAATTTAAAAGGGAAAAGCAAGCAAAAACAACAGAGTTGCACAGCAGCCCTGCTGAGTCAATTCTCACAGGCTGGAAACAGGACCCTATGCATTAAATGAGAACTGACAGATTACCCGCTAATTAGACAAGAATTTAGAGCGTTGGAGGATTTGAAGATCAATTCACAATAAGAGAGCCGGTGCACATCACCAAAGCTGTGGGTGCCCCTGTGGCTGGGATTATCAGTCTCCGAACGGATCAGCATGAGCAGAGGCTGATGTGCAACTCCTGCTGTTGTTGGGCAGGGACTAGAAATCACAGTCTGAAAGGTTGCTGGGCACTCCAGCCAGACGGCTGCCAGCATTCGGAACGTGTGTAACTCTTCCTAGTTTCCCAGTTTTGTACTTTGAACACAAGGATTCTTCAGCTGCTTTTCAACATCTGGACTGTCTGCCTTTTGAAAGGGGTTGGGGTATTTGTCTTGGCAGATGTTTATACGATCGATAATTTCAGCCAGTCTCAGGAAAAGGATAAATCTGATATTGAGGAAGTACTCAGATGTAGGATTGACTGAATGGATGAAGGACAATAACAGAAGTGGATTATCCCAACGGTGGAATGGGAAAAAATCAACTCTGAGCTAGAAATGAAAAAAAGGCCTTTCATTTAGCCGTATGTTCATGTATTATCAAAAACGGTGTACTAACATGTTATGTTTTTGACTGCATACACCCTGCAACAAAACACACAATAATGAAAAAATTGTAGTAAGTGGACCTCACTAAATGGTAAAGCTTTTGTAAGACCTAACAGAAGCTCTGAGAAATGTTCTGTTAAGTGTACACAAACATTTTCCCATTATGAAAGTCATCCGAAGACAGCAGCACTTGACTAGGGATGAAGAGCCAGGAATTCCCTAAAGAACCAACCCCACTGTTCTTTTGGCTGCCCTTAGCTAAGTGTGTATGCAGATAACTAGATCTATGGCAGAAAAAATAATTATTCCAACTCAATCAATTATTTCGACAATGAACATGGGTAGGCCTAGAGGAGGACCAGGTTTAACATGCATTCTGCTACCTCTAGTACCTGTAACCATTGTGAATTTCAGGACTGTCTTAGAATTTACCTGGTGTCACAGCAAATTATTAACAGATAGACAGAATGTGCATATATACATATGGAGATATATATATTTATATATCTGTATGTAGCAATCATAGTCTACCTGTCTCATACATATTATGCTTCATAAAGGTGTTTCTTGCTTGTGATTCACAGATCACCGAGGTGTCAAAAGCTTCTGAAGGAAATTAGTGCTGGAATTGTACAGGGGTCTCCATGTTCATTAGCAACATTTGCAGGTCTACAAATCAAAAAAGTTGAAACCTCTCCACTTAGAAGCAACAAACAAGAAGCAACTTGTCTTACTTTGTAAACACAAACAGGTCGAATTCACCATGGCATAACTGTTTCATTTTTATCTTTTTACTCTTTGTTGTTCTTTCCAGAGAATAAATCAAAATACTTGAATAAAATTGGTTGAAAGAAAATGGGTACTCAAAAAAAGAAAAAGAGTAGCCCAACTTAGTCATAGAGCTCCAACTTTAATTCATTGATTATTGTCTATGCCTTAGGTTCAGAAAAAAACTCTATCAAGAGTGTCCTTGATAGGATTTGGGTTATTAGGGAGAAAGGGAACTGCAGTTACAATACAGGACACACAAAAGACTTCGGTTTGTACTCCACAGAAATACAGAGGCTGTTTGCTCAATATTTATACTCTCCCAAAATGGTAACATCCTCCCTCCAGTATAGGAACTGGTTAATCGTGACAAGATAAGTTGATCAAAGGTCTGCAGATCCAAGTCACTGGGAGCAGCTGGTGTTTAGCAGCCTGTGTGTTAGATACCAAGGAAACCTTAAAAACAGGAAATATCAGACACAACTCAAGAGAGTAGAACTGTTGTGAATTTGTACTTTTCTGATTCGTTCAATGATTTGCAGATGTCCTCCAAAACCTATGGCCAAGTTACAAGAAGCTAGGCAAGCCTAGTCTTTAAATGAAGCTGATCCATCGGTCCCTAAGAGCAGATCCAAGCTAAAATGCTACGGATTTTTTTCTGGCAGATAAGACAATTAGTTTCTAAGAAGTTTCAAGTTATTTTTTTCTTAAAAAAAACTGTCCCCCAAAATCTACTGGTTAAAGAAATGGTGAAGCATCTGTCACTATTTTTAGAATTTCAGTAACTAATTACATTACAGAACATCAGCCAAATTCAGACCTGCAGCCAAAATCTGCTCTGCTGCATTGGTGTAAATCCAAAATAGCTGACCTGCCTTCGAGGAAAATTTAAACTAATTTCACTGAGATCAGAATTTGCCCCCTAAAATCAGCAAACACAACCCTTTGTCAGCCTAGTTTGACCCCATGCTGTTGGAAAGGTTGCAGCAATCTACTCTTGCTTTGTCGTCAGGAAATGTTCAATAATTTTAAAGAAATCAAAGGACATTACCAAACATCAATGGTATCAAGAAAAGTCTCACTATTAGCACTGGCAAGGGTTGCTAGTCCTTAAAGGAACTGAGTAAGCAATACATACATGACAGAGGAGTTGGTTCCTGTCTGCCAAAAAAAAAGTTAATGATAAAATTCCTGCCTCAGGAGAGGGAATTTGTGTGTTACTTCAATATTAAGCACTGGGAATAGAAAATCGCTCCAGGAATGCAATTTGTTTACTATGCTTTCAGCTGGACAGAATTTGTTTCCTCCAAATTCGGAAGGTGGGGGTCGGGGGGGAGGAAACAGACACCCACCTTTGTTCTATTTTAATCAGAGATATGTGCACACACATGAAGATCTGCAAATCCAGGTCTTTTCTTCTTCCCTTCCCCCATTGCAAGAAACTTAAAAAAAAAGAAAAAATCATAATTTTGTAATTAACAACTACACAGGAAAGCAATAACCTCAATATCTTACTTTGCAAATGAGCTATTGTTGACCTAAAGCAACCTTTAATGTCTGAGAGAACAGTATACTGAATTAGAGCCGAGTACAGCACTACCACCCTCATATATAATGCTGTTAGAGATCTACTTACCCTACAGGGAATCAAACATTCTTCCTTTCTCTAGAGAAAGTTCTTCCTACCAGCTCAGGAGGTTTTTTGACTAGTTATTGTGAGAAACATTAAAACTATTATGAAGCCTCTTAAGCAGTAAATAAAAGAACAATCAAGGAGTTTTGGAAGAGACCCCACCATTCATGGGCAGACAGATTTAAAAACAATTCCCTAAAGACTACTGGGTTCTAAATAGATGGTTTTATTTAAAGAGAGGACCCAGACATCGCCCTGGACAGCCAAGTCACTTCAATGCCCAGATAAGGTCAAAAAAAACCCAAACAAAAGGTAGGAGGGCACAAAAAAGGGGAGAGTTGAGAAATGTTGCCATATGAATTATGCCATTATTTGTATCAGGAGTTCATGCTCCTCTCAAATGCAGTTGGTACTATGAATGCTATCTCAGTAAAGGTACCACAAAACCAGATGGAATGAAGAACTGGAAGCAAGAAAGGACATGAAGAAAGATCTCATAGAAAAAGAACTGGAAAATGTTGGAGTTGTTTGCTTCAAAGGAAAAACTAACTGTGAACTGTCATATCAGTCATCTAGGAAAAAAAATACAGACATTAATTTACATTATACATAACTAAGTAGCAATCAGAGAAAAACCAAAATGCAGTAAATGTGAAACTGCTGAAGTGGACTTTCTCCATGCACATTTCATCTGCAGAACCTTTCAAAGCCAATAATTCAGAAAGCAAATGGAAAGACAAATGCAAGACAAAAGATTCATAGAAATATTTTAAAGCATAAATGCTACATTGATACTCCAAAGAACACAGTAC
Source organism: Nesoenas mayeri (assembly GCF_963082525.1). Classification (NCBI taxonomy): domain Eukaryota; kingdom Metazoa; phylum Chordata; class Aves; order Columbiformes; family Columbidae; genus Nesoenas; species Nesoenas mayeri. Next base: position 127,926,461 of record NC_137543.1, read on the forward strand.
AAGTCCTGATTCAAAACCTTCTGAAGTCAATGGAATGTTTTTCCATTTGTCTTGAACTCAGATGAGCCTATTGTTATGAATTTCCATTATTTGTGAGAGAGGGTATAAATCTCGACTTTAAAAGAATACAAATATAGTTTGTGTCATTATTATTATTTCAAAAGTACTTGTCTTTGTTTCTCCCTTGAGATAGATAACGGAAATGGTACAAAAAGAAACATAATGAAAATGAAATTTGGAAATAAATTTACCAGAAAAAGAAGATATATCAAATAACAGCACTCCCAAAATTGAATACAGTTATGGAAAGTTGCCATCTGAAGAGCTGACTTGTTCACATCCATTACTCAGAAGGCACTTCGAAGATGGCAGATGCCTAAACGTGTGATACTTATTACTTCATAGAAATCTACAGTAGACTCAGACACATGTAAGAAGTATTTCAGCTGTTTAAACAATCTGTTTTGCACAGAAAAGCTTTTGATCTTTTGGCTGGTAGTTTTCATGAAATATGGGGAAAGAACTCAAATGTAATACCACCATTAGTGAAAACAGTACTTGGAGGCACCTGAAACAAAAACAGATTGGTAAAATTAACCCACACACCAACAAACACAGAGAAAACCTGAAACAGAAAATAAAATAAAGATAATTATGCAGCTCAGTTCACACAGCAACTGGACCAAAACCTTCATTCTTTCAAATACTCGCAGCACGGTCCTCCAGTGAGTTGGATGTGTGAAAACTGTCTTCATGACAACTGAAATCTGTTTTTACCTTAGTGACTAATAACAAAATCAGTCCTGCTTTGTGCTGGTAGCAAGCGTGATGTGGGCCTTCATCTCAACCCCTGATCAGCCAAGAGAGCAAGGTGGAGAAAGACAGCAGGTGGAACAAAGGAGCAAACAGCACAAGAAATAGGAAATGGAAGAAAGTGGGAAGAAATGAAGGCGACAGCAACATAAGCAAAAGACATTAAAAAAATGAGAAGCTAATATAATGTCTACAGATGAAACGACGTTTCACCTCACCCTCCATTTTTTGAAGTCAGAAATGGATTTCCATGGCCCCTTGACCTTGTGCTCACCCTTCCCAAAGGGCTCAGTTTCATTCACGGTGCTCTACAGCTACAAGGACTCTGAAGTTTGCTTAACAAAATTTTGCAACAATGATGTTAATTACTTTGCAACTACTTTCACCAAGTACTGAAACCATTTTTTGTACAGAAGCTGTTCCCCACCCTTATTTCTTTTCCTAATGTACTATTGAGAGGAAGGAAACAAAACAAAAAATATTTGCAGAAGAATTAATACACATATACTCAATGAAAACTAGGTGAATAGAAATAAATTAAGATTATGGGAGGGAAATCAGTCCTGCATAGAAAGCAAAATATAGGAAAAAGACTCAAAGGGTTGTGGAAACTAAAAGAAAAATAAAATATGACACAATAAAAGACAGAAGGCAACAACAGATGATTTCATGAGTGTCTAGAAATACGATAAATATTGTAGTAGCTACTGAAATCTGAGATAATCCTGAATCTGACTCCATAAATTTTCCAGCTTGATTTAGGAAAATGCTTTAAAATGGGGGCTTAGGCATTTAAAAAACATTTTCAATCAATGCAAGGCATACAATCTTGAGTTACCATGCAGTTACAGAGGGATACAAGCGAGCAGCCTGAGGGGTAAGCTATGGCAACATGGTTACTTCCATGCCACCACCCCAGCCAGGAGCAGGACAGCTGGGGGGCCGTGGGGACAGCCCCAGCCCTGGGCATGAGACCTCTCTGGGGATAGGGACAGGCTGAGGCTGGACCAGGATGTACACCCAGGGGTGGGGATCAGAATAAGCAGGGTCTGTGGCCTGGCAGGGCTACTGGGGCTTTTCCAGACCCTCAGCAAGGGCTTGAAACACAAGACTTACTCCCCCTTAGTGTCTTTCCTGGCCTTCTTCCCATGCCGGAGAAGAAGTGGTGCCTGTGCTTGGAGCATTAGAGGAGAGAAGAAACAGTCCATGATCCCTGCAGAAGATGGACTCTAGAGAAGAAAGCTTTATGCTCATGAAACAAAACTGAAAGGGGGTCCCAGAAGTAGAGACACAAAGAGAAATCTTCTTTCAAATCCCCAAATCTGTCATCTCTCTAATTGACTCCTCCACTCAAAATACTACTAACTTCACCAAGTCCATTCCCTCCACAAAATCATAATACAAAACTTTGTAGCCCCCCCATGAACAGCACTTCAAAAACCCCAGTAACTGCCCCAAATCCCCCTTCCCTCCCTCACTCTCCTTTACCTACTCCAAAATTTCTCAGCCACCCCTGCAAGACTGAGTCATTATGCTGCTGAGAAACTTCGAGCCAGCTCTGGGACCAGGTCCAGCAGCAGCACAGCTGCTCTCACACGATGCTGAACCTGAATCATTAAGCTCTGCCAGACACGAGCCACAAGGGTACCTCGGCATGCAGATCCCCAGTGCTCTCACTTGTCAGAGAGTTTATTAGCCCAGGCAAAGTGCCAGACCTTGGCAGACCCAGGGGTCTGTGGGGTGCAAAGCTTCAAGGTGTGGGAGCACTTCATGCTTTTCCAGGTTTTCCATTAATTGAGGTTAAACTGATTTGCCAAAGGGGTGACTGATCTTGAGCTTTTTTTCCCTTTTGGTTATTTTCTCTATTAAAAAGTTGACTTAGCTGAGCACCTATTATAATTCTTCCCGTAAAAGGTTAGAATAGAGAATTCATGGATTATCACTGAAAATTTTTGTGTTGGTCTTTCCACCTGTTGCTCTGGTACCTGGTTCAGCCATGCTTTTTATCAAACTGGTAGTCTAGCTGGCATCTCCGGTTCAAACCCCTGCACTTATGTGAGCAATTCAGTTGTTCAAAGAAAATCTTGAGAGCTCAAAAGCGATTAATGCAAAGGATCCAGTGCACAGATCTCCTTCAACCCAGTGATCATAGGCTCAGTGTCCACTCTCCAACCACACTCCTAAAAGAAGAGCCTGGAGCAAGTTAATGACCTGTACAGGTCTGATATAGTAAGTACTGAAGTTACCGAGCTGTGGTGGTCCTCCACCCTTTTATTCAATTTCTGTATCGGTCCAGTTGTATATTATTTGGATTAATTTGTTTGCAACACACCTAGATCTAAAGGAAAACAACATAATCATCAGAGAATGAGCTGTCAGTGTGCTTTCAGAGGTTAGTCGGAGAGAGGTCTTTCAATTCAGAGGATAAACACAAGACATGTTTTGCTTCCTTCAACAGACAGAAAAGTGGAGGACAAACTCAAAGTATAATGTGAAGCTACATAAATAATAAACACAATTGAAGTTACATGCTTCTATGTTATGTCAGGGGAAGACTATACGAGCAACAACGAGCCCTTAACCCCTGGAAAGTTTAAGAAAACTATGTATTTTTTTATTTTATGAACTAGGCTTAATTAGACAAAATGGGGCTTGCCTAGGATTTCACTATGGATTCACAGATGTAGCTTTACCTCGAGTGTTAGAGACTAAACTGACACATCTTTGGAAAAGGAGACAACAAGGCAGCATGTCCACCTGGTGAATGAAAATCTACTGGATAACAGGGTTCGTGCTTTCAAATTAGTTCTGCAGTGACAAAATATACATCTTGTTATCATTTCTAGAACTTCCCCCTCATGTCCCTACCAAAAGCATATAGTTGCAAGTAACTACCATTACCATCACAGAATAGAATTCCTCCATTCTCAATGTGGAAAGCATTTTATTAATGGTAAGATTACTCAGTCAGAATGGTAATGATTGTAATGAGATCTACAGTACATCAATTTAGTCTAGAAAAGTGGTTTTACCACCCCTGTGTATAGAAACTACAATTTATGTTGTTGGTACCTTAAAAAAAACCATCAATCCCTAACTTTTAGAAACTTAGCACTCTTTCCCTCACTGAAATTTTATATTACTTTTATCACCATGGTATCCAAACACAAAAGGCTTTTAAAGTCTCTCTGTAGGAGCTTTCAGTGTTCTGCAGAGAACAAAACAGATGCCTTGTGAGTAGAGGAAGGGTAAGAACCACAACACTACCGACAGCACCAAGGAAAGGTGGAATTTCAGGGCAGCATGTCAGAAGACAGACCCCTCCCTGTGCCAGCTTTTCCACATGCATAAAGAGCTTACAGAGCACAAACATGTTTCTAGAGTGCTTTGAGCTTTACAGAGGAGAATTATTATAGAAACAGATAAATTATTACCCTACCAATAACAAGTCAATGACAGGAAAATGTGTAAGACCCCTTCTTTGTTGCTCTTGAGCTGCATTTCTAGTTTTCAGAGTGTTGCCCATAGTGAATCTCCAGGTATCTGTTTGAAGAAGGCACACCAGCCCTCTCAACCTACTCGTTCTCTCTCATTTTTACTGTTTACAGTGAAATAACTGCTGCTGCCCATACTTTACATCAGACAAAACAACAAATCAAACTAACTTTTCTATCTCAGGTTTCTCCTAAACATTATACTTTTGATGACTACTGACTATCGAGTACAGACTAGAGTTCCAAAGTTTTCTGAACACCTTATATTCTCTGACTCACTCCCTACCAACTGTCTTCCCCAAAATCAATACAGTGCAGAAGGTAGACTTTCCCAGACACTTCAGGGAAAGCATATTAAAAAGCTTTTGCATGCCAGAGGGGGAAAAAAATAAAAAGTGTTTTATAAATTAAAAAAAAAGGAGGAAATGTGACTACTGGAAAATGTGCTGGAACTTGTCTCTCTCAAAGTAACCCTTGTGGCATCCTTACTTTTGGTGCTATAATCCAGATATCCACTTTTCAGTGGCACTGTGCCATCTTCTGTGAAGTCACAAGAGGGTTTATGTTTTAAGCTATATAAATAGTGGGCTCTTGGAACGCAGGAGGATGTCATTACACATAATTATCATTAAATAAGATGATCTTACTCTTTTAAGTTAGGACACAACATAAGCTAACACCCAATATTGTCAGAAAGCTAAGGAACATAGCAGACTGAACAAAAAAAGTGATTTATTCCTGAAGGGAAGAACGAAGACAAAAAGAAGTAGGTAAGTGGATGGGTGCACTTTGTTTATCCTCTCTAGGAGTACTTCCATCTACCTTCATCTAGTTAGCTGCAGAATTCTAGCAGTTTCTTATTCTCTTATTTAGCAATCCTGAAGACAGATCCATTTTCTTTTCAGCTTGGTTTATTTAAGAGACATTCCTGCTCTGATTGACTACCAGTCACCGTGTACAGTCACTAAGCAGCAGCATACAAGCTTTCTTAACAACACTATCCCAAAACTGTTCCACAACAGTGACTTTCAAGAGAAAAAGACAGTGTAATTCTAGTCTTCCGTCTTTGCTGAGACTTGTAAAAGAGCAATTACTGAATGGAACAGCTGCTGTCTGAGAAATGGAACTACAAAAGTGTATGACACACTATCCATACAGACAGAAATAATTTCATTCCAGAGAATTAAGATATGGTTTCCAGGACAGACGTGAACTGCTGATCTAGAGGTTAAAAGCTTTGAAGCTCTATTGGGTTTGCGTGGCAAGGTTTTGGTAGGGGGGGGGGGTTGGGCTACAGGGGTGGCCATAAAGGACTGTGGAGGGCTGACAGTGGCTGGATGCCAGGTGCCCACCAAAGCCTCTCTGTCACTCCCCTCCTCAGCTGGACAGGAGAGAAAATGTAACGAAAGGCTCTTGTGTCAAGATAAGAACAGAGACAACACTCATCAGTTTCTGTCATGGGAAAAACAGACTCAACTTGGGGAAATTAGTTCAATTTATTACCAATCAAATCAGAGTAGGGTAATGAGAAATGAAACCAAATCTTTAAACACCTCCTCCCTGCTTCCCAGGCTTAACTTTACTCCTAAATTCTGTATCTTAGTGGCACAGGGGGAATGGAAATGGGGGTTGTGGTCAGTTCATCCCACATTGTCTCTGCCACTCCTTCCTCCTCAGGGGAGGAGTCCTTACACCCTTCCCCTGCTCCAGTGTGGGGGTCCTTCCCCAGGAGACAATCCTACAGGAGCTTCTCCAACGTGAGTCCTTCCCACAGACTGCAGCTCTTCATGAACTGCTCCAGCGTGAGTCCTTTCCACGAGGTGCAGTCTGTCAGGAACAGGCTGCTCCAGCATGGATCCCTCATGGGGTCACAAGTCCTGCCAGCAAAGCTGCTCCAGCCTGGGCTCATCTCTCCATGGGGGCACAGGTCCTGCCAGAAGCCTGCTCTAGAATCGGCTTCCTATAGGGTCACAGCCTCCTTCAGACATCCATCTGCTCCAGCCTGGGGTCCTCCAAGGGCTGCAGGTGGGTCTCTGTTCTACTGTGGACCTCCATGGGCTGCAGGAGGACAGCTCAGCCAGGCTTATCATGGTCTGCACCATGGGCTGCAGAGGAACCTCTGCTCCAGCACCTGGAGCACCTCCTGCCCTCCTCCTTCCCTGACCTAGGTGTCTGCAGAGCTGTTTCTCTCACATATTCTCACTCCTATCTCTTCAGCTGCAGCTGTTCAACTGGGGTTTTTTCCCATTCTTAACTATGTTATCCTAGAGCTGCTACCACCGTCACTGATGGGCTCAGCCTTGGACAGTGGTGGGTCCATCTTGAAGCCATTGGCATTGGCTCTATCTGACATATAGAAGTTTCCAGCAGCTTCCCATAGAAACCACCCCCTTCTACCAAAACCTTGCATACAAACCAAATACAGGAGCTTATTATGCACCTTCTTGCTGCACAAGTAATAAACTATACATTGGGGATGTCTCTGACCTCTGGAGGAAGAACCAAAAGTATATCAGCATGTTTTGAACAAATACAAAATGCAGCTAATAGGAATACACAATTCATCCCTCTGTCGTAGTTTGGGGCTTACAAGCATTTCAGGTTAACTCTCTCTGTATACAATGCGATCAAAGGTAGAATAATTCTTTCTGGGAAAACCAGAGATATCACTATATTAATTTGGTTTTTTTGCTAAGTGCATACACATATCAGCTGATATTTTGTTATTATCAGATCCCACAGTTATCCAGAAAGGGTAATTGCAAAACATTCAAACTATTTATTTTTTTTCAATGAGTAAGGGTTGACTTGTTTCAATTTGCTAATGAAAAAAATTATTTAAAAAATCTAAATATATTTTTTTCCTTACTGATTCTGCTTTATAGGTGAAATGATGCAACAAATATTATTATCCCTATGTATTTCAGTTGTTGCTTTTCACACAATTTGCAATCCAGGCTCTGAGATTTTGCAGTTGTCTTCCTCAAGGCAACATCTGCAAAAACTGTATGTTACTATAACTCTGTGTAAAATCAAAGTCAATGATAAAATGGAAAGTGGAGAGGGAGGAGGAAGTAACTAGAGTAGATCAAGCCTGCTAAACCATTGATTTATTAGCATATAATACTGAAAACCTTCTTTAAAAAAAAAAATGTCCCACAAGGTCTGTTTTTGATAATTTCGCCTAGAAAAGAAAATTGACATATAGGGATACATTTTCAAAGCACCACACAAAGTTTTAACAACATGATTCCCATTGACATTAATGAGTCACATGGCTGAAATCCTGCACAGCGCTTTGAAAAATATACCCTTCAGCCTTTCAAGCCTGCTTTTGCAAAACCAGAGCACTTGCCTCCTAAGTAACCTTTTGGTTGCAAGTCCAGATTCTAACTACAGGCTCTGTTCTTCACCCGCTGGGGAAAGCTTCCTCCCATGCTGTGTGACCAAGGCCACAGCAGAAGTGTTTCGGGGGTGTCCATGGAGCTGCTCCAGTGACAACCTCTCTCCTCCATGACCAGGAGGGGGTGTGTGTAGGGAGAGGAACGGGGTCTGATGGCAGCTGCCATAATTGGAAACAGCTTCCAAAATGGTTTTAATTACGGTGAGATTTGGCCTGGCATCTACTCTAGCCAGAATCAAGATTGCCCAGGCCTCTGTCTTGAGCTATTCTCTCACCTTTGCAGTGCAAGGTCTTCAGATCGGTCAACAGGCTCAATAACTGAGATTTTTTTTTCCCCTTTTCTATACCAGATGGGAAGAAAATGTGGAAGTTTGCAGGGAAATGTGGCAATTGTATTGTACCACCTGCTAATTTACCCCTTCACACAACCTTGCCTGTGTGATAGCCTTAGTCCACCACAGCAACAACTTAACTAATTTCTTACCAATAAAATGAATACTTGAATTGAAACAACTCCTATCTAGTAGAAATAGGAAGAAGGAGTTTTGTCTCCTCCTTGGGGAAAAATAAATAAATAAATAAAATAATAAATAACTAGATAAATAAATAATGGAAGGCTTAACATCTTCAAATTAAGAAACGGACAATGCCAGTAACAGAGCAAGTCTATTTGCAATGTGCCTTTCCTGATGTTAGTTAAACTGGATGCTACTTACGTCCTCTCAGACACAAGGAGAGGATCTTGCAAACCTTTGAAACGTTAGACTTGGATAATCTATGGACATGACAGAGGAGTGTGGGCTTTGTTAAGCCTGAAAATATTTGGTCGTGCAAAAACTGTAAATACTTCAGGCATATACCAAAAGATGATGTAGTTAATGACTAAAAAGGATGCAGACTTTGGCTAAGCTCCATGGAAAAAGTACAGAGCATTTTTGGTGAGCTGCTTAGTTAGATGCCTTAGCATACCAGCTATGCAGAGAGGTGATATTGTCTTTGTGTGGGACATGGGCACCTTTCAAAGGCTGTCCCAGGATTGCTTTCTGTGAAAGGCACAGGATGGGTTAAAGCAAGAAACACAAATGGAGGTTTGGATTTTTGCTGTATTCTCTTTCCAGCAGATGGATGACTGGTGCTGCTCAGGTATTAAAAGTCTATTTTCTTTATTCAAAGAAATAACATTAAGCTTGCACAATTAGTTATAGACAAAAAAATTACAGAATCAGTAAGCAACACTGATGCCACCTTTCTGTATGTTAACTATAAAACTTATACTTTGAAGACAGGTTAATGTTGATATGTTATATAGTTACACATAGATAGTTTAAAAGTGCAGCATTCATCTTCCTAAATGCTCATGAAACAACAACAGAAAAATAAGGTATGTTCACTCTTAGTCCACAGTCCATGTAGCATAATGCAGCTTAGCTTGGTTCTCAATAGGCCTGTTCCCTTGCACCTGCTGGGGACGTGTAGCACACCTGAGGACAATCACTGAAACTCAACTGGGGCTTGACAACAGGTTACCTTGGTCATACGTTTGAGAAATTGTAGAATAAATAGCAAGGTATGTGCACAATAGGCTAGAGGTTAGCAACAAGCATTCAACCTTACTTCTTTGTCTTTCAGGGTAATCTGTACAGGTAAAGTAATGACATGTAATTTTTACAGGGCAGTGGCATTTGCTTGCATTGCAAGTGTTAATTCTTCCTGTATGAACTTGTTTCAATAAACCGCAATAAATACCAAGTAGAATGTTCAAATTAAAGCACTACTTCCTTCTACAAGAGTATTTTTCCTACTTTTTCCAGTTTTCGTGTGAGTGTGGTTTTGTTTCTTCAATACACTCACTGATACATGACATGGGCACCTCATTACAAGGAGCTTTATTTAAAGAAAACAACAAAAAAGCCCCTTTATTTTTATTAATATTTTTTTTTAGAAAAGGTCCTACAATGTAATAGTCCATTTCTTACTTTACATGTTGGCAACACCATATTCCCCAGCAAGCTGCGGTCAGCAAATTGCAAAGCAGACTAGGAGACCTGTGATATGACTTGGAACAATGTATGAGGTTACCTGCATTTACCTGCTAATTACTGCCTCTCAGCAGAAGGTTACTGATTCCACAGACACAGGACCTGACAGCATGAATGCTCAGTCTTCTCAGTGGAGAGTAAACCACGTTAATTTGGGTCATCATCTGTGGAGGAAACCATAATATTCCTACAAGTTCTGTTTCTGCTTTGGAGATAAGCTTCATCTAAGGTAACAGTGCCTGTCAGTTTTAATAGCAACTTTATAGCAGTACTGTGTTTAAGACCTCTGTGACACAGACACATTTAATTAACAAATAAGATAAGTAATAATTCTTCTGGAATAATATTTTCTTTAACATTTGTCTGAAATTTTCCATGTTTTGGCAAAACCTGGATGTGAATGTTCCTTCTACTTTAAGAATTTTTTGTTCAGTATTCTGGGTTGACTTTCAGAAACAAAGGAGAAAGGGAAAGACAAAAAAATCTGCTTCTGGCTTCAGACTTGCAAATGTAAGCACAAACAAACAAACAAATTTGGTGCTTTGCTTTACACAGAGGACAACACCACAAAACAGATTTTGCGAATCATTTTTGTCAATATTTTGAGGAGAGTCAAGGACTTAGCCCAAAGTCATAATTTTGTAACAATCCTATAGCCTTGTGTAACAAAATGTTCAATTTAGATGTTTTAAGTACAGGGAAACAATATTCAAAATTGTGGATGTTCCTAAGATGCATTCATTCTGTCTATTTTGAAATAGCATAACAAACTTAATAAGCTGTTAAATGTAATAAGGACTTCATATTAAACAGCTGAGAAAGCAGGGAGAAAACAGCAAGCTCAGACTTTATCATCTGAAGAAAGTTGCAACACATAGTCCTGGTGAGCAATCTTCACAACCCTTTCTAGCAGCATTAACATATAACAGTGTAATTTTCTCATTTCTAGAGTCCCTTAAACAACAGCAGATGCAATCAAGAGAACTGGCCATTGAGTAAGGCCTCATATTCTAGAATTTCATTAAAAAGATCATGTCCAAGGATGATGTTACTGTGTCTGTCAGTGCAAATCAAGTTACAGAACTACTAACAGTTGAAAGTAGTAGCACAAAGCAAAGAAAATTCACACACCTCTAGAGATGGCCAGTTCAGAGCTTTGTCTTGCAAAAAATCCTCAGGAATAAAAAAAAATACATTGTTTTGTCTTTCCTACAAGACATTGGTTTGGACTACCCTGCAGTCCAAGCACTGGTTCATAGATCCCTTACAAAGCCTTGGGAAAAGGAAAACCCTGTGAGTACCAAATACAATGCCTGTGCAAAATGAATGTCCAGCATACTACATGCACAGAGCAACTACAGCAAGCAAATGTAGGCTGACACTGCTACCAACAGCTCTGCTGACTTTAGATATCCACGTCCTTGTGCACATCCTAAACCCATGCATGGGCTCGAGCTTTTTCATGAAGCTGAAATGTGTTGTACCTGGTAAATCTGCCGCTGCTTTGAACAGCAGCTTCATCTGAAATATTTTATTAAATGTCTGTGCTTACCAGGCCTTCTAACAAAAGGTGCAGCCATGGGTGGACACCAGCTCATTCAATTTGACCCAAGCTTGTCCAACTCTGAGTCTGCTCTAAATCATTTGCAATACAAATGATCTGCTGTAAAGTCAGACCTTTTGTCATTGCCCATCTACCATAACCTGTGGCCCACCCAGATTTCTGTTCCTAGCTAGGCAACTGTTTCCAATGGCAAAGTTACAACATTATAATGTACTGAATAACACATTTCACTTGTCTCAGGTGATTTATGACACTAATACTTTTGAATCCCTCCTCTCATAAATAGTGGAAATGGAAACTTCTTACTCTATTTTTCTTTTCTACCAGACTTAACAACACTAGTATGTACAAAACCATCTGAACTGGTAAATAACTAGGACCTATTCAGAACAGCACGCATTTTTGGTTCAGACTATAAAACTTTTTATTTTAATTAAAATAGAAAGCAGGCAGTTAACTGTGTAGGTCCTGCCTGATTAGATGCAGACATCACTGAATAATTATGATTAAACTAGGGCTATGTTACGAGAGGTTGAGAAGACAGTGGTCATTTTCCACTGAGTGTGGTTTCAAGGAGATGCCAACTATTATTTTTTCCTGGAACACCAAATATAAATAGAGCAATATTTTTTGCTATATTATATGGATATTTGAATACTTTTCCCCACAGTCCAAAGCACTGCCTCAGAGCTATACAAAAGAGAAGAGAATGAGCAAGAGTGCACAAGTAACCTGAGAAACCTGTGGATGGTTTCCCTTTGGCCAGATTCCCTGCATACAGAACAGAATTCAGCAATATGTCCCATCGAAAGCTTCATGCAACACTCATGAAACAACCTACTATCAGATGTAGACAAGAGGTGGCTCCATAACTTCGATAACTGTTCCAAATCACAATGAAGATTCAAGTCTTATTTGCTGTATAAGCAGAAAATAGAAGACACTTTCTACCCCAAAGAGATCAGTTGGTGCTGCAGTTCCCAACTGTGTTAGGAAAACATAACTATTATTCTTGCCTAAGCTTTTGTCTATCTTGTCTACTGAAATGGTGATCTCTCCTAAAATACTATTCACATTACAACATACACCAGCTCAAAACTTTAAAGTAGGTTGCTTATGTTGTGGTGCACAACACTTAAATACTGTGGTGCACACACTTAAATCACACTGTTACCTACTAAATGTCTGTTCACAGACCCAAAGGGATTACAGCAATGCACTAAAGTTCATGCTGCCATTCTCAACAGTTATGACTGACTGAGCTAATTTAAAGTTAGCCCACATAAGTAAATCCAAGCTGCAATTACACCTCCAGATAGAAGTATACCTATTCTCAGTGACTTGCCCAATGTAGGAAATAAAAAGACTGCAATAAAGCTAAGATCTGAACAAGGATATTTGAGTTCTGATCCAGTGTCTTGCAAGTCTACCCTTACTCTCTACTGTCTTTTTAGGTGCAAAAGTTCATTTCTATATCTGTAAAATTCGGAATGCACTAATATCTCTGACTGTGGTGTATGGGATGTAGGAAGTGCATGAACTCAACAGCAGGGGAAACTCTTTTCCCTCACTCGACACTCATGACAAAAACAGTTTCAGTGTCAAGAAAGCCACATGACACACGTATGAATGCCTGTATAATTTGGGTGCCGTGTTCCATGTTAGACCCTCCTCTGGAAGGCATTGAAATGGGAAGAGGGGAAGGACAACACAAATTAATTTAGGTTGTCAGTGAATGTTCTGTGCACTTGTACTCTTTATAGTTTGCTGTTACTTATAGATATATTTTTTTAAGTTAATACACTCCATAAAAAGGCATGCCTTTTAAACATTATTATAGCTTCCTTTAAAATAAATTAAATCTCATGGATTCTTGTTGATTAAACCTTTAGCTTTGTGGAACACTTGAGCAAACAATTGCAGCAAATTTCTGGCAGCACTATAGGCAAATTTCTGCATAATTGCTGCTGAACTACACTGGGTGATAAATTCCGTCTCTCCAGTGATGGCAACGAAGGCATTTTCCTGCACATCACAAGGTATGCCACCTGGCAGCAATCCTCTTCTGTTGGGACTCCAGGCCCCTGGCCTCCTCCCTGATGGACACTGGAGCAGGAAAGATGCTCTGAGATGCTGGAGCAGGAAAGATGTCTGAGATGCTGTTCTCAGGTAGAGCTCCCTGACACTCAGTGAGAGCCGTGTTGAAGAAATATTAACTTTTAACTATTTATAGCACTGCCATTTAGTTGCAACATTTTTTCTTCCCAACAGGGAACAGGGGGTCAGTATCCCTCATCACTATTTCGACAGCTTGTGAGACATGAATAGAACTGGATGACACATTACAATTCTAAAGTCCTACACAAAGGGTGGTGATTTCACATTCAGAAAACTGCATGATGCTTTACACTGGTGGCCAAAGGATTAACAGTAACATTACATTTTGATAAAGAAGGAAAATTATCTTTTTCAAGACTTCCCATCTTCCAATTTCAGCAAATTCAAATTTTCTCTTTGTATTTCTTTTTCTACTTTTCCTAAAGTAAAATATTTTTTTTTTAATCATACTTAGAAGATTTCTTCAATCATTATGATTCCTTAAAATATGTAAGATGAGCTCTTTAAAGATATCCACAGTTCTTTAACTTTAGTTAATTTCTTTCTCATCTCCAACCCACTAAGGTAAGTCACTAACAAAAAGCTTAACTTTAGGTCACACTTTTGTCAAAATCCTCCATTAAATCAGCAGGAGACAGATCATCTACTCAACATGTGGTTCAAAGAATTCGACATGGATATCTTCAGTTATGCAAAAAACAAGTTCTTGAGAGGCAAGAGCCATCTTCTTTCTGTGCCCAGAGGGCTCTGGCGGGGAGTGTTCTTCAACCACCTTCACAAAACAGCTCTCCAAGGGTGGCCATTAGGTCCCTGCATCTGAACTTCTCTCCAGAGCCACTTCTGATCTTCCATCCAAGTGAGCTGCATATTGTCTTCTCGGCTTGCCTGCGAATGTTGCCTCGTGTTATTCTACATTCATGCCCCACACCTTCCACCTCTTTGCTCACACTTTTCATCGTGATGCCAAGTGGTGGGATGGGATTCTACCACAGAGAGCAAGCAGCTCCAGCAGGCTTGGCCATACACCTCCCAGGGTGAGGCTTTCCCATTCACCAGGAATGGCAAAATTCACCGAGGCCGAACATTCATTCGTCCTCTCAGGGACACTGGGGCATATTCAATTTAGGATGCACCTGTGATAGCCAGGAAAAATGCTGTCCATGTTTCTGGAGGGAACTGCACACGGGCAGAAGGGAGGGCACCAAGTGGACCTGGAGGCACAGGGGCTGTGTTATGTTCTCTCTCCATCTTTCCACAGGCACATGAATCATAGCAAAAGCTTGTATTATAGAGGGACCTGCCAATTGTAGCAGAAATCTTCTTTCAGGCATTTTTGTAGGGAGAGAGGAAGAGCCCAGTCAAATTGGACTGAGACTGGTTCAGGAGGCAGACTTAGATAATTCAAAATCATAACTGTATTTGATATTCAAGACCAGTCCATAGATTAACTTTATTGAAGAAGCACCAATTCCAGCTGGAGGTATGACAAATAGTGACCAGGCCACTGAAGATTTACATGCTTAGTTTTGAAGGCTATTATGCTTTGGGTATATTGCACAGTCTGACTCAAATGGGTGTTAGTAAACACATACAATCGAGACCTCTGTATCAATTTTGCAAAGCTGTTAAAAAGCACTAGTATCTGTTTTTTTCTAAAAATACATTGTTAAGGTAAAATGACTTAATAAATGATAAATATGCTCAGTGTCTTAGATCACACTCGCATTCAGCCAGGAGCGACAGACACCTTTTTATCTTCTTGTAAACTCTCGTGTGAAAGATATTCGACTGTCTCTGATGTAGGAAGACAGAAGATAAATACAGTAAACCCAAAGATAAATACAGTAAACCCAAAGATTTTTCAGGTAGAATTTCCTTCAGTGGTTTCCAAACTGTGGCCAATTTGTGCCACAATTGTGCCTCTTTTGCCTGGAACATCAGCCTGTACTTTAATGTTTCTGGGTACAACTGACAGAAAAGAGCAATTGGGAACTACCCATGTTTAGATATGTAGCTGCAGTGATCTGAAGCTTATGCTGTATGCACTACCTGAGAGGTACTACAGTGCCCCTGCTCCTCCTATTTGAATGACTCACACTGAAGCAATACTTTCATTCAGATGTGAACTTCTGTGGCTGCCACACTGTTCTGTGGATTAGTCAAAATCTGTCCCTTTCCATAACAAAACACCCCTGTGTGCTGATGCACCATTCGTGAGTGGTGTTGGAAGTTCAACCATACCTCTCATGATGGAAAAAAAAGCTGTCCTGTAAGGGCTGATGAATGAGGTATGCAACACTGTACCGGGATGTTCAGTTTGACCACACTGAAGCATGCATGAGCAGATTTTGGAAATCAGTATGGTGATTTAGTTAAATGTTCAGTTTGACCACAATAAAGCATACATGAGCAGGTTTTGGAAATCAGTATGGTGATTTAGTTGAATAGCAATGAGTTGACGACATGTTCCTCAAGGAAACTGAGGTGTGCCTACACAAGCATATCCACTCCCAACCCGACCTGTCTGAAGTGCTGCACAGGGATTATGGGACTCCTGGGTGAAGACAAGGCAAGGAGGCTAATGGTTGTAAGACAAGTTGTTAGATTGGGCTCCTTCATCCAGGTTGCCCTTTCTTCTTACTTAGCACTGAATTTGGCACTGAGATGGCCTTTGGCTGAATGACTTCACTACTGGGCAAAGAGTGGCCAAAGGACATCCACAAGAGTGAGAACTCAGATCTTGATAGGAAGTGTGAAAAAATAATTTGGAGTCAGCCTAAGTGAAAGAGGTGTACCAGTTTTCCCCACTGGAGGTGGTGGCAGAATATCAAATACAGAAAGGGGTGCATGTTTATAAAAATCAGGACATTTTTGATGTAGCTAGTTCAGTTGGTATTAAGCTACTTGTCTTTATCTATTCAAAACTGTGGCATTTACAGTGGTAAACATTAAAAATACAATACTCAATAGTGACCAATGTTTGTGCCCCATAGTATTCAGAGGACAGAAGCTCCTTCAGAAGGTCTGATGATTGGCAGCAATAACGCTTTCATTTATACTGCTTCTTTGTGTGAATGTAGCAGCTGGAGAAAGTCTTTGACTGGTGTTCTTGAGACTACAGATGCCAGAAGTGAAAAGCATGCTCATATAAGGAGATTTGTTTTGCTGCATTGCCAATATGACCACATTTTACTAAAAGAATTAAAATTGTTTATAGAAAAATAAATATCATTCTCATTCCTTTGTGTGAGACAGGTGCATGCTCCTCACCCTCCCTCTGAAGGCCAGGCTTTCCAGTGGTTCCTCTTGGGAAGGCACAAGGAAAACTCTCCCTTTTTTCTCAATCTGCTCAAGCCATAACCTGACCTCAAACTGCAATGAAAGAACAGTGTTTTTATGAGGCCCATTCTGTGTTTGGTTTCTGTGCTGAAATCACCAGCAGCCACACTGCCCTTCAGGATGGCTTTTCCAAGGACACCTCTACACTCTAGAACTTGCAAGACTAGCGTTCTCTGCTGTTCTTTAGTTTGCTCTTGCCTGTTTGGTGGTTTTAGGCTTTTTTGGGGGTCTTATCAACTTAGTCAACCTGACGTAGCAGGTGTTGTATCAGCCTGTAACTTGGGTGACCTCAAACAAGGCTGGAAAGCAAAAGGAACGTGGTAGAGGTTACATTGCCTATGTAGATGAGACATGGATCTTTCAACAGCCCTGGCCATGCATTTGGGAAAGGCTACAGAGACGGAACCTGCTTTACTGGTTTAAGTTACTAGGACCACAAGTGTTATTGCCAAAGGTGCTGCACCCAGCCTAACCTGTGAGGTTAGGGTGCAAGGGCAAGTTTTTCATATTTCTCTTCAATATTCTGACCACTTGAAAAGAACAAACTAGCAACACTGTAACAGAGATGCTTTACTTAGCACTGAAGATGTTATTTCTCAATTGGACAAGGTTAGATAATACCATTTTAATTGTTTTACCTATATTTTTATGGCACTCAGAAGAAGCCCGACTGCCAACCTTTTACATCTCTGAGCAGAAGAGGGGAAACCAAAACACTACAGTGGTAGTGAAAAAGCTATTGCAGAAATGCAATTCCACCAGCTTGGCTGTTGCATACCTGTGCATCTTCAAACGGTGAGATTTAAAAATTACCTTGATTTTAAAAATTGGTTTCAATAGGCCCCTTGTTCTAAAGCTAATTGAAAATAGACTAAGTATAATTTAACTGTTCCACTGCCAATCTTCTGGAATTGTTCCAGGACCATCTGAGTAGGTATCACAGAGCTGAACTGAAAATATTAAATATCCTAATAACTTGATCTGCCCATCCAGATGGGTCTAGAAAATCCATCTTTGTCCTTCAGCCTCAGACTTTAGAAGGAACAAGTCATTTAGGAGAACTAAAAAGTTACAAGGAGGTGGGATGGAAGAACAAACTTCTGAGAAGCACTGGGAGTTAGGAAGTGTCTCAAAGAAATGGAAAAGGGTGACATTTGGGAACCTTTTTGGTTTTATTACAGGCCACCATCTGCAGTAACATTTGTATCCACCTCCGTGCAAGACGAACTCAAACCACAAGCAAAAGGCTCACCTGGTTGTTACACTAGGTGTACAGCTTGGCTCCTCTCAGCTACCAGAGCTATTTTTTATACCATTGGAAATGACACAAAACTCTCAAAAATACAATACATTTTGTTTTTAAGCTCCTTGTCTTTTGACAATTTTCTTCAAGGTGTTTTTGAATCTTAATAAACAAAAAACCCCACAAAACCACAGCTCGTACTTTCTACCATTAGTATCAGCTGTTTTTTAATTTCCATATATTATTAAAAAATGCATACAACTACCCTGAACATGGGCACTGATGTAGTCCAGTTCCTGCTAAAAATAACAGGCTTTTTCAGCATTTGGTTAGTTTACAATTTCACATTAGCATGTTTAAAGTACAGTACTTGACACAGATTAGATGCCAGCTAAATTTAAAGGTCTGCTGATGTAAATTATTGCAGTCCTGCCAAAGTCAGACGTACCAATTTAGGCTATCAGATGATGCAGCCATCAATATTCTTAATAGTGCAGGCTGATGAAAACTGACCTACAGATACCTGTTTTTAATTTTGCTGTTCTAAAATCGCTCTAACTTCACTGATATGCATAATATGAATGAGACAGGTCCTGACAACATCACACTTGGCTGCTTCTTGGGGTGCCCATGGACTGACACCGCTGCTGGTGATTAGGCTGTTGCTGGTTTTCTGACCTCAAGGTCAGCTAAACTCCAGGTATACTGGTCCAGCCAGGCTTCTGAAGCAGGACTTCTTGTGTCCGTACGGATGTCTTACGAGGGCAAGGCTTCTGCTGTGACTAGATCATATTAATTCTGTAATAATCCTAATGCTAATAGTGAGTACTGACACTGGTGTACGTTAACTCAACACAACCATTTCTGTACACCAGAATCAACTGTTTGTATCAGCAGTCAGAAAAGCAGCAGAAATATAACTCTAATCTATCTTGAACTGTAATATTATGATGTCATAATATTTGTGACGTCATACAAGTATAATAAGCAACACGAGAGAACCATTTGCCACTTGCATTTTCTTAGTAAATATTACTTCTGCTTGGACTCAGAAATATTGCAATTGAGAACCAAAGCCATAGTATAAATAGTTCAAAAGCCTTTTATCTTTCATACACAGTCCCAAGCACAATGCAGAACAATAAATGGTCCTGCTTTATTGTATTTGTTTTTTGTTTGTTTATTGTATTTGTTGTTTGTTTGTTTGTTTATTGTATTTGTTGTTTGTTTGTTTGTTTTCCCTCAGGCATTTCTTTAAAAAGCACAGCCTATACCTGAAATGCTGGTTTAGTCCTCTGCAATGACTTAAGAAAAACAGCCTTTTAGTTACTAAATTTAAGTGTTATACAATCTACATAACCACAGGCCTAGCCAAAGACTGCCAAAGGACAAATTAAATTTTACTACCATTCACTTCTGCTTAGAAAAAAAGTGTTACATTTCACAGAAGCCACATGAAGATTGTTGTTTAAAAAAAAATCAGGATAGGGTTTCATGGTAGTAACCACTGGTGAGTTTTCACAGGAGCTACTAGAACTGTGCCAGTTACTTCATCACAGAATACAGCCTAGAATTTCTAATTATTACATTAACTTTTGGGTAGCATTAAGTAACACATGATAATTAAATTTATTCTCATGAATGCTGAAATCTCTGCAGGCTTCTAATATTCTGGTTAAGTGTAAAATTTCATTATTAGAAAAG
The DNA here is from genome assembly GCF_963082525.1 of Nesoenas mayeri. Classification (NCBI taxonomy): domain Eukaryota; kingdom Metazoa; phylum Chordata; class Aves; order Columbiformes; family Columbidae; genus Nesoenas; species Nesoenas mayeri. Next base: position 127,946,178 of record NC_137543.1, read on the forward strand.
GTTTAGAATATCAACTGACGTCTCATTTTGGAGGCAAGATCTGGGACATAAGCCTAGAGTTTTGTCCTAAAATGAACAGAAAAATCTTCTACTTCTTTCAAAAGGTAAGTTACACAGGCTTTCAGAATAGACTGAAAAAATGAAATCACTTTTGATTCCCTTTAGCCTCTAACTTCTGAGGGAAACAACTGAGCTTTAATATAACAATTAACTTCTGAGAGTCCACAGGATAGGATTTTGGTTTGGTTCTGTTTGTTTGTTCCACAGGTAGGACACTTCTTTCCCTACACCTACACAATTCAAGCATCTGTCTGTAGATAGAATTGGCTGCATTTCATAGCTCATGCCAGAGGAGTTCCATTTAGAAGGGTGTATCTTCCCAATGCCATAAGTTTATTTTCGTGTTGTGGAAGAAGGGCAAGAGTAATAATTATGTGCTCTCCTTCTGAGTCTCAATATACAAGTCCTCATCCTGAACAATACACAATCACAGATAGCAGAAACCTACAATTTACTAAAGTTAAACTAAATTTGAGGTGTGGTAGTATACGTCTGCTAGTGCTCATGCCAGTCCTTGCAAAGCGGGGCACCATATTTTGGGGAACTGTTCTTTGTTTGGTTGACAAGAATTTGACTTTATTAAGAGAGCAAGCAATAAATGTAAATGCAATACAATTATTTCTTTATTATTTCTCTGGTTCCAGAACTTCTGTGTTAAATCACAATTCAACACTCAAATAGCCTGGTGAGTGAGAAATTCTGCAGTAAGTAAACTTCCTATTCGAATGAAGAAGAGATTCTACTCTTCTGTTATCAGACATACCCTTTGAGATATGCTTAGTGAAGCCAGAGTGATTTTCAGTGTGTGAGCAATCGGTAGTGAAGAGCTCTTGCGGTCTCGCTTTCTGTCACACTCTTAAATAAGTCAGAATTATATTTTTACTGCACTTACTACAAATTCTGAGAAGGAAAGAAAGGCTTTGGATTTGTGACACAGTAATGAATGGTGAGAATTTCGTTTTCAGTGGCTGTGAGAGCAGCAACTCAAACTGAGGAACTTCTGAAAAGACACAGTTCTCTCTTGACACGAGAGCCTGTTGTCCCAGCAGCAGGCAGCATGCCAGCTGAAGCCCAGGACTGTGTTGAATTAGCTGTACCTGGTCCTTGCTCATAGCTGGCTTGCAGCCAGTAAACCTGAGTGTGGGATGAGCATCCCTCTGTCTGTCTGCAAGTCTCTATATAGAAATACCCTGAGGCTCCCTGGAAGCAGCTTCCAGCTTCTTCAATTTTCAGAGCTCATATAGGCTTAGAAATGCCTATGGGGTACTTTCGGTGATGATATTTAGTTATTCTTTCCAAGCTAAGGAATATCAAAATGCAGCAGTAGTCCATTCTTATTTATCTCACTTTCTGTGCTCCAACTCAGGAACCTTTGACAAACACTGCTTTTTCATCACTGAGTTTTCCACACACACACTTAATGAGTCTCATTGAGATAACAGGGTTACTTTGCCTCCCTGCCAATCTCAAAGGAGCCGTAAAGAATAGGAGGGGCTCATGGCATTGTGCATGTTTTTTGTGGAATGGGGGTTCAGAAGTAGATCACAATGAAACACTCCTGGAAACTAAAATACCAAGAAAATAAACATCAAATTAGTTAAGTCTTAGTATGTCATTCAGAAAATTCTAGCACACACCTCAGCCAGCTCTAGTGGTCTTGAGAAAGTTTGTACAATGCAGTGTTTGGAAGAGAACCAGTGAGAGACCTTGTCCCTTCTGAAGAGCTGCAGAACAAGCCCTGGCTGCCTCCTGCCAGCCACCTCCTTTTCTTCTCAAATACATCCATTTGTCACAATGGTAGGACTTGAGAATTAGTAATTACTTGATAGAATAACAAAGAACAATGAGGAAGAAAGCATTTCTTCCCCCTTATCACCAACTGATATGATGAGCATCCCTGCATCACATGATGTAATCACACACCACAAAGTACTCCTCCTGTTGCCCTACAGAGTTTCATTTGCCAGGGTAAATGTAAAGCCACTCTTAAAAGGCATTTTTTAGCAAATAACATTATTGACATCAATAATGTTAATGCATAGGATTTAGTGCTCAACAGGCTAAGAGTAAGGCAGGCTAAGAGATCATTACATCTATTACTTAGTTGAAGTCTCTGTTTCCAATAGAAAGTGCTAGGACTGCAGTGCATCTGATGTGCATCTTTCTCTAATTCCATCATTTCACCTCTCTTGGAGTTGCACCCTCAAAACTCATTTGCCATCCCCCAAAATAGGTAAGTCAGCTGAGAAACACCTTAAAAATCCACTTGGAACAGAGAACTTGTAGAATTAGGAGAAAGGACTTTCCCTTCAGACTGTTAAAACAACTGAGGAAACTCCTAAGAACTGACCATGTTGTTCATGACACTAAGATGTCTTTCCAGGGCTGCAACTAATTCTCAGCCTCATCTAACACTAAAAATAGATTTCAGAATTACTCATACTAGGAAAATACATTCTGAAGTGAAACTTGACTCGTGACCTTATCCCACATTTAGATAACAGGAAATACAAATAGTCAAGAAGTCTCTGAAAAAATGCAAAGTAAAAGTGGAAAGATCAAAAAGGAAACCACAAGAGGGCAGATGGACTACATAATGGATGATGAAATGATTAAATACAGAAGGAAAGAAAGCAAAGGTGTCCTATCTCTTAAGAGAAACTTCATCTGGGGAAACAAGTATTTTATGCAGAAGAAGACAAGTTAGGAGCATGAAGGAAATTCTGTTTTTTCCCACTTAAAGACTCTGGAATTTTTAGTAGCTGAATAGTGTTATATCAATGGTTAGGGAGATTTTAAGGTCCTCCAGTTATCCATGGAAATGACTGACACATACACCTTTGCTCCCACACTCTTAAACCTCTCTGGAGGGACTGGCAAGCAAAGTGACAATTAAATCCTTGGTCTTATGACAGGGACTTTTAAATACTCACCAGCTATGAAATCAGAGGTCAAATGATAGGCCAAGTCTTTATTCACACAGAAAGTCACAGGAACCTAACCATTTAGAAGGAGACTAGGAAAGGGATTACTTGCAGGAATAAGACATAGGTGGCCAGGTTAGCATTCACCGATATTTGTTTTACTCCTAGAGAGATAGTCAACCGCTGTACAGGAAATTTTTAGCATCTTTTTCCTTTCCTTAATGTGCTTGAGCTCTGGATCAGGCCTTTTCAGATTTTGAATCCTCTAGGGGACGTGCAGCTTTGGGGCACTCTGCAGCAGGGATTGTGCCAGTTGCCACCAGCACTTTGCTCAGGGAAATAGTCTGGACCTGCAGCTTTCCTGCCAAGGCAATCTGGCAGTTCTGAAGCTTTCTTTAAAAGGATACTAGCAATGTTGCGAAATTGGGTGATACTATGATGTGGAGAATAAAGAGAAGGCTCCATTTATAACTTGGATGATGTAGGTTAGAGACCTGCTTAGCTATTTCCAGGGTCCTTGACTAGAAAAGCCTAAAACCACCAGCTCCCACTTCTACCAAATGTGAACTGTTCATCTTTTGTTAAGCACGGCTATGTTCTCTGCATTAAAATATTACAAAAATCTCACAATCACATTTCCTATCTGCTATGTATCTCACTGTAGATGTATTTGAGTAATCTGTAAAATGTCTGACTTCAAAGGTTCTTCTTTTGTTTTTTTGAATGGTCACTCTTGTCTTTTTATTCTTATACTTATTTCCCTTTTAATCTTAAAGTCATACAATAAAAAAGAAACACATGCCTATGCTAAAGCTTCCGTCCAAGTTTTGCTTTCATTCACAAGAGTCTTCCTCTGGCTTCAGAGGGAAGGGATCCAACCCCAAAAGAGAAAACAATGGTTAAGAAAAGAAAAAAAAAGTCAGATTAAACCCCACATTTCTTTATATCAGTTCACATTGCTACACAGATGATAATGTGAAGGTCGTGTGCTCTGAACTACACAAATATTCTCAGCATAACACAGTGTATGGCAGCAACTGTACTAATATCAAAAGCTGCAATCAAATTATTTGGAACTGCTTGTACCAGGTGTAAAAATGGGAAGTATCCTCCACAATGCGTGGTGTCTGTTACATATATAGATATAAAAATGAAATTGCCAACACAGTAGGAGCAGAAGGCTGGATTCTTCCCTGGTTTACAATGTTTTAAATCAAGAGTTTTCATTTCATTAAGTATATACTGGCTTAATCAGGAGTCAAATTTGACACAGAGAATTTCAGAATGTAATGCAGCTTAGTCCTTCAAAAAAAAGACACTTATACAATGTATTACTATTGTCACACACAAAAGCACAGCAACCAGTGGAATGAAAGCTTTACATTACAAGCGGTGGGACTTGAGACACTTAGGCTCTCAGCTGCTTGTTCCAATCTAGCCCAGGTAGATGTGATCAAACTACTTACTAGCCAACGACTGTCTCACTATCTCTGTAAAAAGAGCCTCTTGTTAGCTCAGCTGCTAGGGGATATCTGAAAAACACCACCACACCTTAAGTTTTTATCGTTAAGTTTCAGGTGAGCACTTCTAAACTTCAGAGACAGCTTCTCCAGATAAGGTTTGAGATACAGTCATGGAGCAAAATAGAAAACCCTGGACTGCTGATTTCCAAATTCATATGATCCATGCCAGTGAATGTGAAATTTCAGGGGCTGTCAGAGTGGCATGTCTGATGGAACTGATGGAAAAAGGTAGATTAAATAATCATATATATCCCAGGGTAATGGAGGAGCTAAGGAATCTGAGATAGTTGAGCTTGCCTAAATGTTAGCAGAATGTTAGTAAGAGCTCCTGGGATGTTGTTCCTCATATCCTGCTGACACACAATCTTTCCACGAGTTAGCAGAGTGCTCGTGAATCCCAGCCGCTGTGCTCTGCTCCCACACAGACCACTTCCTCAGGGGGAAGGATCCATAGAGGGATATCTCTCTCTCTCTCTCTCTCTCAAGCAGTACAGAAAAGCCATCATAACTTCTGATCCTCTGTCCAAAGCTGGAGGAAAAGGAAAGATGGGGAGAAGACTGCATGTGGTCATGTCTTAGTTGATGGCACATGATTCAGTTTAGGTCACGAACTGAGATTCAGGTCCAAGTTACAGGGTATCAGTTGGATATCCCCTGTATAAATGTGGTTTACTAACTGAACAGCTACGTTTGGTACTTTTTAAAATATATATATTTTTATTGTAGGGCTGTGACAAACAAGCTTATACATAGCTCTAATACTCTGTTTCAAATTTCTGCTTTCAGTTGTTCACAATTTTGATGCAGTCAAAACAATGTTAATTAAGTTGCCTGTGTAATAAATACTAAAAATGTCACAATTAACTCTGACCCTCTGTGTATAGCAGAAAACAGGACATCACATAATATTTTGTTTTGTAATTCATTTATTGCATTGAGCAAACAGTAAGATACTGTTTCTAGGGCACTGGACTGGTTCCAGGAGATCTGTTTCTCTCCCTAATTCTGCCATAAATGTGTTATAAACAATATCATAATGAAGGTGCTTTTCCATGGAGTCAAAGCACCACTTCAGATTCTTGACAAAATCCTGAGACCATCTTTTGCAGCACTTCCATGATTGTTTTATCTAAGTAAATAGCTGAACACTCAAAGTTTGATTTTGGCCATTTTGCTTGCTTTGTTTTATGTACAGGAAGGAACATGGGTGAACAGTTTTGCAAGCTTTATAGTCCATCAGTAGTTAACAGACCAAAGTTAAAAAGCATGGTACTTCATGATTGACTTCAGCTTTTTGTAGCCTTAATTTTGACATTTACTGAATGAGGCAAACTTGACTTTGAAAGCTTAACATTTTAATGTTTCTTTGCATGTTGTCAGGGGTTTTGCCTACAAGTTTTGTAGATGGCTGGTCTTGACCCCAAGACATAATCTCTTTAGCTGCTTCACCTCTGAAGATATCAAGGCAGCCATTTCCCTCAAATTCTTACATACAGATAGGACTAGTTTAGCTTTGTACAGTACGGCAGCTATTCACAGAGAGCATCATCAAAGAAAAAAAAACAACTATTGCTGCTTTCCTATAATTTCCTGTATTCCTATAATTTGCCTTCTTTTTCTGTATGTGATACAACTGGAGAAGATTCTTTTACCCCAAGCAGAGGTAAAACAGGAACGAATGACTGAGATTCTGCATTGTCTCTCACTTCAAGACTCCTTGAAGTCCCTCATCCAGGAGGTGAAGAAATCTTGCTCTAAGGGGTAGATTGTACCCCTTGGCCCACCAATCACAGAAAATCCTTCCATCTTGGGGAGTTTTCTTAGTACATAGGTAGCATCCACGCAAGATCCTGCTGAGAAAAAAAAATGTTATGCAATTTGTAGTGCAATCACTTATTGATGGACACCTCACGGGCTCCATACAACTTACATACAAAAGCCCTCGAGCAATGGTCATGGGACACACCACCCTCTCCCTCACCATCCATGAATTTTAATTCTCATTCCCCTGTGATTAAAGGCAAGTATCTTGCCTGTAGGAATCCAATCTTCTATTTGACATACAAAACTATGGCAAATTACTTCATGACTATCAGAAGACTATTCAGCTCAGGTTGGAAGTGTAACTTAAAACAATTTATAACAACCTTACCCAGAGTGTTAAAAATGGTCTTCTTCTATCATGTATCTTATGAAAGAACATCTTCAGGAATTAGAAAGCCCTACAAAAGCCATGATGCTTTTTAGAAGCTTATAAATTATTACTTATATTGAGTTGTGAGACAAAGTAAAAATCGGAATTGAAGTGCATGATCTCTCATGTCAGACAGCTTATACTCTTGATGTGTGAATAAAAGGAAAAATAAGATGATGCTGTGTTTTCCGTTGATTCTAAAGGAGATTCCAGCAGAGCTAGAGTCAGAATCAAATGGAATGTACTCCTGTCATTATACTGTTTCTGTGTACCTGGGTTAGCAATTTTTCCATGGAAACTTTCAGTTTAAATTTCTATTTTTTTTATGTAACCTTCCTTTTTGAAGTTACAGTGAGGCATGTACTGAATGTACTCACTCCAACAGGCTCATGTCCTTCTTATGCTGGAGGCCCCAGTGCTGCAGCACTCCAGGTCTCACAACAGTGAAGCAGAGGGGAAGAATTACCTCCCTGGACCTGCTGGTCGTGCTTCATTTGATGCAGCCCAGGATACAGTTGGCTTTCTGGGCTGTGAGTGCACATTGATGAGTCATGTTGAGGTTTTCATCAATCACCACCCTAAGTCCTTCTCCTCAGGGCTGCTCTCAATCCATTCTCCACCCAGTCTGTATTTGTGCTTGGGACTGCTCCAACCCATGTACAGGACCTTGCACTTGGCCTTGTTGAACTTCATGAGGTTTGCGGGGGCCCACCTCTCAAGCTTGTCAAGGTCCCTCTGGGTGGCATCACTTCTCCCAGGTGCGCCAACCGCACCCCACAGCTTGGTGTTGTCAGCAAAGCTGCTGAGGGTGCGCTCAGTCCCACTGTCCATGTCACAACAACAATGTTAAATAGTGCCAGTCACAATACTGACCCCTGAGGAACGTCACTTGTCACTGATCTCCACTTGGACATCGAGCTGTTGACCACAACCCTTTAGTGCGACGATTACAGCCAATTCCTTAACCACCAAGTGGTCCATCTGTTGAATCCATGTCTCTCCAATTTTGAGACAAGGATGTCATGCAGGACAGTGTCAGATGCTTTGCACAATAATTAATGTGCAAATTAATTCATTGAATACTGAATATACTATCTAGTTCAGCTTATAATTTTATTTTTTTTATGAGTAATTTCATACCACATATATGCAATCCATGTCTTTAAGAAAAACATGAGACACTTGATTGTACAAACCATTTGCAGAATTGTTTTAGAATGTCTTGGTTGTGTATCCACAAGGTGGATTTTGTAAACACAAATAAAAAGGCAAGTCTTGATTTAATAAACCTTCATTTCATGAAAGCAATACAGAGAGAATAAAGTTAGCATTTCCTTGTGGCTGTTGCATGTTAAGTACTGCAAGTGAGGTAGAACAAGCCTACTTTATTCATTTGGTGCTTTCTGTTCCACCCAGGAAATATGATAGCTGGAGAAGCCAAAACAGAGACTTAACATACAAAGGTTTGAACTCTCAGACATATTGAGCAAAGAGGCCAAAGTTCTGCAGAGATTAAACTGTTCCCATAGAAGGGTGAGGCATGCTGTCAAGGCAGCCAGTATAGGAAGTTTAGTGCAACAGCTGTCCTGTAAATAAATAGAGGACAATATTTTCCAGAGATCTGATATCTTCACCAACACTTGTCAAGACTTAAGGCCATGGAAAAGCAGTCCTCTGTAACAATGACTTTTTTTTTGCTCTGGGCCATGTATATTTATTCACCCAGACATGTTTGAGTTTGCAGTACCCCCTGCTTTCTTGCACAAATCCACTGAATAATGGTTGTTCCTGTATCATCTGCTGGTGCCCCTCAAACACTGAATATGCTTGTCTCACATGCATATATGGCATCGGCCCATTTTCCTGATCTATTCTTTTCACCTATCTCAAAGCAAAAATGGGCTATCTTCCTCAGCAGTAAACCTGGAGTCTTTTAAAAGTGAAGACTATGTTTACTTTATGCAGTTTATTTGCAAATCCACAAAACAGCAATGAAATGGTTCATAGCAAAATATATGGATCAACCCTCTGGCACAAAAATTAAGCCACATTTAAGCCCCAGCGAAAAAACAAAACAAAGTCAAAAACATAAGACCCTAAAAATCTAAAACGCACATAGCACATAGGCTGAAAACTTCCATGGGCCTTGAATGCGTTGAAAAAGTTATATACCTTATTTACAGTAAATTACAGTTTTTGCTTCAGTCATATTGTCATTCCCAGGTGAAGAAATGAGGGAGGTAAAAGGTAAAGGTCTACAAACTCCAGCATAGCCGTTTGGCATATACTGAAGATCAATAGGTCCTTATTCAACACATTTAAAGTCCAATTTCCATATTCTAGAAGCTCATACAAATATACATATGTCACAAGAAAGGCTTTTAACTTCTTTAGAAAACCTGCCAGGATTTTAGTTTTAACTGGTACTGGCAGCGAAAATATAAAAGCCAAGAATCTCTGCTTACAAAATGTTCAAACTGATATTCTTAGGCCATACTGCAACCCAAACTCCCATGGTTTCCAGGGACTCCAAGCATGAACAACACTTAAGGAATGTGAAGTATACTGAATGTACTATTTCAGCAGACATCTCAAATAAAATTCCATAGTCCAACTTTTCCATCGGAAGGAAAAAAAAACTATTTCTCTGAAAGAAAACAGTACTTTGTGAAATAACCCTTAAAAGATGCCACCACCTGTCTCAGTAACAGACTGTTACTTCAGTAGTTGCAACTTAAACAGGATTTTTAAAAATACTAACTAGACTTTTAAAAATAATAACCAGACTTTTAAAAATAATAACTCCATGCTGTATGTTGCAAACTATTGTTCGTAATTTTTCCTGTGTCACCTTTACTGTATAGAGAAGAATTGCGATCTTCTTCGCAGTTTGAGATTTTAAAAAACTTTTCAAGAAGAGAGGAGGTGGGTAGGACTTCCTAAGTGCTGAGGCTTAGAATTTGCTTAGAGCAGCATGTCATGCATCATTAAAATCACAAAATCATAGAATAATTTGGATGGGAAAGGATTTCTGCCAACACAATGCTCTCCTGAGAACAGGTTTCTTGGAGCACTGTCCAGTCTCTCTCCAAGGACAGAGGTTGCTCACCCATTCCAATGTTTGACCACCCTTGCGGTGAACAAGATTTTCCTAATACCTGAGGGGCATTTGCACTATCTGACATGTGTCTGTGGTCATTTTGTGAGAGATGTGAGGTCCTCTCTTCTGCAGGCTGAAGAAAGACTCTCCCTGCACATCATATGCACCATAACTGGGCATCTTGGTGGCCCTCCACTGGACTCACTGTCCTTACATTGGAGAGTCCAAAACTCACAAGTAACGGCTATTATATATTCTATATAACACATGTACTGCATATTAATATATATATGTGCAGAGAGAGAGAGGAAAGGCAAAAATACATTCAGAAGTAGTGCTGTCTTTTGATTAGGCTTTCATTTTTAGGCCCTCATCACTTAAAATATTTTCACTGTAAATTTAAATTTAATGACATTTAATTTTCATTTAAATAATTGTATCTGAGAGGAAAAAAAATCAATATCTATGGGTCTTAAACTGCAGGCACATTTAATTCTGGGTGAAAAATCACACACACTGTAGTTGCTTTTCCCAGTTGCAGGCAGAAAGCTTGAAGTCAAACTCTGGAAGTGCTCAAATTATATAAAAAACCATTAAGTGGTTGGGAAATTAGCATTAACCACACCATTATTCCAGAACACACAGAGTGAATGTTCATACAGTCACCACACATAACAAACGAAACCAAAAAACCACCGATGTTCAGCCATGTGGGCTGGCAGTCACAAGCGAGAGCGTTCCCCCATAGAGAGAAGGCCCTTTCTGAAGCTCCGTTCCTTCTCAGATAGGATGGCTCCTCGCCCCTGCTGGCAGCACATGAGGTCTGTCCAAAGAGCTTGCTGTCAGTTTTGTGGTTAATATACTTCCAAGAGTTATTAGCCTGACTGTGAGGGGGAACACTTTGCTTGAGTGATGTAAATTACCTTTTGCAAAAAGTGGTGAGGATGGTCTTATTCCGGACCAGGCCAGGCTTATTTCAGTTTGTGGTACATCAAGTGGTTTAACCAAATGGAGACCAAGCCATCCCTAAACTGAATAAAGTGCCTTTGTAGAGGTTTATGACTGCATAAACTAAGCAGAACAGTTTGGGGTGGATATAATACAGCAAGCTATAATACACCATTTCAGCATAGCAATGAATTGGGATACTATTGACACTGCCTTTTTGAAAAGTCAAAAGCTTCCAGAGCTTTTTATTTGAAAAGACAACTTTATCCTTTTTTGTTTATTATCCATGTATCACTTCAAGTGATTCAAATGAGTCCAGAATAATACTGTAGGTATTTGCAGAGATGCTTGAGATAGTACTGTAAGAATTTTCTGTAGGCAGAATTCTGTCTTCTGCATGTATTCATGATTTTACTTCTCTAATACCTTTTTCTCTCTCTGATCACATCGGTAATCTAGCCTCTGTTCATTTTAGAAGGAAAAGGCTCCTAAAGCACATTGCACCTTGCCTGGGTACTTGTTAATGCCTGTTCTTGTTCAGTGGTTATACAAAGATTGTTTGTACAAAGAAGTTGCATTGGCTTGAGTTAAACAGGGTTTTTTTTTTTTAAAGAAAAGAATAAACACAATGTATTTAGGTCAGTACAAATTCCTGGTTGGAAACTGCTAGATAATCTTAAATCTTTAGCTATATAAACTTTCAATACCTTACTGGAAAAAAAAAAAAAAAAAAAAGCAGTATCAACAAAAATCTTGTGATAAAATAACAAAAGTTCATTTTAAGAAACCCAGTTGCATTTCTCAGTAAATCAGGCCTGGCAAGTTCCCCCACTCAATTTTATTTTCAGAGAAGGAAGCATCTCTTCCCGCTACTAGAGTTGTACAGCTGTAACCAATTGCTTCATGAGCGTGCAACCTGAATGCTTTTCTTTTGTTTGAGATGGTGTTGAAAGGAACGGCTTCAGCTGTAGGTAAACTAAATTCCTGCTTATAGAGATTTAGTGATTTTTGCTTCTTGTTTAAAAGGTTTTGGGATCTTGCTGAAGGAATTCTTTAATTACTACAGGAAAAAATAGGTTATTAGTGAGACAATGACTAAGATGTGTTTCATCTGTGTTAGGCAACATATAAGCCTAACTCAACAAATTGCATTTGTAGTGTTTTATACAGATTTGTTTAAAATTATGTAGTTTATAAGTTTTACCCCTACACTTTTTGCTGTATAGAGCCACTGCATCGTTTTTTTTTTTCTCCAAGTTCTTCTAGACTCTGGCCTTATTGAGGCCTTCTAATAGGATTATTTCTTGACTCCCCAGTTACCTCTGTGAGAAGGAGCAAGGCATTGTTCTGCAGTCTGGAATTACAAACTATGATCTTCTCCCCCTGTTACGTTAAATGGCAGTTTGACCATTCTGTCAAAAAATCCAGGCACCCCACCAAAGAAATAAGCAGACTTATCAAAACCGTATCACAAAAAAAATTTTAGCATATATGTGTGTATATATGCATACTTTTACAGATATATCTATATGCATATATATATATATGACCAATATTAAAAACCTGACCTTGCAAACAATTCCCAGAATCCCAAACCTTAAATCCCTGCTTAAGCAACATTCAGCTCCTACAGGCAAGGGAGAAAAGGTAGTCCTGAAATAGAACAAGCTTGGTCTACTATAAACCAAGGAAAGAAGATCCAGGGCCCTGTGGGAGTCTGGCTTGTCAGAACTCCTTCCTTAGACCAGTCATTCTCAAACTACCTTAAATTTAGGGACACCAGGGATTCCTTATGCTGAGTATGATGAGTCCAAAGAAAACTAAGAAAAAACAAGCCCTTGGTCTGTCTCTCTGCTTAAAAAAGATGTAAAGGATCTGAAAACAGAAAAAAATGATGGGTTTTAAGCTGGGCCCCTCAGCTGGCCTCAGGTGCATCATAGAGTTGGAGTAAATATCTCAGATAAGTAGAACTTGGGTCATTTATGGTTTTACAGGTCACAACCAACAGCTAAAAATGAATCCATAAACCAGAAGGCTGACAATCCAGGACATAAGGAAGACTCATAATGTAGCTGGGAAAGAGATAGTGCTTAATAAGCAAACTTCTGACTTTTTCTGCAGTGGCTCAAATTTGTCTGAGATGAAGTTTTCTAATGGAGCAGTCTACAGGAAAATGACCCGTGTGTATAGCAGATTACAGAAATGCACTGTCTTACTGATTTATGACACCCTCACAATCTTTGTATTACTTATGTGCTCCCCTTTGCATTGGGTTCTCTGTCCCGTGAGCTCATGTCTCAAGATGGAATGAGATTGATCACCCCCAAAAAAGAGTACAGCCTAGCCATCCATGAGCAGACAGGTTCTGTCCCTTCTGACAAGAGAGGAAAGAATGAGCAGATGGGTGTCTAATGAGGTTATCCAAACCTCCTGAAATCAATGAGATGGAAACCATCATTATCTCTTCCAGTTGTTGTACCACCTTGCTCTTGCCTTGACTATGTCACAACTGCTGGTCCATGTCCATCCCAACCACCCCTGCTAGTAATAGAGCCAGCGTGGTTGCCAAGTGTGAAAATGGGGTACACTGAATGTCTACTCTCAAGTGACCACTTACATGCATTAAATGAGGGGAAACAAGCAGCTACTGTAAGGAACTAGTGAGGAGACAATCTTTGGCCACTGGAAATGCTCAGCAAGGTGAGAATACCACCACACCTCATCCATTTTTAGTAGCAAATGAGATAAAACTATTTTGTGATTCAAGGCAGTGAGAGGCTTAACACCATCAGCACAGATGTTAATCCATCTCCAGGGGGAGGTGCCAGTGTACCCCTATTCTATTCACCACTCAGCAAACAAACAACATGAGTGAGGCAGCACTGTGGCCAGAAGATAGCGTGCTTTCTCCATGCAGTCTCAGAACCGAAATGGAAAAACAGTAGGTAACATCTGGTAATAAGAAAAGTATTAGGCAATAATTAGCAACAAATTATCACTAGACAGTGAGAAAATTCTTTGCTTCTTCAGGTCAAGGGTTTATGGTCATTGAAGACACACTGACAACTACTAAAACTACAGGACCCAGCACTTCCAGAAGTAAAAAGGAGATGAGTCTGAAACATAAGAGGGAATTAGAAGTGCTCCCAAAACTTTTACTCCAGTGAAAACTGCTGGCAATGAGGAGTGGCTCTCTGCACTTCCACTCCTCCCCTGCAAACAAACAGCTCTGACAGAATTGAGCAGCATCACTCACAAAGTAAGAGGCAGTTTTCTTGCAGTAAAGCATATTCAAGCAATGCTGGTCTGGACTTACTTAGCCTGTCCAGCAAAATCCAATCTGCTGATTATGATTATGCACATGCTGTGGTGAGAACATAAACTTCCCCGTTTGTTAAGCATGAGAAGGCTGGCCTGATGACTCCAGAAATAGATTTAGCCTGGAGCTTACTATGAAATAGACCTCTCACCTGAAAATAGCCTGCACAAGCAAAAGTCTACTTGGTAAAATGAAGAGGTGCACTGGAAACATGCTTAAATGAATAATAACGGTAGTTTTCAGAAATAAATAGTCCTTGGATTCACTAAGATCCTTGAAACAGGTCCTTAAAACTCACTACTATGTGAAATGCTCCCACCTGGAACAGTGGTGGAAAAAATAAAGGCCATTTTCTTCCACTTGACCAAACTGTTAGAGAAATACTGTCACCTACACTAGCCTTCTATGGTTCTCCAGAGATGATTCTTTTTTCCCTCAGACACACTGCTGGGAAGTGGGGGAATCCAGTGTGCAGACCCTTCTCTGGGCTTATTGCCACCCTTCACCAAGGAAATCATGCTCTCAGGAGTCAGGTTGACCCATCATCATTGCTGGTCTGTAACATCAAAGGTGCACAAGACAGATACTGCAGAGTCAAGAATATTGCCCGAGTACTAGTGGTCTTTTAATATGGTTATCAAACAGACCAACATCCTAGAGGAAAGAGGATAAAGTATTTGGCTCCTGCCTTCCCATACAGTAGAAACAAAAGAAAACCAGCACAAAACCGAAACAAAGTGAATCATAAACTCCCCGCTGCCATCTTGTTAGTTTGACACTGCAGATCAGACAGAGAACTGTACTGAGAAAACATGAATGCTGCAAAGCAGCTGTGAACTGCCTGTAAACTCATGTAGGTGTGGAACCCCTCTGACTTCAGCTGGGGTTCGTTAAGGGACGGGGGAAAGGAATCCATCTGCTTTCCATGAGCAGGGCCTAAATCAGCAGTGGAAAGCTTGCAGCATGGAAGTTACGGTATGGCCAGAGCTCCACATTGCATTGTCTGATCTACTCTTTTCTCTGAAATCCTACTCCAAATGAAAGCTCCAACAACTTTTATGGATCTATGACAGTTTACTTCAGCTGAAAGAGTCCTCATAATCTACATAGTACACTAAGTTTAAAGATTTAATTATTTTTTTATCCATATATAAAATTACTGCGACAACGCTCAAAGGACAAAGCAATTACCAAAAAAGGCTAATCAAGCAACATCTATTAATCCAGTGAGGAGGTAGAAAGACAGTATTGTTACACATGAAGAGTTTTTAATTAAATTATTTTTCCACGATTGTACATCAAAGAATAATTTCAGGTTTAAAATTTAAGAGGCAATATTTGCATGTACTTCCAAGATAACACAATGTGAACATGCAGTTTCTCAAGCTACAGTTAAGCTGAAAATTTGCCACATAAACCAACTGAAGGCAAAGTGTGAACCTGCCAGTGCTTCTGAGTACATTTTTACTGTCATCACAAGGAGTCATATCTGTTAAACACGTAAAAAGCCTCTAATTCTATTATTCAATTGATTCATACATCTGTATACTCCCAAACTGTACAAAATCAAGTAATAAAAATAGATGTAGAACAAAATAAATCATCACATGTATGCATTGGTGAACTTCTTTTAAATAAAAGCTAAGAAAGTGGTTTTGTTTATTAAGATCCCCAAGTCTTTTTTCTGGTACCATATTGGTTTTTCAAATTATATGCTGGGAGATGAATTGGTACAGAGAATGAATTAAGCACAAGCAATCTGAACTCCAAACAAGAGCAAAATGAAGTGAGTGAGCTTTTGCAAATAAATAGTATCTATTCTGTTTGATCCATGTATGGGAAAAAAGCAGGGATAAGGATTTCTTTTTCACTACATCCTTTGATACTTTTGTGAGGCTGGCTATGGTCTAGTTACAATATGAACATGAAGAAGTAGGAAAAATAACCGAAGATGTTGGGACTGTTATCTGTAGATATACACAGACACTATTACTAAGATATGGGCTTAAACTCTGCCAGGGGAAATTTAGGCTGGATATTGGAAAGAAATTCTTTACAGAGAGAGTGATCAGGCATTGGAATGGCCTGCCCAGGGAGGTGGTGGACTCACCGTCCCTGGAGGTTTTTAAACTGAGATTGGACATGGCACTTAGTGCCATGATCTAGTAAACAGACTAGAGTTGGACCAAGGGTTGGACTTGATGATCTCTGAGGTCTTTTCCAAACCAGTCGATTCTGTGATTCTGTGATATACTTCCATTAAGATTTTTGTAAGAAAGAAACTGAAAATTAATAGGGCTTAGGATGCGCCTTTTTTTCTTTTCCTTCTGAAAGATTAAGTATCTCTATGCCCACAGAACATTGTTTTTTATCTTTTACACGCTGTAGTCTGAGAAAGTGGTTGGACAGTCAGTAATTTGTTTAGGCTGAAATATGGTCAATTCGCAGGATGCAGATATAAAAGCTGGAACTAACTGATGAGACACTTCAACATTCTGCCAGTGCTTTATAATACCTCATTAAAATACCACAAATCTATCGTCTTTTATTTCACGCCTTCCCTCACTAGGAGCTCCTGGCATCTAATGTAGAAGCCTATTGGCTCCTCTTGTTTCATGTGAGATGATAACTAAATCAGGAGATGTTCTGAGGAGTGAGTAATGTCCAAGTTTGTTTCCAAATACTGCATTATGTATAGGCATTTTGGGTTTTGTGATTGTTTGTTTATGAAGCAGACCCATGACTTTCTGAGACTATGATGAGTATTTTTTTATGTAAAGCAGGAGCTTCCACAGCTGTTTACAGATGAAATTCTGCGAAGCGCTGAATACCTAATACCACACTGAAGACAGTGGTTATATACAAGTCAGAATCTATACAAAATGAGTGAGGGTTTGAAGTCATTAATTACCTTACAGCTTCCAACCCTTATACACTGTTATGCAGACAAGGTCAAAGATAATTTTTATTGAAACATGCCAAGTTTTTCTTTTTTAACATAAGATTTATGATATAATACTTATCACAAGGTATCAGAATGATGCTTAAAGACAATCAGACAGGAAACACTGTCTTTGTGGAAGTGTTAGATCTCCATTCTTGATAATTTGTCCTTTCCTATGTTTCTCTCAGAAAACTTTTCACATAGTTTCTCCCCTTTTTATTTTTAGTTAGTACTGTACAATTCACTTGTGAATTTCTCCATTTTGGATTTTTTGCATGGCACCATTTTAATAGTTCATTTTAGTATTCCAGAGATTTGCTTCTTTTATGCCTGTCCAATATCTACCTTCAGCGACGCAATGTATTTACAGATTTGAACAAGTGATTCTAAGTAAAGTCTGTGTAGCCATCTACTCAGTGGACCCTTGAGTCTCTTCAGACGTCCTCAGCTGCTACTGGAGAACTACACAAATTTTCACTAGCGTATGTTCTTCTGTTGTTTTTTTTTCAGAACTTAGTGGCCATATTCAGTCCTCATGGTCTGTGTGATGATAACAGGCATGTCATTTGTATCTCCAATTTAAGCTGTGACAAGAAATGCATGTTTATTTGACAAACCACCCTCAGTAGTGATTGCAAGTGACTGGCAATATTCCTGCAGCCGAGCTTCTGACAGCTCCTTCGCCAGAGATCATTTGAAAGGTTTAGTAAGATGGGGGTTTCTTTCATTTGAAAACTGATTTTACTCTGAACTGTGGATCTCCTTTCCAACAATGTCAGGCTCCACAGTCAATGATTGTCAAGCCTCCTGTTAACAAAGTTACCTGATTTCCGTTTCTTAGAGACTGCAAACCATTCCTCGTGCTGTACGTTAACTTTATGCCAAAGCCACCCCCTCCCTAACCTAAGAATGTAAGAACAGCATGTATTTTAAGAACAGGAAGAATTCTCTGTGTAATTACCTGCTGGAGCACCCGGGATTCTCTGACCCTACGTATGATTTAGCGAGTGGATTTTTGCTGGTATCTATGCCTCAATGCAGAATTCTCCCTGTCACCAGTATTCTTGGCTCAATGAAGAATTTTTAAATGGGAAATTCTCAGGCTAAACAGAAGAGAGTCTGTTCTCAATTTGCAGGCTCTAAAATACACAGCTCCCTGAGACTAGGAGATCCAGAAAAGAAGGACCTAGATTTCCCCAGGTAAATTTTTATTTAGGGCAAAGGAACAGGCAAGTAGGAAGGAAAACATGAGATGGCACTTAACCATGTAGGAGTTGTGTCCCATGTCCTTGCATTTGGGACCACTGACATATGCTAGAGCCTTAGGATTGCTTTCAATCATCCTGTAACTATAGCATCCTAAATGATCTTCAGGGTCAGAGGATAAGAGAGTTTGACATGTCAGTTGTGATGACACTTCAACTCCAAACAAAGAAAACTAGGAAGTTCTTGTTCTAATTTAGGATTTATTTTTATTTGTGAAAATGATAGCATAATCTCAATACATTTTGTAACAAAATTGCCTTTTAAAAATTGACTCCATGAATTATTATGTCAGTAGATGCCATGAAATCTGATTACAAGTTGGATATTCAATTTAGGAAGTGAAAGTGGAAAAGGCAAAAAATTCAGAATTATAGACTCCTGCATTTTTGAGATGCTGTAAAAGCTACTAAACTGAAAGTTTCACTCTATACTATTAACCTTCATTAAAGAACAAGTTTACCATTCATTGAGATAAATTTACCATATTGTGTTATTTTTCTAGCCAGTTATTTTAAAAAGTATATGCTAATCATCTCCAATTGTCTGAGTGAACCAGCATAAAAGGTTTTAGTAAAGTGTTCCACTACAACCCATAGTAAGAACAGAGTAGGTTATTCAATACCTGTGTAATTGTGGGTTCTTACAAGAGACCACTGAAATAGCTTAGATTTTATAATTCCAAGGCAGACTAACACTGTAACAGTGGTTTTATGCTATAACATCATGTTAGCTCAAAACTTACTGAAGTAGTCAAAAGAAGACAAGAAAATTCCTTTTTCCTGGATTACAGGTAACTGGAAATAGAGAGGCAGCTTTGATCTCCTGTTTATCTGAAGCTTTGTCCTTCTGAAAACGTGGAAATCACTCAGAAAGTTCAGCTATGCAGGATTTCTATCTATTGTTTTGGGGCATCTGGAACTAGTGGTGAATACAGTGCTTTCCCAGCTTAACATTTTTGTTTTCCACTGCACCCTGAAGCTACACAGTGCACTGCCAAGAGAAAACTAATTCAGCAGTATAAATTAAAAATAGGATTCTCGTGACACAAACTGCATAAATATGTTTTACTTGTATAATGATTATGCAGCAGTGATAAGTCTTTGTTACGAAATCTTCCCAAATTTTAAGATATTTCTTATATGACCAGTATGCAGAGGCAAACAGAAATAAAATTATTAGAACTGTTATTGAAAAATGAATTAGTAATTTTTTAGGGGAAGGTGTTACCAACCATTTCTTTGTAAGAGCCAATTATCCTTGGTTTATTTTTTCTTTAGCACAAACATAAGTAGATATTTTTAAGTATGACTTCTATAGTGTAAAAATTGGAACTGTCATAAGACTGTAATTTGTAAAAGTTTCACTGATTCATGTTGTCCTTATGCAAGACTCATAATAATCTTCTCAGTGATGGCCCACTATTATAAATGCAGCTGAAAAGAAGTACTTAAACTATGCTTCAAATAAGACTTTGAAGCAAGTGTTAGCTTTTCCTTACTATTTGACAGAGAAGTGCTGTCTTCAATAAAAGCCTTATCACCTTCAAAGCACCAAGGGCAGCGACTACCAAGTTTTTCAAATTCAAACCTCTAGCCTTCCAGAGAGCATTAGGACAGGATAATGAGCTTTCGGGAATCCAGAACAGTGTGAGTGGCTGGTAGAAAGCTATCCTCAGCTAAGGTCCAGCAATTACAGCAGTTAATTACCACGGTATAACTACTAAGTTACTAGCGAAAATTAGCTACTAGAAAGACCAGGAGTCAGAAGTAATTGAAAAAGGTCTAACAGCCAGACCATCTAAGGAGACAAAGGATGCAAGACCCTAAACCATCAGTTTAAGGAAGAAATGAAACAAAGTTACTTTAAACACGTTTCTTCCTTTACCAAAATAGACTTAAAATGAGGCACAAAGATGTGACGTTAGTGAAGAAAAGATGTAGCTGTAATATATGCATTTAGAAGCAGATAATCAGATCATCTAGAAATCTACTCCATCAGCCCTCAGCCTTGTACGCAGGTCTGAATAGCAGCTCATCTTTCTCACGCGAGCCCTGCTGTAAGTTGCACCTAAGAAACTACCTAAGCTGAAATAATGGTTAAACTAAGGGTCCTTCAAAATAACTTCAAAACCAAATAAAACAGGGCCAAACAGCCATTTGAGCTTTTTCTCAGCTTCATTTATTTGAAGTATCCTTTGAGATAGTTATTATCACCTCTGAAATGGACCTACTCAGCAATTAGCCTTGGCTTGACAAATCACTTGGGTCTAATTTCCATTTATTTCTCCCACAGGAAAAAATGGGGCATCTTCTGAGCACTTTCTCTTAGTTTGCCCGTTTGTTGTATGGATATTCCAGTTCTCCATCCTAGTAAAGCTTGAATAAGAAAATAATAATTTGAAATAAAGAACTTTAAAATATATTGGATCAGATAACTCCTGAAAAGAAGTTTGATAAAACTACTCTGTCTCCCAGATATTTGAGGAAAGAACAACAAGTACATGGGAAAGAGTATACGTTCTCTCTATAAACACTACTTATTATCAGGACATAATGTATTTTGACTGTAATACATAGATGATAATATGGCCACAATGGTGAATCAGGAATGTGAAGAGTTAAGTTCAGGGCATTCTTCACTGGGTTTGTTCATGCCTGTCTGGCACAGCTTGGTCCCTTGCCTTGACACTGAAACCAGGGGCAGAAGGCCCTTAACTGTGCTGGGCAGAAAACCCTCCTGGCTTTATGGAAGAAACAAACAGAGAAACAAAACCAGGGAGACTGTTCCAAGTCCATAGGGAAAAAATATGAAGTGGCTTAAGTATTTTAACTTCTAGTGAAGCCAGGAAAGCTGAATAACTACAAAATCTGGCCCTACAGAGTAGGAGGAGTACTTGCATAAAAGATACTGACCTGAATCCTTACCCTGTGGGATACTGAACAACTCCTGAGTTTTCAGCTCTTCTCAACTGCTGCAAGTGTTAAGTGCTCTCCCTAGCTCAAAAGGTCTCAAAAATCCAGAGAACTTAGCAAACAATGAATGAAAAGAGACCCACAGCTAACTGAACAAGTTCACACATCAGAAAGCAATCATTACATTGTCTGTTACTAGCAAGTGGTTAACCATGAATGTTTATTAGTTGACAGCTACAAAACTACTTCTATTTCTTTGTAGGTGACACATGTTCTTTTTTAATAGCTATTAAAAGTTATTGATACCAACCCCATGTCCATCACAGTTTTGTTTCATAATGAATAGATTGAATCACACATCTGTTGACCTTGATAGATCAGCCACATTATATTTTTGTATTTAACAACTCATTCTGATTAATCTTGATTTTCTGCCTTAGAAATTCTGTTTGAATTATGATGGTGATCAATGCTGAGCGTGCCTACTCATATGCAAACAAAAATGTAAAATCTACAGTCCTGATATTGTTAACAGTGCTGAGGATCCACGCTTACCAAAACCACCAGGGTCTGAAAAAGGCCCATCTGTCTGACTGTACAGATAAGTTTCCAAAACTGCAACCTATTAGGGAAGATGCTTATCTTACCATTTTACTCCTCTTTCACACTCACTATTTCTTGCTTTATGTCTTGATCCACACAGGCTCTTGCACATATGTGATTTTGCAGTATTATTCATGACAGCACCTTGTGTGGCATGAGTTTCCAGGATCATGGTCTCAAGCAGGAGCGACTCCTCCTTCGTTGAGTCAACTCATAGTGAGCAATTTCCTTCAATAACATCAGAAAGGCAGGCGAGAAATTACAATAGTAACCTGTGAAGCAGCTACGCTTGAAACAGGTGGATCAAACAACAGATGCCTGATACCAAACTCTTTTGTACTATTCAAAAGAATTAGACATTTTCATGAAATGCCTAACAGCAGCAGTGCCCCAGCCCTCTAAACTACAGGCTGACCACGGTGAATCTTGGAAAGGTACTGTGGGCTACCATGTGTCCATGTTATGGGTTTTTTTAAAGTGCAAACACTACAGTATTGTTACAGTTCTATGGTTCAGCATCACATGGCTGTACAAACTCCGCTTATTCTGGGTTTATGCTTGCTTTTCTTCCATATAAACTAAACGGAGTGGATTCATACATCAAGAAAAATGCAACTGGAAGAAAGACAAGATAAAAAAATATTAATGTGAACGTGCTAGATAATGACTAAAATAAGCCACAAGATAAAGCTTGTTTTGTTTCCATGAATGACAGGTTCTCTGGTATACAGGACACCAGGAACCAGCATCAGGATTTTTCATACTTTAAATAAATGAGCAAATGCTTATCTTTCCATTCACTAGCCATTCTCTGCAGTTTTAGGTATTGCTGTTCCTTGGCTCCCAGAGCAATGCTAGGAACATCCCTACCTGCAATAGTTACTAAAATGGGCAAAGACTCTGCTTATTCTTATGCACACACTTAATTTCACAGAGATGAGAACAGCCTGGGACTGTTACCCATCAGCAGGATCAGTGGAATCACTTATATCTGTACAATTAATAGAATCATATGTAGATTCTGAGGCTTTTTTTTAGTCACACTTTTGCTCAAAACTAATAATATTGTAGAACCATATAAAAACAGAAAAAAAGAGAGAGGTGATTATAAAACAGAAATGGGGGGGAGATCCTTCCTGACAAGTAATTTTTTTTCTCTCTCTCTTTTAATTTTAAATAAAACTGTCTGCAAATTTGAGCCTAGGGAGACCTTCATTAAAATCAATTAATCAGTCAGCCTCTCTGCTGAATAGCTTTCTGGAGACAAGAAGTCAAACAGGGTTTGGGAGCGAGGGGTGTGCGACTCCTGCCAACTTTCCCCCGCAGGTCCGCAGCGTCGCACCCCTGCTTCGCCCCAGCGGGCTCGTTAGCGGCCGCCGGCGGGAGGGATCCGGCCCGCGGGCTGTAACCGGCTGCTCGGGGGGCGCCGGAGCCCACCCAGCGGCGGGGAGACCCCGAGCCCGGCCGGCCGCAGGGCGCGCAGGTGCCCCGGGCCTCCGGTTCGCCGCCGGGCAGGTGAGGGCTGGGTCTGGCGGCCTGGGCTCCCCTCAGGGAAGGCGCGACCACCTCTCGGTTCAGTGATCTGGGCGAGGGTTGGCTGTATCCCCACAATGCGGAGGAGGTGACAGCTGTGCCAGGAGCCAACTCCCGGCGGCCGGGACAGCCCCTCGGGGCGGGCACCACCTTCCAGCCCTAGCCCCAGCTCCCCTCACCCCGCCGGCCGCTGCAGCAGCCCCCGGCCCCGCCGTCGCCGGCGAGAGGCAGAGGGGGAAAGTTAGCGGCGGGGCGCGCCCTCCTGCCCTCCCCACCCCCGCTCGGTGCCGGACGGCGGCTTCCGCCGCCCCTGCGGCGAGGAGGCGCGGGTGCTCCCCGGCGGCGGCGGGCGTGGAGGGCGGCCCGGGTGCCCTGCTCCTCCCGCTGCCGGCGGCCGCCGCCGGGGCAGCACAGCTGTTACAGAGCCGCGCTGGTCCCTCCTCCCAGCTGCGGCTGCCTCATCTCCCCCCACCCAGCCCGTCCCTCCCCTCCGCCGCTCCCGACGCTGCTGCTGCTGCTGCTGCCGCCGCCGCCGCCACCTCCTCCTCCTCCCCACCCCCACCCCCACCCTCTCTCTCTCGCTCCCCATCTCTCTCTCTCTCCGTCCCGTTCCCCCCTGCCCCCGCCTCTCCCCGCCCTGCCGCCGCCGGCCCTGGCAGAGCAGGCACCGCAGGGGGATCTCGATGTAACACCATGACAGGCATCGCCGCCGCCTCCTTCTTCTCCAACGCCTGCAGGTTCGGGGGCTGCGGGCTCCACTTCCCAACCCTGGCGGAGCTCATCGAGCACATCGAAGACAACCACATCGGTGAGTGCCCCGCGGGGCAGGGGCCGCGGCCAGGGCAGGGCGGGCGTGGGGGGCGTGGGGGCCGCGTGTGCGGCGGCGGCGGGGCGAGGGGGGGCACAAGGTGCAGTGGGAGCCGGGGCGCGGCGGCGGCAGCCGGGGAGGGAGGCAAGGAGGGTGGCTGGCGAGGAGTGGCAGGAGGGGTCCTGCGGGCGACGTGGAGGGCTCCTCGGGGAGGCGGCGTGTGGCGCGGCGGCGGCGGCATGGGTGGGTGCGGGGGTGGCGTGCAGCCTGCCGGCCCTGGCGAGGGGGAGTTAGTTTGCATTGGCAGGAGGGAGCGCAGAAGCCCGGAGGAGGCGGTGGAGGAGGGAGGAGGACGGGCACAGCACGCCGCCTGCTGCTTCCGCCCCGGCTCTGGCTGTCAGGGCTCCGGGGAGGGAGGGAGCCGCCGCGGCGGCAGCCATTCCGCTTCCTCCTCCTCCTCCTCCTCCTCCCGCCGCCGCCACTGCGTCCTGTCAGCGCTGTTGCTAGGTGTGGTGGGGAGGACGGGTCGCGCTCCGGCCGCACCGGCCGCCGCAGCGCGGGAGGCGCCTCTCGGCGGAGAGACGGCGTGAGGGAGGCCGGGGCCGCCGGCGCGGTGGGCGTGGAGGGAGGGCTGGCGGCGGGGGACGGGCGGGAGGCCCGGCGGCGGCAACGGGGGGGGGCAGCGGCCCGCGCCGCCGGTGCAGCCCCCGGGGCCGGTCAGGCGGGAGGCGAAGGTGGCCGTGCTGGCACTCACTGCCGTTAGCCGCGAAGCCCATGCCAGGCCGCGGAGGACGGGCCGGGCAGCGCCGCGCTGGATCATCACCTGTGGGCTCCCCCTGCGCCGCGACACGGCCGCTGCCCGGGCGGCCGCCGCCCCCCGCTCCGTTCGGCCGCCCGTCCCGCCGGGGCTGCGGGGGCGGGGAGGCCGCCGGGCCTGCGGGCGGCGGGGCGATGACTCGTCAGTGCCTTCCCGGCGAGGGCGCCTCATGGGCGGCGGGCGGGAGCGTGCGCAGGGGCCGCCGGGGCCGCCCCTCGGCAGCGCGGGCGGCGCCCGGGGGAGGAGGGGGCGGTGCGGCGGCCGGCCGGCCCTGGGCGCCAACTTTCTCTCTCCCTTTTCCGAGGGGACCGGCCTGCGTGCTCCCGGCCGGGCCTGAGGCGTGTCGGCGGGGGCAGAGGGTCTGCCGGCCGGCAGCGTGCCTCCGCTCCGGCTTCTGGGCAAAGCATCTCGTTCCCAGCCGGGCACGGCACCGCCGCCCCGCAGCTCTGCTCTCTTGCCTCGGCAGGTGTGCTGCCCTGGCTTCTAGGCGACTTCCCCTCTGAAACTTCCCAACTTTCTCTTGTTGCTAATAAAATACAGAGCTTAAGCTGTCAAAAACGGAGCTAATTCTTTGAAAGAGACCCAAGTTCGAAAATCTGGGGAATATATAGAAGTTTTAAGTACCCCTAGACTGAAAGCTCATGTGTTTCGCTGGAAGTGTAAGGAAGCCACATGCTGCTACAAAATGATGAACCTACCGTGCATTTCAGTTTAATAAGTTTTAATACCTGAATACCTGAAAAAAAATCACTGAAGTTTAAATTGCAAATGTAACGTTACATTAATGTAATGTTACAGGTCAGCGAGATGAAAGGTGTGGTTCTCATAATTATCACAATGCCTAGTATGAGGTAACAAAACCACATACCACAAAACTCTGTAATTTATGACTCGACGTGGTGCGAGCATACTGTTGTGATATTGTTGGGTTTTTTTTAATCTCCGAATCTTAGCTTTTCCTACACTGTGCATCACATTACACCCAAAATTAAAGTTTGTAAGTCATCTTGAGTGTCCCCCAAGTGGATTATCAGTCCCTAGGTGCCACAGCCCACAGGGTGTCAGAAAAGATACAGTCCAGCCTGGGTGGTCTGTGTGTTGCTCTTTAATCCCTAGTCAGCGGTTCTTCTCCACAGAGAGGAGAACTATATACTGAAATACTGTAATTTCTTAATAACTGCATGTTTATAGCCAGTGTTCATTACTTTTTTTCCTATCTCAAAATTAAGAAACTGTTACAGATCCAGCACACGTATACACTTAATTGAGTGTAATTTGCCAATACTTGCAGGACACAGAACTGAAACTTTGCACGTATGATGTCACACATGCAGCTGATTGAGCATGAACTGGTGGAGAATGACATAAGGTTGCTTATGCTTCGTCTTTAATGTTTCACCTCAGGCAGGTGACGTCAGGTTAAGCTTCACCTGCTTGTGAATACAAGATGTGGGTATGTTGCTCACCTGTATCAAACACTGGAAAAATCAGCAGGGAGTTGTACCAGACACCGAGTATGGACCCCAGTTCTCTTGTGGAGGCTCAACTGTGTGGTTTGGTGCATGTGGGGGGCTCCTGGCACAGCCTGAATGAGGAGGATCTATGAAAACTCACCAGATAAGCACTCATTCAAAAAGTGATTAACCTTTCTGGAGGCAGCTGGGAAATAAAGGAATAAACGTCTGAATAGGAGCTTATGTTGGAAGTACTTTCTCAGTCTGATGCAAAGTGTCCGATGTGTGCCGTCATACAGGTCTAGAAATGTGCACTGAAATTTGTCATGTTAAAAATTGACTGTAGTTTTTGGCATACAGAGCAAAGAGTAAAATGCCATGTAAAACATACATTGCTTTGGGCATCCAGTGTGTGCTGCAGCAATATAGAAAACTTGATTGAGTTATTTTCCGTTATTAGTTTAAACTGAAGTGGGCAATTGCTGGGCAGACGGTGTTACAGCACAGATAACAAACTTCATGCTGCAAACAGCTCTGTGTGGGGAGGTGCATGTGGCACGGGCTCTTGATGGTCTGCATGCTGCAGTGCTGCTGCTCTGCCACATTTCATGAGATGGGTTCATAATCCTTCACATTATCAGTGGAGAGATGGAAAGAATTTGGTTGTTTTTCAGAGCTGTATTGCATCTCTGAAAAAGTGGGAACAAGTACTTATCAAGGGATCTTTTTTTGGTCAACCTTTCAAAAAAGGCTAAATTTAGTATAAGGAAACACTTTTGTAGCATTCTGGGGACAGAACATATTTGGTTTCTGAGGGCTTCAGTAGTTGGTTTCCTTACTCATAACATAAATTCATAATCACATGGTAATGAAATAATTTGGTGTACAGTGGTTTGTTTGGTGTTTTTTTTTTTTTTTCTTTCCCTCTCTCCTGTTTCTTAGTGGCCACCTAATAAATTGCCAGTTACTTGAAAAACTATCAGTGTGGATAACCTTAGGAGAGTTGTGCTCGTTGGATGAAATATTCAGCTCTGAGATGGTGCTGCTTGCCCATCAGCATATCATTTGCTTTCTGGGTCTTGCATTTATGTATTGAAGACTTCTGAAGAGTTAGGCTAGCTCAGCAGCGCTGCTCTAGGATCTTCTGGAAGGCCTTACCTGTGTCCTCTGCAACGCAGTCATGTTCGGCAGGAGGAGCTCTTTTAAGTCTGTAAAATAGACATTGGTTTAAAACTGCTGATTAGTGAGCCTTCCCTAGTAGCGTGTTGTTACCTTCTCTGCCAGTGTGCTGAGAAGGGGGCTTTTAGTCTGCCTTGCTAGGCTGTCTCCCTGCCTCTTGGTTTTGGCTGCTCTGATCCCTTACAGGTGGTTTGGTTGACTTTCCTGATGTCTCTAGTCTGTGAGCAAAAGGCCTAATTTACTGCCAGTTGCCAGATTCACACTGTACAATGGAAGGGACTTAATCCAGTCAGTTCCCCAGAATACTGTCAAGAGAGGAATAAAAAACCCCAAACCACCAACCCTCAACTGCTGAGTATTCAGCTGTGGCAACATGGCAAATTTTATTGCATTTCTGCAGTCTTAGTAGTGTCTTCAGCTGTGATGTTAGGAACGGTACCTCTGGTTCCACAGAGCATTTCTGAAATTACATTTAAGCCTTAACTTGGTATAAGTAATCTTGGGCATTCTTCCCCAATCTACTCATAGTCAAATTGCATCCTTCAGAGTGGGGGTCAAGTAGCTCCCTATAGCTAGTTACCAATACAATACAAAGTTTACTCTGATGCTGAAGAGACATTATTTAAATGGAATCTCTTAAGCAGATTTTGACAACATCAGCTTATTTTAATATTTGTTTTGTATTTATAGTCAAATAATATTTTTAATCATGTGTGCAGATGAGGTTGTTGCCTCTGTGAGCCACTGTGTGTTCACTTGGTTCATGATGAGTACTGACATGCCCTATGCACCTGTGTAGCTGTATGGTTTGTTGGAGCAGTCCTGCTTCTCTGAAACTCATCGAGCATAGAGGAAATGGATGTGAATAAAATGAGTTGTCTGAACATGGGCCCAAAGAGATGGAAGAGTGGATAGGAAGAGATACAAAGAATAAATCTGAAGACACTCTTAACCTTAGTGGATGTAGAGTTTGTTAATTGCATCACACTGAAACTGCTAGAAGAACTTGAAGACAATAAAAAAAAAAATGCCATCTTCTTATACAGTATTTACCTAGACTAATAGGATCTACTGTCACTGAACATTTCATCATAACTTTGTGAGAAGTCCTGGTGTTGGATAGTTTCCAGTGAAGTATTTGTGTTGTATCACTGTCGGAACTGAGAGCTGTGATGCTTCTCATCAAAGTCGACCAATTCTCAAATATGAGGATGGGACCTGCAGCATAACAGCACAGCACTTGCAGTGGGAGCAGAGGCACCTGCTTTTCTAAGTGTTAGGATGAGTGGAAAAAATAAGACTTCTTCAATAAAAGAATAGTTGCAGAAGACAGACCAAAATCTTATGTATAAAATACTACCCATCTGGAAAGTTCAGGTCATATGGGGGAAAAGAGGCTTCTGAAGTTCTGTGTCTGGTGGTAACTTTGGCATCTGCTACCTTCAGAGACTTTCAGTTCTTATTTAATATTAGGCAGTCAAGGGGCCAAATTCCTCAGCAAGGACGTCAAGTGGTTTCATAATCCATTGGCTGAATGTATGCAGCTTGCTTAAAGTTGGCCCTTTCTATATTTTCTCAGAAATGCTAATAAGGTTGGGCTGTGTCCTCACTTTGATAGTAAAGGGTGTTGGGTTACAAGCTGGCTGTGAGCACATGCGAAAATGGCATTTGGTATTGCTAAAATGTTTGCTGTGCTCCCTTCTCTTGGGTTGCCCAAACTTCCACCAGCATATTGGGTAAAGTGCAATAAATATAGATGACAGGCTCTGTATTGGAGGTCATAGTATGTCATGTAAAACAAACATTAAAAGATAGAACCTTTTTATGTTGCTGGTGATGAGGACGAGGGGCTTCAGTAGTCATGGAAGGCCTAGTAAACTTAAGTCTGTATGAAAGATTTCATTCACTTAAAGCTGAGCTTTTTAGAAGAGTGTGAACATCGTCTAAGTGGCTACTGTGATGTACCTCTTTTTTAGCATTTTGCTTAACGTGTAAATTAATGTTCAGAGTTGAGATGGGTTTTTTTTAAGAAGTGGTAGATCTTAAACCAAGGTTTTTTACACTGAGAGTGTATATGGGATGTTCTGCTCAGTGTCTGGAAATCAGATGACAGACCTATGCCTAGTTGCCATGCTATGTACTATGCATAAACCTGCGGCCTTGCAAAATGAATGAAGAATTACGTGTATTTACCTAAGCAGTAGTACTAATTGTTGTTCATGGAAAGCAACTAGAAAAACCTAATTGTGGCTATGTTGATTTAATGTTCATCCTCTGCCCAGTACTTCTACAACTGTAGGTTTTGTTGTTATGCAAAAAGCCTTTCACAGTGATATGGAAGGATGTATATTCCAAGGATGTTGCTCGTTCACTTCGCAAGTTGGTGTGGTGAGGAAAGCTCTTCTACTTCAGGAAGGCTTTTCTGTCAGAGTCTTTTTTGACTAACAGTTCTGTAGATTTTCCCCTACTCATAATCTTGAGCAGAGCAGGAGTTTGGATTATTTTGCAGTTCCAGGTATGGTTTCCTTTGTTGTTGGAGTTTTAATTTAAATAATGATAAAATGTAGGTGCAATGTTTGTAAGAAATTCTAGGAGGTAAATGGAATTGCCATTTAACTTGAACTAAAACATTATTTTTGATACTTTTGTGACATTAAATACATTCTTGTTCTGAGGTTACAAAGTGCACTTAGGCTAAAGCAGAAAGAGTTTTAATGGCGTAAAGTTTGAATGGTGTATTTCCTGGGAAGACAAGGCTGAAAACAAACATCTGTGAACATGCTGCAAACTGAATTTTCCTTTCTAAGACTGAAGGCCTCACATAAAGCCAGCAGAGATCTTGTCTTTTTCGTCTGTTGGCTTGAGTGGCTTTGGGTGAGGCCCTTTGCAGGGCTGCATCCCTGCCCTCGGCAGGGATCGCTCGTCTTGGACACCAGCAGACCTAAACAAATTCCAGTTAGAAAATGAAAAACTGGAAGAACATCAGACAACTTGTAGCAGTTATGTTATACCTCATGTGTGTAGGGCATACTTACCTTTGGGGGGAAGTTTATGGTGATTATCATGTCTGCTCTTCAGAACATGAGAGGGTGTTTTCATAGCTAACCTGCAGTCCTTACGAGAAATGTAAAATAATCAGGTGGCTGCCAGTCAAATGATCTTTTTTTCACTTCTTAGTTTCTTGAGGAATGTTAAAAGAACAGGGATTGTATAACAAAAAATAATTTGAGGAAGAGATGATGCAAGAAGATGAAGAAACATACCTGTTCAATCTGGAGGCAATCTTACCTACCATTCCTTCCTGCAAAGCCAAGCAAGTAATCAAAAATATTTTGTGTCAAGCTGCAGAATACTTTTAATGCAAAAGAAATAAGCACTGGTGGCCAGCTGCTTCCAGTGTACTCTCTGTGTTGCTCATGAATGGGCTTTCCTTTATTTATCATTATTTTTTCTTGAATAAGCCGTATTTCACTGAGAATTAATTTTCTTCGTCTCTGGTAAGCACAAGTAATTCAAAGTTTAGATGTTAAACATCTAAGTAGCAACTATATACACTTTGAAAAAGGCGGAGACAAAGACTTTAATGTTAATTTGAAATGGTGGCAATTAGAGAATTGATTTGATAAGTCAGCTGTATTTAACAAAAAAAGTCCTTGGTTTTAAGGAAATGTCTCTGAATAATTTCACAATTAAAATTAAACAAATGATTCCTGTTACTCAGTGTCTAATTCTATCCTGAGACTTCTGCAAATACTTCAGGGAACTACATATGGTTTATTAAACTCATCTTTAGTTACAGGAGGCTGGAGCAATATTCTGGTCTGTAGAAGAAATACTCTGATTCATGGTTTAATGATTTTCTTTTATTTTAATTTTTGTGGTTTTCACCCCAAATTCTTAGGAGGCTTCTTCTTAGCTTAGTGCCATGACAAACAAGGGGAATAGATTTCTTCATCAAAGATGCTGATGACACCATGGTGCTGTTTGTGTCTCCAATGAGTGCCCAAGATAGAGTACATTACTACTGTGCAGTTTAATTTAAGATACTGTAACTCATTAAAGAATGAATTGACTTAAATACAGGTGTTAGTTATATCTTTTTAATGTTCTGTCTTGTGTTACAAAGGATGGAGTAGAAATTGAAGAAATTGTTGTTTAATAGAAATTTTAAATTTAGAAGAAAATCAGTTTTAATGGAAAAAAAAGGTGTGGGATATTGAAGCCAATCTGGTCAGTTCTCTGTGGCTAAAAAGCTTAGAATTTAATTGTGGATGAATTTTGAAGTACTTCTTCTGATTTTGAGAAAGACTTTACTGCATGGTAATAGAGGCCATCTTATGTTTTAAGATTTTTTTTGTGAAAAACTGAGCACTTTCATTTTGAAACGTTGGCATTGATGAAACTGCTCTTTTTCTTCTTCTTCCTTTTTTAAATTTTGGAAATATTTGGACACTTCTGAGATTCCCTCTTGCTTTTTTTTTTTTCTTCTTTTTTTCCTTTTTTTTGTTTCTTTTTTTCTTTCTTTCCCCAAGACTACTCTGTCAAACTTGAGTAAGCTACATACATTTATTTTCCTTCTGGAAATACTTTTTTTTCCCCCAACATATTTTGACAGATAGTAAATATTCATCAAAAGAAAATAGAACTGCTGAATAGAATATACTTTCTCTGTTGGAAAGGACCTATAATGATTATCTGCT
Source organism: Nesoenas mayeri (assembly GCF_963082525.1). Lineage (NCBI taxonomy): Eukaryota > Metazoa > Chordata > Aves > Columbiformes > Columbidae > Nesoenas > Nesoenas mayeri. The sequence continues at coordinate 127,978,462 of NC_137543.1, forward strand.
CCAACTGCAAATATCTGAGTATGCCCTGGAAAAGAGAAATAGATGTAAAGTATCACTTATTTCTTCAGGAGTGTGAAATGTAGTCACCATCTTATTATACTTTCTGGGAATTATCCCCACAGCAGCAAGTGAAGTTGTAGACCAGAAGCCAGGAGGTGGAACATTTGAGACGCAGGATCCAGTTTCATTGCTAGATGAGATTGGTGTGGGTACAAAATGTGAACTCAGCCCCTTTTGTGGTTGATGGCAATAACATTCAGTGGAGAAAACAATACCGTGTCATTTTTTCAGTCATCTGTTTTGATGCAGTCCTGCTTTGTAGCTTCATCAGGAAGTGTGCGTGTATTAGCTTTATGGGAGCAACCTCCAAATGCATTGAAAGGCTCCTGTAGACTTCAGGTGCTCGCCTGCTTGAAGGTGAAAGCTGCACACCAAATTACTGAGGTCTACCCTTGCTTTCTTTGTCAGCAGACCAAAGGACTGACATTGATACAAGTAAATTTGGTGACAAAGTTACAGGGAAACCCTGCATTGCAGAGAGGGACCTGGGAGTTCTGGTTGATAGCATGTTGACCATGAGCCAGCAATGTGCCCTTGTGGCCAAGAAGGCGAATGCTATCCTGAGGTGCATTAGGAAAAGTGTGACCAGCAGGTCAAGGGAGGCCACATCTGGAGTGCTGTGTCCAGTTCTGGGCTCCCCAGTGTAAGAAGGACAAGGAATTACTGGAGGGAGTCCAGCAGCAGGCTACAAAGATGATTAGGAGTTTGGAGCATCTTTCTTATGAGGAGAGACTGAGAGAGCTGGGTCTGTTCAGCCTGGAGAAGAGAAGGCTGAGAGGGGATCTCATCAACATTTATAAATATCTCAAGAGTGGGTGTCCAGAAGATGGGACCAGACTCCTTTCAGTGGTGCTCAACGATAGGATGAGGGGCAACAGGCACACACTGAAGCATAGGAGGTTCCATCTGAATATGAGGAGAAATTTCTTTACTTTGAGGAAACTGGAACAGGCTGCCCAGAGACACTGTGGAGTGTCTTTCTTTGGAGACATTCAAAATCCATCTGGACACATTCCTGTGCAATCTACTCTAGGTGAACCTGCTTTAGCAGGTGGGTTGAACTAGATGATCTCCAGAGGTCCCTTCCAACCCCAGCCATTCTGTGATTATGTGAATTGTACATATTTTTTTCTAGGAATCTGTTGGAGAGGTGTTGCAGCTTCTGTTACTTGCTGTTGAGGAGTGTTAGCTACCTCGCAGGCATTACTGATGGTTGTTTAACTGGGTGATGTGAGAGTTATTAGACTCCCAGCTTTGATGCAGAAAAAAAAAAATAAAAACAAACAAGCTCTCAACCAAACAAAACCAAGCAAAACAAACAAAAACTCTGCTTGTATACCAGTCTGTATTTCAGTTTGGGGCCATGGAGCTTTTCTTTCTGTTTGTCCCGTTAAGCTCTTGGGATGCCTGCAGAGGCTTCCTAAGGAAGCCCCAGGTCTTCATTATGTCAACTTTGGTTTTGCATAGGGGGAGGGAAAAGATATGTGGATTTCTGAGGAAAATCTCAAATAACTGCTTTTCTCCGTAAATTTGTTTGGGCTGTATTGCAAGAGTGTCCTGACTCACTTAATGACTATGCTAATGTGGAAAAGATGGATCTGTGGAAGGGGAGCGAACAGTCTCCGCAGCAGCAACAGCACAGTAAGGGGAAGAGGCTCAGGAGCTGCTGCTTTGTGCTCTCATGTTGGGGGTTATTCACCCAAATGCAGAGTACCATGGATGTGGCAGAGTGGACCAGGCAGTTGACAGCTTCGTTGACAGTAACAAATTCTGTAAAAATTGCTGAGAACTACTGTGAAATGTGAAGGGAAAAGGAAAGCTAAAAAGTATTTAAAATCCCATGGTCACATGGCCTTCCAGGGAGGAACTAGGATGGTCTGGGGTCCTCTGCTGTAGTTTTAAGTGCTCTGTGCTCCTGGTAAGACACAGGGGGAGGTAGTGGTGTGGTTGTGGAGGGTGGGAACCCTCCACATTACTTGGGTTTTTCTATATGCACTTTGATTTCACAAGACTATGCTAGGGAGTCTTCCTTTTTCCGTGCTCAGTGTAAGCACTTGCTGTATTTTAGAGTGACTTTCTAGCTGTGCTGCAGGACTCCTTCCACACAGTCCTAGCATAGTTAATAGTTGCATTTTCCTTACACCTCAGAAAATCTCTTAAATTGACTAAGTACTCCTGAACTGTGTGAATGCTCTCACAGATGCGAAATGCCAACACTGTAGCTGTATTAGTCCTCATGCTTTATATTCAGCAGCCAAGCTTAACAGCGGTTCCAGATCTTGGTCTCTGTTCTAGTGCAGCTATCCGTAGAGTTAGCAACCTGTACCTAACATCTTGTTCTCATTTCAGCTCTCCAGAATAACCCCTTTCTCGCTGGCGAGTTTTTCGTGAGGTTGTGAAGAGCCTGTCTTCAGAACAGAGCAAATACCCCGTCTTTGCTGACAGGTACCTTGGGGCAATTACCCAGGGCTCTCTTTAGACCAGATTCAGCGGGGAGACAAAGTCTGTGTTGGACACCGTGATCTGGAACATAGTTATACACCAAGGAGTTTTACTGGCTTGCTCAACCCGCTTCCAGAGCCAGGGTAAATAATGAGAGCTTGTTCAGGTGTGCAACAATAACTGGATGCCTAGGATGGAGAGAAGGTATTTGTTGCCATTACCTTGCGTGGCTATTTTTAGTTGCATTCTTGTATTTTAATATTAAGTGGTTGGGTTTTAATTAAAATTGCCTTTGAACGGTCTTTCCTGATTAATTTTAGTTTTGTAGCCATTTTTGTACCTTCACGTTAGAAATCACTGTGAAAGAGGTGGGTGAGAAATTCTATATCTGCTTTTGCTACACCTGAACTGTACATACAGCCTCCAATGCATTTCACAGGGTTGCTCACTACCACTAAGTATCGTGGAGATGAAGAAATGCCTCTTCCCTGAACCTGCCTATATGGAAGCCATAGCATTCGCATTATTCTCCCCTGACTCCCCGAAGCCCAAACCCCTGAATATTGGAAAGGACTTTTGGCTGCAATGGTATGAGTGGCTGCTAAAGGATGCTTGGTACCTCATGAATTCAAGTTTGAGCCCAAACACATAATTTGTAATTGCTTATTCTGTAGTAGCAGGTGTACATAAATATTGAAGGTGTGTTAGTATTTGTTTATATTAGGTTGGTGCAAAAGTAATTGCGGTTTTTGCATTGTTGAAATTTGCCATTTGATATTGGAATACATTCTTAAAAAAATACGGCTATGCTATACATCATTTTAATGCGCCTTTCTCGCTTTCTGTTTTTTGGCCACTGACTTATTACATGCTATTTATTTTATATTTCAGACTATGGAAATGATGTTAGACAAAAATCAAATTTGAGCTGTTTTCTTATTCGAGTTCAAAATGGGTGGTAAAGCAGCAGAGACAACTCGCAACATCAACAGCGCATTTGGCCCAGGAACTGCTAATGAATGTACAGCGCGGTGGCGGTTCACGAAGTTTGGCAAAGGAGAAAGCGTTGAAGGTGAGGAGCGTAGTGGCCAGCCATCCAAAGTTGATAATGACCGAGAGCAACCATCAAAGCCGATCCTCTCAGACCTATACAAGAAGTTGCCAAAGAACTCAACATCGACTGTTCTACAGTTGTTTGGCATTTGAAGCAAATTGGAGAGGTGAAAAAGCTTGAAGTAGATGCCTCGTGAGCTGACCAAAAATAAAAAAAATCGTCATTTTGAAGTGTCATGTTCTCTTATTCCGCGCAACAACAATGAACCATTTCTTGATCTGATTGTGACATGCAATGAAAAGTGGATTTTATATGTCAACCAACGACGAGCAGCTCAGTAGTTGAACCAAGAAGAACCTCCAAAGCCAGACTTGCACCAAAAAAGGTCATGGTTACTGTTTGGTGGTCTGCTGCTGGTCTGATCCACTCCACTTTTCTGAATCCTGGTAAAACCATTACATCTGAGAAGTCTGCTCAGCAAATTGATGAGATTGCACCAAAAACTGCAATGCCTGCAGCTGACATTAGTCAATAGAAAGGGCCAAATTCTTCTCCATGAAAACACCCAACTGCACCAGTGCTTCAAAAGTGGAACGCATTGGGCTACAAAGTTTTGCCTCATCTGCCATATTCACCTGGCCTCTCAGTAACTGACTGCCATTTCTTCAAGCATCTCGTCAACTTTTTGCAGGGAAAATGCTTTCACAACCAGCAGGATGCAGAAACTGCTTTCCAAGAGTTCATCAAATCCCGAAGTACAGATTTTTACGCCACAGGAATAAACAAACTTATTTCTCAGTGGCAAAAATGTGTTGATTGTAATGGTTCCTATTTTGATTAATAAAGATGTGTTTGAACCTTATAATGATTTAAAATTCACAGTCCAAAACCGCAATTACTTTTGAACCAACTTAATCTCTGGTGGTGGTGTGTGGCTAGAACCGTGGCATGGAATTGAGTATACAGTTTTCTAGAAAGTATTGTTAGCTTATGTGTTGTGATAATTTAAAATTTGTTATGCAGTCATTGTATTCCATTAGACTTGTTATATCAATAATTAGGGACAATAATTCACAGTGATCTTTCTGCATGTGTAATTTTAAAATATTAGTTGTAATTGAAGACCAAGTAAATGTTTCTTTCAGAATCCTGCAGGTATGCAGGTGGTTAAGATAAAAGGTGAGAACTGAAGAGAGGTGGTTAGGAAGAGCCCACATATGTAGTTTGGTTTTGGCAAATTGACACAAGGTAGTAAGCTGCAGTGGCGAGAAGAAAAACCTTCCAGTACCTGTAATTTGGGATGACAGTTGCGTGGGATTAATCATCCTTTCATGACTGAAAAAACACCATATATACTGGGGGTGGAATGAAAAAAAAATAGTTGTTTTCTATTCTATGATGACCTGTGGAACAAAGGCAGACTTTTACATCTTCCCTCTGTTCTCTCCTAGCTTTGCTTCCTAAACCAGGAAAATTCAACTCCTCTCTCATCCCCTGCCACTGTTCTCATCTGCCAAGCTCTGACTGGTGGTGGAAGGAAAGAGATTATAAATTCTATACCTAGCTGTTACTGTCTGTGGAGGAAACTCTGCTCAGGCATTGTTTAACTATTGATAAGCAGTTATGTTCAGCAGAGCATTCTGCTGTGTGTACACACAGACCACAGACTTTTGTTCAGGGTGTCCCCAAGTGGTTTGCCCTTTGCATAGTAATTATCCACCTGGAAAGGCATTCTGTATTAATTCTGTGGTAGGAGTTGGTGAGTACCTGGTTTAGAGTTTTTAGGCAAATCAGAAATTGCCTACTGTTCTGTTACTGCTTAAAAAAATAATAACTCTTCAGGCAGTGTCTGTGCTCACCTGCTGCTGTGCTCACTTCCAACTGTTCATTCCGTTCTCTCCTCCCGTTGCTCCACAGATGAGTGGTTTATTGAAGCCTTTACCACAGTGGCTGCTGCTGTTCCCCTGTCCCGGAACCGCTGAACCACTGCATCCTGTAAAATCTCAAAGCCTTCTTGTGAATACTGATTGCTTCAATTTGTTTGTCTTTGGTGCTCTCTAGGACAGGTGTGTCTTAGGAACAGGACACTTACACTGGCATAATAGTATGATATACTGTACTTGTACTGTTTAGGCCTCTGTGTTAGTACTTTAACCCTATAAGCACTGAAGGTACCTTTCTCATCTTCACCACCTGTGTGATGTTTGTCTTTACACCTGAAGAACTAATGCTGAAACCAGAGGTTTTGGGGTTGAGGAGACTCCGATCTGCACATATTGGCTCTGTTCTTTACTAATGACTGATATATTTTTTTCCTAATTTTCACTTGCCTCCTTCTAGAGAAAACAAACAGAACATAGCAAGGTGTAAAGATGAAGAAATCTGAACTTGAAGCAAGGAAGGAAAGGTGTTTGTGAAAGACAAAGAGTCTGCTCTTTTAATGAGCTCTCTAACAGGTGGTCCTGGTTGGAGTTTTTGAATCTCAGAGGCTGGGTAGAGTTACCTGCCTGAATAGAAACTATGTTTTTTTTTCTTGCTAGTTAGAGACATCCCTAATTAAGGAGCAATTACACAGGTCACCCACTTTCTCCTGACTCATTTTGGGGTTGGATGCTCAGGGCTGTTCATGCAGTCTGCTTGAGGCATGTACTTGAATGAGATTTGGAGCTCTTAATAGATGCTAAAAGTATCCTCAGTGCACTGGCCTCGAAGTCCTTATCTAATTTATGTTGAAAACACCTCTTGTTCATACTACTAAACACTTCCTCATGTTGGATCATTTCCATAGGTTATTGTAGCTGTCGTTTCAAGCTGTCTGGATTCCTCATAGTATTTGGAATTCCCCTCCTCTGCAGGTGACCTGTCGTGGTCCTATTTAAATTCATTTCATGTAGATTACACTCCTGAAGAGCAGCATTAATGATCTGGACGTAGATTACTCTCCTCCATATTTTCATTTTGAAGCAGAATTTTACATACCTGAGACTTGAAATGTTTTGCTTGGCTTTGCTGCTCAGGATGCTCAGAACCAAATGCTCTACCCAAAGGGGAGGGTTAAAAGCTGGTTCTCTGCTACTGACTGTGTATGCTGAAGCAGTCCTGGTGAAGAAATAAGCAATGTCCTTCTCAGATATGATATATCCTCTTGCTGCTCTTCTGAGACTACAGTAGACTTTCTCTTAAGGTCAGTTTTAAATCCATTCTCATTTGGATTTGTTAAACATTGGACTTGTGGCCTGCTCCTCCTCAAAAAACACTGTTTTGTTGCTGTTGTAGCAAAACTGCTTTTTGTCATGGTGTTTTTTCGTTGTTTGGTTGGTTTTGTTTTTTTACCTCCTTCCCTTTTGCCTCCCAGTGGTTCCACAGCAGAACAGATCTTGAGATTATAAAGGCCCTCCCTTCTGGGTATCCTTTAGTTGCTTTCTACCTTGTTCTCCTGGGTAGGTGGCTTAGTAGAACAGATTTCTTAATAATAGCTTCTCGGGCAGGCAGTCTGCAGCTAATTTTGAGACTGTTTTTGTGGACCTCCTCTCCAGGCTCACCATGAGCCCATTGCAGCTTCCCACCTTTCAACTCCTGAAGTTAAGCAATCACACAATCACACATTTTGCATGATGAGAGTTTTTAGAATCCAGTAGGCAGAGCTAATGACAAGCACTCAAGAAAGCAAGGTTTCTGTGTTTTCTTTCTGGTTTTTTTTTGGTGTGTGGGGTTTTTCTTGGTTTTTTTTTTTTTTGTTTATTTGTTTGTTTGTTTTAAATTTTTTTAACTTTCTACTGAGAGCAGAACATAAGCATGAAGACCATTACCAGAAGGTTTTATGTTTGTATTTTGGTAGGTACAAATCTGATTTGGTTTCCTTTTCAAGACTTCTATCTCACAAGCATTTGAGACAACAAATTTTGCTGTCCCTTGTTTTAAAACAGTACACCAAGTTGAACTGCTCTGTGTTGTGTGTTTTGAGCCCCAAAGTGTCTTACAACGTGGCAAAAGGAGACCAGCTTTCTCTGTCGGTATCCTTACTGTGCAGTGGAGTGTCGGATGTTGGTGATCATTAGGTTGATAAAGCTGAAGTCTTGTAGTCCCATCTCCTTGTTTTCTTTTAGTTGATGCTATGGAGTCATGGCTGTGCAGTAGGATATGGAAAAGGATTCCCACCAAAAAAAACCAGCTAGTGAGTAATTATGTCTTAAGGAGTATGCGTTTATCTGGGCAGAACAACATACCGCCACTTCCAGTTGAGCATTTGTCTGTGTGAGTTTTACACAACAGGAGCTTGCCTGTGTTGATGAGGCCTTCTATAGATAGCTGAGAGCAGCCTCACATTCACAGGCCCTGGTTGTGGTGGGGGATTTTAACTTCCCTGATGTTTGTTGGAAGGACTATTCGGCCGCCAGCCACAGTCCAGGAGGTTCCTCCAGTGCCTTGACGATAACTTTCTGATGCAAAGGGTGGAGAAGCCGACTAGGAGAGGTGCACTGCTGGACCTCATCCTCACTAACAAGGAGGTCTTGTTGAAGCGGTAAAGGTTGAGGGCTGCCTTGGTTACAGCAACCGTGAGATGGTGGAGTTTAGGATCTCATGTGGCAGGAACAGGACGGCAAGCAGAACTGCAACCCTGGACTTCAGCAGGGCAAACTTTGGCCTTTTCAGGCAATTGCTAAGGAAAACCCATGGGCAAGGCTGCTTGAAGGTAAAGGGGCCCAAGATAGTTGGTTAGTGTTCAGGGACTGTTTCTACTGCGCACAAGATTAGAGCATCCCGACACATAGGAAGAATGTATCCATAGATACATTCTGAGTTCTCTTTATTTTGAGAGAACTAGTGATTTGGGGGATGACAGCACACATCTTACGTTTTTTTTGCATAATCAGCATAAGACACTTTCCTGGAAGGGCTAATGTTTAGGAAGCGCTGAGCTTTTCACCCTCTGCAAACTGATGGTCTTTTGCGGTGTCTACTTTTGGTACTGGGTGCTTTTTAAAACTGATGTGTATGGTTTAGTTAAACAAATCTGATCAATTGTTACGTGGAAAACCCCTAGTACTTATATAGACTAAACTGAGCTTGGCAGCTCCTCCTTCCTGATGGTCCCGAGTAAAGAGAAGACATGGCAGCAAGAGGCAGATCTGCATAGGGGCAGCTCCATCCTCCATTCTTGGATTCTGTTTCTGGAGATGGCACAGGGGAGAGCACTGAGCTGTTCTGTGCTGTCACACAGATTTGGAAACATTGCATTTCTAGTGATTTGATGGACTTGTTAATATAGTAGGAACTTGTTTAGCTGTAGCTTTGTTTCTGTTGCTTAGAATGTGTTGTAATATGAAAGACATCCAGTAATGATGACGTGACCTTATGAGAATGGCTTGAATAACACATTAGCTGGCTTGGGGGGATGCAGACTTGAGCAGATATCTTGGTTGCAGGAGAACAGAGAAAAGCCTGTATGTTTGACTGCCACAAAAATGTAGTAATAATCGGATATGTTGCTAGTGCATGTTCGTCAGTTGTGTTCAAGTGCACAGATAACCGCAGTGATGGTCACAGTTTAAGGAGTTAGATAAATGGCATAGCGGCTTGCGGTATTTTAATGTTTGTTTGAGGCTTGAATTTGAGGATCGATTGTAGGCATTTCCTTAGAAGGAACAAGTTCCTACACATTTTGAGATCTGTGAATCTCAAGCTGAGTGAGCGTGCGTATGCAGTTGGCTGATTTTTATCAGTTCCAGTTTTGAGGGAGCAGCTACACAAAGGTCTTCTGATGAGAAGTAAAGATTTTCAGATAAATACAACCTTTTCCTGCTGATGTACACTTGTGAGCTTAGTGGTACTGTTCTGAACTGGATATAGGAAAGCAAAAACAGTGCCCCTTGCTTCTTGTGCCTGGGTTACCAGCACCGCACTGTGCTCCATAGCTTGCTGTGAATACAAGGGGTCACTGAAGACTGAGTTTTCCTTTTCAGCATATATCCAGTGTTTTCAAATAACTTAACACACCAAAGATGACTTCTAAAAATCTTACCTTAGCATTACATAAAGATTTTTGTATTGTTTCTGGCTTCCATTGTTTCTTCTGTGCACCCTGCTTGAAAGGTAGTTGATTTGGATTGAGGATTTGGAGTCCTGTATTTGTCTCTGCCATCTCCCACTGCTTTAGCTTACTATAAGTGAACAGATAAAGCATTGCCTGTAAGAGGTAGCCAACATCTTTCGGTGTACGTATGGACCACAGAGGAAGTGAATCTGTTATTAAATACAGTGTAGAACTGGAATTTGCATGTTTTTGTCTTTACGTAACTGTGAACCAGCATTACTGGTGTAGATTCTGTCTTAGTGGAGAAGTAGGAAGGCTCTTTGCAAAGTAGATTGGAATAAGATCCAAAGTACTTTTGTCTGCACAGTTCTAATAGGCCTGTCTTTTTATAAGATTTGTGTTACTTGTTTTGCCATCTGATCTCCTCCTTCATGGCTATTTCATTTGGTGTAACAGATCTCAAACTTTTCCTTCAGCAGTAATACTGTAAAAGAGAAAAGAATAAAATGCCAGCTCTGTGTGGTGGTGTAGGGTGTTGTGTTTGAGGGTGTGTAGGTTTTTTTTTCGTTGGTTCGTTTTTTGAAAGCTGTGCCACCTTCCTCTTTGCGAAATCTTTCAACAGCTCTTAAAACTGGTAAAAATCCTAATTCTCAGCTTTCCTGCATCTGGCCATGTCACTGTAGGAGTGAAAACATTGTTCCAGACCTTGATCTGATTCATGAGCATTCACCTTGATTTAGGTGGGAGGAGGAGGGGAATACTTGATTATAAAAGAAAACGTTTGAGCTCCTCAGTAATAAAGTAAACATACCTTGCACTTAAGCAGGAAAAGTGTTGGTGGATAACAATGGTAGAATTATAGTTCAGTTGATTGACTGTAATAATAAACATTAATGTTTGGCAACGTGTCTTTTCCATTAGAAGTGACTGCAAGGATTACATCGCTCAGCAAACTATGGAGGAGGAGAACCAGCCCGAGGAGGTGGAACCAGTCCTGGGCTGGTGGCTGGGCTGGGTCTTCTCCTTACAGGAATTGTGGTGAGATGCCAGGGAGGTGTGTGGGCAGGAAGGATTTGTGCATCTAGGACATAAGGAGGTAATTTGCACCTCTCAAAAGCAAAACCTTTGGATGATTCCTGGCACTTTTGGATTGCACATGAATGATTTCTTTGCCAGAAAGACCCAATGAGCATATCAGGGGATGTAGGCTCATAAATAAGCCTATACATAAATACATAAAAATGAACATATACATATATGAAGGATGTTTATCCTTCCTTTGTCTACATGTAAATATGTTACGTGTAAATAAATACTGGGGTTTTTTTGGGGTTAGGAAACTGAAGTCCGATTTCCCTTTCAAGGAAGTGAGATCACAGAATTCTAAATGGGTTTTACTTCAGAGGGAATAGATAAATACTTTCTGATTGACTTTGTTGTTAAACAGATGTTTATAATAACTGTACTCTTGCCATTGTTTTTCTCTATCACACAAATTGTGCTGCTGAGGCTTTGATTACTATCTCCTCTCATTTGTGAAGGAGAAAATCTTACATGGTCCAAATATGTGGGCAGGTGAGGTGAACTATAAATACTTAGCTCAACAGCCAAGTATTTTAACTTCTAAGCTTCATGTTGTGTCTGTGAGCTTTATTTTCAGAGCATGTCTGTGAGATCATTTCTGAATACAAAGTTTATTAAATACTCCAAGGACTTATTTTTATTAGATGCTGTATTTATTTCTTGCTGTCTTTTGAATTTTCTGTTTAATTTCTTTGTTGTTGATTTATTGATTTATTTTTTAATCTTTATTTATTCTAAAGTTTATCCGGTTAGAGCTTTTGATGTGGCAAATGTTGAATAACTTTACTATACATCATCTGACTATGGATAGGACTTGATGACTCTTACATGCTCTCACTTGTGGCTCCAGAATTGGGCAGTCTTTCATTGACATTTTGACATTGGTAACCAGAAGCTGCTGTAGGATGTGTATTAGTAGTATGCAAGCCTGGCTTGAAAAAAAAAATAATAATAGTAGGAAAAAAATGAAAAAAAATCATAGCCTTAAGGAGATGGTGGGTGCGAGAGAGAAGTGACAGCACATCAGCGCTGTGGAGACCAGCAGAGCATTGTGTGGTAGAGCTGCTGGGGCAGCAGAGTGGGCCGGGGAGCACTGAGGCAGCAATGCGCAAGTTCGAGGGGATGGTGGCTTCTCAGAGGACTGCAAATTTGGCAATGAGCTGGAGGTCAGCAAAGGGGAAACCACCTCTCTGCCTCCGTTTTTCGTTCAGTGAAGTGGTGGAACAGTGTTTCTGTTCTGTGTGCCTGGACCAGAAGAGCACGCCAAAAATAGCCCCAGGAAAGTGAGGGAGAGATGGAGACCCTAGATGGATAACAGGGTGCTGTTTCTGACTCTCTTACTAGAGTAGCTGTTGGAGGAGGACTTTATCTCATTTTCAGTGATTTAGAATTATATTGGACTTTTTACTGATTAACAAAAGTATGATGCTGCAAGGTAGTCTTCGCAGAGAAACTGGAAGAAGAAAGAATCGATGTAAGCAGTGGTTGGGCTGAGACTATAGAAGGAATGCTCTTTCCTGCAGTTAGCAAACTATTTTATTTTATTTTATTTTATTTTTTTTATTTTATTTTATTTTATTTTATTTTATTTTATTTTATTTTATTTTATTTTATTTTATTTATTTTTTGTGACTCAGGTATCCTCTCTATTCCTTATAAACTACAAGAATTCAGCTAAACAGAGTCTTCAATGCTGAGGTAAAGGATTACATTTGTTAGTAAGAACAAATTAGCTAGTCTTTTAAAACAAAGCCATGTTAAAAGATTCCCAAATGATTGTTTTTTCACCCAGAAATCAGTGATGAGTTGTGAAGTTATCAAGCATCAGAGTGGGTGCTGATGAGCAGCTTGTCCTTTAATGAGTGTCGCTTGCCACAGCTTTATACTCTTAGTGTCCTTATCCCACATTTGCCTTTCTTAGACAAGTGACAGTCTGGTATGTGGTTATTTTTCTCCAAAGTTGCTTGTGTAGTTGTGTGTGGTATTACTGTAGTGCCAATGATGGGGTAGCTGGAAAGGAGTGTGCCCATGATACTCAGTTAATTTAAAGATGCTTATTGAAGCTATATGTTCTTAAATCACAAAGTTTAGCTACTGGCCATTAAAATAAGCTATAGCAGAAATGACAGGCTATGGACATACCGTAGTTTCTCTTTTTGTGAATCAAAACCATATCGTGGTCTGGTTTAAGGCCACCTTGTAGAGTCTGACACTGCTGTGAAGTGTGCCCATATTTATTTTCTCTTCTGCCTTCTCCCCCCCGGCAACACACACACACTCTTGCCTTCTGTCGAGAGCGTGGATGGTGACAGGCTGAGGCCTTCTCCACCATGAGGCAGGGCAGTGCTTCTGGGTCACCACACTGTTCTTCAGCAGCACACACAGTCCCACCTGGTTTGCCTGTAAGAGAAGAGATTAAAGTGCTTGCCAGGGTCATTTAAAAATCTGTGTGGTTACAACCAAGTTTTTATATAAACACCAGTCATGCCCTTCCTCAACCTGTGTCACTTCTTTCACATGAGCACTAATATCCAAAGAGCAAAAGAGGGTTTTCTAGTAACTCATAGGTCACGTTAAAGGTAAATGTTGCCCTTGGTGTTACAGGTGAGAGTTATGTTACCTTGATCATATTTACCTCCCAGATGAGAACAGGGGTTTGGGTTGATTCTGTTGGCTATAGGTGCTTACAGTTGAACTATTTTCTCCTACAGTGCACTAAGAGAGTTAGGAACTTGCGTTAATTTTTTGCAGTTGTTTTATTTTTCCTTCAGTCTGTTCTCTCCTCTGACTTTGCTGCTCGTCACCCTTAGCTGCTCTTGCATTGATCTGCCCTTAATCCTTTTGTGCCTTGGATTGCGCTTTTCTCTGCACAGGACTGAATGAGATCTTCTGGATAAAGTGCACAGGCAGTTGTGTCTCATAGTCCTGTTTATAAGTGTTTTGGCTTCTATTTTGAAACATTCTGATATGGCCTCCCATTGAAAATAAAAGGTGTTAAGAACTAATTTGCTATGATGATTACAAATCTTATTCAAATTTCCAGTCCAAATCTGGTTAGTTCTTCTTGTCTGTGTTTTTATAGTTTTCCTATTTTATCATCCAGCTTACCAAGTTTTGCGTTCTTCTCTGTTGCATATGAAACTCAAGAAGGAACATTTAACTTGACCTGCTCTGTTCTTTAAGAGTGCAAGTAGTAAAAAACCTTTTTCAAATGAACTTTGACGTTCTTTGTTGTAAGTATCCTGAATTGAATGCTGGCACCAAGTATATGTGAATGGCAGTTATATGTACATCAGGTGTGTTTTAGTTGGGCCACTGGTTAATTTAAGGAATGTTAATTGTCTCTAAACTGGGGACCGTAGTATATAATACAGTTTGAATAAGTATACTTTGAATTTTTAGGAGTCCTGCAGCACCTCACCTAAGGTTGAACAATTCATTTGAGATTATTTCTATGAGATTGTTGCTTTCTGTTAAGGTGTCTGTACAGAAGTAAAGGTCAGTGGTTGGTTCACTGTCTGCATTCTACTAATTTCTGCTCATTTTTAAGTTCCAGTTGTTTAAAATCTTTGTCCCTGGAACTTCTTTGGCAGTGATGGACCATATGGTGTTTGTGCATGTCTTGCCTTTGTTTTGTTTACATAGTTTTGTTCTTCAGCAAATGTTTCTCATGTTACTTGTAAATGTGCCTTTTCTCCAGGAAATTTGTATGCTGTGTAAGAGTTAATTATTTTAGTTCTCAACCGCAAATGTCCTGCTGGTTCAACAGCTACTGCTCCATCTCCTTCAGTCACTTTGTGGGTATGAGTTTCTGACCTGTTGTTTTATGTTCTTGAGGTGAGAGTCCAGTTAGCCACTAAATCACACGCTAATGGTCTTCCCATGCATAGCTGTCGTATCATGTACACTGATAATATATTTAATGGTAAATAATGCATTCCATCATGTAGGTCTTTCAGATTTTTTGGGTGAGGCTTCTAGCTAAAAACATAGTTTGGAAGAATCTGGTTGTTAGCCATCTATTCAGAGAGAGTCATAAGATCAGAGAGTATTTTGCTGTGTGTTTAATTATAGTACCATATGGTCAAAGTTACTTTTTCAGTGCAGTGGATTGTTGGAACCCAGTGCGACTGACCTTTGCTCTTAGACTGTAGAAGTCACTTGAAAAAATTTATTAATAAGGAGAGAACAGTATTAATTTTCATGTGTATATACTATGCTAAAAGGGTTTCTGGAAAATTTCCAAACAAAAATAAAATAGAGTATCTCAATGTTTTCACAAAAGTTGACATAACTCTGCCTGTTTCTCCTACCAGAAGTTAGATTTGGATGGAACAATAATTGTGCTGCATAAGGGTGAAGGATCAGTGAAGTAAGGTCTAGAGATCCTGCTGCTTCAGACTTTGCTGAAGAAGACCAGCTCATATGAGATCAGGATCCATCTCCAGACATGAGCTGTGTCTTTGAAACCGGACTCTGACTAATCATTGCCTGGCACATGTAAGAAGCAGTGGAGAAGCAGGCAGGAGTTGGCACAGGAAGATGAAATATTCTTGTGTGTGTTATCCTGGGTTTCCCTCCCTTCCCAGCTCTTGGTAAAGCCCAAAACTCGCCTTCCACTCTGTCCCAAATCCATGGTTTTGAGGCTGGATTGGCTTTTTGAGAAGGGGATGATTTGTGTTTAATGTGGATGTAAATGTTTTTACTGATCGTGCCTTCTCTATACTCGTCTGTTGTGCTCAGCTGTTTCTAAGAAAGTCTTCTACTTCAGCTTTTAGGATCTGATATTGCTAAAGTTTGCAGCCTAGGGCTGTGGAGGCAGGGGATTATGTCCTGTCTGAAGTACTTAAAGTAGCAACTCTAATGTGGGATAGAAAAGATAATCCTAACAGGCTTGTTATATTTAAAAACTGTGCAGTGGAGCAAGAAAGTGCTCCTACTTTTCTCTAGAAATGTAGCACCATAAAACATTAAAGGGTGGCTGATGTATGCTAAATGATCCATTTTGCACTGGTGTAGCTGATGCTGGTCAAATCCTGGTTGTGTAAATGTGCTGGACTAGCACATGCATGTCACAGGGCCATCAAGACACCTGCACACATCATTATGGAAACCAAAATTCACCCTATTGCCAGACCTGTGTAATGTTTGTAGATGTTAATCTTGTTTAAGCCTGGTGTCCTTCTTGAGATGATTAAGAAGAGAGGGTGGTGTTTTCTACTAGAAAATATTCTAACCTGAAGAGGTTAATTCTGAATACTTGCATTATGCTGAAGGTTCGCTGCATCTGTTCTCAGCTTCCTGCTGACTTCTGGTTAAGTAGCGGTAATGTGCATATTGTAAATCAATATATTATATTATAATGCCCTTATTGTGGAATGCTGCAACAAGAAGGAATGTTATAACATTCTCTTTGAAGCATCTTCTGTGTGTTTTATGCAAAAAATAATCTGGTCCTGAATGAATGCATACCTAAGGTGTTTGAGTCCCATAGCTGATTAACTGCACAAAGAATAAACTTTTAGACTTTGGGAGTAACATATGTTCATTTTCTCCCCTACCTCCTGTTGTTTTTTCATGCAACAATTGCAGCTGAAAGAGGCAAGAAAACTTGCAAGCTTCCAATGGCTACTTGGCATGATAAGTTATAAATTCTGTGACTGAGAAATAGAACAGAATTTTTCTCTTCATTGTATTTATTAACAACACAACATTCAGATACAGCTCATGCTTTGCACTCTTAAACTGTTGGAATTTTGCATGCAATCCAAAGGGCTTTATATTTTTGTCTGTTTTGCTCATAAACAAAGCGGGAAGGAAGGAGGTGATGGAGAAGGTGATTCTCTATCCAGTTTCCATTTTCTTCTGTCTTTAGAAGGTTTGTAATAATGTTGCTGTGTACATGCAAATGATGTTAATCAGGAGATTTTCGTATCAGCTTTGTCAACGTTTACATTCACTTTACACATTGAATTTGCATTTGAAAAGGGCTGTTATAATCAACATTTAAGGGATAACATAGTCAAATTTACATTTGATTGAGTCGAAATGTTAAGTAATTTTAGCTGAGCTGTTGCTAGGAAACAAGCCAATGTTTTTGTATTTTTTTTCTTAATCCATACTGTCTTTCTATTTAATCAGCGATTCATCTGATAATACAAGAATACCAACACTCAAACAGTATAACTAATGTATTTACTATAATACATTTCTAGGTGCATAGTTTCCCTACTCGTCAGAACTTAACCTTAAGTTTTGGAGAAATGCTTGTAAATGGTCTAATAATCATCCAGGACTAC
Source organism: Nesoenas mayeri (assembly GCF_963082525.1). Classification (NCBI taxonomy): domain Eukaryota; kingdom Metazoa; phylum Chordata; class Aves; order Columbiformes; family Columbidae; genus Nesoenas; species Nesoenas mayeri. Next base: position 127,995,434 of record NC_137543.1, read on the forward strand.
CTTTTGTGTATGTGATCATGGGTCAGATCAGCTGTTTGACTTGTTTAAAAAAACCATAAATTCTGGATGTTTTTATGATAAGCTATCTTTTTGCAAGTATACTAACGCATTTCCTTTTTTCGTGGTCGATGTTTATAATGTTAGTCACCACTCACAGAACATCACGCAGCTGCCCAAGAATTCAGCTGAGTTTTGTGTATGACTCCACAGGGTTTGTGTGGTACACAGTTCTTGTCCTTATCTCGAGTGATCATTTTGGCAATGGCATTATTTTCATTCAAGTGGGCAAAACGAATCGTAGCTGCAAAAGGAAATCTTCTGAATTTGGGTATATTCTGGCCATGGGTTTTGTATCGCTTGGAACTTGCAGGAGGACTCCACAGCTTGGCACTTCGTAACAGTGTTCATCTGGCAAAAATGCTAATTAAAGGGAAGAATAGTTCCTATTCATATCAGTCCCAAAGCATTTCAAGTGCATTATCTGTGTGGTGCATATAAATGTGGCTATCCCCTGAAACTTGGTACAAGGCAGTTGAAGGAATGTAGCTCCTTACAAGGCCAAGTAGAGACTCTTTTGCCTCCCCATCCTGCTGAACCAAACTGAACACAATTTTGCTGTAGATATAATGTCCCCCTTGCTTCGTGTACTCCAGGGCTTTTTATAAGGCTGACTACTCAGAAGCTGGTGGTCCTGTGACTCTGTAATTCACACATCAATAGCTCACAGGCAACCCTGGGCATCCAAACTTCTGCAAACCCAGGAAGAGGGCTGGCCTGATAGGATCCCATTTTAATCCCTTCCAAAAGCAGTGGTAATTCTTACCTTTCCACCTTTGTGGCCAAGTGAAGTAGGAAGATGGGCTTCTACCTTGCATGCAGAACTAAGGTTTCAAATTTCAGTGTGATGTGTAAACCTTTCTGCTTTCTTGCTGGGGCTAGGAGTGCTAGTAGCTTTAATCACGTTGACAGTAATTTTGGGACTACTGTTATTGTAAAACTGCATAAACAGTACTGGCATTCCAGATTAAATGCTGCAGGAAAGACCGTGGGCTCCTTATATTTTTATGGTCTCCCAGCGGTATGGGTTGCATTCCTCAGGTTCTGAGTAATCCATGCATGTGCAAAATATGTATTATAAAACCTGATCATGCAGGGCCTACCATTGCCATGGAGCAGATGTGGGTTTCCTTCTGCTTTTAGCACCTGTTGCATTCCTTGCTGGAAAATACTGATTAAATTAGCTTTTTCTCACTACTCATTTTATTTGTCTTAAAAAAAAAAAAAAGTCTTCTGTGGTGCAATGTGGTTGGAAAGAAAGCTCAGGCAGCTAATTCCCGATTGTGTACTTTTAATTTTCACATCTTGGTAGCTGTGAACATGCAGTTCTTGGGCGGCTTTCAGAGCTTTTGAGTCTGGGAAGAAAGGTGTACAAGCTGTGTAGCTTGAGCCCCACTATGGAGCAACTGCAAGCTGAATTTACCAAGGGAAAATGAATTAACTTGGTGGAAGAAGGTGGAGAAAGAACAGAGGAGGAGTATATCTGTACGTTGACGTAACAGAAAGAGTTCTTTTTCACACAACAGCGATAGGAAGAACAAAACCCTATGCTTACACGTAGTGAAGCCCAGTAACTTTAAATAGCCGGGAGAATTCAGATGCTCTATGTAGCTTTTTAACACAGTCTTGTAACATGTTCAGACTGAGTACAGAAAACTAAGGGAGCAAACTTGAACAGAATGTTGAGGACTTTGGTGTGGAGAGCAGCGTGTAGTGTGTGTGTACACAAGTGGGAGCTCACATGTCTCACTCCTCATGTGTCTTACTTTTGCCTCCTCTCTCTTCAAGACATAACTTCATTTGGCTTTCTCAATATGAAATCTTGGTGAAGACAAAATGCACTTAAAAATGTCAACTGCATCTACATAAAACTTCATGTAAATGGCTATCTTCATGTACCTTTTTTTTCCACACTGAAGCCTTACAGCTTCAAGGTATGAACAGGATCTCAGGTGGGATGCACAACAGCTATCACTTAGCAAAAGTGTCTAATAGTTTGTTTAAATACTTCAGGTGACTGTTAGAAACGTTAATACCTTCCACTGCTCCCTTGTTTTAGGTGAACCTTTCAAATAACGTATGCAGTTGCCTTTTGGGACTCTTGGTCATTGATAATTTATCTATGTTAAATAGTGCAAGATCACTGTGTACTGCTAGCTCATGCTAACTGGATGCTTACAACTCCTTTAGGACTTATGGTATTGACTGGTTGTGGCTTTTTTTCCCTTGAACAGTGACTGCAATACAGAACAGAGTTTCCTGGACCATTTTGTACTAGAGATTGAAACACTATCTGATTTTACAGGCATGAAGATGCACAGAAAATGTTCTTATCTGACTACTCTATGCTAAACTTTTATCATGTGTGCTGGATTGATATTTTTGTCATACTTGAACTTGTCTGTTGCCCACCCTGTTTCTGGAAAGGGGGAAGGTAACCTCAAGATGGATGCACAAATGCAGCTTGTGTTGTACTCTTGTTATTTAGAAAGATTTCTTGACCTAGCAAAGTCTCTTTAAGTAGATGAACTTACTTGTTCAACACTTAATTTTCATTATTAATAATAAAATATTCCTGCTCAATTTTTTTTCAATCGATCTTAGTGCCATATCTGAACCTCTTTATAGTTATTTTCCTGAGTCTGAAGCAGTGCTTATCTGCTCGTGCATTCACTGTGTTTTATCTTAATCTCCAGAAGCCCAGGACTTGGTATGTGTTTTAGTTGTGCTGATCCTTCAGTGGTTTACTGGCTATATATTGTTGCAGTCTTGTAGAGCCATTCATATTATTACTTGTTGCTTTGTTTTAGCTTCGAAGAACTCTCATTGTTATTCCTCTATCTCACCTATGAGCTTCCATTGTTATAGTTAATAGAGGTTGCTTACTGTCAGGTGATGCTACTGGTTTTACTTTCTCCCTGTGCTTACTGTGTAGTTGTTTCAATGTGTGACATTTCCAGCTGTTTGTATGCACTTCCTTCATGGGAGTTTCCAGTGATGGTACTATTGCTAGCTGCTGGCTGGTAGAAGTTTACATGATTTTAGTAAGGCCAATTTCTTTGTGGGTATCCTGCAGAATGACTAAGGGCACAGCAGCAATGGACAGCCAAGGGGGACTCCTAATACAATTGAAAAAAATGACATATAGAGTCTTGAATGTTTACTGCAGTAGTCAGGTGTTTAAGGCTAATGACCTACTGGATTTATTGTAACAGTACTTCAAATCTTCAAATGTGGAGGAAGCAAATATATATATATATATATATATGTGTATATATATATATATATTTTTAATGACTGTTCAATCTTTGTGCCTCATCAGTGTATTCCTTTGTGTTAAGCCTCCTCACAGGAGGTAAGCATGATTGCATAGCCTGAAAAAGAGGATATTCATTCTTCTAGGTGACAGATTAATTAATTGTTAACAGCAATTTAAATACATCATTGAACTGTGTACAGCTTGAGATATCCAGCATATTTTGTTTGAATGGCTGCACTGTAGAAAGTATACTCTAACATGAAACTAAAAGGATTTCCAACCTGCTTCCTCATAAAATGTTGCAGCTTAATGGGTATAAAAGGCACAGTCTACTCTTTCTAACTCTGATGAAGTGTCAGTATTTCTGTTTGAAATAGAAGTCTGTACATTTCAGCTCAATGGGTACTTAAGGGAGCACAGAAAGAAAAGAAAAAACTTTAAATCTCATTAAAGTCTGTTGCTGATTCTTGATTGGAGTCAACCTCTCCAAAGCTCTCATGCATACTGTTAATATTATGGGCAGGTTGTGTTTGGCCGAAGTCTGTAATGTAGGGGAGAGGGATTTCATTGCTACTTTTATTCTGGTCTCGTGCACTCATCTGGGTTGTCATTGAGAAGGACCACTGCAAATTGCATCTAGAATATCAAAACCCTGCTTTTTCTGTGTGTCTTTCAACAGCATATAAGCTTTTTTTTTTTCCTTTAAGTTAATTGCAGAATATTGTCAGTAGAAATCTGTTAAAAGAAACCGTAAAAACAATAAAAAAATCCTAAATTTAAGAGCTAGGGGATTCTCCTACTGTTTGCTGTGGCTCCCTGGCTGCCTGGACTGTTGGTCTTGTTGCAGGTGCCCAGTAAACCAAGTGCGAGGCCCCCACTGTAAACCAGTTGCTGAGGCAGAGCTGGCTTGGCCGTCTCCAGGGTTACAATGATACTCCTGAGAAATGAGGAACACCTTCAAATTACTGGTGGGATCCGAAACCCATTCAGGCTGGTTTTTTTTTTTCCATTCTCTCCTCATTTACTTTCCATTGTTTTCTTCTGAGCCTCTGTGCCCAGTGGGGAGCATGGAAAGCCATGAGTCTGTGCTCGGAACAACATTTCAGTGCACTTGTGGCACCTTTATTCCTAGATGTGAAGAAACTGAGGTCTCCTTCATTCTGGGGAGGTGAAGAGTCTGCCTTTTTGCTTGAGTACCTGCCCTCTCAGATCTTTTGGGCAGGAACCATTATTTTGTGTCTTTTAAATACAATACAAACAAACTCTTTTATTTGCAGCTTACATTATTTAGCTTGTAAAGATGCATAACTGCATTCTCTCCTGCAGCACATGGTGCCAAAGATGCTGCTTGACACTTCATTGGCAGCATCTGAACTGTTTTTGGGAGGTGGGGAAGAGGATGGAGGTGAAGCCTCTTTTCAAGCAAAACATTCCTAAAGCAGATAGCTTTATGGAGGAAGAAGCTTGTCTTCCAGTCTGCTCCTGACACAAGTGGTCAACACCATGACTTAGTAAGGCACTGAGCTAAAACGTCATGACAGCAAGCAGATTTTTTTGTGGATGAGATTTTGGCATTTGGTTTTCTCTAGAGGTGTTAGGAGGTGATCATTGTCCCCTGTGTGCCATGCTCTTGCCTATGGGTGTCGCTGTGCCTTACTTTTCAAAAGTGAAGTTCTATGAGTTTTGATCAGAATCACAGAATGTTAGGGATTGGAAGGGACCTCAAAAGATCACCAAGTCCAATCCCCCTGCTGGAGCAGGAACACCTAGATGAGGTTACACAGGAATGTGACCAGGCGGGTTTTGAATGTCTGCAGAGAAGGAGACTCCACAACCCCCTGGGCAGCCTGAACCAGTGCTCTGTTACCCTTATTGAGAAGAAGTTTCTTCCCATATTTAAGTGGAACCTGTTGTGTTCCAGTTTGCACCCATTACCCCTTATCCTATTATTGTTTGTCTCTGAGAAAAGCCTGGCTCCATCCTCACCCTTCACATATTTATAAATGTTAATGAGGTCACCCCTCAATCTCCTCCACTCTAAAGAGCCCCAGCTCCCTCAGCCTTTCCTCATACAGGAGATGCTCCACTCCCTTCATCATCTTCGTTGCCCTGCGCTGGACTCTCTCCAGCAGTTCCCTGTCCTTCTTGAACTGAGGGGCCCAGAACTGGACACAATATTCCAGATGTGGTCTCACCAGGGCGGAGTAGAGGGGGAAGGAGAACCTCTCTGGACCTATCAGAAGTACTTGGTTCCCCTCTCTTTCATTTGATTTGATGGATTATTACTTTTCAGCTTGGATACAGATTATTGAACTTCTTTTTTCCCCTTTTTTTCTTTTTTTTTTTTTCCCCCCCCTATCATTGATGCCCAACTCTCTCTCGTGTTTCAAGGAGAAGAGTTGGAAGCTGGCAGTGGGAGCCTTAATTTTTATTTGAACCAAATCCGCGTCGCTGGGCCGCGGGCTGGCGGTGCCGACACACGGCAGCCGTGCTGGCGCCGCTCCCCGTGAGCAGCGGTCAGAGCGGGGACAGTCACGCGTGGCCCTTCGGGAACCCACCGTTCCGCGGGGTCACGGCGCCTTTAAAACCGCCGGTCGCGATTATCACGCGGCGCGGGCGGCCGGCGCCCCCTGCTGGCGGCCTGGGGGTGGAGCAGCGCCCCGTGTCCGCCGGCGGCCGCCCGGCCCGCTCCGCTTCGGTTCGACCCGGTTCGGTTTGGCCCCATTCAGTTTGGGCCATCCCGGCCCCGGCACCGGCTGCCGCTCCACGCTCGGTGCCCTCCTGCCCAGCGGGAGGTTGGTCTGCCAGCATTTAGCTGTTGCTGCTAATAATTTGGGTTATTTTTCGTGTTTTTTCTCTTAGCATGGTAGTTCACGGTATAGCAGGTGAAGAAAAACATCATTAAGCCATTGTGAGATTTATTCGCTTTGCTTTCCAAACAAACTGGTTTTACAAAGCGAGAGCGTGTAATTTCTTTACTTCAGAATGCTCGTTATATTTTGCCTTTGTCTGATTTATTACAGCGCCTGTACTAGGTATAAATATTAAAACAATTTATCACAAGTGGAGTGTTGTGAAGCCAACATCTGGTTTACATAATGCTTTTTTGAGGCTAAACTTTCACTTTAATCTGCACAGTTCATAAACTACACACAGATTTTAAATCCCTTTCTTTAAACTCAGGTCTTTCATTCTGTTGTTGAGTGGACTGACACTTGCAACATTTATTAGCACATTCGTATCCTCTGTCATGGTGTTAGTGTATATTTTTGGAGCTGAAATGTTAAAATTCCCTAGCTAATGTGTGTGTGGGAGGATGCACTTTATGATGGGATTCCCTGGTCCATTACTGCTTTCTGTCTGCTGTGGCTCCGATGCTGTTTTGTGCAAAGTGTTTCTCTCCTGCACACTTGGTCAGGACGCCAAGTACCAGTGTTGTGGTAGGGTTTATGTACTACCATCAAAATTGACACTGCCACGTGACCCCTACTTCCAAATTCTTCAGTTACACTGATAACATCCTAAGGATAAAGACAGCATGTAGTTTTCCATTTATATGTTGTGGATCTGTTTGCTTCTATTTTTAAGTTCTTAAAGGCTCTGCTTTCCTGTTTCCTGTTGGATTGACAGTTCAGTATGCTCTAATGGGTTCTTCCCCAGATTTGAACTTCTGTAATAGAACAAGTGTTTCTGTCATACACTGTAATGCTGCTCTGAGATATCCTGAGAAACCTCAGAAATGGCATATCAAAATTGTAAACCACAAAGCATAACCCCTAATATAGCCCTGGGGCAAACCTCTGTCTTCTGAATTGTGTGGCACAACCAAGATCATAGAATAAAAGAATGTTCTGCCTTGGAGGGTTTTCCCTTCCTTTTCCCAAGCCAGTTCTAGTATTTACAGTATCTCTGTTCTCTGCAGATTTAATTGAGTCAATTAAGATTCTTAGGCTCAATTCCCCCAGGTGTAGGTTGAAAGTTTCTTTTTCTTTTTTTTTTTTTTTTTCCCCTTCTTTCCTTCCCCCTCCTTCTTACCAGCTGCTGCTGCTTCTTGTTGCCTGGTTGTTGAGGAAGCAGCTTTGCTGGGATTTTGATACGATTTGAAAAGCTCCGTCAATTGCAACGCGCTGATCTGCTTCACATGCAAGCATGAGTAACGGCTGACTTCATTTGCCTTTATTTCTGCTTCCTTTTCTGCCCTTTGCAGTGTTTCAGCTCTTTGAACTGTGTCTTCCCAATTTATTTTTTCTACATAGAGTCTCTGTGTTTTTCATTAATTAGTCTTATCACCTTAAACAGTTGCTGATTTCTTGTGCCTTGCTGCAAGAACTGGCAGTGGGCATGCCGATATTTCAGCCCGTCCCATGTTCACTTCTGTTCCTATCAACACCATTACCAAAGAGCTAAGTTGGTAAAGTCATATAGCTGTTGATGACCATTGATGGTGGAGCAGCAAACCTTTCTTGGGTCTGTACTTTGTAAGCCAGGTAGTCCTTTTAGATATTTATCTTCTCTGCTAGCAATGTGACATCTCTCACTTCTCACTTGGCTTCTTGCTCTGCTTTTGGGCTAACTGAAAAGACCCAGGTACCCCCACAGGTTGCATTTTCTTGTGCTTCCAAGCATGTGCTGCGCTCCTGTTGAAGTGTAGCTGTCAGAGGTTTCAGTTTAGTTGCTTTCAGGATGTTTGGTTGCCATCCATGTCTTGTACATCAAATGAGATGCTGCTAATGAGCACTTCCTTGGAAGCCCAGGGTAAAAAGTGTTGTGACTGTGGGTACTAGGAGAGTTTTGCACACAAAATAGCACTTTCTCTTTTCTAAGATTAGTCTTCTTCATTTGGGACAAAGAATAATGTTGTTCTTGGTGTTGTACTTTGCACGTGACTTGGTTTGTTGTATTTGGATTACTCTTTTCTTTTTTCCCCAGTTGTGATATTTTAAATATGTGTTCTCAGAACTCCATAATCACTTGTTTGGGGAAAAGTGAAATCACATACGGTTTTCAAGAAAGTATCACTCTAGGTATTGATGCTCATTAAGATTACCTCAACTAATTGTCAGTATGACAAACTGAGCTGGCAATAATGTAAATTCAAGGGAATATTGGTGGCAGTCTGTGTTATGGCTTTAATTCCAAGAAGAGCATCTTAAAGCAAACCTTGGTGGTGGTCTTAGTTTATCCAGTAGGTCCAGGCAATAATAAAAAGTCTATTCTTAACTTGGAGCCCTGTTTCTGAGGCCAAGTTAGTGCCTTGTTTTCTGTTACTCTGTCTTTGGCTAAAGATTTGAGAACAGCTTGCTCCTCCTGAGTTTCTTGCAGAAGCAAGGTTACTGAAGATACTTGGTAAGTTTGTTACTGGATTGGCTAGAGGAGCAGATGATAACTCTGCTCTAAACAGGAATACGGGAAGAGTCAGGGCCCAGAAGACCCCTGGATGTGGTTACAGTGTGTATAAAGATGCCAGGTTTGCCGTGTTCAGGGTTGGAGGGGTCTTCTTTACAGAGAAGGAGGACATGGACCTGTTGGAGCGAGTCCAGACATGGGCAATGAAGATGATCAGAGGGCTGGAGCACCACTTCCATGAAGACAGGCTGAGAGAGTTGGGGTTGTTCAACCTGGAGGAGAGAAGGCTCCAGGGAGACTTCATAGCAGGCTTCCAGTACCTAACGGGGACCTACATGAAAGCTGGAGAGGGAGTTCTGACAAGGGCATATAGTGACAGGACAAAGGGTAATGGCTTTAAACTGAGAGAGGGTAGATTTAGGTTGGATTATAAGGAAGAAATTCTTCACCTTGAGGGTGGTAAGGCACTGGAGCAGGTTGCCCAGGGAAGTTGTGGATGCTCCATCCCTGGAAGTGTTCAAGGCCAGGGTGGACGGGGCTTTGAGCAACCTGGCCTAGTGGAAGATGTCCCTGCCCATGGCAGTGGGATTGGAACTAGATGATCCTTAAGGTCCTTGCCAGCCCACACCATTCTATGATTCTATGAAATGTTAGCTTGACTGCAAACTTTGCTAGGGATTAGATGCTGCTTTGGGACTTTCTTCCTGTTGTAACCTGGTATGGAAATCAGCAAAGTTCCCACCTCCAGCTTCTGTACTGTTAAATACTGTTACAAATGACAGCTGTCAAAAACCAGCCAGCAAAGGTATGTTTGTAGTGGACTTATTTGTAATGGTTTGGGTGTTTCACTTGGACAAAAGTGGGCTACTAGGAATCTTATCCTGCCCATAACATTGAAAGTTGGCAAAACTGTACAGCATATTAAAAAAAAAAACAACAACACAACAACTTGATTTTGAACAAATGGTAGGATTGAATATCTTTATGTCAGGCGGCAAAATCTGTATGTTATATCTAGAACTTGAATTTCTTTCAAAGGACCAGATTTATGAGAGTGGGATGATTTCTAGGGAAGGGCAAGAGAGGTATAAACACTATGCAGACAGCTTGGGTATATGTGGGAATGTACAAGCGGAAAAAAAAACATTTGCAATGGGGTTTCACCCCAATGAAGTACTTGCTCTGTCCTGTGCAAACATTCATGTCTCATCAGTGACATGGGAAGCGTCCAGAAGTGTGGTGAGGTTGGGTGGGTTTGGCCTGCGTAGAGTGAGGGAGGAAGAGGTTCATGCCTGTGTGATGTGGGTTCTTCTGACTGTTTTTGTTGTGGTGACGTCTCAGATCGAGAAAAAACATTGCACGTTGCAGCTGGTTGACAAGTAATATTGCGCTATTCAAGCAGAATTCCCCAGTCTATCAGGTTTGCTTGAAAATTGCAAACTAGTTATTCATTTATTTGTTTGCCTATTTATTTAATGGTTTTGGATTCCTGTTGCATAAGAGAAGTCTCAGCTGTTCCAAGGCTGACCCCATGCTCCAGAGAAATGAGTAGTGAGGTAGGAATTTTCTGGGCTTAATAGTGTGTTTGAGCAGCAGGAGTTTTAGCTTTGCTCAACGTGCTTCTGTAGATAATCCTGGCTCAGAGGCACAGATAAAAGTGACTGTGTACAACTGCGATTTATGTTTAGTCTTCAAGACCAAGTATTAGACAGCTGTCTGTTCTTCCCTAGGGTGCAGTGGCTGTTTCAAGTTTGAAAGTTTAATTTTTAAAAAGACCAACAGAACACTCTTATCAGATGTTGGTTTACAGACCAGGAAACTTGGCTGTGTTGATCTGCTCTGAGACTCTTGCACAGCATTGATGACAGGGCTTCTTTGCTCTAATACTTTTCAGAAAGTGTGGATCTTCTGATCTTAGCTTAACATTTCTAGCACCCAGTCATCTTAATACATGGTAGGCTCTTCTAGTGGTTTATTTTCACTATTAAAAATGTGCTTTATTAAGAATTTGGACTCCTGTGAATTAAAATTGAAATCCCAGTAGCTATCCACCTCGATTCCCCCAGTCTTTCCAAAACATGTTTCTCGGACAGACATCCCCTCTCCATCATGCTGTTAATGTTGCCAGCATTCTCAAAGGGACTTCTCACACATGGACCGGTTTTGGTTTCCTTCACCCTGATTCCCCTGAGCAACATTCTGCAATTTCTCTCAGTATCTGAGGATTTGTGTCTTTGGCAAACATGTCAGTAGTAACTTGCTTAATAACATAAACTTTAAAAAGTTGCATACTAAGGGTCTGAGAACTAGTGTAGCAAAGATACAGCTCATCTGCTTGTGATGACCTCTCAGTTACAAGAACCTTTTCAGACTTTTAACTAGTACTCAGTTTGTTCAGTTAGTAAAGGGGGGATTTGAGTTTAAAACTCTCTTTAAAAATTTATGTAATACCGTGGCAAGTTGTTAGCTGAGTAACCAGCACCCTCACCTGTTAGGGAGCAACAGAAGTGTTAAGACTTCATGATGGGCAATTAGTTCTTTTGAGGGTGGTCATGTGAGAGAATGAAGAATCACGGACTCCTACCAGCACAGGTGAAGCGAGTGGTTTTTGGCACCTCACTTCTGCTCGACAGAGAAATAACGTGGTTTCAGTTCCTCACCCAAGAAGGGCTCCGTTCTCCTTGTCTCTGTGCTAGAGTGTGGAGCAGAGCCCTCGGGGGCTGTGTCCTGCCGTGGTGACAGTGACCAGGAGCTTGTGGCTGTGTTGCACATCTATGCCTGCCTTGGCCATGGCAAGTCAAGGGTAAGCAGGCAGGGTAGTCAGCCCTGTGGCTCAGGGTGTCCATCCCTGCTTGGGTTGGTGCCAAGGAGAGCAGCCACCGTGCTGCATGCACAAAAAGGGAATCAGTGAGCCAGGTCTTGTGGGTTCTTCATGCAGTTCATCCCAGCTATCCCATGGTGAGGAGGAAGGGACATGCCAGTTTGAGCTATGGGAAAGATTGTATTTCGTGTTCAGGCACTTATCTAACAGGCCAGTGCATTCTGGTGGTGCTGTTCTGGTACTGCTTCTATGGAGGAAGACTTTATTTTGCCTGCTGTAATGATCACTATGTCTGGCTTAGGACAGTCACTCTGCCACCAGCTCTCTTCTGTTTGCCCAGCCAGAGACCTGTGGGAGATGTGCTCCTTTCAGTCTACAGCCTTCAGTGCCAAGGCTGTGGTTGGAGAATACTCTTTTGGAGTTGCAGGTTTTCTTTTTGTCCTCCCTTTCTTCCACTCTTGTGCATCCCTGGATATCAGAAACACTTACTGTGGAGTTTCATTTGTGACTTAAATGCTACTGACTTTGTAAACAAGGCGTTTAACTTTGTCAAAGCAATGAGAAAGCTATTCAGTATCTGGACTTGATCTTCTCTCTGTAAGTCTTTAGTGATTTGCATTAATTATTTTCTCTCTCTTTAAATCTTTTACGTATAGAATCCTGCTTCAGTCATTGTTGGTGTCAACTGAATATGTTAATGACATGTGTTACCGTTCTTTAAATGTTTTATTTCAAATTTTCCAAAACTTTTTGCTATGTTCTTTGACTTGTTGAAAATAAACTTAATGGGTGGATGCTGAAAAAAGGCTTGGGATGCTGCTGCAGTCTGATTCATTCCATGTCTCCAATGAATACAGCTACCGTATTGGTAGCAATTAGGAGATTTTTCCAAAAGAAATTTACTCAAGACTACATTGGGGAGGAATATTTCTAAAATGGCTTTCCATAGCTTTTAGCAGAGTTTCCACCACACCATTTATTGGCAATACCCATGTGTGCTGATATGACAGGAAAAGGCTCACAGTTGGGCGAGGGGCTGCATGGGGTGGTCAGTGCTCCCTAATTTCAGGTTTAATACCTGATACAGCGTGGCATCCTGGTTTGAACAGGAATTGGCTGTCTCTCTGCAGCCTGTGCACTTCTGTCTGTGCTTGGTGCTTTCTCTCTAACGTGAAAGAAATCCTGCTTTCTCACTGCAAGTTAGTAATGAAGAATAATGCTTTCAGTGTTCCTTGTGCAGCATTAAAGACCAAAGAGAACTATTACTGCATTTGTCAACTTTAAGAAGGCGTGCTTTTAAAATCGGTTCACATTTATAAAGGCAAAATTAAGAGCAGCCACGTGTCCTATTGGCAGAACTTTATCATGGCTGTGAAAATGAAGCAGGTAGTCAAAACCTTTCTCCTTGACCTGCCAGAGGGAATAAATGTTCTTTACACCAACACAGGTCATATTCTGAAAATACTTGAAGATTATTTATTATTCAACTAAATTAGGATGAATGTCTTTTTAATTTATTTCTACTAACAGATGTCATGCATACTAAAGACCTGTGAAATGGCTTGGCTAGCCCTAACGTTATGTTTTAAAACCAGACTTCAAAATACTATCCCTAGTGGTATTTTATTACTAATAGTAACACTAATTTCTGTGTCGCTGTGAAATGTTGTTAATCCTTAAGAAACCCACATGCATTTTTTAAAAACAAATGAACACATACACACACACAACAAAACCCCAACTACACCACCAAAAAAACCAGCACCAAAACGGAACAGAAAAAACCACTGAGATTTATTCTAGTGAAATTCCTGCTCTAATGGTTGTGGTTATCAGCATGAATTTTGTTCACTTAAAAGTTTGACAACACTGCTTGCAGCTCTTACTTTTGAGATTATTATTCTTCATGTGTAATGTTGTACTGTCTTTGCGTGCAGCTTACAGCCTCAGCTTTGCAGGAGGGAAGAAAAGGAATTACTGTGCAGGGCTGCTTTCCCACATTTATTATTCTCTGAAGAAGAAGCAGAAAAATCTCTTCCTGTACTTCTTGGGAAAACGGGTTTCAGTGAAGTATGACTGTCTCTTCGATCATTGCCTTCCTCTCCAGGCTACTGCTCTGCTTAGCCAGAGCTGGTGGCCCCTACCTATAAGCTGGATGTTGTGCTTTGTTGCTCAAAAGGGGAACTTTTTACAGAGTTCTGTAAAGTGGCATCTTAAAAACATGCATTTTAGCTCCTGGTGTGTTAAAATATTTGTGCTCTGTGACATAAATGGTGGATTCTTGTATTTTATTCTTGTATTTTACCTACTAACTACTCGACCTACTAACCACCCCTTTTCTAATACACCCCAGGATGCCATTGGCCTTCCTGGTCACAAGGGCACAGTGCTGGCTCATGGTCATCCTCGTTAATGATCATTTTAGAAAGTGATCCATTTTTTTATTTGGGGTTTTTCTTTTTTCAATTTTTTCTTCCATTATTGAACTACCTGGATTTTCACAGTTGTAAAATAGGAATACAGTGACTGCAATTCATCCAACATTACCAGCAGTTTTATTGTCTGTTTTACAAAGATTCTGTCATGTTTTTGCTGTCTGGAATTCTGAAGAAATACTGAAATAATGCAATTGAAAAGAATTATTGTAAGAGGAAGAAACATTTGAAAATACTGAACATCTTTCACTGAAGTGGAAGAGGCGTTTAATGGAAATACTTGTGGCAGTAATTGAAAGACATGTTTCACTAGATGCACACACAAAGGAAGTAGGTTTTTGTTCAATGTAGGAAGAGAACTAATATTAAGAGAACTTAATAATTCCAATTCAGGAGTTTGTTTATTCCTGAAACCTTAAGATACCTCTGCCTGATGCTGCTTGCAGCTTCAAGTGCATATAATTTGTGATTTGAGAATCTTCTGGCATAACTAAATTTAGAAATACTATTCTTTAAATGCTTTTTTGATGCGATAAGCTTAGCTTCTGAAGTAATTTGTAGCAACAGTTGATGATTAGTGGCTAAGACCTCTGCTGCAGCATTGCTAGCAAAACTGTTGGAAAAAATATATGACCTTCCCATATGGCTGCAGAAAACTTGAGATGCACAGGAAGAAAGTTGTGTTAGGCCATTTATATATATTATTTTTTTTTTTAATAGTTGCTTTAAATGTTCATAGAATCATTTAGTTTGGAAAAGACTCTTAAGATCGAGTCCAACTGTTAACCTAACACTGCCAAGTCCAGCACTAAACCATGTCCCTAAGTGCCACCCTGACAGGTCTTTTAAACACCTCCAGGGATGGTGACTCCAACACTTCCCTGGGCAGCCTGTTCCAATGCCTGACAGCCTTCTCCATGAATCCATTTTTCCTAATACCCAACCTAAACCTCCCCTGGTGGAACTTGAGGCTGTTTCCTCCCATCCTATCAGTTGCTACTAGGGAGAAAAGACCAGCACCCTCCATGCTACAACCTCCTTTCAGGTGGTTATAGACAGCGATAAGGTCTCCCCTCAGCCTCCTTTTCTCCAGGCTGAATAGCCCCAGTTCCCTCAGTGCTCCAGATCCTTCACCAGCTATTCTTTGGACACACACCAGCTCTTCAGTGTCTTTCTTTCAGTGAGGGTCACCAAATATTTCTGACATTCTGTGTGTTAAGGAGGGCAGAGAAGCCCAATAGAAACGCTGAGCCAAAGCTTTGGCTGGCTGGATGTGTTGTCACGAGCACTTGGGCTGACTTCATCTCATCTGCAGGATCTGGGGATTGTACAGCTCTGCATCCTTGAGCTAGTGATAATATTGCCCGTGAGTTTAAGGATGGAGGCATCAGTGCTGCCTGCTTCCAAATTTTGCCGTGGAGGTGCTGAGCTTACTCAAAAAATCCACCTCTATTTATCTGCTGAACTGGTGCCTTCCTCCTGGGGAGCTGGAGGTGCTTCCACTGGGAAACTGGGCACCTGGGGCTCTTGAGCTGCATCTGGATTTTTACCTCCTGATGTGGCATGTGCCCGTGGAGTAAAAAGGTGAAGCAAACCAAAGCAGGATAGCCCCCATACTGCATGCGGACTGCTTGATTAAGTCTTTCCAAAGTACTCTGAAGGGTCTTCAGGAGAAGGAGCTTTAATAATGTTTTTAATTTGGAGCTAAGGGCAGGTTCTTATTGGCCCTTTGTGTTGTTTCAAAAGCATCTCTTGTCATCGTGAAAGTATCCTCTTGAAAGCATCCATCTGCATCGTTTGTTTAATTTTCTTTTTATTTGTGGAAAAAAAATCACAACATGACTGGCATTGAAATAAAGCATTACTGAATTTCTGTGGTTAAAGTTATGGAGGTTTATCAGCTGGGAGAAAGCGGATTGTGTTCTTTGTAGATCCCCAAAACCAAAAGAAGTATGTGACCTGGAGTGTTGTGAACAGGTGGAAATATAATTCTGACCTTCCCTCATTGCATATTTTTATATTCAGGGATAATTTGCTGGATGCTCCTTTTCCAGGCAACAGTTGTGTTGTAGGTTTATATTTCCTTGTGGAATTTTGTTCAAGCGGCGCCCTGTGCGATTTGCAGCGGTTTTCCCACAGTTACGCTCTTCGCATTAAACGTCTGCATGTGTGACTGTGCAGAGGCCGCAGAGTTTTTGGCGGGGGGGTTTATGACACCCGTGTTTAGTGCTGTGGCCGGGGCGGGGGGGTGGCGGTGGGTGCTCTCTGGCGCTGCGCTGGGCGCGACAGCAGGGGGCGCTGCGAGGCCGTGCGCCGCTCCCCTTGGCTGCCAGCTCTGCAATTAGCTGGTTGAAACGCTGTGATTCACTTCTGCAGCGCTTTGTGAAGCTTCAAGAATCATTTGTAATCAATTATTAAAAAAAAAAAAAACCAAACCAAACAACCCACCTCTATTTATAGGCCGGTTTTATTTATCATCTCCAAAGATCATCCTGAGGTCACTGAGGAAAATAGGGCTGGTAGGAAAAGACAGACAGACAGACAGGGCAGTTATGATGCCGTATTAAAGCCTTAAAAACACTGCCTCCAGTTTTATTTGTGAACAGAGCAACTGTGTGGTGTGTTTGTCTGTTATCTTGCTTTCTCTCAGCATTTTGAGAACCTTTATAACAGGAAACCGTATTTCTTCCTGTAACGTTTGAAACAACATCATTCAACTGGAGATTTAGTTAAGTAATTGAGGAAACTATGTGGAAACTGATACCTTTGATTTATTTTTAAAAATGATTTTAAACTTATTTTCATGAAATTTACTGATCGTCAGACTAAGCACTGGAGTTTTTAAGTGTACAGAGTTTCGAGGGGAGGGTTTTTTGGGATCACATGTGTTATCACTTGTGTTATTCAACTGTCTTACTCAAAACCTAATTATAATTGTTTTAAAATTGGATCCTATTTAAAAATAGATATATTTTTTGAGATTTTGATCATTGTTGCCATTTCTCTTGTGTAATCAATACTAGATGACCTGTTTCTTGAACCTCTTGATTTAGTTAAGCACATTAAAGCATTGCCAGTCTAATTTTAAGAGTGAAGAAATTCTGAGATATTACAGATACTAAGAATATGTTCCTGTTGATACTCATGAAATCGAAGGATTTGTCGATTTTAGTGATCTTTGGTTTAATATCTTGCTGTCTTTCTACCTTCATTTTATGATGATGTTTGACTGTGCGTGTGGTACTTCACTAATCCATTGAAAGGTGCAGCAGTTTTAGCAAAGCGTGTGATCCAGCACAGTTTTCTGTGTATTTAAATATGTGCCTACATGCTGCCCTCCTCAGGGCACTACTCACTTGCGGGAAAGCAAAGCAGGTAATTTTCTTTAGGCTCCCTGTATGCCCGTACCCACAAGCTGCACTACTGTTTCATTTTGCCTGCAAAGTAGCGCCTTCAAAAAAGTAAATGTATGCCATGTTTAATTTCAGATTATAGAGTTTTAGGAATTAATGATGGCTTTTTAAATTGGCACACAGAATTATAGTTCTGGTTTCAAACATCTATGATCTTTCTCTGACCCGCCCCCCCGGCTCAAATCTGTGCAAAAGCCACAGAACGAGCAGAGGCTGGAGTTTAGTCGTGGCTAAATCCTATCCATTTCAGTGGTGCCTTCCTGTTAATGATGTTGGACTGTCATAGATTTGCAAAGTTAAATTTCTGATCGGGGCTTTGAAAGAGTTCAGAATACAAATCTGTGTGTTGAAGAGCGTGTCAGGCTGAACCTGGGGCATTGGGCAGGAGAAGAATGCGGTGTGATGTGTCCTTAGCACAGCCGCTTTGCTGTGAGCTTTCCTGCAGAGGAGGCTGTAGTTGGCCAGACCTGAAGTCTCCATTAAGCAGCGTTTTGGCACAGGCTTCATTGAGGGTTCCTTTCTGGACAACAGGAATGGGGGAAGCTTGTGCTAATCCTGCTGGAGAATGTTCTCCCAGTCACCTGCAAATTGTGGCCCAAGGCCTTCCTGAGCAAAGGTGGCATCTCTGTATGGTTTACAAGTAGGAAATGAAAATTAACAAATGCTGCTGTGAGCACCTAAAAAGAATCCATGTCTCTGTTTTCCATTTTCCAGAAGTAAAGCCTCATGTGAGAGGATGACTTTACAATGTAGTGGAGAAGCTCAGGGCCATACAAGGCCTTAGGTCTCATCCATGGGGAACTGGACAGCTCTTCTGTCCCTGAGCTCCTCAGGTCCCTGGCGGTAGCTTTGCCTCCTGAGAAAATTCTGTGAGAGGAAGTGTGGGGAGGTTTTCTGATGCCTCTGGCCACGGGCTGTGTGGTGCTCTCCATGCTCGACTTCATGCTGTGTTGGAGTAAGATTCACACGTGAAAATGTGTGTGAGAGCAGGAAGATGTATGTACGTGTGTGTGTGTACACATGCAGAAGACCCTTGCAGGCTGATGACAGTGGTGTCACTTCAGAAAACCTTCCTCTTGTGACCTAAACCACAGGCACTGGGCATTGGCAGCACTTTGCCCAGTCTACATATGCTTCAATAAAACACAGCTTTTAAAATCAGTGTAAATGGTGTTAAGTCAGCTTGATTTAAAAAAAAAAAAAAAAAAGTTTTCAAGTAATTAAAAAAAATTAGCATTTTATGGAACACACATTCACAACAGTCTGGACTTTCAGAGTAATGACATGATTGCATTCAATTCTTATTCTGCATTTATATATAAAGACTTTGAAAACCAGCCCAGATTTTCTGTTTTCAGACAAGTTTCACTCAAGCCCAGCGAACCCTGTGACTGAACTGAAAACTCTTTCTGCGAACTTATATAATAGTTTCTTATTTCCCTGTTGTGCTGCTCTGACAAGTTGAGAAATAAAGACATCGGGTCCTGTGAGTGAGAGCATGTGTGTGTAAGCAAAAAAAATCTACACGGGTTATCAGTCAGTAATAGTCAGACCATGGAACAACTGAAAACATGGAAACAATTTCCTCCCTAATTTGGGCAGATTGGAATGCATCCCCAAAATCCAAACGGAAATAGTAAAATTTAAAAACTTTTTATTAGTACCTAACCCAGCTGCACCTGGCTGGCCTAATTGCCTTCAACCTGGTCATTACTCAAAGGCATGAAGTTTAGCCACCAACAGCACTTATTAATGTATAATAGGAATTTACTTGTAAAACAGAATTATTGGAACGGTGTGATATCATAAAGACTGAGGTGCTGACATTTTAGATTGTTTTATATAGGGATGTTGAGTTATAATTTAGGAGCTGGATATTCTTTGGGTGATTAATCATTCTTAGGTATAATTTTAAATGTCTGGTGGATATATGTAGAATTAATGTTTGTAATGACCACCTCATGAAGCATACTTACATGAATAAGGTCACATTTGGTTTCTGGACAATCTACTTCTCTAGCATTTTGCGAAAGGTTGGTACAAAATGTGGAAATGCTGAGGCTGCAAATTAATGAAATGTTTCAGCAGGACAGCCCCTCGCTGATTTCTGTAAAGATGTCAAAGCCTAAGCCCATAAAAGTGCCTGCAAATCGTCCCCTTCATATCGATGGTGTGAGAAGCTGAATACATTAATTCTGTTGGACCTCAAACTTAGAATCTGTCAATATGATTCCAGTGATTGATGGTTACAGACTTTTACCTACCTCATAAATATAATGTGCCTTGATTACACAGGCACGGCTAGTGCTGCTATAGTTAGTTATGTCAGCACTTCCATTGTAAACCCTGTTTCTTTAGGGGTTTATAACTCCCATCATAAAAATTCACTCTGGGATGAAATTTATACCATAGGCTTCTAGAGTGTAAGCAAGTAATTTGAAGTACGATAACACTAAAAAAAAAATCAGTTGAACAAAGTAAAAAACCCGAGACTTGCTAATTTTGTCATCTATACGTTGTATTTCTGGAGCTGAGAAATTACTTTGGTTTTAGGATGAAAGGTTGCTACCTTTTGCTCCCTGGTGGAAGCTGGGCTCTGTGTGGGTGTCTGCGTATATACACATACATCTACATGTATGCTTCTGTCATAAATATTTTAAAACACAGTATGTGTGCAATAGCTTTAAAAAAAAAATTCTTGTAGTGTTAAGTCCTTGAAGTTTTTATCCACAACATAAACCAACACTAAACACCAATTTATAGATAAAATATAATTGCTGCAACAGAGTGTGAAGGTCAAGGGGAGAAGCATTAAAAACATATTCAGTTAAATAGAGGGATTTGGGTGTGATCCTCACCTGGGCTAAGTTAACTTCAGTAAACCACCTACTTCTACTAGCAAAATATCACTGACCCCATGTGTGATCTTTTTTTGAAAGGATTAATTTTTTTAAAAGCTTATTTTAAGCAGGCTCTAATGTGTTATCTTAAAAGCACAATTTTAAAAAATATTTTATGATTCCCTACTAGAGGTTTTACATTAGTTATGTTTTATGTTCCTCATGTCTAATGCAGTAGAGCAAACCTAAAGAGGTTTCTGTGCTGTTGGTGGTAAACAGCACTGTATGATGTGAACTTTCTTAAATTATAGTAGAATTTTAAATGCTTTTTAATGGTGTTCAATATTACATTTTTTAATTTTTTATTTTTAAAATAGGCATTTGTGGTTTGATTGGTTTGTGATGTAATTTATTTGTTTGGTTGGCTTTTTTTTCGCCCTTTCTTTTACACTTTGTAAAGCTAGTCTTCAGATTTCAAAGAAAACTGTGAACTGGGTACATATATCAGAAGGGTATTTCCATATTCAAGCCTGGTGATATGGTAAATTATGATTGGACTTTAATATGTGATACATCTTCCCAATGGGGATGTTTTTACAAGTAGTATAAAATTGGTCTATTACAATATAATTAGTTAATTAGTCTTAAGTTTTATTAATCTTTTCTTACGGTGCATGTAACTGCTTTTCAAAGACTACTGAAAAAGGGAAAAGGAAAACTTCATTACTACTTTTACCCATTCTTTCCCATTACTGGTTAAAACAAAATGTCTAGCCAGCTATTCATTTTTATGGATTAAAGATAGAAATCGCTGAAGAGGAATCCATTAAAAGATACTTCTTTCTCGAAATACCTTTAAAAAAAAAAATCTAGGTGATTCTGAGATGATGGTTGTTTCCATTACTAGAAGTCCCGCTGCTTTGAAATATCACAGCTTTTGATAAAGAATTGAGCTTAGCCTTTTTGTTTGTTTGTTTTAAAGCTAAAAGTTAAGCTCAAGATGGATGCCTTCATTTCTTTCACTGACATTAGCTCTATAGTGTGTTCACTCTTGGCTTTTTGGCATATAGTTTCCAGGAGCCTACAATTTTTCCATTTGTAGTACGAATTGAAGCAGCGTAGCTATGATTCCCTCCTCGCGCACCCTCCCTCCTCCCCCTACCCCCACCCTATCTGCAAATAAAAAGACCAATCCTCCCCAAAAGCAGCTTGCATGTATCAAAGAAGGAACCTGGAATCTCAAATAACTTTATTTATGAAAGAAGAAGGAGTGGGTGGTGAGACGCCAGCACTAAACCTTTTGAGGGCGGGCATCCGGCTCTTGCAGTTTACTTGGCTGGTTGGATATCTTGAAAGCCTTAATTTAAAAGTCATCTTACAATCCTTTTTAATTGGCTCCAAAGTAAGTAGTTGAGCATTCGCTCTGATAAGGAGGTTTTTGGTTCTATGTGTGCCATAAAATCAGCAAAAAGAGGGATCTGTTTAATACAACAGTGATGCTGGGCTTTTTTGTTTCTAGGGCTTGCCCGGAACAGGATTTACCCCTTAAGGCAGCAGTAGCACACCATAAAAAGGCCATTCTTTCACTCCACAGCAACAAGGCTTTAACTTTGTGGTTTTCAGATTTCTTTTTTTAATAGGCAGCAATAACAAGACTTCCACAGGGTGGTTGCTGTAAGTACTGTACATGGTGTCTAAGATCAGAATGCTTTGCCTACAATGTTTTATTGCTTTTGGTTTATAAAGGCCTGGGAAAGAGCATCGAGCAAACTTCAAGGTTCAGCTCGTGTTTCTGGAACTTTTTCTGGGTGGGGAAAGCTTGTAGACGGAATAAAGCCAGCCTGGTTTTGCTGACTTACACTTAGGTTATTGCTTTAGAGTTCTCAAATCTGTGTACTCCCACGCCCTGATAAATATCCTAAGTAGTTTGCATTGTAACTAAAAATCAAACAGTGAAAGCTAGAGAATTTAATTGAAAATGTAGAAGTAAATACTTCCACGCACCATTAATTCTGTTGCTATAGAAATGTCAGCCTTTCTTTGCTCCCACATATCTATTCATTAGAGTAGATGTGGTTTTTATCTGAGGATTTGTTCCTTCTTCCCCAGGAACTTGAAATCTAGTTTACAGCTGTGGAGAGTGTTTATTTGAAAAAGCTAGTTACTTTGTACCACCCTCTCAGTTCCATTTATCATCTCTATTTCCCTAAGGTTTTTAAAGTGTCCTGATGATGCTGTAGGCAGCTTTAACAATATGTGTGTAGACCCAATACATGTATGCACCGCTGTCTGCTTCATGTGTTCAGTGTGCACGATGTGAAATTTCATGCAAGCCCTATGATGTTATAATTTCCTTGTTTGCATAAGAAGATTTTTATGTTGCTTGCCTACCAGGTTGGTCGAGATTGTTCATTACCTGCTCATTAAAATTCCATTGGTAAGCCCTTTGTCTAATAGCAAATTAATGTTATGAACTGTATGGCTCTCAGAAGTCTCCATCTGGAATTTCATGTTTTTCTAACACAATTTTAGTGTGATGAGCATCCTGTAATGTTGATGCTAGTCAGGTGAGCTATCCTCATGTGCCACTGAAGCACGTTTGAAGGTGCAGCCATGCTCCGGAGGACAGGGAGACTTTTTCCTCTCTTGCCGTGTAAGCCCATGGTCCTGAGTGCTCATGGTGCACTAGGTCATGCTGGTAAAAAGACAACAATTTCAAAGGGAAAAGGGTCATGTACTAGAAAGCAGTTCTGACCCAAGGTTTCCTACTCTTCAAGTAGGATTCTTGGAAATATTTCAGTTTTCTGGAAGTTACTAGGACCTCCTGTTACTGAAAATTGTTCTTGTCTGTCCCTGTGAAGTTGAAGCTGTATGAGCTCCTGTCTTTTTAGTGCTTGTTCGCTTATTCACATCCAGTTTCTCTTAGTTTTGATTTGCACTGACTGATTCAGAAAACGTGGCAGACTTTTTCTGATGTTCATTTGAACTGGATCATCTTATTGCCATGGAGTTCTTGGAAAGGCTAGCAAATCAAAAGGACGCTCAGACTGGTACAGGTGAAGTTATGCATCTTTCCCCTTCTCCAATAAAAATGGGTTAATTGACCTTCCCTGTGCCTTCCCTAAACCTCTTGAAGGATTGGTGTGTCTGCATTCTTTGCACCTAGAGGTGCAGCAGGCCTGCAGGAAGGAGGGGTTATATTCATTCTGGCAATGTGGGTTATCTTGGAGCACTACATGGCATGTGTCCTATTTTTGGCTCATGTGATGGGCTGTAAGCTGAGCCTGTTTCTCGGAAGAGGCAAGACTATTCAGTGGCCATAGGCCAAAGTACGTGTGAGATCTGCGAAAACGCTCTATGAGTCTACATTCGTTGAAACTGGTCACTCTGAGAAAAGCTGGCATTGTTTGGGAACCCAGGTGGTATTTAAGACTGGGGGACTGCCCTCTAATGCAGCCCATGCTGCCTGTTTTCTCCAGCTACCCTGATGTCTTTAAAATGCCCAGTGTAACAGAGGGTGCCAGGAGCCTTGAGCTACTTGGAGCAGTGGCCTTTCCTTCCTCCATAAGGCTCTGTGTAAATGCTGACAACTTGGCAAGATACCAGAAGTAATGGCATACCTGACTATGGAAGAGATGCTTTTTCTGTCTTTCAGTCCCCCACCCCTAGCATAACATAATTCTGTTGCTGTACCTAGCAACAAAATGGCCTGTCAAAATGTCTTCTGGTGACACTTCAAAAAATTTTGGTGACATTTGGCATGAAGTGTTAACAGTGAGAACCTGAAGGGCATATCTGAAAGGTCATTTAGATATATGAGAACAATGTGTCAGAATCTAATGATCTTTCAGATGACTGTGAGGGCCTCAAAGAGCCTATAGGAAGGTAGTCTGGGTGCTAATGAACTTTACAAACTGTCCAGCATTGCAGAGGTTGCTTCAACCTCCCACTTAACTGGTGCATTTCTTTTCATCCTGAAGTATGGATGTCATTTGAATGCTGACAAAATGCAGGGGAGAAAAATGCAGTGCTTTTGAAGCTTTTCTCTATTATTTTTGTGAAATCAGGAACTTTTTTTTACAGCAGGCAAGTCCTTCATTAGCTTGATGGACTATTCCGACATTTTTAACTCAAGAATAACTGTGTCCTTTTCCCCTCTCAAAACTGGTTCATATGCAGTAGATTCACCGTGACTTTTCAAGCTAGGTATTTTTTTGGAAGGCCTTAGGATGTGGAATTCTAGAGATGGTGAAAGAATTAAATACACTGATCATCTATCCTTTACTTTAAAAGAAGTAAAAATGTTTGTGTGTGTTTATGTACATGCATGTATACATACATTGTCTCCCATATGAAAACTGATTTTCAGATCATTTAGAATATGGAAAATACTTATTTGGTGACTGTAAAGTGCACATAAAAATTTTGAAGCTTCTTCTACAGAATCACAGAGTGGTTGAGGTTGGAAGAGCCCCATGGAGGTCATCTGGTCCAAGTCTCCTGCTCAAGAAGGGCCACCTAGAGCAGGTTGGCCAGATGGCTTTTGAATATCTGCAAGGATGGAGACTCCACAACTCCCTGAGCAACCTGTGCCAATGCTCGGTCACTCTCACAGTGAAAAAGTGTTTCAGACAGAGCCTCTTGCCTTTCATTTTTGTGCCCATTGCTTCTGGTCGTGTCACGGGGCACCACTGAAAAAAGCCTGGCTGCATCCTCTTGACAGCCTCTCCTCATGTGTTTATACATTTTGATGAGACCCTCCTGAGCCTTCTCTTCTCTGGGCTAAACTGTTCCAGCTCTCTCAGCCTTTTCTCACTAGAGAGATGCTCCAGTCCCTTCATCATCTCAGTGACCCTTTGTAGGACTCTCTCCAGCATGTCCATGTCTCTCTTATATGGGGGAGCTCAGAACTGGACACAGTACCCTAGGTGTGGCCTCACCAGTGCTGAGCAGAGGGGAATGTATTGGCTATAAATACTTTGTCTAATGCAGCCCAGAATACTATTTGTCGTCTTGGCCACAAGGGCACGTTGCTGGCTCATGTTCGGCTTGGTGTCCACCAGGACCCTTAGGTTCTTTGCTGTCCATCTGCTTTCCAGCTGGGTGGCCCCCAGCATATACTGGTGCCTGGAGTTGTTCTCCACATGCAGGACTTTGCACTTCTACTTGTTGAACTTCATGAGGTTAAGGATTCTGGGAGTGACCTACATAAGTTTCATAAGCTGAAAATAATTTCCAGGCTCAGCTATAAAGTATGCTTTATGTGGCTTCATTTTAGTACGTCCAAATGTTAAACCAGTTTAAATTTTTCAGTTTTTCTGGGGGGTGAAGGGGAAGGCATGAACTTTTTCGTTGTTAACTACTGCTATTATGGAAGTTTTAGCAAGTCAGAAATGTGTGCTGTAATTTTTTTTTCCTCATCCAAGCAGTCTGTACAAAAATAAATCCCGTAGAGTCTGGCTATAAATGTTTGCTTTTGAACTGATACAGCTTAATATTTTAAAGCAGAGTAGACATGCTGTTGTGACTGGATTATCCTCTAGATTTAATTATTTTACCTTTGAGTTCAGTGTTGGATTTTGCTCTGTTGTCATCCATCATGCACAAGATGATGGCAAGACTCTTGCAAGTAGCTTGTGATCCAGAGATCTGCTCAAAACTCAGGCTGAAGAGGACCAGGTGGAACTGCTGAAGCTGGGGGTTAAAATGTGGCATTCATGCTTTTTTCTAAAAATTATCGATGCTTTTTAAGAATTCAGAAGACGGAACGCTTCATTAAAAACACATCAAACGTATAGGTATTATACTGCAACAATTTGTTAATGTGTCTTTTTCAGGTACTGTGGCCCATAAGGATGTTCCGTGCAATTCTGAAGCGCATTACTGTTCGTGGCACTTTTAGGAGTCAAACATAGTAGCTACTTAAATCAGGATAATAATTTAGAGTGTCAAAAGGGTAGTGTACCTTCTCAGCATTTCCATTTGGTATTATTTTACTCCTTTAATAGTATTTTATAGTTCCCAACCTTACCTCAATTAGCAATACTGACAGATGCTAGTTCAGCACTTTACCTCTACCCAGTAGGGCTTTCTTTAGAATAAATGTCAGTAATTTTATGTTGCTAATTTGAGGTGATATACCTACATGTAAAATTACGTTTTAACTTTCTTGTTATACTTGCAGTGAGAGATGGCAGCATAAAGAAATATAAGTGAATGCGCCTGAGAGATACTTCAGGACTAGAAGGTTCATTATGGAACTTTTATAGCTCATTTTGAGGTGTACTGCAGTTTTTGTTAACTCTTTCTTCCGCTATCCATCTATGTCCCCTGACACATCTTTCCTCATGAGATTTTTCTATTTTAAAAACTGTTTATTTCATGAGAGGCTTTGGGGGAAATGTGGGGTTGGGATTTTGATTTTTAAAGATCTTTAAATGCTGTTAAATGCTGCTTCTTAATGACAATCATTGCTTGTTCAGTGAAAGCAAGACATTTGTTGGAACACTAAAAATTTGTATCTGAAAAAAATTCAATGTAAGTGCTATGTAGGTAAAATAACGAAAAGTGATGTTTCCTGAAGTCAGGCTGTTCTTGAGAAAGACCTTCAGGAAACTTGTCCCGATTAATAGGAAGAAAGCAGAAGGAAAATATTTCTGAGAAGCGTGCTGCTATCAAGAAAAGTCTGTGTGTGGGCATTGTTCTCTTAATTCACCATACAGAGATGAAATAGAGGAAAAAATAGAGGGAGAATGGCATGAGAAGGCAGAGCTGCAGTTTAAGATTAAAAGAAATGGCAGTGTTAGCTATTCCATAAGTTACTTGGGATTCATTTTTAAAGGTGGTGTATTTTTACCAGTATAGTTATGTATTTCAGTCTTTCTTTAATGAGGTCTTTTTTTAGTAGTTTAGATTGTACTGCAGATTCTCTCAGTCAGTTACTAAATTACACTTTTATCTGTTTGATAAAGAAAAATACCATATGTGTGCATGCTAACAACTTTGTATGAGGCAGCAAATCTGGCCATATATACTGATTGTTAAAGTAAGCTGGTAATTGCCAAGTAGGAGGAAATAGATGCTTTCTACTGCAGTACAAAAGCCAGCATACTGATTAAAGAATTTACTTTTTCTTTTTTCAATATATTCTTATACCTAAGTAGGAATTTCCAAGGCACAGAACTCAGATCTTTATTATAGGTAATATGGAATTGCTTAATGTAGAATAATTAGTTTATTGTTTGTGCAACATACATTTGAAATTGTTCCTAAATGTGGTTATTTATAGTTAATTGACACTTCCTATGTCATTGCATAGTTGTGAGTTTTTCTTAGTCTTTGCTTTACTGTGTGGAAATGCACTGATTATTGTGAAGCAATTTCAGTGTTTCAGTTTCTAAAATAAAATAACTTAGTGTACTGTCTAATCTTCAGTCATTCTGTACATCAAGTATCTTCTATAAATGTACATAATGACTGTAATTTTAATTTAGTTGTAGCTGCAGAAATAAACTTGGCCTAATTTTGAGTTGAACGGGAGTGTCATGTCCATAAAGGTTTGATTTTAAAAAAGCAATAGTATTTTTCAAAGAAATTGAGAAATGTTATTAAAGCCTCTTTAACACTAGAATAAATTTCTCAATAATTGTTCACTCATCTCCCAGTACCGATCTGAAAATTTTATAGTATAAGCCTATGTGCATCTCTTCCTGCCGCCCTAGTTAATCTGATGTTTAACGGGGCGGGATGGGGGGAGAAACGGGTACAAACCAGACAAGTTAACATAAAAAGTAGAAAAGATTTTCAGTTCATATCATTTATCGTTATTCTGCTAAAGCTGAAATGTGCCACCATTTTAGGGTGCAATGAGTGGTGGTCATCTAACAGGATGAAATATGTCATTTTTAGTAAAAGGTCAGCATTTCTTTCAAAAAGTTACAGATTTTCTTTTTTCTTCTAAGTTAGCTGCACAGATTTCTTCCTTTCTCTGCCTTGAACTTTTGGCCTTGCCCTCAAGAATATGGGTGGTATATGTTTTAAAATTGATATATTAACGTTGAATTTTTATTGTCACCGTTTCTGCTCGTGCGCCTTTCAAAATCCTTCATTTGTTTGTTTCTGAACTTTGGGCATATCGTAAAAATGTCACCATTGTAGCTGAACATTAAGCACCTTCCCATTTTGCTCTGGGCCGTTGAAATAAATTTGGACCAGGTGCTCCTCTCATAACAGAAGTCCTTGATGTGCCTTGATAGCGAGTGGGAGAGCGGAAGCCGTCAGCCCTCAGCTGGCTTGAAGAATGCAATTAGAGCCGTTTTAATACTGCTGAGGGACTCCATCCAATCAAAGCTGTTTGACTTAAGCCAAGTCTAGGATCCTAAACGTGTACTTTAAGCACGTCTACTTTGCCTTTTTAGCTGGAGCGGATCTGTTATTCCCACACATTGTGTGAGGGTGTTGTTCTTCTGGTTGGGGTTTTTTGTTTGTTTGTTGTTTGGTTTTGTTTGGTTTGGGTTGGGTTCTTTTTTGTACTAGGAGAGATACTCCCATTCCTTACCAACTTGCTTTTGTTTTATCTGTTAGCTTTGTCTTTATGGCATTGTTAATACTCATGGTTCAAAGCATTTATTGTCAAATTAAGGTTTAAAATGCATTTTTAAATGTCTAGAGTGCCTATGTGTTTACATAAACCCTAGATTATGTAAATTCATAAGAAGTTCACTACTGGGTTTTCCAGATTTGGTCAGGGAAATAAAAGGGAAGAACATTAGTACAGATCAGAACACACAAAGTATGTAGAAAAAACCTAGAAAGCAGTACTACAATTATGTACCGTTTTTACTGAAGACTTAGTTTGAGTTTGTTTTGAAACTGAGTGTGATTCACTGATACCAAAAGCAAAGGGTTGGAAAACTTGCAGGCTCATCCTTTTTTCTTTTTTCCCCCCCGCTTCTCCTCTGTTTAATTAGAATTTTCAAGTTTGCTTGATGCTTTCTCCATTGCTCAGTGTTAGGGTTGACTTCACTGCAATTAATACTTCCCTGAGGGATATTCCTCAGCTGGATATTTCATTTGTTTCCTTGTGTTTCCTTTATTGGTAAAGTTGGGGCTCAGTTGCGTGTTTGAGCCTCACTACGTTGCAAAGTAGATAATAGAAGTAGATAATGAAAAGAGTTTTTTGGTAAACTCTATATAACAGGGATTTTTTTTTTTCATTGGTTGGGTTTTGGTGTGGTTGGGATGGTCTTTTGCATAGTCTGACTTTCAAGATCTACCTAAAAGATCCCCCCTTCCCCTATGAAATTCCAGTTTTTAAGATGAAGATGGGGAAGGGAGTAGAAAGTGAACTTAGTTTGTTTGGGATTTGATAGACCAAATTGTATTTTGCTGTAACTTTGTCTTTAAAATAGATGATTGTTGTCGTATGAGTTGTGATTGCTTAGGATGAAAACTCTTTAATTGTATTAATAACTGACTGCATAAAGACATGTCCAAGGCTTGGTTCTTTATGTGGAAGTTGGAAAGGGAGGTACTTTGTGTTTCCTAAGTATTTCACAAATCTTTGCGTATGTATATGGAAACTAGAAAAAAGCCCAAATTATTGCCTCTCTCTTGCTTCTCCTTTGTTTTGTTCACGCTGAGCCTTTTCGCACAGCTTCTCTTGAAAGCACCAAGCAAGAGGTATGCCAGACTGGAAGGGAATTGGCTCCAAGCAGAGAGTGGTGGGCAGACAAGGTTCTGGAGAGCTTTGTTCTGGGCCAGATACTCATTCTGTGCTCTGATTTGCAGTGCTGCAGGCAGTGAGAGTTAGTACAGGGAGCAAATCTGTGGACTACTCTTTCCATGTGTTCTTACTGCTGCTTTTCCTGCTGCTGGTGACTCATTCTTGACCCTGTCCAGGGGTGTCTGGACTTTTCCCCCTCAGTGTGTGTTTCACTGCTGTTAGTGGTGCTGGGAAGGCCAGAGTTGGAATGGTAAGTCCAGCTTTGAGTCAACAAAAGAATTAGACCAGCCAAGCTTAGTCCCAGCTCCCAGAAAAGCCCTCAATGGGTCTGACCTGATGCTTTGTAAGAACTGGGGAGAAATTTGTGTCTTTTGACACCACCCCTCCCAACCCATATGCATATTTGGACAAAAAGTGGTGACCCGAATTTGAAGTAAGAAAGATTTAGGTGTGATGGAAATAGTTTTGAGTCTGGTATCTCTGTTTCTGGAGGTTATTCAAGCAAATGCCAGGAATGATGGAGCTGATCCTTTTGGCAGATGAGTGGACGAGTTAAACACCTGATGTCCCCTCTCATCTTTTTGGTCTCATCTTTTGGCCAATTGTAACTGAGGTTGCCATTGGGATGAAGATATCAGAGAGGTGGTATTCCTATCAAATATTCTGCAGAAAGATTCCTTTTATGCCCTTGGGTGATGGAAAGGTTGTGTGGTGACCTGTCACCTTATTTTGTCATCCAGAGTGATGGAGAGATGATGAGTGCTGTAGTCAGGAAGAAATAATGCTGTGTTAAATATCAAAGAATGGACTTTTCACGCAATAGTCCTCGCTGTATGGATCATGTGGTGTTCGTTCATGTTTTCGTCTCAGTCAAAAGTTCTTTTGCCACAGGAGATGGGTTCATGGGGAGTTCTTGAGCCTCGCTGGAGCTTGTGAAGCTTGGCTTGTTGTCTTGTCGTTGCAGAAGGCCTGTCCTTTACAAGAACTGTGTGTCAGGCTGTACCACAGGACTGTCTCAAAACCAGTGCTGTGAGCTGAGCTTGGGCAAGCCTGCAAGTGAAGTCAGTAGCCCGTTTCCAGTTCACAGGATAAGGTGTTGTCTGGCTCAGTGCCTAATGGGGCTGTAGTAGCTGGTGAATTGTTGCAGCCAGCACATTGTCCACAGGCACGGTGCTTAGATCTAAGAAGTGCTATCGATCTCTCATTTAATAAAAAAAAAGGGAGGGGGACACTATGTATTAAAAGTTCATTACATCTCCATAAAGCAATTATTTTTTTTAAGTATAGGAGTCACACTTTTTTTTAAAGACTAATATAATTGAAACAAATATTAAATTAAGAACTGAATGGATTTTAGACAGAACTAATATTAAATCTGTTTCATTTCTGTGGAAGAAAAAAAATTACTTGCTGCATTGGATTTGACTTCCTTCACTCCAGTAATTACTGAGCATTTTAAATATGCAAGAGCTGTGTCCCATCTGTAATTACAATTATTTGCTTTCCTGATACATTGAGGATGGTGAAAGTAATGATTCCACTGCATATTTAAAGCAGGTTCTGCTCATAAATTATTTTCCTTCTCTGTTGCAGATCTGTCCTTGCAAGCTGTCTGCCATTTGAGCATATTTTTCTTATCACTTGCAAACACTTTAATCAGCTGTAAGTGCTGTCGCTGTGGATTTGAGTATTTGCAGTGCACGAGGGCACAAAAAGAGGAAAGGAATTGCAGGAAAAATACTTGGAATCAGCAGAGAAGTAGCTTTGACATGTCAAATTATCAGTGCTTCTGCGCTCCAAAGCAAATAAAATGTTGGAGCTCTGCAGAGAAATATACTCAGGTTCTGCTATCATAACTCAGAGGAAACTCTATAACGGAGAGGGGGTCGCCAAACTGCTGCTTGTCTGATGCAGAGATGGGACGTTTTCCTGAGCGGCAGAAAGGAGGAGGAGGGTGGCAGGGGAGGCAGCTCTCTCTGCCTTTTAGCAAGTTAAGATAGGAAAGCCAAAAGTCCCTTTCTTGCTGAATGTGATATATGGCTCAGGGTTGTTGTTTGCGTAGGATCAGTCAGGAGGTGATGAATGCTGGTACAGGGTTTTACTCTCATAGTAGGGATGGTTCCTGTCTGACATGTGTACCCATATGTGGAATGGTTGACTGTCCTCTCCTTAATCCCTTTGCTGAACTTGACAGCAGTTAATACTGTCTAAGCAGTAGCTGTATTTTATGGAGGATATAGAGGGAATAGCTTTATGTAACATTTAATGTTGCCTTTCCTGCAGTAGCAGAAAACCTGACTGTGCCTTCTGCTTTGTGCACAACAGTGCTTGGTAATTCTTAACCATCTGCAGAAGCACCAGTGCTAGTGATTTAGCATTTGCAGGGCAGCCAGACCTTGATGAAAAGCGCAAGCCCTTCTCCTTAATAATACTGTGAGCTATAGCTCTGAAGTTGTAATGTATAATGTAGTGACCTTCCTCCTCATGCATACCTACCCAGTGTTTGAACTGTAAGTTCAGTTTTATGATACCTCCACAGAAGCTGGAAGTTATTGAAATACTAAAACCAGAAATCCTCAGTCTGTATTTTCTAATGTTCCACATTTACATGATGCCCTTTGTTCACCTCCACGTGCCACAGGAATGCTATATCCTCACACTTAAAATGCCTTCTGAGTTCCTGTAATTTTTTTAATGGTGTCCTGAAAACATGTGGCTTATGAAGTGGTAATCTGCCCATGAATGAATGTGTGCATGCATGTGTAGGTGTGTGTGAATATATCTATATATTTTGTCTGTACATGTGTACATATATAGATACACAAATGCAGTGTATGTGTGCATATATAGGCATATATATCTACACACAGATAAGTTATTACCTAGTCAAGAGATAGGATGATACTCAGTGTTCTATATCTATCTTTATATATGGGGCACCGAGACAGAGAACACAGCCTGGGTAGAATATAAGAATCTGACCATGAGAGATCACACTGAAAGCCTTTCTGCTTGGCTGGATAAACATGCAGCTTCATTCATCAGGGCAAGTTAAGTGGAACATGATGCTCACAGGCTTAATTCGGTGTCTCGGAAACTAAGATAACCTCCTTCGGCTATGATACACCGTACACATCAACAACAAATGCAGTCTGTCCCTGCATTTAGCAATCCTGGATGTAGAGTGTGCCATCGCACGTTGAAGGCCACTGCTGGTGTGCATCAGGGTGTTGTGTGTTTGTTTTGTTTGGTTGATTTGGGTTTTTTGTGGATTTTTTTAACCTGCCTCAGATAAATAGCAGTTGGTAACTCAGTAGCCACCTGAACATGAAATGAGTTTTCATTTTCCTGGATTTCTGAAGTAACATCTTCAGAAACCTCTTTAAATGATATGAATTCAAAACTCAGGACAGTTTCAACCTCTTGAAACTCTCAAGAGTCTTGAATTCGTATCATTTAAACTGTGGCATCATGTTCTCTCCCTGATACCAGTTTAAAATTCTCCTCTCTTAAGCTGAACAAAGATTTCTGCGTAGTGTCTTGTCAATGACTGTTCACTCTTAGAATAAATACCCTTTATTTACTGTTCAAAAAAAGCCAAGAGTAAAATATCCTAACCTTGTGAAATACTGGTAAATGCTTGAGATTTTTGTGTAAGAACTGGTAGCAAGGTCTGTAGTTGCATTTGTGTAAGCTGTTGCTGTTAATTTAAGACTTGGTTTTACCACAAGAGTAATTTGATCTGCTATCAAAGTTGTATAAATCAGAAAACCAGGCGTGTATTTTTATCAGTGGTAAACCAATAAGATAATTAAATTAGGTGAACAATAATAAGCAGATAATAAAAATAAGATCAGTACAAGTCTAAGAAAGAAAACAAAACCCTAAATCCAGCAGCAGTAACTTTTAGTAGACTGTTAAAACACCAAGTTATGGTTCTTATTCTCTTATTTAGAAATAGTAAATGTGGGAGTCCCATGAGTAAATATTGCTGTCAGTGTTTACTGCTATGGAAAAAAAGATACATCTACAGGTTGAGGGTTGTTTGGAATTTGTTTTTTTTAGAGGGTTTGCTCTACAGTGAGTTCCTTAGTTTTAGCTTTAGGAAGGGTATTAAAGAAGTCTTTCAAATTCTGGGTTGATGGTATGTTCTTGCATTCAACCTTTTCATGCCCACCAGCCTCAGCGGTAGCGTATGCACGTGTGTTTATGAAGGGACAGTCCATCAGTCATGCCGACCCTTTAACACCAACGTGGTCTTCAAAACATAGGGGACTGTCTATGCTTTTGTGCATGTAAGTGATTGCAAATATTAATCTTTATAGCGGGAAGAGTTCCTATTGGAATGTGTATAGATGGTTCAGTGGGACTTATTAAGGTCCCCCAAGCATTTCCATTTGGAGAGTTTCAGAGTTTATCTTATTTTCTCTTGTCTCTGAAGAGAAAAAGAGAAGGCTTATGTTGTGCAGCTTTGCCATGTTATCTTGTATGAGCACGAGGAACTCCAGTGGATGAGAGATGACCTTTATATGCAGAAAATGCTCCTTTGGATTGAAAGAGAAACAGAAACAGCCTGAGCGTGGGGCAGGCAGAGAAGCTTGTGAGGTACAGGGGAGAGGAAGTAGGAAGATAGAAGCAGAGATCTGAAGGAGGGAGATATGCTGATATTGGCAAGCGAAGACCCATACTCAAGTCAAAGACATCACCAACTTCACAGTTATTTTATGTATAAAATGCCAGGGATAAAAACCAAGATATCACTGAGCAGGATCAGTTAATAAACCAATTTAAATAATAAATTTTAGAGTTAAATAATCTTACGTGTATCATGTTCCATGCTAGAAGAGAATTACCGTTACTATCAGTAAACTGGGCAGGATCAGATGGAATCAGAATAAGTGAGTTTAGAGAATGCCTCATTGGAAACAGGTTTCAAAGACTTTCTGGAAAATGATTGTTTTTCTTGGTAGCTCTTTTTAGCATTTCAAGAGGAAATCAGATAACGATATCAAGTAATATCTTTTTTGCAGGAAGGTAGTGAAGCATTATCTATCAGTGCCTAGCAGTCTCCTCTTCGAAAGACCAGAGCGTTTCAAGCTAAACTTCACGCTAGAATAAGCAATAATAATATTAGAAGAAATATATACAATAGGCAGATTCAAAAAAGGTACATTGGGGTATTGGCGATGTGTGTATGCGTGTATGTTAAGGAGATGTGTGCTGTTGACATGTTACTCGAAAAGTTTAAGGCATTCGTTTTGTGAAAACTGTTGTGAAGCCAATTTTTGAAAATTGGAGTGCAGAGAAGTACATTATTCAAAACAAAGTTTACTCCAGTTACAAAAAGATAGATACATATTAATTAAATACATGCTTCTTTGTTAGTTGGTACAAAAATCTCTCAAGAGTCTTCCAATTCTTAAGTTATTTCAAAATATGAGGAAGAAGCAGGCTTGCCAAGATGCATTGAAGTGATAAAGACACTTGAAAGTAATTCAGAAATTCAAGGCAATAAAAAGCATGCACAGTGGTGTCACTCCAAAAATAGATTGTATGGAGATAAATATGTATATAGTCTTTCATAAACCTGTGTGGACACATGCTTTCGTGGGAGCGCATTGGTATGTGATCTATAAGTGAATACTCCGAATTGGTGTGAAATACGATTTGCCCTTTATGAGAACTTTTCGTAAACATTCTAGCAGAAAATGAAATGAAAAAAGGAAAATGAAATAAGTACTCTCATCTCATTTGCAGAATTTACTGGTAGCTTTTACTTGGGGAGAAAGTTCTCTGATGGGAAAGGAAAAGATGGTTTTAAATTGCGAAACCTTCAGTAAAAAGATGGATCCTTGCTGTCAGAATTTGTCTGTATTGTAAAAACATTTATTTACATATTTGTTTGAAAAATACTCCACAGAGGATAAACAGGTTATTAGGTGCTTGGATTTTCTTCTGTTGAGTGAATGGAGCATCCCGAACATTGCACTTGGCTAATAAAGCAACGTCCTGTTGAAGTGCCTGATTGTTACTTCACCGCATCGTGTCTCTTTTAGAAAAAAGTAAGCTGTGACGGCCATTTTTTGTTTTGATATTTAAATAGTAACAATATCTATACCAGCTGACTTTGTCTGCTTTGTAATAGCTGGCTTCTCCCTTAGTTTCCACTTTCATCTCTTCAGATAGGGAGGAAGAGGCAGTGGTGAATATGGACAGGTTCCTGCTTCTTGTAAGGTGTGTTTCTTTGGCGTTAAATTCTGTGTGGATGTGTGTGCTGTTAGTTGGTTTTAGCATTTCGCAGCTGGTTCGCACTTAAACATCGCTGATGACGTACTGCAGTACCTGAATCTCGTGTTCTGTCTGGTGGTACTACTGAAAACACTGGTCCTTCTAAGGGATCGTCTGTTACCCTGAAACTACAGTTTCAAGACTGTGACATTGCTTTGAAGTGTCCTGCTCATATATTATCACGGGCAAGCTGCCGTGCTGCTTGACAGGGACTGTGGGGTGAAGGACTCGGGGTCGGGGGGCTGCTTTTTCTCCGGACACAGTTTTGCACCTCAAGTGAACATTCTTTTCCTGGTTACTTTTGGGGCACTTCTTTGAGAGCAATTCATAGTAGGCATAAAATTTTGACACAGGCTCTTTAAAATGCTGGTTTTATTCTTGCTGTTTGTTAACTCTCACAATTGAAACCCTAAGGAATATTTGAAAAGGGCTGGTCACAATTTTGCAGGTAATAGGATCATAAATAAACATCTATATGCAGATAAGGACTTAGCAGAAGTCCATCCCTTGACAGAAAGCCTACTCTGCAGCTCTAAATTGCTGGGTTTATCTCAATAACATGCAAAGTACTACAAAATACATGTGCACAACTCCCCCCTAGACAATTAGAGACATCTGTCCTGTTGTGGTAGGATTTAGGATTGGAAAACTGAGGTTAGATTGAGTAGATATTATGGGGGAGGGGGAATCTTGAGAGTGTCTTACACTTGGAGTGATTGGTTTGGTTTTTATTCCTGGAGGTGGTAAGCACCTGCAGTTCCCATTGAATTTCCCTCTAGGAATTGCGCTGAACAAAATACGACTTGACTTACACACATCCCTTAAAAAAAAAAAAAAGTTAAAGCTTTTTGTAAATTTTAACTCTGGTGTAGTTTGATACTAACATGTAGATAAGTGTGAACGGCCACGTACATGCATGGACAAGCAGACAGCAAAAGTTGTAGCATTTTGTTCTAAACTGTATACTGACTACAAAGGAAGAAAAAAGCTGAGTGGGCCATGAGAAACAAGAGTCGATAGAGGTTCATTTGAACTCACTGGAGAAAGATGACTAATGAGAGAAATAAATGTACAATGGTGTTCCCCCCCAAGTTTTACATGGGGAAAGTGGGCAAATTTTGGCTCGACTCAGCTCTGACAAAATAAGCACCATGATTAGTGATGCCCTAGTTAAACCAAAGTATGATCCAAAAGTAATCTGACAAGCATCAATGGGCTAGTTATTTTGTACAAAAGTAATTAATTGCTCTTAACCAGAAAAAAAGAAAAAGAAGGAAGAGTAGGTTAAGAGTAGGTAGCTCTGCTTCACAGTCTAGTTTGTGCCTAAAGAGGGGGCAGAGGGTCTTTTTTTTGCATAAGAGCCTCAAGAAGATCATAAAAAGCTAAAGAATGCAAAAGGCTAAGGGGAAAAGGTCTTGTTTCTTGGCTGTTGTTCCATTTTACTTTAAAATACTGTTAATTTGTGTATTGCTTCTTGTCCACTGAGAAGTCTGATGATTTTTTTTTTCTGTTGTGGATAAAACCACTGTGGTAAAGACTGAATTTTCATCACTGAGTGCATGAGTTGATAGTGATAATGGACTTCTTTGTGAAATCTCATAGAGACTAGTAATGCTTTCAAAAATATGGAAATGGAATTTGAAGGCCATCCTTCTATTAAAGGTATTTCTTACTTAGTGTGTGGTATTTTGCATCTCAGCAATTCTTGGTGGTGTAAATGTAATGTAACAGCCATAAAAAAGAAGGTGCTCATTTACTGCAAATAAATCGAATGTAAGCTCAACGAATGCCACTGAAATTCAGTTGTGATCGGAATTGGTAGGGAGCTAAGTCAGGCTGCTATAAAATCTGTCTTTGGTTGTTCATGCAAAGGTAATAGCAGAAATTACTGTTACTCAGATTTTTTGCTAAATATTTAGAAAATACTTGAATTTCTGAAGTTCCAGATGAATTTCCTTGATTTTTTAAAAAATGTATTTTAGAGAGATAGATAGTATAAAATTCTAAATATAAAATGTGTATGTGAGTTGGTGGGGTTTTTTCTTTGTTTCCGAGCTAGCCGATAGATAAGCAAACATTGCCAGCCAGCCAGAAAGAAATGTACCTTAAGTAGCTAAAGCATACACAAATAATAGTTTTCCTTGGCATTATTTGGTGAAGATATTTTTTTTCTCTGTTTGTGTGTGCTTGTTCTGTGTCTGTTATTTCATATACCACCCGAAATTTATCCTAGTACTCTTTTAAGTATGAATCTCTTTCCACTTGTAGTGTACTTCCACTTGTGCCATCTTGAAAGGAAGAATTTTCCCCTCTCATTCTGTTTGCCTGAAGGCCAAAAATTTAGCAGCATTTGCAATCCTTTTTGCATTAATGTTTCTAAATTATCACCCCATGGTTTTTACATTCCCATTAGCAGAGGTGACTGGTCAGGAGGTCGTATTTGAGGACCTTAGTAATTTCATCACATTATTTTAATACTGTTTACAACCACAATGATTATAAAGACCTCTAATGTGTAGGCTGATTTTTCTTCTGTGATTTCCCATGTTTTTGAAACACTACAGCAATTTCTTATGTAAGATGTCTAAAATAATTATAATTTCTGTATGTATTGGATACCTAATGTTCAAGCCTGTAATATTTGTTGTGATCTTTAATACTTCTAATGTTTCTCTGTAACATATTTACTTGAAATACAGTGGCTTTAATTTTAACAATGTAAGTATAAAATGAGTTCTTGCCGGTTTCTTCTTTCATGCTGCAACTGCACCTGAGCCTTGGAAAATACTACTTATATTCTCTCATTTTGGCTCTCTCGAGCAGAGGCTGCCGAATAGTTCAAATTCCTCCTTGGTTTGACTGTGTCTGTAAATGCAGAGCAACTGCTCCCAGCTTTCTGCACTGCAGTCCTAGAAGGAAATTCCCTCCCTTCCTGCCCCCTCCTGGATACTGTCAGTGCAGGGATAACTGTAATATTTGAAATACCAAGCAAATCTATCCCGTCTTTCAGGATGGAGTGGTGGGAGCTGTGATGCGCTTTCAAAACAGCATACCCCATGTCCTTCTTTACTAGTTGATCCATATTTTAAGAGGTAAAACCATTGATCCTGTACATGAATCCTGAGAAGATCCTACTAACTATAGTTAATGAACAGCTATTGTAAGTCTGCAGACAGCAATACTAGTGCCAACATCTGCAGCGGGGCAGGGCGGGGATCCCTGTATTACAGTAGCACCTCATCAAATGTTTCTTGGGTAGGCTTTGTAGATTTCTAGTAGGAGAAAAGAGAAGCATCGAACATGTCTACACTTGTGATTTAGGGCAAGTTTTGCCCAAAAGAAAGCATGCTTATATTGGGATAATTCTACTTGCAAGAAGCAGCATATTCCCTCCTCGTAGAACATCTCCTTTAGTTGTACGATGCTATTTTCAGCTGAATCCTATGGGCTAGCTGGTTGGAATCTCCCTCCTTACTGCTTTGAAGGAAAATTAGGCCTGGAATAGCTGAAAATACTGCTTATTACTTCACAATACGTCCTTCACTCTCCTGCTTGTAGATGTTTGGCAAATAGAACACAGCTTCTTGCCCTTCATAATACAACTTACTTAGTATAACATACTGCTTCTGTCCGTATGGTCTAGATTTGGGCAGGGTTTGCACAATCTAATTATTGCCAGGTATTTTAATTGTTTCAGTAACCCTCATTGGTCAATGTCCATATTGCTGAGAGTTCCCCAACTAAGAGTTGTTCTTGCAGTCTTTCAAAATTAAGTCTCCACTACTTCTGAAGAGGAGAAAATGGAATTAGGAGTCCAATCAATTTATTTACCTTCAAGTCACAGCATATACTAATAACATACTCTGAACATGCAGACATGTGGAGTATTACTCTTAGTATTTTATGTATGGTTGATGACCCAAGAATTTAAGTAGAAATAGAGTAATTTTCTGATGTTTTTCTAATATTCTGATTTTTATATACTGAGAAGTAATGTATTTCTTCTGCTCCACTACAGTTGCTGTGACTATTTTGAGACATTGATACACTGATCAGAGTGAAGAGAAGCAATTTAAAATCTGAGCTGTCACTTCACTAGAAGAGTCCCCACTAGAATAGCCCCTCAGTTTGACTCAATATAGTTAACATACGGGGACTGAATTTATTTTTCTTTTTCTGCTGAAGTCAAATGCAACTTTACTAGGACAGTGTTTTCAGATGTACCTAAAATCAGATATGTGTATTTTTTTAATTGTTCTTTGTGGTATGCCATGTGTGATTCCAGATCAAATAACTGTTGATTCTGCAATTTTAAACATTTTCTGCTTTGCTCTTAAATCATCAACAATATTTTAATGGAGCATTAGCATTTATTAGATTTTTTTTTTTCAATTATAAGTCAATGTACATTATATACTTTACTGGTGCCATTTTGTGTATTCAAATAAAAGTGAATTTCTGTTTCTATACAATATTTTTTTCTACATAGCATACTTATAACTGGTGAAATCTCCCTTTTCCCCATAGGAACTGTAAAACTCCTACACTGTATATAGTTGTCCAACTCTGAGTAGTCATTGTATATTTGAACATCAACAACTGTTGGCTGTTTTCATATTATTACAGCTGCTCCAACTTCAGATGCTGATTATTTTTTTTCTTAAATTAACTTTTTAAATAAAATTCATAGTGAAATACGTTCCCTTTCGATTTCAAGGAGTGACATTATTATGTCCTGGTGAAAGCTGTGTGTATAGAAATATACATTTAACTTCTGTTGCGTTCCTTATGTCCTCACCTCCTCCGTTTCTATTTGACCCTCTGCATGTTATATAGTAACAAAATTACATTACAAATTCTTGTTTGCTTGTGTTTTTTCAGTATATGAAAGTTAAATCCATAGTAGAAATGCTAAGGTTTTAGAACTGCTATGGTAGAAAATATTCTGCAATCAATATATTTAAGTTGTAAAAGGCATTTCCATCCAGTCTTTACTCCATTAATCTTTTGTAATTTGCTATCGAACCAAGCTCGTTAAAAATACTTGCTAAAAAGCTGTGTTAAAATCTTTAATAGATGAACCTTTTAGATTCTTTTTGAAGTATCTCTAGTATATTATGATTTGCAGTAATAGCAATCTGTTATGAAGAAAGACTGGTTGTCTTTCATAATGGAATGAAAATTTAAATTATGGCAAACAACACTGGTAGCTAATTAAGGTTATATTAAATTGGTGGTAATACTTCAAGTTACTATCCTTCCCAAGCTGACATTGTGATGGATGACTATTAAGGAGATACACGTGGTAGCTAAATGCCAATTCTTGTTGATTTTATTGAGTCTTTGGAATTTAATTAATGTTGTGCCCTTGAAAATGTCCATAATACACCCTCCCATTCTGTACATGCTTTGCAAAGGCATGTATGGTAGCACTTATATACAGTATGGTAATCCCCTGTATAAGAATGGGACATGTTTAATACCAATGTAGTGATTTCTTTTTAAATTGAGCAGCATTATTCAGGATCTACATTTTGCCATTTTTGTTATTAGAATTGAAAAAGTTGTCAAATGGTCTGCATTTTTTACGGTATTGAAAGAGAAAAGTCCATTTTATACTAAAATATAATGTTTCTGAAGGTAACAGAGAACTCTTTCTAGGATCACCTGCCAAACAAAGCTTTTGTGATTATTGCAGGGTTGTAATAAATTCAAGGTGTCTGTATCTGTGTACATTCTTAAGAAATTAGGGATTTCTCTGTGGGGGAGAGACCATTAAGTCTAAGCAGATCTGATTCCCTACACAGCCACCCATATACCTACCTGAACATCTAAGGCATCTCTATGTGAGGAGAGGAGGTGGCATAGGATACCGGGATGCTATAAATTCACAGTTAATATGATGTGGTGGCTTGGAAAAGCTCAAGACTGTATTTTACTTCCATGGGAATGAGCACAGATTCTCTCCTCAAGTCCATTAAGACCTTAGATTTCCAACCTTTAATGAAATGCACTGTTGGTATTCTACCGGCAGAAGCATTCATGGAACTGTTCCATGAATGATCGTGGGTGCTATTATTTAACTTCATGTTTGGTTTTTTTAATACCAGAAGAAATAAAGAGCACAGCATTAGGTCAAGTCTAAGGGTTTGATGTAACTAGAATGTGAATTTGGAATAATTTAGATTTCCAAAGCTTGTAATACGTGACCATTTTTAATCACACTAGCAAGCCAGCCATCTTTCAATGTTGACATGATTTACAGTATTGGTATTAAGCTTTGCACTATACCAAAGGTAAAGGTGATTTACCAGCTTCTAGTTAGGATGTTTCTCCTGATTATGCAATAAATATTTCATATTCTATGACAGACTAGTGTGAATCATATTTATCATTAGCAAATATTTATCTCTTAAAAGAAAAAGGTGAGCAACAGTACCAGGAAAGAAACCCTGGCAAAACAATGTCAGTGAAAAATGGGATATGAACCAAGATTCAAAAGAAATATTGGTAATTAGAGATTGATGTAAATCCCTATATCCAAATACGGGCTCCATATCCATAAACCTTATGGGTGCTCTGAACAAGATTAAAGGAGTCTAATAATGAAATTAGCCATTTTGCAAGCTGTTTTTCGATATTAAAGTACTCTTGCCTTTCTCTTCACTTTTCCTGAATGTAGAATTTTTAAAGGTTGAATGTTTTCATTTATGAACAGCTAAATTACTGTAGATTACTATTAAGGTTTGATATCAGGCCAAGATTCATTTTTACTTGATGTCTAGTGTTTAAGAACAAGAGACGTCTGATGAGGGTACCCACTCTTTCTTGAGTGCCTGCCAAATCTTGTATGTCAGCTTTCCCTCTGATCTTTTAATGGGGGTTAAAAGGAGAAAACCAAGGTTTTTATTGCAAGTGGAAAGTAGTTTGCAATAGAGAGATTTAGTTTTCTTTTAGTTATTGTAATGATGGTAGTGCATCAAATACCATTTTATTTTTATAGGAGATTTTTTTATCTCTTTTTTTTTACACGCTGAAATATGGTAGAGAACAGGAAGAGGGAAACCTCTGAATTTTTGTCAGATAATGAAATGCTTTAAAAATATTCTTGGAGGTGAACAAATGAATGTTGGACCGAGCTTCACAGTTGTTTTGGGACATCAAGAAAGGCAACGGTTTGGCACCTTTTTAAAATACATTTGTTAGCGCTAGGGATTTGTTGTCTGAGCTGTTTGACCCTTTCCATGGAATGTGATGGGCTGCGCCAGTGAACCACACTGCAAATCTCTGTGGCCTTTTCCTCTGTCCTTTCTGTTATGGCGAAGTCTTGGGCAGAGTGGCAGGGCACTGATGTACTTACTGAAAAACTATGGTATCTTTCTCTGTAGTACTTAATTGAGACTATAATCCCCTCAAAGATTTAGCATCTCTTTTAATCTATTAATACCATTTTCCTTTCTATTTCATTCTACTTTCGAATAATGCTACTGTTTCATCTGAATGAAATCCTTCAGGTTTGATGGTTTTGGTTGCTTTCCCTCCTGCCTAAAAATGGGAACTCAGATCTGTCTGCCATTATACCACGCTGGCTGTCCTCATTTTGCTTTCCAGCACCACCAGCAAGAAGAGCAGACTGGGATCCTGCAGCTCTTCCTGGGGCTGTGGAAATCCATCGTCTCCTTCTCTGACCAAATGACCTGAAGCGCAAGAGAGGGGAAGTTGCTTCTGCTGGTGTGTTTTCCTGTGGAACAGAATGGCTATGTTTGGTCAATTAAAACTCCACATTTTCAGGCAAAAGTGTGGGGGTTTTTAGACTACCAGTGGATGAGAATACACTGTGTGCTCTTGGAAAACAGTTACAGCATCAGAATTTGTGTAGAGTATGTCAAAGAGCTGCTGTTGTCAAAATTGCAATTTAAAAGCAAACAGACAAACAAAAAACCCAACCGAAAAACACCCACATTTAACTTCGGGAAAATATTTGAGTCTCTCCCATAGGTGGCTAAATGATGTGATCACCCACACAGATTCCTACAAATCACCCAAAAATTCCTACAATTTTTTTCTTTTTTTTGCTTTTTTCTTTTCTGTTCAGCTGAGGTAGGAAAAAAAAATAACCTGAAGATGCTGTTTCCTAAAACTGCATATGTATATTCCCCATTCTGGTCCATCTGGCCTGAGAATAAGCATGGCAGGTTTCTGAGACTTCTCATGAGCATTTTGCTGTACCTTATTGATGACACCACTAGTGCTCTAGAAAACAGTTTAGATTGTGCTGCCTCTGGTTAAGCAGTTCAAACGATCCTCTGCGTAGATTCAGTGTATTTAAGAGGACTGTACCCTTCATAGGGGGCCTGTTCAAAAATCCGTTGCTAGGATCCACTAATCCTACTAATGACTTTGGTGAACCTTGTCGGTTCATGGGGTTTTAATACCCATACGCTAAAATAATTCTGCCTAAATCTCATGACCCCACTTATTCCAATAAATATGCAATGTAACTAATAATAGAAAAGAA
This sequence comes from Nesoenas mayeri, assembly GCF_963082525.1. Lineage (NCBI taxonomy): Eukaryota > Metazoa > Chordata > Aves > Columbiformes > Columbidae > Nesoenas > Nesoenas mayeri. The sequence goes on from NC_137543.1 coordinate 128,040,135, forward strand.
CATGGAATGCTGTTGCTGCTGATTTCAAAGGGCAGAAGGATGGCAAAAAGTGTGAAGCAAATACACTGAATAAAACCCTGGAAATACCTGTGGGGGGCAGCAGTGACTCAGTTCATTCAAGAATGGGGCGGTAATTCCCTTAAGAACCTTGTGTCTAGCCGGAGTTTGCAGAAAGCACCTTAATTAAAAAAAAAAAATTAAAAAATAGAATAAAAGAATGAAGAGCAGTGCAACCCTTGAGTTGTTTTGGCTCTTGGGAAACCTTGTGTTTTCTCTTGGGTTCCCTTGCTGTTCCTGTGCTGGCCCGAGCAAGCAGGACTTGGGCACCTTTAGCATTTGGCTCCAAGCAGCTGCTGGAATAGCTGCTGTGCGGCCCGTCCTGCAGCTCTGCTGAAGTTCAAGAGATTTTCTTTTCAGCGGCAGCTGGACTGCTCGAATCTGTCCTGCTGTCAGTGGGCTTGTATGTCTCCCTTTGTTGGTCGACGGCTGGGCAAGAGTAATTTGTGTGGATGGAGAAAAAGACAGAAGCGGTATAAAGTGTGCGGATGATGTAATGTGGGTCAAACCCCTGCAGAAAGAGGTGTCAGAGATGTAATGTTGATTTTATGTGCCATAGTTGGGGGGGTTTTTTGGATGCAGTTCCCATTGTACAAAGTTGGGAGGAGGAGATGCCTAATTTTTAATACGAGCAGTTTACAACCATTCACAGTTAAACAGTTTATAGGATTCTTGGTAACAAAAGGTGGTCTAATTATAGAGGAAAGGAAAACAATATAGTGAGGATATTTACAATGTGTGACCTGTTTGAATTATGATCTTGTTAACTATGCAAAAATGACAAAGAACAGAACCATCCCAGTGAATTAAATGTTTAGCCTTTCATTAATGAACTTTTTAATATAGAAGATATGGATGAGGTTAATTTTTTTCCCTTTAACATCAAAAGAAGTTGCACTTTGAGTGAACCTTTACTTTCTTAAGATTCAGGGCACTAAACTTCAAACTGGAAAAAAAAATGACAATATTTTTTCTTTACAACTACCCCACACTAGAGTGCTTAGTTTCTGCCAGTAAATCACATGCCAAGGTTTCTACTGCCCTTTTAAATCAAGTGAAGGTGTGATTCCTTTCCCTGTGATTTTTGCTTAACTTCCCTTTTGTAGTTGATCTTAATTGTTCTTATTTGCAGGCTTTAAATGTTGATGGACTGTGTCATTTATAACCCTTTTTCATTGCACAATGACCTTCATAGGGAAATTTCATACATGTTTTCATTGGGCTTCAGTGGCATTTTTGTTTTATATATGTAAGCGAAACTGGCAATAAAAATTAGTACAGAGAAATATGGCTTTGTGATTAAAACAATGTTATAAAAAAATCTGGTTGCACTATAGATAGAAACATTTCAAAATGTTTTACAAACCTACACTAAAACTGTGCCAACACAGATGAGCAAATGTAATGGCCCCAGTGAAATAAATTTTGGGTGGTTTTTTTGTTTGGTTTTCTTGGTTTTGTTTTGTTTGTGTTTTTTTTTTAATTTTTTTTCTTTGTTTTTGTGTGTGTTTTTTTATTTTTCCTGAACAAAAGCAACTAACTGTGAATTTTGCCCCTAGATTAATGCTTCATGTAATCTCAGTTGCAGTACTTGTATCCATTGTGTCTTCTTATTGCTCTGCTTGGTAGGAGTTGCACCCTGTACGAACTGAGGTGCAAAGAAACCCCATGTCCCACTAGAGGCTTTATTGGTCAGCTTGTGAGGATAAATGAGTTTCACCCAAGGTATCCTGTCTCTGCCACGAAGCTCTGGCCAAACTAATGAAGCGATAAGAGTGTGCAGAGGTGATGGAGAAAGGGGAACGGAGTTTGCTACGGTGCGGTGATAGTATCGTGTAATAAAGTTAAGGTAGTTTTTGATGTGCTCATGTCAGGTGTTGTAACAGCAGTCTACGTGTGTCAGCTTGTGGCTGGGCACAGCAGAACAAAGCAGAGTCAATTGGAGTTAACCTCCAGGTAGTCAAAACCATCTTCACATTGGCTCTTGGATAAAATTAGACACAGAAGTCCAGAATTAATGATCTGCTCTGATTATTTTCGGTAGCAGTGGTCAAAACCACCACTTTTGTATGTTCTTGCTCATTTGCCCTTATCTACCCTCTCTGAAAGGGTATGAGATGGGTAAGCATGACAGTCCTTCATATTTTTTTGGCTCCATCCACTCCATGCAATTTTTGAATCACAGACTTTCTGGCATGTAAGGCAGATCACATGAAAGCTTTAGCACGTGGACTGGGATGTTGTAGCTGGTGCAAATATCTCCTCCTTGCTGAAGGTTGATTCATCAGCAACTCATCCCTGGGAACAAGATGACCCTCTTCCCCTCTTGGAAAGATGCAGCTTAACAGTTTGAAGTTAGAAAAATAGAAACTAATTTGGGTTCAGTGAATTTATAGATGTGCAAGAACAGAACTTTCTCATCTTAGTTCTTCCTTGCTGTACTTTTGAGAAGTCTGTTCCAAGCTTTTTTTTTTTTTTTTTTTTTTTTTTTTTTTTTTTTTTCATATTTTGGCGAGGAAGACATTAGCTGACTGTTTCTGTTCTCTTGGTTTTGGTTTTGTTGTGGGTTTTTGTTTGTTCTATATTATTTTTTAATTTTTAGGAAGCAAGGCAAATAACATGCTCTATCACTCCTTTTATTTTTCTTCCTTCTAGTTCCAACTTCTAAATACATTGGCTAGTTTCAACTAATACATTTTCCTCATAATAGCATTTTCTTCTTTAATACATTCTGACTCCATCCACCATCTCATAAGTTAAGATTGTTTTAAATGGGATAGATATCATTCATGACGCAAATACAAGAAGTTTGTCCTAGCTGTTTAGAATGAGCAGATTAAGGATGAACCACGGTCTTGTAATTACCACACTAGTCCCTTCTCACCAGATGTTCTGGTTTTTTTAATCTTCCTTGTATTCTTGCACTTTCTTTCGTGCTGACATCTTTACTTTGCGTTCTGCTGAGAGAAGGTAATGATGAAGATTGCATCATATGATTTATAAAAGGTCATTTCACCTCAGCTAAGAGACTTCACTGTCTATGTATTGTTGTTTCCAGACTCAGGAGAATGACTTAATTGACCAGACATGGAAATGGCCATCAGTCTTTGTCCTAAACAGACTTACCTAGACCACAAGGCTGTATTTTGTTTGACAGTAATCACAAACGTAAAGCTTTACACTATGCGAGTCAGATTTGTTCTGAATAGTTCATTTAAAAATCACTTAAACCTGTAGTACATGTCATAGATCTTGAAGTACTGCATGTTAAAGAAACTATTGAATGTAATTTTAAGTGTTTTCTGCGTCAGGTTCTTAATTTAGAACATTAAAGGAATTTGCCTTAAGAGCTAGGTGGAATAATAAGTCTTCCAGGTAACTTTATTTTAAATTGAATTGCCTTTGCTGCCTCATATGTTGCTGGTGGTATGACACTAGGTAGAGTCCTAATGGAGAATCTCCTATGGGACTCAGATTTTTACTGTGAGGTCATGTACTTAACCTCAGGGTCTGAATTGTTGAACCATTAAAACAATTGCTTTCCCAAAAAGTTGATTAGGTATTAGATTTGGAAAGAAGAAGAACGCAGTGAAATAAGAGCTTAATTATCATTCAGTCTGCTGATAATACCGCAGTTTCATTGTTTCACTAGTTCTTTGTCACTGTGGTCTGCTAGAATAGACGAGACCTGAATTTTAAGACTCAAGTCGTGATCAACCTTCTCCGACAGCTTTTATCATCTATTTAAGGGTGTGAAAAAGCAATCGGTATTTTTTCCTTAGTGTATTGCTCCTAAAGCTGAAGTGTTAATCAACAGAAGCGAGATGGAAAAAACCTGTTATGGCATGTAGTACAAATACCCTGTAACCTTTCACACAGACTAGGTGTTCAGCTTCCCCCTTTTCCCCAAGTCTGTTTTCAAATTGTTCTGTGGTTGGTGACTCGGTAACAGCCGGGTGGCTTCCTATGTCGTTCTCTAACCTAACATAGCTGGAAGCATGCCAGGGCTATTAGGAATCATACGCAGCTTCATGACCTTGGGCTGTGTCTCATGAGTGTTTGTTCCCCATCAGCAGGTTCACATTCCAGCACCAAAAGGCTGAAATATTACAAATTATTTGCAACAAGCCGCGGTTTTGTCATTAGTTATTTGTCCTGTAACTGCAGGAAGTGGATTGGGTGTATGAGTACAGCAAGAGAAAGTGACTGAAAACATAAAATAACTGGAACAATTTCTCAGGTTTAGTGTGGTTGAACATTCTGTTCTGTTTGCCTTTAGAAGCAGGAAAGGTGATCTTGCACTTGTGCCAGGAGTGAGATGCCACTGTGTGCGCACTCCAGGCAGTGGAGGCTTCTACTCCACAGCAGATGGACTGAGAAGCATCCCCGGGATGGCAGTTGTGCTGCTGCAAAGATGCTTAGGGAATAAGAGGCTGCCAGAGCAGGCAGTTGCCCCATTTAAGGTTTTGAACATTGCTCCTTTTATCTTTATAGTTACGCTGCAATAGGTCATGAGGGAGCAGACGAGGGGAGGCCATGTCAGGGTCAAGTCACCATTGCTTTTACATTCTCTACAAAGCTTATGGCTAGAGGAATTAATACATCATGGAGGTGGTAACATGCTAAGCAAATTTTTTCCTCTCTCTCTCTTTTTTTTTTTTTTTAAAAACAAACTGTATGCACACATTTGATTACAGTAAATCTGACTCAGCTGTTCCTGGAAGGTGACAGCAGTTGGTTACTTTCCTAGGTTCACTAGGAGTGAAAGTTAAAGACTATGGTATCTCCTTCTAATGGCTTTGGAATGTGTTGGCAGGTGTACGCTACCATTCAACTGTGAGGTTGAAATCTCAAAGACAGTAAGTTTCCAGAAACTTTGTGCAGGCTTTGCTAGGGGATATTACTGCCTCTGCGGAGTAAGTGACAGGGAGAACTGTCGAGTTTCCCTGTATTTGACAGTCAGTTGGTGTGTGTGGAGCTCAAATAGGGCTGTTCCTGCCTGGCCAGGCATTTAAAGCAGTGTGATGTCTCGGGGATCTGTGTGGAAGCTGAGGAAAGATCCAGAGTGGATGTGCTGGAACTAGCAGGGAAGAGTGAGGACCGTAGAGGTTCTACTCGGGAAGTGGGGTGCTCACTGAAGTGGAGACAAAGGTATAAGTGACATACGACAAATCCAGTGGAACTTGGTTTGGTTTTTCCTCATGTTCATAAAACAGTCAATATTCTAAGATGAAGTTGGGGATAAAGTCATGTGGGTTCAGGCCAGAGAATTTTTATTCTGGAAAGACCACTAGAAGTAGCTATAGAGGTGCTTTTGAGAGGTAATGATGAACAAATGCGTAATTTGGTCTCTGAAGCAAGAAGCAGGGGATATTTGCTGACTTTAAAGTGCTCAGAAATTCTGCTGTTGAGGGATACAACTATGCTGCTCAGATTTGACACAGAACTTGGAAACTAATCATGATGTTCTTCCCATATAATTGCTGGAGGTCTGCAAAGCAAGATTATTTGTTAACAGTCTTTCTTAAATCAATAGAGCTACTGCTTTTTGATTTACATTTCCATGGTTCAAATTCTTCTAGAATCTCTAGATTACAAGTAACTTGCTAGATTGATGCTGTTTAATCAGTTTTGTATAGGAGAGTTTGCAAAACAGTCTCTCATGAACTGCCAGCGTATGGTTACAGAAGAACTGAACCCATTAGGTTTGGCCCAGGTTTATGAGAGTTCATGGGGGTAAGGAGCAGTTGTTACTGTGAATGCATTTGTCGACTTCATAAAGTGTGTAATGACAACTGGCATTTCTTAGCCTGTTGATATCTGAAAAGAGATATTATTTGTGACGCTTGTAGTTGGAGAGTTCAGAGTAGGGAAATCTAAACCACTTGATTAAAACCTGCTGTGCTAATTGTTTTACTCTTGGGGAAAAAATACATTAGTGTTTTACTTGAAAATATTTTCTTTGAAAATGTTTACTTTCAGAGGAATGTTGGATTACTTTAAATAAATAAGTAAAACTGAACTGTGATAATTACCTCTCCTATTTGGCCTCGAGTGCATGAATTTCAGTTTAAAATGGCTACAAATTGACTCTGAGCAACTTTTAGCTTTGCTTATGGTAGTAACTGCATCTTATTCCTTCAGAACTTTTATACAGCTGGTTTAAATAAAATAAATGCAGATTTCCTTTAATAGCCTTCCAATGTATTTAACTACTATTAGACTTTTCTGAGGCTTCTTGATGTGAAGTTCCCTTGCACCATCATTAATATAATTACAACACGGAATTACTGTATTTAGTGCTCCCTAAATTGTTTTAATAGGTTTGGAGTATGTGTTTGTTCTTCTTGAAACTCCATTTGAATTTCTAACTTCCTTGGGCACCTGAAGAGAGACTTAATAAGTATGTAAGTCTCCTGAGGCATGATCCCAAGCTGATAAAAAAGCACTTACTGACTCTGAGTTTCAAACCAGACTGCTGTGGGAGAGTTCATTTTTTTAGCTGATTTTTGGATGTGTCACGGTAACAGGTATGAGATTACTTAGACTGGAAACAGACCTTACCCATCGGTTATTGTAGCTTTACTTTTGTAACATCTTATCTGGGAAATAAATATTTGTATTATTCTATCCTGTGTCACATAATACATCGGAATAAAATATACACTTTTACCTTAGTAGTATAATGGTTGTCTTGAGCGTGTTACAACTCAACCTGAAAATGTGAAGTGTTGTGATGCTACTGCATGAAGAGAGGGGTGAACAAAGGGATCTGGGAGGGAAAGACAGAAGTTTTTGTTGTTATTGTTTCTTTCTGTGACTTGAACAGCCTATGTCTAATTTGATTTTTCCTTTGTCTGTCTTACCTTGTGCCCTTGTCTGCCCTGGGCCAATCTAGAGCCTTGAGCTCTGGTGTAGAACAATGTTTAATGTTTTTGAAACAAATGCTGGCAAGAAATTTACAACTCTTTGTCTGAGAATGTGACAGCTTTGGAAAGCAAGATAATTTTAACCTTGGGCACCATATATTGCATTTGTGTAATTATATTATTTTCTCAGAGATGAAACCACAGTTCCTTTATACATGTACTGAGAAGCATCATGTTATGTCTGTGATGTGGCTCCTAGCTCCATTAAATTACAACTGTGTGCCTTATAATGTGCATTTCTCTGTAGTCTGTGTAGAACAGATTATTTGGTTCCCACTAAGAACATCTTGTGTAGATGGTGGGTTATCTCTACATCATGATTCTTAAAAATGAAGTCTTGAAACTCCATTTCTGTTTCCAAGTCTTTTGAGCATCCTGAAAGGTTTCTTCATGTCTAAGAAGGAGGGTGGATGGTGTTTGCAGAACTGGTTGTGTTTACTCATTGCTAAATTCTCCAAATCAGGTATTTGAGGTGTTAATCTTAAAAGAAACGCCATATAAAAGAGAAAAACTACTTCCTGTGGTGTTACCTCTAGATGACTTTGGAGAAGGGTTAATTAAGTTCTTTCATATGTAAAACTTACCAAATATATATCTATAAAATCACAAGATATGAAGAAATACAGATAAACTTTTTTTTCTCAATAGCCTTTTGCATTACACTGGAATTGAGAGTTTTGACTATAATTTTGAGACTTCTCTAGAGGCTTAGCACATGAACTGTAAAAGAAAATTAAATGCTAGGAAGATATGTGGGAAATCGAGGGGGAAGAGTGTGAAAACAAAATCCAGAAAAAGCTGACCAGCTGCATAGAGTAGTATCTGACATCTTCTATTAACACAACTCAGAATATTGTCACTTATTCCTTGAAACATTATGTTTTTCTGAAGAAGTTACCTTTGGGACATGTTCTAGGTCTGTGTCAGAGATCTGCCTTTTGAAATATAACAAAGAAAAATGGCTAATCCCTTAAACAATCTTCATCTCATTTTGCTGTGCTCATTAAAACAAGTTTTTGCTCTGAAGTGTTAAACTCTGGGTTTCAAAAGCTGATGAACAAAGCACCCAAGTGCTTATGTTATCAAAACATCACAACCAGATTTTATTGCTGATCTAATGAAAAACTGGAAGTGCGCTTTTTCTGGCGCTTCCCATCTACTTCTGTAGTTGAAAACACTTTGTATCAGTTGGGTTTGTATTGATTCTTAGCACTGTCAAGTTTGCATGTTATTTTAAAGGTAATAAAAATCACTGAAAATACCTGATTGCTTTCTCCATATCTTGATGTACTTATCTTGGTCCTTCTTCTAAAATACTGTGCAGGCATCATATTTAACACATCTAAAACACACTGTCACCATGAAGACATCTTTGCGGCTAGTCTTCGAGGAGCTGCCACTGCTTCGGTGCTCCCCAGTCTCCCAAACAATGTCTGGTGCAAACAGAGATTGCTGGAATGTACCCATTTGCAGTATGTTCATAAAGAAAACAAACAAGCTGAAATGAGGTGTTGTTTATCTGGCATTTTTTGCCCGTGTGGAATTCAGACCTGTGTCACGTGGATGTGGAGCAGGACGTACATAGCAAGATGTCTGCTGGAAATCAAATCAGTGCCCCTAATAGTGAAAATTCCAGTAATGAACCTTTCCGAAAAGAACATAAGCAATCACAGTGAAAACACTTTATTCACCGAGGGTGTGTGGTCTTGTCACTTCCACAGCTGCTTGTTTTCTGAGCCACCGGTAAAGCAACGCAAAGCGAGACCGCTCCAGATACATATGTCCTCTGGTTTTATGTGAAACAATTGCAGTCTGATTGTTGACAGCAGGTATTTCCATCTTCACAATGATTCATGAAACCCTGCAGTTCTCTGCTGATAGCCTTAAGACAAAACATTTCAACTCAAAAATGCTGTAGTGAAAGGTGTCATAATCCTTTACTGAAGGGTGTAAGGCCGCAGCAGGACTTCAGGCTGCTGCAGCACGCTACCATGAGCCACAGGAGTGGTTCTGTTGGATACCTAGGAAGGGGAAAATTAATGGGAAGTATGAAAGTGGGATAAAACTTAACACTTTGTGCGAAAATCAAGGTCATGAGAGCTGATGAGCTCACAAGATTTATGGGTATACTCGTATATCTCAGTGCTTGTATTATCCTGCTGTTGTCCCTGATGATCATTTCCTTGACATTATTTTTTTGGGCTACTGGTTTCCTGCTCCTTAATAATGACATGTTCTCATTTTCTTGCTAGTTCTCATCTGCATCACCTTTCGCTGTGCAATCACTCAGCACAAATGTAAGCAGACATATAAAATTTAATTTTCATCTTAGTTGAAACTTTGAATGAATTGTGACTCGGAAGGAAGCATGTTCTCAGAGGCACTGCCACCCTTGTCCTCTCTTAGCCACGATGTATTATGTATCAGAGGTCTTGTTTTTGCCTCATGAACTTTTCACTGAGCAAATTACCATTTATCTGAGGCTTTGTAGGGTGCAGTTCCTGCATGCTTCATTTTATCCTGGCTGATAAACTCAGTAATGACAAATTAATTGCTTCCATTTTTGACTGCTTCACTGGAGAGGTCTGACCCTAGAGTCCTTTTGCGTGACAGCAGTAATATTTTGAAAAGTAAAAACTCTGCTCTGTTTCTGTAGCTGTGGCCCAGTGCAGTCTACCTATTTTCCACTATGGCAGCTGTTTCAAGAGTTGAACTTTCACTATATTGTCACTGATGTGCTATGGTGCTGCCTTGCTTGCAGTTTAGAAGGCGGTGCCTGATTTCACAGGGCAGTCTGTGTCTGTCTGCCACTGCCGCAGTGGTTATTTCAGAGAGTGGGACCATCTGATAAGAGCCCTCTCTAATTCCATCTTCTGTGTTCTGCTGCCCATGCTGTCATCATGGCTTCACAGCCAAAAAGATGAGTGTAATGAATCACAAGAATTCTAAAAACAAATGTCTTCAGTCGTATTTGTACCTAGTTCTCAACCAGTTAGACTCAGTTCTGATAGTATTTTCACTCTGGCATCTGTCTGAGTTATTTGATCTCAGGGCCTCCATTGTTTACCCTCTTACCATGTATGTTACTCCTCAAAGGAAGTAAGATTAAGTGGTGTGAAGAACAGTTGCAGGATCAAGCCATTTCTTCTAAGGTTATGCCAGAGGCTAGAGTATATAAAACAAATCCATCTTAATAACTGTCTAACATACCCAGAAAATATTTTTGTAAATACCTGTCCCTTTTGTTGTATCTCTTATTTTCTGAGCTAATTTTGGTTTTGAATGGAATTGCTTATTCTCATCCTAGGAAGGTAATGGCATCAAAGATGGAAACAGTTTTCCATGTGACATGCAGAAATTTCTCACTTATATATAGCATGCTGTAAATTGAATTTGCATAATTACACTCTGTCCAAACTTGTGATGGAGAAAGTATCAAAGTACAGTTTTTCCATAATTTGTTCTGCAGTTTTGAGTTAGTGTGCTGCACTCTGTGATTTCTAGAAGTCACGAGAAATGAAGGATAAAATCTTATGCTCAGTTTCAAATTACTTACTTTTATGACTTAAATCTGGTTTTGCAAGATTATTACATTCAGAAAGCCTTTTTCTCCCGTTTGTGTTCTTATCCTAGGCTCCAGCACTTCCACACTGTTACTGTACCTTTTGTTCCTGCCCAGCATTTTGTCTGGTTTCTCTCTGAGGTCTCCAAAGACTGGCTGCTCCTCCGAACAGGCGAGCTGCTCTCTGTCCTGCCAGCCTTTGCGAGTTCAAATGTCTGGCTTGTCTTTTGCTGACAGTACCTGTTCATTTGGCTCGTCAAATACAGGCTAAAAAATTGCTGCATAGCTGCAACAAGCAGGTTGGAGAGGCGAGAAAGAGAGACAGAGAAGAAACACTTTCGAAGGGGTAAAATAAATAAGAGTTATAGCACTTCTCAGATACAGCAGTATTTTCCACTTGCGCTTGGAGCCAAATGCCAGTAGCTTGTCAGGTCCATGATGTTCCAGGCATAGCAAGACTGCAGCAATCACGCTGAATGTACGAATTCCTGAAACTGGGAGTCCTCTCAGAAGCAGTTGTGAGATGTGGCTGAGAGAGGGGGAAGAAAAGCTGCTGTTTATCCTACAGAGTCAGAAGTTCTGTATGGCACAATATTGCTGAGAACATGGGAGAACAGCTTCAGGGTTATTCATCATGATGAGCGTTAAAGAATTTACCTCCACCTAGAAGATGCACCTGTCTTTTGGAACTGGTGTTTTCAGGAGTCCTGTTTGTCTCAGTAGGCCGACATTTCTAGCTTGAAATTTTTTCATGCACTTGAGACGGTTTTAGGAGCGCATGCATTTTCAGGTTTTGTTCGTTGGTTGGTTGGTTTTTTAGTCTTTTTGTGTATGAGGTCAGAATTTACAAATAAATAAACTGTTAAAATATACAGCTAAACTAACTGTTAAAAGCATTGTTTCTTTAACTTCAGCAATGATTTTTTTTAATATATATTTTTTTGCTACTTCTGAGTAGTAGTGTATTGAAGTTGAGTACTTTTCTGAAGAGTGTGCCATACTTTTGGAATTAAAGCCATAATCTACTTCCTAACTAAATCTCTTCATGCAGCTGAAAATCCTATTTGAAATACTACTTCTGTATAAGTCTGATTTTTATTTTTTTCCCCACATTTTATTTTGTTACTTTCAGTCATCCATCTCGTATGTAGGTGAATGGTGGTAAATTCTGTCTGTGGCAAATTATTTGGGGATCTCATTTAAAGCTTTAAAAATAGCAGGACTTGTATTAAAAGTTCGGTGGATCCTGAAATTGCAGAAGTGCTGCAGCTGATTGTGATGGCAAAATAAACATTAGATAAAATGAGAAAATACAGATGTCTGAAACCTTGCTGTCCTTTTGGTCTGAACTGATGCCCTTTGCCATCTCTGTACTTCAAAGAATATTTCAGATTGTGAGTATGTCGGTAGCTGAAATGATGGATCCTGCAAAAAACAAACTCAGGGAGCAGTCAAATAGATAAAGGAAATTTGAAAAAACAGAACAAGAAGTAAATGCTGATGGTGCCAGTGTCTGGCACAAACTAAGCTGGGAAATTCTGAACCAGGAAGGATTTAGTTTCCCCTTCCTAGAGATTGGCTTCTATTAAATAGATAAGGTGCAAAGTTATTTGGCAGGTTTTTCTCTCCACTCTTGTTTCAAAGTAAAGGAGACGGATTGAAGAAATACTTAGGAGAGCAGAAGAAAGAAAGGTTCTGCTAGATAGTATCTCCTCCTGTGTTCGTGTTGCCAAGATCCTCTTTTTTGTCCGCAGACTATTTGTTTATGATTGTTCCTTGTTCTGTACCTGTTCAACAGATAACTTTCAAAATACCAAGCCACCTAAGATCTGTGAAGAAATTGTGCTAAGACCTCTCAACGAACTTCTATTTTCCATTTCAAAAATGTTTTTAATTGTATCCTTGCCACATCTAAACAATTTGTACTCATATTTCTGTGTTCCATGTCTGCTTTTGGACACAAACTTTCTTTGTAATTTTTGATTAAAAATTTCATGTGATTTTTGAAGAAAATTAGGAGAAAATGTGTTAGAAAAAGGACACCCATTTCATTCGGATGGTCTGTATCTCTGTTTTGGAACAAGTTTTAGAATCTAAGAGGGCAAAGAGGACATTTTAAAATGAAAACTCATAAAATCTGGCCAGGTCGCAGGTCTCTGAAAAGTGTTTGTTTTAATGTAGTAGATGTTAGTTAGACATTGTAAAGATGCAGAAGTTTCTAGAAATTTGAGTCGTCAAGGGCTGTTTGTTGAAGAGGCTGAAAGGTGATTTCCTCGCAACTCTGCTTGTAGGCGGCTGGAGCCTCTTGGGTGCCAAGTATTGGAGAGAGAACTGAAGGCTTTCTTACTGTTTCTGTGTTGTCCTTTGACCAAAACATGCACATGTGCTTACACAAATTACCTTTACGGACTGCTGACAGGTGACAGTGAAGGAGAGGAAGAAAAGTTTTCCAGGCTTGGGTTTAAAGGAGAATGGAGATCCAAGGAAACAGGCCAAGGTTTCAGTTTAATGTCGTGCATTTCAAATCATGATCTTTTGAGGTTTGTAGGCCCATAGTTTCCAAACTATACACATTCTGCATAAGTCAAACTTGCAAAGTTGGCTTCACTGGGATAAAAATCTAGGAATCTGATTTTTTGACTTGACTGATTTCCAAATCTGGCAAGCTGGGGTGTATATATGTATTTAATACCTAAATATGACAAAGTAACTTGTGGTTTTCATTTAAAAATACTAAACACATAAACCAGCTTTTTCCAGAGCTGTTGGATTTACCCATCTAAGAAAAGGGCCTATAACACAGGCTGTATCTTAATAGTAACTGTGAGTTTTCTTATTGATATTAAAATCTACTTTAAAAAAAACCAAACCAAGTGAAACAAAAAATCTCAACAAAACCACACAGCTGGTTTCAGATGTATATCTTATATTACAGGGTATCAGTAGCAAAACTGACTTGGAGTTTTGTCTGACAGTTGATTCTTCTGGTCTTTAGAATGTTTCCTCCTATCTTTTACACATACAAAAGAAAACATATAGAATATTATTGTATTTCTAGCTTGTGTGTGCCTCCTGTAGTAACTGTGAGGTCATTAATGATGGTTGGGATTTTTTTCCCAGTACAGCGTCAGGCACTAGAAACTCTGGTTTTCCATTAAACTCATTGCTTGAAGGTATTTTGTGGCAGACAAAAGCTTATAACATAAAACTTAAACTTCTACACACACCCCCACAAACTCCAATGCAAAATAAATGAAAACTGAAGGTTACATGCAGTAACACCCATTACTTATACACACATATCCATAACTAGTACTTACCTCAGTGCTTTCTGCTCGAGGATGATGAGCCCATATATACACTGGTTTTTCTCATCAAGGCGTACTGTGTTTTCATAAAGCACTGTAATTGGAAATAGCCTGGCAGGAGCCTTCCAAGTCTTCATCTTGGCAGTGAATTTGGCTGCAAAGCGATTCTCCTATGAAGCATTTGAAACTGTTTATCTCTCACTGTTGGTATTCATTGATTTGTTTGTATTTCTTCGGTGCCTCCTCTAGGCCTATAAAATTCTCTGCAGTGCTTCAGCGGACATTTTGCCAGGAGCATGACAGGGAACTCAAGCTTTTGATTTTTCAGGCTGGTAGTGGTGGTTTTGGGTGTCATCTTCCCCAGCCACCCCAAACACTCTGTTTTCCTGGCTCCAAGCACTTGAGATCATTGAATGCTTGGGGACAGGCAGTGGTTAGTATTATATACATTGACAAGATAGATTATCTTGCATTTTCTCCTCAGCATTGTACCTTATGGCTTGAGTTCTTTGTGTCTTTATTTACAGTGGTCCACTGTAAATTATGACTGTCTGAATACTACTGGTAATAATGTAGGCAAATGGCATTTTGTTTTTGTTGGAACTATGAAGTGTGTTTATAGCAAAGATTTTTAAGTGCAGTTGCACTCGCATCTCACTGTCTGTAGATACTCTGTTGTGCCAGCAAATATAATGTAGCATAAGGAATCTCATGTTATTTTATCCACAGCAAACAGAAGGTGAATTGAGCAAAAAGAAATGAGTTTGTCAGGACTTCGAAGCAGTCTGCGGCTGAGCTGCAAATGGAGCTTGTAGCCTTTGATCCTAACCAGCACAGAACATTCATGCTGTTATTCCAGTTTTGGACCAAAATAAACTTAATCATTGTCTTCAAGATAAGCTTTACCATTAGTGATGGTGGACTAAAACAATATTTCTTGTGCAGTGTTTTCCAGTTGCCTCATGACAATTCTTTTACATCTTTCCTTTAAACCTGTAGGAATGAAGCTGCTTCTTGTTATATGAATATCTTTATACCTGGACAGAAAACAAGGCCTAGAACAGAGGTGTCAAACTCATTTTCATTGTAGAAGTAGTTACATTTATACAGTACTAAAATTACATTTGGCCCTTTGAAGGCAACCATGAGGCTGATGTGGCCCCCGGTGAAAATGAGTTTGACACCCCGGTCTAGAATGTCTTGGTTACACTGGAGACCAGGACTATGTCTGGACTTGGTGTAAGAAGTAGAGAGTGATATAACATATAATCTCCTAATCTGTTCAAGAGAGTCCATGAAACTCTCACATCTGCTTCACTACTTAGGGGTTCCGTCTTAGAGATGTGGCATCGCTTGTTACTGTCTCCACGTCCAGTGTTCCAGACAGTGTGCTGGCTAGCAGGCTCCCTTCTTGGCTCATGTCAAGCATAACTGGACTTAAAGAAAAGTAACTGTGGTTCTTCTACTGACGGCATCCATTGAGAGTTTATATCATGCTCTTCTCACATTCCGAGTCCAAGTCTCAGTGTAACCACGGAGCAATAATTGCAGCTATTGATCATCGTTACCCTGAGAATTCAAGGATCCTTTAATGGTCACGGCAGACACAACGATGTTCCTTTTGCCTTTCCATTCCAAACCTGCTCTTAAATAACCGTGTCTCGTGTACAATGGAGATGCAGCTTGTGTAAGTAACGCATGAGGGGAACTACAGCTGCTGTTGAGTTGTAGAAAAAGTAATCTACTTTTCTTTTTGGTAAATGAAATGATCAGCTGCAGATTAAGAGCCACTTGACTTCATATGAGAAAAGAAACAGATTAGCAATGACCTTTTTGATGCCTGTGTGAGGAAGAGCTAGTCTGTGGATTCCCCAAAACTCTAGTTAGCCCACTGATCCTTTTGACAAATACCTCAAGCTGTATACCCAATATTAACTTGAAGCGCATTAATAGCAATGGGGAGATGAGACCTGGAGATGTTTTTGTCTTAAATCAAATTAAAAAACATCACATAGAATACAAAATACAAAAAGCAGAGTTAAAACCTTTTATGAATGTTTTCCTCATGGATCTTACTGGCTTGATCTGTTAATTAAATAGCTCATACAGGTCTTTTCCATCTTCTGTAATAGAAACCAAACCTGAGGCAGCTATTTTTACAGCTGTCTATCGTTCTTCAGGAAAGCATCGCTACTGCCTGATGCTGTTCAAAGGTGCACTGAAAAGAATTTATGATCTTGGTTCCTTTGCAGCTGGAGTGGCTTTTAATATTGCAAAACGTGCTGATTTATAATCTTAGCTGGTAGCTGCAGCGGGAAGGCCATTTACTGGAGAGACATGGAGAAGAGACTATTGTCTTTCCAGCAGACGCTACCTCAGGCTGCATCATGACTGTAGTGCAGTCTGCCTGTCATCCTCCTCTGTCCTAGTCCACTGATGATTTAGGCTGAGGGATGATAGAGTGTGATGTATGTTCCTGTGCCTTCCTTCCATAGCCCACCTCGCGAGGTTTCGTTCTGTTAAAGTCAAATTGCAGCGGGTTGTTGCAGTATTTGGGTCTCATCCTGTATTGGAGTGAAATGCCAGTACATGCCTGCAGACTTGGAAGCTGGAAAGTGTTTGCCCCAGTGATACAAGAATAGAAAAACCTGCATTTTGACTGCTCACATCGAAATTCTGCTTACCAGGGCAATACATTTTTTTGACAGCTGTCAGTCTGGTACATTTCATTGTTGCTAAATTTAGTAAAGTGTTTTCCAAGTATGTAAAGGAGAAAAAAGGTAGATCTAATTAAGAAAATATGTAAGCAAGGCTAATTACCTCATCAAATTGGCAAGCTTGGCTTCTGAGTTGGTGCAGTGGAGAGCTTGTGGGAGGGAGCATCTGAAGCCAAATTGTAGGACTCCATTACCCCTTTAAAAACAAAACCAAGAAACCTTCAGCCTCAGTATTTTACATTAGTACTTGGCATGGACAGATTTCAACTAGCAGTAAATGTGATCTTTTTTAGATACTTTTGTTTGTTTGTTTTGGTTTCAACCCCCTTCTCCTAAGAAAAAAGCAAAAGACAATTTATGAATGTTTCTGGCTTCAGGGGTGGTGCTGACACGGGAACCCTCGAACAATATGCAGCTTTTTTTTTTGTTACAGGGCTTTTCTAAGCATCTTGTCTGCAGTTCCTTGGCAGACAGACAATGTCAGTCTCCCACTGAGGTGGTTTGTTTAAGGTGTTTATTTCCATACTCTTTAATTCATGTCATCATTCCCACAGTCTTCTGTCATAGAAGACATTTGTCTTCATTTTGACTGGGCTATTAGGTAGTCTTCTGACTGTAGTGAAAAGCTTTAGAGCTAGAATAAATTATAGGGGAATTACTAGGCATTTCTCTACTTCTCACTGCAAATCAATACCACTCTGTAGAGCAAGAGGTGAGCACACTCACACTGCATTAAGAAATGAATGTTAAAAGGTGCTAAAATCTGAACTGAATGCAGAGGAAGATATTTCACTTAGCCTTAGGAGAAACAGGAGTAGGGAACAGAAAAGGCTTGTGGGAAGGAGCAGGGAAAATTTGTTGGGGAAGGGGGAGTATTCTTGCCCGTGGTCTTAATTTCTCTTGTAATCCAACTACCACACCTATTTGCCCCATGTTAGTCCTGTATACAAAGAGAGTTCAAAGCAACTTGAGCTAACTATGGCGAACTAACCCCGGCAGGAATGCAGTTGTATTGTCCTGATGCCGATACACAGCTGTCAGTTCAACCTGGAGAAAGATTTGGTTTTTGCCAGTTGGATTATTTTCTTAGTTTGTTTAGAAGCAGCAAACCTTTAGAAGCAGCTCTTCCTCTGAACAAGTACCCTTTTCATAGGCTATGCTTTTTTAAACAAGTGTCCCATGGAAATGTTTAGTTAAACCTTTCAAGCTGTTTCTTGAGAAGACAGAAAGTTGCTATGAATGGGATGCTATCTGCTTTTGTATATACTAACATACTTGGAAAGGATTTTTTTTACAACGTTATGTGCAATTACATTTGTAAGATGATTATTGAAATATGTTTTGAGAAAGAATTAATATTTTTAAAGTTGAAAGTG
Organism: Nesoenas mayeri; assembly: GCF_963082525.1. Taxonomy (NCBI): domain Eukaryota; kingdom Metazoa; phylum Chordata; class Aves; order Columbiformes; family Columbidae; genus Nesoenas; species Nesoenas mayeri. The sequence continues at coordinate 128,058,084 of NC_137543.1, forward strand.
TCTTTCTATAGCCTGGTAGTCCTTTTGGGACAAATTATTCACTGCTCTTTAGGGATTTTTTTAAAATTGTGTTTAACAGTAGCTCCAACAGAGTAAGTAACAGCATTGAGTGAAATTCATCAGAGTTTAAATTATCCTTAAATTTGGCATCAGAATCTTTATCTGCCCAGTGTCTCCACTTTATGATATCCCTTAAATAAGTTTGATAAATATGTGCTGTCCTTTTTATTTCATAATCAGCTGTTGATCAGAGGAGGAACAGTACAAAATAAAAATAATGCTAAGATTTACTGCTATAATAATGAATACTATCAACTTCTAAAAGTTAATTGTTGTTTAGTGTAACAATAGTAGAATTTAGATGGTACTAAACCATCACTTTAAGAAGTCATTTTTTTGTGGCATTAAAATGTAAAATTTGCAGCTACATTGTTTAGAGGAATGTGCATATTTTCTTTGAGATATAAGGAAAAGTGTATATATACAGTAAATATTTATGTCTCAAGACCTGAGAAGGCCTTGCTTGAGGTTTTCAATTTCTCTGATGTTCTCCTTTCCCCTTTACCTGTTTCCAAGTTCTTCTTGATTCTATTTACTTTTAATACATAAGAAGAGCAAAATAACTGATGTTTTGGTGATTCTGAATAATGTTTTACAAATGGCTGCAGACTTACAAATACAGTAAATAGAACAGTTTTGAAACAGCAGTGCTACCTTTTGAAGTTGTACTGAGCCAGGAGTGAGGCATTGCTTGTCTGCATTTTAACGAGACATCACAAATACACAGCATAGCAAGCTCATGTGCAAAAATGAGCAAACAGATTTTCTTCATATGTAATTCAGTGCAAAGAGAAAATTTACTGTTGTAGGAAATTTTCTCTTTTGTATCTTTTGTGTCTTTTATCTTACGATAACTTAATTAAAACAGATTTTTGATATGTCAGTGCAGTTATTAGATTGCTTGATCCTCGTAGGTGTTTCTGAGCAGAAAATGAACTTTCTCTGCTGAAAAGCCTTCCTGAGCTTGGCTTGTATGGACCTGGAGCACCACTCTTCACCTGCCAAAAGTGCAGTGGCCTTCTGTTGCTTTCTGTTACATGAAACTTTAAGGAAGTACAGACACTTCAGCTTACATTAATATCAGGCAAAACTGTAGAAGCTGAAGACTTGAATGTAATGTTTTCAGAGCTTTTTTAGTGAATAGTCGTCCTGTTATCTTAACTGTAAATAATGGGAGGAGGGTGGGTATTATGGTAAACTTTTTATTCTTTCATGTGACTATTTGATTAATAATTACAGAATCACAGAATGTTAGGGATTGGAAGGGACCTTGAGAGATCATCTAGTCCAATCCCCCTGCCGGAGCAGGAACACCTAGATGAGGTTACACAGGAAGGTGTCCAGGCGGGTTCTGAATGTCTCCAGAGTAGGAGACTCCACAGCCCCCCTGGGCAGCCTGTTCCAGTGTTCTGTCACCCTCACTGAGAATAAGTTTTTTCTCAAATTTAAGTGGAACCTCTTGTGTTCCAGTTTGCACCCATTACCCCTTGTCCTACTGTTGGTTGTGACCAAGAAGAGCCTGGCTCCATCCTCGTGACACTCACCCTTTATGTATTTGTAAACATTAATAAGGTCACCCCTCAGTCTCCTCCAAGCTAAAGAGCCCCAGCTCCCTCAGCCTTTCCTCATAAGGGAGATGCTCCACTCCCTTAATCATCTTTGTTGCCTTGTGCTGGACTCTCTCCAGCAGTTCCCTGTCCTTCTGGAACTGAGGGGCCCAGAACTGGACACAATAAAATTATGTATTAAAATTATATGTGCGGGCAAGGAGAGTATTAGAATTTTAAAGGAGTTGGTAACTTACTGTATTTCCTTTGTGTTCACACTGGGAAATTCTTTTTTGTTTGTTGAATACTGCATGTTTTTGATTGGGATAATAAAGTGAAAATAGAATGTGTGAGAACGTGCCTTGGCCTTAAAACAACTTTGATTTTAAAGCTCATCGATTTCCCTAAATGTCTACTTAATGCCAACATTTTTAGGCTTATCTGGATTTCTTTTCTATTTTAAACAGATCATTCATTCCTCCCCCGCTTAGGTTTTGTAGTTTTGTCTTTCGAAGACATTGAGGCTCAGCTTAATTCAATCTGATTTGGGTTTTCTCTACATCAAAGCTATTTGAAGTAGAAAAACTATCTCAATACTTTTCTGTTTTGAAGAAATGACTGGAAAGAAATAGCTGAAAGAGGAGTGATGCACTTCATATTTAAGCGGTATTCCCCTGACAGGAACGGATTTATTTATTTGTCGGTATTGTTATCAAATGTGGTGCCTCCCCACCATCCTTGCCGCCACCACTGGTGTAGAGTGGCCAGAAATGACAGGGAAAACTCCGCTGCTGCCGCTGGTTCCTTGCGAGGAGAAAACCCTTATGGGTGAGAAGTGTTTGGGAAACCCCTCCTGCTGCAGGAGGAGGGATAAGGACTCAAACAGCAGTTGTCCGCCGCTCCGCACCTCAGCGCCGCTGTGGGAGGGGAAATGGTGACCAGCGCCCTTCGATCTGCGCCGCGCTCTGCCCGCGGGAGTTCGCAAAGACTGTGGTGAATCCAGCGCAAACCAATCCTCGTCGCTTTCACAGCCCGTCCCCGTGATGTGTCCTTTCACGCCACAGCGGGATGTCTCGTTTCTCTTTAATCTTCTTACTCTTCTTAATCTTAACTTACTGTTAAAAGCAGCTTTCCCTCCATGAGTGGCAGCTCTGGCGTGCGGGTGGCACAGCAGGGTGAGTCAGCCTGTGGAAATCTGCTCTGCACCTAACGACGGGGACAAAGTAATTTGGCTGTGCTGAAAGTCTGAAGTTCTCTCACCAAAGGAAACTGGCACGGCCTTTCCTGGGACAGAAAACATCTCCTCTCATCCCTCCACAAGTCTCGCTTTGTGAGTGGTTGGGTGAGGGTGAGACCTTGGTTTTATCTTGGTGTTGTATCAGTTCGGACCGTTGTGCTGAGACAGCAAATTTCAGTCAATCTGTGACACTTCACTTCTCCCCCGCTCTGCCAACTCTTGTCCTCTAGGAGCTGGACAGAGGTGGCCCAATGTCATTCAGTGGAGGCCGCCAAACCACTGACCACACTTCGCTTCCAGTGGCTGGAGATACTGGAACCCAGGTGCTAACTTTAGCGCGTGAAATAATCTATTTCACCTTACTAGTTCTCAAGGTAATTTGAAATCCTCTTTCAAGAGTTGGTATCAAAGGTACAGAAGTGCAGAGGATCTGCTCCATTTTAGTACTTAAGGGCAAACAAAATACTCTTGTTGCTCAAGGCTTATGTTTAACAGCACTTGCAGAGTTTGTTCCATACCAGTCCTTGTCATCCCAGTGATTATATATTAGACTTCTAAAAGGTGCTACAGAACAGATATAATAAACCGAAATAAAAATAGTTGCCTGTTTGCAGATAAGTAGATTTTTTTTGCCTCACAGTAGTCTACAAATGTGAACCAGGTATCTTCAGTGCTGATGTCTTACCCAGAGAGAGACAGAAACTCACCCCCTGCAAGAAATGTCCTGATGAATGATTCGTGCCTGTGTTCCTTGTTCCCTGTGGGGTGGGCTTGTTGCTCAATGTTTCATGCGCAGCACTGGTGACAAATGTGGAGTCATTCATAGTCTGGTATAAGACACACTAGTGGTGAAATGATTTCCGATAAAATAAAATTATGTAAGACACTCTATGTCCAAATGAATTTTGGAAAAGACGTCTCAGGAAATAAAGATTATCTGAGCACCTGGAATTCTTACACAGTCGGTTCTCATCCTTGCTCCACCAGCCATGGTTGCCATCTCCTGGAGGGGGCTTCTCTTGAGTCATGTGAAGTAATGATGCTGTTTCCTTCTTCCTCGCAAGAAATTGCTTAGTCTGTCTCCTACAAACTGTGCAAAGTAGTAGCACATAAGATAAGCTTCTTATAGCAATTTTGGTGACTCACAAGAAAAATATGTATTGTTTCCTTCTAATACAACCCTCAAAAAATAAGCCAAAAGATCCCCGTTACTACTGTTTGCAGGGGAGTAAAGACACAGTAAATAACTTACAGTAAAAAGCTTTCCTTTTTGATTCTTGGTAAAGATGAAGACGTTTGATTTGTGAAATACTAACTGTGTTGCCTGTAGTGATTCATTTTAGTGTTTCCAGCCAAAATTAGAAGTGACCTGTTTTCAATGACACTTGAAAATTTAGTGCTATGTTCATGGTCTGAAATGGAGATCTTCTGACATTGCAGATGAAATATGTGCCACTGAAGTTCACTTGTGGTTTAGCTGGCCATGGAGTTGGGATATAATCATATTATTTTAACTCCTGGAGATCATTACGACTTTGGGAAATAAAACCCTCAAGCATCAGAACTGTCAAGATATATATTTTGAACTTTTATTTAAAGTAATACTAGGTTTTATTTATTTTGGAATGTTTAGCCAGGTTTTCATTATTAAAACTGGATGAGAACAAGGGTTTGAGTATTTGAGTAATAATAATAATAATAAAAAGGCAAAACACAAACCTATAAATTTTCAATATTTTTTAATAGGAAAACTAGCGGTTTTGAAATAACTGTTTGCTTTATGCAAAACTGTTTATCCTAGAATGTGGATTTAAGCATGTAGTGACCTCACATGCTTTATTTGAAAAAGCACAGACTTGCGGTTTATGTAACGATGGCTCTTCTGCTACTAGTTAAGCAGGTTTTGCCCAAAGAAAGCCAAGCCTCCCGATGGATTTGCCCAGGCTGGCCTGGGTTCTCATAGAAACCCACTAAACTCAACCCTCAGTCAATCCCTTGCCAACTCTGAAAATTATTTCCTCGTAATTTTGGCAAAATGCTGAACGCAAGATGAACGCTCCTCGTTTTTCTTTTTTGTCGTCTTCCAAATGTAATGGGTAACGATGCGTATGACCTTAGAGAGTGGAGAAATGTGTGAATTTTGGAAACGGAGGGCTTTTTTATCTTTGACTGAACAGCTAGAAGATCGCGCGCTCTGCCAGCATCGCTGTGGTGTTACCACTCGTGCAGGGGGCACCGAGTGTCGTGGGGGCCCACAAAAGGGATTTAAAAAACCATCATGCTGCTGTGTGTGTGTGTGTGTTTGGGGGCCGTGCCACAAAGCTGGTTCTGTCGTTGTTTCAGTACAGAATAATATCCCTAAATTTTGGACTTCTTTTTCTTCTAATTAATTTTGGGGACATTCCCCAGTTCCAGTGAATTAAAGGTGAGTGCCTTTCCATGGTAGATGGGTTTTTAAGACTCTCAGACAAAAGAAGCATCGCAGTGCAGTGAGGAATAAAAATACTCATTTCATTATTGAAATTGGATCATTTTAGAGATTACTAATGGTATATGTTATGTCCTGTGTGCTTGACTGTTAAGTGTGAATGGACCTTTCATTTTAACACTTTCCAGTGGCACCTCTTGGGATTATTTGACTTGAATTAACTGTTGAGAAATTCCATGAAAATGGAATTCTAATTTTTCCCTATTTCAAGCTTCATTAAGTATATTTGCACTTAGAAGTTGCAAGCAAGATGTTAACATTTCAAATGCTTAAAAATCTCACAATTTAAAAAGGAAAATAAAATAACATAGTAGCACTTCTATTTTTTCCCTTTCTTAAGGGACCTTTCCAGCACTCTGCTGATCTCCTGCTGATTTGATTAATGAATATTTTACCTATTAAAAGTAACCGTTAATTATTGCAGTTGATTGCAGCAGCAATTGTAGGTTTCAAATAAAAACTAATTAACATAATAAGTGGAAAAGCATCACAGCACACGGAGTGTTCTTGCAGTTCACTACATCTGAAATATCATGAGACGCCTTTTTGACATTTGTAGCTCTGCAGCTAGCTACCGGCAATTATGTTCCGTTTGAATAGAAATTAAGTATCTGATTTACAACATTTGCTTTTTTATATTCCGAGACATGAGCTACCAAGGATATGATGAGGATGTCTGCCATCACAGAGCACAGGAACATGCTCTTAATGAATTACAGTCATACCCTCCTACACAGCTCCTTGCTTTGTAGTTGCTGCTGGAGCTTTTGTTGGGTTTTTGGAGGAGGGGGTGCAGGGGAAGGGGCTTAAAAACGGGTTCATCAGGTGCCATCCCTTCTGCCAGAGACAACCACAGGAGGTGGGGGGGTGCCTATTGTTGAGCTATGCTGGAGGCTTCAGGAGGCCCAGGGCTGTACCGCTAATCGACACCACTTCTAATGGGAGCAGGAAAGGCCACAGCTCGGATTTTTGTGCTGAGGGATGAAGGTGATCATGCTCAGTTGGCGGAGTGAGAGGGTTTGGGAAAGGCGCAAGAGCACAGAGAGCTCGCCCACCTTGTAAGAACCAGAAGGAGTCAGGATGTTGTTCCTCACAGGCTGTGTATCACCTTCAAGCTTCCCACTAAGAATGCTTACAGTATATGATTTTTTATTTTTTTAATCTTTTAAATGAAGAATTTTGTGAATTCTGCATGTAGTTTACAGTACTATAAATTTGTGAATTCTGCATGTAGTTTACAGTACTATAAATTTGTGTAAAGCAAGAAAGTAACTCGTAGGGCAACCTCAGGCAAGTTCCAGTCAACCAGGTTTCCCCACTGAGGAACAAAGGGACAGGTCAGTTGCTTGGATCTGTCCAATTCCTCGCAGTCATCCTCTCACGTTTGATACTATCCAGCTTTGGTTAATGCAAATCATTTGGGGGATAGAGGAACAGAAAGTTCTTTCAATTTCTGGCAAGGGAAAACTCATTCTTAAGGCAGTAGATTGTCTATAATAAGCACCATAAGAGTGGCAAAGTATTATATTTTCAAATAAACAGATGGAGGCATGACTAAGTTGATCAAGTGTTTGGGCTGAGAACTTCTGTCCTGTTCTTATTTGTGTGTTGTGTAATTTGTATATAATATATGGCACTGCAAAGTTATGCACACTCTCATTTTTCACTTTAATTGCCTGTTTGAAGACAGCATGACAGATCCAAAGGTTGCTCTCAGCAACTGAGGAGCATTGCGGTCACCTACTAGTGTGCAATAATTAACTTAATTGCAGAAATTAGCACATTTTAAGGACTCAGGGTCCATGATTGGACTCTGTGCATTCTTTCTCTTTTCTGTTGTCTATATCTGAAGTATCTTTTTCTTACATATGGTTATATATTTATATATATATATATATTTATTTTTTTTTAATTAAAGATACTTTTCAGAAGATTTGCAAATCTTTGTGTTTACATTTACTTGGCTGTTTGGTTTTTAAATTTAAACTGAAAATATTGCGTTGCTGAGTTACCATTTATCCTGAAATCCTTTTAGTAATTATGCATTACATTAGTACATGTGAAGCTGTAATCGGAACCCTGTTTGACTGGGCAATGGGAGGTAAGGGATGGCCATTACTTCTAAGAGTTCACAGTCTGAATTAAATAGTGGCAGCTTGCAAGGATGAAACAGGATTGCTCGGTAATAGTGTTATATAAAAAAAATGTTATACTCTTCCATTTGCTTACATAAAAAATGTTCTGCTCTTCTGTTTGCTGTAAGACCAAGGCACAGGTTTGTTACACTGTAGGTTGTCTGAAAAACCATATATTACTTTGTCACCCAGCAAGATACCATTTTCTAGTACAACAAAGCTCTGAGTGCTTGTGTCTTAGAGAGTTTGTTTTACACAGTAGAGTTTCATATATGCTGCTTTGCAGCAATAAGTGGATGCTGTTCGTTGTGGTGTTCTTGGAGGTTTTTGTGCTTCAGTTTTCAGCAGGCTGCTTTTGAACTTTTCTGACCTCGTTTCTTATATGGTCCCTCTTGCAGTGATGTGCTATGCCTACTTCCTACAGGTTCTGTGGTCACAACACTCAGCAAAGGTAAAATGCTGGAGTGGTGTCCTGGCGATCAGGGTGTGTTTCCTATGAAGAGGCAGTTTTTACAAATTCCCATTTTCTTTAGGAACTTCCATGAATTCTGCCTCTCTTCCTTGTGAGGGGCGCCTGTGTGAGGAGGTTGTGTGTGCTAACCCCGGGGTGTTAGGTCAGCACATGCTGCTTTTAGTGTCTTCCAGCTGCCTGTGTGTGCCTTCCCAATGTAGATTTGTTAGCTTTTTTTCCTGAGGCAGCCTTCATTTTAATAAACCTTCTGTTTGATATTTCTTTTTGCTAACCACTTGCCTGCATGCAGAATACGTAACTTGCAGTTGTAAAGATGAATGCTGACTTTTGCGTGCTTGCAGGCCTCAGGAGAGGTCCACAGTAGTTTAAACTTTGGGCTGTAACCTACAACACCTTACCTTGGCTTTGGACTCCATTATCTTTCTGTGGCAAAGCAGCAATTGCAATAAATCGGTTCCTGAGTGGGAAGTTCACAGGCCTGGTCTGAGCAGCAGCACAGTGTCAATGGGGCACTGTCAGCCCCATACAGCTGTCTCCCAGACGACCAAAAAGCCTGGAGTTTTCTGACCTTCTTGTAGTATTTATGTGGCCTGTGTCTTTCAGGGTTTTTTGTGGGGTTTCACTTGTTTGGCTTGGGGTTTTGGGGGTGTTTTTTGTTTGTTTTGGTGGTGTTTTGGTTTTGGTTTTTTCCCGTTTTTTCGTGCACTTAGGAACAATTTAATGGGGGAAATAAACTGTTATAAACTGTTACACAGCTAACTGAGAAATGTTTGCAAGTCTGGGATAGACCAAGCAGGGAGAAATTTGTACTAAAAAAAAAAAATCCTGAAGCCTCTAGTGTTCACTGAAGCTGTGAAATTTAAAGTAAGTACAGTGTTTTCTTGCCTGAATGTAGCTTTCTTAGTCATCTATTTAGTGAGAGCTTAATCTGGAAATGTGGAAGAGTTTGGTATCTAATTTGTTTCACACATTTTCCTAAGTCCATCTCTGTGGCATTTAACACCTTGAACTTGGAAAGAAGTTAAACTTATACATAAATATTAAAGGTGTTCCTGAAGGCAAGTAGATTTAAAACGCTTGTGGAATTGTGGTATTTATCATCTAATGTCTGTCTTTGTAAGGCATCCTCTCCTTTTTTGCAGATGAGGAAATTTTTTTTTGTATTAAAGATATAACTAGGGGACCATGTTAATATCTGTAAAATCATAGTTGTCTGTGATCTTTAAATTCATAAGAAGACCTGAATAACACTGCATTTGGAATTGAAACTGTGAAATTCATAATGGCTTCCTTGTAATGGAGGGTTTGGACAGGGAACAGTTTCCAGTAACATTGAATTTATCTGTTTCTGGCTTTTTAAGCTACATCCACGTAAGAACAATTGCGGACTTTTGAGGAAGCCAACAGAAATGTTTGCCTTGGCGTCGTTAGTGAAGCGAGCCCGTTTCAAAGGAAGTGTAGGTTTTAATTAATTAGCTGAGCTGACTTATATCAGCCAGGTTTCAAGGCCAAGTGAAATACAAGACAGGCGCTCTGCAAATCTGGTGGTGGGCGAGTGGAATGTATGTACAGATGTTCTAAGAAAACCGGCTGTGAGTCTGAGGTCCTCTGCGTTGGCAGTTCACCTCGGTGTGATCTTGCCCTGATCTTCACAAAAGGTGAGATTATCATAAACGTCTCCAAGTGACTTGGGAGAGAGACCATACTGTAAGTCCTCAGTCCTTGTAAATATGAGTTTTAGTGCTTTTAAAATCCTTTGCAGGGCCATTATTTTAATAACATTTGAGGCATTTTGTTGCTCTTTCTGAGATTAAATAGAAACAGAAACAGCACCCTTGGGGTTGGCAAGGGGAGTTGTGTCTTGTTACTTTTGTTGCAACCATTTGACCTAAGTAACGGTGTGGCTGAGAGATGACATGTTCTTCAAACCTACGTCTTTTTAAGATACAGACATCTCCCCTATCTCCCCAAAATGTAGTATCTACAACATCAATGTAATATGGAGGGTTACAGCTACCAAAAAATCTTGACAATCCAGTCACTTCCTTTCATATGTCCTCCGTTAGGTACCTGGATTCCTGTCAGTCCTGACCTCAACTTCTGCCTGTTAAGTGATGACACAGTGGGGCAAAAGCAGCATTGGCCACTTCATATTCAAGATGTTGAACAATAATTTAAATTTTACATCCTTTAAGGCATTATTTTTTCTTCTGAGGCTATCTTTACCACATTGCCCATGGTAATGACATTCCCTAGTCTCTGTAAGAAGAAAACTTGTGGTTGTAAAATAATGCCATTGAAATTTGTTAGCACTTCTCTGTGTGCCCTTTATAAGGTGAACAGTGATTTTTCACAATTATTTAAATTTAGGGCCTTTATGAAAATGAAGTTCTTAAGTGAAGTTTCTTGTGATAGCTTTCTTGTATCTTGTAGGGCAAAACTTATTGCTCCATTAGATAATAACGAAGATGTGGCATGTATTTTTGTGCAGAAATACCAATGTAGAACAAAGTTATATAACTGAAGACTGTACTTACACAGGTTGCATGTGCTTTTTTTATCATTTGCTCTTTTTAAAATACTTCACCAGGTTAGGATTCTGCAGTGTTTTCAAGCTGTGAGTTATTTCTGCATAGAGTGAGGTGATTTAGTGATCACAGGTTGATTCAAAAATCAGTGATAGGTTTTGTTAGAACACGCTCCACAGAAAACGCCTGGCTTCATGTGAGCAGTTCAAAGATAATGCAGTGGATTTATGGTCTTGGCCTTAAATATATGCTGATACTACTTGTTTGTTTGCCCAGTATGAAACATGGTGAGGATGTGAGAAATTGAAGGTCCTACAGATGATTAGTTGATTAACTCTCTTGTGGGTGTTAGCACCCACACTTTGGTCTTTTAATAATGAGGTGGGAAGGGACCTGGAACAAAACATAGTTTATATGAAATGAAAAAATTATTTTTATAGTGTTTCATTAAAGATAAAGAAAAAGGAGGTTTTCTAAAATCTAACACCATAGTAAGATAAGAGAACATAGCTAAAAATTCCCTATAGCCTTACGGAAAGTACATAGTGCTTTCTCTTGTCCTGCCGTGGAATGAAATCAGTGGAACATAATGCTTATGAGAAGAGACAAGTAATGAAGGCAGCTGATGTACAGTGGGTGGCAATTTGTTCTACCAGACAGAAAGCGTTACAGCAAAACTAATACAGTAGTGAGGCTTTGATAGGCCGTGCTAATTCAAGAAGCGACTGTAACTAGTTAAAGTAATGCTCATCAACCAGTCCCTTCAAAATCTGTAGTTGTTTCGGTATGTGTGCTGTCTGGGTATTTTTCTTACAAGAAGGGGAGCTCAGATCAGTCCTAGGTTGTACTGCTTAAATACATTTCAAGAGAGAGATTTGTCATCTGTGAATGTTTAATCCATTGTAGGTGTCTGTTTGGAAACTATTTAGGCTACTTTTGGCTGACTGGCCAGCCTACGCATGTTTGCAGAAACATTGACTAAACATTTTACATTATACAGGGCCATTTTGTGAGATTGACAACAGATTTTTGCCTCCTCCGCTCCTCATCCCTGGCTCAGATAGCTGAGAGTGTTGGCTGATGCATAACAGCCTGGTCAGTGGGATAACACGTGTTTGGAGACTGTGGCTTTGGGCAGGGTGTGTGGTGTTAGAAAGCGGTGCTGGTGTCTGTATGAATGTGCTTTAGACATGAGAGAAGCAGAGCACTGGTAGTCCAGGCTTGAAGGTTCAGCATCAGGGGTATTGCTGCTTCATCTCCCTATAGCTGTTCGCTTTTCTTAGAAAAAAAAAACAAAACTATTTATTATATACATATATTTTTTTTTTTCAAGCAAGCCTGGGATGGTTGTGGCCTTTTTGTAGTTGTTAACATTAACGTATATTCACCCTGTGCTCAAAAGTGTGCTAACTAACATGAAAAAATTAATTTGAGACTGTCTAAATTAGAAGTAAGAGACAGTAAGGGGTGGGGAGGAGTTGGCCCACAGGGAAGAGGTCAGTACAGAGAAAGAATTGTATATATGTTTAGTCCTGTGGTAGAAGAGTGAACAAGTGATAATACACATCTCCATGGGGTTTTTAACTTGTTTGTGTGTTGGGACATTTTGAGTGGAGAGGAGTGGGCAGAAGAGAGCAACAGGGGAGGTGGGATGAGTAGCAAGAACCAGGGCTGGGAAGGTGGGAAGGGGCAGGAGAGAGGAAAGGTGCTGGCTGAGTTTGGGCAGAGGATGAGGAAGAGGGAAAAGAGCCAGGAAGGAATGAACTGGTGGCATTTTAAAACAGTGAGGAAGAAGCTGGCAGTGGTGAGCAAAGCATCCGTGTGTCCTGGACAGCCAGGCTGTGCAGGTTTTAGGGGGGTGCAGTGTGGCCTCCAGGACCTAGGGAACGGCTGCACTGGGGCCGCATGGCTGAGGTCTCTGCTGACCTGGTCTCTGCTCTTTTCTCCTCTTCTCTGAGGACTGTGCGGTGGCCCCAGTGCAAGTTTCTGTGCTTTCTTTTTATCTTCTGCTATTATAGCTGGGGAAGAGAAAAAATATCCAACAGTGTCAGATATAGTTCCTGCTACGGTGCAGAAGTGATTGTGACATTTTCATGACCAGCAACCCAGCAGGTGGTTGCAAGAGGAATAAAAATGTGTCAAGCATTCTGAATGTTAAATTTATACAAGATTTTCTTTACCACCTCCCAGATTTTTTTTTTTGGTGGAACTGGGATATACAACACAATTGACTTAAATATGACATGTGAAGTCTGAGAACTGGGATATACAACACAATCAACTTATCTATCACACATGAAGTCTGGTAAGTGGAGGGGGAAGGGACAGATACGCTGAATAGACACTGTGTGCAGGGCATTCCTTGTGTGTCAGGCAGCATCTACTGAGAGATGGGACTCTGCTTTGTGCGGGTGCCAGCAGGCGAATGTCTGTGTGCTTTGAGAACACACTCCTACAAAAGCTTTAGGGCTTTTGGGGTTTGCCCTTGCATTTTCATCTTCAGCAGCGGAAGGGTGGTAGACTCTCCATTAGAGCTTTCCCTTGTCTTCTCCAACAGATATGTGCAGCACTCTGATGTAAAACAGCCCCGATTTTGTCTCCTTCAGTCACAGAAACTGTTGTTTATAGGTGGAAGTTAATCCCATTTAAGAACTGGATTAGCAAAAACGTAGTCATTTAGCCACAGATGTCTAAACTTGGGTTGAGGCAGTTCTCAGATAGTTCTGTCTGGCATTAATGCTCTGCAGACATTCTGGATTGAGACAGTTTCATGGCAGGGCGTGCACCACTGAGGTGTAAATCTAACGGAGCTCACCATGACAGCGCTTGAATGCTTGGCCTGCTAAATGACTATGGGTTTTGTAGAAACAAAGGCAAGTAAAAGATCTTTGTGTGTTGCATGAACCCAGCTTCCTCAGAGAAGTGAATTACAAAGATAACACAGAAGATAGCTGATGCTTTGCTGTCTTTGGTTAGCTTAATATGGAGCATGGTGTGCTGGTAATTACTGCAGAATTTCGCCAGGCACCGGAAAGATCTGCTCCTTTTAAGGACGACAGATTTAGGGTTTCAGCTTGGACTGGCACTTGTGCTTTTATCCCTCTTCTCAACTTCCTTAAAGTATTTATCTCTTTAGGGACATGGCAATAATGGCATGTTAGCAAATCCTGGAACCTGAGCTCTGCAGGAGCAAATGTAGGAAGAAAGATTAGGATCAGTCTGAGCTTTGAAGGGATGGGATGGGAGATTCCCTGCTCACTGAATAAAGGCACTGTCTGCTTCAAGCAGTGGTGTGACAAATGCACGTACCTCTAGCTCAGTCCCCATTCAGTTCAGTTAAAAAATCTTCCTTAAGGCAAGGCAGCAGAGACAGATTTCTAAATAATTGTATCATGTTTTAAAAGCAAAACAAAAACCACCAGAAGCAACTGATGGGGTCAAACAAATGTGGCTATCAAGATAATAAACTTTTTAAGATTAGCAGTGCTTAAAGCAGTGCTTCATCCTATAGGATGAAGTGACAACAATTCAAAATATGGATATTACTTGAAGTTCCTTTCCCCTCTTCCACTCCCATTCCCAATGCAAAGTAGATATTTCTCAGAAATAAAAGACGGAAAATAGCAGTGCTGTGAGGATCCATTTAGTAAAAGTAGTTTGTATTCTTCATAGTTAAAACTCAGAAGTTGCACCCAGAATTACTATTAAAGTAATGCATGAAATATGTTGTTAATGGCTATGTAGTAATCTGCACAGGCATATGATACATGCTTTCCATTACAAACTTCTGAAGCCTGTTTATGCTCAGCTCCTAAAGATGCCTTTCTACAGTGTAGGGCAAGGCTGTATTTGAAACCTCAAAATAATCCTATTTTTTTCTATAAGAAAACTATAATACATAAGCTATAGGCATACTTTCTTGGGTTTGGTTTCAGAAATTTAAACCAAGACTACATCTTTGTTAGATAAAAGCAAAACTTAACTGAAAAGGACAATGAAAACAGTGACTGAGAACATATTATTTCATTTGAGTGGGAAAGTTAGCAGTCGAGGGAATTGGATTGTGTTTGCTTCAGGGCTTTTGGTGGGCTATGCTCTGCTTGGCAAGCATTTTGCTTCAAGTGCATTTTTGTGTTACTTTTCTGATTGAGAGCTTCAGAAAATAAGCTGTAGAGAAGGGAGAAAGCAAAACTCAGAGATGCAGAAGAAAAGTATCAACTCGCAGTTTAAGACATCTAATCACTCTTGAAACATCTCAAAATGTGTCAACCAGATTTAGAAATAACTACATTAAGAAAGAAAAAAGCTTGATCCTTTTAACACTGTAAATCATGGAAAGCAGTGAAAACTAATATTTATGAGGGGGATTGTGAAAGTTTGTGTGACAGTTGGAAATTACATCACTGTTGATGTTTCAAATTCTTCTGCAAAGTAATGCAATACTGTGTTTATGAATGAATGAACAAAAGATTGTGCTGTGCTAAGCATACTCTACATGGATAAACTTGAGTTGAGCTATTTTCTCTCTCTTGTCTTCGCTTATGATACTTTGCAGTGTACAGTCGCATGTGTTTCAGTGTAAATATACAAAACTCAATTTGGTGTATGTATTTTTTGTTTCAGATACAGACCCACGTGTATTAGAGAAACAAGAACTTCAGCAACCAACCTATGTTGCTTTAAGTTACATTAACAGGTAAGTGTGTTCATTTTTCAGGTATGGCTGATCTTGATTTGCACAATATGTGTATATATGCATGTGCCAAAATGGTATGCTTATGTAAGCATTCTGTTTTGTTTCATGTTATATGACACTATGATAACACCTGTTTAGGAAAGACAGTTGAATTAAAATTTAAAAGGTTTTTTTAATCACTTTTATATAGGGCACAAGTAGCCCTTCAGCTACACTGCTCAAATACTTAGGAGATGAGGTTTTAACCTTTTTAAGTTAAATCTTTTGCAAAACAAGATAATTTGTCTTTGCTTAATTTTCTGCTTTCTTGTTGTCCACACAAGTGAGTGGAGAAAGAATTTTTTTTTTCAATCAAAAGCAAAATTTAACTGATAATAGTCCAATATACAGCACTTTGGAAGGTTTTCAACCACAGTATGTATCTTTAAAAATCTTGCTTACCAACCTTATATAACCTAAAACTTGAAAAAATTAAGAAATTAACCCATATTTTTAAAGCATTTATTTAAGAACAGAGCCTTGGCTTTTCAGTTATTGACTGATGCCAGGATACTCCAGCATGGAGGAATGGAAGGGTTGCTTGTGTCTCACACTGTGTCACAGTAAAGAGCAGCCTGAGACCTGCTCCTTATTTTCCCTCTCACCTGAGCACATCATAGAACTCCATGGCAGTAGCTCTGGTTACTTTTCCTCTGGGAGGAGCATGGCCCATGGAGTATGCTGCATGGAAAGGAAAGATGGCAAGGTTCTGTGCAGTTTCCCAAACTGTCTTCTAATCCTAAATGAACACTGTACAGGAAATGTAATTCCTCATTTAAAACCCTTTTTCATGTTCTAGGTAAATCAACATGCTGCAATTCTGGGATTATTTTGCTCTCTTTTACATCATACTGTTTTTTTGATCAGATGTACTGTGGTTGAAAGTTCCAGTTAGTTGCATTTTGGAAGTGCATTTCATGGAAAGTATTCTGTATAGGATTATTGGCTTTTACACATGGGCCACCAGTTTCCTTTTGTATCTTTGTTGTCTAGAGGATAAGATAGAAACTCACAAGGCTGGCAGATTAACCCAAAATTTAGTTCAGGATAGACTGATTGGTCATTCATAATGCAAGATTTTTCTTTTTAATTCTACTTCATGTTAATAAAGGAAAAAAAAAATCGACAAACTTTTGCAAATATGGAATCCACCATTTGGCTTTGTATAATATTTGCTCTAGAGAAGGGCAGAGGGAGAGAAGACTTTGAGGTATGAAAGGAAGAAGTGGTGTTCACTTGGTAAAATGAGGACATTTTCTCCACTGCATGAGACTATGATGATTAAGAATAGCTGGTATTGACATGATTTCCTACTTGGCAAGTAACTCCTGTTCTTCCTGGAGACAGTTCTAACCTTTAAAGTTTTAAAGTGTATTTTGAAATTAACCATGACCCTTTTTAACATTTATTTCTGTTGATCTCATTTAATGTATAAAACTTTTTCTTTTTTCCCCCAACATGTAGGCTTGGTATGTTGTTGTATATGTTGGTATGTTTCCCTCTTTCCATTATATACTTGAGCATTTTCTCTTGTTGCTTCTGTGGTTATTTGACTCAATGTGAGGGAGAGGGAAGTTTTTCTGAATTAGGGAAAAGCTGTTTTAAGACGACAGAAAGTGTCATGGTACTTGATTGTCCAATTTGGAATCAGACCACTTTTAAAATAGTTTGAAAGTGATACCTCATCTGGATTTCATGATTTTGGTACCCTTTTAAACTGAGTTCTGTGTGACTGAGACAGTTTTAGTTATTCTGCCTGTTTTGTCCAAACTTTCTTACTCTTTCAATTCTGAGAAATAATTCTGCAGAACAGAATTGAGTTGTCCTTACAGCAGAACCCAATCTGAATTGACTCTTATTTAAACCAGCTGCTATTTAATTGCTCTTTTAATTGTATTTTAATTTTTTGCAAAGTGCTGATGTCTTTCATTGAACCACCTGCTCTATGCAGCTCGAGCTCTTGTGGGAGCAGCAATATCCATTACACTACGAGACATGCCTTCCTATTTCCCACTACATATGCCAGAGCCGAGTTCTGCTTTGTTGTCCCAGGCTATGAACTCAGATTTTGTAGCCTAATACATGTCATAAACATGTTGCATACTGTTAGATTTCAAACACCAGATACTGCTGCACTTTTTTTTTTTTTAAACCCATGCTTTTATGACTTCCAAGTGGAACTGAACTTAGCTTTGTTCCTGCTGTGAGTTCCAGACCCTAAAACAATCTTCCTCTGCAGGTTTGTATATTCAATATGTTCTGTGTGGGCCATACGCTCTCGTGGAGCCTGGGAAAATAGGGACTTCTGACTCTCAAGGACTGCCAAAATTGTATGATAGGATGCACACTTAATATACGTTGTGGTAGAAAGATTAAGTGGGTGTGCTTTATGCCCTGTTGTATGATGGCCATTATAAACTAAAACAAAACATAAATCTGGGTTATCTGGTTTGATAGCTGGGAGGATAAAGTATCAGTAAAGCAGAAAGTAGAGGCGTAAGGGTACAGGAGTCTTTGTTTCCAACCTGAAACATACTCTTGTTTCCATTTCCCTTCTATTCCTGGTTATTTTCTCAAGCATATTGATAACAGCAGTATCGTATATGCCTTTAAGTTCTGAAACAACCTTGTGGACGTTGGAATCGATAAGGCTCCATCTCTTTTTTTCTGCTGGAGATTTACTGCCATTACAGCCTTCAGTAACTACACACAGATGCAGCTTCCATAGTGTGTGATCCTTGTGTAGACAGATAACATTCCTTTTAAAGCCAGTGGACAAAATATAAATTATTGGTCTTAATGGTTTATTATCGCTACATCAAACACTTGCATCAGGCACTGACTGAATTGCCGCAAATCCTTTTCTCAGACAAAGTTTAGTGTAGCCTTAATGCTGTCCCCAGTATTGATGTTTGCTCTCTACTTACTTTCCTTTTGCTTTCTTAGAAGTCAAAATTTGAGTCAGTAAGGCACGCTGCTGCCAAAGCAGATGCAGTTCAGCTGCTTCCATCCTGTAAATACAGGAGTGGTTTGTCTGTAAGGAGTTCAGTGGTGCTACTATGCACATGGGTGGCTGTGATCTGTCAGGAGTAGCTGCAAATGAGCACGTGGGCCAACATCCTTCCCTACTTCTTAGAGGTGTTCCCTCTGTATATGGATCGAGACACCTTTATATTTTGTATCACAGTGAAATGCAGTGATTAGCTGCCATAATTGGTATTGCTCATACTACTACTTAGATGCAGTTTTTATAGCTTTAAGTTATTAACATGAGTATGTTCCTTGGTGTTTATTGGAATCTACATAGTGCTGGTTTGTGCCTCTGTTAGTCTGAGACTTTGGCAGCAATGGTTCTTGAGTTTGCTGAATTACTGTGGAATGTGAAGCGCTGGCGTTCCAGTGTACTGTTAAGTCTTTTAAGCTGGTGCAGTCTAATGGAGAGAGACTCCCCAGTATTTGCATACTCTAGAATTTGTTTAATATGCACAACTGAGGAGACAACAGAGGTATACCAATACTTCCTTTGGTTAAAAAGGTAATACTAAAAAAATACTAAAAGTAAAAAGCTTTGATTCCAAAACCTAATGAATGAAAAATCCTTTACAGTTAACTTTTAAAGGAGGTATTTCAACTCTGAGATGGTAAGTACCAGAAATAGGAAGAAAGCATAGTTTATTGGAGTAAATTCCTTTCACCTTGAAAATGGAAGGTGGGAAGTGCAATAGTAGCTTGTATTATTGGCAGCATATGCTGTAAACAGAACAACTAAACGTACATTTAATACGGTTTCTATAAAATACATTTTTGTTAGATGCAGAAATTGCTTTGATTAAAAAACTTTCATCATGGTGGGGAAACAAGGAAACTAGAATGCACCCACAACTGAAACTAAGCTGCCCTAATTATATAGTGCTTCTACTGCAAATCACATAATAGCTATATTAGAGAAATGTTGAAAGCAAAGACTGTTGTAATCTTAAAATCTTTTAAAAAACCTACCAAAATACTTTTGATTACATTTATCCTAGGTTCTTTTTTTAGTAGTGGTTTTCTGTTGGCAATTGAGATGATACAAGAAAGGTTGTTTACTAAAATAGGTTTTAAGCATCGATCCTACAAGCAGTTACAGCACAGTGGGGTGAACGTTTTCAGTGTCTGGTGAATGAGGCTGTTAAATGTCTATAAAGTTTATTCTTGTGCTCAAATGAAGCCTGTAATCAAAAATGGATGGCATTCGTGGGTGAATATAGTCCAAGATTACCCTTGTACATCTCTGAACCGGTCCTGACATTTTTGCTCCTCCCTCCAGATTTTATTTTTAACTACCAGGATTCTGCTTTACTGTCACCATTATAAATTCCTGTAGGCTCCAGGCTTCTCCTCCCCTTTCCTCTTACTGGTCATTGACTTCTATAGGAACAAATTTCCCTACTCGGCTTCCTTTTATAATACCACTAGCAGTAAAATCAATCATTTATGTGAGCATATGCATTTGTGAAAGGAATTAATTGTGTGTAAAGTCCTAACCACTGCAAACTGTCCCTGTGTCTTGTCCAGCTCACTAACTCTGGTTCTACTGCTATTATCTATTTTTTCCAGGAGTAAAATTAACAGCCAACACCATAGGATTTAATGATCATTTGAAAGTTATTTTTAAAAGTGGTAAGTCTTTAGGTAGTAATATATTTAGTATGTGCTATATTACTAATGCCATAACAAGAAGAATGTTTTGGATTTGGAGGCAGTGCCCTTTGACTACATCCATGGGGTTTCTTAGAAGAGCATCCAAGCCACGTGACAGGTCCTTTATTTCTTTGGCCCTAACTTTTTTTTTCTTTTTAAGGTACTTTGCTCAGTGCTGGATAGAAATTTAAAGTGTTTCTCAATCCTTTCTATACAGGAGGTTCACTCTTGCTATTGGCCACTTCTGTCCATATCCATTCTTTATCACTAGAGTTATCTTCTGCTAGGTTTCCTCTGACAATGGGTTCTGTGTATGGATTTAATTTTAACAGTTAAACACGCTTTCTGTCAGTACAGGGGTTTATGATAAAGCTACCTAGCAGCATCCACAGCTTTTGCAACACACTGCACTTTTTCCTGTGGTTCTGCTACAATAGATTCTGGGCTAAGCTATTAGCAGTAGTTAATAAGAACAACTGTAGCCTCTCAGAGGTCATACATAATAACTGGATGTGCTACAAAAACTCTATAGAATGTTTTCTCAGCAGCAGTGCAGATCTTGTTGCGTTCTTTTTTCTAGGAGCATGAGCATTAAGTTTTTGAATAACGTGTGGAAGGCCAAGATTCAGCTTCCTCCTCTCTGATCCCTTAGGAGTGTTTTAATCATAAGACTATTAACTGGCTTGGGGTGGGACATAATTTATCTTCTTTTGCCTCTTGGTGTTTGTGTAGTGTCACTGAAATGGTCCTTGAGGCACAGTTTGGAATCAAAGCCATGAGTGTGAAGAGAAGTAAGGTTGTTTCCCTTTGCTTGCTTTCTTAATGGATGCTCTTTCAGAAGGTGTTGTCAAAATTGAACAATTCTGAAACAGTGAGCACCTTCCTCTAAAGTAAGTACTTACTGCATGATTCACCTGATAAGCGTAAGATCAGACTTCGAGTCCTGAGATTTCGACTTTGAAGGTGTATTATTGGTGGTACATTATAGATTAATTGAGGCATACTACAAATAAATATATAAAACCCCTGAAAACTGAGCTTTTGATCTCAAAATAGTTAATTTGATTTTGAGAATAAAAATCAAAATGTGGAAAAAAAAAAAAAAAGTGTAGTAACTAAAAGAACTCCATCCTTTTTTTTTTTTTTCAGTATAGCATACACTATCTTAATTCCCACATCATGATTCAGAAGCAAAAGGGTAGAGAAAAGAAAGACTTTCCCATTTTAGCAGTCATACTGGAGATCAGGTGTTTTTGCACAAGAAAATCCCAGCCGGTGAATCTGATAAACTATTGCTGTGCCACCTGTTCAGACTTGCTACATTTTACAGTGCCTAGTGCCGCAGTTCTTGCCCTTTGTTTTAAAATTCAGCTTTTCCTTTCTGTAACGTGATAATGTCTTATTTGAATTCCATGTCACGGCTCTGTAAAAGCTCAGTGATTCCCTGCTCATCAGGTTGAAGGTGCATGCCGATGCTTCCAGTAGCTGCTGGATTGAATGCGTGTGACAGAATACAGAAACAAAGGGATCAAAGTAACATGTCAATTGCCAGATAATACTTTTCTGTCAGAGCTTCTTTTTAGGTTTGCAGTGACCACATAGATCATGTGTTTTTATTCATGTAGCCATATCTTTATGCTCTGCTGTTTGACTTGTTCTGGAGATGGAACAAGACAAACTTCAGATGATAATGCAAACAAGATGTGCAGAAATGCATGTTAGCTAGGGTAGGGGAAATGCCTTTTGGTTTGGAAGGATTTATGCAGTTGGCTTTGTTTTCTCTTTTTCTTTTTTATCAGTTTTAAGCTAAGCAAAACTGAAGATTTATATAATGTACAGCTCTTTTATTTCATGTCAGCAGTAAAGATCAAAAAGCAAGTTGGCATTTTAAGGAAAAGCTCTAATGCCATGCCCTGAAATAAAAATTACATGGTCAATTAAAACGTGTAGGACACTGAAAGAATGTGCTTTAGTTGTGGGGTTGTTTTTTTGTTTTTAATTGAGAGGTAATTAGCTTTCTTCTGGCAATGCTCATATGGAAGACTCAGACGGAAAAAAATCCATCTCATGAATCTCAAGTGAAAAGAAGCGTTGCCAAGTCAGCATCGTTCCTGCAAGTGTGTGTATGTACACCCCTGTGTGTGTAGTTTAGTTAGCAAACACTACAGTTGTCAATATAAATCCTCAAGACTTAAGGATTCTTGTCTTTATCCCTGTTTCTTCATCTTTGGTCAATGTGGCACATCAAAATTGGTGAAAAAATCATCTTGTCTTTTTGGCGCTGTTTTTTGTCTTGGCTGGTCCTGTTTCAGTTTCCACATTCTGCACAGGTCATTTCATTTTGGGAAGGGAGGGAAGAAATTCTTCAGTATCCTTTGCTCTAAAAAGGAATGCATTCATTTTCTATGATGTTTAAATTTGATCATAAGCAGGTAGTAGTGCTCTCAGAAGGACTGTGTTTGCTGTACGAAAAAATAGTACTCAGATATTTCACTGTCAGCTATATGGAGTAACAGCTCTCTCTGTATCTATTTCTGTGTGTGACAGCACAATGAGGTCCTTATTAGACTCTGATAATAACATAAGTTCATTCTTTATATTGCAGTTATTTAACATACTCACAAAGCTATTTGAAAAGCACACTAATGTGCCAGTTTCATATCCTCTGCAGAAATAAGAATTTGTGGCAACTTGTCATTATGCTTTGATTTTAGAGTGAAGGATGAGCAAAAATTTTACATTTGTGCATTAGTTTTCTTTCAAGTACAGTCTGAGATAAAATGGCTGAAAACTGGCTGTTCTTCCTATCTTACCACTCAGAGAAATGGCTGCTCTATACAGCTAGTTACCTCCTATTCTGATATGGTGTTTTTTTGCTTAAATCACCATTAACAATGATAACAAAACATTATATGCACAATTACAGGCAGAGTAAGTAGATAACTTTTTAGGAAAGACCCTTGCTGTCCAGTGATTTGCTAAAAGCTTGTTGTGACCATCTGAGCTACACCTGACAACTTAGAGATTGGGCAAACTTACCATCCCTGGAATCCTGAGGTGATCTAGACCAGGTACTGTTAATATTCACTGGCTGTGGCCTGATTTTTAGATTCTGAAGTTTACTTATCATCAGTATTTTGTACAAAAGTAGTTATGCTTCTTTTTCTAACTTTACTGATTTTCGAAAAAGGTAACAATATTTCATGCTAATGCTACCCGTTTATTGCAAAAAAAAATCCCAACATGCATAGGATTAATCTACAGCAAGACTATTATAAAATAAATTTAGTAGTTCAAAATGAAAATTATTACATTACTTTTTATTCCTTCTATTAGCTTTTAGATATGTTAGTATATTGTATGTTCTTAAGATTGCTTCCAGTAATGAATATCCCACTAATCCATACTTTATTAAAATGTAACAAACTACCTTCTGAAATAATTCCTGAAGTGTCTATGGGCATTTGATGTTTCCCTCCCTTCTCCCTCATTCTCATTTTGGCGTATAACACTTGCGGTAAGGGCTCTCAGACATCATTTGCAAAGTCTGGCCTATTCAATGAGGGATGGGGACTGTGAGCAGAAAGGCCACATAACAAAATAGACTTGCAGCACAAAATATGTCTTTGTATGTTGTTGTAGACATTCAGAAGTAGGGCTGCAGTTTGGAGGTTGCATACCAAGGCTGTCCAGGTCATGCTTTAGGACGGCCTATAGCCTAGTCCACAGATTAAGTGCAGATGAGAGAATATTCTTAGTGCTGGAGAACTTGGCTCATGAGGAAAGAATATTGATGTCATCTTCCGCTACATAAAATCTACTCCAAAGTATTAGCCTCAGCCTTAATTTTCATTAAATATTTTTGCGGTTGGGTTGACCTCTCAGTTTGATTTTGAGCCAGAGAGAAAGCTTGTATATCCTGCAAGGATGCATTCATTATCCCACCGCTTCCTCTGCAATACTCCAGTGTCCCAAGAAATGGAGACCAGGTGGAAAGCTTGACTGGATTGGCATCTTCCCTTATGTTCCCAATGAGGCCGCATGTGCGTTCAGCAGCTGACAAGGGCGTTTTGCTGTCCATCGAGCAAAATGCTTTTGAGGATGGTTCTCCACCATCTACGATGGGAATAACACAGGTTATAACAGTCACCCAGCACTTTCGGTGCAGAGCTGGAGGGAACCTGTGTTGTGCACTGGAATCCCAACTCCAGGCTTCGTGCCATGGGAGTGCAAAAACAAAATGAAGGTTAAAGCTGAATTCAGCTGAAAGCAACCGGTGGATACAAAACATAAAGAGTACAAAAGACCAGTAAGGATATATATAATGCCAAGCCATTCATGAAGCTTGTCTGCCTTGATTGTGAGCAGGTATTATATAGTAAAGGGACTTTTAACATTATCGAAAGAGAAGTAAGAATAAATTGTTCCAGTGTAACTGTATTTTATTTGGCTTTTGATTTTCCTTTGGAGCTGCTCTCATAAGCTAGCAAAGTGCTATTAGTGCTAAGAGAAGGAAGCTCTGCCACATCATCTGTGATTTTTTTTTTAATCTAGATATTTTTACTAAGATAGTACGGCATCACATAATCAGAAAATAATTTTTCAACAGTGTCGAGACATATGCAAAACTGTGGGACTACCTTGAGGTTTTTGTTGTTATGAATGCAAAAACAGGATAGATCGCTCTGGTCTTTTCCTTGGATTTTTCTGAAGCTTCTTGTCCCCAGCCCAGGAAGTGAAGACAATTCATAAGTATCTGCTGATGAAGTAGAAATAATACCATGAAACTGGTGTGCGTACCTGGGCTACTTCTGATATACAACTGTTGAACATGTTTGTGAATACAGGTGGACAGTTACATACACTTGAGTTCTTAAAGCCTCACTCTAAAATCTAATTCAATGCATTTTAACAATAGCTGTTGTGTATGTTTGCATTACACATTGTTTAAGTGGCCTAGGCTGGATTAAGGCAGCCTGAAACAGTCAAAGAGCTTGCTTCGTTCAGCAAACAAATGCTATCGAAGAGAGGCTTTATTCAATTAATTCAGCTCAGTTCTAGTACAACTAGGTTGATGTAATACTTTCTGAATCTTGGTTTCCCTGAAACAATGCATTTGCAGACATAAGATTATTATTTTTTTTAATTTCCCAGAGAAGTGAGAAAGGGTTTTTTTCTTTGTTATTGTTGGACATTTGTTTGTTTCTATTAAATAAAAAAGAAATTCAAGCATATCTTTTTTTCCCCAAATGGCATATGAGGATACAGGCAGAGATGGAAATAATTACAACAGTAATTCCATCTACAGGTGTAGGTGTTCCACAGGGGTAGGCACAGCTGATTTGTTCTTGATTTGCAGAGGAATCATTGCGGGTTTGCCTTATGTGGCTGTCTAATATCTAGTCATCTCTAATGCGAGTACCTTCTGCAATGCATGTGAAAGACACTGTAAGAGAGAGGGAGGCAGCCATGGTTTGGGGTACAGGGTCTACAGCCTGGGGACTTCCACCTGCACTAACATGGAGAGGTGTTTTGGTGAGATTAGCTTTATAATCCTAAATTTGCATGGCAGCCCACGTTACATTTTTTCTCCTGTAATAGTGTGACCTTCCTTTTTCAACATACTGTTATTTCTTTGGTATCTACTGCTGTGTTATACTGCAGGGAATTGTGAAGATTTGAGTGATTTTCCTCTTTCTTTTAATACTGTTAGGCTGAAATAATTGAATTTAGGTTTTGGTGTGTGGTGGTCGTGTTGTTCTTCCAGCTTCTCCTCCCTGTAATCTCTTCCTGGCCTTTCTTAATGTGTCAGGTGTGTTAATCCGTATTTCTAATGAAACTGTCATAACGAGGACTGCAGCCTGTTTTGTGAAGTGAAGCTCAGGGATCACTAACATGTTGTAGTTGGCTTCTGCTCCTGCTTTCTTCTCTGCTCTTCCTGCTGCCCTCAGCCTCTTGAGGCTTCTGCCACTGTCTCCTGTGTCCCGTCTGTCGCTGGCTGGACAGTGCAGCAGTTTATTGGCTTTGAGGAGAGCGTATAACCTTGGTGCATCCTTACAAGCTGATGAAGGGGCACTGTGGGTGGAGGTGCAGAAGACACAGGTTGTTCCACAGCTGCCTACAAGTAGTGTTTCACATTTGCCACCATCAGTGTTGGGGATTGGCCATGTGCCTTGAATCAGTAACTGCTCACAAGAACTCCTGAGCTGTGGGGATAGGTTGGTTTTATTACTTGTTTTGTAGTGTGGATAGCAAGACTGTTCCTGTTAACATCCAGTTCACCCATAGCTTCTGTGGTGGTGGTGCATTCCTTGACAAGCTGTGGTAGTTAAGTTCCCCTGCTGCTACACACAATATAAAGTCATTTCAACAAAACCACAGGCTGGTTTGAAAGCAGCTTCCTTCCCTGCATTTACTTCCAGTGTGAAACATCCCTCTGTTTAAGGTGAGTCTGTGTAGATATGTGTGATTCTGTGTGACTTTTCTACTGTTTCTTATTTCATTTGCTCACATGCCATTTCTAAAAGGTCACTATTTAACAAAAGTTGTTAAGCAGTTTAAACCAGGTCAGTTGGGCAATGCTATTTGTAAGAGGTAGCTGAACAGTTTCTGTCCTCTGTAGAGAGGATTATCAGGGTTGATGCTGACTTTATAACTGCAGAGCTTGAATTTAAGAGCCTGCATTGAATATTTCCAGCACTGAAACTTTGAGCTTATGCTTTTAACGTGATCTTTAGGATTTGACCAACTACAGAAATACTGTTACCTATGTTGAAATCCTAGAAATGCTCTGATTTTGCACCCAGTACTATATAGCAGCTCTAATAAAAAGACAAGGAAGAGTGTTTCCATTTTCAATAACAAAAAAAACAGTTCTTGCTAAACGTAATTCTTATAATCTGCTAAATATACTGTAAAAATGACAGTTTGTGGAGGTTTTTACATACATGAAGGGGAATACTTAGGTTTCTTGTTCCCATTAATTTTGGCATGCAAAACATAGCCCTTTATTTTTAAGAGGTTTTCTACGGATTTGTCTTTCACAGTTCTTAGTCATTATGCACCCAGAAGTTTCCCTTTTTCTTGTTGTGCTTGTTCACCATTTAATGTAGAAAGCTGGAAAAAGGGGTTTTAGAAACCTGTAGAGTAGTTATATAAAATTAATGTATTTTTCCTTGTGCTAGTAGAAGAAATATACAATCAATAGGTAACAACTCCTAACTTTTCTTTTAATGCTTCATGTAGTGCAACCTCATTTATTCTTATGGGCATCTAAGGTCCCGTGCATATAATCGATCATTTTCAGCGTACATTGTAAGGGCCTGTGAAATGTTGCTGGTAGTTTTGATTTTGTCCATCTGGTTGAAGCTAGAACAGCGTAACTCAGCACAGCGAGGCTGGAAATTGCAGACAGTGCCACAGCTCTACTGTAAACCAGCACACATCCCTTCCAGTCAACAGTGATTTCCCTTTAGACTGAGGGCCAGTCCAGTAAGGGCCCTTGGCTGGAATAGTACATTGACTTCAGGTGTATCCACCTCAAAATCTGTTATGGGAAACTTCCTGTCACAGTTTGTAATTGGCTTTTTTTCTTTTTACAAATCACATCTTCATAAATGAGGACTAACTTCAGTCATCTCAGCATGTTGCTTGTGAGAGAGATCAGAGTTGACTTATCTTCCTGCATGACTTGGAACATTAATATTATGAAGCTTATTATTTCTTTAACATTTTTTGCACAGATTAACCAATTCCCAAAACTGGACGCAACATAGATTTATTTTTTATTTCCGACTACAAAATTTACAAGATTTTGCTTAAATTATATGCAATATAAAATAACAACCTACATCCTTTCCCAAAAGTGTAGTAAGTCTAGGGCTTTTTTATTTTAATTATTGTTTTAATATGATTTTGAAGTAAGGAAACGTAGCCAGTATTACAGGCTTTATAAGAAAAGATGTCAAATGTTCAGTGAGTTAGCCAATTAAGTGCATTTTGGCTTTACATTAATGTGATCCATAAAAGATGTTCAGTTACCTCATTACTATTTTTCCTTTCCCTTTGCTACCTCAGTGATGGTAAATGCAGGCAGACAATACCGCTTCAGTAAAGTTTGGGCTTAGTTATTTCACATCCCAAATGTTTGAAAAACATGCTGGGGGTTTTGTGCAAGTGTTGTGATGAAAAGGCTTACAGTTTCATAGTAAATTGTTATGATGGGGAAAGAAAAGAACTACAGCACAGAGGTATTTAATCCATATTTCTTGAAAATAGTTTCTTGGCAAAAATGGTAATAAAGTAAAAGTCCATTAACCGCAAACAATTTTTGATTTGTAGCAGCAGTAATTGTATGCATACTGCTTGTCAATGCATGTTCTCACATATGGTATAAAACTAAAACATGGCTGTCTGAAGAGCTCTTAATTTTTGCTGATGTCCTCATTTTGTTTGAGACATCGTTTATTGGGGCAGCATGTAGGGCACAGCGCAACTTTCACGATGAAACCTGAAACTGGATGAAACAAACCTGAAGTTTGGATGAAGTTCACAAGAACATTTGCTGAGGTTTGTAAGTCTGGCTTGAATTTGCAGCCAATCTGTGCTCACTTACCGTGCACTGAAAGAACCACAAGAAATGTATTGGTTTCATATGGTTTCAGCCTTCAGTCATTTCACACTCCTGGTGACTTCCCTAAAAACTGGACATCACTTGCTCAAACTCCAGTGAAAGTGAACCATGGTAAAGTGATTTAAAAACTCAGGTGTGGTCAGTGGTTTGACAGCATCATCAGGTAGGAAGGAGACAGAAAGCAAGAGACGATTGTGCACCCAAAAGCATGCAAAGACAGGTGTGGGCAGGATCTCCATCACGCTGGAGAAGCTCCCACTTGGTCATTCCCAGGCTGTGGTATGAGTGTCAGGACTGGGCTGTGCAGGAGAGGACAGGGAGAGGCTGATGAGCAAAAGTGAGGATAGCTTCCCCTTGCAGGTACAAACGTGGGAGGATTGTGGAGGATTTCTGCAAGCCAGAGGAAAATGAGGGAGAAATTTTAATTGCATGATATGAGTATTTGGGGGGAATAAAAGACTAGATCAGCTGCGTTATGTCTGAAACATAAAGAAAAGAGCATTGAAAGGAGAGGATACACAAACTGAGTCCAGGAAGAGTCCTTCAGTGTGTTGGGTGGGAGCCAGGATCTCATTTTGGCAGGCACTAAATTTCTCGTTGAAGGGTTATTTCTGGATCCTGATGAGTGGATGTAAAAGGAAAGCTTTCTATTTTGAGTCATCTCTAGGAAATATAATCTCGCTGCTGGGTGTCACTTAAAAACTTGGTTTCCTCATCCTCAGAAGATACTTGCTGGGATTGGTGCTTGCAGCTCTCCCTTCTGAGCACTGTGTCACGGGAGAGGTCTCATGGATGCATGTTTGAATATCCAGGACTTCTGAAGTAATGCCACTAACAAATAGTTCTCTTTTTATTTCTCTCTCACCAATGCTGAAATTGGCTAGCACTTGAAGCCACTGAACTTCAGTTTTAGTTCCAAAGGGTATGGAAATGTATTTGGCAAAAGAAAATTCAATAGTAAATAAAAAGTGGTCTCCCAAAACATATGTAAGCAGCCTGTTTTCTGGGAACCCACCATACTTCATGCCAATCAGAGTTGTGGAACCTGCTGGCTATTTTTTACTAAGTTTAACAGTAGGGTAGAGGTCTTTAAAGTTAGAAAAATTAATCTAATCTTCATCTAATAAGTTGTTGGCTGGGCAAGAAGGACCCAAATGAGTGTTCTGGGTACTGAGGGAAAGGACTCAGCTGCTAAATGCTGTCTGGCAGTGCAGCCCTCGTGTAGCCTTGGCATGTAGGAGTTTAGAGAAAGCAGGTTTCCATTATTTTTGCTGGTCATAGGCAATTTATTTTCTGTCTGTATCATCTGATGGAAAACTCTACAGCCTTCTGTTTGGCATTTCTTGCAGTTCTTCCCAGAACTACTGGTTAGTCCTTGGGGAATTCACTAAACTTCTATGAGAAATTAAGTGCCTTGCTGTAATGTAATGCTGTCTTCACATCAGTGGGAGTTGTAAAGAAGTGTAAGGTAGCAACAGTTCTAGGAGGAAGTTAAAGTAAGAATGATCACCTAGATATCCAAGAAACCTCTCAAATCTTCCAGTTATGTCTCTTCGTCACCTGTTCCACCTGAGGATACAGCGCGCTGCAGACAAAGTCAGGCAAAGTCTGTGTAGCTGAAACTGGGACTGGGGATCCCATGGTAGCCATGGCAGATAATGTTATCTAAAGGGATGAATGCTATCAGTCTTGAACTGTGAGTCTATAGATGGGTCTGTGTGCTTATTTCATTTGCAGCCAAAAGTTTTTTGCTAACTTTCAACAACTAGTCCATGGTATCTGGACGATAACCACAGTTTTCAAGTGACAGATGCTGAAGACTTGGCTAGATAATTAAATTAACATTTACTTTAGGATATAAAGTCTAAATGCTGTACGTACAGAAAGATGGCATACTGACGACGCTTTTACATGAGAGCAACAGTTCACAGAAAGGAGCGTTTCCATGATTATGTCTGTGGTACAGCTTTGAGGAGAACAAAACCAGATCATCCCTGAGCAGCAGTTCAGCCAAAGCATCTCAGAGTTGTAAACACTGGCCATTAGCCTTGTAGCTCTTGCAACTTGACTCATATTTGTAGTCTTTTATTTTATTTTATTTTTTCCCCCCTCCTGATTTGCTGTGAAAATGAAATTAATGCAACTCGGACTCTGCCTCTGTGGTGTATTTTTCCCTGAATAACTTTATAGCATTTCTAGTAGTTCTCAGGGCATTGAAACAGCAGGGACAGAGCTGATGACTTAGATTTGATTTGGTGAAATGCTCTGTGATTTTAGATTTTATGAGATGCTATGTGATTTAAGAAGTGTCATGCAGGTTAAGAGGTGGCAACAGGATATCTAAGACTCATTGCTGTGAGGAGGAGTATAAGATCTTGCCAGACAGGACAGAAAAGTGAAAGGAGAGTGGGGTCTACAAGGAGGCCATATTTGCTCTTTACCCCGGTTCATGCATTATAACTTTGAGACTAAGAATATCTATCTTTCAAATGCTTCCAAGTAAGTTGCAGAGGGAGGGAGGTGTTCTGCATTAAATTCCCTTTGTTTTACCTTCTTTTGTTGAAGACTGTTTCAGTCACTGTTACTAAAGAGAAAATTACTGACAGTAGCCAAGATGAATGTACACTTTCTGTTCTTCTGTTTACCTCATGTGGGGATGTTTCCTATGGAAAATGAGTATAATAAATATTCCAAGTTAAATGTAAAATAGCTAAATACCTTTTTCCTCAAATACCATCTCTGTTAATGTAGCACAAGTTACAAGCTTCTCTTTCCTTGCATCATTTGATTTTGGGAAAAGCTATTAGCAAAGGTGTGAAGCTGTGAGTCAAGATGCACAGGTTCTTTTCCCCATCCCATCAGTTACCTGCTTTGCGATCTGAGGCGAGTCATTTTTCTGCCCCTGTATCCCTTCCTAATCTGTCAGATACTTTGGCTGACTGCTGACAGATCCCTCCACGTCTATGATAAAAAGTACTTTATATAAGACAGGTGGTGTTGTCAACTGCATCCCTCTAGTTGGTGTCTGTTCCTGCAGCATATTGAGAATTACAGTTAATAAGCTAATCAAATAGAAGTATGTTAATTTAATTTTAGTGAAACAGATGTTACTTTAAATTCCATAATACGTAACATAGAGATTAGTTTTTCAAGACTGGACATGACGGGCGATTTAATGTGGATTAAATACTGAAATTTCCACTAACTAAGTGGTTTATAAAGGTTCGGTTAGTTTTTCTGCCCTCGATTGTCCATTTTCCTACACATTTCTTCTGCTTTGGTAGTCTGGTTTAAACAAAACTATCAAGGTGCTCTGTTACGGGTTGCTTTATAGTGACAGCCTGCACAGAAATATGCAGTACTGACAGCTGTGTGAAAATGTATATGCTGGGAGACTACTTTCAAATTTCAAATTCTTCGTGCTTGGCAGTCATGCAATAGCTTAGAACTGTTGGCTCCCTGAACTTGCCATTTGTCAGAAAATGGGCATTTATGAACTTGAATGTATGGTATGTATACAATACAACTAAGAACGGGCTATATAAGCTCCAAAAATTATATTCCAAGAAAATTCCAAAGTTAGTTTGTAGTCCATTCTCATATTTTCATTTATTTTTTTAAATGATGATTGGTAAAAAGCCCACACATCAAAATATCATTGTCCACACTTAATATACTGTCCTTAGTTCTGTGGAATGAGTGAGCTTGAAATCCTACTGACAGGAGAATATTTTTGTCCAGATGGCCTCAGCTTTGTGTAATTTACCTTGTAATGTATGTCTTGCCAGCTGGGACAACTTTGCTTTGGGTGACATTTGCATAGCCATCAGATATTTGTTACATGCCTGGAAAGAAAAGTAGGAGCAAGTTCTGGCTTATGCTAATACTTCACTATCACCACATGCTACCACTAAAACAGCAAAAAAGAATTACGCTTTGTATTTATTCTCAGCAGTTAAATTATGAGTCTCTGCCTTATAAAGATTAGATATTTCTTCCGTGAGCTCTTTAGTACTGATGAAGCAGGCAGTGCTTTAATCATGAAATTGTTTCACCTTGTTAAAATAATGCTGTTCTTGTTGAACAAATTAAGTTATAAAATGCTGAATAGGTGCACCAGGCATTTCCAGACTTCAAATAAATTTTCAGACAAAACAAACTAAAACATTATGGGAATTCACTTTTTTAATGCTTATTTTTACTCTAGTTGTATTTTTGTTACAGTAGTTTTAAAAGATTAGACATTACTGGTTCAAAAATAGTGCCATAATATTCTTGTAAGTGTCCCAATAACAACAATAATTAATATCCCCACATTTGCATTTTAAGCCACTCCATTTCCCTAGTCATCCATTATTTGGATGTAAAAAAATCATTTCTAGTCAAAACTTGGCACAAAATACCTGAATTCCATACTTTTTACCAGATGTAAAAATAAAAGTGAATGAATTCATCTTTTTTCCCCCCTCAATTAAAGGGTTCAATAAAGTATGAGCTAAATTTTGTCCTTGTTTTGATAAATTGTTTTCATTTTTGAAAGTTCAGAATAGCTCTGATTTAAAAAAAGGGGGGGGGGTGCAGAAGGGTAGATTGGAAGGGGGAAAGAAGGATCTGCCTCACAACTGCTAATATTAATAACAATGAAACATGACACCTTCCAATATGCCAAACAGCCTCAGCTCAGCGGTGATTTCAGAGGAACTCACTTTGTACAGCGCAGCACCGTAAGAAAACAGTCACCGTCTCCCTTTGGCCACCACTTGGACAGGTTTGGTCACAGGCTGTGGTGGGGTGCTGATCACATCTGTCTCAAAATACTTCTGAGTGGTTAATTCAGGCCAGTGGCCTTGTCAGAGGTCCAGCTGCTTCAGAGTGATATGTGTCCTTGTTTTCCCTGAGATAGATTATAAACGTTTCTCACCTGTATCAGTTTCTTATGAAGACCCTGGTTTGCCCAAACCAGCACTTTAGTACAAAAGCCTGTAGTTTCCTATTGAACTTTCTGGAAGGAATCTACTCAAGCCCTTGATGAAATTTCTTATGAAGACCCATTAAATGATGGATTTAAAATTGAACTTAATGAGATGCCAGTTTCAGTCTGTTTTCACTGTTCTAATTTTAGTTTTCGTTGGGGGATAAAGTTGAAAAATGTTGAGAATCTTCAGAAAACAGCAGAAGCGTCTCCTGCTTTGGGTCAGTGGCTGCACAAAGCCCACTAGTGTGCTGACCCTGTGACACTGCGAGTGAGTGGGTGGTTGCTTCATACAGAGCTGAAGGCTGGTTTTCCTGCTGGATTGGTAAAATTCTGTTGCAATAGTACTTGTTTTATACCAATGAATCATCTCCAGTTAGAAAAACGTTTTCTTCTAGCCTGACTTCAGCGGATGCAAATACCCCAGCTGCGCCTCCTGTCATGGGCATTGCACAGTTCTGGCAGACTTGCGTCTGGAAGTGCGAGCCCAAGGTGTAGGTGGGAAAGTTGCATGTAACTCAATTACACTATTTTCTCTTCAATCAGTATGCGTTGCCACCACCTGAGGAGACCAGGACAAACAATGGCATGTAATGACCAGACCAGGTTTGAAGCCTGCTGTCCGTTCCTGTTCTTATTACCAGTGTGGATTTTTGTAAACCTTTGACTTTGCTCCAAATTGAGTTGAGGTTTCAGATCTATCTTTGAAAGTGATGTTTTTTGAAAGCTATAAATGTGTGGATGTACCCTTGTTGAAAGGGTGAGGGAGCTGGGTCTCTTTAGCTTGGAGGAGACTGAGGGGTGACCTTGTTAATGTTTATAAATATGTAAAGGGTGAGTGTCATGAGGATGGAGCCAGGCCCTTCTTGGTGACAAACAATGATAGGACAAGGGGCAATGGGTATAAACTGGAACACAGGAGGTTCCATTTAAATTTGAGAAGAAACTTCTTCACAGTGAGGGTAACAGAGCCTCGAACAGGCTGCCCGGGGGGGTTGTGGAGTCTCCTTCTCTGGAGACATTCAAAACCCGCCTGGACACCTTCCTGTGTAACCTCATCTAGGTGTTCCTGCTCTGGCAGGGGGATTGGACTAGATGATCTTTTGAGGTCCCTTCCAGTCCCTAACACTTTGTGATTCTGTGATCTGCAGAAATGGAGCGTCGGGAACAGTGTCAGCCTGTGTGGCTGGAAGCACATTCCCTCCATGAAATTCAAGGCGCTCTGCCCTGAAGTGCCCGCTGCTTGCCTTGAGAGAGGATGAGATAGATGCTCGCCCTCTAGGGCTGGTCTGCTTCATGCTCTGCATGAAAGAGGACACTGGTCTACTAAGACTGTCTAACACTGACACAGTCTTGGTAAGGGTAAAATACTCATTAAGTGGATGAGGAGTTAGGCAGATACTGAGCCTGAAGAAAAAGGAGAAAAAAAGAATTAAAATTTCACCCTTGCCCTAAATACGTAAATATTGGCATACAGGAAAAGACATTTAAAATTTATCACATAAGTGAGAGTATTTTGCAAGGCGGTGCCCGTCAGAATGACAAAAGAACAAGCATGTTTTGTAACTTGAAACTCAGGATTCCTTCCCATTTCTGTCTCTAGTGGTTAGAGTTCTTCGCTCTTGCTAGATTACAAGTCCACAGGGACTTTTAAAACTACTTATTCAGACTTTACTGTTTTGGATGTACGAGAGTTAGTTGCATTAAGCTGTAGCTTGGAAAAAAAAAAAAAGAACCAAACCCGAAACCATTTTTATAGCATTTTTAAAATAACTTTATTAAAGGATAGCATGAAAGATCACAGTTTCTCTATTTTTACAGCTCTGCTTTGAAAAGATAATAAAGCTACTACACAGGAGATGTATTAGGCTGGTGATGAATGTCTCTGTGTGTTACAACTCTGAATACTCTGAAACTTACTTTATATTGGAATGAATGAAAATGTCACATAATGAAACCGCAGAGGAGAAATACAGTGCTAAGAAAATAATGTACACTAGTCTCTCACTAGGTAACATTTTACATGTAGCAGAGCAGGCTAAACTTTTTTTGCCTTCCATATGGGGATCTTAAAGTACTTAACATCAAAGAGGAGCTCTGTTTTGATAGAGTAATTGATAGAGCCTGGGTAATCCTATTACCCAGACTTTGGCAGGAAGCTGGGGCTCTTGACGTACTGAAGAATACGGTGGAAGTTTTAAAGTGGTTTTTCTAGGACTATTCTTTAATCACAGATCAGTATTTCAGGCACTTGAGTTTTAATGGCTTGGTTTTAAGGTGAGATCCAGAATTTGATATCTAAGTGTTGTTATTGGGAGGGAGATGCTAGGACAACCTCTCTTTCTTCTAGAGAAGGAGGGATATCTGTCCTCTTTTAGACACTGAATAATCCAGGTTGCAAAGGATTCCAAGAGGTTTTGTAGTCCAGCCGCTGGCACCAAATAGGTTTAACCTCCAATTTAGATGGGGTTGATCTGGACTCACTGTCCCTGGAGGTTTTTAAACTGAGATTGGACATGGCACTTAGTGCCATGATCTAATAAATGGACTGAAGTTGGACTAAGGGTTGGACTTGATGATCTCTGAGGTCTTTTCCAACCCAGTCGATTCTGTGATTCTGTGATCAGGACCTTGTCTCTTCGGGCAGCCTTTTCCAGTGCAGAAGTGCTCTTGTGAAACCTTTTTTCTTGATATAAAATTGAAATTTTCTGTGCTAAAACTGCTGTCTGTGGACTTTAGCCCTTTTGATCTTCACACTCCTGCAAGGAGAACTTGGTCCAACCTCCTTGCTAGACAAAACCAGCCAGCTTGCTCAGCTGCTTCACATCTTGTACATTCCAACCTTCACCATCTTAGCGCCTCCCTGCTGAACCCGCTCCCATTTATCACTTTCCCTCTTTGTTGGAGTTGCAGAGGTGGACGTACTCTTCAGATTGACATGTTCTCACGAGTGCTTCGTAGAGGAGAGTAATGGCCTCACACAACCTGCTGGCTGCCACCCTATGAAATCCAGCACAAGCCACGACCAACCTTTGTTGCTGCCTCACTTTCTGCTCCGAAGACCCAGAATCCCCAGATGCTTTTCCTGAGAGCTGCTGTTCATTCACCTGAAGCCACAATCAGTACCTCAGCATAGGGTTATTCTGTCTCAGGTAGCAAGACTTTGCAGTGTTTTTTGCCACCCGAGAAACCTGCTGGGATCAGTTGAAAGGGCAGTAAGCACATCCTGTATTGGAAGCCAAGGTTAGGATTGTTTGGGAGTGTTTGATACAGTTTTATTAAAAGAACCCAAGCACCCTGGCACTGCTGCAGAGGGACTCCACCAGCTGTGGATTTTTTCAGATCTCCAATGCTGCAGACAGCAGAACATTGCAAAAGCAAAGCTGTGGCTTTATAAGCGGTCAGTGGGAGAAATTCGATGCTTCCCTGTCAGTCTTCAGATGATGTTCAGTACTTAGCAGCCATAAAGACTGTGTGTGAGCTGGAGGTTGCTGCTGCAGGGCCCTGGTTATTTTCTTTGAAAGGAGGACAATGTTGTCGCATAGGGCTAAGATGCTTCTCTTCCATCACCACTTCTTTGCTACGAGGTAGTGTTTCCTAAGACCTTACTAGCTGCAGTGATTTGTAGTAACAGTGTTGTACTTAAAAAAAAATAAAAATAAAAAAATAGAGGGAGCTCAGATATAGATGACTAGTTGTCTGTTATATGTGGCTGGCTGTTAAACACCAGAAGTTGGAGTATCAGTCGTCAAGTATTCAGTTGCCGACTAACCCAAGTTCACGTGAGGAATCCTTTGGGCAATGTGCCTCTGAGAGTTTGCTGTAAGAACAGCTTGGGTAACCTAGTCAGCTTAGATCTGATGTGAACTTTGTCTCAGTTACAGATAAAACTGATAAATGTTTTAATAAGTATATCACTAATACTTTAAAAAAAAAAAAACCAATACACACAGGATTAAAGGCAATATGTTCTCTTAAGCATGTGAATCTAACTAATGCAGCATTTTGCAATAAAAACTTTTTTTTTTTATGTAGCCACTCCATCCCTTTGCAGAAACCTGGTTCTATGTAGCAGATGCACAGGCTATAGGGGAGGGTGTGTGGTCCTACAGCAGCATGGGAGGAGTCTGGTCAAAGGCAAACTTTTATATATGTGCTGTGCTACTGAGGGGAAAGGAAGCAGTAAAGCAGAGAGGACTGCCTGCCTTCAGTGCTGGCTCTTCTGGTTTCCCCTTCTGCAGCTGTGGAATCTCCCTCCCTTCTCTGCTTCTCATGTAAGAGCACAGATGCAATATTAGAGAGCTGGTGGAGCTGTGCTAATAGAGTTGAAGTTTAAATGAAGAACCCATCCTGCGGAGCTGACACTGTAGATTTCGTTGCCTGAGATGCATTATGTGGAATACAAACCATGTTGGATGTATGCACTATATTGTATATGAAAAATAAATCAAGCAGAGAGGGGAACAGCATGGGATTTTCTGGACAGATCTTCACTTCTGGATGCTAAACATGGTTGCAATAATCTAAGGAGTACAAATTGAAACCTGATTTGAGTGTAGCCTGACAGTATAATTATTTAATTGACACAGCCAGTTTGCTTCAGAAATATTGCTCTTTGCTGGATGTGGATGTGAATTGAGTGTATTTTCATTATTCCTTTTGAATGTGTGTAAGCACAAGAGAGAAGGGAACAATGTGGTAGGTTTAGTCTGATCCTTGATGCTAAACTTCCAGATTGATAAACTTTCAGCAAGAGTGTGAAAGATGCCTAGTTACACAACTTTCATATTTTTTTCCTACTGAATCGTTTTATACTGTCTAACATTCCTAGATGTATGGGAGTATATGGGAAGTCCATAGTATTATCACAGTGAGGAGTTGAGCTTGCAAAGAAAAAAGAGAAACTTTTGTTTTTAAGTCAGAAGGCAAAATGGTGTCAATCTTCCTGTCCATATTCAGCTTCATCTATTTAAAGTGGGATAGTTGTGCTTGCACACTTCTAAAGCTACAGGAGACAGCTAATAGTTCAGCAAAGGAGGCAAACAGACAACCGTTAAAGAGCAATCAAGAACATTTTCTTTATTAGGGAAACAAAAGAGTATTTTTAAAGGATGATCGCTAAAGGTTAAGTGCAGCCTGAAAGAAAATCAGGCCATGTAGAACTTGTGAAACACTTGATTTCTATATTTGCTGTACTAATTTGACACCCTATTGGCACAAAGATCAGGTCGTTACGCTGATCTCGCTTATGAAAGAAGAAATAATGCCGTGCTGAAATATCTTCCTTCGAAGCTTTTTATATTTTTTTTTCCCAAAGTTTTTGGACTTACTTCACTCCATTTGCAGCTGGGATTGTAATCTTCTCGCCTCATTTCAGAGAACCATCGCGTCTGAACCAAATATTCTTCTCTGCTGTGGGACTGTTTCAGAGGATACGTTATTGGAAGAATGTTATGCAACTTGATATAGAATCTGTTTGAATCTGTTCCATCTTCTTGATTTATAAACTGACACAATCTCCGCAAGTTTTTCATATATAGTGAGATACTCTCATTTCTCAGCATTTGGAATCATTTAACTGAGGAAAGAACCTAACTATAAAATAGCATGCAAGACTGGGCGGTATTTTAGTTTTGTTTCATGAGTACGAATGTTGCTTGTCAGTCCATTATGGTCTGTAATCCTGCAGTTCCTGCTACCTCAATGTTTTGTAGGCTCAAGATGGAACAATGAAAGAACAACCCAGACAGAGAACACAGATGCGTAAATGAGAACTACCTTGGACACAGTGACCGTCCCAAGTATGGCAGTGGACAAAAATGTAGTGAAAGGCGCTTTTTTTGTATGTTAGGGGTTTTTCATAAGCCCACACTTAGTTGAAATATTCAGTGTCCGCTTCTTGGCTATCTTTTTTTCTCATGTGCTTCATACATGTCCTATCTGACCTGTAAGCTTTCTTTTTTCCTTGCTTGCATCTGTTTATAGTAAGAAAATATGTCATAGTCTTTATCATTCACTTTGAAATCAGTCCAAAGAATGCAGTCTTTCACTTTCTTCAAGAAAATATTAATTTTATCCACTTTGGAGTTGCAAATGCATATTGGCAGTTGATTGAACTGAAACATTTTTTTTTCCTCTTCTTATTTTTCTCTGTGGTGCACACACATCTTTTGCAGGAGCTGATGACATGGCACTGCCAGCTGTCAGAGTCACATAAGAATATCTTCCCAAAATGCAACATATCATCATGGTTTATTTCTTTCTTGTACTGTATCAACAGCCATATCCTTGGTAGCAAGACTGTAGGAGTTGTAGCTCAGTATGCACTCTCCAAATATCTCATTGCGTGCAACTGAGAAAATCCTAAGTAACTTTAGTGGCCAAGTTGTGCTTTCAGAAATAAACTGTATTACAAAGCAAATATGCATCAACATCTGAAATGGCAGGGGTTTGAGTGAAACTGTGTGCCACAGAGCCTGATACTTCTATCAACTGCAGCCAGCCAGAAGGTAGCTGGAATGGAGTGACTAGTGCCAAAATCAGGGCAGACTTTTCCAATTTCAAATCTCTAGTGCAACATCTGGATGTGTGTTGTAAACTTCTTGGATAATATTCTGGTGTAGGGGGTCCCTGGAAAGCTCTGAGGGAGCAGAAAGATTGAACTGCAATGAACAGTTCTGAAAGTGTTTCTCCCTCTACCTTACTTGTTAATCCTATTTGTGTATAACATTTTCATGGAGGCTCTGCAAGATGTTGTGAGTTTGCAGGATGGTTCTGAAGACTGAGCCATATTTCTCTACAAAATGCCTGTATGCACGGGTAGAAGCGTTTTGCAGGATCCTAATCCTGTTGGATTATCTTTGTGGGTGACAGGGTTATTTGGTTTTCATGTTTCTGATACTTGCTGGC
Organism: Nesoenas mayeri; assembly: GCF_963082525.1. Lineage (NCBI taxonomy): Eukaryota > Metazoa > Chordata > Aves > Columbiformes > Columbidae > Nesoenas > Nesoenas mayeri. The sequence goes on from NC_137543.1 coordinate 128,098,482, forward strand.
ATTCTTTTTGTTTGCCTCAATAAGTTGTCAAGGATGGATGTCCCACAGTCTTAATCCGGTTCTCACCTGAAAGGTTTCAGTTCTGATTCAGGTTTACAGTATGGTAAGGCAATGGGAGGGAGTTCTGTGGTGTTTTGATCTGACTGTGATGCTCTAATGTGGAGAGTATCTCAGTTTTGTAAATTCTTGAAGATCATTCTTTGCCAACACTTACTTATATGTATGTTACAACACTTATTTATATGTATGTATTAAAAAAGTAAATTATTTCATCAGTCTTCTTAAAAAACAAATGATGGGAATCATACTGAAGAGGAAAAACAAAGGATGGGTCAAAGTTACGTTGCTGTCCCCTTCTGATGTGAAATAAACGGCTAACCCCACCGGTTCGGGTGACCTGTAGGGTCCATTAGCAGGGAAAGTCAATAAAATGCATCACAATTAACAATGTCTTGTTGATCTCCCACGGACTGGAACTGTAGTGGATAATTGTCTCGTAGTGGGAGTTTTGCCATGACTAGCTTTATCATTTTGTCAGTTTGCTAATAAAAGGTCACCAGGGGTACAGAGCATGTGAGATTTACATATGGCAGATAAGAAAGCGTTCTGGGGAGCCGGCTTTGGAGAGAGGCCTGAGCGTTTGTTACAATTGACACCCATGCTGTGATTCCAGAATTGACAAGAAATGCTATTACTAAGCGGATCTGCCGAGATAATTAGGATTCAGGGTTGCATTTTTAATCTGACTTGAGTCAGATAATTTATCACAGCAGTAGCAAGCTGTCAGGGTCACACAATAAATACTGATTATGGAAGAATAAAGATTAAGTGCGGTCTTGCAAAAAAATTAGGCCAAGTAGTACTTAAACATTTTATTTCAATATTTACCATGCTAATTTCATGTAATATTGGCAAAAGGATCATGTCTCTAAAATGAGCTTATTTATGAAGGAAGATAATGCTGTGCAGGAGTGTCTGTACTCAGTATCTGTTTCAATTTTAAATTTCATTTCTAATTGATTGCAAAGAAATATTAATTTTGAAAAGCTGTTTTAGCATGACTGTTCCATTCCTGTCACCACCATAATAATTTGACACATTAAAGAGAGAAATACTCTGTCCTGAAGGCAGACCTAATTTGTTAGCATTAGTAAGATACTGCACTTTTAATTTAACACAGCTCTTGTTTTTGATTCACACATGGACAATTTATGGCACTTTCATTTAATTAAAGGAACCCATTTATTAAAATATGCAACTTTGAAAAATGTTTTTGAAAGCCATTTACAAACCAGTGAGTTAAGGATTCAACACTTCCATGCTCACTTACAGCTTCGTAAGTATGCAAAATCAACTGAGAACACAGCATTTATTAACATAGTATGCTTTCTTGAAAAAAACCTAGTGCAAAGATTAATAATTAATAGATGTACATTGTATTCAAAAATAAATTTCAAGAGATGCTGAAATGCTACCTATAGGAAATGGTTTCCTATGGCAATACAGAGCACCATCAGCAGCCACGTTTAGATTATATGTGCTATTTGTTGTATTGCTTTCCTTTTCTTCTGTAGGATCTTAACTTACTATTTATCTGTGTTAGAGCTCTTTAAATAAGTAGTTTGTTATTACTGAAATGTCTGCAACTTAATACGGTCACCTCTGCTCAGCTGAAAAAATGTGTTTTGAAATTAGCAGCATTGCATTTTAGATTCCTTTTTTATTTGCTTTGTGGCATTGAATACTTCATGTAGAGTGGTCGCTGTTTCTGCTTTTCTATTGGCAGCATTTGTGGTTGACTCATTATTTTGGTTTTGGAAACAGAGTTCGTGGTTGTTTTTTAGAACGATAAGGACTCCAGTAATCATCTGCTCAAGGAGAGCACTAACTGCTCTGAGATTCCTTCAGGTACACTTGAGAAAATGAAGCATGGATGAATGATGCTTTAAAAAGTAATGTTATAAATCTTAGTAATATATACATTTTAAGGGTTACTGTAGGAAATGTAAAATATGTTGAAGTGTTATTTCAGTTCCAGAAAGTAAGTAGATAATTTGCAATTATTAAAAGCTGTTAGTAACCTTTGAGTATAGATTGTCTTCTAAATGTTTATGCCTAAATGTGTTTTTTCAAGATATGCTGTCTTAGGAGACAGCAAGGGAGGTATTGCGGTGTGAGAACACAGCTTTTGCATCAGGAATTGCAAAATTCCTCAGTATTGACTCTAAGGCATAGTTAGAAAATGTTTTCCCTTGAAGTCATGAAAACGATGAATATTCATAGATGCATCAATAATGAAGTACCTTGTTTGTGGAGAATAAAGCACCTGAATTTCTCTTTTGTCATGCAAGTCTCATGACAGGCACTTGAAACAAAACTTCTATGCCACTGACTCTTCTGCTTTATCTAGTAGAAAGCTTTAGTCTTTAATCTTTTGAAATACCTGATTGTAATTGTGTACAATTTAACCCTTTTATGTTATTTGTATGACTGCCAGGAAGACATTCCAATGCTAGTACTACTACTACTAGTACTGATTTTTTATTATTATTATTAAAGATTATTTTCTAAGTAATGAAGTCACCTGCTACCCCACTTGAGTACTAGGGAGCAGAAGTGTGTATAACTATATCATTCAGCCTCTTGCTTGTGGTAACACCACACTGTGTATGAGACTCTGATGCTTGGGCCACAGGATATTAAACCAAAAACTGAGGCCAATGTCGAGAGTTGAGCACTACTTTGACCACAGCTTGTAAATAGTTTGTTACTATTACCATTGGGCAATGAGTGCTGAGGGCCACTAGCCTAAGACACAGCTTTTATGGACCCAGCAGTCTACCCTGCCCAAGTCTGGAGTAGAGTTTTCAAATTAGCGTTGTTAATGTATTGTTAATTTTGTGTTAATAACATAAACAAACCCTGGGAAGGTGTGAGCTTAAATTCTGCACAGTGAACGAGCTGTGTTTGCAGGCAGGTTGGGAATCACATCTGCTCAGAGGGCATTATTTAGGAATTTGGTTTCAAATAGTTTCTTTCATAGTCTAAGTACAAGGGACAGTGGCTGGAGTTGTGCCTGGAATAAAATAAGAAAAAGAAGGAAGGCCATTCCCTGGCAGCCTCCGTGCCTGGCAAAACCTCTGGGCTGCTGTTTCCTGGGTGCGAATCTGTCAGGTGAGGATAAAGGGGGGCAGGCAGAGGGGTGCTGAGAGCCTGGGCAATGAGGAGAGCACACTAGCTCTGGCTTACTTGATATACGTGTCTCTTGGGAATCTCTTTGAAGAGCCGTCTCTCCCCATCCACACGGCTCCTGGAGCTGTTGTCTGCTCCAAGTGGCCTGTAACTCATGTGGTGATGTGCTGAGCACACCAACCTTGGCAGTGGTGTGGGCAAATGCCCCCGGTGACTTAGTTTTCCACATAGAGCCATCTTCTTGGCCAGAGCTGTTTTTGACAACATGAGGTTTTGCACCTGACAAGTTGAGCAACACACGTAACCCCTCCTGTAGCAATATTAGCAGAAGATGTGGTATCAGCCTCCCTTTTCCTAATGATTATTTATTACATGAGCCTTACATTAGCAGAACTCTCTGAAACGAGTTACATCATTTACATGCATGTTTGTCAGAAAGGTTGCTTGGTTTTGGTAGTGTCGTGATAATTTACAGACGAGAAAAGAAAAAGGTCGGAGGAAGAGAGAACATTTTTCTGTCTTCTGTAGTGGTCTCACACTGATTAATCGATGAAGTCTTAAACTTCCATTATGTCAAACATTATGACAAATTAATTCATTATAAAGTAATAGGAGGATAAACCAAAAAGTGACGGAAGTGTGCTTGTGTTCCTCACTAGGAACAGACTTTAAACATATTACTGAACACTGTTCAGTCATCCTACAGTGTAGCAATTGACGTAAATGTGCAAGTCATAAAAGACCAAATGGGATGTGTTGGAAGAGGTATTTCCAGTGGGAGTAAGGTGAGACCAATGCTGTTGGAGTGAGCACTGGCACTCATTTGGGGTGGGTGTAGGGCAGCAAGGTATAGTGGAGGGAACAAAGTCACATGTAGTAGGAAGTTAGATCTCCTTTAGAGTCTAACCAAGGCTAGGAGAGAACAGCTTCGTTTTCATAAATGTTATACAAAGAGTAAACAAGCAGAGAAGGGAACTATCCAAAGTAAAGAATCACATAGCTAGCAGAACAAATGGCTATAAATTTGTTCATGGGTGTACTCGGGCTGGAAGCTGGAAGAAAGTTCTTCACTTTAAGACTTGTAGTGACATTGATACTTCAGTTACTTTAGGAAAAAGAAATTCTGCATCTGGGGGCACTTGTGTGCTCGGAAACTTCGTCAGCGGTGACTAGGCTAGATGATTTAAACAATGGTTTAAAATGCTTTAAAAATTCTCTTGGCCATGATATGTTTGAAATACAATATCACTTAATTTCAGAGTGGAAAAATCAGGACTATAAATGTATTTAGCAGTTGAACCCACGCCCTTTGATTCATATAGTACTGTGAGCTGTATGGAAATCTAGATGTGAATAAATATGTATCAGGATTTCATTAGCAAACACTCAAGCCATGAGGAAATACCGTGCCACAATTTTATAATGCATGTTACAGCTGTATAAATACGAATAAGGAATCTGCGACATCTCGGATGACTTTTTGCACTGTTTTAGATGGGCATTAGGTGGTGCTGTTGCATTTTTTGCTCTCGGCTGTTGCTGGGTTTAGGGCTTCGGTCGTTTTTATTCCGCTTTACTTTCTATTTCATACTGGGAAACTAAGAATAGTTGGCTACACCAACTATTTTGTTTGTAAAATTTACCAAAGTGGAACACTAAAAAGTAACCACTTGTAGGGTGCATTTCATTTCCTAATTTGAAACACTTTAGCACCTTTATACAAGAACTAAGTAATACTGAACTGTGCTCATAGCATAAGGCGTATCTTGTTCTACGTGTGTTATTTTGTCTAACGGTGTATAAATGCGAGTATAAAAATAAATTAAAGACACAAGATTAAGTAAAACCTCTCAGAAATTAAGCTCAACATGTGGGATTGATGCTGTAAGTTCACAAGTCTTTCAACTTTCCATATGGCTAATTAAAAAGAAAAAAGTGGCTGAATTTTAGAAAAGAAATGTGTATGTCACATTGGCAACTTGCAGAGTGCCTCCTCTGTTAAAGGACCTATGCACAGTTTTACATCCAATTTCCTGCCCTTATCTTCCTTATGCCAGCTCACAGTGTGGTTCATTGGGAAACAGTTTGCTTTTTTTTTTTCCCCTTTCTTTTTTCACGACGTAAAAAAAAATTCCCATGAAGGTTTTTTCCACTACAACTGCCTACCCTTTATGTTTTGCAGCCTGCCAAGCTTGCCAAAACTCAGCAGGTAGCCCACATGGTATGCATGTCTGTGTGAGAACGCTCCCCTGATGTGGACAAGATGTTGGTTGTAAAATGAAGCCAACATCTTGTCCACAAGTGTGCAAAAAAATATCCTCAATCTGGACAGACATGTTTTTGTAGGCTGAATGCATTGACTGTACTAATTCAAAGACTCAACCTTTTAAAACCAGGGAAAAATAATTATATAGTTACAGTACCAGTAATGCTATCAGTAATAGTAAGCTACAGACATACTCGTTAATCTGAGACCATTTGGTTAGACTTTTACTGCCCCTGTATTTACAGTAATTCTTTTGGCATCTGTAACTTCAGGGGGTTTATCGCTCCTATTTTAGTCTCTACAGCCTGGGCAACTAATGTAACCCCAAGATTGTGGGCTAGCAACGTATGACCAGGGAGGGACAGCAGTGATGGATAATCTCAAACCAAACTCCCTCACTCCAAACTCTGATATAAATGCCTGAGGCAAAGTTGGTTGCATAACCAAAACAAAACCAAAAAAGCCCCACAGGGTTATTCCCTGGAACTGTGTATGCCTCATATTTTCCAAACTAAAAGTGTCAAGATATTCTGATTAGTTTTAAACTTGGAAGTATTAAATTTAGGCTTTTCTATGGGAGCGAGCTAAAACATCGGCACAAAGCTTAAGGCTAAACTTTGGTGTTTTCACTTATTTTGGGCTGAAATATGGAAAAGGTAAAAAATTGGTTTAGTTTTCACTTTGATCTTCTCAGCTTAAGTTTGTGGTTTAAACTTTTCTGAACTATCAGATTTTGAGCGCTTGTATGAGTTGAAGATGTTCTGAAATAGCCCAACTTTGTCTAGAACCGTAGTTTTAATCTAGACCCACGTTAAGGATTTTTCTAGTGTATTTTTTGGTCAGAAATTTAAAATGTTACACCTAAGGGTGGACATAGTGACTAAGTCTATCTACACTTCAGCTCAAGCCCACAGCTCCTGCTGAACCACACAGCTCACCTGCTGAGCACGTTACGGGGGGAAACCAGGATTCACACTTTGCTTTAAAACACCCCTTTCTATACAACCTGATAGTATATGCTGAGCTTAGTTGCTTCTGTTTCTCTCATCTGCCATTCCAGCGTGTGTATCAGGGTTTGGACACCTGGACTGCAGAGCGTTTCCTGCACTCGTGTGGGTGCTCTGCAGAGGAACCTCGGAGCCCCAGTTGCTTCGTCTGGATTCCCACTTGACGCCAGTGGAATCTGGGAATGCTTTGCATACCTGGACAGTCCCAGTAATAACGATTCATGGCACTTACTTCAGGCATTTCATTTGGTTTTTTTTGTTTTGATGCATTTCTTTTTGAAATAAAAGTTCTTTGCTTTTTACCTAGCAAAGTACATATTGCATATTCTCCATTTACTTGCATTGTTGAGTAAAAGCCCATGAAGGTTTAGGCTTTCTAAATGCATTTCCTTGGCATGTGCACGCATCTTTTTTTGTAGGCATAATGGTCAACATCTTTGAAAGAATGTTCAGCTGTTTCACATTTGCAAATTAATATCTAGTGAATGTTCAGGCATGTTCTTCTATGCAGTGCTTTTTATATCTGGATCATCAAGGTACATGGTTGGTGTGCGCCTGGTTTAAACAGCTTCTGGTTTTGTCTTGATTCATTTTCGTTTGAAATTTCATGTTATGCAAGATGTAAAAATTAAACTTCAGCATAGCTTTCTAATGGAGAGACAAGATTAAGTGGAATGTATTTTTTTTTAAGAAAATATGAAACTTTATACATGTTAGGGGATTTTCTTATTAATATTTTATGCTCTATATCAAGACAAAAACTGGAGCTATTTCAGGGAAGTAAATTTTTTCATTCTTATAAAAGATCTTTTTTGACACACTAATATGCATGACTCATGAAAAATGACTGCATGCTAGCGTTCAGTATGCAAGAAAAAAATTATGGTGTGTGTAAAACTCCTTCTTGATTGTGCATGACATTGCCCATTTTATGAGATCTTGCGACTAAAGAGTAATCTATTTTTAAGCATGTAATTGTTTTTGGCAGGCAGGTATTTCAAAATACATAACTTCAGCTTCCTTCTGTTCTGAGTCTACTGCAGACTGTGTGCTGTGCCCATTCTTGTGGTGAAAAGGACTTTTTCATTTTTCTTCATAAATGTCAATTTTGAAGTTTCATTTCAGTCTATTACAGGTGAACGTGGCTTATAATTTATGTGTTACGCTGACAGACTACAAAAAATAATGTCTCTTGGAAGAGCAAGTCAGAAAATCATCCAGCGTATTAATTACAATTGTCAAGCAATGACTGGTCATAAATTTAATATCAAAGACCCAGACTTCTTAAGAAAGCATCTTAAATGCTCCATTAAAAAATTTGCCCTTGAAATTGCATGTTAGATAGTACACATTAAACTGTAACAGTGATTTTTTTAATTTTTATTTTTTTCTTCCCCCTGGAAATGTCTTTTTAAATCACAAATCAGTAGAAAAGTTGTGGGTTTTTTAATCACTTTGTTACAAAACCAGTACAGGAGTTCTACACCCACATGCCAATAAGAACAGATCATTAAAGTTAGTTACTGGGTGTCGCGGTTTAACCCCAGCCAGCAACTAAGCACCACGCAGCTGCTCGCTCACTCCCCCCCTGGTGGGATGGGGGAGAGACTTGCAGGGGTAAAAGTGAGAAAACTCTTAGGTTGAGATAAGAACAGTTTAATAGGTAAAGCAAAAGCTGCACATGCAAGCAAAGCAGAACAAGGAATTCATTCACCACTTACCATGGGCAGGCAGGTGTTCAGCCATCTCTGGGAAAGCCGGGTTCCATCACACATAAAAGTTACTTGGGAAGACAAACACCATCGCTCCAAACATCTCCTTCTTCTCCCAGCTTTATATACTGAGCATGACACCATATGGTATGGAATATCCCGTTGGTCAGTTGGGGTCAGCTGTCCCAGCTGTGTCTCCTCCCAACCTTTTGTGCACTCCCCACCTTCACCTTTCAGCGTGAGAAGCTGAAAAATGCTTGAGTACTTAGCAACAACTAAAACATCTGTGTATTATCGACATTATTCTCAATCTAAAGCACAGCAGTATACCAGCTACTAGGAAGAAAATGAATGCTATCCCAGCCAAAACCAGGACACTGGGTTTAGTTATTCAGTAGCACTTCAGAAGCACCTGAAAAGCTTAACAAGGCAGAGAAAAGGCCAGCACCCTCCATAATGATGTGTGGCCTGGCTGAGCCACGGTCTCTCCTGTGTGCCCAGATGTCTCTGTATTTACAACCTGTAAGCTGCACGCTTTTGAAGAGCGGCACACATGCCCTGCTAGAGGGGCAGTCGGTGCTTGGTCATCCTACATATCTGCGTGGCTTCAAGGCCATGCAAGGTCAGCTTCTTCAAAGAAAGATTCCAGTTGGACTTTTCTATCCAGCATAGACCATTTGATTTTGCTCCATCACTGCAGCAGCACGTGGTAGGAGATTCAGGCATGGAATGTCTTGACCACCTCACGCGTGCCTTATAAGTGTGTCACACTAGTTCTGCATGAGAAAGTTGTTCAGGTTTACGCTTCTCCCGCCCTGCTGTGGGTTGGAAGTTGCCTGCTGCCTTATCTGCACTGTTTGCTACCAGGATGAGAGACCAGGTCTGGTTTTGAGTGCAAACCCCAGCCCACCCTCAGAAAGTTTCCTGGAGGTCCTGGCTGAGATGGGGTGGGAATTTTGGGCTCAGTACCAAGAGCCAGGAGTTTATATGAGGATTTCTAAGTGACTAGCAGTTTGGAGGACCCAACTGTAGATGCCTTTGTATGGGCCTCATTTTCAGAGAACATTCCAGCTACTGGGATTCAGTGAATATGTAGAGATTTGTCTTAGGTTCCAGTCGTGGTTGAAACGGCTATAAACACTGTGAGAGAGGAGCTGGGCCTCGGTGTGGGGGGAAATGGGTCACAGAGGAAAATGAAGATGAGAGGGGGGAATTGCAGAAGACACAGAAGGAGCTGGTGTTTATTGCAGTAGGAAGTTGGAGGAAGTGGTTTGCATGTCCTTAAGAAATCCAGATTCATTAACTCTGTTCTTTACATATCTTTTTAATTTAAACTGGATGGGTAGTGAACTCATCATTGGGGAATGATGTTGTGACAAACAGCTTTTAGGTTTTTGCACAGCTGAAGTCCTTTCCTTTTCTCCAATGTATCATCGAAATCGTTCCCATGGTGTACTTCCAGCCCAATGTCTGAATTAGTATATGGGAACAGGCAATGGAAAGGCTTGTCATGCAAAAAAAATTATTTGAAGAATATTTGGAGAGAGTCTGTGATGAGGCAAGTCAGCCTGAAGTTGTCATCACTTTCGTTTGGCATAAGCCGGTGCTGCTGCGGAAAGGGATGATTGCCTCTCCCTGCTCAGGATGCCTGTTCCCTTTGTGTGCTGTCTTTCTGCATCTGACGTGGTTTTGGTTGGGTTCGCTTTCACTTGGACCAGACCCATGTTCCAGCTTGCCCACAAGTGCGCAAACACTTCTGCTGAGAGGAGACGATGGTGAGAACAGGCAGGTTGGTGTGGAAAGAAAGGTGGAACTGGCTGCCTTTGCCTGACGGCAGCGGGGAGTTACGCCAGGCAGGGCCATTGCGAAACCGTCACCTCTGCAGGGACAGTGGGAGAGTTGGAGACTGGGTCCAAGAGGATTGGTAAAGAGCAAGAATGAGCAATAACATTTCTAAGTGTTTCTCAGAACCATTAAAAAAAAATGTCATGTCACTGAAACTATTTCTTTTTCAATAATTATTCAGTAATTATGGTGTTATTGACTTCTGACATCTAATATTGATAACATAATAATGGGCCTTTCCCCATTCCCTCTTTTTGTTTCTAAGTTTTAATTTTACTGGGCCCCATTAGGGCACTCCTTTAATATTTTGGACCGTTGCACTTCAGGGTACAAACCTCTGTTAAAAGATATGCCTTGCACTGGGAGCTAAGCACCTTGCATAAACCACAGTGCTGAGGGGGGTGTTGGAGACAGATAAAAGACACTTGGGACATCCATATGGGGTCACCAGCAGGAGTTAGACAGAGACTTCCTTTAGTTTCTCTTGAGATGAACTAGTTTGAAATAGGTGATGTCCAGGAAAAATAAGTAATATCTGCAGATCTCTTACCTGGATCCAAGGCATACTTGACAACGAGGCTGACTTTTCAGAAAAAATAAACATTAAATTCAGGATTAGCTTTGAAATGCAGGCAAGCAAACTTCATCATATTTGCAGTCCTAAACATATTGCAGAGAAGAGCTCTGCGGTTTTTAATGTCGCTAACCAAAATACAAAGACTGAATTGTGGTAAAACAAGATACTAGCAGAACACTTCAGTTAGTGTTACTCATTCTATATTTCCAGACCCATAACGAGATTCTGGTCATGGTGCAGATGTCTGTTTTCCACTCCTGGTAACACACAGTTTACTGATGGGACAACCATCAGCTACTGGATGTTTTCCTCACCTGGGGGAGATTTCTTGTGCCCTGATGCTGTCTCCGGTAGCAGCCCCATGTTACAGTGACACTGCATCTGCAGGGACTGAGTTTGGGACCTGATGTTGTTAAAAATTTTGTTAGTTTTGGCTGCTTCAGTATGAAAAAAAAAGGCAGGGCCGTCAGCTGGGAGGCATTTGTAAAATCCAAAGTTTCCACAATTTAACCTTATGGAAAGACAGAGTTACAGTGCAAGAATAGCTTACAGGGGCATGTAAGTTTGTGATTTTCTTACTGAAAGGCAATGTGGAAAAATGTGAGACTGGGTGCTGAACCCTATACCCTGTTTTCAGCTCTTCTTGAGTAACTTTCTGCAAGTGTTCATCTCCTTTCATTTGCAAAGCAGAATGCCAGTTATCATGAGGCCTTGGCGGGTAATAAAGATGCTGAAGAATGAAACAAACATAAAACTAACATAGTGCGTAAAAGTAGCTTGTTTTGATCTGTTGTTTTCCAGATTTAGCCATGAAATTGCAGAAAGGCTGTTTAGAACTAGAGGGGTTGTTATGTTATGTTATAAGATGCTTCTGAGAAGTGAAAATGGGGAGGACAGAGGGAGGCTGAGGCTGTGCTCTTACCTCTCCCATGTGAACTAGCTGAGGGAGTTTACATGAGGAATATATAACTTATCCTGTAAAGCTGTTTCTCCTTACTTTCTGTAGAAGTACCTTAGGAATCTTTAAAGATAAACATGTGGGGGCGTTTTAAAATCAGTTTTGATTTAGCCAGCCCGATTGCCTGGGCACTGGGGAGAGTCCTGTCACGCTTTTGGGTAAGTGGAGGACCATGTCAACAAGTGGAAAAGGAACGTGGGACCTGAAAATGGATATACGATTGCCTAGTTCCAGATGCGATTTATAACATATGAGAATAATCAAGCCCTGAAAGGGTAGAAGTAGAACAAGAGGTCCCCTTGCATTCTTTACAGAAATCTGTTGTTAGCGTGGTCTTTTGCGCATAAATAGCTGAGGGGTTCTAGACGGGAAGCCTGCTACTTAAGAGCCAAATAAAATCTGTTGTAGTGGATTAGGATAAAATGTACTAAGAACAGCCCCTGTTAGAATCATGTTTATTTCTCATTAGTGTGTAAATTGCAAAGGATTGTCAGCAATAAATTTGGAATTAGTTTGATAAAAGGCATCTTCTACAATTCGTGAAATCTAATAAAATTCATTAATATGCCATGGTCCAAGATTTTCTATAAAGGTTAAGAAAAATATGGCTAAACCTAAATAAAATATTATTAATCATGTGTTTATTCTAGACTTAAGCCATGTTAGCAATTATATTTTCACTTCCTTGTTCAGTAGTTGCAAATATACCAAAAAATATTGGCAGAAGACTGAATCTTAATTGAAAATAGATACCCTTAATCTTAGAAAAGACCTGAAGAAAATATGTTTAACTGTTAAATATGTAAATTAGCCCATTACCATTAGGAAGAGAAAGCAAATTATTCTTTTCAGATTCTGTTATGACCTTGCAGTAAAATGCATAATTTTAAGCACTGAAGAAACTGTTTGTACAGTGCAAGTCATTGGCTTGAAGGCCAAGGAATTTCCTGAAAGAGCTTGTTATTTGGGCAGTAATTTTGTTGCCATTGAAGGTGGTGAGTTGGCTGGTGTAGACTTTGTCTTCTTGGCTTTTAGAAGTGAATAGCAGTGGTTTTCTAGATAAGAAGTTCTCTACTGAGGAGCCAGAGGAAACCTAGAACTGTATAAATAAATGAGGAAAAGGCATCTGGTTTTATGAAGGCAATATAAAAGTACACAGGTGTGTATGTTAGGCGAGCAGCCACACCCCAAAACTCACTGAATTTGCTGAGAAAAATTAATGAAATAGTGGCCAAGTCATCCCAGAGGCTGGTTGGAATTGCTTGTTTTAATGTGGTGTTGCCTTTCCCTGCCATGTTTCTACAGCACAGTTGGAGAACATTCCCAGTCGAGTTCAACAAGTGGGAAAGAGAGATTTAGGTGCTTTCTTGTACTGCAGTTTCGCCTGTAAGTAAATACAATAGAAACTAGTTTTGTTTGAAATATCAACAGAGGTTTCCTCCAGCAAACATGAAGTTAGTTGCTTCTTGCTCTGAACTGGCATCTCTCACACTGTAAGAGGCGTTGCCCCTGTTTCACTGTATGCGAGGAGAAGCTCAGAATTTGACAGATTTGGCTTAACTTTTATACCAAAATTTCTAATTAGCCCTTTTTTACCCCCCACTTTTTTCATCACAGTCCTACATGTCCTGGTTTTAATGATTTAATATTTTTCTTTATTTTTTAAAGAAGACAGATAGTATCTTATGAACCCAGAGGTGATGATTATCCCAACAGAGAAACCAGTTGTGGGCCCTTTCATCAGTTCCTGGACGATGATGATAGAGGAATGGAAAAAGTACATTCTGATTCAGCTGTTTATTCCCACATGTAGTTACTAGTTTCTTAGTGATGTTCGTTTCCTTGACTAAGAATTACAAAACCAAGAACAACAGTGTTGAAATAGCCAGAATATTTGAAAGCATGTTATTCCAAAGTGGAAATAAGACATGTGGAGAGCTAAATCTTTATGGTTCTTTGTGCTGATTGTCTTGTTTATCCCCAAGTTCTGCATTTTTTAAAAAAGTGAAACAAAACCATCACAGAACCAACTATTCTTCGTGTTTCTTAAAAGGCTAGGTTTTGTACCTCAAACCCTTTCTTTTGTTTACCTGTTAAATCAAGTTATTGTGATGACAACAAGAGAATCACCATGTAAAGAAGACTGTAGTATTGATGTTATATATCTTTTATGGTCTGTAATTTAGCATTTTTGAATGAAAACTCTTACTGCATCTCTTCTGTGCTAGAGGAAGCTCTCTGAAATTTACCAGAAGTGCAAACACATGGCCTCATCTTTTGTAGTTACAGAAGTACTTTTCCCTAAGTATTTGATAGCAGGAAGGTAGTTCTTACTTATGGCCTCATGGGATAAGCTGTATTCAAGCAACGTGCAATTCAGAGGCCAACTCTGTAGACTCTTAAGAGTGATAACACTCACTTCTTGTCTTATGTGTACTATACCTGAAAAAATAAATGGGAGGTTTAGGTTTCTCTTTCCTATGTTACCTCTTCTGTGTAATTTCCATGGCAAAGTGACTCATAGTTTCTTAATAAAAAACAGGAGAAAAAAAAAAACCTGCTGATTTTGAGGGTTAAACAAATAGTGAGACGGGAGGTGGCTCATCTGCTCAGTTGTATCTTCTTGATCAGTATCTGGCAGTTGACAATGAGAAGGTGTTCACAGAAACCAGGTATGAGACTCCCCAGGAAAGGTGTAAATCATCTGAGAAGAGAGATACTTCTCAAAGAGGTAGTTCAGACTAGTCAAATTAAGCCCTTCTCTCTGCATCAAGAGCAATATCAGTGGCATAAACCAGCAAGATGAGGTGAGTGAGGTACAGTGGACTGGAGAGGTAGATTAAGAGGTTTATGTGTATTGCATGGACATGAGTTGGTGGGGACTTGGAAAGATGAATTTGATCTCAGTAGCTAATGGGAGGAGGTTCTTCCCAATCACACAGCAGTGACTTCCAGCTCATCTCATGAAGGAGTAATTCTCTCAAATGGCTCTAGAGAGATATTCACAATTAGAAGTTGTGAACAGTTGTGAATCATCTGTACTGAGGCTTACAGTATGATAGTACAGGATGGATCCTTATGGTTACCAAGCCTTACTTCGGGTATAACATAGGCAAGGAAGTTGCCTCAACACTTCTGCAAAGGAGTTGTACTCTTTCGCTGCATCAGTATAGCCCAAACTCTGTAACTTGTGATTTGAAGCTGAGCATACATTTTAGAAAAATAGCCAATATTGGTTTGAAGACAAATAAGAAGCTTCATTTCACTTGGTAAATTTTCCTTACTGTTAACTAGGTGGTGGTGTTTTTTTTTTTTTTAATTTGAAGTCAGAATGTTTCCAACTCCCATCCATTAGATAACGTTATCCTTCTGTTTATGTAAATGCAAGAGCCATTAGGCAGATTTATAGACCACAGTGAACGGATCATTAAGTTATTCTTTGAAAAGTTAAGAGCTTTTTAAGATGCCCATCTAAAATAAATTTTCAGACTTCATTCTGTGGCTGTAGTGGAGTTTGTGTGCTCTAGAGAAGACTCCTTTTTTGATGGATAAAAATAATGAAGAGTTATTTTTTAATTTCTAACTTACTGTGATAGCCAAAGGCTTGAGAAGACAAGTCAACCACTGAATCAGCTCTTGGAAAAGAAATGAGCAGAACATGTCTTTCTGGTTTAGGACCAGACTTTGGCAGTGAGGCAGCATTCTCAGTAGTAAACTGAATAATATGGATAATGATGTTTAGCTTGCATAATTGTTTTTTAGAGTGTTACCAGCTAATGGTAGTCATTAATCCATTGGTAAAGTGAGTCTTGAGCTTTCTGTTCTCATCTCTATTTTTGTTTATTTACTTGAATGGATTTTAATGTGATAATGGCCAGATTGTTTTTGATAGCCTGATGTCATGGCTGATTGAACTGTTCTGTTTCTTCCATTAGCTCTCACATTAGCTCATCACTGCCAATATTACTCTCAGTGGCTTCTCTCCTCCACTTCTACATCAGTTGTGTGTATCAGGGAACAGGAGGGTTAGTGTTATGTTTGAGGGTTTGGTTATTTTCTGTCAGAGTTTGCTTTAAACTTTATGCTTTTCGTGTTTCTGCCATTAAATCATGCCACTGCGGTGTGGTTTTCCTCCGCTATGCTGAAGATACTCAAATTTTATTTTCCCTTAATCCTTATCACCTGTCCTTTCCCATATTCTGAATGAGGAAAGCCTTGGTGTTGTGGAAATTACACCCTGGCCTGTGAGAGTCAGCAGCAATGCCCCTGGGAGGGTGGAGGGACCAGCCTGTAGATGTTGCTGGGACTTTAACCCCATGAACTGTGTTGGCTCTTATGCAGCTCCTGTTCTCTCGGCAGTCTGCTATGTGGAGGCACGCAGTGTGCTGAAGTGTTTCTCCAGCTCTGCAGTGTCGGATCGGACCAAGCAAGGGTGATGCCCCACTCCAGTTGGGAAGTTATTGGGGGAATGGAATGATCATGATTGAGAAAGAGTTTTCTCAGTGAGTTCACTGGTGTACATGGACACAGTCATTTTTTAACCGGAGAACTGGGCAACATCTTACTCATCTCGATGACTTAGGGACAGTTACATGAGGCTATCTGTTTGGAATGAGAATGTCACTCTATCTGTTTATTTTTTAACACCGAGCTTCCATTGTGGTAGTTGAGTTTTAACCAACTCTCCTTTTCTGCTATCGTGGGACTATTGTAAGAGAAACACCCACCTTAGCTATGCCTAACTTCTCCATCCTGCCCAGTTCTGCACATTTTAATTCCCCATCTTGTCCCTTCAGGTTGCCGTGTGCTGTTTTGAGTCACTGGTGACAAGAATGTGAACACCCCCAGTATCAAGTCCTCCTGCTGTCACACTCCCATCTTACTCTACTCACCGTGGCTTCCACTCAGGTGCTGCCATGACCCTGAAGGTTTTGTTCTGCTGCGTGCAGGATTTGAGCAGCGCTGGAGCTTGCTGGTGTTTGCATTTGATTTTTGCACGTTGCTGAGCATCTCTTGCAAGTGTTTTCAATTACTCCGCTGTCAGTAGGAGATGATAAAAATGGTGCTGAGCAGCTCCAGCAAGTTGCTGCTATGTCGGCACCGAAAACAGATCAGCCTGTATCACTGTGAAGTTTATTACTTAGGAGGGAGTTAACTTTTGGGGGAGTGTTAACTTTTGGTGCTAAGTGTAACAGTTTTTACCACAAATATACGTTTCTTCTTTTTGAATTTTGATAGACTACAGTGCTTTACAATGATCTGCAGCAAAGGCACATCAAAATATTACATCTATTTAGTCTTTCAGTGCTGCTAGGGTAAAGAATACTTCAGCTCAGGAGTATGTTTAGCAATATCCAGCTTCATTCTGATACATTTAATATGAACATCACATTTAGGGTTATCAAAGTAGGGTCAAGTGTTTGACAGCTTTTCAGTAATTACTCCACAGCTATTGAAAAATTCCCTGAATCTGTTTGGGTTTAAGGGACAAATAAGGATTTTGAACAATAAAAAAATCAATGTAAGATTTTTTTTTTTTACTAATGTTTTTATAGTTGTCATTAAAATTCATCAGGATTGTTAAATTCATATTTTGCCTGTAAAAAATTCAGACCTTTCTGATAACTCCTTTTAGAAAAAGTATGGACCCTGCATATAGGATTTCATTATTCTTTTCTCTCAGCTCTGCAGCACAAGAGACATGATTTATTATGGGGGTAAAGAGGAGTTTAAGTATTCTAATTGATTAGATGTGAGCGTTCACATACAACTCATGTAGTAAAATACTATAAAGGCAATTTCAGAATTCTTCCTTTTATAGAACGGGGTCTGTGTCAAGGGGCAAGCCTACCCAAGCGATCCAGAAAATCCCAGTAGCTTTAAAAGTTATTGAGTAAAAAAAGCACTGTTCCTGTATTGTTTTGTCATGCTGACAGTTTATTATAAAGAAGTGGCAGTTGAAGTAAAAATCAGATTCCGTGAATGAAAAACTTTTATAAAAATAATTTGGACAGAAAAAAAAAAGTATACTAACATTGACTGAAAACGTAATGATTAAGGGAAGACAGTTCATCATACAACTTTTGTGTTTGCAGGCATTAAAAAAATCCTTCTTCCTTCTTTCAAATGCTTCTTTGTCCCCTGCTACTTGTGAGAGACTAATCAGAACTGTCTTTCAGAATTTCTGGGAAATCAGCTCCAAGAAAAATTGTGAAGTATTTATTATCATTGCATTTCGTAATTTCGGTAGAAAATAGGTTTAAAAAATCCATTCAGAACCATGATCTGAGCTCTACCTTGATCCTATTAGTAGAACAAACTTTAGAATTTTTTTGATTGATAAATACAGAAATGGGAAAAAAATCCATTTAAGGAGCTGGCCTTAGAAACAACTAAAACATTCCTAAGGAGCTGAATTAAATGAAAGGATTGTATTTGAAGATTAAAAGCTCTTGCCAAAATCTTACTAGAAGACTTGCAAGAGGCAAAGTGTTTAGTGTTGGTGCACTCTGCAAAAAGTGTGAAGTTTTTTGCCATAGGTCTTGATTGATGAATGAAAAGCATTAGGGGTAACTATTATTGACTTATATTGAAAGCAGTCCATAGGTTGTTCTGCAGGGCTTGTAGGCTGTAAAATGACTCCTCTGGTGGTGTACATTTGGGGGGGGAAAAAAAGGACATGTATCTCTCCAGTCTCTCAGTATTTGGTGGGTAGTTTATGTGGTAGGAATATGCCAAAACGGACTTGGAAGGTGGACAGATGGGGGTGAGCAGTGGAGAGGTAAAGTAGATTTTTAGCCCCAGTGAACAAAATTAAATCAGAAGATCCCCAAAATTTAAAAAAAAAAATAGTTTAAAAAAAGTCCTCCCATCTCCAAAGAGACTGCTATGTTAGTATGTAAAGCAAAGTTCGTGAATACTTGTGACAAGCAACAAGAAGCTATTTTGTTGTCTGCGTCTTAAATCCCTTTCTACATGACATTGCTGACATGAGAGAACTGTCCCTTGCTGAGGGGCCACTTGTCCCAGGCCAGGGTTTTGGGTGAGAGGCACAGCTGAGAAATGCCCTCACAGAGGTTCATCTCCCATATGAGGAAAGGCTGAGGGAGCTGGGTCTCTTTAGCTTGGAGGAGACTGAGGGGTGACCTCATTAATGTTTATAAATATGTAAAGGGTGAGTGTCAGGAGGATGGAGCCAGGCTCTTCTTGGTGACAAGCAATGATAGGACAAGAGGCAGTGGGTACAAGCTGGAACACAAGAGGTTGCACGTAAATATGAGAAAAAACTTCTTCTCAGTGGGGGTAACAGAGCACTGGAACAGGCTGCCTGGGGGGGTTGTGGAATCTCCTTCTCTGGAGACATTCAAAACCCGCCTGGACACCTTCCTGTGTAACTTTATCTAGGTGTTCCTGCTCTGGCAGGGGGATTGGACTAGATGATCTTTCGAGGTCTCTTCCAATCCCTAACACTCTGTGATTCTGTGATTCAAGTATGATGCTCAAGGAAGAAGCCAGAACAAACCCTGGCCCTGGGCCTTTCAACCAGGACAGTGGTTCTCGGCAGAGCACTTCAGCAGACCAGAGTCAACACCCAATATTTTTCTCAGACCATAATGCACGAAATTTTACCCTCTGGCTTCTGATGAACTGCTGTTCAATATAATTTTGTAGACCATCAAGGAACCACTAAGCATATGCCTGTAGGAACGACTCTGCCAGCTGAAAGCACCAGAGGTTTCCAGTCCCTGTAGTTGGTCAGGTCAGCTATTAAACATGGCTTACATCTGCACAAAGATTGATGGTGTGGTTTAGGATGTTCATAGGATGAGCAGAAATGTGCATTTAAAGCATTTTATTAAGCTAGCTTTTTGCAGGTAGTCGAAATAAAATAGGAATTTGAATATGCATTGGAAGATACCGTGGCATAACAGCTTAGGCACTGACTGAAGAAGAGAGATAGTGGTAGTGGTGTTTTGAGGTTGTTTCTGAATTTTCTCTGCTATGTTCCCTCTCTTTGCCTTTCCAGAAGCCAAAAGGGATGCAGGGAAGTGTTCTGCATGTGTGGTATTATGTTTCATTATTGACAACCTCAGAAATTAAAAAATCATGTCAGACCTGAACACAATTTATTACAGAATTTCGAAATTTGAGCTTATCTTTTCTTGCTGTTTGTGAACTTTAAAAATGTTCTCAAAGTATATTGTCAAACTTCTCTGGAGTTTAAACCACATTTAAAAACTCTGAAACTACAGGGATTAAAACACTTCCCTTCTTTATATAAATGCTGTGATCC
Organism: Nesoenas mayeri; assembly: GCF_963082525.1. Classification (NCBI taxonomy): domain Eukaryota; kingdom Metazoa; phylum Chordata; class Aves; order Columbiformes; family Columbidae; genus Nesoenas; species Nesoenas mayeri. The sequence goes on from NC_137543.1 coordinate 128,118,332, forward strand.
TTTTCTCAAAACAGACTCTTCCATCAGGGTTTACCTTAGAGAACCATCAGGAATCACACAAATTGGTAATCCTGTTGTGTGTGCTGAATCCTAGTAGGTATGTTCTGCATGAGTAAGAACTCTCTAAAAGCTGATACAATGGCTTGGCCGTATTGGCCACAAATTGTTTGAACCTCGTTATTTAATTATTTTTGCTCTCAAAAGCAGTGATTTCACTTGGCCATTAAAATGAAGAAAGAATATGCATGTATGTTTAATATACATACATGTACTTAATTCATTTGCATGCATATGGGTGTATATGTGTATGCACATATATGTGTATATGTAGGTGAACATATGTACAAGCAACAATATAATGCTCCTTAAATTCAGTACATGGGTTCTTCATCAGGGCAGAGACTTAAAGCAGAGCAGAGGTTTGAAACGGTGAGGGCTGAGGTCAAAAGAACCCTAAGTCAAAAGGAGTGGTGGAAGGATATTGATAATGCATAAAGTATGCACATCACATGGGTGGAGCGACATTGTCAGAGAGCAAGGCAGAAATGGAAGTATGGCTTGCTAATGTATGTATATGTAATGGGAGTGTAAAGAAAGAACTGTAGAAGGTAGAGCTCTGATCTTTTCCAGAAGTGGTAAGCGGAAATGATGGTAAATCTACCAAATGAACTGTGGAGACTGACTGAGAAATCTGTTTAATTATCTTCCCCATATTTATTCATACAGCATCAAAAACTGTGGAGAGATCAAGGAAGTAGATAAATTATATGTCTTGGCACATGAACCAACTTAAAAATAATATAGAATATATCAGTCCCTGGATACCAGCTGTATTCGAGCTGAGATGGATATTGCTTTAGGCAGCACCATGTGCACATGCCATGTGTATTTATGTATTTTATACACTGACATTGCAGAAGGAGTATTTTGTGTTGTTGAAAAGAAAAAGTGAATGCTGGCGCTTTTGGATTTCACTAGAGGACATGAGAGGTCAGATGCTTTTGCTGTGCCCTTTGTGGTGGGTGCTGCGGGTGACGTTTCTGAAGGTGAAGCGTGTGAAGCTTTTAGGCTTTGCTCCTCATTACTGTTACAGACACGGACTGTCAGATGTATGGAGTTGCATGATGCCAAATTATCCAAAGCATCTTTGGGTTTGTCCGAATCTACCGTGGTATTTTTGTGGTGAGTGAGCCAATGTGAAATTATCTAAAGCATCCTTGGTGTGTCTGAATCTACCATGGTATTTTTGTGGCATGCGATCCGATGCTGTGGTGGGGAGCCATGGCGTGAGGGGCCCGTCGGGGATGACCTAAGCCACCAAGCCCCTTTCCCTCGCATCGCCGGGCTTCACAAATCCACGCTTCGAAAAAGCAAGATCTTTGGGGCATTGCGAATTCACAGGTGCAGTTGGCGCAGGACTTTGCCGCCTCCCCGTAACGAGCACTTTCCCGCCTCACCTGCCCTTAAGGCCCTTACCAGACCCTTCTGGTAGACGGCGACTGTTAACAAAGGGCAAATAGTTCGGCTTGGTTTTGCAGTGGTGGCGGGCCGGCAGCAGGGAAGCGCGGCGGGTAGACGGGGCCGCCCGGCGGCGGTGAGGCGCGGTGGGTAGACACGGCCGCCCGGTAGTGGGGCGGGGCGGACCGGCGGCTCGGCGTCGGCAGAGGGCTCTGTGACACCGCTTTTCCCCCGGCAAATCGCAGTCAGCGGCGTGGAGGGTGTGGAGGCGGGGGAAGGGAGCGCAGGGGTAATGCTTCCAACAGTCTGGTCTTAGTCTGGTAAACAGACTAGGAATTGTGGGCTAAATCCTTTTCCTCAGGCTTTGCACCAAGGCTGAGATCAGATGACTCAGTCCGGACTCATTATTTTAATAGCCTACAGCTAGTTCACATAGCAGCGGGAGTCCACAAAAAAGGCATTTAATTGTTGAAACTCAAACTGGTACATTGTAACTGCAGATTATAGTATTCAGATTTAAGTGATTCAAGTAATTTCTAAAGCTTTTGCACAAGCAAACTGAAAGTTAAAATACTGATATTGTAATAAAAAGTAAATAAAACATACTTTTGTACATTAAGACCCAATTAAAGAGCATGATTTCATTTCGCAAACTTTAAAACAGGCAGGTGATATTTGCTGGCATTACTACAGCTGTGTTTTACATTAGGAAATTAATTAAAATAGTCATTTATACTTTTTTCCACTTGCAGGTCTTAGGCCTTTCTGGATTACACCATCTATTTTCTCTTCAATCATTGTGTTACAGTGCATTTGTAATCTCGCTTAGCAGGCAACTTTTGTTGTTTTGTTTTGTTTTTCTTTTTTCTTACCTAATGAAAAACCGGCTTTCTGCAATAAGGCCGGCGAAGCAGATCAAACAGGGCTGAAGGAACTTCCCTGCTGTCTGCCTGAGAGGCAGCGCATTGTTAGTGATTCAGATGTCCGTCCTGTTCTTCCGCACCCTTGCAGGGTTTCACTGGCTTCATCAGATCGCCCTGCGCTGGAGGTGGGAGGCTGGTGAGGGACATGAGGGAATGGTTTCTGTTAGACCCGGGGAAAACTGGGGGGGGGGATTTACTGCTCTCACATCCGTGCCTGGGTCTGGTACAACAGCACACCCCCAGAGTAATGGGGATGAAATTTTAAGATGCAAATCAACGTTCTGCTTTTGTACCTCACCACTGAATAACGGCACCTCGGGAATTATTCTTGGTTCTTAGGTACTTCCCCCAAAACTACTAACATGGTGATTACATAATGCACGGTTAAGTTTGTCAGTCATTTGTTCCTCCAGGCAAATCAGCTTGAAGTGTGGAAAGGTACATTTTTAAAATAGCACATAATTGCACAAAAAAAAGTGTTTCTTTTTGTATGAGACAGCAAAACCACATATGATGATTATCTTCTTCCTTCTCCACTTTCCCTTCAGCCAATCTTTCTTCCCTTTTAGGGGGAATCTTTCATATCGGCTGTTATACGGATGCATGAATCGTTGCAGCAGAGTCTGAAGGATTTGAAGTGTTCAGTTTGCCGTTTTAGTGGGGCTGAGTTGTTTGTTAGTTGCTATCGTCCTTCCAAACAACTCATGATGCCTGAAAATTTTGTTTATTAAGACCAGACATTTCACATTCCTAATGTTAAGATTGCTGCAATTTTCCATTATAAGCTTTACCCCACCCAGTCCTCTGAATAGAGATTTATAATACAATTTTTAAAAATGCTTTTCCATCTAAATCTTCACGTACGTTTTAAGCTTGGGAGAGCAGCATTTGAGCCGAATGCTTCTTCCCAATGGTGTGTCGGTGTTCTCCCAAACAGATTTAGTGTTTCTTTAAAAATCAAACAGCTAATGCATTTTAAGTGACTTTGGTGTCCTTGTATTTAAAAGAAACTCAGCATCTATAGGTTTTAAGAATTAATTTATTATGCATCTGACTACCACCGTTTCTTTTTACCAAATTTTTGCTGAATGTGTGTTCTGGATTGCCTACCATATCAATGCTGCTGGAGGAGCGACTGCAGAGAGTATGTGACACATTTCTGAAAGACTGAAAAATGCGTTGGTTAATATGTTTGACTACTACTGTGTAAAATACCGAGGACTGGCTTATTCCCACAGATTGATATTAGGCACCCTTATAGCTAATAAGCAATGCTGTGTGATAATATCTATTTCTGAATTCTTGCTTGATGAATCTGTCTTTGGGTGTTGACTTGAATTCTCAGTACTCGGTATGAAATGACACAAGAATACCCGAACATAAATGGAACATTACAGGAATAAAATATCTGACATTTCAGCTCCCTGCTCCTTAAAGCTAAAAGTCCTTGAGGCATCAATAAAATCAAACCAACCCGACGGTAAAAGTACGTATCATGCGTACACAGATCTATTTCTATGTAGAACTGACTGAAATAAATTGGTTTTACATAAATAGTTATAATAAGCTCTTCAAGAAGGAAAGAGGGTGGACCAGTAATGGAAAAAAATATGATATTTTAGGTTAAGCACATCTGAAAGTAAAATGTCCTACTGGAATTAGGCAATTTGACAACATTGGAGCCTGTGCAGAGAGCCAGAGCGGGGCTGGTACACTACTTAGTCCCACGTAAGAACTATTTTAAGAGTCAAGTCAAACTTAGGAGATACAGATCCCTTATTTTTATTCTGTGAGCAGCTTAATTCCATCTTCTCCAAGGAGATTGAAACTTTATAATGAAGTTTCCAATTTCTACAAATAAAAAGGCAAACACAATTTAACTCCCCCTCACTTTCCGTCCACTAAAATAAAAGTTAATTTTTTACTCTGCCTTCAAGAATTTTGCACTTCATTCATGTGAAAGCACAGAGTAGTCTAATAAGTCACAAAATGCCAAATAACAATATTTAAAATACTTAAACTGAGTAACTGATAGGTTAGGTTAGAGTATCACTGAAAAGATGCTGCGAGCAATCTTTCATGTGAGACCATCTTTAGGCATTACAGTAACTTCATACTAAGAAAATTAATTTGGGTATTTTGTATATGTGATGCAAATTTTAAAACTGCCAGAGTGCTTTTTTTAAAATTCTGTGTTTTAAAAAAATACTTTAAATATACAAACATGCCTTTGTATTTCATGTTATTGATGTCTGCTAAGATTCTCATTTTAGTCTGTGTAATATTTTGCGGCCATGTGACATTACATTATTCTGTACATTAACGAGGATATGAACTGAAATGTAAGGATTCGTGAAGTTATATTCAACAATTAATTAAGCAGTAATCCATAAAGTGTCTGTTGTTAGCAGCAGGCTATGACTGGTGTGTTCGTTAATGGCTGCAAGCAAAGCCAAGTCTGATGAATGTCCTAATAAGCTTGTTCATAAATGCAGGGAGGATGATTTCTGCAATGACGACCGCTGCGTTACACTAAAGGCAGAGGTTTGCTGCAGCCTTTTGCAAATCTGCCCCAACTGCAAGAAAGTCTGAAGTTCTATTTTTTTTTTTTTTGCCAATGGCAAAACTCTGGAATTAGTTTGATAGGAAATAAGTTGATATCAAGGCAGAGCACAGCATAGGGAGCGCTTTGATCGGGTGTGCCTGAGAAGGGTTGGCACAACTTTATTTTGCTTAACTGTTGCCTCTCCATGGAAGCTACAGAATTTTGGATTTGCAGTAAGTTATAGCTCCTTTCTGAAAGTCACTCATTTACTTCAAAATAGGGTGGAAAAGCCTGGGGAAGGAGTGGGAGGGGAAAGGAAAAGAACTAGCAATGCGTCTCTAATGCTTTGGAAATCACTGTTGCTCTCTTAAGTTGATTTTATTGAGTTCTAATTTCGTTCCTTTTAAACACAGAGATGTCATTTGTTTATTTTAACAACAGCAGAAAAATGATGTGGACTTCTCCTCAAGTCCCCATCACCAGTCTAGTAATGAATTTTCATTATGAATGAAAAATCTAAAATAAGACTGCATCTGTCCTGATTACATTGCTATTCTAATCTTATCCATCTAGTGTGCCTTTTTTCTGACAGTTTTTAAAAAGTACAAAATAAAATGCAGTCCTGGATTTTGCATTTGCTGCATGATTATGCAAATTCAAGGGGGAAAAAAAAGGCGAAAATAACATGTTGATTTTTTAAAAAAAATCCTTCCTCCTTTGGAAGACTCAGAACAGAATATTCATTTATAAGTAAACAGCTGTTTTTATGGTGGTGGGTAACATACAACACTGATTTAATTATTTTAAATGAAAAATTGCTCTGGTGCTCCATGGAAAGTAGATATAGCGCTATAAGTGTGAGCATGGTGCTAACAGAATAAAGGAGGAAAAAAAAAAGAAACACAGAAGAAAAAGCATTTTTCCCAAACAGAAAATATTAAAATAAATATATTAAATATATAATAAATGCATAATACATTAAATAAATATGAAATGGGAAGGTAGGGCTTATGTCCAGTGTTTGGGATTTCTGTTAACCTAAATGTGAAATGTCATTCACACTGATGTTTTTGTCTGTGTATTCTGGAAATGAAGAGATACTAAATTCCCTTCCACTGCTTGTATTGATCCACAGTGAATAAACACATATGTTTTACTGTAGGCAAGTATATGGTTTGGGATGGTTAGGTAATTGCTGCTTTATTTTTATTCCATTTGAGTGCTAATAGATTATTTGGCATATCACCATCCGTTAGCTCCACTTTACATATGAAATTGTTCAATCTTCTGAATCTATTTTCCATGCTAGAAGCACGAAATATCTACTTGGTGGATATTTTATAGTGTCTTATTGTATCCTCTAAGAACGTGTGAAGCGCAGGCAATTAAAGTAAACCCACTGAACTCTTGTTCATATTGAACAGATTTCCTAAGGTTGCAGCCCTGCGTCTGCTGACAGCAATACGAGATTGGCTGCATGTTGTGTTCGAGCTTTTTCAGTGATGAGGCAGAAATGCAATGCGAAGTCTGCTGTTAACTTTTGTTTTTTAAGGTACATGTGCATCCAAATAATCTCTAGGGAATCTGTTGAAGATGCACAACTTCAGAAGAATGCGTATTATACTGTGGCTGATTTTGTGGGGATAATATTTTTACATCTTGAGAAAACAGGTTGAATAATGGAAATAATAATGGAAATGAAAGAATTGTACCAGCAATAAATTTTCCCTAAGACTAATAATAAAAAGAAATCTGATGATGTCCTGTCTCTCTAAGATACTCATCAGTTTGTCATAAATATTCCTTATTTAGAACACAGGGAAAGCTTTCAGTAGATGGGTCTGAGTACAGCTGGCATTGAGAATGAACGCTGAATTCCTTTGTAAGACTTGAGCTCAGATGAATGTGTATGTTGAAGTCCAGCTTAGTTGCACGGTGTTCCTGCGGTAGATATTGGGCTGGAAAAGTTCTTTTCAGAAACTTAGAAATGCCCTTTAATGATTTGTTTGATCCGGTTAGAGCCTGTTGTGAAATGTGATACAGGTTTGGGGGAATAATTGAAAGGGGATTATTATTTTGTGCTATTTCTTCCCCATTTTTAATGGTTTTTGTGAAATCAGCAAAAACAAGACAAGCAAGAGGGAGTTTTTATAAACCATATGCTTTAGCACTATGCAAATACTCTGTAATTTAAATAGCACGGAGGCATGTGTGTCATTATGCGCTCATCTTTATGGGGCTTTTTCACACTGACATTTCTTTTTAGGGCTTGGCTAAAACTGTAATGGAAGATTTCTAACGAAAAAAAAAAGTGGTTGATAGCTTCTGTGAAGCCAGAGAGGTTTGTACAGAGCTGCAGAATACTTCTGTTTCCCCCACACTGCAAACAATGGTATGTGAAAGCGCTCAAGGGTGTTTGTCAAATAATATGAGTTAATGGATGGTATGAAACTTGCTCATCTATTTCTTTCCTCGTTATCACATACATAGTGTGGTAAGGCATTACTGGGGGCATTGATTGTCTTTGCTTTGGCCCAGTTTTGTGCAGTTCAACTGAGAAAAGCCTTTCACCCTTTCCAAGAGACAAGACAGCCTAGTGCTGAACTCCCACTATTTAGATTCCACCAGCCTTCTCCTCTAACCCAATAGTCATTCAACTTAACAGTTGTCTCCTCTTGCCAGCATTAGATAAACCAAACCACGTTGCTTTGTCTTTGCTTGTAAAGGTGGCACAAGGTACAGAGGACAGTTCCTGTCATTAGTGCATTTCAGGGTCCACAGAGTCGCACCCTACTGAAAAGGGGTCCTGCCTTGGGAAGTAGGTCCTCCTAATCCCTCTGCAAAGTAGAGGTCTCCTAAAGTGTTAAAATACTGTACAACCAGAAGTGCTTTCCATCCTAGCCATTTTTTTCCTCCTAAACACTGCTAATGGAAGGATGGCTGGGAGTTAAAATTACCATCCCCACCTCCTTATTTTTCTTGGTATAGCACTGGCAAAGAATTGCATTAAGATTTCTAAATATAAGTGGGAGGAGATTGAGGGGAAATGCAGATATATCCAGCACCTTGCTCTGATAGGTGTAAAGAGTAGCAGGAGAACTTATGTGTGGCTTTCATGTATGTATGTAGTTAAATATGTAGTATGTAGTTAAGCTAGTGTGTGCCCTGTCAGTCAAGTACGTTTGACCACTTTTGATCTAAATATAATACAACTAGAAGGTAGCGCAAATCTGCTACAAAGCACCATGGATTTTTTTCCTCCTCTTTCCTATAAATCTTGAAGCTGACAAAGTGTTGGTTAAGGAACAGTCTCCTGAAATGCAACTGGTGGAAGCTCAGCAGCACAATTTCTTATGTTCTGGGAAACGTGATGGGCTTTTTTCAGTACAGCTTAGCCAAATTAGGCAAACATTAATATGAGCTGAATGTTACTGTCAGTGTTTTCCCGTTTTTACCTCTGTGATAACAAGAAAAGGTCAGAACAAATTGTGTTCTACCTTTTCCCATCATGGTTTGGTGCAGCTTGTCAGCGGCGAGGCACAGGACAAGGTGTGTATGTTACTGTCACGTCCTGCTGTCATATTTTTAAGCCGATGTACAACTGGGCGGTACTGTGGAGCAGTCCTGGGATTGGACATCTCCGCCGCATAACCTGCTTGTTTTGCAAGTTCAGAATAATCCCCCAGCCCTCTCTAGTGTGTGTGCAGTAACTGGAGATGATAGGCTTGTGATTGCATCATCTCCTCTATGCATGTTTTGGAGACCAGATCATGAAGAAGCCAAATGTAGCAAAGTAATATTCACATCCCACAAGGTAGCTGTGATGCACCTTTTTCACTGTCTCTGTAAACATCTGCAGGCATAGGCACAGATCTTGTCTGAGCAGAGCTAACGGTGAGGAAGAGGAGGAAAGGGTTCCTCATTCCCTGATGACCATTATTAAAAGAAGATATAGTTCTGAAGGTCAATCTGTTTGGGTTTTTTTTCCCCTTTCCAGTGAGATCTCACGTAACAACTTCCAGTTTATTTGCTCACTTTTATAACTACCTTTGCCCTCCATCTGGGTGTAAGAGTCCAGAGCTCTTAAACTGTCTTAGAATTGTGTGTAGTAAGAATTGTATGACAAACTCACTCTGACACCACCATGTGAGTCATATTGGGGCATGATCCTGAAACAGCGGGTACACACTAGTAGCTCAGGGAAGTTTCTGGGTGAGTGTGTTCTGTGTCTGTTCATTCTTGATTCCAAAGCTTTTGGGGGCAACAGGACTTCTAAACATTGCAAAGGTTTGATTTGAAAAAGACTTTTTAAAAAATTTGAACACGCCTCTGCTTGCTTTTTTTTTTTTTTTACTTTTTATGTTGGTAACAACTGCTAATGCTGGTTGTCTTATATTGCCACCTATATGGAGGTTGTGCAACAATTTCCATTATAAGACTCTCAGTTGCTTATTATGTTGCCAATATTGAGCTGTTTGAGCTGAAATTTTCCATTCTGGGTGTCTCCTTCAGGCTAAATTTCTTGGGAAAGTTTCAATAAAAATACTTGAACCATTCCAGGGAATGAGAGGAGGGGGAAATACTATATTTTGCTCATGTTTATTAAACTTGCTGCAAGCAGTTGATTCAGAAATCATTGCACCTACGTGTTTTGGAGCAGGAGGTTGAATTATTAAGAAGGTGAAAGGGCGAGGAAATTAAAAATGGGGGTAGAAGAGATTTCTTTCGAAGGAATGGGCTCCTCCCTCATGTTTTGAACCATCTGCAAGAAGGCACACAAACCCCTGCTTGTCAAAACAGGGGCAGTGAATGGCTGGGAACTGAATGATTCTTCTTGTTCCACTGCGCCTACGTGGTATATTAGATTTGGAGACAGAGGCTTATGAGGTGTAAATACAATTCTATGCAACAGGGAAGATGGCTAAAATCTGTGTAGTGGTAGAAATAAGGGGGCAGGGTTATGGAGTTGAATAAGAGTTGAAAATAGCAGAGGTAGATTTGTTCAGCGAGGAGATGGTTCTGAATATGGTGAGAGAGGCTATTAAGCAAGGATATGGGATTTAACCAAAATGATCTTAGAGCAGCCTTTGTTAGTTACAGTTCATTTTCAGTTTCCCACACATCTTATGCATTTAAATGAGGCAGGGAAAATTGTATGCAATCATGTAATTTAGAGACCAGTATTCAACCTTAATTCCGGCATGTTTCATTTCTGAGCACTTGATATTGCAACCATAATGTACTTTCAACATGAAAATTAGAGCCTTAGTTGGAAATGGCATTCTATACCCATCATTAAAACGCTTATATTATAAGCTTTGAAGACCACCACCATAGCTAGGCATGAGTCTAGTACTGCATTTCAATTCAAATGCTGAGAAATGTTTTATTTTAATACATTTAGGAAAGTTTCCTTTTCAAAACGATAGCACTGGCAGTGCTTCAGCAAACATGTATGGGACTGTTTGGATCTGAAAAGGTTAATTGAATAGTTAAGGTATCAGGAACTGAACTTCTTAACAGATTCTGCCTTCCGTTTCTCTCAGGTTCACAGTGTAGACAACAAATGATGTTTTGGAATATACCCAATTTGCTTAGGCCAAATGGGAGCGAGTTAACAGGACAGGGAGATGTTTCAGCTATAACTTCAGATTTTCCTGATTTTTATGGACTTCAACCAGACTGGTTATACCTCAATATTATTTTAACATTGTTATTTGTGGCTGAGTTTATTAAATAGCAGCTTTCATGCTGCTGCTTTTAATGTCTCACACTTGAGGTTATCTTCCAAGTTTTCAAGGATTTATAAAGTTGCCATAACATTTTCTTAAGGAATAAGGCTTCCCATCCAGAAGCAAGCATACTTCATAGTACACATTCCAAAAATAGTGAATTAGATGTTTCCTAGTTAGAGGAAAGCAAATATGTACTGAATGCCCATTTTATTAAGATCCTTTTACTTCTTTTTTTCTTGAATGAAATGTAGACTCCTGTTTGGGGGCCGTGTTGTCAATGATGTCTGCTCCCTTTTTTAGAGAAATTTTAAACTGAGCTGTTGCTATGGCTATCTGCTTTTTAAATATTGTCTCTATAAAGAATGCCGCATCTGGATTTGACATGATGTATTGTCTCTGTTCAAAGAAGATAAGCTGTCATCTCATATACCTGTTTATTAATGTCTGCGGACTGTGTGCTGATGTTACGTATCATGGCAAAGATCCACTTATTAATGCCTTCATGGTGTGGATGGACAGGATACATCTTTATTGCTCTAATGGAACTTAAAATGTTATGCCGTGCTGTTTTGAGGCTGTATTAAAGCACACAGATGTCTTTTGAAAAAAAGCTAGGTTTAGATGTCTTTTCTATTTGGCACAGATGCCTAAAACCCCGTTCTTTCATTCGTGGTTTGCCGAGGTTGCAAAGGCTCATCATGTAAAGCTTGTGTCTTGGCTAAAACCTGTTTTACTCTTTGTAACCTGGTCAGACCAATGTCTAGTTGTAACTTAACTTCTTATTCTGTGTCACAGGCTGTTGTTTTGGTCACTGGTGGGTGTAGTTTGTACTTCAGCATGAAGGACAGAGAATTACAATGACCAAGGTGATTTACTTTAGCCTGTCTTCTCAAGAATCCTTCAAGATGGCTCCTTATGCAGAGAAGGGGAAAGAGAAAGGATTAAAATACTGCTTGAATGCTAAGTGAATGAGGTCTGAGTTGCAGAGAACCCATTGTGGGAGAACCACAAGCGAGAGTTAATGCAGATACCAGCAGTGATGCTTTGAATGCCACCATAATGCACTATCAGGTGTTCTGGTGTAACTTTGTGTAGGCACTTGGGATAAAAGTGGGTTTTTTTCACTTGAATTGTTCTTTTTTGGAAGGAATCAGAAGAAAAGTGAAAAAAAGCTATTTTTATTCCAAGTGAGAGAGCTCAGGCAAACAGTTGCGCTTCTGTCATTCCTGCAGTACTGGTGCACGACTCATGTCGTGCTGCTGGAACCACCACTCAGCATCCCACAGACATGAACCTGGAGCATTAAGCCTTCGGCAGCACGTACCAAAGCTCTGCTGGGAGGCCTCCTTTGGTTTTCAAGGGTTTGGAGCTCTGATTTGAGGAATTGCAATTTAATTGGACATCTTTTATGTCAGGCAACTTTGTCTAAAACCTTCAGAAAAAGGAAGTGATTATCCTAAATTGGAAATTATGTATCTATACAATGTAATTCTTACCATCCCTTTGGCCTTCAGATTCAGTACATTTGCCCCAAACATTTTTATCCTTTATATCTACTCAGCCAATTTTTCACAGAAGGATTGAATGTACTTACTGTAAAGGATTGAATATGGTTATTTTAATATTGTGTGCAATGCTGATATCTGGTTGGAGTTTAAAAAAAAATTGTGTTCACACATGATGCGAATGTCTAATTTAAGTTCTATAAAAATCAGAAGCAAATGGCACAGATCTTCAACACTGAAATAAAGCTGTTGATGGAGAAGTTTGTATTCTTGAAATCTGTGTGTTGCAGAGAACCTTTTCATGGTTGAGTTTGAAGCTTCATTTGGTCACTGAGGGTGAAAAATTATTACTTTACCTACAGCTTGCTTGTGAACAGTATTTCAAGCCTCTCACTCTCATGGTTGCCCTTGTTCTAGATTTATGACCGATGCAGCTCGACGTGAGCAGGAGTCTTTGAAGAAGAAGATTCAGCCGAAACTCTCTTTGACTTTGTCAAGCACAGTGTCCCGTGGGAATGTATCTACTCCACCTCGCCACAGCAGCGGAAGCCTTACTCCTCCAGTCACCCCTCCAATCACTCCTTCCTCTTCGTTTCGCAGTAGTACTCCTACAGGTAGGCACCTACCCTTTGGTTTATCACATATCAACTAGTGATTTTGTGACATGAAGAACAATAGACATACTGAGGCATTGGGAAGAGGATCCCCTAAAAATAAAACAGAAGAGTTTTGAGCTCTTTTATTTGTGTTTGCTTTGCAATCTCTAAAATGTGTTTGAGCATTTGTTTCCAAACTATTTGCTAAAGCAGAGAAGGACATTAACTTTAAAAATCACAGCTGAAATTATTTCATGAAGAAACGAACCCTACCAGGAATACCAAATGTGCAAAAGACCCCTGATGTATCAGTCGGAGAGCTCTGCACATGGTACAGGGCCAGTTTAAGATGCAAGTAAAAGTGATTGGGATCTTGCTCAGGTCCTTTCTTCATTCTTTTTTTTTTTTAATTATATTTTTTTGAGGGGGAGTTGAATTTGTAGGTAAACAAGTGGACAGGGAGGAATGTTCAACTGCTGTCATCATGTAGACATGACTGTCATTAGGAAACTATGTTCAAAAAAAGTAATGTATGAGTAAAGTGATCCGTGTTTTCTTCAAAAGCAAGTATTCCAGTGGTTTTCCCAGGTATAAAACTCCTGGGAATTTTTTTGCACTGATCGGAGAAACTGAAAATTGCTTGCTGAGCTGAACCAGATCTCTTGGCCCAAGTCAGTCTGGTTTACATTAGGTAGAGATCTTGTGCAATAATTCTGATACACTTCAGATTAAATACCAATATTTCCTTCTGAAATACATCTATTCTGTTCTGTAGTAAATAGGTTCAACATTTCATTAATAGGAAATTACGAGAATCTATGCTTTGATAAACTGCTATGCCATGTGTTTTAGGTAAGCTACTTAATGTTTTAGTCCTAATAATTAAATGGAAAAGTTGTAATGGTCCTTGTGACACTCTGGAAGTTTTGAAATTAATTGGTTGTTCAGTGTGTCTCTGGATAAGAAAAAGGGAACCATGTTGAGAACAGCTAAATGATAAAGTCCTAATGTAATACAGAAAATTTTACAAGTAAGATTTTCTTAATTATCTCCTGTTCAAAACAAACTGATTCATTTCCTTGACATCTCTAGGATGTCAAGGAATTTCTGCTTTATTTTGTTTTACTTTTTGTACAGCTCCTCCTGGAAGGCTGATTCATGATGTGGTCAGGTAGTATAACTTCGCACATCTGTCAGGAACATTAGTTAGCAGTGTACAGTTTGAAACACGTTCAACCAAATACTGAAGAAAAAAAAAAGCCAGTATCTGTCTACTGAAATACTTCTGGTTTTATTATTTATATATTTTTCAAACTTTTTCAGTTACTCAGAGTGTTGTTTTACCTGTAGCTAGGAGAATCAGCTTGTTTTGGCTAACTGTGTTTTTGGGAGTCCTGCCTGCCAGGTTATAAATAATACCACCTTCCATTTTCTGCACCCGTTGTTCCGAGTTCCCCGTTGAAGCCCTGTTCCAAGGTTAGGGTTTGTAATAGCCTAGTGGCAAAAACTGTATATTCTTTCTTGAAGATTTTTTTGTTGTTGTTTTTATTAACTATCAATTTCCATTTTTTGTCATCTTAAAAAAGTTTCTCTGTACCTAAAATAAGTGTTGAGGGTTTTTTTTTCTGATAACTGCATAATTTTTCTCAGTGTTTGCTTGGCGCAGGACTTCATTCTCCATGATGGTGATGACTTATATAGATTAGGTGCTCCAGGTCCTGCCACAGCTGAGTTTCTCTCTCTGTCAGTGCAGTGCCTGCTAAGGGAGCCCAGGAAGGGCAGCAGGCTAATTTTAGACAGGCAGCTCACATGTCTGTTACTGGCTGATGTGAGTCTTTTTCCCTCAAGTGCAAGTATATACAGCAGTCAACTAGTAAGATGATAAAACCAAGGATAGCTGGGCAAGATCTGTTTCAGGGAAACAATTTAGAGTATGTAAATCATCCTGCATTTCAGCCTTGCAGCGCCTACACAACTTTCAAGCCCTGCAGGCATACCCTCCACTGCATCCAGTGAGAATGAAGAATATTGCTGTATTCCTTCTGTGCGATCCTGTTTGATTTATGCTCCGAGCAAACTCTTGTTAACTCGTCTTTGAATACAGGTAAACATGTGTGTTGTGGTAACTTCAGAAAATAAAGAGGCTGTTTTTCCTTAGGTTGCCTGAAAGGGCATCATCTGGGTTGGTGTTGTTATAATACAAATATAATGGTTGTCATCATCCTTCTTTAGACCTATACTTTGTCAAAAATAAAATGGGATTGCTTTGACCCAATTTGTTAATGAAGCATTCAGAATGGCAGTTTTTCTTATATTATCTCCCATCTCAGTTGTTCGACACTTTGCTAGGGCATGAAATGTCAGCGGTGTGCCTGGCGTTACTGTCACTGCACGAGGTGTAACTGCAAGACGAGGCCACTGTAGATGCGAGAGAGCAAGCACACCTTACAGGCTGGTAAGGTGGCAGATAAATACACACGTCCCTTAGCAGAGAGCGGCTGTTTGCCATTCTCATTCAAGGTAGAAAGCAGGAACCTTACAGATCTTTAGGGTCCCATTTTCAATGTGCTGTCCTCCCTTTACGTATGCTGCTTGTCTGGCTTCGCTAGGTGTGGTCGTCTTGCCTGGAGTAAAGCCACCAGCTGTCTGAATCCCAGTCACCTTTGGCCATGTCCTTACAGCTAAGTCCTGCCATTTCCTCATGCTGTTAAGCTACTGTTGTCATTTTTTCAGCGAAGCGTAATTTCATATAATGATCTCTCACCCATGTATTGACCAGACTCAGACCCACTTAGCTTGTGAAATTTGATAAGAAACAGTTCAAGGTGGTTTGGCTGCAGAGAACGTATGAGCTCTGCAGTAAAAATCTGTGCCAAAAGACTACGGGCCAAATTCGCAGACAGAACTGAGCAGCTTCCAAGCTGACACACATACATGCCACAAACATTGCACGCATATGTGTAGCACCTTCTATGTTAATGAGATTACTCATGTAGAGGCAGAAATATTCAGCAAAGTGTGCTCTTCTAAGACTCTTCTCAGGTAATGGGCTAGGCACATATTTATCTGCAGACTCTGTATGTGTTAGTCCCCTGAAATGGCCCGTTTGTGGTTTTGGTGGGAAGCAGAAATGCAGCAGTTAATTTTCTATACCTCCTGTCTGTTCCCTCAGGGGTGACTGGCATGTGCTCTCCACTTACATTTGGCTTTTTGTTCCCTCTACTATAACAAGTTTTCTCTTCTTCGTAAGACCCGCGTCGTCTAATGACTGCAGAAAGTTCACTTCAAAAATTTATTCCAGTTTTTGTTTTAACAATAGTGTCTCCCTGGAGACGTTGTTTAGCAGGCTTAAATGCTCTTGTTAGAGTTCGCAGGCAGGATTTAGTGAAAGAAATGGCTTCCATCAGCAATACACACTCCTTAGGGTGATAGGGAAATATAGCTAAGTAGCACCAGCACATAGGTTATTTTGGAAAGACGTTAACAGTCTGCAAACATTGAAATATCTCTTTATTTAAGGAGCACTCAATTAAGTCACAAGAACTTATGTTGCCTTTATTTTTAAATGTCAATTTTAAACCCACAAAACTAATTAAGTCTAGTTATGGATAAAAACGGGGCTGACTTCGCATCTTTAACATACGCTGTTAATTTTTTAAATGTTTTCATACATCTGTGTGGCTCACAGATGAAATTTCCACCCCTGACTTCCTGGCTTGCAAGTGTGAGTCAGAGCACTGACATTCCTTTGAAAACTATCATATCTGTTCATACTGAAAAACTTTTTAAAATAGACTCAGTTCTAATAACTTATTGGTAATTAATTATTAAAATAACCTGGTCCTAATTTTAGTCACAAAAGCAATTCATATTAATGAGTCTCAGACTTGTAAAAACAAACAAACAAAAAATAATAAAGACAATTTTGCATTGAAGAAGTGCCAAAAATCATCTGAAACCACTGGTTTGTGTTTGTTTGGTTTTTCTTCCATATTTATGACATTTTTTTTTTCCTTTTTTCTAATGATTCCAGGCCTGGAATAGTAAATTACAGCCTGGAGTGAATTTTCAGCCTTCTTATAAATCCCAAAGCAAGAGTTTAATACCACCAACTGGCTTCTTAATGGCTCAACCCTAAGTTGTGCCCACTCCCCCCCAAAAAAAAAGCTGAAATACATGGAAACCTCATAATCAGCATTACACTTTGCCCTGAAGAAACTGGCTCTCAGACCTCCTTTCCTGTTGATTTTTGTTTTACTAGATTGCAAGTTATAACATTGATGCTGTTTTAATAGGTTTATAGTGGCTGGTGGTGCTGGGCAGCGATGGCAGCCGGGCCTGGCAGGGAGCGCTGAGGATGCTGCGCTTGGCTGGAAAAGCGTCTGTCGGTCCTTCCACTTATAAAAGAGGTGAAGGAGTCAGGTTTTCATGGGTGGTCATAGCTGACCCCAGGAGAGAACTGGCAAGTCCTGTTTTGATTTGCAGTTGTCATTTAAGTAGGTGGCTAACTGTTGGTTTGTCTTATTAATTAGGATAAATGCCTTTCTGGGGAGTTGTATTTGATTGACTGCATTTGAAAGACTTTGCCCTTCCTTAATATATCCAACTTCCTTGAAACTTCCACCAGCTCAAACTCAGTATATACAAAAACGACCTCATTTTCTACCCACAGAAAATACCTAACTTTTCAATCGTGTTTTTCTTTCTAGTAAAACATGAAATTAATAGTTAATTTGAATTTGGAGTAAAAAATACTTTGTAGGATTGGCCTTAACCTTTAAGGAATCTAAGATATAAACAGTGTTACTGTAATCAAATACACCTAAAAATTCTGTGCAGTGATATTTTAAGACTTTAAAAGAAAACAGCAACTGAGGCTTTTCAAATTACTACTCTTGATAAAATCCATTACATTTACCATCTGAGGATTTTGTCTGAATGATGATTTAGTAGATATATAGTAACTGAGTAGTTTTTTAGATATATAGAGCATATTCTTAAACTGAAATCAAGACCATTTTGTAGCTGTGGCAGTAATCCTAAAGCTGGACTGTTTCAGACACTTAGAACATATCGTGTTAAATGGGCCAATTTATTTCTAATACATCATACAAGTGGTGAACCATGACTTTATGTAATGTGTGATGCAAAGACAGGAAGTGAAATTCAATATATTTTCAGGCACCAAAAAATGTCTTCAGCTACTGTCTATTTTCAGAGCTTGCTGTAATTAGAAATAATTTTGATACCTAGTGTGACTGCCTTCTGAAATATCTATAATGATTTTACATATATTTATGTTTGTTGTAGGTTTAGTTAACAAACTAAAGAGTCACGTCCCATTTACATCATTAGGGAATATCTTAGAAGATGAAAAAAGTATATCTGTAAACTTTTGTTCTATAAAATTAATAGATTCTTACAACTTAGACTATTAATCTTTTATTCAGCTGCATTTTGTTCAGGAGACAGATGAAACTACTGGCAAAAGAGTGACCAAAAATTACAGTGTTAACGAGACCTCTTGCTACTGATGAAATAATTTAGAGCTCCATTGTTCCCTCTATGGGCGACTAATTTACAGGGGAGGAAACTCTCCGTATTACAGCTAAGGATCTCCTTTGCCCTTCTGCCAAAGACAACTGGGACTCAGAAATGGATCTGTGAGGATCCACCTTGCTTCTGGTCCATTAAGGATTTGTCTGTTCTGGGAAGCAAAGCACTGTGTGGCCGTTTTGACTTTTCCCAATAAACCTTGGTGTCTCCAGTGATGTTCACCTCAATTACATATTGTTTCTATAATTCTGCTGTGTAGCTTTTGCCTTCATGGATAACTCATGAAGGAATCTCAAGAGCTTTCTCTTGAATCTGTTCCCTTTTCTTTTCCAAGAAGGCAAAAGTTGAGAGAAAACCACCCATTGTTTGCTGGTAATAGCAATCAAAAACACAATAGCAACCAGCCGTTGGAATTGGGCATTGAAATAGAATAACAGGCATGCCGGAAACTAA
The DNA here is from genome assembly GCF_963082525.1 of Nesoenas mayeri. Lineage (NCBI taxonomy): Eukaryota > Metazoa > Chordata > Aves > Columbiformes > Columbidae > Nesoenas > Nesoenas mayeri. Next base: position 128,137,103 of record NC_137543.1, read on the forward strand.
TATGTTTTTGATTCTAAGTGTGTGTTTAATTTCTGTTACTTTAAGTTGTTTAAAAAATGTGTTGTCTTGTTGTAATGCAAAAGCTCATTCCTCTTCATAGATATCAAAGCAGCTAACATTTCAGTACAGTTTCCATATGTTACGCTTTCAGCAATGAAGTAATCATATGGCACAGACAGCTGCTACGCAGAGTGCTATAGCAGCATGTTAAACAGAATCCAGCAAGAAAAAGAGACACGTTTGGCCAATCTGCTTCTAAACTCAAAGGGGACAGTGGAAATGTAAAATAACAGAGTGTCCCCCCACAAATGAATTGTGGACCGAGATGAGGAAGAGTTTAGGTGCTCAGACTTCTTTTGTTTATGATTGTGCTATTAATACGTAGCCAAATTAATCTGAATTTGTGGCAGAACTGCTATTTATATAAGAATCTCCAGCTTCTGTCAGCAGGTGGCATTTCTGAACTCCATGTTAGGTTGAAGCAGAGTGGACTGCAGATGGGCTCACTACTGCGATGGCCAGAGAGAGACTGGCCTTTTGTGGTGGGCTGCTGCTTTCAAATATAGTGAGCTGCAAAATATTCTTCGATTAAGGTTTTAAATGTGCTTGAAATCAGACTTGTGAGTCAGGACAAGTCAGTAGAAACAAGCACGCATTGATGGCTTTTTGAAAATCATGCTACAAATTCAGGTCATGTGCACTTAAGCATATGGTTAATGTTAAGCACCTAATACTCACTGAAGAGGTGAGTGCCTGACTTCAGGCACATAACAAGCGTTTTGTCAGACTGTAATGAAGTATTCTGCACTTGCAGAGCTGCAAGCTCAAGAATTTATGTATGCACAAAAGCCTAATTTTAGCCATTCACTTCAAAAACTCTTCACCTACGTTAGCATATTGTAAATGCTCAGGTTTAATTATTACACCTTATGTTAATGTAGCGTAATATCATGCAGAAGTAATTGAAAAAATAATGAAAAGTAGAAATATGAGATCGAATCCCAGGGCTCTTTTATTAAATCATTGCTGAGAAGTGGGCTGAGAGTGCTACATTTTTGTGTGTTTGACTTATGGGGTGCCTAGCACAGTAAAGCACGAATCAACTGAGTTCTACTGCAGCTTGAAAAAACACACTTTCAGATGTCTGAGGAACCATCTCATTAGTTGTTCAGATTGACAGAAGTTTCTACTTGCTTAATTGCCTGTTCAGAGACTGAAGAACTTGTATGCTATGTTTTTATTAAAAATTAGATGTATTGACCCACTCTTGTATAAACACTCTGGGCAAATACCTAGGCCGTACTTCACAAAATGAAGAACAAATTCTGTTCTCCAACATAATGAAAGTTTGTCTGAAAACGTTCAATATTTCAGCCCTGCAAGGTACGATAAAATCTATGATAAAATATCTTGAGGCAACTGTATTGTGGTCTGTGGCAAAACTTCCCTCTGAGGGACTTCACTGGTGCCAGGATTTCACATTTCTGTGCAGATGACGAAAGAGAACTTACTTTATAATTATCAGAGCCAAAATGGTTCCATCTAATTGCAGGTTTTGGGGGCCTATATTAATCCTGCACGCTAATTAATAAAAACACATGTTTGCCCAGCATTTAGCAGTCTGAGGCACCTATTCTAACAGAGCATTATGGGTGTTCTTGTAAAAATAAGTACATAAATAATAATTTTAAAAATAATGAATGGCATTGTGCAAAACAGTTGATCAACATATGAGTTAACTATAATGTATGTGTGCTTAGACCATGGTATGAGATTTTAACATGAGCTTTTGGCTGAGGTCGTGACTGAGCATGAATAATAAGTAAAATCTGTGGTAGTTTCTAGTTTCTGCCTTAAGGAATGAAGCTATAGTAGGAGGTTTCCAATAACAATGAAAAATAATAAGTAAAAGTGCAATTATTTCCTATAGGGGTTTTCGTAGCACAGGTGGGATTTGTTCCCAGCAACAGCTAAAAGATTTCATTTTTTCAGAGCTAGATGCCACATTCCCCTTGTAGGGAGCCAGGCATTAACCTCATACATGTTGAGCTCTTCCAGTAATCCAGGGTGAAAAATGCTCAAGTGCTTGTCACTGTGCTTGGCTAAGTGCTTCAGAAATGGATCTCTTTTTCTTCTGGTTGTCATCTGCTGTCAGGTGGCTGGCTGGGTTCCTGAGGGAGGCAAGAGTATCTATTATGTTGGTTACTCACTGACAAAACCAAACCAAAAGAATTGCATTTTGCCTAAGAAATCTAAAACGGGCCAAGTGAACTTTTCTATTTAAGTGATTTCATTTGTATCTTTGATCTGCCAAAGAGTATCTTGAATTTTCTCCTTTGTACCATTTTGTCACATGCCATTCATTGAACTCCAGCTGTGTGATTACCTGGGTACCTGCTCTGCAGCTTGACTGGACTCTAAAAGAAGGATGAGATTTGGCCCAGGCTTGATGGCTGTTTCTCCTACAAGGGATGCCATGGTGTCCTTTTCTTTATCTTCTAGAGCCTTCAAAGACTCTGCAAACCCCAGTCCCTGTTTGCCTTACAGGAGTTACCATGTGTGTTTTATGGTGGGTTTGGGACTTCCCAAAGGCCACCTCTTTTAGTGAGGATGGACCACACAAGAGAGGAGCACCAGTTAAGTATTTGCAAGGAGCACAGGGCCCCAAGCACACGACTTCAGTTCTTTTGATGTCCTGTAGCTCTGGGGTACAGATCCTGGGCTATTTCTGCCAGGCTGTGCTAGACAAGCCAACACAACCCATGAGCATCTTTCTTGTTCAAAGGTTTGGGATTCTTACTGGTCTGAGGCTGTAAGTTCATAATGATGGAACGAAATGATTGGGATTGTCCTGTACTTAAACCATTCTCTGGTTTTCACAAGGACACATATCATGATCAGCTGCACTGCTTAGACCTTTTTCTAAACTCCATCCTAAACTAACTTACAAAAAGGCCTATTCTATGTTCACAAAATGGAATTATTTTGAAGTGGTGCTTATAACAACTGAAAATATTTTGAAAGTTAAAAGGCCGCTTGCAAATGTATGTAGAGGAAAGTAAAAATCAAGTAAAATAGCCAATGGGGGAATATAGGGCTGTACTGTGAGGGGAAAATACATGAAAGCTTTTCTTTTAATCACGATTCTTCATATGGCTTTCTTCTGCATTTTCTGTTTTCCTTCCTCTTCCTGCTTTATGGGTGCATTTCCCTTATAATTCTGTTAAATTTCTCATTTGCTGTTTAACTTGGCAGTAAAAATGTGTTGAGCCCAGTTTGCTGTAAAAATACGTTCTGAGAAGATTGACTCAGTTGTCAGATTTTGTGCTTTCCAGTAGCACTCTGCATCTTGCCAGAGGAGACGGCACATGAAAAATTTAGCATTGCATCTTATTTATCTCGTCTTGCTCTCTACAGGTAGCTTGACATGTAACCTCCTGCTTGTTGTACTTTGTCTTCTCAGCCACTTCAGAGCAGTTGTGGTTGGTTTTTTTTTCATACAGACATAAATTGCACCAGCATTTGTAAAGCTACTGTGCTGTAGAATTGTATTTTAGTTGCACATACCTGTAATTAATTGTATGGGAATTTTCACAGTACCCTCCCCAGGGAACAATTTCATTGAAAAGCAACCGAGTTGTCTAGACTATAGCAACTCATAAAATCATCACTAGTTTTGGGTTTTGAGCTACAAAGCAGCAATAGAAACATGGCTTGTAGATTTAAAGTACTTCCAAGCACAGTAACTGTTTTATAATCCCCATCGTAGTAGTCTAACCTGGCAAACCGTTTTTAACAGGGTCGAGAACAGAAAATGTACAATAAGATTAAAGATTATCTCTGTGTTAATTTGCAATAGGGTTTTTTTTTGGTGTACAAGCATACTTGCTGTACCTTTCTTCCTCCAAATGTGTAAAAAGTACACATTTTGTAGAAAGCACGTTGTGCCTGCCTTTCACAGCTTGTGGCACAACTGGTTTAAAGTAGGAATAGCTTGATACTCAAAAAGGGACTTGAGTGGTTCTGGGTAACAATGACAGCATTGATGTTGGTGTGTTTATACTGCAAGGGTTGGTGGATGGAAGGATTATTTTTTTCTATTTAGCTTTATAAGTAATCTGCTAATTACCTTGAAAATTACTAACAGCACAAATGTTTTTCAGAAAGCTGGAAACTAGTTGGGCACATGGAACTTTAGGTGCGTATTTAAATTGTGTATATGTATATGCACATAGATATACATATATCTAAAATATTACACTGTAAGATTGAACAAGATTTATTCGTACCATTGTAGTTCCTTGAGAACTGAAAAAAATCACTCTAGCTATACTGAAAGCAGTTACGGTTTTCAAAGAGTTTTTACAGTGCCTAGCAGAAAAAACCTCACTTATTTAGGCCAGCACTTCAGTGCGCCGAAGATGGTGAAACTTAAGCAAATGTTTGCATTTTCCTTGCACTGTAGCCAAAGCAAATCAGAAGTAGAAAAAAGCAAAGGACTAAGGTACCGTTTCACACTTGATGACTTATAACACAGAGAGGTTTATTTCACAGGGGAAACTTGTATTATGAGTCGATGTTAGCCAGTACATGATCATCAAAATGATGTAAAATTCTGGGAAAAACAGGGTATTTTGTAGCCATTGTGTATTACCAAGTGAGCCGAAGTCTATGAAACATTTGCTGACCCCCAAAACCATACATTCGCATGTCTTTTTAGCACTTACACCCTGGTAGGTGAAAAACACCACCCTAATTCTTGCTGAAGATAGAGGCTGGTGCTTTGGCCATGCCTCCATAGGCTCCTCTTGTCAGGTTTTTCCATACATAGTCACACAGCATCATTCACGGCAGTTTCTCAGCACTTCTGCCTCTAATGCCAAAGGGTACAAGAAGCCAAGGAGCAATGGAAAATAGCAGCTTGGAAAGTACTTTCATTTCAGCTTCAGCCCAGTGATATGTCATCTGAAACAACTCACACCTGCTAGCATATGTTTTGTACACCTGATTGAAACAGTGATAGCCTCAAAGAAAGGTTTGTGGTAGTGTGCCAGGAACAGTGCAGATTCTGTTTTAATCAGAATCTTCGTGTTTTTAAAAAGAGAGAGGAGACAGAACCCCCCCTGAATGTGTTCTTATGTTTGGGTGTTAAAAATGCATTTCTTTCTCAGAAATGCAAGGTAGGATTAGTTTTAAAAAAAACCCACACCTCTTTCCTGTAGATTTTGTGCATAGGCAGAATGACGAAAGCCTTGATCACAGCTTGATTATCAGGGCATGTTAGTCCTTCCTGGTAATTCTGAGTCTTGTCATTAGGGCTATCTTTCAGATTATGCTGATGGAGTTTCTTAAATCTAGATGCTCAGAGCATTTAAAAGCAGGTAGAGAGAAGCTTTGAGTCTATTTCCATGCAAAATAAATCACACAGAATCACAGAATGTTAGGGATTGGAAGAGACCTCAAAAGATCATCTAGTCCAATCCCCCTGCCGGAGCAGGAACACCTAGATAAGGTTACACAGGAAGGCGTCCAGGCAGGTTTTGAATGTCTCCAGAGTAGGAGACTCCACAACCCCCTGGGCAGCCTGTTCCAGTGCTCTGGTACCCTCATTGAGAAGAAGTTTCTTCTCAAATTTAAATGGAACCTTTTGTGTTCCAGTTTGTACCCATTGCCCCTTGTCCTATCGCTGGTTGTCACCGAGAAGAGCCTGGCTCCATCCTTGTGACACCCACCCTTTATATATCTGTAAACATTAACGAGGTCACCCCTCAGTCTCCTCCAATCTAAAGAGCCCCAGCTCCCTCAGCCTTTCCTCATAAGGGAGATGCTCCACTCCCTTAATCATCTTTGTTGCCCTGCGCTGGACTCTCTCCAGCAGTTCCCTGTCCTTCTGGAACTGAGGGGCCCAGAACTGGACACAATATTCCAGATGTGGTCTCAGCAGGGCAGAGTAGAGGGGAAGGAGAAGCTCTCTTGACCTACTAACCACCCCTCTTCTAATACAGAATCCACCATTGCCTCCCTCTTTGCTGGGTAGGGGTTTGTAACCCTCCTGGGGCTCAGAAGCGTGAAATTCCCCCATCTCAGAGCTGCTGAAAGAGCTCTGAGCTACCCTGGGTCCCGGCAGCTCCGCCTCACCCTGCTTCTCCATGGCCAGCCCACCGCTGGATCCCTTCCACTCAGCCCCTTCACACCTGAGGTTCTGAGGTCCATCCCAGGAGCATCTCAGCAGTCCCCAGGTAGCTGAATCCTGCTGACACCAGCGGCGTTAGGTGAGTTAAATCTGCACGGTGAGGGCAATTCCTCGTATCAGAGCCTGGTGGCGGCTCGGCGCGTCCTCGCGGGGTTTGTGCTGGCGGAGGCGAAGCGCCCGCAGCCCAGTGGGTGAGGATTGCAGGAGCACTCACAGTTTTATGGCCTGGCCTGTCCATGGCCGAATAGCTTTTGTACAGCCATAAAGCGTGTCTAACCCAATGTGGTAAAGCACGTCTCAAATGTATTTTCATAGCTTCATAAACTGTACTTCATTTATGTAGGCGGTTTTTATTGTAATCCTTCATCTTAAACATGAACCTCTTTCCTGATAACCATTTCTATTTTTTCATTCATTTTAATGAAAAAAGGTGAAAATAATAACTGCCTTTTTGTTATAAGCATCAGGATAGTCCTTAAGTACAGTAACAGTGGCCTGAACTTGTATTTTTGTATTTCTAACCTCAGAATGCAGGCCGAGCAACTAAAAAGCCAAAATAACATTAATTATGACTGTTCTTCGCTGTGGTTTTTGGAGTATAAGTTTGGAACAGATGTTTGGAGAGGGTGGAGGGGGGAGGAAGGATGAATTGTTTCTTTTTCTCAGCCCCAACTGGTTTTAATTCTTTCTTGAACGTTTTGAGAATATCTTTAAACATTTGCCAGAGTTCAATTAACATCCTGTGACCAAAGGTGGAAAATGTCCTACTTTGTTTTTCTTCAAGCATATACCTGCTCGTGCTGCTCATGCTGAAGCCAGAGAATGAAAGGATTCCAGCTGGCATAGGTTTTATTACTGTTACATTAATTTGCAGGTTAAGCCTTGAGTTGGGAGGGGTCTGCTGGATTGATTTATTTATTCACTTTTTTTTATTTTCATGATTTTTAAAAAGTGCTGTGTTAAACATGGCCATTTAATTACAGGAAGGTTATGCTCCTTTTTTTGGTGAGACTTTAACAGCTTATTCTTGTTTACATGAAGTTGTAGAAATGTAGTTTTAAAATATGTTTAAAGTAGAGATTGTGTTGTCGGGTTTATCATGTTTTCCCTGTACTGCGTATAAACAGAAGATTGTACATTATTGAAAGCCCTTTTTTGTGGAAAACAGGATTGGGGAAAAAAGTTTATATAAGAATGCAAAATAACTTCCTGAGACTATTGGCACAGTGTGGCCATAAAACCTCAACAGCACATTGTGCAGTGACATTATAACAATTTGCTTTAGCACCTCTGCAGCGTTCTCAGAAAGTCCTGTTCTACAAAACACATGCCGTGGTATCAGTTGACTGTTTTTTTCCAGAATCAGTTCTCTGCATGCATGTTTTTGTGATTAGTTGCTGTTTCTCACGTAATTGGAAGGAGGGACTTTTTTTTTTCCTCATTTAGTTTATTACCTGTATGTTTTATTTGCATATATTTATACATTCAATAAGTTGTACTATGTCTGCTTATATAGGTGTGCAAACACCTTTTAGTAGATTTATAATCTCTGAATTGGGATTTTCTGTGGTTTAGTTTTAAAGATTGTTCTTTGATATACCGATAGCAAGATACAGTTACCAAGATGGAAAATGGCACACGATTGCTTCTAAGGCCAGATAGAGTCCAGCTGCTCCACCAACCCCTATATTGGCTCTGGAGGACTATTTTCTTTTAACCTTAGTGTTATTAGTTCCGTTTCTCTTGTAGCCAGCAATGGTGAGCAGATCTCATATGTGAATAGCTCCCAATTTTACTGGTAGTGAATAAGAATGTATAAACTAATGTCATACTAATGATACGTTAAATAAAAACCTTTATGTTTCTTTTGTACTTTTATCATTTTAGCTTTACCCTCAGGATTTTAGGGTGGTTTCTGATATAGACTAACTCAACTGAAATCATTCTAAAACAAAACACAGTATATGTGCAGTTCTGTGTTTCACCTGTAGGATCTGAAGTGTCTGCATGCTTTCCAGAGTGGATTCAAACCTTGTGATTAAATATCTTTTCAATCACTTAAAATTCAGCATGACGTTACGCTGAGCATTTAAATGAAAACTAAAGGCGATTTGAAATGTTGGAATCAATCTGTCTACCATTTATTTCATTTAGAACACCAAGGTTATCTGTGGGTTCGGTGCGTCACTGCTTTGGAGTTCATCGTGTGGGGTTCATTGTGTTGGGGTTCCTCAGCCTCCAAAATAGCTGTGGAAACGCTGTCTCTGTGACTGTGCAGGCTGTAGTTGCCATTTCTGTGGTGACTGCTGAGAGAGGGTGTCCAGAAACATCTACCTACATCCTTGCTTGCTTAAATGTTCCCTCTTTCAGAATAGCAGACCCAGCTGGCTGAAAGCCACTCTTCAAATGATGCAAACAAGAAAAAGTGTGTCGTATGTTTTTTCTAACTTATTTTCTTAAGTGCTTTTAAGTACCTTGTGCATAAAAACAAAAACCATACTGCTCTCTGTGTTTTAATCCATATTCACATCATTACATGAGGTACGTTTTTAAAATTCTCTTGGTGCTTGTTCGCTACCCGAGCCTTGCTTCAGCCACAGACAATAGAAAATTAGTTCTTCTGAGTAGTAACAGTTGCTAAATAGCTCATTATTTAGCGCTTGATACTTGATCTGAGCGTGGAGAGGGCTGGAAGGAAGGGTGGCTTCTCCAGAAGACGTTTTTCTGGCCGAATCCTGCTCTGACTAGTGCCGTGGGGAGGAGCGGGACGCCGGCCGCGGTGCTGGGGTGGGACGCGCTCCCGGCAGGAGCGTGTGTGGGAGCAGCCCCCGCCGCAGACCACACAGCCCGCGGGACCCGCTCTGCGCCAGCCCGACTCACTAACAACTTGTAATTGTTATTCTGCTGGCTCTTTTGTGACCGTGCAGAGGGACGGAGGTCTCTGCCAGCCTTGGCAAGTGCCCCTTTGACAAACCATAACCATCTCCAGCAGCTCCATCAGGCAGATCTGCCGAGCATGCGGTTGGCTTTGGGAACAGATTTGCCTCTCCCAGAAACGAGGTTCAGGATTATTTAGTGGGATAAGAGAAAAAACTTTTACCAGCATGTGCTTGCACCCATTGGCTGAAGAAAGGCTGCAGCCTTCACCATGGTGAACCCAGAGCTAGCTTATGGAGGTGCTTCATCCAGACATGGGAATTATACTTGCAGTCTGAAATACCAGTGGCTGCAGCACTACATGGTGCTCCGTTGAAGCTGCACTGGGTTTTCTTCAGTCATATTATGTACATATTTACGTCATTTTTGTGGATGTGAATCAGATAAGTATTTTTGAAAATACAAGAAATCAATCTGAATGCACCTTTCACAAAGACTGAAAAACACTTTCTGTCCTCTGAGTCCCCTTCTTCCCCCACCCCCAAAACAAGCAAGCAAAGGAAAACCCCTGTTTTAGTCTGTTCGGGTGATCCAGTGTCTGAAATGTGCTGCCTGAACTGGCAGAGCCAATGTATTTTGCAACCTGTATCAGCTCACAGCCGAGAGGGTCCTTCTACAGCTTCTAGATAAGGAGACCTGCATAGCAGCCGTGACGCATGCTATTTAAATGTTTTGTATGTCGTTGCCCCTAGCAATTATTTCCTGTGCTTTATGTAGAGTAAGAATATTTCATTTTGAATGACTTGATACGTCTTTAGACCAGCAATGAGTATCAGCTGTGTAGGAACGTTCTCCCTGCTGGTGAGCATGGAGGAGACTCTGTGCATCCATAGGCACAAAGGGAAGAGCTTTGACAAAGCCATAAATGTGCTTCAGTAGTTAGACCAAAATTGACATAATATTAATAATTCACCGTTATTTTTTTTTGTATCAAGGAAGCTGTCACAGTATATGGGAATGCAAACTTCTTAATGTAAGAAGTGCTCTCGTAAAACTGTTTCTGTCAAATACAAACTACAAGTCCCGCATGGGACAAAGTGTGAAGCTGAATTTTTATGAGAGATCATTGGAATTACCATGAACTTTCAGTGACACTAGCAATGTTGGTTCCCACTGCAGTAAGCTATTTGCTCATAGTTATTCATTGTATACTTAAATGTATGCTTTCTGGTCACGAAAATAATTGGCAAGGATGCTTTGGGTTTGTTTTTCTTCATGGGAGGAGAAAGGAAAAACTCGTAATGTTCTTGATCAGAGGTCAACATAGATCGTATTCATTGTAATGGCACATGCAGCTTGTGCTGTTTTTCATCAGCTTTGTCTTTTTTATATTTCAAGGCACGGTATAGAAGTCTTTAGATTTAAAAAGTGACATAACTACAAATGATGTGCACCTGCTAGAACCAAGATTCATTCAGAGTTGAAGTAAAAAGATCCTCTGTATATCTCATGGTGGCATTAATTTACTCACACAAAAGGCAGAATTTATCTTGGCTACAGTGGTGTGAATACCAAATAAACCCCAGAAAGATAAAAGACAGGGCTTCAGATTTTCAGCAGTTGCGCTAGGATGTTGTCTGTTCCAGAATGGCAGGTGATTAACTCTCTGCAAAATGTTCCAGAGCTATTTAAATTACTGACTTCATCTACTGCAAAAAGAAAAAGGAGTGGATGGGCGTTCAAGAGGTGAGATCTTTGCTGTAGGATTAAGTGACGTTCTTGCTGATTTTGATGGCAAAACTGACTGGAAGGAGAGGCGGAGCGAATCTTCATGGTGCAACTTTGCTGTTCACCGCACTACAGTAACGCAGTCCCTTTTCGTGCACGCGTTTACTTTTGGCAAATAAACTGCTGTGATGCAGACAGCCACCTTACTTGTGATGGGTTGTGTTTAAACACAGCATGAAAACGAAAAGAGAAGTAATTTGCTGGAATTCTTTGTGACCCGGTATATTTTCGGTATTTTCATAACTACACCAGCTTTGCCTACTGGTGCCCACCTCAAGTCCCATCTCCAGCAGTGGAGCCCACCTCCTCATTGAGGAGCAGTGGCGTTGTCTCAGCATGGAAAATTCCAAAAGAAAAACCCCCAAACTAGCATTCTTTCCTTGCCTTCGTTTTGTTTTGTTTCTTTTTTCAGTCTGTGGGGGGCAGCACAGATGAAATGAGCCTTTTGGCAGGGCCACTGGAATAGGAAAGGGGGAAATGGGCCAGGACTGAGGGAATATTGCATGCGAGGGCGGGGGCAACATTAGGAAGATGTTACTGAGTCATTTGGATGATAAAACATTGGTTTTAGGCTAGACTGAGGCAGAACTATGTAGGGTCTCTGAATGAAAGCCAGATGATGAAACTGGATATGGTAAAAAAGCAACGAGCTGGCTAGCAAGGAGCCTGAGAGAGAGCATTGCCGGAGGAGAGAGGTGGAGAGGGCAGTTTCCATGCTGTTGTAGAACCAGTATTTAGTCACGGTACTAATATTGTGTATGTGTACACCACCTTGCTGAAAGCACGTGCTTCCCTATCACCCTTTCCCCTCCAGATATTTAGATGCTTCACCTTAGAGAAATGTGTCTTGTTGACTTCTGGGGGAGGTTTTTTTGCTATTCAGACTTCTGAAGCAGCAGTCAGATATTTTTCCTTCAAGTCCTGCATGGCAAGGCCATTAGCACACGATGCTGCGGGAGCAGCTCAGCTGGGTCCCCGGCAGAGCCTCCTATTCCCCCCGTGAGGTTATCAGCGAGCCGGCTCTCTTGGACCTCTCCTAAGAGTTATTCCAAATACCCCTCCGAGGAACGGGCCATAGGTTACATGCAAAGGTGCTTAATTTTAAATATTTACAATTATTATTGTGAAACACCAACCAAGTTTAAATATATATATATATATATATATATATAAATAAAAGAAAGCAAGCTGTATCTTGATCAAAGTGCGCTGCCGCTGCCGGCACCCTGGCCGGCTGCCCCGCGGAGCCGGCGGCTGCGGTTCGTACACCTGACGTGTTGTTGAGGGCCAGGGACCCCCGCTCGGCGTGGGAACAGCCTCGCCGAGCCCCCGTCCACAGCCTGGCCGTACTTAATTAAAAGACCTCATCCAGGGGCTGTTTATTATGGCAGCGCCAACCTGTGTGTTGTGCTTTTTGTTTCTCCGCCCCGTCTCTGATGTGTTGCACACAGTCAGTGAGGCACCGCATGGGCTGCCGCGCTTAGACACTGACAACTGAGGAAATTAAATTCTGAGGCAGAATCAGTTAAAAGCCTGACTAAAGCGGTGTTGTTTTTCTATGGCAACTGAAACAACATAATTATTTAAGGGATAAATTTTTATTGCTAATGAAATTTTTCAAAGACAGTAAGTTTCTTGCATTTTTTTAATGCTAGGACCCTCTAAAATACATTTTGGGCTTTAATTCTTTATTTTAAGAGAGTTCAAGCAATTGAGTTCAGTAGGACACGGTTAGATAAAAGCAATGAGAGACTGCAGTTCCAGCTTTCATCAAAGCAACACGCCCTTCAGGTACTTGGCACCATTAGTGTTGCTGTTTTGTGCAAGAAGAAATATGTATTTATATGGTTATTCATACTTGCAAGAGCTCATCAGGTTTGTAAAATCCATAGTGACAAGTCTGGTTTTAAAAAACCTAAGACAACGGAGCATTTGTTTATACTGTTTAAACAACTCTTTTGACTATGCTAGACAAAATCTTGCATTTTTGTTTCGGTAAGCTAATTTAAAGAGAACCATAATGATGGTCTGACCTCACAGATGCTTACGCACGCGTTTTGGCTTCTTCTGTCTCTCTCCTTCAATGTGTCCACCTGCAAGTGAGGCATGGGCGAAAGTTGTTACAGAATTGGGTTTTACTGTACAAAGCTATCATAAAAATTCAAAGGATGCAGGAAAGTGCAGGAAAACCTGTGGAAACACAAAATTGCCACATTTGTTTCTTCTCCCCACTGTTCTGTGTCTCTTTTCCTTTATGAACCACATTGCATATTAAGTTTTGTAGAGCACTGATCGTTATCCTTGTTATCACTGAAGGTAGTGATATATCCTTAGTTAGATGTCATACAGTCTCAAATCGTGTTTTCTTTGGGAAGACAAAATTCTATTTGGGAGGACATCACCCCCTATTAAGGAGACTTACAAGGGGGGTGCTTGTAATGGCAGAAATTGTTGGTACGAGTCTTTGGAACTGTTGTGTATTTTCTCATCCTGTGAGTGCACATGTATATTTACAATAGGGTTTTCTGTTGCGTTTGCTTAAAAAAAGCCCAACCCTCTGAGCTAGAAAGTTTCAAAGGAACAGCTTGAGGAATTTTTTCCATCAAGATACAATCAAGGGCAGGAAATCGTAGAAGCAGAGTTGCGGTTTTGCCTCCATTTTTTTTTTTACTAGTTAATTAAACTGTAACAACTCTTAACTTCATTTTAGGTTAACTGTTCCTAGAGTTCAGGAATATTTTAAGAGGTCAATAATGCTTTCTTTGGCTGCCGCTGGTTCGGTGTGGGACGCGGAGCCGCAGTCGGCGGGGCAGAGGTTTCCAGATGTGCCGCGGAGCCCGCGTGCGCGCGCTCGTGTCGACAGTTGTCGGCGCTGGGACGCCGTCCAGCTCTCCCCATCTGCACGAACGCCACGGGAAAGGAACGCGGGCAGCCCCGACATCTGCCTGCCAACCTCCAGCATCTGATTAAAGCTCCGCAGCCCCGAGGACTCGCAGCTACCAGCTGACACGCGGTTTTTAACTCCGTGACGGAGAGGTGTCGAGGCTGAGCCGAGAGCGCGGGAGGAGGGGGAGTCCAAGGGGAAAACTTGAGGCTGTAGGTGTGTGTTTAGTTTCACCAGAAGAAAAAGAAATACACGACCAAAAAACACATTGTACACTGCAGCATGGAAGTCGGGATGTTTCTTTTTTTAAAGCACTGTGAGGCATCTATCTGTGTTTTCTTCTGCGTCCGTAGAGCTGCTTGGAGGCGCGGGCCTAAAGGGCATGTGAGGGAAGCAAATAGAGCTGTGCAAAGTGTTGCAGAACTGTCTTTAATAACGGGAGCTGTTCCAGCACTCCGAGCCAAATTGTCTTTCAGCAAGAAAGGATAAAATTTAGCAGAGCTGGGAAAGGGAAAGAAGAAAGGGGAGGGGAAACACAGTGCTACCTCCTGCTGACACCACAGAAGTTTCCCTCAGCTTTCCCTCTCTTTCCCTCTGTGCGTGTATTTTCTTTTTAATCAGCTGGGGCTCTTCCCTCCCCTGCTTTTTTGGGGTTTTTTTTACTGTATTTTTATAGTTGAAATTCTGCTTTCCTAATTTCTCCTGTTTCACATTTAACTTCTTCAGAGGATTTCATTAATAGTTATTGCAATTAAAAATAATAAATAAACTCAGCACCAGCTGCTCAAATGGCCGTCGTAGCATATCTGGAACATAATGTGGTCTGTTCAGGGCAGCCACACAATGCAATTTATCCCCACACCTGAGGGAATGAATTTCACAACTATAATTGCTACAATATAATTCTTATTAATGTTGTGCTATAATTCCTATTAATTCCAAAGGGCTAGTAAATGCATTAGGACTTGTCAACATATTATTTTACACTGTTTATGATCTGTAGAATTACGCTCTTCAGTATTGTATTGCATAAAGAAAAGCCTTAAAACTGGCTTTAATTGCAGAGCGGGGGGAAAATGCACATTCTGTGTTCGGGCACTGGGAAACACAGAAGGATCCTGGTGTTTGAGGAGTAATGAAACTGCATTTTAAAATCAGTCCTTTGAACTTTCGGTGCCACACAGTTAACAGTTTCTGAAGATATATTAATAATGCCTTCCCTGTTATTAGAAAAAGAACCACTAGTGTCTTTATGAAGGAATAAACAACTATAAGAAAGATGCATTTATAAAGTTAAACATAAATATCTTCCGGCAAAGGAAAAAGTGGGGAAATTACAAGTCATTGTAACTGGTGTAATAAACGTGGAATGTGTTATCTTGCTGTGCTTTTATTAACTCTTGTTTTATCTCACTACCCTCCTTTTCCAGGTAGTGAATATGACGAGGAGGAAGTAGACTATGAAGAATCGGACAGTGATGAGTCCTGGACTACAGAAAGTGCTATCAGCTCAGAAGCTATCCTTAGTTCAATGTGCATGAATGGAGGGGATGAGAAACCTTTTGCCTGTCCTGTTCCTGGATGTAAAAAAAGATATAAGGTAAGTGGTAGCATAAACCTGCTTTTTTTCCCTGATGGTGCAGTGGGGAGAAGCTTCTAAAGTCAATGTGTATCTTTCTTGTTTAATAGACTTTTCACATTTATTTTTGTGGTATTTTAGCAGAGTACATATTTTATTCACTGG
Organism: Nesoenas mayeri; assembly: GCF_963082525.1. Classification (NCBI taxonomy): domain Eukaryota; kingdom Metazoa; phylum Chordata; class Aves; order Columbiformes; family Columbidae; genus Nesoenas; species Nesoenas mayeri. The sequence goes on from NC_137543.1 coordinate 128,152,589, forward strand.
TTTCCTCTCAAGCACAGGCAAGTTATCAGTTTTACAGAGGATGCGGCCCTTTGCATCCCTGCATGTCAAGAGAGATGATATATAGTGACTCTTTTGCTTTACACATTTTAACTAAATTTCTATTATCTAGACAAAATAACTGCAGAACACAGAAGGTACTACCAGTAAAATAATAATCTCTTGGGTACTTTTCAGAGATACTAAGTAAAAGGTTTCTTCCCATCAGCGCCAGAATGAATTATTTCTGCCTCTCCTTAGTAAGACTGTGCGTAGGCTACTTTTCCTGGTAAAGACGACGTGTGTAAGGTGATGGTTGATGTTTTGGAAGGCAGAGCTTCGGGGAAATTCCAGCATTGTTCTGTCCTGAGTCCCTGTGACCCATCTGCACGGCGATCAGTCTGTCTGGCCCCGAGCGCAGGGCTTGCGTCCCAATGCATGACACACTGGGAAGCAATTCTGGCACCTCCCCACCCAACTTTTTAATTACTCTCCATTAGGATAAATTTTTGTTTGTTTATGGGGGACGGAGCATCTTTAACTCTGAACCTTAAGCTGGCTGCTACAGACCATGCCGTGATGTTGCGATGGCAGGAGTGTTGCTTCCCATGAACCAGAGTGAAGGCCGATGAAATTGTATGGAACACCTTGGGTTTCAGTATGGTATTCTATAGCCATTGACATTTAGGAACGGAAATAGTATGTTGGCACAGTTCCTCTGAAGCATTTTCTGAAGTTTTTGCATGAAGTACTAGAAAATTCAACCACTGACCTATACACTAGAAAAAGCAGCGGTGGTTGGGTTGGGTTTATGCTGGTTTTATTTTATGGCTTCTCCTTTAAGTAACTGAAAAGTAGGGAACTTAAAGAGCACAGAAATGTGAAAAAGGAATATAGGAAGACAAATAACATTTGAGATAAAAGAGTTGTGACAAGAATGAATAAACTGCGTGGCGGACAAGAGCATGTTTTGGTGACACCGCAGCTGTTCTGGGCTGCAGCAGCTCCCATAGCAGCAAGTCGCAAGATTCAGATTCATATTCAGTTCAGTTAATACTGACCAATACTCAAAACATGAGCAAGAAATCAGTGTGCTTCTTTCTTAGTGACATACGAGTCTTTTTTGCAGAGATTAACCTGAGCTATATGTAATGGTTACTCTCTTCAGCTGCAGGAAAAACTGAACGGCCTCTCCAGGGGCAGGGCAGAGGGAAAGATGTTTTCAGCCTATTCGCAAGTGTTACTTCACAAATGTAGCACCATCATTCAAGATTAATACTTTTCTTGTGTGTGGTAAAAGCCGTGCCAGATGCAGAGTATAGTCTGAAAGCTAAATCCCTGGCTCAGGAAGCAAACAAGCCATGGTGATTGTTACAAGTCCCCGTGCCCACAGGGCATCTACCCGTTGCAGAAAGCGTTCGCTTAATGGCAAAGGCTGGAAGGAGAACCCTGTAATTTGCTATATCCTGTCTGTTCTCTGTTTGACTGCCAGCCCTCTGTCTTTTTATTGCCCAAATAAGCTGTTTCTGCCTGCTTCTGCTATCTCGCTGCCTTCATCTCAGCTGCGTCAGGACCATCTGAGGGAGATCCCGGACACCATTAACGTCAGACCAGTCGGACAGGGAACAAATTAAAGACCCCCAGAGACGCTGACAGGCAGGGAGCAGCAGCACATAAAATGTGCCGCATTTTCCCAAGAAACTCACCTCTGTTCAGTCCTGATAGGAAAACATGTTTCCTTAAACTCTGCCTCACCTCGTTTCTCTTTTCTGTGGGCTCTGTTTCCTCCCTTTTTCTTTTCAGCCTGATTTTCTTTCTTTTCACATGTTTATCTTTGTTTCCTTCCTTTTAGCTTTGTGTCATCTGTGTTTCTTATTTCCTCTTCGTCTTCCTTCTGCTTAACCCCCTTCCCTGATGAATTATTTGCGGAGTCTGGGTAGGGAGTCCAGTGATCAAAGCCCTGGGATTTTCTGGTGGGTACTGCATAATCACAGGCAGGGCTGTAAAACAATTACAGAGCTCCAAACAGGAACACGGACATGCACATACAGTAATTGCCAGGCTCACTTTACGGCTGAGAAAGGATGCATTCCTTTAGGGAGTGAGGAGGAAAGAAGGATATACACAGTTTTCTTTTGTCTGCTCTTAGGTGACGTACGTCGGAGAGGCAGAAATGTTATTTTTAGAAGGGTTATTTGTATTACAGTGCTGCTTAAAGGACCCGGTAGGGATGTGGCTCGTTTTTTGCAAACAATGTACGATGATAAAAGATGGCCTCTGCACTGAAAAGTCATTATGGAAAGGTAAATAAGACAAGAATGAGTACAACAAATACTCACAAGGAAGGGGCTGGGGCGGACGATGGAAACTGTAATGAGAACATGTTTATACCCAGATGAGTATCGAAGACCCCACTGGCCTCCTGCCCAGCTGCTCTCTCTTGCTGGTTTCCCATAGGCAGCGCAGGAGAAGCGAGTCATAAACATTTAGTTGTTCTTCAGGAACTTTCCTTTTGTAAGAAATAGTATCACTTGCTTACAATATGTGCTGTTACTCTGTAGTATGGCACAGATGTTCTTGAGGAGCCAAAGTTTTTAGGGAAAAAAAAACCAACACCTTTTTTTTTTAAAATTATATGTAGATTTGTTTGTGGGACAGTTAGAAAGAGCAGAATAGATCTGAAGTACTCTGACTTCTCAATGCTTCAAACACAAGGTTCTGAACTAATTTCTGAAGCTTCTCTAATTATGGTTACTGACCTAGAGAACCAATTGTAAGTATTGTAGAGTTTGCCCTTGATGGATTTTGTTTTCCTTCATGTGATTTGTATTTAACGCCTTAAATTTGATTTTTAGAAACTCATCCGCATGATTCAAGGGAGCCCAGAAATCTCAGCCTTGTTTCTGTGCCGTTCACTCTCACCAGATTCAGATTTACATCCCCATTTAGTTGCCCTGTCCAGAAGTGTGTGGGTATTGAGTAGTTAACGCCCTTGATAAAATGCCACCTGTAGGAGCTAAAGTGTGGGTTTATGGAGGTGGCAATTAGTTTTCCTGTTAGTCAATACCACCTGTATGTGCCAGTTATTTGGTCTTTAGCTCTGGAGAAGGACATTCAAAATGTATATGTGATGTAGGTAAAGTTATTCAGCAACTTCCAAAGAGTAAATGAAGTTAGTTTGTTTGTTTGCTTTAATCTTTCTATTATATATCAAACCCATATATACTATTATAGAGAAAACCCTAGAGTATATGTCATAATTTTTCTAGTTTTTGCAAATACAGTAATAAAAGGATAATAGATTTCTGTGCATACAGAATGTAGCTTATATGCATGAGTGCATTTTGGCCTTGAGCAAGAGGAGAAGTGTTACCTTCCAAGAATGCTGAGGCGTTGGGCTTGTCCCTCTGGCAGGTGATGGGACACGAGGGTCCTTGGCCGTCAGGTGGGACAGACCCCCCAGGAGGCTGATCTGAGAGCAGTGAGACTCGGCAGAGCTTCGGGAGGGAGAATATTGAAGTGAGAGAGGGAAAGAAGGAAGTTAACTTGAAATAAAGGAGCCAGGTAGAGCTTGCAAGTTGAGCAGAGGAACTGGACCCACAAAGTGCTTGAGGAGGAGCAGCCAGGAGATACAAAAACATATCTGAATGTCCAAGTCTGAAACAAGAAGCCCTCCCACACTATCCCTGACATCTCCTTTCCTACTAGAAGGGGGTGGCAAGCTCTCTGCAGTGTGGGGGCTGCGCGAGTGCTGCCGTGTCAGGGCAAGTGTCCTCATGTCCATGCAAACCAGGTGGTGCCAGCCTGAACTTCTCTATCTCCTTCTGATCTGGTCCCAGGTTAATAATTGTTTTCCTCCTGTTTAAGATTTGAGAGTGCCCTTCTGCACTGCCATCTCCTTCCTCAATCGTTTCTGAGAGTAAATAATGAGCAACCTAAGTAACCAGAGCAATAAAAGTGATGTATGAGTTTGGCAGTGGGCTTTGCCGTACCGCAGCAAACTCGGCCCAGACATACAACAAAGTGTTTACATTACAGCAGTGGAAAAAGCGCTGAAGAGTTGACTGTAATTCTAACAACAGTTTTCTTTTTAGACAGGAGTACGGGTCAAATTTCATGTTATACTACCTCCTCATACTCTGCGTGGTTTACCATTGCTCAAACCTTCCATGGCCCAATTCATTGCACGTAGGTTTCTGGTTTGGCATTTCCTTAACTTTTTTCCCCCTTCATCAAGGCGCGTGGTGACTTGAGGCTGAGCGGATCGTTAAAAATCTGGATCAGGAGAAGGCTGCCCCTGGCATGGGGTAGGGAGGATATTTGTGATTGCGGATTTATGGCATCTGTAGCAAGTGGTAGTAGTTTAAAAGTAGCTTAAAGTGGTTTCTCACAAAAATTAAAAGTCTAAACAGGTTTCTGTACTTTCCAAAATACATGGGGGGTTTGGGGTTATAACTTTGTTTTAAAAATTTCACTGCAGTAGCAGAAGTTTAGCAGGTCATCCCCAGATTGTCTGGTCTTGGAAGGTGCGGGTCCTTAGCGGCACTGAGGTGTTGGCAGATGCCTGATGACGGTCCTTGTGGCACCGGTGACATTCCCAGCCCCATCACCCTGATAGTCCTGCAGGTGCTGAAGGTTGGACCTCTGGGCACAACCACCTAAAAGCTGCCTCAGCATCTTAGAAGACTTGCAGGGAATTCATTTGGGTGCTCTTGAGGATAATTTGTCACTTTGATGTGCCCTTGTCTGTCTTGGTGGGACAACATTCTGCCTTCTCTGAATGCTCTTTGCCCAGAAGTGACCTGCACTGAAGGCTCATGTTCATGTCTCTGGTTTGTGGTGGACGCTGAGGAGTCTCGTCTCCCACATCTCAGACGGCAGCTGTGCTGGAGTTGTCTGGTATTTTTAAGGATCCAAAGGACAATTTGGGAGCTGGACTTGCAACTTCTGAGTCAGGATTCGGTGCCTGGATGCTCTAGAGGAGAGAGGTGTGAACTTGCAGGCAGAGCAGGTGCTTCAGTCGTGCACCATACCCTTTTTCCAGGTATGTTAGGCGAAATTATTCTTTCTAAAGGATTTCCACAGATCAGCCTGTCCTGGGCACCCAGCCTGCCCTAAAATGCCACTTTGGTGGCACAGACTCCCCCAGGCGTTACAGGTTCTGACAAGAACAGCACCGCACTCAGCTCTCAGGTGGGAACCAGAGAATTGGTTTTGCTCAAAGGTTAAAAATACATTACTGCAGTGGCTCAGTCAGCATGCAGTAAATACGAACCCGCATTTCACGCTGCGAGGTGAGAACACTGTAGCTCCCTGGGAGCCTGGGGGGGGTTTCCCTCGTGATTACACGCCTCCCAAATTCCCTGATGGGACTCGCATGTCCCGTGTGGTTCTGTCGCTTGTGTTTGTGAGCGGTGGTGGGAGCAGGGCCAGGGGAACGTGTCTCTCAGGAGCGGGACATGAGACCTGAGGTTCTGCCTCTGCAGAAGCTGGATGAGGAGGTTGGGGAAGAGGAAGGGAAGTGTTGGCAGTGCAGACATTCACCTTGTGCCTTCCTGGGGTTTGCTCTCTGGTGGATATAGAGTCTTCGGAAGTTTTAGGAGTTGTAGCTCTGTTCTGTTAATGAAGGCTTTTTCTTTTTACTTTTTTTTTTTTTTTAAACAAATGGTCTGACTTGTTGAATTGCGGTGTGTTCCAACCTGGAGCTTCCACTTGCTGTAAAGCTGCGTGGCTGAGGGAACTGGAGCTGTTCAGCCTGGAGAAAAGGAGGCTGAGGGGAGACCTTATCGCTGTCTACAGCTACGTGAAAGGAGGTTGTAGCATGGAGGGTGTTGGTCTCTTCTCCCAAATAACAAGTGATAGGACAAGAGGAAATGGCCCCAAGTTGTGCCAGGGGAGGTTTACATTGGATATTGGGAAACATTTCTTCATGGAAAGGTTTGTCAGGCACTGGAACAGGCTGCCCAGGGTCACCATCCCTGGAGGTGTTTAAAAGGCGTTTAGACGAGGTTCTTAGGGTCACGGTTCAGTGCTAGAGTTAGGTTGGTTATGGTTGGACTCGATGATCCTGAGGGTCTCTTCCAACCAAAATGATTCTATGATTCTACAATAAAACTGAACTTGCTGCTTAAAAAGAGCCAAGGGGACTTTGTGTAAAAACAGGCAACGGTTCAGCAAAGACAAAATCCCTGAAACCTTTAGTGGCTTAGTTATTACCCATGTTGTTAATGGGTTTTGGCTTTTTTAAAATAGCTTTAAAAAAACCCTGATGTATGTATCTGGAAATTTTAGAGGACACAGTAGAGCCTCAGAGCTGTGTCCTGTCACAAATTGTCTTGGCACCCATTTCTCTTCGTAGGAGAAGCTCTAATGCAAGTTTGTCTTTCCTTGTTTATCCAAAAATCCCAGCTCTTTTAGAGGAAGCAGGTAAGACAGACTCTGGTCAGATGAATCCTATGTTAAGCAGTTTCACATACCAGTGAGACCACAACAGCATCTTTCACTTTTGCCAGAAAGACGTGAGAAGGAGAGTAGCGCCGTTTTGCTTGATGTTTAGTGAGGTTCCTGATTCATGTCTCAGAAGTGTTGCCCATTTCCCAACCTCGCCAGCATCAGGGTGTGTCGTGGTGCTGGTTTTCGTTCTTACTCTCCAAGCAACAGTGGAGGTCAGTTCTCCAGTTCTAGCTGTAGAATATTCCCTGTTAAAAACAATAGCTATTTTGAAGACGGCTTCTCTGGATTATTTTCCAAGTGCCCTTTGTAACTCTTTAAGTTAAGTATTTCCTGCAGCTAATTCTTTGGAGACAATGTGTAAACTATCAGAATTTGCTGGTGCCTAAAGACATATCTCGAAACAATGACACAGAACGGAACAAACACACCATGGGGGGAGCTTCAGCTTTTTGAAGGAGTGTGACTCGAGTCTTCAAGCCAATTCTTTGTTTGCTTCTAAATGAACCTCTGAATAAAATTTGTCAATGCTCTATGAAAAAACAGAAGAGTCAGGAGGCAAAGAACGTCCCTGTGTGAGCCCAGTAAATGATGTGGGTTTGGGAAGTGCCATACGTTGGGAGATAAAGATCAGGATTGGTCAGGTAGACACATTTCGTGCGTTAGAACCACACAGATTCTTCTCCTTCTTGTCCCACCGTGTATCTTGAAAGCCCAACACCTGTGTAATATCCTGGCAATTTGTGTGATTTTGCCTGTAATGTTAATCAATTTTTGGGTTTTTTTTAACAGGAAGCCAAGTCAATATCAGACCACTTGACCACTAACGTTTTGCTTTCTCGCTCACAGAATGTGAACGGTATAAAGTACCACGCCAAGAACGGCCACAGAACGCAAATCCGCGTACGCAAACCATTCAAATGTCGCTGTGGAAAGAGTTACAAGACAGCTCAGGGCCTGCGGCACCACACAATCAATTTCCACCCCCCCGTGTCTGCTGAGATTATCAGGAAGATGCAGCAATAACATGCTGGTCACAAATGTGCCAAGAAATCCTCACCAGCAGTTGCTGATTCTCAGAACAGCCACCTTTTTCAGGGGAAGCATTCAGCAACCCTTTAAAAACAAAAATTAAATGCATGCTTTAAAGTTTTCTGTAATTTTGGAATGATGTATCTTTGTAGAGTTAATGATTTTGTACATTTGCACATGTAATCATCATACCCATTTTCATTACTTTGAGATAAGGTGCTATAAAAAGCTATAGGTTCTTCAGAACATTTTTCTCCAAAACAAAAGAGAAATGGGGGGAGGGAGGGGGCGTTGCATATTTAGTTGTACCCGAGTGTTGAAGGGGAGCGAGATGAGGAGAGCTTGGCGCTGACACCCTGTCACGATTGTAATGTGATGATGAAGACTTTTTCAACGCGTCCGTCAATGTGTGTGCAAAACCAAAACAAGACCCACCCTCGTCAAACTAGAGTTAACATGCCTTACGTAATGGAGTTATCAGTGGAGTAGCAAGTCTTTTAGGTAATGGAAATATAAATATGAAAGAATGTTTAACATAATATGCTAAAAATATTTTCATACTTAAATAACATACGTAAAAAGGTGTGCTTGCTGTATTTTATATTATCTTGCAAATCTTTGGGTTTTTTTTTTTCCCCCTCTTGAAATGCTGAAAATCTTGCCATTCGAACTAGTGAACAATCACTTTAGTGTTAGTAGAAATTGCTACTTTTTTTTGGGTTGGTTTTTTTTTTGGTACAAGATGTCATATTATGTTCATGCCCATCAAACTTTTGAGGACCAACATCCCAGTCCAACTAAATAGTTACCCCTGAGCTATCTCTTAGAAAGACACTTGGAAATACTTAAGTGCAAATTTATGTGTGTGTGAGAAACAATTATCTTCATCTCAGATGAAGTTCTAAAGCACTTTGTAGTTCTATATTGCCAACAGATTTAATGTTTTATGTGTTGCCAATTCTTGCAACTACTGTACGAGCATGTGCCCGTGGTTGCAAATAAAAATGGAAAATTCTACGCGTGGTTTAAGGAGGTCCATTATTTGTGTGGAGGGAGTTGCTAACGCCTCTCCCTCACATTCATCGTATTTTGAGACTTATTTTCTTTGTGCATTTATTTTGCTTCTCATTGTAGGTCACTGCATCCCATTTGGAAGTGTCTGTTTAGCTTTACGATTAATTTTGCTGAAATATGATGTATGAGCCTTACTGATGATTTAAAGTGCTTCTTGCAGCAGGTGGGCAGAGACTGACTAAGAACAAAAGCCAACCTGAGGGCGGTTCGTGTCTGGACCAAACCTGAATGTTTGCTCCTGCCTTGCGTGTTTTTCTCTCTCAAGTGCTATTCCTGGAGTTTGCGGGGTGACGGGGGGGCACCGCCTGCCCTGCCCCAGCCTGGAACCACATCTCACGTGGTGAGGGTCAGGGAGGAACTCACAGTGTTAAACACAGTAATCGCCTTTGCTCAGTTCCTGTTGCTTTAAGTGCAAAGGAAAGCTCAAATAAGACAGACAGAATGAGCCTTCCCTTCATTTTTTTTTTCCAAAGCTTTAAAGGAAAACTTGGTGAGGATGACAATTACCTGCAGAGCCTCAGTCTCATTTAAACACTTAGGAATCATCCTAATGAATAAGCCTTTTGAACATGCCTGCTCGACCTAAACCATGAGTTTCTCTGATCCCATTGAGGTGACAGCGCTTGTACCGCCCAGCGCTGTGAGCCGGGGCTGAAGGATGATCCAGACATGAGCTGCTGGTGCACACAAGGCCCCAGGTGGCCCCTTCCCACCTTCTGCAGTTTTGGCCAGCACATCTGGCCGGCAAAGCCCTTCTGGCTCTGCTCCTGGTGCAAGAAACCACAGGCTGGGTAAGTTCCTTCAACAGCTAAACAGTCATAAAACATCATTGTTGCATGTAAATTCCTTTCAGCAATGAAAAAAAGAAAAAGAAATTCCAGTTTCTATTTACCTATTCATTGTGACAGTATTATTAAACAGGTAAAGATGGGACTATTTTGTTATACTGTGTATAGTGAATGTATTGTACTGTGTCTGTGAAAAGTGTGCTTTAAATTATATTTTCATATGTTTTGTTGGGGACAAAGTACTTTAAGTTTGAAAGTGACAGAGGTTTGTTTTAGAACTGAAGGCAACTTAAAGAATTCCTGTCAAGAAAGCTGCTTATAAATGTAAATCAAATCACATTTAAAATAAACTGCCTCTGACCTAAAACATCTGACCTTTAAGTTCTTGGGCTGTATATAGTCTTTTATTTGTACATTCTACTTTGGTATCAAAGTCCGTGTTCAATAAACACCTGAAGCAATTGAAGCTCTACACCATGGATGCACAAAGTTCCACAGAATGCTACAGCCTGGAAAGAAAGAAAACAAGAAAGGTATTTTGATGTAATCTGTCAGAAGGACTTCAGGTTTCCCGGGCTGCTTTCTGCCAACATCACAACAAGGCTCTGTGAGACATCAACCTCTGAGATTTCATAAGTCTCTAATAATGATAACTAATCATATTTTGGTTTTAGAGCCTTTTCTAACTAACTGTTTTCACATCATACTACTGAGTTATGGTAAGAAAACAAAAGAGACAATATACCCTTTCAGGACTTCCATGACTTACACCTTGCACCACCCCTTGACATGAAGTTCACAGTTGAAAAAAGCAAATCTAAGACTTAAACTAGACCACAGAGGACTGATGGAGCAGCTGCTGCTCAAGACACTGCGATTTATCTGTGTCATGCAGCTTTTAATAAATCCTGCATCAAACAGGATATTGCACATGTTCATGAGAGAACTGCAGACAACAGAAGCTCCTCAAAACCTTAACCCCGTGAGCAACAGTTAGTTTGTCATACAGAGATGAAACCTCACTTGCGCTAAGTGTGTAAAGCCTAAACTCTGGCTTATTTCAAAATAAGCAGCAGGAAAAAAGGACCACTGACTCCATGAATAATTTTGCTTTTAATGTAACAAGACTACTGTACAACAAGTGGAAAGCAAACGTACTTAATACAGTTAAAGTAAATATAAAATGTTTAGATATACACACATGTATTTACTTACGGAAAAGAAATACATAAAGTTAAAATGCAGAAGGTTTTAAAAGCCCTAAGCCAAAAGGATAACAAGTCACTGTCATGAAAATAGAACAATATTTCCTACTGAACGCAACTGCAAAATAATGGCAATGATGTTTTTAAACAATTCGTTTTAGGCATTTAAGCACAGCAGTTTATTTCAACTCAGAAATACTGCCTTAGGTATAGCGTACTTAATTTAACACTATCCCTTAAGGCAAACATTCTATATGTAAAACTGAAGTATTTGCCATTAATTTTGGTGCAAGCATGTAATCTCACAGTACATGCATCTACAGTTCAGAAATGTACTAGAAAACTATATTTTCATAGGGTAAGTTATGCAACTTTCTGAGTTAAGTGATACTCAAAGGAAAACTACACCCATTTGATAGAATAAGCATCTGTTTGTTACGCTTTTAATCGTGCCTCAGTTGCCACAGTCAAGAGAAACCACAGGTCTTTTGGTGACTTTATGTAGCTGAAGAGCATCATGAAGCTCGTCTCATGTTGCCTGAGTCAAAGTCATCCCTGTGTCCCTACCAATTCCACTAAGTGGGGGAATAAATAGCTACATACACAACGAGGTGGGGGCTTAGTGAGTTGTTTTAGTATCACGTTAGAGAAGATAGCCCAGGAGCAGCTGACAGCCACGGCTCAGCGAAACTCCCATCAGAGTATATCAGCTTTTAATCAGAAATTTGCACTTACAGGAAAGCTGCGCTGTTCTGGCTCTGTAGGTGGACTGACTACTCAAAGTGGTGGTTTTCTTAAGCTACACCGCAAAAGAGAGTATTTAGTCAAAATTTAATACGTTCTGATCGAAGTGCGTCTGCACGTGCCTCTCGAAGCCTTGCTGGTCGTAGTCGGGCGGGAACTGCTCGCTGCACATGGGACACACCTTCCAGTGACTCTCCACGTGCTCCTCAAACTTGCTCTGGTCGTAGTTGGGCGGAAACATCACGTCGCAGAGAGGGCACTTCTTGTGCACGTCAAAGCTGTGCGGGGAGGCGGGCAGAAAGGAAAAAGGAAACTGTTATTTCACCTGTTATTGCAAAGGATAATGTAAAAGTAGGATCCTGTTGCCACCAATGTTAAGAGTTTTACTACAAACTGAAATTTGAGCAAATTTTGTATCTAAGCGAGTATCACACAGTTAAATTAAACGGCTTTGCTGAAAGTGCTCAATACAATTAAAGCAGTTTTACACAGGAATTCCAAAATAATCTGGTATTTTAAAAGTGACATAATTTTGACATAATTCCAGCTACCACCAAATACAAATCTATTGAATATCTTAATGGCCAAGCAGTTTCATGGGAAACCACTCTCTCTGCTCATAAATGCTCGCTCTTAGCAAACATAACACTTTATAAAAGCTCTAAACTTAGGTTCACAATTAGGTTGGGAAGGGGCGGAGGGGGTAACAAAAGTTAATTCATTCATTTACTGAAGAAATTATCCACATTCCATCAAAATAAGGTATAACACAAGTAGCCTACCCAGTCTAACAGCATATTCTCTGACAGTTAATTGTAAACCAAACAAACATTCATTGAAAATGCTTAATAGTTTTTCATCTCCACGCCCCCACCCCTGAGTAAAAGAGTTCAGTTACACAGAAACCTGTCCATCCTCTAAAGACCAATAACAGAGAACATTTACCTGGAATCAAAGCAGAAACCTGTTCCACGTTCATGCAAGAGAAGACTTGGAGGATCAGGAGCAGTAGGTACAGTGTTGTCATCATCCTATTGAAAAAAAATAAATTAAATTAAATATTAAATGGTGCCCACTGGAAGAAGCCTTTTTTTTTTTCCTCTCTTCCATATGCATTTTTGTTATCAAGCATAAACATGAACGAAATTTACCTTTCAATTTTTAATCTCTGCAATGTAAGTTTTGGTGTACAAAAGGGTGACACGGTTAAGGAAGGTGAGAAGCTGAACACCCTTCTGACCACGTCCCCAGAGCAGAAACCAGCGGCAGAACGTGGGAGCGCGCTGCTCGCACGGTGACCGGGGACACACAGGTCGCCTCGCTGTGACTGCCCGGGGGCGGCTTGAAACACACAAAAACCCGTGTTCAACCGAGCGCGGGGCAGCACGCCACAAACTGCAACCGCGTTTTATCCGCAGCTAAACTCCAATTCTACACAGTAAAATGTCAAGTCAGACTTTAAAAACACATCGATTTACATTTCAGGAAAAGAGATGTGGATTTCGATCCACACGCTCGCCTCCAGCAGTCGGTTTGGGGCAGCGTGCCAGCTGAGTGTGTCACACGTGTCATGCTGCCATCAGGATCAGCAGCAAAATCCCTAAATCGCCCCATGTGGCCGCTGGTGTCCCCAGCCCTGTCAGCGTGCTCTGCCCGCAGGGACAGGAGCAGTGAGGAGCTGCAGCGCTGGGTGCCGCTGCTCCTCGCTGCTCTCAAGGGAAGAGAAGTCTGCCCACACTGGGAAATCATCCAGCACAAAAATGAAGAATGCCTACAGTGACCGGGCTCTGACACGCAAAGGGTCAAAGCACTTGGTTTTGCAGGGTTTTGCTCGTATGTTGCTTTTTTCCCCTATGATGACATTATTACAAATGAAGATTTCAATAAGCGCAGTGGCACAAGCAAACACAATTATGGAAAGAGAATGGCACAAGAGGAAAATAAGAAAGTAGGAAGAAAATCAGAACTGTGTTTGTAAACCCATTTTTTGTGCAGTATGAATTCTTTTATTACACATCATCTTGGTTCTGTTCTGCTATTAGATAAATCTGCACAAAACCTATTCATATCAAGGTGGGAATACAGATAAACTCAGCAAGATTTCTGAAACTCCAACTCCTAGATCATTTTCCTTTTCATCCCTAAGACACTTCATATGCAAGAATTACCAGTTATCTAGCAGATCTTCAGAAACGGTTGTGCAAGGGACTATATGTAGCAGTATAAACGCCATATACAGACAGCTTTTACATATATTCAAACATATCTCATTTTTAGGCTGACATACTTATGAAGAGTTAAAGGAAACAGCAAGATGGGAAGTTGCCCTCAATATCTGTCTTCTCCTGACAACAGCTGTTCCGTTTCAACAATTTAACATTCCCATTAAGCAGCTAGTGGGGCTTTGCTGTGACAGATGCCACCAACATTCTCCTGTCTGACTTGCTTTGCACCTGCAGTAAAAATGGCACACAGGTTTTACAATATTATTTGTTCCTTCTGTCACAGAAGAGAGAGGATGTATGTGTTAAAGAAGGAAAAATATTTAATGTACTCTTGTGTTACAATGCTATGGCTTATACAGAGCCAAAACTGGGATAAATTTGCTGAATACCTGACTGAAAGCAGACCAGGATTTACCTGAGAAATGAACGTGCATCTTCCTTAATAAGAGTTCAACTACAAGCACCAGCTTAATTAACATTTAAATCCCTAGAAAAAACTTTTTTGGTAATTCCTTTACTGTTTGTCACTCAGTTACTTGCTGAACACAAGGCATTTTTGTCACAGCACTTCTTCATACTTGGTTACAAATGATGAGGTGGGTGAAGTGCTCCTCTGGTGAAAGGGCTCTTCAGCCTCAAATTCCTTAAGGAAGTTTTGCTTAGGACAGAGTAGCAGACTCGACAACAACTGTACAGGTTATTCATTATATTAAGGGTTATGAATTTCAGTTGAGTAGAGTCAGGATTTACCAGTGCGAAATAGTCACTTGGTATATAAGGGCATTAACCTAAATTATGTGTCTAACACTATACAGATGGGTCTTTTCTTATTAGAAATAATCAATGCATTCAGCAAAACCCCACTTTTATAAAGGGTCTTTACACAGGCCTGAAAGAAACTGCTGATCTGAACACTGTAACAGACCCCAGAACTGATCATTCCTGCACTAATCCGCCTTCCATACAAATGTTAGGATATGTTAGAAATTTTGGTTTCCCCATCAGAAAACTCTCAGGCTTTAAGCACAGATTCCATAAATATTAAGATGTACTGAGTGGAAGAAGAAACATGTTCCTAGAACACACCACACAAGTAAAAGTGACATTACCAATGCCCCCCATCCATCCGTTTCCATTAGTTGTGTCAGGAGAAGCAGATTCCTTCAGCATCAGCATCCCCACATGCATATTTCTGCTCTACTACCACAGCCCATGAGAGACCAAATATTTTAACTGGAATCAACAAAATGCCAAATGATTTATACGAAGGTTTGCCATTTAAAAAATTTATTTTAAGAAAATCAGCACTCTCTGTCCACCTTATATAAAGTTTTCACAGGTTAACAGGTTGGGTAGGGTTTTTTTAGTTTGTTTTAGGTGGGTTCTCCACATTTTTTACTCCAGTTGTTTTGGTTACTTGTTCAGTACTCCCCTCACCCTCTTTTTTTATATCTTTTAATTGCGTTGCTGCTAGGTAAGATAAAATAATTTACATTTTTGTCATTCCTTTCAGTTTCTGGTAACTGTGATACCCTACTATGTACATATATAACATTTCTCCTCACTCCTTTTTGAAATAAAAGATGATTTGAAAAAGAGAGAGGCTCTGCTAAGATATGGCAAGTCTGTCTCCTCAGTGCACTTCTGCTCTTGGCCAAGTATATAACAGAAGATCAGTTCTTAACCTCTTGTTTGGGTTAAGCATAACAAAAAGAACACCAATCTCTGTTGTGCATACCTCGACATGCACGTTACAGAGATTGCTGTGTAATGAAAGAATAGTCCCAACAGTAACAATGAGAACTTCATCTTAGCCTGAGAATATTTGACAGCTATTCCAATTACAAGTTACAATAAACAGTACACAATCACCAATAACTAAAAATTCTCCTGCACTGCCCTGGGGTAACTTGGAACTTTTGGAAAACAGAGAAAATGTCCCATAGTGTTGGACTCTGACAGCTGTTCGTTTCTGTCACTAGAAATGGATAAAACTGCCAAAGTATACCCTGTAAAATGGAGAACTCTGTACAAAGGGAGGACAGATCTGACTCACCTTCATTTACAATCACTTAGTGCTCAATTTCTTCCAGCTGGTATAACCAACGATACATTCTTTGTTCTTATAAATGATTTTATATATGCTTTTATAAATTATGTTACATATTCTTTCCAGTATGACAGGTAAAAACTGCTCAGTGTCACACGGAAAAACAAACCACGCCCTGAAGACTCAAAAGCTGAAAGGAGAAGTCCCACTGAAGCTGCTTTACAGAATGAGAGTAACAGGACCTGTCAAGAGGCCAGGTCTCAGTAGCCCAGCCTAAACTGTATTTTAAGCACAGGCATCAGCTTAATCTCAAGACCCCATGGTCAAGTCATCCCAGTTATTTGGACAGAAGCCCATAGTCCATGTTTTGCTAAAGGGACAGTTTGATCTGCCCTCCATGCAGACCCAGAGCCAGTTTCCTGTGCTCCAGACTGATCACCAGGGACATGGCTCCACATACTTGGTTCCGAGATCTCGACAGTGCCCTGCAGTGAGGTGGCACAGGTCCTTACAAAAAGTCTGGTATCAAGTACCCACAGGCTGGAACCATGGTTATGTAGCATAACAAACGCCAGGCCTTCTGAATTCTGAAATGTGCATGTCTAGATGAACAAATTATGAAGGATGCCTTTAACAATATGACTTAGCTATTAGCACTGGACTGTAACTCTGACTCTTTCAAAACACCACACTGAGTTCTGCAGATGATGTGAATCACAAAGATAAATACAGTATTACAATAAAGCATGGCAAAAAGGAGTTTGCCACTAAAAGAAGAAGAGAAAGCCAGAAACAAGTACAACCCACCTACTTCTACCAAAAGTAACCATTTTTGTCTCAAGCAATAAGTATAACTTTCACAAGTGCAATTAAAAGTTCATGTAATGAGTCTGAAGACTGCCAAACAGAAATCAGAAAGAAAGCTGTGTGATACTGTACAAAAGCCACAGAACTGAACAATCCCCGTCTCCGATTTCTACAGATAATTTTAACATGCAACAGTAAGCAAGGCAATATGCACCTTAAAGCTTTAGAAAACAAATTACCAGCCAATACCACCAACGTATAGCACAGGTAAATTGGAAAGAAGCGCACACACATTTTCTTTCTGTGACTCAGCTCTGCAGTGTGAACAAAAATCAAACTCTTTAGGTTTCTCTGCCTCTCTGTGAGCAGTCTGGTGTCACAAGAGGAACCAACTTCTCTTATGTTTATCTTAAAGAAAAGACAGTAACTGGCTGCCAGTGTAAGATCATGCTAATCAAGTGTAGTGGGGTATTTTTGCTAGAAGAAAGGCTATTTTGGATTAGTCTCAACAAATATCCTGATGTGGTTGTCAGTTGCCAAAAGTTACAGCCCAAACCCCTCCCCAAATTTACTGTGACTAATAACATTGTTTAAGAGTCTCAGGATAGTTATTCTGGGCTCGCTGCCAACTGTAATCAGCACTACATTTCTAAACCTCACACTTTAGTATTAAAAACATATATATGTTTTGTTTATGGATCTCTCCCCCCTACATACTTGCTTCTAGAAATTATTTGCTCCAAATGATTACATTTTGGTCAATTACGGGCACATGAACAAATAGAAAGTTAGTGCTGCATAGACGATGCCAGTAACTTCTGGCAAGTCAACTACTCTACACAAAATCACCACAGTGTGTGTGCTCATCTGGCACGATTAATACAGACCAGCTTATCCCTCTCAGAAATCACAGCTCAGTTGGCCTAGGAGTTCCAAAAGCCAGAGGTGGGAAGAATTCCAGAACGTCTTTGAGTCACTGGTGCTTCTTCATGCCGACCAAATGCACAGAAGTGTCCATTCCCAAGAAACAAAGTTTTGGGAGAAAAAATAAACCAGAACACAATAGCAACGTTAAACAGAAATTCTGATGCACTTGCAGATGTACCCTTACTTGGTCAACAACTCCGTGTAGCTGAAGACAGTAAAGGCAGCCTAAGTTTCAGCATAGCAGGAGTGTCACCAGCACCTGATCTTATAATTAAGGTCATGTCTGGGAACAAGAAAGTTTTCATTGAGAAGCAGAAAAGGAAGCCTACACACTTGGGGTAAAAGCAAATAGCATTCTCCTTTGGAATGTGGAAACTGAGTTCAGGTCACATTAGGAGCAAATGTCTCAGCAGAAGGATCACCTCAATCACGAGCTTGAGAATTTTTTAACTTACGAGAAGGAAAGACAAAATGACTTTGCAGAAAGATGCAAAGACAGCAGCTGCACTCCACAGAAGCGAAGATCAAATCATTAGTTGCAGGTACAGAAGTGTCTCCAGAAAAATAATTCACGCGCAACTTTAGCATGAAAACAATCCTCTTAAAGTGAGCTTAGGGTGCCTGTGGAGTCTTTCCTTCTCTGAATGGGGACGGTTCACACCCTGGCACCATCCACTACTGCGAGGCTGTGCACAAATCCTGGCTCCCTATGCCAAGTGTGCTCTTAAGGAGTGCACAGAACTTCTGACAATAGAATGCAGAAGCAGCAGCGAGTGAACAGAGACAGAGCTGGCATCCCTCTTCCACATCGCCAACCAAAGTGATAGTAACTATCTTGTGCCACACTTCTAATCTATTAAAATAATTAACTGAAAGACTCATGTTTCCTCCTTAGGATGGGTAGAAAGATCAACCAAGGCTGTATCACTGAGATTTTTAAGAGCTGTATTGCTAAGAAGTACACATGACAGCAGCCACATCACCTCAAGAGGCTGACAGTCTCCATCAGTCTTGTAACAGACTTGTTTGAGGGACTGAGTTTACTTTTGCCGAAAGGAATCCTGTGTTCCTGGATAATGATCAATTTACATGCTTTTTGTATTATTCTGAAAGAGATCAAACTCATAGTACCTTGTCTGCAATAGATGAAAAAAGATCATGTGTCTATACTGTGTCACTAGAACTGTAAATTCATTACTATTATGGATCAACTATAGTTTTCTACATCAACAGGAAGGTTCTTCTACACTTTCCTTCTCAATGAAGATATTTATCATTTTGTATTTGCTGCTTCTTCTGCACAAATGACAGGTTCTCCTTTAAAATGAATTACCTACATATATGGATGTTTTTCCTGGATATTTTTTAAAAATACTGCATTAGAACTGTTTTATCCTTCGCAAATTACTAAGTCTCTCTAGAAAGATTCTTGCAACTACTCATTTCCATGTAAATTTGTAGACTACACATAGAATCTATTTTTGGAGAGCAAGCAACTGATTCTCATTTGAAAGTAAAAAAAATAAAGATATAGATTATTCGATTTAAAGGCATCTTTTCTCAAGTTGAACTTTATTTAAGCCTGTTATATTCTACCTCATTACAAAAATCCAAGCTGTGTCAGCAAATGAGCACAAGACTCCAGCACTGTTTCTCCTGAGTTTGCAAGAGGGCAAAGCACACAGATCAGAAAGAACACCCTGCTAATTAAACTGAAGCAGATGACTACAGAAGAGCTTGTCATATGTAATACCGACCTCAAAACCCATCAGATTAAATATGCAAAATGTGAAGTAAAGGTGGGCAACAGCACTAAGCTCACATTCTAGTTCTCCAACAGGCTGCAGAAGTTCTGACAGTTCCTCTAATTATTCACGGTAATGGACACTGGGGGCAAAAGGTAGGAGGGAGAAATACATTTTTCTCCATTATAGGTGCTGAGCACCAGGGCTAAAATCATGCCTGCCTGAACACTGATCAGTTTCTGCAAAGGTTAATAGCAATTAAATGTGGCAAACTAGACTAAATGAGAAACAGGTCATGATACCACTGTACTTGCAAAGAGCACAATACTTTGCAGAAAGGTATTTCTTGTTTAATATTTTTGAAGGTGCAAGAATACTCAGAATAAGAAAGAATAAGAAGCCTGCTCCTGTTCAAATGAAGACATAGAGCCTGGTATATTACAGAAGCCAATTTACTAAAATAATTTTTTAATAACAGAACATGCAAGTTCACTGTATTAAAACGTTAACCAGTTTCCACTTAAAACATACAAAGCCCTAAAAAAGACTATCAGTGAGAATCTGTCAGTTCCAGCTTAATCAGCTTTATATAAAGTCAACTAGCTCTTCCAAAGACATGTCTAACAGCAAAACCCATGCAAAACATAAATTAATAAATGCAGATTTGCAAAAGACAATAGAAGATTAATACATTAGAATGAAGTATCTAATAAGATACCCATTTTCCTTCAGTATTTAACTGAAAGTACTGGTATCAAAATACTTCAAATTTTTATTTGTTCTGCTACAATTTAGTTCCCACATACAAATTATAAAATGAGTGAGACATAGCTAACATTTTGAGCCGTCATTCTACCACACAGCAGAGAGAAATCACGAGTGAGATTCCCTGGATTTTTCTACTTTAGTATGTAAAAATATTAAGAAGCTACTGTCCTAACACCAAAATAACCGGTTGGTAACTCAAGAGACCGGGGAAATGGGTATTATCATCAACTGATGTGCAGAGTTTCCTCCTTCAAAGTGAGCAAAATTCACCTAACACATTGCTCAGAGAAAAGAAAAAGCAATTCTGGATTTACACGACAATAAATCAGGCTTATCAGGCACCAAAAACCTCTTGATTACTCATTAGTAAATACATCAAGGAAAACAAAAAATGAAAAAGGTAACTTGCATTGCTGTCCTCGGGATCTTCCAAACCATCAGGCCGACTAAGGTTGCGTGAAGGCTGACTACACACCACGTCATCTTCCAGCTCCCAAAAGGACGTTCTAACAGGTGGCCTTTGGATCTCATCAGGATTAAAAGCACCATCTGCTCCATCTGAAGGAAAATTAGAGCATCTTTGTTCAGTAGAGTTTGCATTTTGAGATCACAGATGTGCTAACTTACATTTAAAAATCAAGACTTAAGCACATTTTTGTTTACCTTATCGATTCTCATTAGTAAAGGCACTTTATTAAATAAATTCTCAATCAATAAAGGCTCTGTGCACCAGCATAAAGATTGTTGGTACTTGACCTGCATTAAATGAGTCTTCGTTTTTGAAACAGTGAGAAAGAAATTATACTGGGGGGGGTGAGGGGATGGAATTTACTTACCTCTTCTTTCCTGAATTGCATAAGGGTTTCCGTATTGCAATACTGGTAGTCTGCCTGGCACTGCAGGAACTGGTCCATTTTCCTCTGAATACGGGTTGCGAAAATGTAATGTCTGTTGTGAAACCTGTCCTTCCATTATCCTTCCAGCTTGACTTCCTGGTGTCCTGCCAAGTTCCTAAACAATGCAAAGTTCAAAATGTAATTAACCTATGGAGTCCAACCAAAGTTCAAGATTTTAAAGAAAAATTGATATTTGTTTTTAAAAATACATCTGCGAACCTTTCCACTGTCATTTCATCTTGTTTTAGTGCCAAATATACCATACGTAACAAAAAACAGTCAGTGAAGAAAACAAAATACAAATAAGATATTCATGATATTTGAATAGGGAAGGAAAGAAGACAGAGAATGGGAGGTCAGGAAAGACCTGGAAAGCATCTTGAAAGCATAATAAGTAACTCCTGATCCCTCCAATGTAGGTTGACAAGCAAAGCAAAGGGCCAGGAAAGTGCCATGTACCTTGCACCGTTCTCTGAATGAAAACAAGTGAGAAAAGGTTTCTCCTGTCAGGGCCATAATGGGCTACAGCAAGTGTCACAATTCTACTGAAATTCTGGGCAAGATTTTTAACTTGATGAACAGCTGGAGGAGACCATGTTACAGATACTTTCCATGGAGAGGATTTAGGTAAACACTGGGATAACTAAAATTTAAAAGTGGGTCAGATTGAAGACAATTGATTCTAGGAAGGAAAACTATTACTCAAGGTTGGTATCTTCTATCTATGCTAACAAACAGAAATTAGTGCTATTGTTCACTAGGTTACTTATTTCAAACAATATTTATACTACAAGCATCACGTGGAGCAAAACTGCACCTGTACCACTGTCTAATCACAAATAAGTGGATTTTAAATCCATGAGAAGTTGTGTTTTCATGCACAGATTCCAAAGTTATTACACTGCCTGTGGAAAATAATTTGTTCTCTATGAACCTAATGAGCAAAGTTCTAATTCATCCTCCTTTATAACCTCACCTGCTTTGTATATAGACATACTCACAGTTTAGCAAGCATATGTATATATCTTACTTCGAAAATTCAGCGTTTTCATCCAAAATATAAAATTTTTGAATTTATTGAGGTGCTTAAGTGGTTATTTCAAAATTTCTATCAGAAACGCAATTAAATCTTCCTGAAAAGCTCAAAGAGAATTTTTCAAAAAAATAATATACTTAAAATCCTAGATTCATAGAGATATCAATTATTATACATACTAAAGGGTTTTTACCACTTATAAACCATTAAAACTGTAAGCAAACATATGTAAGACGGTAACTAAACGACTTAGGTGTGGTTAGTGCATTGGCTGTAATTAATTCAGAGAAAAGTCTTTCTCATCCTTCCCTGTAATAAAATGGGTTAAGGGAAAGAGAGTCTCTGTGCCGAGAATATCCAAAGGAATGTGACATTTACAGTTTAGACCCAGCAAAAAACTCTGACAAGTAAAAATGAAAATAATAATTAAAAAAATTGAGACTTAAGATAAAAAGGCTTGCCAATCCTTTTGTTCTTTCTGGTTAGTATTTTGTTAAGAATTCTCTAGGTTCATATTTAATATTTGCTAACGTCATGTTAATAAATTGGAAGTGTGTGTTTTTCCCAAAAGACTTCAAACAAGATTTCAATTAGTGATTTAACTACATGAGAAGTAAAATGTCTCAGACATTTAAAAAAAAAAAGAGTTGTTCCTTTTAAAAACAGGTAAACTTCAGCTGAAACATTAGAAACCAAAAATGCAAAATCAAGTAGCAATAGCTACTCTGAAAACAAAGCACCACTCAAATGAAAAAAGACAGAGAGCATACATTTATTGTTACATACACACAATGAGGTTTCAGATATGAAAGACTTAGACCCCAACAGCAATATCATAGGATCATTTTGGTTGGAAGAGATCACTAAGTCCAACCATAACCTGATTCCTGCACTAAACCGTGTTCCTAGGAACCTCTTAAAGTCATTTTCAAATAGCAAAAAAGTAGTGTCCACAACTGTAAGGCAGCTACTTTTTGGCAACACTGGCCATAAAAAGAGTAGTGTGTTTTTTCTTGTAGAAACATCTTCTAATACAAGATAAGACACTTCCCGCATAGCACCCTCCAATTATCCTCATGCAGATATAATATAAAACGATGCTAGCATTACTTTAGATTTATAGACTAAATTGCATATATGATTGAAATGGTTAAGGTTAAATAGTCAGGATTACGTCTTAAAGTTTTAGTGAGCATGTAAAATCTAAATAATTAATGTTTAGTCACTATAAAGCAGGAACAATTAATTATCATCCAAATTAAAATTTTTCCTTTTTATAATCAATTTCTTCTCCAATATGGATGCAGTTTAGAATGAGAGGCAGTGGCATTAATACTTTAATTTTAGCATCGTAGAAGATTAAAACAGAATGTAGATCAAAGTGACTGTAAAAAGGTGCTATAAAATAGTCTTGGCCAGAAGTGGGACAGCTAGGGTCCTGAGACTGATGGGAAAAAAAAAGAAGGGGCTATATAAGTATGTAAATAAAATAGAAACCAAGAAATTTTATAGGTTTGAAGAGACAGCAAATGAACATTTTTCGCATGCTATGTTTGGTGACATTTATAAACAAACACTGGTAATGGAGTATAAATTGAAAAGCTGTTTACTATACTGTGCATAACCTTTTAAATCATGGTTCCAGTCTAGCAAGGCACTTTGATTCTTCTTTGAATGTAAATATCCATAAATTGGGTAGACAAAGTTCTAAGCTTTTATAAGCTCCATACATTATTATTACAGTTGTTCTCCTTCTTATGTGCGTTGTTTAAAATTACTCCCTCCAGCTAAACTAGATTCATAAAAACTCAGCTTTTATTTTGCTTTCTTTTGAATTAGAAAAATATGAGAGAAATCTATTAAAAATTACATCTTTGGCTAAAAAAAAAAAGTAAGATAATTTAAATACCAACTACTTGAGAATCTAGAATTTTACAAAAGACTTCACTAGCTTTATCTGAAATAAGTTTAATTTCAATTTATCAGTAATACAAATTGCTGTTCTTACTAAGTATCTGTTCACACTGGATTTTTAAAGTAATCTGAACAATCCTAACTTTTCCACAGTATCATGCAATATTATCTGAATGTAATAGAGACATTTTATTATTCCACTTTTCAGTAAAATCTAGCTTTTATTAATTGCCATATAACACCTTAGAGGTACTTCCAACATTAGAACATTACCTAGTATTTCAGAATGTCTGGTTTAACAGTAATGGTAATGAACTTTATTTGACAGTGAACTCTTGAAAGCAGCAGTCCATTTTCTTCTATCATATATTTAAAAATCAGGGTACTATTTGTGTACCTTTTCCAATAAGGATTATTTTTCCAGTTGTCATTTACTAAAGTCATTACTGTCACATATCAAGCTGCTCTTACTATTATAAGCAGCCGATAAGTGCAGACATCAAAAGGATTTGGTTGCATGCACACATCATGTAAACCTGGATATTATACTGTTGAAATGTCTACATGTCTTATTCTAGGACAACACTGGATAAAAGCAAAAATAATCCTAACCAGTGATGGACAAAAGAAACTGTAAAGCTGCGTGTTGTACCATTCATGTCTTATGCCAGGATTCCAAAGGGAATAAGGTTTACTAATTGTGCTGCCTGTCAGACAGTAACTCCTGAAAGTATCAGGAAGAGAGTCTGCCTCAAATAAATGAAATTCCTGCAAGTTTTGCTAACTGATGCTCCCTTAGAGGACAGAAAGGCTGCAGCATGAGCTCAATAATAATCATCTCTATTTGACAGCAGCACATGCACTAAAAGTGGTGGTATCAGCCTCCAGACACAACAGGGCTGAACTTCTTTGACCAAGAGACAGGAGTAAAGCAGGAAGGAGGCTGGAAGTCCACTGAAATCTTGTAGAAAAACAGTGATGCTGCTGAGATGAGAAAGGAATATGGGATAAAAACTGGTAGGAATCCCTATTTTGTGTGAACTCTACAGCTAGTTCCAATTTCAGATAACTGATTTACACAAAGTAAACCCTATGTGCAAACAAATAACGATTTTAGATCCTGGATGGAATATGACTCCAGACAGGAACTAAGATATAATTCTTGCCTCTGTAACCTTTTTTTAGAATATATATAGAAAATATTCTAGAACACTATTACAGAACAATAAATGACGGTATTTTCAAAGGCCAAGTCAGTTCTGATGACTTAGTATACTATGGTGTACTTTTAAAATATATATATATTAGTATTTATAAGACAACTTGTTACTAACTCATTTTGGCAAAACATATGAATACGGAAAACTATGTTTAAAGAGCAAACCAATTCTCACTTAAAAATAAATTGTGATTCCTCCAACCAAAGAACCTCACAAATGTTAATTTACAAAATTTAGCAGGAATCCTGTCAATACCTTCTCACTGGTAAAGAGTTCCAACTGTGATGCCAGTTCCTTTATTCGTCTCTCTTTTTCCGCCAGCTGAACCTGTATGTAAAGAAGTTTAAGGTTCCTATATTAGTGAACAGAAACTACTTCCCTGGATGTTACGTTGTGAAAAGAAAGTTAGTTCAGTGACGATCTAAGATCATCTTTCAGATGGAAATTATTTTGTCTACTATAGCTACACGCAACATACAGTACCACTACAAATTAAAACCAACAATTCTCCTTAAGTTTATCTACTGGATAACAACAGGACATTGGCAGCCTTTTCTTGCCAGTTTTCAGAAAACAGTCGTAGAATGATAAAAGCCTGGGTTAAAACCCAGGAGTAGCATCAGTAATACTAACGGCAGGGGAGACACTGCTGCCCAGAAACAGCTGCACGTTTGCAAGCCTTATCTCATTATTTCTCAAGGAATCTGTTGGCAAGCGGGTCGGTGACTTTTTTCATTCCCTTCTCTCCAGCTCTCACATCCCCCCTCAACAGAACTCAGAGAACCAAAACCTCCTCCTACCTCAAAGACACTAAATTTGTTTCATGAACCTTGTATTTCTGTTGGGTTTTCCCAGAGGAGATGCAACTAACACATTTCACAATTCTTCCAGACTTCCTCCTTGCTTCAAAAGGATTATTTAAATAATCTTTCTCTACAAAGGGCTATTTTATTTGGATACTGGTTACTTTGGAGACTGCCTCTCCATTTGTTTTTCTAGCATATAAACTCAATTCTCTGCAGAGTTACGTATCAATGTTTTCCAGTCCCTAAATTCCTGCTCCTAATTCAGGTCTGAGAGAAACCTACTGCCTGGGAAGAAAAGTTCACCTTTTTTTCCCCACCCAAACCCTCCTGAACAATGACAAGTTTAGAACTGCAGTCAAAATGCTTGCCGTTTTGGAACTAATTATTTATTACTCCTGGCATTGAGAAGCTAAAAACAAACCAATTTTACATTAAATTATGCATGGTAACTGATCACTGATAATTAATAATATTAAATAAATCTTACAGAGCAATGCATTTTATAAATTGAAATGAAAGCTTTAAAAAGTATCAAAAAAGGACAACGCAGCCTACAGAGTGCTGAAATGAGCTGTACAGTAATTCAGTATTTTACAAAGAAAAAGTGCTGTAACTTCTCATGGAAGGGCAGGTCCTACCACAACTGATACAGTCACAGTTAAATTTAATCCCTGTTCATTACAGTGGGCAAAAATGGGAAACAAAGAATATTCTGTCCTGTCAACTGCCATGTCACCATTAGACTGAAAACAAGCAGAAAAGCTGGTCTTATGGAAATCTGTTGCTCTTATCTTGTCTTTGTTAACCTAAAACACCACATCAACATATGTACTATCACATAACCTCAAAGACTAAGGCCCCATGTAAGCTAAAGCTGCCCATTATGCTTGACTTTCTGGTGTATGTGTTACATCACTTCACCAAACTATAGTTGCGATACTCCAAAATAAGTGATTCTCTCTTGATGATTTTAAAAACAGCAAGTCACTCATCTTGTATCTCTCTAGTTAATTCAGATAAAATGCATTAAACATCACTACACTGGTAATACAGCATGCAATATGAAGATTTTAGACAAACATGCCAAACAATACTGCTGTTAATATTACAGTAAGCAACGGGACATTACAATTCTCTAACCCTTTTTCCTCCTGTAATACAAGATTAACATCATTTAGAGTTTTGTCTAAATCCACAATATTAAAAGACTGATGGCCATTTGGTAATATACTTAGCAGATCTGGCTTTAAAAGAAGCGTTACAAGACTGCATTGTTTCTACAAGTGCAGAACACAATTCCTATTTACAGCAAAAATACATTTAGTGTCTTTTCCCCATTAAAATCTTCACTATTTGAAGGACCAGAAACAAGCAACTATGTTAAGAACAAGATACCAATCATTGTCATAAACAAAATCTGTAACTTACTTTATACTGATCCTCCATTGCTGCTAGCTGTAATTTTATACCCTCATTGATTTTCACTTGTTCTTTCCACTTCAGCTCCAGTTTAGCAAGTTCATCAGCATAAACGCTGCATTTCATCTTCTCCTCCTAAAGTAGTTTATACCACAGCATGAAATATTTACCATTTTAAGAGATTTCCCCCACCACCTCCAACAATGACTCTGTGTAAACTCCATGCTTTTAGAATGAGACTATTTGAAAATGGCTTCCCCAAAAAATCAAGCCTGACTCTAGACTTTGAAGAGGACAGGACCACTGAACACTGCATAAACCATGTTCAGTACATTTTTTTCTTGCCTGAGTTTTCAACAAGTTCTTTAGTTTCACAGTTTCTTTGTATCCTAATACTACACTGTAATCATAATTATCGTTTGAAAAGTCTCACCTCAATACCATACCTTTCCCCATGCACTTTTTACAACCTACATATCTTTCATCCAGAAGGTCAAAGGCAAACCTTTCCTCAAGCATCACTATAGAAGAAATAGCCAACAGAACCTAACACAGGCTCTCCATAAACTGGGTAATGAGCAGAATTACATGACAGTTGTTACATTTTTGACATTAAAACAGAATTATGTCCTTCTGATGAATTAGAAAAACAAGATTATAAACTCAGTTCGTAGCAGTGTGCGAAATGTATTATGACTATTTAAGAACAAAACATACAGAAGCAGAGAAAAATTCCACGTCTATAATTCTAATCTTCATTCTAACTGTTCTGACTTCATAATGTTGATTAATCTTACTTTTCTAATCACCAAACAACAAGCAAACAAATGAGCAGAGACAAAGCAATACCCAGAAATCATTTCTTTAACAAGTCTACAATAGTCAACTTTTCACCACCACCACTGATTAAATACTCCATTGTCATATGTACATCCAAACGGCTTAAATGAAAATAAAGTTATAACTGGCAGGTATTAATATTTGAAGAGCATGGCTAATGTGGCACTACGGGTGCCAACTTTGGTCCAGACGACCACATAAATGCCTTTATGTGTGACTGAAACCAAGCTAGTTGGCAGAACCCACTCCGATATCAAAACACTGTAAAAATCCAGGACAGCCGGATTTGGAAGAGCTCTTACGCTTGAACAGCATATCAGATAAACATTGCTATATTTGTTCTGGACATCAGCTGGCTTATAGCAACATGCCGTATTTGATTTATAAAACAATTATACTTAAAATATAATGGAAGAAAAAAGTATTAACAACATTAAGCATAGAAGCAGTAGTAGTTTTGTTCATTTGTTTTACTGCATCTGGGTTATCCTGAGGGGTCCTCGCCTGGAGCCTCTAACACCGCAGGTAATCAAGAGCTGACTTAATAAAAAATGTGTTTCGTAATGTTAAGATTTCTACAATAATTGCAGTGTATCACATAAACAAGCAAGGAAACTCAGCTGGGTAAGCTTTGTAATTTTAAGACTTAGCACCTATAGCTACTTTGTGTTCAGCTTTCCAAAGCAGCCATTTACTTACTGCCAACATTTGCTTGCATTTCTTATACTTCTCTGTTTTCTCAGCAATTTCTTTATTCATTTCACGTACTTGCTCCTTTACCATGAATTCCGAAACTATCTCAGATGAAATGGGGCTAACTGTGAACATTGAAATAAAAATAAGAATATTGATTTTTTGTTCCATAAATGAAGTTTTTATAAGACAAAGGACAGGTCAAATCCAACAGTACATCAAGAACAGAGTGCTCCATATTATCCAAGCAAATAGTTAATCAGAGACAATCAGTATCATATGACTAGTGATACGTAGTGATCAGCACTCATAAACGCAGGTCTGCGTTCAGTTCTCTCACATACTGAAGATGAACATAAATATACAGATAAATACTAGAAAAGGCAATATCAAACAAGCAAACAAAAAACACAACAGAACAAATAAAACACCAAACAAAAAAATAATACAACACCAACAGACATCTCTCCCCTTGGTTCCCAAGAAAGTGAACAGCAGAACACATATATTATGATATCATACTAGATATTATATTCTTCTGTAAAAACATTAAATGCCTTAGCAATCTACTTCATCGCATCACATACTAGAACAAGTTTGCTGGACGTTTATTTGTTTTAGGAAACACTTGTATTTACTTAAGACAGGAGGAAACTGACAGAAATTACAATCTATAGTGACTATAGACAAAAAGAATGTGTGAATTATAGAGTAACAAAAACAAAATTAGTCAGTGTTTACTGGCATTTATCAATTTAAATTGCATAATAAACCAGGCTTAGTTTTAAGCTATTACATGTTTGTGTTTTAGAAGATTAGTTTTGTAACTTCATAACTTAATAGTTAATAAAAATTAAAACCCAGTCAAACATTTTCTAATAAACCACTATTGCCTATAAATCATGAGAATAATCTATAGACTTGACCTTGCCATCACATAATCAGAACGTTTAAGTTGATTTGAATTTACAGTAGAATGCTACATTGGACAGTAATTATAACAGGACTGCAA
The DNA here is from genome assembly GCF_963082525.1 of Nesoenas mayeri. Classification (NCBI taxonomy): domain Eukaryota; kingdom Metazoa; phylum Chordata; class Aves; order Columbiformes; family Columbidae; genus Nesoenas; species Nesoenas mayeri. The sequence continues at coordinate 128,182,237 of NC_137543.1, forward strand.
AATTAACAATGCTATTGTATATAATTTGCAAATTTGGGGAGGATTTTTTTTTAATGAATTGTTTATTAGCTTGGCAAAACCAGCTCTGTGTCAGCTATCAAGCAGACACTCAAGAGTTCAGTCATACTGACACTAACAAATAGCAACTGAACTGTTTTAAAGTTATTTATGAATGTTACCGCTTGAAAAAAGCAAGATTTTTTGATTAATTTTCACATTTCTAATCATCATTTTAACTAAAACAGAACAAGTCTACCTACTTTATGCTATAAATACTATTAGAGAGTACTCCACATAGACAACACTTTCAGGCTGATATAAATAGACAAAATTTAAACTGTTGATACCTGGAGACGCAGACAACTTTTTGTCTGTAACAACGGCAGTAGCTGTCTCACTGTTAGATGCATCTGTCAGTTTCTGTTGATGTCCTGCAATTTTCTTTGTGAAAAGAAATTTTGTTTTGGTATTTAACTACATGAAAGCCAAAGCACAAAGTAACATATATCTTGCATATCATCTCCAAAACTGGACTAGATAGAATTGCTTATTAAAACAGGAGGTAGTAAGTACACAAACACACTCAATTCTACTAACACTAGAATTGCCTCAGACTATTATTTTTATAACTTTATATTCTAAAGTTATTTTCCCTGGATACAGTAACTTCTACACAGATTATAAGAAAAATCTTATTTTCCAGAGAATCAGTTACACTTAACTCCATCAACTTAAATCTAATATTCCATTAGAAAATGCAGTCTGTAGTACCAGCGAGTGCTGGACTTCTGATACCAAAGTAGTGAAATTTGGTGTTTGTAATCAGATGTAGCCAGATGTACAACACAGCCAAAGGTGCAGAAGATTTTTAAGGAAAAGCCGCAAGCATTTTGCTATGACACCTCATTCACCATTGACCTTCTGGATGAGAAGACTTTTTAAAGTAACCTGTGGATCAAAGACGAGTAACTATTCCATTTTTATGTAGATAGCAGAAACACTTAAGTCTGTTTTGCTTAAGAATACACATTTGTACATCTTGCCATTGCTCACACACTTTTTCCCGTTTGAGCTCCTCTCTGACTCAAGTCACTAATTTCACAAAATTCTGAAGAACTCTGCTCTCAAAACTGTTTGAAATTCACTAACAAGTTACCAGGTGGCATAACACTCACATGTCATTGCAACAGCCTCATTTAGGTTGGATATTAGAAAGAAATTCTTTACAGAGAGAGTGATCAGGCATTGGAATGGCCTGCCCAGGGAGGTGGTGGACTCACTGTCCCCGGAGGTTTTTAAACTGAGATTGGACATGGCACTTAGTGCCATGATCTAGTAAATGGACTGAAGTTGGACCAAGGGTTGAACTCGATGATCTCTGAGGTCTTTTCCAACCCAGTCAATTCTGTGATTCTATTTATGTAACAAAGCTTTGACTAGTGATAAGAATACAAAATACATACAGAATACAACTATATGCTGTGTTGTTGAAGCCTTCTCCCCACTTCACTTTGAAATCCTCCTCCATCTCACCCATTTTTGGGTTTGGAGTTTTTTTGTTGTGGTGGTGGGGGTACTGAACAGAGGTAGTAATTACCGATTTTTCCCCGCTCCAGTTTTAAACTTCTTCCTTGAACAACGTTATGCTTATAGGTTCACCCAAACTCTGATAGCTTTCTATATATACCAGTGACTATAAATCCCATGCTTGCTTTTGACAACTATTTAAAAAGAATCATAGAAGTAGCTTAGCTTCACAGAAGAAAATGGTAGAGAGTCATTGCTTACTGCATGTTTTAATCCTTTTAAAAAGTGCTGCGTTTTGCAGAAGGAAATCAAATAGTTGCTGAAAAGTTACAAAAGCAAGTGCAATTTCTCCCATTCTACTTACTGCCTGTTCTGTAAACTTGTTTACTTGTTTCTGAAGTTTTTGACATTCTTTGAATTTTTCCTTATAATGGTCAGCAGCCATTTGCAGACGAAGCTTCAGATCTTCAACTTCTCTGCGCAGTTCCTGCTCTACTGTGTTTGAAGTTTCCTTAAAAAAAAAAATAAAAAATGTTCTCCCTTTTGTTCAAATATCACTATTTCCCAAAAGCCTTTTTGCAATTAAAGAAGCATAACGTTCTGTGTAAGTACAGAAGTTCCTGGCTTTTTTGTGGGAAAGAGAAGGATAGAGTAGCAGAGCACAGGGCATCTGTGCTCAACTTCATTCCAAGCAGGACACACTGAGGGAGTCAACAGGTACTTCTACAATACCAGAGCCAGGTAAAGAGGATTCTTATTCTATGGGCTGATGAATGCATACCAAAAGTCTGAATGTATACCTAAAGTCTAAACACCTTCCAGAAGGTGTTGTATCTTATAGACAAGTATAGCCACATGGCAAAAATGGACACACCACAACCGTGTTCCATCACCCTCCCTGTGTTTCTGCTGGAAGTGGTTCAGTTGAGCTGCAACATTGATACGTAGGCAGAGCAAACTCCATTTACCAACTGGATATATGCCATATTCACATACTTTCTGGTAACTTAGGTCATTCAGATTATCTGCCACTTCTTTCAGGATTCATTTCAAAGATATTGTACACAACTGAAATTCTTAGAAAAACATGTAATTCTTAGACATTTTAAATATAATAGTTATTTTGAGGGTTGTACTATTCACTTCGTATTTAGTGCACTATTTTCATTAGTGTTCAGATCAATACATACATATATTTTTTCAAACTGCTACATCATTACAGCAATCCTAGTAGCAAATGAATCCAATATAGTTGTAGTCATGGAAGATGTGGCACAAATCTCACTTAAGTCAGAATGATGAAACTTACATTAGCTCACTAGATTTTATCCAAGATGAAGAAAGTCAAGACAGTTTGCATTACATCAATATTTTTGTAATTACTAAAGCAAAGTAACTTTGACCACAAGTATTGGAAGGACTTATAAGAATTGAAATAGAATCCATCAAAGAGGAAAAAACATTCTAAAAAAAATTTCTAACAATCAATTTTCTCATCTGAATGAATTTCCAATGCTGCTGTGTCTCACATAAAAGAAATAAGAAAGGTAGAGGATTCAAAATACAGATAAATACTATACTATTCTGTGAAAATAATCTGGGAGTGGAATGGAGTTCCTGTAATTCGTAGCAGAAAACTCCCTTCTCACCAGCCTTCCAAAACAGCTAACATGCACTTGACCTAAGGTAGTATCAAGTGTCAAAAGAGAATTTGATAATAATTTCTACTAGTCATGTAGAAACCTATTTTATTATCCAACTTTATCAAAGCTAGCTCTGACAGATTTTAAATACAGATAAACTTCAGTTCTACATACTGACAATTTACCTGTTCATTTTTCAAAGCTGTGATTTTTTTAAGTTCAGCTAAAGCATCAGCAAGCTGCTTTTTCAATTTTTCATTTTCCAGACGCGCACTGTGAAGATCGGCCATTGTCTTATCTCGCACATTTACTGCATCACTCAGCTCTTTTGACATTAGGACAGCTTCTTGTTTGCTAGCCTGAATCTGATCTTCAGCTTTCCGAAGCTGTTCTTTTAAAATACTTGCATCCTCCTGGGGAAGAGAACAGAGAGAAGAAAACCCATCATTTTTAAAATTCAAAGCTTAAATAAAGGTTGGTATAGGGATTAGAAACATTTGGAAGAAAAACAGTGGCGTTAGCAAAACCACTAAATCAAGAAGTTATACAAATACCATTTTCCTCATTTGCGTTCTTTGCTAACAATGGAGTGCAAACATATTTCTCTATGACATAAGAGCAAATTTAAATACTATTATTCCATCTATAATGGATTTTTGTTTTATTTCTGGCTTTGGTTTTAAGCATATGCCAAAACCAGTCCATTTTCCAGAACATCTTTGTTCTTATCACCATAGAACTCTTAATGGGCACAAATGGCCATCCAGCTTCAAAACCAAAAGTTCGGCCCACAGTAACACAGGGCAGCTAACAAAACAGAGTTCTTACAATGACTACAAATAGTTGACATAAGAAACTGTAAAGGAGCTTTGGGATGTTTTTCTCACAGCTTCATTTCCCAACATCTTGCACAATAAGTTTTTCAGAAGGAACTGAGAACAAAAAGTACTGAAGAGCAAGCTGCAGCATGCAGCACTAAGACTCTCAGCACTGATGCAGCTCCATAGGGGAGCCCAAGGGCCAATTGACCAGGCTGCACTACTGGCCTCTCATTCATCAGAGAAGCAAAGAATTAAAGAATTCAAAGCTACTATAACCTACTCACAGTCTCTGGGCTTCCTGAAGGCATAATCATCTCATATTCTTGAGTCTAGACATAACTTCAGGCATCTCTAGTCCATTATTTGTTAATTTTTGAATAATCACTTAGCATAGCAAGTCCAGAGGAATACTAGTATATTTTGTAAACATTCAAGAAGACATATGAATGAGGAAATGCCCTGAAGTCATAGAATCACAGAATTTTAGGGACTGGAAGGGACCTCGAAAGATCATCCTGTCCCTTAGCTATTTTTACAGTGCATGACACATCAGTTACATATTTCAGTAAATATCTACAGTGTCACAGTGTAAGACAAAAAATGTTGATGATCCTACCGGAAACATCACAATCACTTCAAGATGAATAAATGACGTTAAGTGTTTGGTTGCTTCAGCGCTGGCGCACACACCCCCCCCACACACATTTTTACTTCAAAATAAAATACAGTAGTAGTTTAACACATTCAGAAACAAAACTGCGGAGCAGTCAAGAGACTAAAACAAGATAAGCTGTAACTTCAAGCAAGATAGCATGTTTTCCGTCTTCTTACTATTTCCATTCTCAACAGCACTACTTTTCTGCTTAAACTTTGCATTCGTAATTCACGTTGCTTTAACACAATTTATATTCTTCTAATATCTAGATTGTTTTTTCTGTGAGAAGACTGGCAAGATACACAAAATGAAGTCACCTCCATAATCTGACTTTTCCATGCTGGCCTCAAAGGCTGTGTCTAAATAAACTCTTCAGTTTAGATCAAGGGCACATTTGTGAAGCAAAACTCTCAGTCAATTCCACTATTACCTATCGCACTGGAGATCATAGAACAGAACAGTCTCAGGGCACAGAAAGTAAATTCCTTTTGGATGAAAAAACACAGGCAGATGTGTATCAGGAACAAACATCTAAAGGGTATTCTTCATCACACCACACTAAAACTAGTCTGGAGTAACCCCACCTGGACCATGGATAGCATAGATACCACTTCTGCAGTACTTTGTCTCTTACTAAAACACAATGCTAGTACACCGTGTAGCAAAAATCCACTCTTCCTCTGAAGTCCACCTGGCACTCTTACTGCTGAGTTATCGGTCAATTTAGTCCATTTCTGTGGTATCGTATCCTTTCTCTTGATAGTATGTTCACCTAACAAGTCCTCCACCACATCTTTCACAGTCTACTCTTCTCTATAACTCTCTGCAGTCTCAACATGCCTACATTCTTAACTTATTTTCCTCAGTCTCCTTCCTTTTGCATGAACTTAAAAGCAACTCAGAACAGTGCACCACTTCTACTGGTGCACTTTTACTGAACTCACAAATAACTCTTTCACACATAGTTCATCTCACAGTTCATCATGTGAGACACCTCAACAAGCTCAGAATGTGCCAAACTAAAACAGAGTTCACTCTTCTGCTCATTTTCTGCACCTACTGAGAACACTATAATCCTCTTGGCCTTTCAGTCTATAGCCCTGTATCTTCAGTTTCTTCCTTTCTCTTGTCAAACACATACAACCTTACATATGTTTATTTTAAACCAGGCCAGTTATATTAGTAACGCTTACCTTGTTTGATGAGGTGAGCAAAAAAGCTTTCTTCATATTTTCTTTTTCAGCTATCAACAGCTGTAATCTGCCAACCTCCTCTTTATAATAGGATATCATGTTTTCTTTGTTTGCATCCAAATTCTTAAACGTCTGGATTTCTTTTACTAGTTTGGTGTTTTCTATTTCTGTATTCTTCAAGTGTATCTGTAATGATGCTAAAAAATGTCAAACTCTTCTTCCACGTTATGAAAACGACTGTTCACCTGTTCACTTAAGTGTTCACTACATTCTAACTCATCTCTGAGACAGATCAGAACAGGTAAAGACAAAAATTAAACATTTTATTATATCACTGCTCTCCAGCACAAATTTTCTGACTGGAATTCTTTCATCTTGATCATCTAACAACAGCCTCGCTCACTCTACACCTAGAAGTCCCTGACTTCTGTCCACATCAAAAGCTATTCAGAATTCACTCCTCTCTACACAAATGCGAGACAACTAAGGGCAAGCAAAAAAATAACAGACTTCAAGAAGACTAGATAAATTAAACTTCTAGTAGCATCTACTTGCAGCCATCTAACTGAACAGGACTGCATCAGCAAGGTTCATTTCCCAAGACATCAAACTACTTCAACAACTCTAGAGTGGTTTTTAAGATATCATGAAGCCTATCCTAGTATGCCTAATAAAGGATAACTGTTGCCCTCAAGTGTATCCACTCAAAGACTAGAAGATTCCATGCTTGTGAAAGATGGTTTGAGATTTTATGATTTCTGGTGCATATCTAATACTGTCTGACACAAAGACATTTTCCTATAAACAGAAATAAGCTTGTAAATATACTTGATTTGTTTCATAGAATCTAAGGGTTTCATTATTTTAGCATATAAGACTTTTTGCCTGCCTTTTTGGGGGGGGAGGACACACCAATAAATGTATTTTATTTTAAATATGGGTGTCTCCCAATACCAGTAAAAGAAATCAGCTATGCTAGTAAAAGTCAATGCAATAGAGATCCTACTAAAGATTCTCAAAGTTATGTACAAGACTCAAGAATAGTGATCTAGGAAGCACAGCCTGGAGGGAGAACTTAAAAGAATAAAAAGTGTGTTAAGAAAACCAGTTACTAGGTGATACACTGTATAACTAAAGAACTTCCTCGCTAGCATCTTTTTTTGTTGTTGTTGTTACTATACCCGCATTATAACAACTTGGTGATCCATTCTCCTTCATAGAGACCTTTTTTATCATGGGATGAATTCAGATGCTGTTTTCCTCATTCATTTGTATATGAGAATGTCTATAATGGTCTTAAAAAAACCTGTTCACGGATGTTAACCATTTCCTTTTTTTCCCTTAACAAATTCAATTTATCAGACATCTCTGTGAAACATTAATCCCTTTCTTTCAAACCACTTCATTTCAGTGTATGGAGGTACAAAGAATAAAGTTACCTTATAAAGTTCTTTTTCATCCTTTTCTGTCTTTAACACACATTCAAGTTGCTCCTTCTCAAGCATCACTTTCTTCAGTTTGTCCTTCAGACTAAGACATTGACAAATTAATAGTTCAGAACTATTAATACAGAAAACCAATGCATACATTAAAAATGGTTAGTTTAAAAAAACACCTATGGAAAGAAACAGCAAAATAAGGAAAGTAAGGATCAAAATTACTAAATACCTGTCTAACTCTGTTTCTTTCGCAATGGCTTTTTGAGTAACAGTCATGATATCTTCTTCAAGCTGGAGAACCTTCGAAGCAGCCTCATCATGCCTCTTCTTCAGATCATCAACTTCAGTTTTAAGAGCTTCTGATGCCTGAATATTATTCTTTAAAAAAATGCAAGTAGATATCATTTAAGAATGCATATCTTCAGAACGACAACATGCTATTTGAATTAATGCTAAAATATGGTCATTAGATTTCTTCTCTTCCTTAAAATGCATGACAAGCCCATTTCAAGTATATATAAATACATCTAGATATATAAAATATGTCAAAATTACTATGAACAGTTAATATATTAATAAGGAATCAATAAGTAGTTTGTTTTGACGCAAGCATGCAGTTACACAGAAACTACCAAAGACTTCAGAGCACAGGAGAAACAAAGCTATGTTTCATATCTTTTGCCCATCTCCTTTCTACAAACTAACCATCGACTGCCTAGCTTAGAAAATCATACAGAACTTCTGTTTTGCTTTGTACTTACTTTTACTGAAAAGAAGGAGATCTTGCATTGGACCACACAGTTACACTATTCAAGTAAGTCACAGTCAAGTTAATTGCAGGCAAAAGGAGAAAAGATAGAAGAACTCCTGATGAAGAGATAGTTACTACACTACGTTCTCCTAGACAGAACATGTGGAAGGTCTCACAAACCTCAAGGAATCTCATGAAACAATTGCAGGATTTATGTCTTGGATACTGGAAACTCAGAGAAGATGATGACAACATCCAAAACAGACTCCTTTGTCAGAAAACTGACAGACGCAAAATAGGAAGGCACTTTCAAGTACTGCATTCAGTATCTAATTACAGTCATGTCCATACCATTCTAAGGCAATGGACAGTGAAACATCACCTCCACAACAGCTAAATGGCCATTTAAAGTCATGTCATCTCAAATAACCCAGAAAAAACATTATCTTCAATATAATGCTCTTTTCTTGAGAAAAGACATTAGTAACATTAAAGTAAACCCCACATACCAAGATAATATGCTGCTATTTCTGATATCTAAATTCAATAAAGCTCAGCTTAGTATCAGCCACGACGGTGGTATGAATCAAAGTGTAAACCAGGTCAAGACAGACTGACCAACATGCCTGACTACAGCATGACTTACAGTGTTTGTGCAGATCCTAAGGTACAAGTTGTCCTTCTGCTCTACATTTGGAAGATTAAAGCACTAGCTCATCTATTCGTTTTTAAACAAAGCTTAATGTCTTGAAACAACAAGACTGTACTGTTACATCAATCGAAACACATCAGCCAGCATTTACAGAGAACCCCTACTGGCCAGATTCCAACCTAACTATGTTTTAAGTACAATAAAATATAATGAGGACTGTTTTTACTCATTAATTGTCAAAATACACTGTTCACAAGTGTAATTAAGCCCTGCTTTTACAAGCAACTAAACAGAAGTTTGGGCATGATGATTTGGGCTGGGGAGGGAGGTTTGAATTGTGAGGGGTGGCAAATGTAACTGATGACTCAATCACTTCCTCAACACTATACCGGCACATGAAGTAGATTTTTTTCTGTTACATATGCCATAAAAAAAAGAAGAGGACAAATACATTACAACTATTTAAACTCTAAACGGCTTTCTTATATGCCCTAGTACCTTAATATGATAAATAATTTCAAGGCATCATGAATGTACCATCTTTTTTCGAAAAAAACATTGGAGAACATGACCCACAATTTTCATAAGGTCTTTATTTCTGAAGAGCTATCAGTTTCATGCAACCAAAATATACGTACTTGTGTAACGAAGGCAGGATTTTAATTAAAGTCAGTATTCCAAGTAAAACTTGCTTTATAACCAGCAGCAACAACACCACCACACATTATAACTGCTTGTTCTTCCCTAGTGCAGTGGAGACTAATTACTTGCTTCTGTTTTGAAAGTCTAGTATAGTAAAAAGCCTATTTCAATGCATATCTGTGTTTTCTCTAAACACCACTTTGGTGTAACTGTAACTGTTGTAACCTAAGTGCCTTCAAAAGAATTTAATCTGATACATTATATATACAAACTGTACAAACAGTTCAAACAGGCTGCCAAAGGTAACATATATTAAAAGGAATTAATGGCCTGAAAAAAATTCACTCCACAAACAGCATTACAATTGATGCTGCTTTGCTAGTTATTCTGAAGGGACATGGTACTAAAATGTAAAAGTTCCATACTTAACAGATTCTCACCTAATAAACTTGTTTAGATACAACTAAAGCCTACAGTTTCGAAAGAAAAAAAGGATTAATTTTTAGAGACTACTTGTTATTTTACAGAATTCTTAGCAATTCAATTTAGATACTGTAATCCTAGTCCCATACGCTCCAGTTACAGCAGTTTCAGAGCCTGTAAAATTTAAAATGAGTGTTCTTAGACTATTTTACAGGTAAAAGTCAACTGCATTTTAGGAGGAGTCTAAAGGGGAAGAATATAATAAACACATCAACTACATGTACAACCTCCATTACAAAAATGACAATTACTTTCTGTAATTATTGTTTACTTAATTTCTCTTTAATTCATTTGGTAGATCTACACATACTATATCCTTTCTTCCATTTCTTAACAGAAAGAAAAGCACAGTAAGAGCATGAGTCATTTTAATGAACTCGTTTAAAAACACCAAACAATTTTAAGGTTATTTTTAGTCTGGATTTTACTTTTAAACCAGTTACAAATGCATTTCCTCCTGTGCCCCACTCCCTGGAGCTGCAACGGCATTATGGGTGGAGGGGAGAAGCAAAATGCACCACAAAGGTTGGAATAAGCAGCCAGAAATTACTTAAGTCGGCTTCACTGCTGCAAAATAAAGAGCTACCAAAATAAAAATTCCTGGAACTACTCTAAGTCTCACTAGTGAAAGGAAACAAAGGAAATTTAATGTAGTTGTCAACTGAATTTATCATCCCCAGAATCAAAATTCCACTTTGAAAATTTTTATGTACCTTCAAATAGGGAAAAAATAAGAAAATTGTAAAATATTTAAGACTGATAATAAAAATAATTTTATCGTAATCACATGAAACACTGTCCTCCCTCATAAAGAACTGCAATTTCATATAATGTAATTTGTTTACAGTGCATTCCAAACAGGTGCCAAAAGAACAGAGTTTTTACATCAAAAAGTTCTAAATTACAGATCAGTTGCTTTATGTTTGTGTAAACTAATAGTAAATACACTGATTGAAATCCCATAAAGCTATTATAAGCTCTATATAAAGATCATGCCTGTGCTCCTCGAAACGTGTTTGAAATTCATTTATTAAGCTTCTGCTACAAAAGGACTAGTAATCTTCCATTTGAGAACAGAATAGCCCTAAGGCTTATAGATTTTCATTTTTGTAATGATGGCAAAAAAATGCATGTTCAACAACACACTTCCCCTACTTATTTCTTACTTCTAAACAATTTCTGCAACACCAGTAAAACATTTCAGAGTACAGTCCCATTAATGGAATCAAAGTGGTACAGACATCCCTTCCCATCAATCAACATACACAATGTATTTTTCAAACATACTTAAGGCAGAGAGATATTCAACAGACAGAACACAGTACTTGAAAAACACAACCCAAGACTATTTTGAGCTGTCACATCTTGCAGGATGGCAATGGGCAGCATGGGATTTTTTATGCTTCATCTTTTCTTTTCATCACATGTAAAACTCCCTATCCACTTTCTAAAAGCCATTCCACACCCAAAACATTCACTTTCGATTAATGGCTAATATCTGCAATCATTATTTTACTTTTCACAGAATGTATACATTGTAATGAAGAATACGGAGTTAAAAATGAGCTATGCAACTCTGAAATCAAAGTCAATTCAAATCAAATACAAAGCAACTTCTTAAAAAAAAAAGCAGAAGCACCTTTCAAGCTTCAGTTACATTAATTTATCTGGACATAATTTAATGTCAGGGGAACAATTATGCTTCATATCCTAAAGAGAATTTAGGGGATCTAGATGAATTATCTGCAGAAGTCTTTTGTTTATCCCATTGACATCACAGCAGCTCCAATAGAATTGTGTAAAATACTTGGCTGACATCATACTCTGTTTAAAGGACCTGTGAGGACAAATGATGAACACAACACAGCACGACTGCAGCCACTGCAAAATCTGCGTGTGTTCATAATACAGCATCCCTGTGTTCTGAAAGGAAACCTCAAGTTGTAATTTTGCTTTCTAAAATAAAATTTAAGCATTCAGTAAACACTAAGCCAATTCTAAATAATGATACTAAGCTTTTATCTTTGTGACTATGACTGGCAATAGAAATACTACTTTAAAAACACTGAAGTCTCTCTATTTCAAAAACTTAAAATATCACAGTGGCTGTAATTTGTGTTGATTTCTTCAACTAATATTGTTAAACAGATCAAAACTCTACAAAACTAAAGCCTACCTCTGTAAAAGTTCAAAGTAATGCCAGTTGCTCAAATACTGTCGTGACGACTATAGATACACAAGTTGTTGCAGGAGGCAGCTGAAGTATTTAGACACACTAGGATTTTGCACCATGTGTTTATATTTCAGAATGTTAATTTGTGAAAACACCTTATAATTTCATTATAAGATCTCTCTTTTGCAAAGAGTCATTCTCATGAACACGTAATTTGAATTGAAATACAGGCAGGATACCTCTCTAAAACATTTAAGAATCTCTCAGATGAATCTATTATATCATCCAGTCAAATAAATTTCAATTAATCAGTTTTAAAAAATATTCATACACAGAACAGTCACTAAAACAATAAAACAGCATTTTCACAGGATGTTTATAGCGCCCTTGGGTGCTATAACTGCTGGTTACAACCTGAGCAATTCGGAGTGTTTAATTTGTATGTTTAAAACATTATTTACATGGAGTTTGGTGGGGTTTGTGTGGGGTTTTTATGGTTTTGCTTTCTGGATTGGGGGGTGGTTTTTTGGTTGTTGTTTGTGGTTTTGCTTTTGGGGTAAATGGTGGTTTCTTTGGGGTTTTTTCTGGTTGGCTCATTTTTGTGGAGTTTGTTCAGTTTGGGGGGTTTTAAGGGGCTGCTTCTGGTTTTTTGCTGTTTTTTTGTTTGATTTTCCTAATTATTATTTTGGTTTGGGGTTTTTGTTTGGTTTGGTTTGGTTTTGCATGTTCCTGACCATCATATTTTCACACATGTAACATGCATAAACAGTATCAACATAGCTTGATTTAAAGAGGCACTGAAAAAACACTTGATTCACTGACTTTCATTCATGCAGTCTGACCTGGGCACTTGTACTGCTGACATGTCCCACTGCACAACAGTGTTTTGTCACTATCGTTATAAAATGGCATCGAAAGCCAACTTAAATTAATCCCTGATACCTGAATAAAACTCTCAAATAAAGCTTCTGTGGAGGTAGAACCTCTCAGTAGAATGTGGATTTAGACAGAAGCCCTCTTAAAACTCCCCATCAGACAGATCCATTAGCCCACTTTTTGAAGTTAAATGGTGAAGTAAACTTTCAAAAAGCATGAAAGAACAAGTTTATCAAGTCAGTACATTCACTTCTGCCTCAGTTTATGCCAATGTCATAACAGAAACACTATTCAAATGTTGACAGAATAAAAGCAAGTGATCTGCAAATACGTTGCCTCTAACTCAAGTTAAACATTTACAGAAAGTACTGCCACGGGAGTGAGACTTGTTACCACTGTAACATTAAAGAAATCCTTCAGAAGTACTCTCTTCCCACTAGAGGGAGACAAATGATTTCAAAAGCACCATCCGCAAGCTCTGCGCCCTACAGAAGTGTAAAAAAACCTGTGTGCACAAAACTGAACAGTTGCCAAGCATCAGAAAAGCAAGGGATGAAAGACTGACACAATGACTACTGCATGTTTCTTTTGTTCAGCACAGTAATATTAACTCTTAAAACAAAAGGCAAGTGCCCTTTGCCAGATAGCTTAGGCACGGGGTCTTTTGCAAACATTCTTTTTCTATGATGGTGGCGATGACAACCTGAGAAAACAATGTCTACAGAACCACTAATGTGCTGCATACAAATAAAAATACAGATTTCCTTTTTTTACTCCAATATGACAACACACACACAAAAAAACCCACACTCACACAAACCTATAAAGGATTGAAGCCTTTAGAGACAAGCAATGACTTAGAATGCCGTAACATGCATTAGAAGCTATGTTTCAACAACTAATAGCACATTATCTCTTTATGCATTGAATGCATTTGTTCCTTCTATCTTTGAGAGGTAATGAGATGGCCATCTTGTAAGAAGGCAACAAATGACTGTGTACCTCCTGAACAGTAAGGGCACTGTTAGCAAAACAAAATATGTAGTTAGTCGCAAAGTACCACAAATGCAGGAACTCATCTGTTTTTAAAACTCGACAAATGGGAATCTTTTCATCACTTAAAAAAATGCATAGAACCCAATATTCAAACTTTGTGGAACACTGATAGTATTACACCTGAATGGATGGTTTAGTATGCTATGTTCTTAAAAGCCTGATGTACTTTTATCTTGTTTATTCCTAGTATTTTCCCCAAAAAGCCTCTAAGGGACTACTTAAAGCACCCTAACTAGGCAAAAAGCAGAAAGAGAATACAATAGTTCCACTGCCCAGAATTCTATGGCAGTGACTAGGTGGAGAAGAGGGATTAAATAATGAAGAGTGGGAGGGAAACACTAATTGGGATATAGCTGTGACATCGTCTGTCAACAACTATCCTGTCTGTATTAGGAAACCAATGTTTTTCAGACATTTCGCAATGATCCTAACTACCCCTGAGCTATTCGTGAAAACAAAGGACTGATAAAAATCAATACCAAAAGAAGAAAGTTGCCTAAAGGCATATGAATAAAAATTGGATTTTAAGAGAAATGTGTTTTAATAAAACATTTTCATATTATGAACTCAGAGCTTTTCCACCACTAATCTACTTTCTATTCATTACACTGCACCACAGTGAGATGACTTCTAGACTATGACCCCTAACCACACCATCCACATTCTGTTTGATTCAGTTAGGAAAGGTTAAAAGGTAGCTTAATAATGTATTTGATCAAAAGACAGAGACATGAGCTCAAATACCCATATTATTTGCTCTGAAGAAATCAGTAAGATTTTTAGAAAAGCGGCAGATTTATGAGTATTTTGTATAAAAGGGCTCATAACTCCAGGGCTCCCTTTTCACAATACAAATAGTAATAAACCAATAACAGTTGCCAGTACATTAGCAGCATAAAGAGCTCTGCACTCAATTAGAATCAAGTGCATGTATCTGTACAGGCGTATCTACTTCCTTTGCTCATGCAATTGCCAGGGTTTAAATACGGTACTTTGTACTATTATGTTTTTTCAGAAGGCTCTTTGGACAAGCAGAAATATCTGTGCACTTCTTGATGGAAGCACTACCAAAAGTAAAAAAAAAAACAAAACCAAACACAGCATGTTGTTAATAGATTGTACATGGGCTAAATGTAGCTTAATTTTTAACAGAAATAAAGGCTTCTATACTTATAGATTACTCAAACTGCAATGGTAGTGTTTACAGTAGCTACATTTTCTTATATGGGCTGTTTTATTAATTGTTTTTCTTTAGCCTAATATGATCTGAAGTATATTGAAAGAATTTTCTAATAGAACTCAGAACAGTTAAACTTTCACCTAACTTGAACATTTTAAAAATACACATTTTTAATTAATCAACTCTGCTTTTATCTACTTAAGCGACGAAAGCTCATAGCATAACTAAAAGTCCACCTGTATGTGACAAAATAGCACTGGGAAGAAAAAAACAAACACCAAATTACTTAGTTAAAAGAACCTTTCTGTAACTTAAAGGAAAAAAAAAGGTCAAACCAAAACAACCTAGCTCATACTCAACAGTGGTGAAGATTCTGCTGATACATAAAACATACATATATTTTTATTACTTAGCATTTCAAGGTTATCACATGTAGTCTTATATAAAAACCAGCCAAGTTAACATATGGTTTAGGTTTATCTCAAATAACAAGATTCAGATCACATGAAGCTCACTGTATTAGCCAGGGGTTTCTTGGGGGAGTGGTTTTGGAGGTTTTGTTTGGCTGGTTGTTTGGGAAGGGGAATATTTTGGGGGTTTTTTTGGTGTTTTGGGGGGTTTGAAAATAAAACCTAGGTACTGTAATCCTACCAAGTGCTAATACAACGCTGCTCAGGAATCTTTAAATCAATCCATTAATGCACTGTACAGTGTTCTCAGCAAAGATAAGTCATATAAGACCTTGACTCATAGTTGTATTTCATGTATTGGGGTATAGAGGCAAAGAAACAAGGGAAGTCAGTAAGATAATAAAGTTTAGAGGGAAAGCCACATGTATTGTTTATTAAGCTTTCAAATGATGAAGAGTTAACTTACTGCACCCGACTTAGTAGATGCCTGTTTAATTTTCAAGAATAACACTGAATTTTCATTTATCTACATAAGCAGAATATAAGATGTTTCAACTCAGCAAATTTTTTTTAAAACTAGGGGAAAAAAACCATAAAAGATGTAAAATAAGACAGTGACAAAACTTAAGAGACAAAAAATAATTGCATGAGTTAGAAAACTAGTATAGAATTCTATATAGGTGAAGAGTTGCATTAGCCTCAGTTTAAACATCTATTTATAGCTCAGCTAAATGTAAAAGAGAAGTTCTTCACTTGCATCACCACTTCAACAAAACTCAAGGCAGAAACAAATAAAAAAATAAAACATTCCTGAAATTAAATTCTAATTATTCAGTTCCGGTATCTTAAAGGCAAAAGTATTTTTTATTATAGAAACTCACAGGAAAGTGTGACAAAGTATCAAGACATTTTTGTCCCTATACAGTCTGTGTCTTTGCTGGACAGCCCTCAAAACCCCATTCCACAAATCATTCTAAAATGGCATTGTAAAACTAATGTGGATTAGAACTGGCAATTTACTTTCATACATTTTTTTAAATGAGAATCTCAAATGACAATGAAAGGTAACTACGCAGCTCGTTCAGATTTATCCACCAAGTTTGTGATTCTACAAATCCACAAAACGCATACTTTTAAGTATCTAAATCCCGTCTCACTGATTTAAACTGGTTCTCCTATGTACTTGAAATAAAAATCATTCTTTCATAGGAAAAATCTTTTCCTAAACAAGATCTTAACCTTTCTTTTTTTCCTCACCCAACATGCTAGTCCATTTCATTATGACTGTTCAAAAGTAAACTACAAAGTTTCAACAGTTTCAAATATCCCTCAACAAATTCCTTTCTATTAAAGGTGTATCATGCAGAACTGTTGACATATACACACTAGTACTTCGAAATAGCCTATTAACTGCTGTCCACAGCTAAATTATATAGGCTTCATTACTTCAAATTTGTCCATGTCACCACCTCCCTCCCACATGTTTTTAATCTTCTCCCAAAAGTTGTTTTTACAAAGAAGCAGCTTAAAAATAGATTAGGTCCAACTTTTTTGTGCCTTTTTAATATTAGATTTCCTCCTTACCATATGTAGAATTTCAAATTAAGCTTGCTTTGTTTTAGGGTCAATTTATATCTTCACTATCAATTAATTTTCAAGTTTGCACTTATTTTCCCTTCTAAAATCTTCAAGCCTTTGTGAAGCCTTTTAGAGAAGTGACCAGTTACTTTTCATTTTTTCTGTGTCCTGGCAAAAGTATTCTTGGTTGAGTCTTGAGTCTTACTATTTTCATTACTCCATGTTCTATGCAGTTACTCCTTCTGGGAGTTTTTTGAAAATCCTTCCTCCATTTTAAGTTAATATAAGCACACCTTAAACTATCAACTACTTTCTGTGATGAATACCACAGTTAAGTGTCCAACATCTGGCAACAGTTGTCATCTATTATCTTACCAAGCCTGGTACCAAAAGCCTTAAATATTTTAACCATTTTACGACATAAAAGGAATAGTGGCAGAAGGTTAATAGGAATTGACCTATTCTAGTGTAAATGTCTACCTAACTGCTGAGGGGTTTTGATAGCTGATTTTCACCGAGTTTAACTGGTTCTTGGAAAAGGAGAATTACAGACATTATGAGTCAGCTTTAATCAGTTAAACAACTAACCTTTTGCTCTGTTTGCAGTTGGTCATATCTCTGCTTTTCATGGTTAAGTTCTTTTTCCAGTCTTTCAACTTGATCTCTGAGTTGTGCCGTTTCCTTTTCCAGAACAGAAGTTACCTTTAATAGCTCTTCTTTTTCTTTTATTATTTTTTCAATTTTAAACTGTAAAAACAAAAACATTCTTTTTTGGTAATTTTTCTCCCCTTCATTCCTATCAAGTAAGTGGATAACAAATTACTGCAGTGTTTGAGCAGAAGCACAAAATGTGTGTCCTCTTGCTAGGTTATTTTATAGGTTTCCCCTTATTCCCAAGTTTCTGAAGTTTCACTGTGTTACTGAACAGCACTACATGACCATTAGCACACTTTGCAGTGTCTTTATTTTTACTCAAGTTTTCCCTACTTAAGTGAAGTGCCTTTACTGTTCCGAAGTGACAGCAACCATGGAGGAGCTAATCATGATGATGACAGCTTGGTGAAAAAATGGCTGCCAAGCGCAGAGACAAACACACACTTTAAAAAAAACAAAGTCTGAGTAAATTCACCAAAAAAATGAATACACACACACACACAGCGCACCAGAAGTAAGGACTGACACATGAATCATAGTCTTTCAGTACTTAAAGGGAACTTGTAAGAAAGATGGGGGCAGACTTTTTATTAAGGACAGCAACAACAGAACAAGGAATCATGGTTTTAAACTAAAGGAGGGAAGATTCAGGCTGGACACGAGTAAGACATTTTTTAAATGAGAGTTATAGAATACTGGCACAGGTTGCCCAGAAAGGTGGTAGATGCCCCATCCCTGGAGATATTCAAGGCCAGGCTGGACAAGGCTCTGAGCAATCTGATCAACTTAAAGATGTCCCGGCTCATTGCAGGGGAGTTGCACTAGATGACCCTTGAAGGTCCCTTTCAACCCAAACCGTTCTATGAACCAAGACAATCAAAAAGGTTTGGAAAATATGTGCTATGAGTACATATCTGAAAAGCAAAATATCCCACATGTATCCCATACCAAGTCTCTTATCCTTAAATTTTGAAAATTGCAAGTTATGCATCTGTGTGCCTAGATGCAACTGACAAAAACATAAAATGTCTGGTGGCAAGGGAAGGAAACTGTACTGAGCAACTTCCCAATAAGCAACACTTAACATCAAGTTGGTCTGGTTTTGAGGTGTTTTGTGTTTTGTTTGTTTGTTTGTTTGGGTTTGGGGATTTTTTTTGTTGTTGTTTGGGCTATTTTTTGTTGTTATTGTGGGGTTTTTGTTTTGTTTGGAGTTGTGGGTTTTGGAGGGGTTTGGTTGGTTTGGGTTTTTTTTTTAACCACATTCATCTAGCAAAGAACATGAGGCATAGAACACTGCTTCAAATAAAACAAGAGCTGTTCTAACATACTTATGCACATGCAATTATTCAGCTTAGTTTCCAGGGCATTTCACTTGTGCACAAATAAAAATATACTGGTTCCGTAATTTTTTTTTTCCTTACAACAAGCACCACTTCACATAAAAGTGATGTTCTCCCCTCCAGTTAGCTGGAGAGCATGGATGTGAGAAATGGGCAACTATCTACTCTCTTATGGTTTCCCAGTTTATGCTTAGTGCTACACCACACCTGTAATCAGTGTAAAATCTTTACTTATTTAAACTTGCAAAGGTTCTGAACTCCAATCAAATACTGGAGAACAGGCAGAAATAAATACATTGCATGTACCTATATAGTTTTTTTCCTTTCTGGTTTGTTCTTCAATACTATATCCTGTGAGTGTATGCATATATGTGCATATAAAAAAATTAATGAGAAGATAACATTTTAAAAATTGTTGAATCAAACCTCAAGAAGTCCAGCTTTTGTGGTCACCACTAACATATCAGAGTTGCCTTCATCTTCCATAGTGAGCAATTCTTCAACAGGGGAAGAGGTACGAAACTGGAAAGGTGTACTTGCTCCACGGATTTCTCCTTTATGAGTCACGTAACAAAACTGGTAAAATTCTCCATCATCATTTGGTAGATAATATCCTATCAAAATAAATTCATATTTGAAGAAACATTCTACACAACCATATGAGTCTCCATCTGGAAACAGATTATCAGATCATGCTTGACTTACTAAACATCATGCTTGTTACCTCAGTAAGGCACAGATAAATCACCAAAACAGCAGAAAGGAAAAGTCATCTTACTTAGTAACTTTCATTCCCCAACACTTTCTCCTAGCTTTCAAGACAAATGCTAGAACAGTGTCAAGGGATAGGTGTTATACATATACCTCACCTTACATACGCTAGATAATAGCTGCTGTTTATATATTTAGGAAACAGTATTATTGGCAATGAGATGTCATCAAGCTGGATCAGAACCACATTATTATGTAACTGTTGTACAATCACAGAACAAAGAATAAGCAATATTTTGGCTTTGGAAGACCTATACAATCAAAACCAACAAACAAAAAGATAATAACATGCAATGACAGGACATCTGTAGCTTTACCAGGTTCATTTTTCTTGCACATTTTTGTTGGAATAACCACAATCTGCTTTTGCTATTTTTAAATGTCAAAGCACAGGAATGTTCTGAATGGATGACACAATATCAACAAGCTACAAGTATGGAAGGCAAAGAGCTGGGGGGGTGAGGGAGTGTGAAAAGAGCGCTTATTTTTCAAAACTGAAAAATAATTATTCTGGACTTTGCAAGGTAAGAATAAATAATCTTTCTTGTACCTATGCAATGCTGCATGCTGCTAGCAAAGTATTTCAGAAGTTCTGTGTGACTATTCAAATGAACTACTGCCCTCTAAAGCTTCAACACCAAGCCTCTTATATCAACTCAATTTGTGTGGTAATATCTGTGGAGGTTAAACAATCATTTCCACAACTAACAAGATTTTTTACCTTTATCAGTAAATGCAAGAAAACATGCCTTACACAGTTTAACAGTAAGAAAACGAACTGGTTTAATTCAGAACGCTAAATTCTAGCCAGCTTGAGTATGATACTAGCATAATAAATCCTCACTCAATGTTCAATCCAACAAGTGATGTCACCAATTTCTTTTCATATTTCACCACAATTCGATTTGCTCCCTTTCTAACTTTATCATTAACTTCTATTCACCAGCTTTTATTCTATATTCCTAGAAGATTCTTCCCAGCACTCTTACCTACTTTTCCTACAAATGGTAAACCATCACGTTGTTATACAGACAGCATTTGTATCAAGTACTTAATGTTTCTACTAGTCTTGTATTTTATTAACTGTAGCTCAGGGAATAGTATCTTAATTTCAGGATTCTGTGCTTTTGGACCTGACTACATTTTTCCTACATGCAGTTCAGTTTACCTGGTTCAATGCTTAATTAACGTGACGCTATGCAGAAACAAATTCATCTACTTTCCAGCTCCAGCAAGTTTTAATATTGGTTCAGAGAAACTGATTTTAAAACTACTTACAGTCTTTTTTTCTTTTATCTAACATGTACTGGAGAGAACAGAGATTCCTGATTATATTTTTTCAGCACACCTACTCAACCACTTAAAAAAGCATGTTGCACAACATTTACTGTTTATCTGTTAATTAAGCTCCTGTAAGCTTTACTGAACTCATCTCAGCAGCACTAAAACATCTTGCCAAACACAAGTCGGGGACTGTCTGAATGGAGATTAAATCTGGGAGCTCTATAAATGTGGTGGACTGTCAGGATGGAATGTAACAGACAGGACAGTTACCTGGTCTCTTCATGTGTGGTAAAACTTTTAAGTACAAAGAACTGCTAATGGCATGCAGAGTCCTAGGTTTCTAGGTCACTTTTAGTTTCAGTTCAACTCATTCATACAGGGAATTTTGGTAATTCTAAACTAAACTAACGTCTTCGTTCCAGTTCCTATAGTGCACACTTTTCACAGATTTCAAGGTTATAAAATCGTCAGATCACACGGATATGATCATCAAAAGTACCATAAAAAATGACTTTGAGTAAGAGAAAGAATAGTGAACTCATCCAAGTTATGACTATTTGCAGCTTTAACAAAACAACAAGCTAAGACAGTAGTCATTTGAGGACTTCAGTTGTTATTTTTCTATATATTTTAAGCAACAAACATGCACAAAGACTAAAAGCCAACTCTAGTAAGCAAAAAAAACGATAAGATGGTGCATAAAATTCTGTTAGTAATTAGAAAAACATTAAATAATTTTAATGCACGTTTTTGACATTTGTAATGTCCTGTGTCAAGAAGTTCTGCATGTTGACTGTGTTACACAGGTATCATCTCTATCTCCGTTTTGAACCTGTCACTTGGCAGCTTACACTGACGGCTCCTACTTGGTTGAATATGAACAATGAATAATCCAGTCATGCCATGGGTAACTGGTTTTAGAGAAATCTGTCGCTTCCCATTACTTCCATTACTCAGGCTGAAAAACCTGGCAGAAAGAGGTTCTGAAGGTCACCTAATCCAGCTTCCCACTCAAGAGACTGTTGGCAGCACCAGTTTGAGACTACCATGGCTGTGGCTAATCAAGTGTGTGGAATTCCCAGCCTTCCAAATCCGAGATACCTGTTCAAGTGCTGCACTACTCCCTCTTGGCAAAAATGTTCTTCCAAATGTCAGTTATAAACCTCCCAGGCCACAATCCGTGGTCATAGTCCCTTTTTATATTTAATGAGGAGAATGTGGCTCTGTCATCTTTGTAACTCCATAGCTTTACACAGAAGCTATTTTTTAATTCTGATCTTCCTGGTTACACTTTGTTAATTTGTGCTGCTAGATCTTTTTTGAGACTGGGGAGGGGAGGGAGAGGATATGATCTCCACATGGTATTGAAAATGCAGTTATACCATAGATTTGTACAGTGGTGTAACAGTTCCTGTTTTGTTCTTTATTATTTACTAAGAAACTACAGTCATTTTCATCAATTCCTCACTGCCAAAAGGTCCTCTGCTACTCTGACAATACTGAACCATCAAACCACCATCTAAATTACTTATTCTTTCACAAGAATTACTTTACATTAAGAATTATGTTTAAAGTCCAGAGACTAAAGACAATGTAAAGACACAATGCATTAAGAGATGTCAAGATTAAAAAACCCTGCTGACAATTAAACAAAGTAATTTTCTGTATATGAACGGTTTCCAGCAAAGCTTCTCTATCAGTCATGAATATTGTCTATTACTGTGCAAAAACTTCCTAAGTCACATACAATTCCCTTGACATCTATAATAACACTGAACTTCACACAGTGAAGTGTGGAAAATTCTCCTCCAATTTGTATTTGCAAAAGTCTAGAACTGCTATACAACTCTCAGCATTGTAACGAACAGGTAAGTATTTGAAAAGCTGTTCAGGCTGGAAAATACAGGTAAATACTGCTTTATATTCACCTTGAAAAGTCAGCACACAGTTAACAGTTGATCCTTCCACATAATTCTCTGGCATAGGTGACCAAAGAAATGTGTAATAATCTCTTGCAGTACTCCAACCAACCTAAAATAAACCACAACAAAAAAATAAAGAGAAAACATTAAGGAGAAGAATTTGTTATACGCAGTTAAGATATCACAGTCTGGCCTTTACAACATACTGTAATATGCATATTTCTGCTTCAACACGCAGTAAAAGGATACTTAACAATGTTTACACATCAGGAATATTTTAACAAGCATGTCAAAGATTTAGCATGAATTTTATTAAGCTTGTTACCTAAGGCAATAAATGGATCTAATGCAATAAACGAGTCTATGTAAATTAAAACACCAGACAGTTTTTCACTGTACATTACAGTATTTGGTAATTTTTTTCTATACAGATACATATTTTTATATTAAAGATATAAAAATATTATTCTGAAGTTTATAGTATAAGATCTGACAATGTTGACTATTTTGTGTCCACAATCCAACAGGTTCATCAAAAAACAAAGAAAGAAAGAAAAAATGGCACTCTGTTCTACTGAAAAGCCCAAATTTGACAGGGCTAAACTAGCACTCTTTGCACAACTTCTGCAATAGTGAGGACCAGCATTTCACTGGAACCCTAACTCTTCCTTTCTCCAAGGGAAAAAAAATCCATGAGAAGCTATCTCAGCAAAGTTGATACAGTCTTCCCACTAAGATAATAAATATCTGCTTTCAGATTTTCCATAAGCGTGCAGTTCTGTACAGTAAGAAATGCCAGCCTCTGAAGAAACATATTCCAGCAAGCTTGAAATACATGCATCTGAACTCAAAACTCAAAGAAGCTACTGTAAAGCAATGGATATTAATAATAGGATAACTGTAAAGGAGAAGGACAAATATGTCTGGCTTATTCCACTGACTTTAAAACAAAATACCAAAAACCTTGTCAAAAGCTAGTAGGATTTATCAGTAACTGTCTTGGAAGAGTTAAGAAGAGGAAAATGGACCAACTGTCTACAAACTTCTATCAGGTAAGACTGCATTTCAAGATGGAGAAGAAAAAGAACAAAACAACATACACACCACAAATAACCCAACAACCAAAAAAAGATGAAGTTACCAATCATGCTTTCTATTACTTCACTAGACAAGACTTCTAAAATTAACTTCATACCAAATCCTCCTTTATGAAGGATACATTGCAACAGTATTTTAAAAGCATCAAGAACAGGGAGTTTTTAAGGAGTTGTCAGCTTTAAAAAAGAAGTTTTAGGCAATGAGAACAGTGGAACTGAAAGTAATTAAATAGTAATTATACATATTATATATGTATACAGCTATACATTTCACATATAAAAATTAATAATACGCATTACTAAAAAAAAACTCCAAAGAGATTATTCCATAGCTTCCCCTTACACTTCTTCGCCTAGTATTAAAACGTGTGGGAAAAGCTGATATTTGGGGGAAAAAACAACCACACAACCAACACATAACTGCTGATGTGACCAGGCCTTTTCTTATATTCTTAAAAAAATAAGGATAAACAGCAAAACCAGGTGAAATTTTCATTTTGCTAACCAGTCACTTCTTTAAGTAACATTCATTAGAGAGCAGCAGTGCAGACTCTTGAGGTATCCAGCAGAACAGAATCACTCACTACATCTTAAGCCTATTCTTAGCCAAATTTTGAAGATTCCTGTGATATCTCCTACCACGGAGATTTTAAAGATGTGAATAAAATGAAATTTCCTAGGGTTGTTATTTGCACATTGTTAAATATCTCAGAAATAACAAGGAAAGCTCCTCGAGTTAATGTGAAGGGGGATGAATGCAATTTTTCCCTTGACAAAAGTTCACAGGGAAAGCATTTTGCAAATTTTCATATTAGCCATGTCTTCAAATGCAACTCAGATGTTAATATCCATTTTTTGCTGAACCTGCTTTTACCTCAGAAAAAGGAAGAATATACCATTACTTGTTACCCTGAAACACAGAAAGCAAATAGCTTTTTAAATGTAGTTCTCAATCAGTGAAAAATTCCCATCTTGTTCTTATTAATTTCAGAAGGGAAATTGCATTATGATGTCCAGAACAAATACTGTATGGAACTGATGTAATATTTTCATCCTACTCTAGTTTTCATTAAAAAAAAAAAAAAAAAGGAAACACAAAAAACACCACCACTCTGATTCTGATGCTATTTTCCTGAATAAAATAACATCTTTCCTCCTTTGGATAATTAACACTTTGGAAAATGTAAAGAGAAGGAGTAAAACCCAGCGAATATAAAAACAAAAAAGGCCCCTCTAGGAGACTGCAGCATATTTAATTTTTTTTAGATATCACTTGTTGATCTGTAAATTCAACAATCTATTCTGAAATCAAAAGTCATTTTTATGGATATTTCCCCTGTAACAGTAACGCACAAGAAGATTTTTTTTAATGTCATTTAAAACTCGAGTCATACTGATACAAACACACACAGTAGTTATGCATAGAACAAATAACTCTCCTGGCCTGTTTCTCAGCAGGTGCCATATTTTCAAGTGTGACTCTAAATCTGTGGGTAAATCTGTGTTAAAGAGAAAACTGCGACACATCAAAAGCTAGTGGGCAATACTCTGGGAGTTTTACCCTGCACGTATTTCGTCCAACAATTCCCCCTCTTCACCGTCATCCATCAACCTGCATCTACTCCCAAAGCTCCTCTTCTTACACTCTTATGATCCTGAGAAGATTTATTTCTTAATGTGGCACATGCAAGTTATCAGCAGGCATGGGCCACCCAATGGCTCTTTTCACTGTACGGCATTTCACAAGATGAGGGTTTTCCTTGCTACAGGTTGGACATGTCAAAACATGACAATGCAGGGAAGGAAATAAGCATCTCATCTTCCTTGCAGTTGCATACATTTAAAAAGGGGAAGTTTGTGTATTCTGCAGCAAAGCAAATTAACTTAGCAGCATTACTCAATGTCTTTCCTACTTAACAATTTTCATTAACTTCTATAGGATTATTTCTCAGATGACAGAAACAAGGTGCAAAAACAAAGTAATGGTAAGTTGAGAAAAAAACAAAAACAAAATTAAGGAAGTTTTAGGCCTAGGATCTTAGGGGGGGAAAAAAAAAAAAGATCAACAGATTTTAATGTAACCTTTATTTTAGTACTTTATGTCTTTCAACAATATTCTCTTTCATAAGCCTAGTACACAGTGGTTCAGAAATACAAAATACTCCAACACAGTCCTCGCCTTCTCAATGGCAACAGATTATACTTTCACAGACTTAAGACTACAAATACACATTGGATGGCTCAGCAATGATCTAAATGTGACTTTTGACAAAGACATTGCTTTCAGCTCAGAAGGAAACTCAATAGTTGCTTAAAAATTGTGTTAAAACTATATAAAGAAATTTTAAGATTGCGTAAGTGAAAGGAAATAAAAATTGAGATAAACAAAAACTAGTGGCAAAAGCTACAGGGGAAATCATCAAAAAGTGAAAATTATCACAAGGAAGACAGGAATACTTGTCAGTAGCCCACAGTGATTTTATATGAAAACCAAAACAAAACCTTGTAGCTCTGGAAGAAAAATGAACAGCATTCTAATCATCACCAGACATACTAGCTTAGAAAGAATATTTTCTTTTTAATGAAAAGAATTTGAAAAGCTAAACTGTTTCTCTGACTATTGATCAAAGCAACAAATCTTATTACAATTAATACAGATTATCTTCCACATTAATCTCTGGAGGGAGAGAAGAGTCCAGATCCTCCACAAGAACCCATTTTTTGTGAAGACCTTACCCAGACTACACTTCATTGACAGGAGATAAATGGCTATTTAAGGCAGATGTCCACATAAGGCAGCTTTGTTGGGTTTTTTTGTTGTTTCTTTGTTGTTATGGTTTGTTTGCTGTTTCTTTGGGTTTATTTGTTTGTTTGGTTTTGGTTTAGTTTGTTGTTTTGGTTGGGGTTTTTTGTAGTTTTTTGTTTGTTTGTTTTCATTAAAAAGACCATTACAGCAGCTGGCTCATAAAATTCTGCTTGGAACATAGTAAAAAAAGGCACGTTGAAGCTTTTCTCATAGACATAAGAATTTGTGCTTTATGCATCTGCCTGGTAATAGTGCAGAATTCAAGAAATCGGATGATTCAACAAGTAGGTGTTGTTAAATACAGTTAGGATGGGGGTTTCAAACCAAAAGAGGGGAGATTCAGGCAAGAGATGAGGAAGAAATTTTTTTTTTTACAATGAGGGTGGTGAAACACGGGAACAGGCTGCTCAGAGAGGTAGTAGATGCCTCATCCCCAGAGACATTCAAGGCCAGGCTGAACAGGGCCCTGAGAAACCTGATCTAGTTGAAGATGTCCCTGCTCAGTGCAGGAGGGTTGGAACAGATGAGCTTTGAAGGTTTGTCCCAACCCAAAATTATTCTATGATTCTATGGAATAGTATCAATCAATAGTGTACACTGGAGAAAAACAGGATACTTTAAAAAAATAAGTGTATTTACTTATCACATATGTAGTTTTAAGAAAATGCATATTGCAGTTACTTAAATGCCACTTTCTGTGAAAGCTAGAGAATTTGAAGGTAGCGATACTTGAGCACAGACTAAAAAGACTTCCCCAGCCAGTATATTTCTTAATTTCATACACGGAAAACTCAAAGGTTAAGTTTTATTTAGTTAGAAGTAGATAAATTAATCCTACTCTTTCATCTTCAGAAATATGTTCTCCACAGAACCATGTTCAAGAAGCAAATAAAGGTTATCCTGCCACCTCACAAAGCCCTTTACAGCTGACACTCCAGTTCTTGGGGTGACGGGGTGCGTTTGAGTTCACTGTACTTGCACTGACACAGGAACATAGAATCTACTCTGTAAAAAAAAGAAATTCAATCCTAAATCTATTTTGATTATTCATATCTCCAAATTTATCTATGCAAGAGTCTCCAGGTAAATCCCAGAACAGTAACAGAGTAGAAGAAAACATTCAAATGAAAATTAGAATTGGAAATTACTCGAACAAGCAGAAGAGGAGAAATTCTCCAATATTTGAGAAGCCCTCAACGTGAAAAGAGAAAGAAGCCAGGCTGCTTCTTTAGTTTGTGTCTAGACTCTATCTAGCACTCTACTAGAACATGAATGCATGTTAAAAAGTAAAAGCAGATGCTATTTAAATGTTCCTTAGAACTTTTATCACAAATGTGTGTCTACTAGTCTTTTTCACATTATTCAAAGCCTAGTTGCCTCAAAGTTTAAAACAAGCAAACAAAACCCTAACAATTTCACAACAAAGCATAAAACAATAAGTGGTTAAGTATTTCATTTACTGATATCTTGCAGTATTATTTCTATTAAAAAAAAAACACAAAAGAAAACCAAACAAACAGCACTGGCAGAACACATGAGAAAACAAGGGCAAATTGCAAAGTCTTATCAGAGAAAAATCTTCAGGTCTGCAACAACAAGAGTTCGACCATTTCAACTGCTGAAACAGCTGATACGACCAACAGCGACCATCTGCGTTCCTGAAAACATTACAGGAAACACACAGATGCTTGTAAGAAACAATCAAAAATTTCATTTCTGTCTTTGAACTTCAGTAACAATGAAAAAGAAGAGTCATTGAGAGGAAATTGCATTAGAAAAATATTTCAAGTCAAGTCTTCAATTACATAGTTTCATTTTTTGTTTCCATTTGCTGATCAAGTTCTAAAAATGTATGATCTAACTACTCAAGCTGCAAGCATATTTATTTACATTAATAATTAGAGCTCAAAAGCTATTAAAAAACTGGAAATAAAAGTAAAGATGTGGAAATCCACACTTAACTCCTGTTTAGGCCTCATGTGAAGTTACAGTCTTGTGTTGCAATGAAACATATATTCTGATGCACTAAAATGTGAAACAGAGATTTAAAAGAAAAACAACTCACTTTCATTAGAGTGCTAACTAAAATGTGGCATATAAACAAGCCAGATACAAATACTTTCATAATATGCTTTTTCCTTTTTAATTTATACTGTTAACTGGAAGAGCATTTTATTTAAAAAAAAAAAAAAAACAAAACCTAAAAAAATTAGAATAAGACTTTGAAAGTGAAAGTAACTCAAATGAAACAGTATCGGGATCAAAACAACTACAGGCTTTGTTGATGTACAAAAACTCAGTTGGAATTCCTTTAATGAAAATAATTTCACATACCAATTTTGAAAAAAAAAAAACACATACAAAACAAAACACACACAAAAAAAAAACACCTCTTGTCAACTACTAACACAAAACCAAGTTCCAACCAAAGTGCTACAACTGAAACAAATGTGCACTACTACTTTCTACCATCAGAAATCTTAAATAAATGAGAAATTTCAATGGGACACACTGTGAAACCTTCTGTGCACCAGGAGGAGTACAAGAAGGACATTTTACTAGTTTAATTAAAACACTTGGCATTGGTAATGGCAGACATTACAATATCCATATTCAAGCATGCAAACATTACAAATTACACAAGAACTTCAGCACAAAACCTTCTGAAGTTCAGAGAATGAAAAAGGAGAATGACCTGTTGAACTACACAGAAGACTAATTGTGAACTCTGGATGCAAGTTCATCATCAGATACATTGACTGGTTGTGCTGACACCATTACTTTTTAAGGAATTAACTAAAAACTCTGAAAAAATTTTGCTTATAGTTAAAACCTAAAAAAATATGAATGTCTTTATCTCTTAGACAACAGAATAAATTAGACTTATATGATGCAACTGCCCTAAACCCGTAGGGAAAAAAAAATAATCCATTTTATAACCAGAATTATAAATAGAAACATCTCTGCTAACCTCCTGTTTAACACATTTTTCTATCTTCTCCATTTCTCTACATTTAATACTCACAAACTCCAGTCAGAAATCCATTTTGAAATTCAAAAGCTGTGCACAAATTCCAACACTCTTGCTTTCCACAGGTTAAGAGATTAATAATTCAGAAACCGAATCCTACTTTTACCTTCTCAACCCATTTTTAAACCAAAAACATATGACTGAACATTGCATCTCCTACACGTCATATCCAGATCAAGTTATTATGTACAAACAATGTGATGCTCACACAATCCATACTTTATTTAATTCACTCTCCATAAAATTGAAAGCTTTAATAGGCCATCACAGAGTAATCCATTCACTATATTCTTATTTCCCACTTTCAAGCAAAAAGGCTTATTTCAACTTAGGACATCATAAAATACTTTTCAGCTATATAAATAAACTCTGAAGTTGCAGTAGAAATGCTGAAGTCTGGTAAAGGTGAAGATGTCTAACACCAAGTACTTCGCCATTCGGCTGGACAAGAACGGACAAGTCAACTGTTTGCAATACTCATACCAGACAGACTTTCCTTCTACTTATAAGTAGATATGTAGTCATTGTGAAAGTTTTTTCTTCTTCTATGTCACCCCACACATACAACCCCCTTTCTTACTGAAATACCAGAGCACGATTAGCTTCCCCACATTTGCATTTCACCAACGGTCCATTTCCACAAAATAGTTAGAATTAGCTGCCTAGAAAAATAAATGGAGGGCCAAGTGGGAGAGCACAATTTGTGTGCCTGTCTGTATACCAGTCAATGACTTACCCAATATATTACGGAGGAAAATTAATAACCATTTTATTTTACTGTACCTCCTTTAAGTTTCATGGGATTCATCTTGCAAGAACGTAGGCTTTTCTAAGATGAAAGCTCTGCCTTACAACTGCACAGTGTTTGTAGTGTAAAAAATATTTCAAACTTCATTTTTCATTTCTTGAGTTTCAGATGAACATGGAAAATAAACACTTTTCTGTTTTTCTATTTTGTTCAATTTCTTTCTTTTTATAATGCCTTGGTAAAGTCAGTTAGCTCAATCTTGAGAGACAGTGTTTTAAAGAAACACTACAGTAATGGAAGGTCACTTGACATTTTTTTCCCTGGCCTCAGAAAGCTGGTATGAATCTTCATCCTCTGGTGGATGCAGAGGGAGCCATAGTGACAGATGACGAAAAGGCTGAGGTACTAAATGCCTTCCTTGCCTCAGTCTTTAATAGTAAGACCAGTCATGCTGCAGGTACACAGCCTGCTCAGCTGGAACACAGACAGCAAAAAAAGGCCCCAAGGGGAAACGGTTAGTGACCCCCTACACCATTCAGACATGCACAAATCTATGGGGCCATTCAGGATCCATCCAAGGGTACTGAGGGAGCTGGTAAAGGTGCTCACCATGCCACTTTCTATCATTTCTGAGCAGTTCTGGCTAACCAGGGAGGTCCCTGTTGACTGGAAGTTGGCAAATATGACACCCATCTACAAGAAGGGCTAGAAGGAGGGTCTGGGGAACTACAGGCCTGTCAGTCTGACCTCAGTGCCAGGGAAGGTCATCCTGATCAACAGGATCATCCTGAGTGCCATCACATGGTAGATACAGAACAACCAAGTGATCAGGCCCAGTCAGCATGGGTTTATGAAAAACAGGCCCTGCTTGGCCAACCTGATCTCCTCCTACGACAAGGTGACCAGCTTCGTGGATGAGGGAAAGGCTGTGGATGGTTTGTACTTAGACTTCAGTAAAGCCTTTGACACTCTTTCCCATAGCATTCTCCTGGAGAAGCTGGCAGTTCATGGCCTGGATGGGTGTACTCTTCGCTAGATAAAGAACTGGCTGGATGGTTGGGCCCAAACAGTTGTGATGAATGGAGTTAAATTCAGTTGCCAGTTGGTCACTAGTGGTGTTCCCCACGGCTTGGTATTGGGGCCAGTTCTGTTTAATCTCTTTATTAATGATCTGGACAAAGGGATTGAGTGCACCCTCAATAAGTTTGCAGATGACACCAGGCTCGGTGGGAACGTTGATGTGCTTGAGGGTAGGAAGGGTATTCAGAAGGATCTGGACCAGCTGGATTGATGGGCTGAAGCCAGCTGTATGAGGTTCAATAAGGCCAAGTACCAGGTCCTGCACTTGGGTCACAGCAATCCCAGGCAGCACTACAGGCTTGGGGAAGAGTGGCTGGAAAGCTGCCTGGCAGAGAGGGATCTGGGGGTGTTGGTCAACAGCCACCTGAATATGAGCCAGCAGTGTGCCCATGTGGCCAAGAAGGCCAAAAGCATGCTGGTGTGCATCAAGAACAGAGTGGCCAGCAAGACCAGGGAAGTGATTGTGCCACTGTACTCAGCACTGGTGAGGCCCCATCTTGAATCCTATGTTCAGTTTTGGGCCCCTCACTACAAGAAAGACATTGAGGTGCTGGAGAGAGTTGAGAGGAGGGCAATAAAGCTGGTGAGGGCCTGGAGCATAAGTCTGATGAGGAGCAGCTGAGGGAACTGGGGCTGTTTAGCCTGGAGAAAAGGAGGCCCAGAGGAGAACTCATCACTGTCTACAACTACCTGAAAGGAGGTTGTACCATGGAGGATGTCAGTCTCTTTTCCCAAGTAGCAAATGACAGGACAAGAGGAAATGGCCTCAAGTTGTGCCAGGGGAGGTTTAGATTGGATATTAGGAAAAATTTCTTCACCAAAAGGGTTGTCAGGCATTGGAACAGGCTGCCCAGGGAAGAGGGTGAGTCACCATCCCTGGAGGGTGTTTAAAAGACCTGTTCTCAGGGACATGGTTTAGTGCCTGAGTTAGGTTAACGGTTGGACTCTATGATCTTGAGGGTCTCTTCCAACCAAAATGACTCTATGACTCTGGTGCATGAAGAGTGCCTTACCTACCTATACAACATATGTACTAACACCAGCAGACCCAGGAAAAACTTGTTCAGGTGAAACAACTTCAGCCTAACTAATGCACCTTTATTGCAAGTGCCCTGTGATTCTGTAATATGACTCAAAACAAAAAAAGGAAATCCCACATACCCAGCCGCAATGACACAGCAAATAAACCCACAAAATGCTTCAAGAGTTAATTTTATGCTTTTTTTTTTTTTTAAATTCAGAAGGTAAACTACATAGTTCAGAAAGTAATTTGGCCAAGTACCCCAAGTACTGCAAGAAAACTGTAATGAATGAATTCATTACTGCAAGAAAACCGTAATCAACTCTGAATGAAGCAAAATTACAGGCTGTAGATAAGGTTTTGGACATACATTATACAGTATAATTATTACTGACAGTTAAGTTGGCAGCCTTGACACATTTAACAAAGTAAGAAACAGTTATTTTGACCCAAACCAGAGAAAACACAAGTGCTATGGAAGATGCACTTGGGCCCAGTTTCCTAGGACGTGGCTTTTCCACAGCAGGCTTGGTCAGTGCCACAACCCTGAGTTCAATAAACTTTGAAGTCACAGCACTGCTAGCACTACTGTAGCCTGTAACAGTCTACAAAAAGCAGCTACAGGTAACAAGTTCTTCAAAGCCAATTAACAGATGAAAAAATTAAAATATTCAGGGGCAGAAACATTGTTATAGGGCAAGATTACTGACAGTTTACTGTTAACACTGACATGTCACTGATGTGATATACTTCTAAACATGTTTGTCATCAAATAATGATATCTATATACCAATTCTGAAAGAATAAAACTGTACAAAAAACTTCAGAACACAGACATGAGGAAGAATATTTATTAAAGTAGTAAGTCCACTTTAGTAACATCGAGGCACAGACACGTCAAATTTTAGTATGTCTGTGATCACCTTACACCACATGCAACTTTGACTTACCTAAGTCTAAGCCATTTAAGACTTCACTTCAGACATGACCTCACTGCTCACACCAAGATAAAATTTGTTACACAGCAGGAGCCCTAAAGCTGAAACTCTTTGGGATAGGTGACAGCTGCAAGGTACTCTAGACTCTTTATGAAAGGTTGTAATCCTGTTATGCTCTCTCATGCCCAGACCTGAAGAAGTCTATCTCTGCTGAATGTTACAAACACGTACAGGCAAACTTGGACTATTGAGAACATATGGGACTTGCTGCAGTATCAAGGTACTATCAGGATCCTAATCTATTATCTCTCATGGGTTGTATTTCTAGCCCATAGTTCAGAGGAATATGTCAAAATGACACTGACAGAGTGCCTAGACCATAGGATCAACTTTCTCTCTTATTAGGCATAAATCAAAATAAATATAGAAACAATATGAACATATGAACTCTCTAAAAGAAAACCCAGTACATATGTAAATGACTGTCCAAGAAACATTCTGACAGATCAAAGAGTAACAAAGATACTGTTTCCTTTAAGACATAAGCATGAAAATGTATTAAAAAAGGGTGGGTGGGGTTTAAGTGAAATATTCATTTACTATCACATTTCATGAAAACTACAAATTAGCACAATCTTTTACTTCAAAATTGCTACCAGGTACTGACCACTTTGTTATGCCAGTTCTGCCTCTGACCACACAAACTCACCATAGTAAATATTTTTAGAAAAATCAATGACACTTGGAATTAAACACTGAAGTTTTTTGTCAAAGGTAACTTCGGGTAAACCCAAATTCCATTTAGTACAGAAACAGTGAACAACATTTTCACGGACTTCTTTTTCTTAAAAAAAAAACCAAAAAAAAACAAACAAACAAACCCAAAAAAAAAAAAACCACACCACAAAGAATACAACACATACAAAACACCTCGAGGTATTCAAGACCTGTCTTTCCAAAGAGGGTAAATCAGAAACAGACAGAATCACTCTAATTTGTGAATATTGCAATTCTCAAAACATTCTGAATTCCAGTAATTCTATTCCTGATTGGAATTCCTGCACAGGGATGATTCCATGCCAGAAAAACTGTATTTCAATATGTGTGGTCAATAACACATCCAGCTGTTGTGCTTCCTAACATGATCCGTATATATGGAAGTAATTGGTATTAAAAAAAAAAAAAAAAAAAAAAAAGAAAAAAGAGAAAAAGAGAAACTATCACAAAATTAGAACACTGAAATAATTCAGACAAGTTGTACTGTTATTTGCAGTTCAAAGGAGACTAAATAATTCAGAGTACTAAACAAAAACACATCTATATTGTCCTGATACAACATAACCATCAAGCTTTCTTAGGTGTTCATTAAATCCACCATTAAATTCTGTTCTAGAGGTTTTTGACTGCGGACAAGTTAACTCCAAGCTTTGCTATAAATCAGAACATTGAAAAGACAGAAATGAAGTTGCATGTAAATACAGGTACTGCACTGATGCACCAACAGTAGGTCAGATGTGACATCCCAAATATTGAGTACCCTTTCACAGCAAGCAGGCACTTCTCCTGTTCAAATAAGTTACCAAGATCTTCCCAATACTGGTTATGCAGCTTCTCCCATATGTTAAGCTACCAGGGTGTCCGATCATCATTTCTAAGTTGTATATATTAAAAATGTGGACATTGAGAAAGAAAACAGAAAACTTTTGATGGAACAGCTAATTAATGACACAGCAAGACCAAAGCGATTAGTTTAACATATGTAAGATTACCTGCTGATACTGCAGATATTTCCAGCATGCTGGCCTCAGCAAAATTAAGTTTTCAGAAACCCAAGAAGTATTATGATATAACCCCCAAACACCCACACCTTTAAGGCCACTCTCTTGAAGTAATATGTTTATTATGCCCATAACATTCTTTCCTGTGCCTTTGAGACATATATTAAACCTGCCTCCCTTGTATACTGAACATCTGTCAGTCCTACTTGCAAGCATATGCCATAGACAGAGGGGTAAGCAGTTCTTCTTAAAACTAAGCAGGTTTATCAAACACTTCCACAAGTCTGGACATTGTGCATTAATAATGCAAAAAAAGATATGTGGCCACATGATTATTTCACTTTATTGTGAAATAAAGTCAGAAGATATAGACTTCCCCACCCGGAGATTAGGGCCACCTACCAGACGGACCATTTCTGTAACCAGATGTATTCCACATATTAATTATATTTCCTCATTTCAAAGGTTTAGATTTGGATTACCATAAGTGCCTCTTCATATTTCAATAAATTGGAGAGAAATAGAAAAGAATAAAAAAGGGAACACTGGTCTTGGAACATTCTGGGAGTACAGATTTCCTATAAAATCTATCAAGAATGATAAGCCTTCTCCCCTTTGACTCCTCAATAGGAACCATCAGGTTCCTCTGCACAGAAAAAACTGCGTGAGGAGGGACTCAGGCTGAGGATGCCCATGCCAACTACTAGAAGAACACTGATCTGTAAAACTGTCTTTTCTTCTCCTGGTAACAAGCAAGGACATAACTGATCAAGATCTTTTGGCACTTCATTACAGGTGACCCTCCACGATGTCACGAAAGCACAAAGGAATAGCAGCAATGAGAGACAACAGTCTTCAAGACTGAGTAAAACCTGTTTAAGCCTCCTGTAGTAGACAGGGAAGACAGTTGAATATATACAAAAGTAATAAAAATGCTGCACATTCAGAACTTCTGCTCTGAAGGGTTAACATCATCTTCATTATTGTACTTCCCAGCCCCTCCAAGTTTTTGCCAAAGGTCCAATCCCAAAAGTAGTGTATGCCTTTAGATATACCAATTTTCTTACACACTAGGTGTATCTGAAATA
This sequence comes from Nesoenas mayeri, assembly GCF_963082525.1. Lineage (NCBI taxonomy): Eukaryota > Metazoa > Chordata > Aves > Columbiformes > Columbidae > Nesoenas > Nesoenas mayeri. Next base: position 128,218,874 of record NC_137543.1, read on the forward strand.
ATTCTCCTACATGCAATATTATCCCTTCAGTTTATGAAAGTTTACCTTTTCAGTTTATTCAGTTTGCATTTTTATAAACAATGGAGGATTATTTTCTTGGGAACGGGTTTATATCTACTACAACCAACATGAAGTGCCTTGCCCTCAGCATTATGAAAGTTCAGCATTAAGCAACTTTAATCATGCTGGGAACAACAAAACACACTTCACCTACAGCACCTACAGAGATATTGGTAGAATCTGTTAAATTTTAAAAGAACTGATACTTGTTTGCTGATTTGTTTAGTTCTTTGTCATAATGCTGTATGCCACAAATCCTTAGCTCAGGTTGGAAGTCCTAAACCTTTTCTACCTCCCAACAAGACCTTTTTGATGCCTCTGATGGAGAGCAGGGAGGTAGTACTTTATCTTGCCTTGGTTCCTTATTTTAAGTTGCTTTGTAAAATATCCTTTAGAGAAGATATCTGTAAATAAACAACCATCAACATGAAGGAACCTGCTGTGGTACATTTTATTGAAGCCATTATCTTTCCATAGTACAAAATCAAAGCCACTGCTCAGTGTAGTGAAATACTCAGTAGATGCAGAAAACTGGAAACATTCCTAGTGAGGGGGGAAAAATGCTCCAGCATTAAGTCTAGCAAGTGAAAAAGAATTAATATGAGGTGGAAAAGACCGATATAATGAAGGGCAAAATTAAGTTCTGTAATAAATACATAAATGAATAAATAACCATAATAACGACAAGTGGAAAGAAACTCTTAGAAGCAATTTATAGCTCGGTAGGAGGATTCCATTTCTAACACTGCTTCCTGTAAGCTCTATGACATTAGAGGCAACTACAACAACCACAAATGAAAATGTACATGGAATAAAAAGAGTCTATTAGACATGTAGTGTATACTATGGAAATATTTTAAATTTAAATATTTTAAAACTGATAAGCTAGAAATTAAGAGTATATGAAATCAGGTTTTGGTTCTGAAACTATTAGCTCCATTTCAATTTAAAAATGAAACAAACTGACAAACCAAACCCTTAAAAGCTGTTCTTCAGAACAGAACTCTAAAAGGATTTGAAAAAGAAGCTTCAACTGTCATTCCACATTAAACAGCCAGGCCAATAAAGCAGGCGTAGCCCTTCTCCCACACTCCTCCTTAGTCCACTTGTTTCCATCACAGTTATGTCAGTACTGAGTTGCCCATTGCATCACACAGTAATCAAGCTGACAAACCAACCAGTTGTGAAACAAGCTGGTAAAATCTAGGGCAGGAGGGACTGTATTTTCCTGGCAGATCACTTCCCCGATCCATTTCCCTGTGCAGCTGCACAAACTGCCAGACTAGCAGAACAGGATAGAAATAACCAATATCTACTCAAGACAACACAGCTGCTGAAGAAATGTTTTTGGACTTGCAACCTAAATGAAAACCATTCACTTAAAAAGGCACCTACAGATTTTGTTCAGTTCAATAAAAAAATTCTTAGCTAAGCAGTTCAGCAAACACAGGACAGAAAACAGCTAAAGCCACTGCCCCCTAAAATGTTACAAAAGTCAACATTGGAATCAAAACCAGCACAACGTTCACACTGAAGAAAAAAAAAACATGCTTATTTTCTATACTAATCTGAAATTACCACTTGGTTTTTTTGGTTGGAGGTTTTTTTTGTTTTTAAACTAGGTGACTCTTCACTCTCTCCAGTATTCACTATTACAACACTAGTAACTTTTTGTGCAATTTCAGGCAAAGGTTAAATGACACCAGCTTACACAGGTTTGTTTTCTAAGGAATTTATTCACCTCAGAAAGACAAGGTGGACTTCTATTCCCCCTGTGTGAGCAGTCACTGAATTGATGCTTTGAGTTCCCTCACAGAAGCCTCGATTTCCTTTCATACTAGGCCAATACAGAAGGTCATTAATTACTGTTCTCATAATTAGCCAAGATTTGGGTTTTTTTCCTTAAATACTGAAAACCACTTTACTCAACATGCATTACATTCTTCATATCTTTCTTATGTGTTTTAGAAAGGTAAATGATAAAAACCCTGCCTGTTTCATCAGTTTTCAAACTACCTCCAGGTGGCTAGTTGATTGTCCAAGAACAATAAGTTCTCTAGAAGTCACTCATTTTTACACTCAGATCACAGTATACTACAACTTCTGTCTATTATCTATTCCAAAATTACTACATTTTCACAATTTATTTTACAGTAAACATTACTCATACACATTTGTAGACACAGATACAGTTGGGACAGCTGGCTCCATTTAACTCACTGTACTATAACTACGCTATGACAGCATATTCATCACACACTCTGAATAAGCTGACATAGTCACAGAAAGAAAATTTTCATCTCTCATTGCTTCCTTCCCTTGCATTGATGACAATTAGGGGAACTGGAAGTTCAGTTGGGGAATTCCATTAAAAAATATCCAGTCCCAAACTGTTGGTCATAACCTCAATCAATTCCCTGATTTGATTCATCACACAAGAACTTGTTTCACGTAAAGGAGAAGCAGCACAAGAAATAAGCCACCCTGCATAAAAGATGTTTCTTTTAGTAGTACTACTACTTTGTGCCAGCTCAACATGTTCCTCAAATTACTGCCAAAACTGTACTACCTGCCACTGCTAAGGTAGAATAAAAACTCATACCTCAATAGTTTATGAAACCTATCATCAGAGTCAAGATGAAATCAAAGACACCCATACAATGTACAGAGCATTTTGTGTAGTTGCCAAAAAAAAAAAACCTGTTTCACACTTTTTTTTTAAGTTTTCCTAATTAGTATTTTTAGGGTCCTGTCTGATTGCCTCCTCACAAAGACCAACAGACAAAGCCACAACATTCAATTCTCAAGTTACATTTTAAATAATTTCAAAACTTCAAAATGCTTATGTGTAATATGAACAGCACCCTCTTTAAAGTTCTGATAAAGATTTTCTTTAATTTCCTTAATGCTGTTAATTAAAACTTCAAGTGTGCTCAGTTACACTATTTGTCAAAACTTTGCAGATAATCAAGATAGATATACACATATCTTTAAAAACTTCCCACTAGAGAAATGTGCCTGTTTATAAGTTAATGCCTCCCTCACACAATTTAGTGACTGTAGAGTCATTGCATGTAGCATTAAAAATGCTCCTGCATTGTTACAGGGCATGGTACTTCTATTTTGCAGAAGAGTAACTTATCTTGAACAATGACAAACAATCCATTGGTGATCTGCAGATTACAGTGAAGTCAAGCATTTATCTCCTTAAACAGTGGACAGTTCTAAGGGAAAGGTACTCCAGTACCAAGACAGCCTGTTACCTTTTTCCCTTCGCCAATGCCAAAGCATCGCTTCTTTAAAGCCTCAATCAAAAGTTATCTTAACCGTTCAAGAAAGGAATTCAAGCATCATCTCCCAGTAGCTATACAAAAAAAAACCAAGCAGATCAAGGTCTTCAACAGAAGCAGATGTAAGAATTAATCAATTTCTAATCCCAAAAATGAAACTTTGTAACTTCTAAAAACAAATCAAATCACTAACACGAGACAACTTAGATGTAGCCTCACCCCTGCTCCTTTTTTCAAGGGTCTGTTTTGAATAATTGTAGTGATCCATACTGTTCAGCCTGTTCTAGTAACAAAAAATGAGTCAGGGACATCAGTCCCTGATATATCCAGCTTTTCTTTCCACACACATTTCACACTTACTTTGGCTGTCTTCATACAGTCCTGTTCAAACGTGCCTACGCATCTCTTCTCAAATCACCTTCGTTTCATTCTACATGACACCACCACATCACACTTTCCCTTTACTCCAGCAGACTTAAAGTGTACTCATTCCTTCAGTTTTGATTTCCAGTTTGATCTCTCTTACAAAACTCACGCTCCAATAACAGGAACCAATACACATCACCTAAGCGATGTTTCACTTAAGCTTACAAGACAGCTTTCGCTGTTGTTGGAATTTATATTTTTTTAACTCGTAAGACAGAAGACAGTAAACATTTGAGAAATCACAAATAAACAAGCTTTACTTACCTTGAAAATACCAACCCAGTCTTTCTGATGAGGATGGATAAACTGGGTCAGAGTGTAGTGACATTCAAGGTGTGTGTTCGGAAGATAACTTTTTGCCACATTTTGAAAAATCACGTGAGCAAAATTGGAAGTCTGCAAAGTGTTAGTTGAAGACGGAATTTCTTGAAAGGATGACATGACTGATCTGTAACAAAATTGTACAAGTTGTTACTTCAATGTAGTGGAAAAATTAGTTAAGGTTAAAAATTTCATCTATTTGAAATATACAAAACAGAGAAACCTAACAATTAGTCCCTCTGTTCTGCAAACAGATAGCTACAGACCAAGTCCACTGCCTCAGCATCACTCCAAAACAATCACCTCTCAGAATAAAGGAGCAGTCATTTCAGTGATGACATAAAGATGGAGAGAAAGTACCGCTTAGCTGAATGCCCCCAGTATTATAGCTCAGATACAGTAGCAGAAAGTGGGAAATAAAAGCTGTGGTGTGAAACCAAACCAGGGTTCTAACTTAATGAAATACTCTTAACAGTTCTGGATGTGGCAGGGAGGGAGAAACAAAGCTTTGTAGCTTCTCTAAACTTTTCTTTGAATCTATAATGCTCAGTGCTTTTCACAGCATTTTTATATGTTAATTTTTAATTCCCCTCTCAGTAGAAGAAACAAAGTTTAATTTTGAGACATTCTTTAAAAACAGAAAATTTTATATAAACAAAAGGGTTTTGTTCAGGGGTTGTATTTTTGAGGTTGATGGGTTTTTGTTGGTTTTGTTGTTTGGGGGTTTTGGGGATTTTGTTTGTTTTTCTTCTTCAAAAGAAGTTTTCTTGCCTCTGTTTAGCAGTTTCTGGGCATCTTTTACTGTTCTCACTGTAACACATATGCTCCCAGCCTTGCATGTTTAGCTTCGTTACCATAAATAATGGACTTCATTGATAGCAGGAACATTTAGATATGCAGGCAGTTTCACAGATTAACACTAATCAGTTGAACTGCAAAAGCTTTTAATCATGCTTTCCATTCACCACCTCATTCAGGATAGACAATGCTAAAAATTCTAGCATTGCAAGATATTTCACAAGAACATCCCTTCCCCATAGTCCATCATACCTGCCAGAAATAAAAGATCAGCAACTGAGAAGTTTCAAGTGTTTGATTTCAGTGTACAATCACAAGTTTGTCAAAATATTTGATATTAGGAGGATTTGGGCCTTATATATCTAACATTTCCAGAAAAATGAGCCATGCTATTCTTGCAATCACTATTAAAAGTAACTTATACTAACCAAGCAAATTCATATCTTGAATGAGGTAACTGCTAAGCGTGTGACGTATTACTTTCATTGAAGACACATGTGGAAACAAATCCCAAAAAGGATGAGCCACTGCAAGTCTCAAGAAGTTCAAAGATTAAAGGCTGTCTGTGTATTTCCTATAGACTTTTTAAATGTCTTTTCAGCAGTTAAAAAATAAGTACCAAAGAGCTCAAGTCTTCTGAAATCAACTGCACTATGAAGTAAACAGATATTCATCATTCAAAGCAAGGAGAAGATAAACAGGGATTTTTTTAGGTTTAAGCCCTCAATGTCTTAAGCTTATTACTCCCCAAGTTAATGTAACACATGCAGTACATACAGGCAGCCATGGCATTATTTTTATGTATCAGATGTTAAATAAAAAGCAGTTTTGTACCCTCAACAACACAAGTAATAAGATGAAATGCCAAGCTTGTGAAGATTAACAGATATAAAGGACAAAAACAAGAACTTACACAAGCAAGAAACTGAGTAAAGATCAAAAGACAGCTTTTCAGAGACAACAGGGTACCCATAAATCCTATCTGTTATCTGGTTTCAGAGTCCAGAAGAGCGTAGAAAATTTTATAGCATGAAAACTCCTACACCTCTCAAAACAGAGGATTACATTTAAGACATCTCTCAAATTCACTCTAAACTATACATGGTATGAAGCAGCAGTTTCTACAATTCTAAAAGAAACAGGATACCCTTATTTTTTTTGAGTGCAACAAATTAATTCCTTTTCAGTAATTCACTAGTACCTGAAACCAATTAATATTAATATGAAACAGACCATTTCAGTTGTTATTACTCAGAATAAGCAGAAAAATAGATAAAGCATTAATAACGAAACCAATTGAACTTTTTTTTTTTTAAACAGGTCTATTTTAAATATTGGATAGTTAATTCTAAGCACATATTTAAAAAAAAAAAAAAAAAAAAGGCAGCAAATATTCATTTCTGCACACTGGCTGCCAGCTACCACAACTGAGTACTGGCCTTAGTGAAACCACTAAAGGGAGGCTGGTTTCCAAGCCCAAAGCAGAACTATCAACAAATCTGAATTTGTGCGAACCAGCAGCACCGTCTGGGATTACTGTTCACCAGCAGGAAAATCCCCAGAGCTTAGGTGAAGCCGAGATCTACTTACAGTTCAAGGACAGTTTAGGGGATGCTGCGTGCTTGCTTCCCTAGCTCACAGCTACCGGTTGGGAAAGACAGGAGGAGGAGGAGGAAGAGCTACGCTTACGCTTCATTACCAACATGACAAGCAATTCCCTCCGGGAGGCTGGACGACGCGTTTGCTTTTACGCACCGAAAAGGACGGCAGCAGGAAAAGCTCGTCAGGCAGGAAAAACAGAATCAGGACGAGCCGCACCGCCCTAGCCAGCTCCTCCCGGAGCCCGGCAGCTGCGGCCCCGGCGGGGCGGGCGAACCTGACACCCCCCGGGCCCCTACCTGCCCTCGCCCCGCGGGGCCGGCCTGCGCCCCTTCCCTACTCCCCTGCTCCGCCTCACCTGCTCGCCGCCGATCACCTTCGCTCCGGGCCTTCACCACGGCGGGGGAAGGGAAGGCAGCCCCGCCGCCTCCCACAGCACGAGCGCCCGGGCCTCGCGCAACGGCCCCACGGCGGCCGCGGGCTGCCCCGTTCTCCCCCGCCGACAACGACCGGCCCAAGACAGCTCAAGGGGGCGGGGAGGGCCGGCCTCCCAGTGGCGCAGAACCGAAGCCCGTGGCCTAACGGCCCCACCCGCCCCAGTGGCTGACGGAAGCCGGCAGGAAAGAGGGTGTCAGACCTGCCCGCTCCCCCAAGCCGGGCCCGGGAGGGCCCCTTACCTGGACAGGCGCGGAGGGCGCCGGGGACATCAACATGGGGCCTCCGCCATCAGCGCCTCACAGCCCCGCCCGCTCACGTCACTTCCAGCCCCGACCCTGCCCACGCGGGGGCGGGCCGGCGGGGAACCCGGAGCCGGAGCCGGATTCGGAGCCGGAGCCGGATTCGGAGCCGGCCAGGGGTTCCCGTCAGGCCCTCCCCGCCCCGCTTGAGCCGTCTCAGGCCTTCGCGCTGTCCCCCAGGCTCACACCTTCGGGGGGTCCAGAACGCCTGACCAGGGCTGAGTTCCCAGCGTGCACAGCGTTGTGCAGCTGTTAGTTCCATAAAGTTCTTTTGACCATTATATAAGCTCCTTCCCTTCATGGTTGCTATTACAATGTTATCTCTGTAATACTCATATACCCCAGTTTAATAATCTCCTCTATCTTACTTCCAAAACACAGATGTACTTGCATCTTGTAAGTTGCTACCATAGAGCTCCCAGCCTTTACAGGTCGTTGCAAGTCAACGGAGGCATAAGACAAGAGTAAGCATAAATGCTTACACACAGTTGTCCCCATTGTGTACATCAGTGGATGTCCATGAAAGTACATTACCTCATAAACACACTGAGTCTGTTGGATTTTCATCCAAAGTCGAGTCATAGATCATTTACCAGAGTAACAGGGCTGAGTAACAACAAATGGTGATGAGTGACCATCATGGGTATGTGGGACTTCTCCCACTTTGCCAAACGTTGGTTGCTGCACAAATCTTCAAGAGCACCTTTAGCTCTTTGCTACCGCTGCTTCTTGTTTTCACGTGTATTCTCAACAAACAGGTTACGTGGAGAGACATAATATTATTATTAGAATTTAAATTATATTATAGAATATTACAGAATTAACTATTAGAAGTATTGACTTAGGTTTTAGACAGGTTAAGCAGCTTTTTCATGGTCAGTCCTAACAGAAATGAAACTAAGCTGGAGCACAGAAACTGTCCTTTTAAGTAATTAAGATTATTCACTGTAATTGTTTCTGTTTCGTGCTTCTTATTCCTGAAAACAATCTTATGTCTTCGGGTGTATCAGAGGTTACTCAGTAATCCTTTGATTTGTTTACGCAATTAATAATCTCCTATCCATAAGTTCCATTTTCTATGGAAAGCAATAAATTCCCTGCATTGTACTAATAGCTCGTTTTAGAAGACACAAGAAGTATATATGCAGCACCCTCTCCTTTAAGACCATATCAATTTTTGTAGCAGAAAATGAAACTGGTATGTTAATGAGAAAAGCAATAACTATTCTAAGGAGGTGGGAAGAGCTATTTGTTCTTATCTCTGCTCTGCATTTCTTCTCTTCGCTGCTCTTTGCTCTGTATTACCTGATAAAGGGCTGTCTAAGAGTCACAAGACCCTGTTCTCATGTGGGCTGGGACTTGTGAAGAACTGGAGTTTACAGTCACTAGCTGGGGAATATCAATTTTGGTGACACTAACAAGTAGTTTTGCTTTCATTTAACACCATTATAATGCTGCTTTATGGGAATATAACGGGAAGTTTGAAATAAAAATGTTCTTTGGCAGCTAACGTAGTTTTTACAGTAAATGCTTGGAAAAAAATGTTTCATAATGAAAAAAACTGTTTCATAATGAAAAAAATTATCCCCAATTCTGAGTTTTTTAAGAAACTCAAGGTATTTCCATGCTCAGTTCATAATTGTTCATTCAGTCAAAAGAGTTAGTTGTGGTTTAGTCATAATTCAGTATTAAGTTATTATTTCTATTGATAAATGCAATGTAAGAGGTAAACTACCTATGCCAGTTGTCACATGTACAGTGTAAATATTAGGACAAATAAATCAAGAATAACTTTTTTTTGTACTTATATCCACAATTTCCAGGAAAAAAAAATGCATTTTAAAAGTCTATATCTTAGCCATATATATGTAGTGGTTATAATACATGTTAATATAAAAACAGTTCTTCAGTTGTTCAAATTAACAACATTTCTTACTGAAATACATGTTTGATTTAAGAAGTGTTCTCATGTATGTATTTGTATCTCAAGTTTAGATGCCAGACTTATCCCTTCAGAATTTATAGCTGTTCTACAGAAAGACAGTGCAGAGCCTCTTCTCATTTTGTTATTGCCGCTTTGAGAAATGAAGGACTCAAATGGACAAGTTGTGCACTGTGATCCCAGGATCAACAATCAATATGCTTCTACCAGTTCAAATAAAGATTTGGATCAAGAAAAATGTGATTGGAACTGGTGAAACTTGCACTTGCTCTGAGAAGTAATGATTGAGTGCCTTAATCAGTCTGAATTTTCTAGGCAGGGATCATGAGATACAATTTCCTGAAACTCATCCATGTGATATAAACCTTTTGGAAAAGCCTGCTCTTTCAGAAAAACAAACAAACAAACAAACAAACACAACACTTTTTCTATCTTTGCCTATATTCCTTGCAAAATATTTAAAACTGTAAAATAAATAAGTTTGAACAGCATTTCTAGTGAATCCCTTGTCTTGTGAGACTCTGTAATTACACTCTAAGACACTAATTCAATTATAAAAGCTTATTACAGGTATGACGGCAGTAATCCCATCTCCTTCTGACTTGATTTTCATCTTTCCAACCCCACTGATTTCAGTAATAGGAAATTGTTTTCATTCAAGACAGCATTTTACAACAAACAGTATACTTCCCATATATATCAGAACTGTACTCTATACACATAGAACGAGTGTTTAGCCAATATTTAGATTTTTTTTAAGGAAAAATGGTGAATGTCAAGTATCTTCTTGATGGAATTCTTGCTATATATGCCATAGAATCAGAACTGTGGAGGTTGGAAGGGACCTCCAGAGCATGTTGAAGGAGAATGTATTGCTCAGGGCCTTTCCTGGCCACAGTTTGTATATCTCCAAGGATGGAGATTCTACAATCACTTAGAGGACCTCTTCCAGTGTTTCAAAACACTCATTGTAAAACAAGTTTCTCTATATCAAATTAGAACTTCCCATGTTCCCATTTTATCTCTTGCCTTTTCTTCTTTCATTGTGCGGCTCTGAAGAGTTTGGTTCCATCTTTCTATACTCTCTCCTTAGCTGGTTGTAGATAGCAATAGAGTGTCTCTGTGGCCTTCTCAAGGCTGAAAAAAATCAGTTCTCTCTCATTTTGTGTCCGTATGTACAATTCCCAAAGAACATACGTCTCAATTTCTTGGCGAAAAACATTTCATCAGGGTATTTATTTGGAAATAAAAAGCTGGCAAAACCTTTTTCGTAGTGTCGCAATTTCTTAAGTGCATAAATATGAGGACAAATATACAATGGCAAATTAAGATTTTGATTTTGATAGGAAAAAAAGGTAAAAATGTATATGAATGCTGTAACTGGATTTGAATATTACTAAACACAAAATAAGTTCAAAATTCAGTCTGAGATGTGAAAATCCCTCTGCTTTGTGATTATACTGAGACTTTCTTTGCCAGGATAAGACTTAAGTCCCTCTTCAGGCACAAGATGAATGAGGAATAAACACTGTAAGCAGCTAACCAGAATTGCCAAAGGAAGTGTGGGGCAATTACAGACTCTTGGGGAACAGAGTTGAGCATGTTTGGAAAACTTCTACTATTTTAATAAGCACACTACCTTTTTAAACCTCTGAGATCCTTTAGCTATTTGTAGCCTTGAAATTAGAAATGGGTCCCCATCACATCTGTTTAACCTTGGATATATTTGAAGTGTTATTCAGATCCAGAGCATAGCATTTTTTCTGTTTACTTTCTGCATTACAGCCTGAACCAAAGCCATGATGAGTTTTGGATCCAGCCCTGAATTCTTCCCCTGAGGCCCATCTTTGCTTTGTATAAGCGACAGAGAAATTATATATTTCTAGTCTTTATTACCAAAGAAAGGTACTTTATGTTGTGGATTTTCAATCTGTTGGTGTGACATGGTGATATTGATGAAGTGTGCTAAGGAAATATTTCAGTTCTAATGATTTGATTTCATTTTGGTTTGACTCCTATTTTAACACTCCCAACGTTTAAAAGTATTGGCCATGTGAGATGTAAAAAATATATATTGATGTCACTAATCGGAAGCTCTTTCTGGTCACGTTGTAAAGCACACTTAATCAACTTCTTTAAGATCATGTTACAGAAAGCTATTAACTATACTCTTAAAACAGTTAAATAGTTATAAATAATGTTTTATATTATGGCTGACAACACTGAATTGCCCAGCATTTAAGGAAATCTAATCACAGGGCATGCAGACTTTGCCTTCCAGTAAGATGGCGTGGCAAAACTTTGGAACATATTAGAAATCACATACTATTGCTAACATTTCCTATTAAGGAGAAAGTCTCTCTTCGTATATTTTGGATTTCTTTTCCAACACTTAATTGCAGCTGATGAAGAAAAGCTATTCAAAAGCTGCCAGGATTTTTAAATCTGTATGAGTGAGATTGATGAAATTTGTGGGTTTTCCCAAAAGAGTATAGGTGAGAGCAGACATGTAAATTTTGTGTGTGTGTGTGTATGTATGTGTGTGACAGAGAGAGGAGAGAGCAAGAGCTTACTCCTAAGGTGTGAGACTTGGCAGCGCTGCACCGTACAATGGGCACAAGAAACCACATGTCTGTAAATGACCGCATTTGAATTGCTGTTATTCCACTGCTGGGTTACTGTATTGTTAAAGTGAAAAGGAATGTTTTTAATAAATGCAAATAATGAATTAAATGCTTGCACATACTGAGGCTTTACTCTCTGGTGTGTAATTAATACATGTGCACGGGAGACCCAGGTCTGGGGGAGTGTTTCATTTCTTATTTATGATGTTTGCAAGGTTTTTTTTTTCCTTCCAGCGTACCTCATACTGGCATGCACAGAACTGCATGTAAATGACCACTGAGTAGGTGTCACTTAAATCTTAGCAGATATAGAACAGGTAAATACCTTCGTTTTGTGTGCTTTGGTAGATTTACTGTTTCTCCCAGCCCTTTATCTTTGCTATCTGAAAGTAATAGGAAGCTCCCAAATGACCAACATTTTGTTTTCAGAGGCAGGAAAACTGCATGTGGCAGGAAACAAACAAGCAATGAGATTCCAAAGCTCTTGTACCTCAAGGCACAGTGCTTAACTCTGAGGGACTGAAAGCAAAAAGACTTTCCACAGCCACCTACAAGCGTTCTTCTTGTATCCCCTTCTGGGTCACCCTCCAGCACTGGCTGCCACCGCTGACAGAGCACAGATGTGTCTGTATCTGCAAGAAGCTTGGCAGCTTTCTGATTTTCTCTTAGTGGTACATATTTTTCTCAAAGGATCTAAAGATGTCTGAGCCCTCATACTAACACTGTCTCCTGGTCCCCTATCCTGGCTCTTGCAGTTCTTGTGTCTCCAGTGCTTTACTCGTTTTTCTCACTCCTTGGCTCCCTGAGCAGCTGCATCTTGTCGCATCATGTGCTCAACCTGGGGAGCTTGATGCTGCCTCACATCACCCTGCCCAGCCCAGTATCACCCAACCAATGCAGAATGTCATGCTCAGGCTTGATTTGGCACCAAGGAGAAGGTCTGTCAGGTCACACAGCGCCCTTGTGAGTGGTTGTGCCTGTCCTGGGGCTTGAGACAGTGACTTGTGCTGCTTTTCCCCATAGCTGTACGTTCAGCTTGGAGAGGGGTCTAAACCTCTTGTGTAGCTATTTGTACAGAAAACTTCTTGGTCAACAGATCTTGAGTAGAGGTTCTCACCTTCTCCTGCTGCTGGAGTTCTGAAATTCCTACATTATGAGTCCTTAAATGCCATGTAAAAATAATAACCATATGGTTACATACATTACATACAAATCAATTACTAGGAAGTACAGTGCTAAAATTAAAATCTGTCTTTCATTCATCCCCCTGATTATTTTTTATTCTATTGTATCTGTTAATATTGTACAGAGCAGAATGTTGCATTTGCTCTGCAAATTTACATACAGAAAGTAATGCAGTCTTTCTGATTTTATGTGATCAGCCCCACTTAGAAATTATAACTATAATTTTACCACACATATCCTATATTTTTTTAAAAAACGTTCATACCTTTTCTTATTTCACAAATTAATTTCCTTGTATAACGAATATTTTTAAAAGGCAGAATTCTACAGTGCTTACTTTTCTACAACTTTCTACAAAAAGAAACATTTAAGAAATGGCTCCTCCTTTTGCTAATAAATATTTTACATTATAATGTAACAAAGTTAGCAATATTGTCTGAAATGTGGTCACACGTTGTTGTGATTTGGAACTGGAATCTTTCAATCAAAATATGATTTACATTATTAATGTGGGTAACAACTCTTTTAAAAACACTGTAGTGTCACAGCAATGACATATGGCTGTAGTTCACTAGATGAGAAAGGATCTAGAGGGCCTGTAGTAAGTGTTTTGTACAAAACCACCATGGTTAGAATCTGTTTTACAGTGTGTATTTCAGCTGTCTCTACTGGCGTATGTCAGTGGGCAGCATTTGGTCTGTATATCTGCATATTTTGCATATACTATATTTGTGTTGAAGAAGACTTTTTAAGGTTTTATGAAACTGCCTGTTTAAATGCTACCAAGACCTCACCAAGCTTGCCAACAGTATCTGTTACTAATACTGCCTGTAAGTAGTGCAGCTTTCCCTTTAAATTAGGTGATAGAGGCATACGAGTCTGAAAAACAGCAAGTTATCGTCACAGTTTTTGAGAACTTTACCTATAATAAACCACACATTGAGATTTATTTATTTATTTATTTTCACATTCCCAGAATCCAGGCATTTTCTCTCCCTGTAAGAAGAGATGCCTAAAGCAAATTCAATCTGTAGCTCTCTCTCTCCTTCCCAGACCTTTGTTGACTTGCGGTCCCCATTCTGCTGCAATTAGTCAACTGCCAAGGGAGAGTTTATTGGCTGAATATTCTTCCTAGTCCTCTTCTAAATTCAAATAGACTTAGTTTTTGTTTTATTAATCACAGGGTTGCCAGTGCCAAATCAGCTCATTTGTCAATGGGAATTTGAACAAGCTTCCAAATGGTATGAATTCTTTCCCCACAAAAGAGCAGATTTTATGAATGGCACCGACTGGATGTCAAACATCATCCTGATTTGCCATTTGCGTATTGCTTTTTGACCATTTTACACCCAATATTTCACTTAGAAATCATTTATATCACAAGAACATTTGGCCCTCAGTGTTATTAGGTAGCATGAAATATACTCAGTGATGGTATGAAAGTTATTTCCAGTAGGGCTTATGCAGAACAGCTGAGCAAGTACAACCTCCTGACCTCAAAGTGTTTGTTTACTGGGAACTATATTCCAATTCTTTAAATTTAATCTGTCTTGGACCAGACTGACATTCCCCTGCTAGATTTATTGTATCTCTGGAGGCTATTACAAACACAACATTGTCACTGCTTATCTAATAAAATGATAATAGGATTATATTACTTCACTGATAATGATACATTTATGTTCATTTTTAATAGTAACAAACCAAAGTTTGATTTCTTGTTCGGTGAAGATAATGTGTTACTGGGGGAAGGGGGCAAATAAACCATTTAAAAAGTTGTGGGTTTTTTTCAAACAAATCAGTCATGGAAAATATTTTTTAGTCCTTCTTATTTGTAAATCAAAACTTCAGTTTGTGTACATAATCAGGCATGCTATGTCAGTTTTACACAAATAATAATAATGAGGAAGTCTGACTCAGGAAACTCTGGTTTTCCTAAATCAACATCTCTGGATTTTGGAAGACTGTAACAGTTTTTCTTGTGTATCTTTTCCTGGAAATTGTCAGACATCAAAAGGCAGGCACAACAGACCAGATTTGCATTCCAGTTATACTTAATTATATTCAAGGTGTCCATAGTACAGTAATTTGCTTTTAGTGGTAGTCTATTTATTTATTTAGTAGTAGTTATAGTATTAGTAGCAGTACGCTTTAAATCATAGCCAAGTTTTAGTTTAGTACTGTGTTTTAAGGGGAGGCTCTTAAATGTATTTCTCAACTAGATTTAACTGGTTACTTTTCGTGTAATCAACATCTCTCTTTGTAATGTATGCTCTTTATCTCCCAGCTGAGACCAAACCAAAAAAAAAATTGCTTTTTAATTTCAGTAAGTTGTACAGTAACAAATGGTTTGCATTTTCTTAGTTTAGGAAAGCAAATTATTACATCTTTCATTTTTTTGTGGTTGTTTTTGTTTGGGGTTTTGCTTTTGTTTTGTAGAGCTCTGACAGTATAATGCCAACCTTTACCAAATTATCCTATTGTTTTGGTAACCAACACCCTAGTGACTCTGCTCTACTGGAATTCATATCACAGCACAGATGAAGCATGGATCATTTTTTAAATGAACAAACAGCATATTCCTTCTAAAAAGTATTGTTTTCTGATAGTTTCTTCTACAATTTTTCACTGCAGCTGACTATTACTTTTCTTGTGTTGTTACTTTAAAATAACCTACAAAAATAGTCTGCATTAGGGAAGTGCATACATAACAGAGAATAAAAACAAAATTAATGATAAACAAGCTATTCCATAGGTATGCATGCCACATGGTGAAATTATAGCGCTAGACTTAAACTAAATGTGTGGTTTGTATTTACGAATCTTAAATATTACATAAAGTGTAGTTGTGGATGGGTCTTGATAGATAAAGATCTGTTGCTGAATTAGTCAGGCTCAAAGGTATCTCAAGGCCACTTCGAGAACAGAGTCTGCTGTGAGAAAGAGAGGTGTTCCACAATCACCCAGGTCCTGGCGTGGCGTGAATCATCGGACCTATCATCAGTGAGAGTCCAGAGCACGGACAGCCCACGATACTCATTTAACGAATCCATGCTTGGAGCGTGGACGCGTGATTAGAATATAGTTACGTATATAAGGAGACTTGTTTCTGTAATAAATGGCTTAGCGTGATTCACATTGAATCGACTTGTTTTGCTTGGTCCTTATCTCGCTCTACATGTAGTAATCTTAATTTTTCAATAGGGCAGAAAGGAGAATTGTTAAAATAAATATTCTGCAGCTAGTGGTCTCGTATCAGTTTACATTCCAAATCTTCACCTTACAAATACCTTTCAAAAATCTTTCAGTCAGTCTAGGCAAGGCAGGCGATATAGACAGTACAAGATCACAATAATTGCAGTAGTTTTGTCTTTGTGTGGAACAGAGGAGATACGTTGATCCACATTGATTTGTGTGCACTTCTTGTAAGAGTCTTCTCCGTCCTTTTGCACATAAAGTTGATGTTTCCTATATCCTCTTTATAGCTAAAATTCCAAAGGAATTAAATTTATTATTAACTGCATGTACAAAACATGTAAAATTGAGTCCAAATTTTGCAACCAAATATAGAAAATAGAAGCTGGTTCTTTTGTGTTGAATTATATTACTTAAGTAACAGTGTCTCTTTGTTGAAAGTTAATTAATTGCTCTCTTGACCTGCAGGAGGTTATGTTCCTGGGTACTAACTCTACTAGCAAGCAAGTGATGAGGAATATCCCCTAATACACATTAGTTCTCTGGGGACCTTATGGTGCTTCCTCTAAAATCAAGAAAAAAAAAAATCTTAATAATCTCAATAGGAACAAGATCACCTCCCATTTTGGCAAAGCCAAGACTTTGCTCGGGATCATGCCACATAAAGAAAATGTTTCTGAAGCAATGTGCTTTACGCTTTCGTGTAGGAAAACCCAAGGACTGAGTTATTGCCAGGATTCCTCTTTCTGTATCATAAGGAGGTTAGTTCCGAATTTTACCAGAGTAATGTGAGGTTGATGCTTTCAAATTGATATACAAAATTTGGGTGGAAAAAAAGGTACCTATTTTTTCTGTGTTTTATATGCGTGCATCTTTTCCTGGGCAACAATTACCTCATGCTTACTCAGGCCCCTCAAGTTTGAGACCAGCTTACCATGTAACTTCTCCACACTGCTTTTCCACACTGCCCTATCACATTCATTTTCTTTTCCTATGTCAGTACGCCATCAATGGTAGACGGGCATTGAGTGACTGTTTTGTGCAATTCCCACATCAGTATGTTCTATATGTAGTGCATTACAGGTAGAAGTCTAAATAAAATTATCATGGCTGATATCACACATTTATCATATATACCAATATTTCTTCTGGACTTTGTTTCCTTTCACAGCTGCTTTTGCAAAATCTGTTCATCTAAATCTGAACCAAAGTCATCCTCCTCTTTGCATTTCTATGTCATGAGAAATAAGCATGTAAAAAGAAGGTATTGTACACAAACATCATCAGATTCTAAATAAATTAAAATAATCTGAAATGGATTTTTCAGTTAAAACACAAAAAACAATAGCGAATTGCCATGGGATGCTATACAGAACCTTACACTTAGAATTTTTTTTGAGATAATTTTCCAAATGGAACAGCTCTATATTGTTCATGGTACAATCTATACACAATCACCAACATACAACATCCTACTCATTTGTGAAAGACAGTAGTGATTGAATTTGCTCATAACCAGGACTGTGAGACATTTCATAAAGCAAAATGCTGTGATTAAAAGGACTTGTTCTCCACAGCATTTTCCAATGAAATTCATCCAGCTAAAGTATCTCTATTGCATTTTACTTGGGTGGGATTTTGAAGAGAACTTGAATGAGACGATTGAATTCTTCTGGGAAACGGGTACTTGAATCTCTTCAGCTCTTCCAAGAAACCCAGTCAGCACAGTCTAGCCTAAACATCTTAATGGGATTTATCAGGGCTAAAAAGAGGGCAAAAAACTCTGGTGCTTAACTGAAATTGGTATCATTTAGTACAAATACATATGCATTGGTACCCTGCCATAACCTGCCCTTTCTAACATTCGCCTCATGTCCCAGTGAGATGCAACCACTTTCCAAACTACAGTGCAAATGCTTCTGACAAAACAGAGAGTGAATGTTCATACCAAAACAAAGTTTCTATGCTCCCCTAGGGCAATACATTCACACAGAAGCCTGGAATTTGTTCCCGTTAAGTATATGCAGTATTCAGAATATCACACATAGTCAGGTCAGGGTTGATTACCAAATAACATAATGCTGCAGAATATATCATACAATTCAGCAAGAAATAAAGCTGTTCAGATTACACAAGTTTTTGTTTTATGTTTGGTTGGTTGTGTTTTGTTTTTGTTGTGTGTGTGTGTGTGTTGGTTTGGTTTGTTTTCAGTAGGCAAAAATAACCACTTGCGTTGATATTTATACATTCCAGTTAGTTATCTAGTGAAGTGCACACAGCTAGGAAATGAACACTGCTCCAAGAATTCCAACTCAAATATTTACAAGTGTGAAGAATGTCTTATGTTGGACACAAGGTCCGTCTAGCCCAGTAGTCTGTCTCTAGAAGTGACCAGTCAGAGAGGAAATATGCAGAGATATTTCTCTGGAATGCCCTTCCAGCTCCAACTATTTGCAGCTCAGGAATTCCTGAGCAGCTTCACTGCACTTTTATTGCATTTTACAAACATTATGAAAGCTCTCCTATGTAGATAAGTAAAGGCAACATATGCAAGATGAAAGGTTAGAAGGAGAAATAAAACACTGTAGACTTGGCTGCCAATTTATTTTGAATCAAGTCTCAAATGTACTGTTGCATCCACTGCGGTTTCTTTTGGCTACACTAAGTAGTGTCAATGTCAAATTTAAATATCACTCTGCAACAAGGGTCCTATTTTATAGGTCTCGTATGCTTGTAACTCTTGCTAAATTCAGTGAAAATTGTGCTTGGTTATCAACCCAGACTATAAAACTCTATGTCCTGAAAAGGAAATCTTCATAAATTAATGAAAAAATTAAAAAAACCCCACCTGATCAAATGTCATTATCCCACATCAATAAAGTTACAGTCAAGAGCAGACTCTAAAAGTGAACATAAATACCCTTAGTGTAACATGACATAGTGCATATATTTCCATTTGCTTTCCTTATTAAGGGAAAAAAATCCCTAAATCTAATAAAATTCAAAAGGACCTAAATATGCTATAAATATCCTGCATTTGTAGGAGGATTTTTAATTATTTGTTTTGTCTTCCCATATGAAACCTTAAAAGTAAAGTAAGATGGCCACTTTTCCAGCACTAAGAATAAAAATAGTAGCTTTCTTATTTTCTGTTTATTTACATGTTTATGTTTCTCTACATATCCTGGAACTTAATGGGCACACAGTACCAACAGGTAGAGAACTACCTACGTACTAATGTACTGTAGCACATCAACAGCAGCTGCTTTCTGTATTACGAGTGCTCTGACAAGTTCTCATGTTTTAACACCCATGTTTTAATGTCACAAATGTTAAGAAGCACACCTAAGTCTACGCATATTTCTTACAGCGTGAGAAAATAAATGTCAGTCACTTAAATACCAAGGTTTATATGTACAATGTCACTAAGCATTCATTGGGTAATGTTGTAAGTAAATATACACAAGTTTTTGATGACCTTATGAGGTGGGATATAGGGATACAGGGCATGCAGTATGAAAGTGCTGTACCTTTTTCTCCACATTTCTCAAATGCTGCAGAAATGTGCCAGTAGCACTCTACAAAGCAAGGTGATATGGTAACTATGCATTAATAATAGCAAGGCAATGTGGCTTAATGAACATGCTAATAATGGTAATGGGTGTGACATGGTTATACGATGAGAGTGAAGAAAGTTGCGTTTCCTTTCCCTTTTCTGTCACTGACGTGTTGTGTGAGACTGGGAACCTCATTAGTCTTCCCATGACCAAGAACGTGGTTTTACATTACCAAGACCAGTAGTTTAGGAGCTGATTTAAGAGCTTTCCAGCTTGGCCCATTCAGTGAGGATCAGCATGTGCCAGTGCAAGCACTTTTTGATGATGTGAAAAGAATGAAAAGGTGCAGGTTAACAGCAGTCACAGCGGCACACCTGAGAGGGCCGTAAACTGTAATGCAGAGGTGGGGATGAGCAGGTGGGGCAAAACCAGTGAGGATTTTTTTTAAATCATGCTCATTTCACAGGTCCACTATGGAAAGGTGTCAAAAAACAACTGAACTGACTGGACTGACTGGGGGTCCTGCAGGTATATCTAGGTTCAGGGAGCAACTGACTTAAATGGCTTTGGCAGCTAAAAGATCAGTTCTTATAATGACATTTATACTCTTTTTTATATAGCACTATAAGATTTACTGATGAAAACAAATACAGGCCATTTATATGTTTATGACTTGTCATTCTCATATACTATTTTTATGCTATTCTTTTTGATATGTTGTACAAACTGAACTCTTTACTTACACTAGAGGAACAAGAAGGCTAGCAAGTTTTCCTTAGGAAAAATAGTTCTTGCCTGCCATAATCAGTCAGATATTTTGAGGTCTCATTTCATGCCTCAATCATGAGGCTGGCATTACTGCTTGTAAGATACAATACACCATTGACAGAACAAAACTTTAAAGCCAATTAAATGTTGGCAATCTTCCTACCATTGGCAAAGGCACACTTGTTAACAGTTCCCCTTTGTGGCATGTTTGCGGTACAGTCACTGATTTCTGGAAACCTTTTTTGGCACTTCAATGTATTTTAAAATATCTAATGAGTTGGGGTTTTTTTTATAGACAACTTTAGATTTTACTTACATTACTTTAAAGCATTTTACTTGAAAAAATAGGGGTTGTATGCACTCAAATGAGGTATGTATCCCCATTTTTAACACAAGGAAAATTAATAATTTGTAGAACCAAGCTATACAAGTAATAATTTATTTACATGTTAACTAGTTAACGATTTCAGAATAATGACATACACATCTTTATGAAACACTATCTTACTAGGTGTGAGTAAGAAGATACTGCTGCTTTGTTGTGGAAAAAGAAAAAACGCCACCATCACCACCAAAAAACAGAACATTTTTATCCTGGGTTTTAATATCAGTAAAAGCTTTCATGGCTATTTACTTAAAAGTATTTTGAAGTTAACAAAACTTTTTTTCTTCATTTTATGTGGGAAGAATGTTATTAGGTTGGCAAAGAATAAGAAATACACAAAACAAAATTAACCAGGAAGGCTTAATTTATAGTGAGATAAACTTTTACAAAAAGCAAAATTATTTTTAACAAAATGAGCTAATTTTACTATAAGCCCACTGAAAGTACAAACATCTCTAGAGTGCATTGTGGAGAAAATAAAAAACACAACAACACCATTAATTTAATTTTCTGTTTCCTCCTGAAAATGCTCTGCAGTGTGGTGACCCTGCACCATCTGGTCCCGCAAATGCTTCCTTCCCGTGCTGGCTACCTTAGAGGTACTAAACCACTAATATCCATTGCATCAGTGTTCATTATATGAACAGAGATTCCATTCAGTCTAATGTCAGGTATTTCATCTGTCTGCAAAAGCATGTTCTGTACAAAAGAAATGTAAAAACTATAGTAAGTTAACAGCAGACATGTCTGTAACAATAGTTAGTCACAGGTATTTTGGCAAAGTAATATAAGGCTGAGTCTACTACACTTCTATCAATAGGACTTTCATTTTTTCACATTCTCATCCTTTGTTTGCAAGTGTATTTTTATTATGCTGGTACAAAGTGAAATTCTCCTCATACACATTTTAAACAAATAATGTTTTATTTATATCTACACAAATAAAACCCTCTTAGACGTGATACATGTCTAGAAAAAGATGCAGCTATGTAGGTAAAGCTGCATCTTGTAATGAGGGTTAAAAATCTGAATGCAAGGACCACATGTAGTCCACCACACTGATCCACCTCTCTATTCTTAAGCCATCAAAATGTTAAAATTAATTATTATTCTAACTCAGTTCATACTTGGTAGGAATCTACAGCCAATTAGAGAAGGGTCAATGACTCTGAAAATGTAAGGCAGTGAAGAACCATACCGGAAGGCAAAAAGAACCCCCAAAACAACAAAACCAAAAACCCCACAAACCAACTACAAAAACCCATTATCAAAGTTCTGTGTGACTACATATAAAATTCAGGTTTTAATGTCTTCCAAAGACCTTATTTGGACTACATTTTAGTACAGATTTCAGCCAGTATCGCTGTATTGATGAGGAATTACACTCCTCCTCATCCCAACAAAATTTGTGCTCAAGATGGTTGTCAATCTCATCCCCATTGAGGAAAAAAGTAAACATAGCTCAGTAGCTTCATTCACTTGGCACACTTCAAATGGCACAGTGGAAGAGACATGTGTGCTTATGAAAAATATTGGTATATATGAGTTGCTGAGGCTTCAAATGGTTTGCAAAGTGCTTACAAATTAAAGGGTTTCTGGTTTTGTGTGTCTCTTTCCATTGCCTTAGCTGCAGAGATCTTTTTTCCTTCTCAAGTCATACTTAGTGCTCAGCTGAGAGGCATCAAGAGAAAAAAGCAACTGGGTGACAGTTCAAGATCAGCCTGTTGAGTGGTAGTACTTGGTCATGCCAGAGTAAAGCTACTGTATAATCACAGCCTTCTTCACTGCCCACAAAATTCCTTTATGTCGAGCTGGGTTAATTTAACTGTGTGTCATCCATTGCTTTATAGGGCCAAATATAAAAAAATATAGCGTGGTACTGAAGAAGAGTCAGGCTCATACTGTGCTAACATATAACTGAGTTAATAGTTGACTTAAAGAGACCTGAAATCTATTACAGATTACATTTTCCCAGAAGTCTGTGATACTGCCTGACAGGTACAAAAAAAACCTCCGATGTCTCAGAAGTAACCTAATCATTGAGGGAGTACTCAGCATTTCTCCACAACAAATTCAGGCAAGTTTTGCTGTCAGGAAATTAACTATTTTCTTCACAAGAGAGAAAGGTGGCAGTTGCAGGCCTGGCACTGAAGCCTTGTTCTGAGGAGGCAGTGAACCTGCTGGAAAGCAGCACTGCAGAGAAGGACTTGGGAGTTCTGGTTGACAACAGGTTGACCATGAGTCAACAATGTGCCCTTGTGGCCAAAAAGGCCAATGGTATCCTGGGGTGCATTAAGAAGAGTGTGACCAGCAGGTTGAGGGAGGTTCTGGTGAGGCCCTGGTGAGGCTGCATCTGGAGTGCTGTGTCCAGCTCTGGGCTCCCCAGTTTAAGAAGGACAAGGAATTACTGGAGGGAGTCCAGCAGCAGGCTACAAAGATGATTGGGGGTCTGGAGCATTTTTTCTCATGAAGAGAGACTGAGAGACCCGGGTCTGTTCAGCCTGGAGAAGGCTGAGAGGAGATCTCATCAATGTTTATAAAAATCTCAAGGGTGGATGTCAAAAAGATAGGACCAGACTCCTTTCAGTGGTGCTCATCAATAGGATGAGGGGCACAGACTGAAGCATAGGAGGTTCCATCTGAATATGAGGAAAAACTTCATTACTTTGAGGGTGCCAGAGCACTGGAACAGGCTCCCCAAAGAGGTTGTGGAGTCTCCTTCTCTGGTCACATTCAAGACCCGCCTGGACTAATTCCAGTGCAGTCTACTCTAGGTGAACCTGCTTTAGCAGGTGGGTTGGACTAGATGATCTCCAGAGGTCCCTTCCAACCCAAACCATTCTATGATTCACCTGTCTCCAGCCTGCCCTCCTTTAGAGTCTGGCCTGCTCCCTCACACTCCTGCAGGGCCTGAAACTCCCCCTGACTGACAGCGAGGTCTGAGTCCTGTCAAGTGCTGTGCTGTGGCTGAGCAGCACAGCTCTTAATTGCTCGTTCAAACACAAATGTAATCGATGTCGATGAGCCCCGACAGGCCTTCGGGAACCGCGCTCTAGGCAGGATCAAGCCGGCCAGGAGCTCCAGCGCCCATTTGCCTCGGACCGGGCCGCGCGTCCCCCAGCGTCTCGCACCACAAACCGCCTCCGCCAAAATGCGAGCCCTGCCTTCCGGCCCTCCCCGCAGACAAGCGGCCCTCCCGGCGGCGAGCAGGAAAGGGAGGCCGCACCAGTCAGGCACAGGCAAGTAGGAGGGCTGGAAGGAAACGCCTCCCGCGGGAAAGCCACAGGCAGCGAGATACAGTTACCCACCACCCCGTCGCCAGCTCCGCTGCCCCAATAAGGAGCCCCATCGCCTGCCCGGCCCCCGCCCCGCCCCGCTCCGCGCTCCGGGAGAGGGGAGCGGGGCCAGCCCCATCCGTTACGGGGCGGCAGGCGGGGCCGGCCGGCCGCGGAAGAGACGAATGCGCGCTCCCATTGGCCGGGTCCCGCCAAGAGGCGTCTGTGGTTGGCTGGCGCAGCTGCCGCTCCCAGCGCGCGGGCGGCGGTGTCGAGGTGCCAGTGCGGGTGGCGGCCGGCCGGAGGTCACTCGGCGCGGGGGCGCAGCATGGCCGCGGCTGTGGTGCTCGGGGGACCTGCGGGCTGGTGGCGCTGGCACAGGCGGGTGCGCGCCGCCCGCGCGGCGATGGGTAAGGAGCTGCCCCTCCCCTCGGCTCCAGCGGCTCCGCTCTGAGCGCCGGGCGGTCGTCGCCGCGTGGGGAAAGGCCGGGCCTTTCCAGGGGCTTCCCGGGGAGCGCGGCTGCCGCGCTGCCCTCGGCGGCCGCGGGCCATCCGCGCCTGGCAGGCCCCGGAGCCGCCCCGCCGTGCGGCGCCCCCGGTGAGGGCCCCCAGGGGAGCGCTGCGGGGGTGATCACCGGCACGGCGCGCTCCCGCCGCTGCGGTGTCTGGGGCCGTGCGGGAGCTTCGGAGTGGCGGAGCTCAATAAATGTTCTCACTCATTTGCTTAAAACAGCGTGCCTGGAAACTGTCAGAGCCCACAAGCGTTTCCTGTGGCACCAGTGACGTGTTAGCAGTACCTGTCACCTAGGTTTGGGCAGTTCAACCCTCTCCATCATTGTATCCGATTGTTTTCCTTAAATCCAGTGGTGCTTCCTCCTGTTCCAGCTCCACAGGTACTGGCTCGCACATGTGGTTGATCCATGGGCAGTGGAAGGAGCAAACGCCTTTAAATGTCCTGTGGGTGCAGATGGATGAAGAATGTACCTGCAGAACCGGAGCCCAGACCTTTTCCCTTTTCTAATGTGGAAACCACTCTCCTGTTTACAAGCATTTTGGCTGCTGAAGTAGATAATTGAAAATATATCTTCAGTAGTTTTTTCAGGCTCATTTCAATAGCTGTCTGTTGCTCATGTAGGTTACTTTATAGTTAGGCTACAAACAAATAGGTGTAGACTTTCCAAGTAGTGAAGTGGAAGAAATACATTATTTTAAATGGTATAAGCTTCTAAAATCTTGACACTTAACAGAGCATTTCAGGAATTATTTAATTACTTTTAAGTAACTCCTTAAAAACTGTAATTCCCCTTTTAACCTCATTGAAACAGATCAAAGTGTTTGACACAATTTTGAAACTAGCTTTCAGTGTTGGTTTTGCTCGACTCTGTCTTCTGCTAATGCATGATTTGTTTTTCATAGCTGCAGCTCTAGTGTGGTGCTACGTAATAGCTCAGGTGCAGCAGGTGTACTGGTCACATGGTAGTAAAGTTAAATACCAGAGACCTGTTTGAGTATTTGGTACCTTTTGTGACACCATGATTGAAAGCAGTAGATTTCAATGTATTTTGAACTTTTGGTGCTTGGTAGCTGTCAGATATTTCTGCAAGAGCTTTGAAATCTGCTGTCTATGTCAATGTTCCAATGGTCATGTTTAATGTAGAGAAGATGGAAGGAATCTCATTTCTTGGTGTAAAAAGCAACCCAAAACACTGCACTAGCCCTTAAAGTTGAAAAATATAGTTTGTCTTTGCCTGAAGACCTGAGTGAGAAATTGTGACTAAGGAGAAATAGTGACTCTCCCAAGAAACTTCCATAGCGCAGAATCTCACACGCAGCATTTAATCTCTCACTTAGTCAGTAGTGACTACGCTGAAAGTCCTGTTGACTCTGAGGAGTGTTTATGGGATGAAGGTCTAAGCATTAAGCCTTCTTAACTGCTAAGCTCTACTGCTTAGTTATATGTCGAGGTTTCCTTATTCCAAGTGTGTTTATTCAGTTTGCCATCCTTTTCTTTAGTTTTGACTCATCTTAGAGTTGTTGTTTGAGTAGTGATTTCATCAGCTGTCAATTTGAGTAAAACGGCATCCCAGTGTAGGAACTCAGCCAGCTTGAGGGCTGTCCATCACCACCGCTTGGTTAGCAAGGGGCTGTCTGAGTCATTTATTGAATGCTGTTTAGTTACTTGGTCAGTTGCTCTTTACAGCTGGCACAGACCATGATGGATTATTTCCTCTGTATGTTTATACCAGAGGCTGTTAAATCATCTGGGAGGAAAATAGCTGAGGAGAGATTTTGAAGGAGCATCTTGGATATGTATGTTTGTGTATGGATGGTGTTGGATGGAGACCATGTAGTCCTGTGATCTGCTGCTGGCAGTCACTGGCAAAAGTCATGGAGAGGGTATACATGACCTTACTTAATAATACTTTTTGATGAATGTGGATAAATCCTTCCTGGGGATTGCTAGGGAGGATGAAGTGAGAGTTAATGAGGTATTGTGGCGAGAAAGGAAGATTTTCTGGTGAATGAAGATTTATCAGCTGAGGGAGCTGTTCATCAAAGAAGACACTACCCTGCTAGATAACGAAAATGTCCCTACAAATAGTTTTGGTTGAGTAGTAGAGACCCATTCAGTTAATTATTAAATAGTACTTTTGTTGATGCAGGAGCTGTTGAATGATTCCATGCTCTGGTGCAGAGAAGCATTAATTACTAAGCAAGGATTATGACAGAAAGACCTGCTGCTCTGAAGGCTAGCACATTAGTTAATTAAGGGATCAAATGTACAGTTGATATTTTTTTTAGATGACAAGTACATACTACATGTTTTTGTCTTAATGTATTAGCAAACAGTTAGAGAGGTATAGCTACAGATAAGAAAAATGAGGTAAGACGACTCTTGACTGTTACAAGCGAGCATGTCTGCTTTTCATCAGCAAACCTTTACAGAGGCAAGGAAAAGCAACTAGGTCGTTTTCAATGTAAAGCTGGCCAAATGTAGAGTTGTAATCTTCTTAAATTATGATTTTGGCAGAGTGCAATTCTCAAAATCCTTGCATAACCTTTAAAAGTCTGTGACCCTGGGGCAATTTAAATTCCACTGGCAAAAGCTTCCAGGAGGAGAAAGACCTGATTCTGCCTGTGTACAGCTGGCCTCTCTCTATCATCTGTATTTCTCCATCTAGTTCCCTCCAGGATCTAGTTCAGTAGAGGTTTTATGAGTTTCCATAGAGAAGGCTGCACAAAACACAGAATCTCTCTCTGATCCTTTCCTTGAAAGCAGGAAGGAGAAAGAGATCATGTCTTCCATCGTACCAGAACTTAAGATGCTAAATTAACGTCAGAATCCTTCATTTAGTGGCTCAAATTGATTTGTCATCATGTTTCCCTCTCCTTGTCAAGTTACTTCATATGCAACTGTACTTTCTCATAAAGCTCTGAGCCAAACCAGCAACTTCAGTAGCTGAGCTTCCTCTGGGCATCTTCCCCTGCTCCTGTTACATCTCACCTACTGGGTTGGAAAAGAGCTCAAGGTTCATTGATCCAGAGAGATCAAGAATATTAATATGACTTGCAGCCACTCTGGTTAGGAAATTCGTATGGGACAGGAATATGTGAGCCGTTATCCCCTGTGCCAGATTTATTGGTTTCATTTGACTGTGGAGCTAGGAATTCCATCCCAGGAGCTAGACATTTTGGTGGATATGCTTCAAAATAGATTTTATAAAAACAGAAAGTAAGTCATACAGGTGAGATTACAATTTGAGAGTTACTGGTTTCTCAGTGCTGTTTTTGGCCAGTTAGACTGTGCTTTTCTTCAGAGTACAAGCGTGTTGGACCTTCTCCAGCTCTGCTGTCTGTGGTCCTGCTCAGCCATTAGCTCTTTTTTGTTTGAATACAAAGAGGTGTCCTCTGCACTGTGTATTGTAGTGCCTGTGCAGTCTTTGCAGTATTTGCAGTGAATTCAAGGCACTACTGGACCTGAAATGCTTTCTTGAAAATGTAAGAGTCATTACTTTGGAAGATAGTTTAAGATGAAATATAAACATATGAAATGAGCTAAACTTCTAACTGTCATCATTCGGATTAAAAAGAAAATTGCATTCAGTATCCTTACATAGAGGCTTGAACAGACAAGTTTTAGGCCATTGACAGGCCAGATATTCTAAAGACAGGTTTGCAATCTGTACATTTCTGAATTTACTCTCTTAATGGATGTATTTTGTTCAAGAAAAGGCATTCAGATATTCGTAAACTTTCCCTGATATTTTTAATTAAATTATTTTTGAGGTAATATTCTCATGAAATTGTAGATTAGGTCAAGTGCTTCTATTTTAAGCTGACTTTTCAAAGAAAAACATTTTAATCTGTATTGTCTGTAAGTGCCCAATATAGCAAGAGGGTCATAAATTGATCCTTCTCATCAATGGAGTCTTCATAGGCAAAGGGCTCTGTGAGCACACATTCCCTCAAAAGAATAATGAAGGATCTCTTGAGAAAAAAACAAATCCTTTGGAGTCAGCATAGCTGTAGTTGGTTTTGCTTGATCTATAGATTAACCCGTGTTGCTGTTTCTGTTCCCAGTGAAGGAGAATTAGTTTCAGATAGTACCGGTGATTATTTTAAAAGTAGCTTCTATTGCTCCTACTTCTGATGTTCTGCCCTCTGTCAGAAATTGGCTGTGGACTGGGCATTTTTCCAGCCATGTGATCACAGCAGGTTACTGTAGGTTTTATGGCTGAAGTAAAATGGACTCGGTACCACAGGGACAGTTTCTGCAGATGCTTATAGCATTGATGGGATTAGTTAAGCGTAAGTGTATATGGGTTAGCAGAATATCTATCCTTAAATGTCTGAATTATACAGTTATTTCAAAAATGAGCCTGTGCCATTTATCAAAAAGTAAATAGTGCCTAGATATTCAAGCTGGATGTCTCTTTCCATGGTAGCACTGGTGGAGTTTCATGTAATATGAAGATGTGCAAAAATGTGTCTTCTTAAACATCCTCCATTTGGCAAGCCCCCACTCTTAAGTAGTCATTAAAAACTATGCCATAATTCTAAAACAATTGATTCACATTTAATTGAAATCAGCTCTATTAGGTGTGTCTGTGAGCTAGTTTCTTCAGTCCTTTAAAGTCAGTTTCCTATATTTGAGTACCTGGGGACCTAGACATTTTTCAGAGCTGTTAATCAAATTATATCATTTTAAAGTGGCTAATTTAACACCAGGCTGTGAGAAATTAAACTAAGAAGTCAGAAACTGAGTGCGGAATTGGACTATAACAGGTCCCAGTTGCTGTGGATTTGAATAAGTTCTAGTTAGCACAGGACAGAAAATGGACCCTGATTAATGAACTAAGACAAGAAAAAGTCATCAGAGACAGACAAAAGGAGAAATAATGGAATACATGACACAAAACTAGTAATACCGATCAGTGTGTTGCCTCATATTCCATCCTAACTGTTGCTATGCCTTCTGGGGATGTTGCAAAATGAAAACTTTTAAGGAAGGCCTTATAATAGAAGGATGAGTTGGTTTCATGGATGTTTACATTGTGAGGAGCTGCCTTGGAGAAGTAATAGAAATGGTTGTTGGCAACAGGTCTGTCATTGCAGTCCAATTACCAAATGTTGTCTTAATAGTAAGACATGATGATAGTCATGAAAAGTCATCAAAGCAAAGCAGTCATATATGACCTGGTAGAGAAAAGTAAGGCAGGATGCTGAGAAGTATTGTCAGAAGTTCAATGGGCAAAATGTCCTCCTCAGTTCCCAATATTTCCATGAAGATCAAGGCAAGATTATGTGTATTGAGGCCTGTGGCCAGCCTCTGAAGTATCTGAGATCTCAGATATGATAAAGGAGGAATCAGCAAGGTTTAAGCAGTTCATGGATGGGTCTTCTGGGCTGCAGGTATGAGTGACAGGCATCACTGCTGGTGTCAGCACTGATAGAGAAAAAATGTATCAAGAAAGGTTGACTGCATCTGTTGTATATTGTGCTGCACAGAGCAGAATCACTGATTTATTTGATTTGTTGGGCGTGCTCTGGGTAATATAGGGCAGTATCTAAAAAATCTGTTGCTGCAAGGATGCACTACTGACGCATACTCGATTTGTCTGCAGGAATCCACAGGCCCTTTTCTGCAGAGCTGCAACCAGTCTAGTCAGTCCTCAGCCTGCAACGACATGTCATGCTCCAAGTACGGGACATTGTGTTTGTCTTTGCTGAACTTATGGAGGCCCATTTTTCCAGTCTTTCTGAATGGTAGCTGTGCCCTGCAGTTTTTCAGCCATTCCCCACAGTTTGGTGTCACACATGATCTTGCTGAAGGTGTTCATGTCCCATTATTATAGTCACTGATGGAATTTTTAAACAGCAGAAGCCCCAGTATTGAGCTGTGGGGAATATCCCACAAAAGTGCCTGTTGCTAGTCTTTGAACCATTAATCACTGTTGTCTAAGCCCAACATTCCAGACAATACTTCTTCCATCAGGCAGTCTTGCAGTCCAGTCCAGTGTGTACTTTCCCTATTTGGCTACCAGGATACTAGAGGAGGTTGTTTTGAAAGTTTTACTGAAATCAAGGTAAATAAGATCCACTGGTATTAAGGGATAGAGAGATGCTGCAAACCGGGACTTGAACCTCCACAGAAAGCTGGAAGCTTCAGGCTAGCAAAAGGAGCAATTTTAGCTTAGGGTAAGTGACATAGTGGGGAGGACTGACTCATAGAAACTTCAAGAAGAAAAAAAAAAATAAGATGATTGCTATGGCTGATGATGGTGTTTTAGGTTCTTTGTTAACTTGCTTCCTAGGTTTGACATGTAGCACATCTTAAAAAAGTGGTGTGCTCTTCTCCTAACTTAACGCAGTTTGCACTAAGTGTTTTCCCAGTGCAGTTTTATTTTAAATTGTGCTACTTCACTAGCTATGTAGTTGCTGCAGGCATCTGTGGAAACTGTCTCAGACCAAAGTTCTCTCAACGAACCTGATTTATTAGATGTGGCACTTCCAAAATAGTGCTGCAAATGAAAGAGCATGACCGTTGCTGGCTAAGAAGGAGCTTGAAGTCAGAAAGACTTTAAAGTGATTAATCAAGTGTTATTGGCTAAGAGAGGATTCTTTGCTAAGCATTGAGACCTCAGAGTCTAGATCCAGCTTAGGCACATTTTCTGTACGTTCTGTACAGAGTTACAGTAGTTCCATAGTTAGTGAGCCTTGGTTCTGGCTGCTTAGTTGTCACATGCCTTAGTGTTTATTCCGCATAACTTTTTCCTTTGCTGTAAAGGAGAAATTATTTTATGTAATCGGCAAAGAAATCTTGGCAGTGCCAAATTGTGCTGCCTTTGAATTAGGCGTGTTTAGAGTGATGAGACAGTGATTGCAGTAGATGGATGCCTGCAACGCTGCTTACTGTCCAGCACTTGATACGCCTGCAATGCGTATCCAGCATTTGATACTCGCTAACAACTTGTAAAAAGTAACTGACTGAAACGGTAGTATTTTCTGTAGATTGTAGATTATGCTTTATAGTTCTATATTGGTAGTACAGCAAATAGAATACAGTGGTTATTCCTATAAAGACTTCATTGTTTTGTATTTATGCTGTAGTTTGTTCTAGTTTTTAGTATTTGCTTTTAAACTATAGTGCAAGTGATTACATGGCTCAAAGAATTGGCAGTGATTTATTATTGAGACTTTTATGTTTAGGTTAGTGGTTTATATCTGGGTGCAGGATCAGAAGAGTCTAGTAGTTATCTGTGAGGGGCAGCCTCAGTCCATTTCTAGAGAACAGGTACTAGATCCCAGGGCTGCAACCAAAGCTGCAAGTAAGGAGTCTGTAAAATATATATAAAATTTGATATTGCATTTCCAGTTTAATATCTAGGTACATAACAAAACAGAGACAAGGCTGCATATTTTAAGTCTGTGTTTGAGCTCCTCTCAGACTAAAATTCAGAACTTAACTTTCAGGGATGTTACTCAAGTTTGATTATTACTATACTTTTTGAAACACTCACATTTTCATATTTAAAACAATTTTCTTTGCTATGTAAAAAGTCGTTCAGGGATAGTATTTGTGGCCCAATGTGAAATATAGTCTACGGTTTAAATTAGTTGGAATAGAAATCACTTTTCTGCCCTTTTAAATTATTTGGATTGTCTAAACCGGTGCAAGCCAGTTACATGCTAGCTTTTGTTACCTCATTGTTATGCATTACTCTAAAATATAAATATATTGATATTTATTGTTTTAAAATCAGTGTGTTCTAGGGCAATGGCTTCCAAAACCCCAGTTGGATTCATTGGGCTGGGTAACATGGGAAATCCAATGGCTAAAAACCTGGTAAAACATGGATATCCAGTTATTGCATATGATGTGTTCCCAGAAGCTTGCAAAGAATTTCAAGACTTGGGTGCTCAGGTATAGTAATAAACTTTCTTTATTCCAACAATAACTGTATGTATTGAATGTTTTTTGCATGTGATATTTTTAAAATAATCTGATTTTTTTCTTGGTTAAGATCACAGTTGGAACTAAAACAGATTAATAAACACAATCTGAATCTGGGAGGTTTCACTTAGAGCAAAGTAATGATTCTAGTATTCAAGAAGAGACTGGACAACACTCTCAGACACATGGTGTGAACTGTGGAGTTGTCATGTGCAGGGACAAGAGTTGGACTCAATGATACTTGTGGGTCCCTTCCAACTCAGGACATTCTATGATTCTACTCTAAGTCATTTTCATGCCATTAGCCAGAATTGCTAGCTTGTTGGACTTTGCTAGCTGTTGTGGGGTTTGTTTGTTTGTGTTTGGGGATTTTGTTGTGGGTTAGTTGATTGGTTTGTTTCGGGGTTTTTTGTTGTGGGTTTGTTTGTTTGTTTGTTTCAGGTGTTTTGTGTGTGTGTGGTGGTTTTGTTTTTTTTTTTTCCCTTTTCTCTTTTTATGAGAGTAGGTTGATGGGCTGTTCTTTCACCCCCTCCTTTCTCCTGCTTCCTCCTCCCCCAGGTCTAGATGGCCAGTGGATGCTTTTCATCTGGTTCCTACTTTGACCTTTTCAGGTTAGGTGACCCTAGTTAAAAATTCCTGCTGGCATAGCTATAAGGGTAATAGGGACATATGAGCTTTCCTGCTGCTTCAAGGTGCAGTCCTCAGGGGCAGGGGAAAAATCTAATTATTTAAGTGCTTACTCTCTTGGAGGTGAGGAAGGTTGTGGTGAGAGAAGAGGAAGGAATGAAAAGGAAAAAGAAGGGAAGGAAATTGGTCACATTAAGGAGGTTTACCTTCCTGCCATATACTCTGTGAAATCTTGGCCCCATTCCAGTCACTGCTGTTGCTTTTGTCAGTCTGTTAATACACCCAGAAACCCATTCAGTCTCTCAGAGGGTTAGGACTATCTTTTCTAAGTGTCTGAAATGTATTTGAATGTTGTTAACATACTTCAAAGCTACAGTAGTTCAGGTAGTTGTGTTGGATGGATAGGTCCATAAAACACTGAAACAAAATAATATATTCAAATAATCTGATGTGACAGTGTAGAGGAAAGGAGGAAATTTTGCAGCAGTGGTAAGGAAATCGTAGGTAGAAGAATTGTATGACTTGAAAGTCTAAACTGTTGGAGCTAATTGCAGTTGTCTTAAATAACAAGGTAATGTCAAGATTCCCAAAAGATAAATTGATAAAGTGCACCTGTTGATAATTAATTACAGTTCCCCCCTGAATAAGTACCGAATCTTGGCCTTAAGAGGGAAAGTAAGCTTTTCAGCTTGTTTTCCTAGGTGCTGTTTTTATTTTGTTAAAGCAGCTGAGACTCTCAGGCATGAACCAGACCTGCCTTGGTAAGAGGTTAGGCCAATGGAAAAGAAGTTCATTTTGAACAATTGGTTGTATTTTTAATTTACGTTCTGCAGTAGGATCTCTTTGCTGGAGCTGACCGTTTGGATAGCTTATTACCATAGTAATGGAATCCTTGGCATCTGCTGCAGAACTTAATGTGATATTAAACGTGAACTGTAATGCTTTTAAAAATAAAGCCCAAAGTACGTTTTAAGATTGTAAATCACTAAGAGAATACATGGGTAGGCTTAAATACAAATAAAACACACTTAAATAAAATATGTGAACATAACTTCCTCTTCTTGATCTATAGGTGTAAATCCTACCCCAACATTTTTTTCGGGACTTGGAAACTTGTAGGTCCAGGGGGCCTTATAGAAACTACTGTAGAAAGAACATTGGGCTCCAAGGGCTGCTTTCTCTTTGGTCTGGCTGGTAGAGTAAAACCATCGGGAGTGTTACAGAGGTGAAAAGATGCCCCTCGAGAGACAGTAAATCTTGTCAAATGTCCATTGTTTAAAGTCAGTGCTAATCCTAAGGTATATGGAGGATGAGGGATGTTTGATCATAAATCTGTGTATTCTGTGACTCCACTTTGTTTAGCCTCTGAAGTAAAGAGCTGGGAGGTATCAATAGTGCATGTCAGGAGGCAGCCACTTGCCTGCTGGTGGTGAACAGTAAAGGGAAAACGGGCTGAGCAGGAGCATATGGAACACTTGGGGTGAAACCTGGAGAAAGTTGCAGGTCTACAAACAAGGGAGGATACTGAACAGTGCTGTGAGCAAGTAGGCTGCATCTGCGCTCTTCCCCTTCCTCATAGTTATCTCTTTCTTTCTCATACAGTGGAGTGCATATATGTTACACAGTTACTTTGCTTCACTTCACACATCTTTGAATCATCTCAAATTTGCAAGTTTGAGAGTGTTACTGAAGTAATCTAATGCATAAAGCAGCGTAAAAATGGATTTTTCTTCAGTGTATTCAGTGAGAATGGCATCTCAGGCAAGCAGAATTATTAATTGACGGATCATAAATATAAAGAAAAAATAGTGAAGCGTTTTGGAACAAATCTAAGCAGATGTGTATACTGAAGGGCATAAAGCAATGACCAGTATGAGGAAAACTTTCCCCTATCCAGTTGTATACTGCAGAACTTTGCTTGAACCAGCAAGTTATCAGAATATGTACAGAACTTACTGGCCTGCTACTCTGAGCCAGTATGGTCTATACTAGTAATCAGCAATTAGTATTTGGTGAATTTTTTTAAAGTTACACACATACTCTTAATGATTGCAAATGTTTAATGTTTTTTAATAGCTTTCAAGTCATTTAACTTCATTTCTGAGACAGGAAGTCCCAAATAAAAAACAAGTTTTCTATGTTGCTTGTTGAACCAGGTAGATAGGTTTCCTCTGGGATTATTAATGGTATTTGTTGCAGTACCCAAAAGCCAAGAATGACAATTCCCACTTTAATTCCCACTTTTTTTGCTTCTTCCTCTCTCCTCTTCTAATAATACACATTGGGACCAAACCAAACTAGAGATACTTGGAACTAAAGACAAACAAGTCATACTCTATTATATAAAGAGCTAGGCTCTCTGGTCTCCAGGGGAGCAAGTCATAAAATTAACTAATCAGGGATAGAAGCTTTTC
The DNA here is from genome assembly GCF_963082525.1 of Nesoenas mayeri. NCBI lineage: Eukaryota > Metazoa > Chordata > Aves > Columbiformes > Columbidae > Nesoenas > Nesoenas mayeri. The sequence continues at coordinate 128,254,532 of NC_137543.1, forward strand.
TACTCATAATTGCCCCATTTATTCCTCCTAACCTTTGTTCTTTAGACTAGAGTATGTTTCCTTTAGTAATTGTGTATTATATTTTGTGTAGTATTAACTTATACTTTCAAAACAGAAACTGCATGTTTCTAAGTCACATCTATGTCAGTTTCTTGAGGTTTCTTTGGGGTTTTTTTTGAGAGAGCGGGCTTTGCTCAGTAGGTATGTACAGTCTAGCCTTCTTTTAATTTTTTGCAATAAGTAAAACAAAAATCACACTGTATCTCAGAAATCCTTCAAGATATTTATTATGCAGCATTTCTTACCAATATGTATACACCTTGCTTTCTTTGATGCTGAGACCTTATAAAAGAATTGTCTATAAAAAGATAATATATTTACATAAATGCCTTTGGTACCAAAATTAACAAAAATTATAACAAATACCTGTAGTTAAAAACAGGTCAGGAATGGTGAAATGAGTTCATAAAGTTGTTTATTTGTCTACATTATGGAAAAGAAGCAATTTTTGAGGTTGCTGTTAAACTGCAATGTCTTCAACCCTGCAGTCATGTGATGTGGAAATTCTATTTTATTGACACTAATAACTGCATTTTATATTTTGCTTATGACATTTTTTAAAGTTTAAAAACTCAAGGCATATAATATATCTAGAAGAATAGATAATTATAGTGTTAAGGTTCTTCTTCATCATTCAGCCATAATAGCTGCAAAATAAATACTGTAAGCCCTATCCACAAACAAAATCTACTTTCTGCTGATCTTAATTCCTGCTCAGAACCTAATTCCTTTCAGTAAAACTACCTGAATGAGTGAAATCAGATTTGATTTTTGTGGACTGAAGATATAAGAATGAGCTGTAGGTTTTTTGTTGCTGTTTTGCCTGAGCTGTCAATGTGCTAACAATGCATTTTTTTAAAGAAATTAATTATTTAAAACTAATATTGGACAAAAGTATCAGTGGTAGATGTCTTCTGGGTAAAACTCTGCGTTCTTTGAGTTCATTGGCAAAACTCAATACTTTAGCTGTTGGTATTTCACTTGCTGTGAACCTTAAATACCATAGTGGTGCCTCTGAGAATGAGCTGGGGAAGGTAAGTTAGGTGTGTTTATTTAACAACAAGTAGTTAACAACATATTTTGAAACTTATTCAGACATTTTGGGTGAAGTATGCCTGAGCTGATAATTTTCTTTTTTTGAAAATGTCAGCCATAATAGGAGAATTATCAGTTTGTCTGATTTTTTTAAGAGAAGGCTTAGAGGTACATTAAACCTTTTTTTTTCTTTTTTTCCTCAGTCTTCCTCTCTTCCAGTGCTGTATATAAGCCAAGGAAAAGAGTGAGATTTTTGTCATTCTTAGTCTTGTCCCTCTTTAGAAACATTGTAGAGTGCTATTTTGTACAGATGCATTGTTTATAATAAATTGAAGATACAAGAATGGGTTGATGTGATCCCTACTGGCAAGTGTTCTGGAGGAACTTCTGTAACATGACATCCTTTTCATTTTTTTAAATTTTTCTCTTGCTGTAGCCAATTAATCGACATTTCCATTAGGAAGCCAGAGTTTGTCTTGTATTCTAATTTTTCACCTAGCTTGGTTGTGACTGGTGGCCTGCAAATATGAAAAACAAACCCAGCAAACATGTTTGACATTTCTTTTTCAGAAAACGTAAGCTTATATAATTATTTCTTTTTCTTTAAAAGGTAACGGAGTCCGCAGCAGATGTAGCAGAAAAAGCAGACAGAATTATTACCGTGCTGCCTTCTAGTCCCAATGTGGTAGAAGTTTACACAGGAGCAAATGGAATTCTAAAGTAAGAATTTGCTATAGTCTGGAGAATTCCCACTCCTACTCAAGGCTGTGTTAACACAGTTTGTCAAATGATGGCTGTTGCTGTAACTCTTGCTGTGCCTTCAGGGCCCTTAAATTGATGTCCTACTCTGTTTTGTCACTATTGATATTTCTAATTACCTGAGTTCTCTTAAGCTGTGCTTGCTTTTGAATGGCTTTTGGCTAAAGTATTAATTATATTTTCAGTATAATATAATAAAAATTATAAAAATAAAAAATATAATAATAATTATATTTTCAGTAGAATAATAGTTTATGTGAATTTGAGACAGCTTAATTGACTATTATCTATCTTCTCAGTTGCGTGTTTCTTTTATGGTAATGTGCTACAGATGAGTAGAACTACAATATTTGCTGGCAAAAATTATTTGCTTAAATACTTTTTTAACTTGAAATCCTATAACTGAAATGTTCTGAAGAGATGCCACTGTGTCTTGTAATATTAATGTGCATTAACATAGAATACCTGACAAGGCTTTATTAAGTTCTGCTCTTATTATCTGTTTATTACACAAGAAATTATCTTAAGAGTCTGTTTAATCTGAAATGGTGCTTTTCAGCTTTTGCGGAGGGATTTCCACTGAGCCTAAAACCCATAGTTTGCAGAATTCTCTTACTCAGAGTCTTTGGACTTGCCAAATTAAAAAACAAATAGTATTTAAAAGGCTCTTCTGGCCACATGTGCACTGCTCCTAGCAGGCTGACTAAGACTACTGAATACTTTTGAGTATCATGTCGGATCTTACTGCTGTCCAGGTTAATAATGTGAAGAAACATTGAGCAGACAAAAGTAAAGTAGATTGTCTAAAACTGATGACAGCTTTTTTAGTTATTGATTATAGGCAATATTAAGGTTCAGTATTTAGAAAATCAGATAGAAGAGATGGATTTTCCATTCTCCTTCCAATATAGAGAGTAATAGCTCCTTCCTTCCCTTCCTGTCTGTGGTTTAATTCCCCACAAAGCAGGGCTGAGCAGATCTAAGCATCCGCAGCTTAGACCCTCCAGGGAAGAAGGGTAATTGGATCAGTCCCACAAAGCTGGGCAAACAGCTGTGGGAGAACTGGATCCAGGATGGCAGTGCTTTGAAGACCGATCGCCAGTGCTTAACTGATATAATACAACCAGCTAATCTTTTGAGTACCTAGATGTGGAAAATCCTGCGGGGGAGCAGAGGATGTGGCGAGCAGTCCTGTACTGCTGCAGTTCGCAGCCTCCTTGTTCAAAAGAAGGAAGGGTAATTTGACAGTAGTGGTTAACTGTCACTGAATCACCTGGTCATTGGTCACTGCTTTGACTTTGGTCATCTTCTGAACCTTTTTAAGCTTTACTGAAGAAAACATTGATACTCTGGAGTATTTAAGGGTTAGCTTAGTCATGTTGGTGTGTTACCAAGCAGCCTGTGCCACTGCTCCTTGTCCTGAGCATAAGGAGAGATGATGTAGTGCTGTCTGTCACCTAACTGCAGCAGCTCATCCCTTCTGTGAAAAAGGACCAATTCTGGGTTTACGTATTGCTGTTTGTCAGGAGCTATAGTGTGGTCCACAACTGTGTGTATATCTATCTATCTATCTATCTATCTATCTATCTATCAATCAAGAGACTACTTCCAGCTATCTAGATAATTTGATTCAGTGAAATTCAATGTACTGCCAATAGCATGTAAGGTGCACAGAGGCTCTTCATATGTCAGGTGTAGCTTTAAATTATTTATCTTTTTATGACTGAAAAATTATGTTGTTTTATTTTTTGGTGTTTGCTCATCCAGTGGACAATAAATCATGGTGCATTTGAAAGGAAAGGGGGACAAAAATATAATAACATAATAATTTTTTTTAATTGTTGAGTGCATTAAAAAAATTTAATTACTTTTTTTTCTGTAAACACATATCCAACTTTTTGTGTTCTACAGTTTGAGATACAATTTTTCTGCCTAAGTTTACTAGCTCACAGTGGGAAAACTTATCGTTTTTCTCCATGCTTTGCTCTAAGTCTGCAGTGGGCTTTTATGGTGGTAGTTATGATCTTTATGTAGAATAAACTGTAGCAATGATTAAAAATTCAATCAGGCTATTCTGATAAGAACTTCAAATATTCCATATCTATATAGAAGTAAAATTGTATTGTTATATATGAAACTTTAGGCCATATCAACATTTAATTTGGTTGCTTAGAATATATCTTAGATGATCTGCTTATGATATACTGCTCAAGCTTGCCTGATGGAAGGTTTTCCTAATGCACCCTTTTTGTGTTATTTTTTGTGTTATTTTTTAATAATACTGTGTAAGAAGTCCATCTTTTTTAGTGTTCAGGTTTTATTGTGTTTTGACTTACCCCAAATTGTGCAGTATGCATACTCAGAAGTATACATACTGAGGAGATCTTGCTCAATAGTTTAAAACTTTGTTTTTATTAGTGTACCAAAAAGTGCTTGTACATTTATCATGCTGAGGAAAGCCAGTGCCATGGTAATAGTTGCAGATGTTTCGTGCAACAAATACTTACTAATTAATCTTTATTTTAGGAAAGTGAAGAAAGGCTCATTGCTAATAGATTCCAGTACTATAGACCCTGCAGTTTCAAAAGAATTAGCTAAAGCAGTTGAAAAAATGGGAGCTGTTTTTATGGATGCCCCAGTTTCTGGAGGTAAGTCTTCATTAACAGTTTACCTCATACAGGACATGTCTCTCTGTTTGCAGTCTCAGCCACCAATTTGTGCCCTTGTTGGTACGTGTTGCTTTTCTTTGCTGTATGTAGAGTATTATTTTTGTTTGTCTGTTTTGTTCCATTACATTAAACAAATGTATGTTATTTTGGGCATATTTTTAGAGTATAGGATTATTCTTTTGTGCTAGACCTGGAGAAATCAAGCTTTCATGTGATATCCTACAGTGGTCCTTTTAATTTAACTTCTGAAAGAAAATTGTATTTTTATGCAGGTAATCATATATCTTCTGTCTCCATCTGTTTTGTTTTGTTTTTTGTTTTGTTTTGTTTTGTTTTGTTAAAGAAAGACTGTTTAACATTAAGCAGTTCTGCTACTTTTTGATTAATTAAAAAGGAGAGAAGGAATAGGGAAGAAAGAAATTTGTTGTCAAGAAAAAACAGAACTTTCCTCTCCTTTTATAGCAGTTGGAAGAATGTAGGTGATATTTGTGTATTCTTGAAGTTGCTAACTATTGATCCTGTATTTAATCGCTTGTAAAAAATAGTATAGAGCAGAGAAGTCTTTCATTTTATGGACAAAGGAAAGCAGAAGCATAAAATTGAGGTTTTGAAACAGAACCATACCTGATTGTTATTATTGTTGAATTCTTCTCTAAAACCCCTAGGACTGGAAGGTGAGAAAACCTAATTTTTTACAATCCACTCTAAAAATTAACGTAAGTGGCATCATAAGAATTCTTTATTTTCCTGTCTTTAACGAGGTAATTCAGAGAGTTATACCTGAGAGAGAATAAAAATTGAAAGGGTAGAAGAGAATTTGGCCTTACAGAATTTGTCAAAGATATGATGCACAAGCTAGAAAGATCATAGCCTGAATTTCAGATAATGAAAATGAATGTGAGTGAGGAGCAAAAACTAACCATCTTTTTAATTTTCAACTGAACACTAAGGCAGTATTTGGCTACACACCAGACGCCAAAATTTTCATCCAAATTCTAATGTGAAAAGAAAGTAGGAAGACCCAGGTAGGCGATATTGAAGAATATAATGGGGAAGATAAAATTGTTGCTTCCCAGCCAAAATATTAGTCTTTGTTTTATAAAGTTAGAGAACTTGTCAGCCTGGAAATAAAAAACACAGGAAAAAAGTCTATTGTGGGTGGATTATATATCTACCTGATCCTTTTCTAAACATAGCATGGCCTTCTACCTATCTGTTGGGCAATTCTGACATCTCTTATGTCAGGGGTGTCAAATTCATTTTCACCGGGGGCCACATCAGGACTGTATCAATGTAACTGCTCCTAAATTTATACAGGCCTAAAATTACATTCAGCCCTTTGGAGGCAACCGCGAGGCTGATGTGGCCCCTGGTGAAAATGAATTTGACAGCCCTGTCTAAAGTGGTTGTCTTCAATCCCTTTGCCCCAGATATGTTTACCTGAGGGAATTATTTACCTTTTGGAAACATCTGTAATTTGTTTTTACCTTTAAGTTTTTGCTTGGAGGCTGACTACGCTATAGCTCCAAAGAAAAGAAAAAGGAAATAAAAGTTTAATTCTAAAACAACCCTAGCTGTTTCGTGGGTTTTGTTCCTTGATATGTTCTTTAATAGTAATGCCGATACTGGGTTAATATGATACCATACAGTTGACTAGGCTGAATACAGAAGTTGGTTTTGGTGTTAGTGGTTTATCTAAATGAAAATTATTTGCTGTTTAGTGTCTGTTACTGGTTGAGTGATATTCTGAAGGAGGGGGAAAGAATTGATACTTAGCTTTCTAGTACATACTATGTTTGTGAATGCCAAGGAGTGCTCTGTACAAATGATGTTTAAAGCGGGCAGCTGCTAGAAACGTGGAGAAGTATGTTTAAAAAAATGCTTTAATGTTATGCTTTGTTCTTCTAATATTTCAAGACCTAATACATCAAGTCTTTGGGGTATTTTTGTGTCCTGACTGCATCGTTGGCCTTCAGACAAAACACTAAATGGAGAAATATGCTCAGCTCTCTAGAAATTGGCAGGCGTTATGGTGTTGCTGTGCAAGGCAATGGGCTTGGCAGGAGCGGGAGGGAGGGAGGGTGTCTGTGGGAGGCAGCGAGGAGGAGGAGGACATAGCAGCGGGCCCCAACCGCGCTCTTTAGACCTGTCTGTTTACCAGCTGGTTTTGGCAGACTATTCCACTTGTGTTTTTAGGTATTTGGGTGTTGCCTGATGGACATCAATGTTTATTTACACCGTGAACATGTTATTTCACGAACTAAATAATATTTTGAAAATTGCTTTGTCTGTAAACCTTATGGAGAAATAGTGATGATTTTAATCCCGTCTCGACACTGCAAATTAAGTATCATCTTAAGGCCTAGCGTTAGTGCCAGATTTTAGTGGCTCGTTTTCAGCCCTGCCCCGAAAAGATTCTCTCCCTTGGTCTTTTTTGGATGGGCCTGTGTGCCAATGTAGTAGTGTCATCTTCATATGATCAGCCTACAGTGTTTACTTGCAGCTCACAGTCAGGACTCATTAAGTAGAAGTTGATGCAGCAAGTTACTATAGTGTTATTATGTATTAACTGACTTCAGAAAATACTTCTCATCCCAGTAGTTGCATGCAGATTATGCTGCTAATGCTGTCCAGAGATAGTAATCGCTTGCCTCTGGGATTAGGATCTTTTACAGGTCTGCATGAGAAAGTTGTGTCAGAGCTCCCAGTGCTGCCCTGCTTTCTGAGCTTTGTGTGTGACAAATGAGGAAACATCTTCAAAATCTGTGTTTATTTAATATATATATTTTTTTTAATTCTAGAGGAGTAAATTTATCTTCTTGCGAAGACTGGATGCTGATTCTTTGTATGTATAGAAGGCTTTTAAAGCACACATTATCACAGAAGCATATTTAAAACTGACTTCTGTTGGCACTGAAGACACTACTGGCTGAGTAAGGAATCTAAATTTAGCCTTTAAGAATTGTGTCAAGTTTGTCCTCCCACTGATTTCACTGAAAGTATTATGCAGATTCTCAGCTTGCAGTCCAGAGCAAACTCTAGCAGTAATGTCTCTCTTCTTAATTCAGTATACAAAATATCCATTTTCTGAAGTACAGTAGGTGAAGTATTTTCCTTATTTCTGATGTGGTGCTTTCTTCATTGTAGGCATTGTTAGTGTTCAGATATTACCTTTTCAACTTTTTCCCTTCCACTAACTGTTGAAATTATTTCAACTCCTCTTTTGCTTTAAATATGTTGTACTGCATTCTGCTGGAACTTCACAAAAAGATGTGACAGCTTGATTTCTTTTTCCGGCTTTGGAGTTATGCATAAACTGTTTTCAGTTCTCTTGTAAGTATTGTTCTTTAGGTCAGATAATGAAACATAGGTAGATCTTTTCCCTCACAATCTACTTTAGCCAAGATAGTCATCAATAAAAAAGTCAGACTGTTAATTGTTAATAAGAGCTGCCATGTAGAGAACTGTAGTCATGCTAAAATGGTAATAAACAGTGGAATAAAACTTTTTTTTGTAGGAACCATGGGCTGGAGCTGGTTAGAAAAGGTTGGAGTTTCTATTCCAGCTGTCATTTCAAACTGTTTCATCTTACAGTACTACTTCCATAAACTCAAGCTAACTGTTAAGGGACGGAAAGAGGATCAGTGGTAACATAACAAATTGAGACTTCAGCTCTCTGGTAATGAAGTAAAATGTGAGCCCTTGAAGAGTGAATTACAGACTTATTCCATGTATGGCCAAATCTGTACTTAACATGGAGCTAAGAATGTTTAGAAATACTGTGAAGATCTTTTCTTTGATTTCCTTTCAAAGAGCAATATATGTCATGGTTTCAGCTTTAAATAGATAGATAGATAGATAGATAGATAGATAGATAGATAGATAGGACACTCTCTCAAAACTGGAGAAGAGAATGAGAGAATGTATTTCAATGGCATGACCAGACTGAGAGCAGAGATGAAGCAGGCCAAACAGAATAATTGGTGAACATGTTTCTGTTACTTGTACATTGAAGGTTTGATGCAGTGTGTTTTCCAAGGGAAGAAGAGGAAAGGGCCTTGCAGAGGTGTTAAGACTATGTCTGTGCACACTAGTGCTTTGAAAGATTGTTTGGAACACTAGACTAAATAATAAAAAATGAGTTGTTCAAATGTTGCATCTCTTTGCTTCTAAGTTTTATTGTAATAACAAAGCATGGTCAATATGTTTGCCAGAATAAACTGGTTAATAGACCTCTCTTCTAGTGGAGAGTCTTCATAGAGCTACTTTTTAGCTGGCTTTCCTAGGCTGTATCTGTTTATTTAGCATTGTGTATTTTTTAGAGAAGTGCCATCTTATGACTTTATAGGAGTGGAAGAGTTGGTTGATTGATTGAACATCTCTAATTTGAGAGATTAAGTACTCTTTTTAATGAACAGAAGACATGAAATAAGGATTTTCCTGTATTCAGTGATATAGAGGGGTTTTTTTGCTTTTGGCTTTTGGCTTTTTGGTTTGCTAATGCAGTGATAGAATATCTGTCAGGATCCTTGAAACACTGTAAAAACAAACCAGGTTCCTTAATTTAGTGCTAATAATTCTGACTTATCCCCTTCAAGGGCAGGTGTTCTTGTTGGTGAGGAAAAGATCTAAAAGTGTAGCAATATATGCTTCGTTGTTATTTCTGAATTTATGCTTCTATGCTTTACTTTTAAAGCCTGAGTGTGTGTGGAGTGGCCACAATGTTCTCTGTGCTCCGAGTACCAAGCATAGCATTTTCAACTTGCTGCTGCTCTTCCTCAGTTGCTCCGTGTCTTGCCCAGTGTTTTCGTTCTTGACATATTTCTTAATTTCTGTGTTTACATTTTTGCTGAATGCATCTGATCACTTTTTTTTTTGGTGAAGTTTGTGATCTAAGGATGGTAGTAGAAATTAAGATGTACAAACTTAATGTTAAAGGTATATGAAACATGTTATTGAGTTATTCTGAATTTTAAATGAGGTAAAAAGAAGTAACTGATAACAAAAAAGGGAAAGATTGGGTGGACCAAAATGAGGACAAAGAAATACGTAGAAATCTGAGATGCATAAAAAGCTTCTGATTCCTAATAACTTATGTTGAAAACTATTTAATAATAATAATGTTTGTCCAAAAAAAAAGCTGGTTTAATAGACCTCTTTTGTTGGAAAGAAGATGGAAAGGAATGGAGATCTTGAAAATGTTACACATTGGCAAAATGTGTATTTTGTCACCAGGGAGGGAGGAAACACAAAGCCTGTGCAGAAACCACAATGTTGGCAGCAGCAACGAGTTAGATAGTACATTTACTGATTTGCTGACTTTGCAAGCGTATTTTTCTTCTGTGAGTCTATTATGCTTTTTGTTTTGTTTTATGAAGACTGCAAAAGGTAGCAGAAGGCAAGGAAGAATAAACAGATTTGTTGAGACTATCATCTAAAAGTGTTCAGTGGGGTGGAGACAATTGTTCCTACAATGACTAAAAGGGTGGAATGACTGATCTTATTAAAGTGTTGTGTATAGTTTGGCTATAAAACTGTGTATAGTCTGGCCAACTAGTGACCGATGTGTGGGGAAACGTATCTGTCTCCGTTTATTCGAAGGTGTAAAGATGAGTTATTGAGGCTGGCCCAATGAGATCTAACCAGGAATAATAGGCTGGAAATTATTAAGGAAAGAAAAATGCATGCGGCGTCTACCAGGAAAAACTTCCTAACAACATTCTTCATACACTGTGGAATAATTTTCCAAAGGAGATGGTCGAAGCCAAATATCTCGACATGCTTTAAACTGTAATGGTCAAAGTGCTTGGAACTATTCTGTAGGGAAAAATCTTTAACTGGCAGGAGGATGATCTAATAGGTCTTTTCCATCTCTAATGTCTACAATTCTGTTGTGTTCTCACACATGGTGTTCAAAAACAGTTAACAGAAAACTGTCCAGATGGAAGTTAAAAATCCCTGTGGCACTCTTTGAAAAAGAATAAGGGATAACTGCAGAATTAGAGCCAACATTCCTTTTCTTAGTAAAACTGGTTCTAATATCCATGGCTGTATATGAGCTGTTCCTGCATTCCTAATAGTGGCTCTGTTTGTTTGTGGTTACTTTCATGCTAATAGCTGGCTCATCCTGTCAAGTGTTCTGAGATACAAATAGCAAGAAGTATCTTCACATTTCAGCCTGCCATAAGTCCCAGGGAATAAAAATTAATTTAATTTTTAAATTTTTGATTACTTCATTGAGAGAACTTTTAATGTTAAAGAGTTGCAGGTGGTGTTTGGGAATGTTTCTGGAATGCAGTGATGACTTTGAAGCTTTCTACAAAGTTTGTTTTGGTTTAAATGTTCACAGGCTGCTTTTTCTCTCTTTTTGCTCTTTAAACGGAGCTTCTTGTTCAGAGTGTGTATTTTTCATTTAGCCAAAAAATCTAGCATGACTCCTGTGCTTGGGACACTGAAGATGGTGAGCACTGGACCTTAATAACCTCCTGACTTCTCCTGATTCCTAATTCTGTACGATGCTAAATGTGGATGGCACATGTGTGGCACCAAGCCTGGCACCACAGCACAGCTGAGCAGCAAGTACAAACTGGAAGGTGCAGCACAGAGTAGACCTGGAAGTGCACTGTGCCTGCACGGCAGCCTTCAGTGTGGGGACTGTCCCCACCAGCTACAAGCATTGGAGGTGCCACAGGAGAAAATGCACTTATTCTGAATCTTAATGCAAAGCAGGTTTACTTGCAATTCAGTCTTGACTTAAACAGGCTTTCCCAGACTGTAGATGCAAGTCCTATTGTTAAAAAAAAAAAAAAAAAAAAAAGTCCAGAGAAACCTGACTTATTTAATTGGATTTGGCCACTGTAGACTTAGACTTGCATGTTTTATTTTGTCTCTTATTCAGCAAGGGAGATCTGCAGATCTTACTCTAGACACAAGAAGAAACATTAACATCCTAAGTACCTGAACCAAAGTCTTAGGACACATTTGTGCAAACTACTCTGTGTTGAAGGAGACTCCTTTGTAGGCCCATTAAATACTTCAACAATTTTAAAGGAGTTAAAAAACCCAAAACAAAACAAAACAACAAATGAGGGATACTTGGCAAGCAGGAACAACTGCCCTTTTCTTGTAGTGCAGACCTTGAAAGTAAATTGTTTGATCCCCTAAGTGGCTGAATCCAGGATCAGTAGGAATGAAAGTTGATCTGTTATTGACCCCCATCTAGATGAGGTTAGTAACTTGGGTTACTTGTGTTTCCTTTTTAAAGTCAGGGTGATGGGTTTGGCAAGGATGGGGTTTATATGTGATGATATCACATGATGATCTGGAACCACTCTAAGTCACTGGTTCATTGCAGAAAGTTCTCTTGTAGTGGAAGGCATCTTTATGTCTTGACAAGTCTCTTAAGTTGTGCTAATAAAAAAGAGGATGTTTGAACACTCTTCCCTCTGCGCATTAAACTAATATCTGAAAATTACTCCATGTTCATAGTACTTACTGCAGTTTTGCTCATTGTGAGACAATTAGATAGACTGAGCTTTTGTCCTTAGCAAGACTGCTCCTGGTTAATCCACAGAGAGCTCATAGAAATATAAAGATTTCCTAACTTTTTCCCCTCCAACCACATTTTTAAAAAAACATGATTTATATGATTAAATAAAAGCATAAGGGAAACAGTATTGCCTTTTACTCTTGATAAGCATTTAGGATTCAGCTGTGAGCATAGAAACTATTTAAATGTTCGCCTTTCAGTTTGTGCAACAGTGTTTAGTCCTGTTGGCTCACCACTTCGATCCACTGAAATGCAGAGGACGGAAGAGAGTCGTGCAGTTCCAGAGCCGAAGAAAGAGTTTTTAACTACAGTTCTCTTCATGCCAAGCACAACATAGGACCTGAAGTGAAAACAAAATTACTTACTGCACTGTATTTGACCTACAACTTTAACCCTTAAAACTTAGTTATCGTGTTCATTCCTGTACTTTCGCTGGGACAGAGCTCATGGAATTTTCTGGACCTTAGACAGCTTTAACCTGTATCTGTTCATAAGAAGAGTTAAACAGTGGCATGACAGGAACAGCATAATGCATGGAAATGTCACCCTACTGCTGACCCTTCAGTTTCTGTTCCTGGTTCTGTAAGCAGTTGTATTGTAATTATTCTATACTGTGGAAGAATGTTAAATTTCTTTGCAGTAAAATGGGGAGGGGGAGCATGAAACACTGTGTAATGCTTTATTAAAACCTTTATGTATTTTAAATAAATCTGTGTAATGATTTTGTAGTATCCCTTTGTGTTGTTTAAGTGTTGGTAAACTAATTTTTTTTTTTTAATATGTACTTGAGGTCATTGGCTACAATACTCTCTTACATGCAGTTATTATCTATTTGCTTCATTTGATATGGGTTGCTGCAAACTGTGTAAGATCCTAGTTACTCAGCATCTATATAGTTTAGCCATATGCAGTCAGAAACAGCACATTTTTGCTGTCATTTTGTTTTCAATCTGTGCTTCCTTTGCTTTCTGAGAATGTGTAGTGGGAATGTGTGGTTGGTGGCTCTTAGTGTATTTGCCAGTGGGAGTACAGAGAAGGTCACATTGGCTTTGTACTACCCATGGTTCATTTGTGTTAGATTTCTTCGTTTTGCTTAAAATCATGACTTTTGAGAAATCAATATAAAAGTAACTTGTAGATAATCTGTACAGGTATATGACCATACATAGCTCTTCAAACTCAGTTGATTTCTGATGTCCAGCATTTTTCTGATTAAACTATTTCCCAGAATTGCTACAATTTCTAGTAGTCTGAAAGAAGTATTTGGGAACAGCTAAATGCTTTTTGTCTTTTTTGTTGTGTATGCTGGAAGCACGGAGATTCCTCTCTTCTTTAAAAGTTGGAGGACAATTGCAGAAAGGAATTTTCAGTAGTGTTATCAGCATGTGAAACATTGTAGTAATAGAGCTCTAGTTAGAGTAAAGTAGGAGTGTGTATAGCTTTCCTATTTCTGCAGATAACTCATCTTACAATTAGTATTAGTGGGGAGCTAGGGGTGATGCTGGGGCAGTGGGAAGGTTTTGTAGCGGAAGCACTAAATGAGAAGCTGATGTGAATTTGGCAAGCAGGAGAGTTTCCTGAGATGGAGCATCCTCTCAGCAGCCTTGGCCTGGATCCTGGTTGCCTCTGAGGGCTCCCACCCTGTCCAAGATGGAAGTTCCCGCAGAGAACACTAATGGCATCCCTCACTGCCTCAGTGCATCATGCTAAGGCGAGGGGCTTGACTGCTGTGACATATTGCAATAGATGCCTTCCAGGGCCAAAATGAACATACCTGATCACTGGAATACATAATTCCCGTGCTATAATGAACTGGAAGGCATTTCTATTAGTGGTGCGGTGACTGGCACACATAATAAAGAAGGAGGTGATTAATCTGTTACTGTTTGTTCACTGGCACTTTTTTCTCATTGTATTAGTATGCTTAACAATTCTTAACACTAAATGTGACTACTTGCACTTACTAGGTTGTTTTCCTTAGTAGACAATTATACCAATCTTGAATGGCCCATTTTTTGGTGACTCGGTTAAAGGATTCTTAGAAGATTGAAACAGTAGGCAGCAAAGCTTGTTAAGGAGTTTTTATTTTACAAGCCCTCAAGAATTCAGAATATGGCTTGGTTACTACTTTAAAAAGTCCAAACGTCCCTTGTAGACTCCATTTCAGAGCCAACATCAAATCTATGCTATACTTGTCTAAAAATCCAAACATGCACTCTTGGCCGTTACTGTTTACTGAATCAGAACCCTACTGTTTCCACTTGCACTGTATCTAATTTATCATAAGTGACCACAAAACCTAAAATTATTTATATGTTGGCACCTAACAGCTCCACTATAGTTAAGGGTCTGTTGGCATTTCCATTATAAACTTTCCCTTTGAGAGGTTTATAACTTGGCGGTTGTACTTTTGCTTCAGGCTCAAATGTGCTATTTTCATCCAAGCACAAATTCTTCTACAGAATTTCATTTAAATCAGTTTGGCCATTATTTATTTTAGAGTGTATATGTTAGGGAGTGGAAGGGAGCACAGTATTTAACTTTGGTTTCAGAAGCTTTTTGGTCAGACTATATAATGAAAGAAAAATGGTGCTTTTTATTTTATTTTGTAGGTACTTAACCCTTCCTTGGATGTGTCAAAGTTACTAAACATGCTTTTTCAGGTTGCTCCCAGTGCTCATGTGCCACACATCCACTCCCACTCACCCACCCGTCTCGCCTGCCCTTGCCCAGTGACATGCTTGGAGGAAGCATCCCCTGGCTCCTGGCAGCGAAAGGTTTTTGGGAAGGGGATGCAATAACACGCAGTGGATGCTCTGTTGAGAGGCCTCAAGCCAACCAGTCCAACCGAGGAACAGATGGAGCTTAATTGGAAAAAGACAGGCCGAATGCAGTTGTCAGTCAAATGTAACTCTGTGTGGTTAAGAGTGGCATTTCCTATGGCTCTGCCATTTCTTGTGGGATGTGTGTAAATTACTGCTTGGGTGCAGTAATCCTCAGAGTCTAAAAGTGGTGTGAGTTGCAGTTTTCCTTTGCTCCTGAATGCTGAACCACAGAGGAATTTCAGCTCTTTCTTAGTCATAAATTCTTGCCACAGTACTGGATTATTATGCTAATTAAATTCTTGCCACACGAATAATAGATATCTATAATGCTTCAGTACTAGTCATAGTAGCACAGTACGTGTTCTTTTACATCGTGGTTTAAGAATACAAAGAAGGGAAATTGTGTACAGAGAGGCAGAAGTTTTTATTAGACCAAATAATACAGCTGAAAATAGAAAACAAGTTTCTGAGTCAGTTCTTTCATCACATTGTGCAAGAAGCAGTAAAGTACAATAGCTTTTTTTCCCCCCCCTTGCTATTGAATTACTCACAAGAAAAAGATACTCAATGGAAAACAAAGTGGGGAGAGGATATGTGGTTTGGCAGCTTCTTGTGTACTCATCATTTTGACGTCTTCTTTTTTCAGGTAGTTAATGCAGATTACTGATTGAACAAACAAGTAATAAAATGGCATTTTTTGTATTTTGTCTTCTGTTTATTAACAAGAGGGAGAAGGGAAGCAGGAGTATAATTAATTATGGCAGTAGATACTAAAAGCTTATTGAATGCTTGAAACATTTGAAAGTCTTCTCAATCTTGCCTTTTTTTCCTTAATTCCAAATGTTAATGAATTCATAGATCAAACATTCCAAATTTTGAATGTTTTAGAGACAACTAATTTAAAATTTTATTAGTTTATTTTTAGTTTGTTGACATAAACGTTTAAAAGCACTGAAATCTGAAACTTTAGTATATATTAAAACCTGCTATTTTCAGCTTTGGATTCTGGAAACAGAAGTTTACAGAAATAGCAAATGTCACAAGACACGTGATTAGTTAATCACTATCAAAACTTTAATTTTACTGGTATTTTCACTGGAATCACTTTATTTCACTGATATAACTTTAGTTCACTGCTATCACTTTATTGCTAAGGATCAAAAAATGTTAACTATATGCAGTCATATGAAAGAAGATCATTAGAAGTACCTTAATAGAGCACATCTATAAAGCTCCAATTCAGTATGTAACACTTAAGCATCTATTTAAGTCTGTCAATTTCAGTAGGAATTTAGTGCAGGTTGAAGAGGTGTGTTCTCAGTGTCTGTTAAGTTTCTGGGGGGTAATCTGTCTGTCCTATACTACTGAGTTGCTATCTTTGAAACTCAAGAGTTTCAAAGCACGATGTAGAGCTGACATGCTGGGCATGATTTGGCTGGACTTTTCATGCAGCTATAAGCTAGTTGTTTTAATTATTTGGAAATGTCCTTCATCCCAGCGTAAACATAGAGGATTTATTATTTGCTGTCACCTAAGTTCAAGGATTTGTTGTTTGCTATTTTCAGCATCTAACCTTACTGATACATAATTTAAACCTTGCTAAAATGTAACTCATCATAATGACTTATACTTCTTCCTGCCTTTGTTGGAAATGGGATAGTATTGGGTTAGAATATTTTATAGTTATTTTCAAAACAGCGTCTCCTACAAACATGACCTTGAAGCAAAACTATGTATTTAGGCTTTGCAAGTTGTTATGTTTCATTGCCACTCTATTTGTGTTTCTTCAGCACAACAACGGCTGACTCACTTTAAATGCTTCCTAACTCTCTAATTGAAGCAGAAATAATGTCCATTTTCTCCCTCCCTTCATCCACTCTAGTAGGTATACTGCTCTGTCTCATGAGGTCGCAGCTGGGAATGAGCATTCTTGAATCTCTGTCACTTTATTCTATAACAACTTGAGTATCCTCTACATTGGCTGATGAAATAAAACGCTTTTTCTAAGTTCCAGTTCTTGCCCCATGTTTCCAGTGACAAAATACACAGGATTTGGGGGGGGGGGAAGAGAACAGGAGAAGGTTTATTAGCTGAAAGGTACTTGTTTGGAAGTTCCTGGCATAGACTGCAGTTGCAAAAGCAGCTACAATGTGTGTTTCTTTTATTGATGCCTGGCTTTACTGTAGAGTTTTTACTGTTTGTAATGCTCGTGTAGGTTGCTGAAACCACTGTACTTTGCAACTTTGCCAAGTGTCACTTTTCAAGTGACAGCTCTCCCTAGGAAGGTACCTGCCTGTTCTTGGTCACCTGCACGTGCTGCTTCAACTGGATCTGAACTTCCCAAGCTCAGGATAAGGGCAATACAACTTGGATACCTTAGAACTCTGGAGCTAATTTGTGCAGCCCATCATTACTCTGCCTTCCTAATCAGATAGTTCCTGTAAAAGCCAACAAATTTAATTGCGACTACGAATAAATACTCTCTATGATGAGATAGAACTCCATCGTTTTTATGTATTAAAATAAGCTGCATCAAAATTAAGCTTAGGGAGAGGGAGAATTAAGCTGGAGAAGTCACAGTTCAGGCATGAAGACTCTCTTTGTAAGTGTTGCATATAGGCTCTGAACATTTTTCTTTTCCTTGAAAACCAAACAAAAGCAAACAAACTAAAATGGCCAAAAAGACAGAAACATGCTCCCCAAAAAGCAGTCTCTGATTTCCTTTTCTCGTGTTAATTTTCATATACTCATGGAAACTTATGTAATTTTTCCCACTATTTAGAAATTGTCAGGATTGGCTCACCATTACCCGTGGTTTAGTGTACTATAGAAGAATTTTCAGAAGTGCATGAAATACATTACATTCAGGCGTTCCTCTTAACTCAAATGGGAGATTATTTCCAAAAAGAAAACCAGTGGCTTAAATCTGAAGTGAGAGGATAGACGTACAATATATCTGGTGTATTTAATTGATGGTAGTGGAAAAGCTAAATATAAATAACTGCTGCTCCTTCTAAAATATAAGATATTCTAAAAGAGTAACTTATTACGATACAGTAAAATAATATCACTTTATATGAATTAGTGTTCTAGTTATTAACAGTTAATATTTCATGTCTCATTTTCTCCTTCCTCTTCACTTTGACTCCATGTACAGCTCAGTCAGCAGCAGTTTTGTAGTATGAACATCTTAATGAGCAGAGATGTTGCAAAATGAGCTTTATGGACTTTTTTTCTTGCTTTTCCTAGTACTGTAGCATATTTTAAACCTCTTATTCATGTAGAAAAGTAAATAAGAATTATTTGCGGTTCTCCACTCAATGCTAAGCCAGATACTTGGCATACAACTGTCATAGGGTTTCTTTCCTCTGCCTTGCAATGACCTTAACTTGACCTAAAATGAGCAGTTTCTGTAGCGATTGCAATGTCTCGGGCTTAGAAACATTCTTGTCTGTGACTTGGTGGTTGCTTCGCATATGTGTGTATGTTTTACATGACATCATAGTATCTGTACTATCGGTTCTTAACAAAGACAGGAAGACTAGTTCCACATATTTTAATGCAATTTGCATTAAACTGCTTCCATATACTCAGTGGAACAGCAGAGACATCTTGACACTGTGTTTTCCTTTTTAAATAATATATGCTGGAAATACAGTAGGTTTAAGATATCTGTCTATCTATTTCATTTCAAATCCATTTAAAATACTGATCATAATTCATGTTCCCTCATTCTTTCCACGTTTAGGGGTGTTACCTGGGTTTGGAATAGCCAGCTGTCTCAAACACTGTCCGCATTTTTAAAGGAATAAGAAGTCTTGGCAGACACTGGAACAATTAATTGGCTTTTTCAGCCAAGTCAGGTTAGGAAAGTATTTTGTGGGGAGGGGGCTGGGTGGGAGGGAAATACAACCTCCTGGTTTCACATTTGAGTTCTATTAACCCTTTAGGAATGGTAGTCAGACTTTTTGCTAAGCACAATTCTCCATCTCTGACATTTATGAAATTTATTTCTTAAGTTAAAAGAGTCTAAACTATTAATATATGTGACAAATACGTTTTCTGAGGAGGAGATGCTTGGGATGAGGTGTCAAGTGCTGAGTCTAAAACATGATGGATTTAAGAATATCTGAGGTGAAATAAGCATTAGAATCTCTTAAAGGATTCTAACCTCCTCCTAATACATAGTTTTAGAGGAAGGTAGAATCTGAGGCACAGGATGATGCTGTCTTCCTTTTGAGTTAGGATAAAATATTTTGGTGTTGGACTTGCTGACCTCATTCCACAACTTGGCTTAACCACAGATGCTTAGTTAATATGTAATTCTCAGCTCCATAAGTTTGCTTGTTTTCATTCTATTATAAAACCAGAATGAGTACTAAACACCAAAATTTAATTACATATATGTTCTGGCATTCCTGAAATGTTTTGTTTGAAGTATTGGAATTGTAATGCAGTCTGCTTTTTCACAATTCTGTGTACCCTTTGGTGCCAATGAATCAATTTATGGCAAAGAATTTTCAACACAGTTGCTTTTAACAGTTGGATGCTTTTGTTCCGAAGACTCTTTGTTTGTTTGTTTATTTCAATTGTCCTTTATGGAGTAAACTACTAGTAGTTTAGACTGGAAACTGTAAAGTTAAACTTTTTGGAGTTGTTAGTGCCCCAAGTGGGAATATAAACCATATTGAACAGAATTTATTTAGCCTATTAAAAAGTCAGCCTAAAACTACATTTAATTAGTTTACACTATTACATCACTTCTAGTGGGGAGTAGAACTTATGCAGAGTAAAAGGAGCTCTATCAGGTGAGCTGACTGTGGCCCATATGGGGCTTTAAGATAATGATGAGTTTAAATTTCCTCTTAGAGCTAAGTGAGAATAAAACTGGAGGCAATAAATACTCTTGGCCAAAGCCATTAAATGAAAAAGCTGGGAATTCTCCAGCTCTTGACTTAAATTGTTTGTTTATCAGCTGGCGCCTAGTCTGGAGTCAAGAGCTGGAGATTTCTATCTGTGACAGAACTTTGAAACTCTTGCAGGACACTTTCATTTTAACTTAAGGTAACTTGAGTTTATAGCTTTGGCTTTAAAGATTACTAATGATTTACTCATTTCCTTACCATTTAACCAGAGAGGACTTTTTCCCAGGAAGGGATCTGTGTTTATTTAGGGCCTTTGTCTGCGGAGGGATTAAAAGGCAGCCCACCAGCATTGTGAACTTGATGGTAATAAAAGGTCACCAACACACACCATAAAAATGTTCTTACTATGGAATTAATTATACAGTGTAATTTTACAAAGCATTTCAGTAACCTTCCTTTTAGACTTCTGTGGTATTTGATTTTTTCCTCAGATGGGGAAAAATTCAACTTTTGGCATTAATCGTGCAAATTAGACTCTGTGTGTGTGTACAACCATTTACAGTATAATATACTCATCGGCAAGTTCAACTCGCAATTGAAAACAATTGTAAAATTCCAGCTGAGGTTAGGTCTTGACATGTGAACTTAAAAACTTAAAATACTGCACGCTGGGAGCAGCAGAATGAAAAAAGACTTGTTAGCTAAGAAATGCAAATTATTAACTTAAACATTGTTGCCATGTTTGGTATTTTTATAGAATATTTTGTGCTTTCCAAGCTGTTAAACACTGTTCAAACAGAATTCTGTTATTTCTTCTGAGCCACCAGGTGGCATTGCAGCCTAGCCTGCTCAAAATTGGCAATTGATAATTCATAAAAAGATTTGTACAAAAGACATTTCTCCCTTCCATCCCATTCATATTCTCTAACATTCAGGGCCTAATTTAGAATATTTGATAATGAGGATTAATATTCCTAAAAACCAAAGTGATTTTATTCTAGACTTTGTTTACAAAACATAAGAAGTGTTAAAATTGCTATGTCAGTTTATTGGCAAAGCTTTTTTTGCTTTGGTATGGTGATAACAACAGAATCATGTTCCTGTTTAACTTAATGAATGAGCTTAGATTCACTCACGGTCAAGATCACAATAATTTCTTAAAAGATGTGGAGTGGACAGGAACAGAAGAATATGTAGAGGAATCCATGTGGTTTCCTGTATCGAGTGCAACGCTATCTTGCTATATTCAAAATAAAGAAGTACAATTATGAAGTTGTTTTTTTCTTCCTCTTCTGCCTTAAGAAGAAATCTTTCCTCCTTTTCCAGTTACCATTTAATCATACGCTCCAAACTATTGTGTAAATGGTCCATGAAAAATAACTGGAAAGTCATAATTCACCTATTAATTAATTATTAAATACCTAGTAATATGTGCCATGTGACCTGTGTGACAAATTTAATACAATAACATAGTCAAAAACATAGTTTCTAGTTTGAGTAAGGTGGAATTTTCTTCCCCAGTTCTGTATTTTTTAAATGTGTACTTTCATGCTTTCCCCTGAAATGGATGAATTTGAAGTGCTATTGCCATGATTTATCTGCAGTTAGTTACTAAGTGCCAATCCTCTTGTCCCATTGCTCTTTTTCTTATGCCATTTAATGGGCATAACCCGTTTTAAGAAATGTATATGTTTTCAAAGTAAGTGTCTCTGACCTCCCACCTTGTTGAAGTCCAAACATACAGGTTTTGCTGTAGTCTGAGTATCCAAGATGCATCATAACCAAAATACTGAAAGTTCTGATACTAAAGGAGTAAGAAAAGCCCCATTTGATAATTTAGTTAATGCTCCCAGCAAATAATATTTTAACCTTGATTTCTTCACTAAGGAAAGTAGTAGTAGAATAGGTAATTGAGGCTTTTGACCCTGGATATTAAACTTTTAAACTTGATACAAGTCTGCCTCTAAGCTTTGTTGTATACTGATATTGCTGCTAACTTAACATCAAAAAGCTGTGGTAGTTTGCCTTTATAGATTGTGCCTGTGTTCTGGAATTGCCTCCTGCTGTCCTTCAACTGTTTCTTAGTTTAACGTGTTAGATTTTCTCATCAAAGCTTTTAAGCACAACATTTAGTTAACACTTGTTCTATCAAATCTGGTACAGTAGACTGGTTTGGAATAAAACTGTTATTTTCATTAACACACACGATAGCTTGACAGGCCTCTTTCCCAGCACATCATGGAGTTTTTTGTGTAATGATATGCACATGCAGATTTTACATTGCATGTAATCTTTATGTTTGCCCAGTTTGCAGTCATTGCTCTAGGACTAGAGTAAATGACTGTTTTTTGCCAAGATTCCAAAAGTAAACTGGCCTCATTAAAAATAATGATTGCTGAGAAAAGAATCTCTGTATGTTGGAGGGGTTTGCTTATAGACCTGTTTAACCATTACACAGTTTTGATTCCCTGTCTACCGGTTCCGTTCAGTGTGACACCGCTTCTGCTGAGCACTGTTACAGGATTCACAGCACAGAGGTGAAAAACAAGAAAGTCTGGAAAAAGTAAAAAAATATAGAGAGAATAATAATATCCATTTAGGATTTGGTGCATTGCTTGAGGTAGCTAGATAAAAATTGCAGAGTGAAGTAAGAGAGAAGAACAAAGTAGTAAAACATCATTTAGTGACTTCAGAAAACAGAATTCTCTTTGACTTTTCATTTGATGTAATACGTGTGTGTATACATATTGTGTCAAAGCCATGACAGTGCTGTTTATCACATTTTTTAAGTAATTTGAGAAACCTCTTCTTTAAAATAGAAAATTCAATAAAAGTGTATAATGGGAATGTTTAATTACTATAATCAGTTACAGCTACAGTCATTTAAGAGTGGCTGGATTTTATAGTATTTGTATACTTAGTTCTTCAAACTTTACTAGTTATTTCCAACATAGACACTTCTGATTTTTTTTTCTTCCTTCTGTTTGTAAATGTTTTTGGCTTGGATCAGTGAAAATGGAAATGCTTAAATATGTAGCATGTGGTCTTTAGAAAATCTGAAAAGTGTTTGGATACTTTATTGTCAAAAGTTGGGGTTTTTTTGAAGATACATTTAGATGTATACAAAGGATGTGGCTATAGTTTAATGAAGCACTAGTTAGTGGCAAAGTGAAGATACCACACTAATGGAAACATGTGAAACTCCTGACCTCTGGTTTACACTCCGGCTCATATGTCCTTGGAAGTAAAGGTAGAGGAAGAAATTAAAGCTGCTTCCGTAGAAAACACCCTCAAGCTTTTAAAGTAGATGCTCAGGACCATTGGCTTTGCTATTTTCTGGGATAAGAGAATTACCATTTTGTAAACTGGGTATGAAATTGGTAAGTAAAGAGATCGTAAGGGAGAACCTTAGAAGCCTCAGCGAGTCTCAGCACTGAAATCTGTAGAGTCTGCATTAGAAGCAGAATTCTCAGCTGGCATATGTTGGGTCGTGGCACAGGACTGAGAACAGTGAGGAACAGCATCTTCAAGAGGCGTAGTAACTTTTCAGAGTTCAGCTCTGGTTCTCATCTCAAGTTTTTCTCCCGTAGTTGTGCTTCCCTGCACCTCTTTGCTCAGGGCTGTGCCTGAGGGGTCAGAGCACGGCGAGATTGCAGAACTTCCCCTTCCCAGGACACCAAGTAACTCTAATAAGAAAATCTGTTTTGTGAGGAAGTGGAGTGTGGGCTGGTGTGTTTGTGAACCACGAGGTTACTGTGTTGAACAGTGTGGGGAACACGAATATTAGAGTAAGAACTATTCAAGAGCAACTGGAATATAAATTCCTAGTTCTTTTGTGGTCTTCTTGTGGCCCACTTCATTTGATGAGGAAAAGGGGAAAGAAGGTGTCAGATAACATCTTTTATATGCGTGTTTGTATATCTGTTCCAGATTATTACTCTGTTGAAAAAAACCCCAAAAATACTCATTAGAGGAACAGGCGAGGGGTTTCCTCTCTATGAGGAATAATAAGCATTGTAGAAAACCATGCATTTATGTCCTTTGTTGGTTTGTGAACAACATAGCTGATAAAAATACTTTTGGATTTTTTTTGTTTTCTTAAAAATAAAACACCTATTAAACAAGGTGACAACCAGTAAACCGGGAAAATTCGATCTTGAAATTTTAAGTACATCATTGCTTTTTCCTAATTTGACCTTTTTAATGACTTCAGAAATAATGTTTCAAGCACGTAACAGTGTACATAAACTGTTTAAAGTTCTCACCTATGGACTTTCTAGGTGCTAGCTGATAGGACATATTAAATAGTGTATGTGTGTGCACTTGTATCCATGTTCTTTTCTGTTATCTTACGATGCCCTATCTTACATGTCAGAAATGACCCAATAAAATGAACAACAAAAAGTGTAAAATTTTCTTACAACAACAAGAAACTAAAATAACAATTTTGTGTCGTCAGTGAGGTAGCTGACTATACATTATTGGGTAATAAGATATTCTCTGATGTATTTACTGCATTCAGCGTTTCAGACAAATATGTATTGAAGCTGGAAAATGACAGTAATTTTAGTAGCATGCACCTTACCCTCTTGATGAATTATTTCTGTTGCATTAAGGATTATATAGTGAATTTTTTTTTTTGCTACTATAAAAAGTTTATAGAAAGGAGAACTGATAGATTTTCAATTTCTCAGATACAAATTTTGTGTCTGTGTTAAATCATTTAATGCTTAAAAGTTGCAACACTGCAATGCCTTACAAGACTGAGATAATTTTGAAATTATTTTTATATAAATAACATATTTATTATATATATAATCTATAGTACTGTAGAAAACTCAGGTTAATATGCTTAGTCACAGTCGAAAATATCTTTGTTACCATTTTTTGCAAAACTGGCATTCTTTGTCAGCTCTACACAGTGTGTTGAATTAGGGTGGTTGTGTTCTAAACATGGTATCAACGTTTTGCCTTCCTTAATAATGCTGGGGTTTATAACATTTTAGATAAAAATAAATTCATTTTTAGTTTAAAAAAAATCAAAGGTTTTTTATCCCTATTGATAGACTATAAGAAACTTTTTACCATATTGATAGTTTTGAAGAAAAATTCACCAGCATAGTACAAGCTGTATCTGTTAATTAGATGAAGCTATACTTTGTCATTATTTAATACTTAACAATCTTTTTCAAGGCTGATTGACCTGATTCTAGAATGTGTCTGAGTTCATCTGTTAACTTTTTCTTTTGAGCAGCACACTTGTTTCCTGTATTATGAAAAGAACCTGTATCCTTTGAAGACCAATAGAGTAACACTAAGAGTAATCAACAGTAAGTGTTGAACAGGAGGAGTAATCAATACTATATTCAGGGTATGCATGGGAAGCAACTAGAGGTAGCAACTGGGAGTTGTAGGTACTGAATGATGATGGATACTGAACAATGTGATTTTCTTCTACTGACGAGTCCATTTGAATGACTGAGAGCATGAATGTGTATGGTGAAGGAAAGTCAGGATGGAAAAGTGTGTGCTTCCCAGTAAAAGTGAACAGGCAAGTAAGGTGTTGGAGACTGGTTTGGAGGAAGAACATTCTCTGAAGGCAGGAATTCAAAAGGTGAGGAGAAATAAGACTATCCTAGAAGTCTTAGCTTAGCCTAAATTTTTCTCCTAAAATTTCTTGGGGAGCAGAGGGTGCTTGACTTTGCGGGGGGGGGGGAATTATTTTTAAAAGTGAGAACAGCGTGCTGAAGATGCTGCTTTGTTTCACCTGCAGTTTTTTTCATGTAGTCTCTGAAGCATGCAGCTTTCCTGAACAGGTGAACTTCGCAGAAAAATATCTAAGTAGAAAATGTTGTAGTCAGTATTGGGAGGAGAGTGTGACACTGCTGGACTGTGAACTGCCCAAGTAAAAGCTGAAGTGTCATTCATGTAGGTGAGACAGATCCAGAGTCACTAAGTGGTACCAGGAAGGGAGCGTAGGGAAGAGAGAGGACTCTACACGTAGGGGTGCTGGCTTGGAGAATTGTGTACTGATGAACTCAAACTGCAAAGGGTTTA
Source organism: Nesoenas mayeri (assembly GCF_963082525.1). Classification (NCBI taxonomy): domain Eukaryota; kingdom Metazoa; phylum Chordata; class Aves; order Columbiformes; family Columbidae; genus Nesoenas; species Nesoenas mayeri. The sequence continues at coordinate 128,280,351 of NC_137543.1, forward strand.
TCTCTCTCTCCAAATATAAAATGAGGAACTTTTATGCCTTGCTTTTGTGGAAGCAATTTGTCTGAATGAGAATATTATACCCTAAAGAAATAGCTTGGTTAACATTAAGCTTGCTTTGGCTAACAGAAAAGCTATAGACCTATTGGATGAAGAATATAATTTCCTCATGGCTTTGTCATGGGCATAAACAACCTGAGGAAGCATTGCAAAACTAGAGAAACTAGAGGGAAATATAGGTTAGCACAATCCCAGACTACTTCTTGCACTCCAGAGCTGTTCTGAAATCTGGTCTATTTGAAGGGGACGTTTTCCATCACTCATTGGGAAGGAAATACCAGTGTGCTGTCCTGGTGTCTCATTTTCAGAGAAGTCCTGATTAACAGAGAGTTCTGGAGATCATCTAGTCCAGCTTTCCACTCGAAGCAAGACTGTTGACAAGACTGGATGAGGTAGTCTGTGGCTTTCTTCTGCCAAGTGTTGAAATCTTTCAAGGATGGAGATTCCACTAACCCCATCTCCTTAACCAGGTCCTGTGCCACCCTCACATCCCAGCTAAGAGGTTTTGTAGCCAGTGTGCAGAGGTCAGAGATAGATGCCAGAGTCATACCCCAAAATGCTGGGGAAAAAAGTACATGGAAGAATGAAAATTCTTTGCAGGTATGCTCTTCTTGTCAGTGCTGCTTTTTTTTGAGGTGTGACATATTTGAAACTTCTGGGTCTTGTTTGATGAATGCTATGCCTTAGACATGTTTTTGGAATTTTAAACACAACAGCTCTGAGAGTCTAAAAATTGGTCTTAACATATAAAAGTGTGCAAGTGATCCAAAGGCACATGTAGCTGTAGTTCTGATTCTGACTGAAGTAGTTTTGAAAATAGGCTTTGCATGTCAAGTTGTGTTTGGGAGCCAGAATTCAGACAAGTTGATACATGAATCTATAATTTCTTTGACTATGTGGTTTTCACTGCATGGATTCAGTCACAGATTTGGTGGCTTGTCTTTGCCTGGATTGATGGTGACAAAGCCAAAGAAAAGTAAATAGGCAATATGTAGTTCTTTTTCTAAGTCTGCAGCTTTCAGGAAACTTGACATATTTAGTCAATGACCTCCTAGGATGTTTCTGTGAAAATGAAAAATCATGATATTATTAGGATGTCTATAGCAAGCCCGTGACAAAGCAGTTGTTAAGTGGGTCTTTTATTGTCTAATCATAAGTAATCTTTTTCGTAGAGGCAGGTCATTTTATCACAACGAAAAAAAGCTTCTATTCTTCTTTTTCGGGGTTTTTTTGTGTGCTAGTATTAGTAAGTCCTGGGAAATCTTTAAGAGTAGAAGCCTAATAATTATCTCTTTGCTGTCAAAGCTAGTCTAGATGATGCTTGGTTTTTGCAATGTCTAATGTCAAGGTTCTATACCAGTAATTAGTACCAACACTTCCCACATACTGAATTTATGGCACTGTGACCACATTTTTACATATGTTGAGGGATACTTCAGTAGCCCTCTTAACATGAGGATAATACGAAATATGCTCTGTTATCTCTCCCTAGAAATTTAGTTTGCTGCATTTTTGGTTTTTGCTGTCCGGCAGCAAGTGTAATGAGATCAAAATCTCTTATTCTGTAATGCTTTTCACCTAATTGTACATGCTATTTAAAACAAGGGGCCTTACCATGCTGCCAGTATAATGTGGAGATACAAAATAACTTCTGTTGAAGGCACTTTTGACTGTTAGAAGACATTAAGTGGTCACATAAAGCAAAGACACTGTCCTGGAGTCCTGCCAGAATGCAAGTAAGTTTTTGATATTGAATCTTTGACTTTATGATATTCTAGGAATGGATGCACAAAGAAGTTACTTCTTCTCATGAACTGGTCCATGAGTTATCAAAGAAAGTTGGATAAAAATAATATTTTTTAAAATGCTATCTGGAAGAACTTCTAGTAGGGTCTCAGAAATTAATTTATCTTAATTTCTGACTGAACTAGAGTTCAAATGTTATAGGAACGTATTTAGAAAAATGCCTGGCAGAAGCACTGTCTGTAGCAAACATGGATGCATTATCAGTCTTAACAGCAGTGCCAGTGTATTTTTCTACAGGTCAGACAACCAAGCCCTTTTCTGACTATGAACAATAAATGAGCCATAAATCGTGACGCCTAAATTTTAGTATCACAGACTGTCTTCCTCTGTCTATTGCCATAATAATTGAGCTGCTTCTGCTTTATTTTTAAAGCAGAAAATACAATAAATGTCTTCATTTGAAGCTCGCTTAGTTTATAAGGGTTTATTTTTATTTATAAGGGGGAAAACCCACCAAATCTATCTTAGTTCAGAATGCATTGTAGTTAGGTGGTGACTTCATATTTTTTTATTTCATTTTCTTTTAATGGGACTGAAATCCACAATTTTGGAGTAATTGCTCTACAGTTTCCATACCTTGCATACATACATCTGCTGTAGATTAATATGGTAGATGGCATTTGTTGGAGGCTGTATTTATCAATGGAAGGGCATGTCTCTTGGATAGTTAAATCCACAATTAGGAACATCTCTAGAAAAAAAAAATGATAAAAATTGTGAAATCAGCTTAGGTCAGTGAGGGACTAATGCAGTGAGGTACTATTGGGAGAGGAATGGGCATGTTTGCTACTACATATTTTTTTAAGTGTATTTGGCTGTTGGTTGTAGTTTCTGCATTATACTGTGAGGTGGGGATTTTATCTGTGGCTCCGCTGCACCTCGTTCTTTATTTGCCACCACCTCACTTCTGTGACATGGAAATTCTGTCCTGATTTTTATATGCAGTGTGTTATTATACTGTCTCCAAAGCCCAGTAGACCAGCAGACTTCTGGCTAGCCACACATTGTGTCTATATGTTCTGCTGCAGAGTCTTGGCAGGATTTGGTAGCTCTGATACTCCCCTTGTCCCCTCTACTGCACTTACGCCACAGAGTGCAGGCTTTTCATATTTTCATATTTTGATGACTATAAACATTTGTTGCTAGTGGCATTTATTTTCAGTCAGCTGTTTTTCATTTGAGCTCTGAATCTGGTTTGCCTCCTTTTAACTTTGAGAAAGGTGGGCGATTATCAGGAATAAATATAAAGAAAATGTAGTTCTGAGCTTCCCTTCACATATTCCTGGTGATTCAACCTGTGCTGTTTCATTCACTTTCCTACAGATCATAAATACAGTTGGAGTGAGAGCCTTAGAGAATGACTTTTAAGTCTTATGTAAATGGTTAGTGCCTTATTATTCACTGAAAAGGGCAAGGAGTAACAGGAGATAAGGGTAAAACTCATGAGCCTCTCTACCTCCATAGTTAAAGTACAGATCATAGAGGTGGTTTTTCATACCTGGTGATGAGAAGAGTTGATGTCTGTCTGGTTTGATGACATCAGTACATCTTGTTCTCGTGGGAAATAATCTCCCCAGCAGATCTGTAGGAAGGAGCCTACGTGCCCTTCAGCTTAATATAGTCAGTGCTATGCATAGATATGGAGATTACTGTAGGAGTTTCTAGTAAAGAAAACTTTGCTTTAGGGGTTTGAAACTCTTGATGGAGAAGTACTGCCTGGGTGAATGCTGTGACTCACTGGGTTGATGAATGTTAAGGAATATTTAAATTCATTCCTTCTGACATAGCCTCCAGTTCTGGCACCTGAGGTTTAGCAGCAGTTCCAGGGAACCTGGAGCACAAGTACTCTTCTTTATGTAACTTGTACAATTTTACTGTGGGAGCTAAGGTGACTTTGCAAAAGTTCATCTTCTCCCTTCTCTGATGACCAGGGAGATGTTCACAGAAATGCTTCTGTGGGTCCCATTTTTCACAGTGGCTCTACCTCACCACCAAGACCAGCTCTGTAAATTTTAAGTCATTGAACATGAGGGAAATGGATTCCATATGAGGGTAGATTTGGAAAGTTGCTCTTGAGAACAAACACAAGTAAGTAATTGATGTCCATTTCCATTTCCATCTCTGTCCTTGCTAGGAATTATGAGAGCATTTATTTAAATGATTGCTATCCTCTTGCACTTGCTGCAATCGTTAGAGTATCCAGTGTGGCTTTGGGGGGACTGGCCAGGTCAGCTGTTCTTTTGAATCGATCTCTCAGCTAATACAGCTAGAGCAGAGACTTGATTAATGTAAATAGGATGACAGAGTGACGGGACAACAGGGGAGACATGGCCACTCTATTGAATGGAGTAGTACCAGACCACCATTATATGGTGGGCCTCTTGCAGGACAGGTTTGGGGAGAACTGCAGGAGGCTGGCACATGGTTCGTTGCATGATAGTGCTGTCCCAGACCTATGACCCACAGTGTGTGTGTGTTCATCAGAACCTTGAAAGGGAGTGTATTACACAGCAAGAAATTTAATACAGTGCTTCTTGCTTTGAAACAAAGATGACCCTGCTGTAGGATTTAATTTTGCTTGGAAACTGAGGCAGCAGCCTGTACCCGCAGCCAGTGTAGAAAAAATGCTTGTAGCATGATAAAGCAAGTTGCAAAGAAACCGTTTCAAGGGGGCAGAAGGAAGCTTTCTCTATTTCAAATGATGGAAAAGTGTGACTAAAAACTTTCGGACTGTCATTCCACGAGACTAAATTTTCTCATCCACTATCCTTTTTTTTTTTCCCCTACTGGGTTATCTTATCTGTGGTATAGCTATTGCTTTGATGGTTTAATTGTACACATCTCTTGCCCTCTTTAATGATAGGCCTCTGCTGACCCACTCTTCTTTGTCTTGTTCAGGTGGCCATATGTTGTTGTCTTGACTTCCTCCAGTGAAGTGTTTCAAGGGGAAAGTGCTTCTCCCAGGCAAGAAAAATGTGCTGTAGTATAAATCTCTCTCCTTGGTCTTCTTGGGTCTCCTATTTGTGACTTGGGTCTCCTGGGTCTCATTGTGACTCTGCATTTTCTTCCTCCCAGTCTCCTATTTGCAAATCGGCCTCAAGCCATCTCTGTAGTTTACCATCATGTTCTGCTGATATTACGGGGCTTTTTCCGTGTTTGTCTCCTCATTCTTGGGCTTTGTGGCTTGTAACTTCTTTTCTACAGTTCATCAAAGTTCAGTAGCAGATGCTGGGAGCAGCGGAGAAGCTAAGAGTTTCCTTTGCCATAAAGAAGATATGGTTTGTCAGGCCTGGGAAGTATATCCATAGTGGCTTTACTTAAATCTTCCTACTTAATGCTGCCCATTAAGTGGTTGAAATACCAATCTCAGATAACAGCCTGTTTGGCCACAGCAACCTCGCAGAGGAAAGTGTGACTTGTAGTTTTTACTCAAACAACAAAAATAAATGCTAAAACCAAATTTCTTAATTTAGTTAGCATAAATATTTTTTCATATGAGACCTCAGAGACTCTGTTTGAAGGAATTGCTGTTCCAGAGACCATGACTGAAACTGAAAAGATGTATGTATGGTTGGCATCAGCCTCACAACTGGGTGATGTACCATTTGTCCTTTTTTCATCAATGTAATAATCATTCTTGTTGGTCCCAAGAATGCTCCCATGTCCATGTATGTCTGTTCTTCTGTGGTTTATGTCTTGATCAAAATTACAGTTTTCTCTGGATAGTTCTTTTCAGAAGGAAACTAACTGCATTTTGGGTTGATTGCTTTTTTGGTAGTGTGTGAAGTCATACTTACATGTCAGGCTCTGTTGTACTACATAAATACCTGAGTTAGGTATAAAAAGGAGTAGGAGCTTCATGGTGCTCTGGTTGTACATTTTAAATATGTGTATGAACTTGTTTTGTAGTTGGCTTGTTTGTCTGACCTGAGGTGTAGATTGTGCTGTAGAGATGCTCAAAGCAGAAATCTAGAGACAGTGACACGAAGTTACAAACTGGAAAGTAATTCAGTATGATTATAGAGTTTTTATTAGCCAGTCTTGATAATATTTAAATGCAAAATCAAAAGGCAGAGTTGAAAGAAATGGAAAGTCAGTGTACAGAGTGAATTTGTGTATTTCTTGCCCAGACTTCCTTTCACAAAGGAATAAAACACTGGTAGGGATGCACTATTGTCATGTAAAAATTATACAAATAAAAGTTTGGGGCAAAAATAAGTTCAGAACTTTATCAAGCAGATCTGCATCAGTAGAGTGTATTTTTATTAAATGTTCATTATTGTAATATAGATTGTATCCTCAGAACAATTTCCAGAGATATACCTGTAGTAAATATTCTTGTACTTCTGTGATTTAGTCTCTTTAAATGTTCCTTTTATGCAAGTGGAATAGAAGATAAATGTAAATATCAAATTTTATGGAGAAAAATATGGTGAAAAAAACCTGTCCCTGGATGTTCAGCTAATGATAAAGGAGGGAGCAACTCCTGGTTCTTTTTAATATTTAAGATTTGTATATTTTTGGAGGGAGCTATTATAAAATTCGTTTTTGTTTTCTTAATTGCACTGTCCAAATAATTTTTGTCCAGTGCCATATCTTTACAGGTGCCTCTGTTAGGCCTTTTCTTTGCCTGTGTGCCTATGTCTGCAATTATTTTTTTTTCTTTCCAAAGTATCAAGTCTACATCTTTAAGCAAGTTCTGTGACATGCTGGGAAGTGTTTATTATTTATTCATTTTCTTGGATCATATGTGTTAAAATCTTGCAGATATATTTGTGGGTTTTTGTGTGAGTTGGATGGAAGCTTGCTATATGGAAATAACGGCTCCCATCTGTTTTGGAATAAATTACTTGTCATAGTGTCTTTACAAGGTGAACACTTGTCACAGACATCCTTCTGTTTCTGCCTTGATTATAGTTCTGACTTGACCACTTCAGTTTTCAGAGAACTTGAAAATTACTGAAGAAATGACCTTACAGACTCCATTATTAATCTCACGTACATGAAGGAAGGGTTTTCACAGAAATCATTCAGCACTCTGCTCATAATGAGCTGAGGCAAGGAACATACGTGTTCCTACTTTGTTATCTTCTTCCTTTGGCTTGTATCTTGGTATAAAAGGCTAAAATTTTGTAAAGGCAGATGAGCTAGATTTTTTCACCAAATGAAATACTGAAAGAATTGCATTCAGGTCCACATTTATATTCTCTTCTTCTGGGCTCATTTGATGTCTGCTCTTAATATTTTTGTGTACATTTGGTCTACTCTTAATTCCTCTATGAGAACGGGCTCTGAGAAGCAGCATGGTGGCTGCTGGGAATGTGGAACAGCTGGCATGGGAAGGATCCCAACACCACGCAGAAGCCACCTTCATTGCAAAAGATCTCTTTTCTCTCAACAGTATCCCAGCAAGCCCAGGAAGAGCCTTGGCTACCGTCAGCCAGTGACTGGATGCAACAGGCTGGGTAGCCAGAGTGAATCATTACAAAAGGAGACGACCAAACATTTTCTGACAGCCCAGATGAATAGAAGCTCTTGCTAGACATAAAAGTTGCTTTTTTGTAACCCTTTAAAATGCCCTTTAATCAGTGGCAGTCGCCCTAAGTGAACTGATTCTGATCTAAGGAGAGATTTACTTCTCTAATCTCTCTGAGATCTGTCTCTACCTTCAGAATGGGAAAACTACAGCCTTCTTATCCTTCCTTTCTGTTCTGCGCTATTCACTACCTGCTGGGGCTCTTTGAATCTAGAAATATTATGGGTGGTAGAGTTCCCTCCCACCCCCCCAGTTTCATCTCTACATTATGAAGTGGTTATCTGGAAAAAAAGAAAAAAAATCTTTTATAGGTCCTTCAAAATTATTTTGATCACTTGAGGGTAAGAAAAACAAGATACATTGGCTTTTGGGGGGACATGATGACAAAAGTACATTCAATTAAATTGTAAGGCAACAAATTAAGATACTTGATCAAGAAGCATGGAGTCAAATGCAGTTCAATGTTGATAAATATTAATATAAAGTGGATTCACTACGGAAAAAACACTTGATTAACTCCTCATTGCTGCCCAATTATGAATTAGCTGAATGCACTTTAGACATTTTCTTTTTTTTAAGACAGTCACTGTATATCCTTGCATGCTAATTAGTGAAAGCTGCTTTTTAATATGGATTAACATACAAAACAAATAAATGTTAGAGTATATGAGAAGTAGGTCTGAAAAAAATAATACTAAAATGTAAATCCAGTATAGAGATAATTGATCAGCCACACAGCTCTATGGCTAACATGTTCTGGTTGTATTGGTTTCACAAGGATGCAGCTAAAATGGGGAGACTTTCAGACTGTTGAAATGGAATTTAAAACACAAGGGAAAGGATGAATATAATTATAGTTTCCTTTTAAAATTAGGTATCTGATAGTAGGTAGTGGTGGAGGTATATACTGACACAGTGTAGACTGAATAAGGAGCCTGTCCATTTTTGGCTTTTCTCAAGGAGTGATGATAAAGGGACATTCAACCAAATTCTAAGGAAACAAACCTAGCACTCAATTCTTTTCTAATGCAGTTCAGTATTGATCTATTAAATTAATGCACTGACACAAGTTATCATTTAGTGCAGAAGCTTGTCAGGATTAAATTAAATAATTAAATCAGTATATACATCTACGAACCCCCACAGCTTCATTAGACACAATTAAACAAAAATCTAGGAGGCATATACGTTTTCAGACTTCACTGCATCAGGCAGCAAGGAAATGACGAAGGTTAAGAATAAATAATTATCATTTTATTCTCATGTAGGATTTCAGCCCTTCAGATTAAAAAAAGAAAAAAAAAAAGGAACTCCCTGACTCTTCTTAACTCCAGAATTTTTGAATGTATGTGTGGGGGAGGCTAAGCTGTTCTACCAGTTTTAATGAGAACCTTGAACCATGTGAGCTTTAAAGCTGATGTTTTATATAAAACATCAGTGCAGAATCTTGCATAATGCAGGAATAAAACTTGCCGTGAGAACTGCATGAACAAACTTTCTGATTTCTTTGGCATTTTTGGAGGAAAACCACAATGCTTTTATAGCTTAGTCCAGAAATACCTGTGTGATGCACCTGTTCTTACATCTGGTAGGAAACAAGAGATTGAGATAGAGGGGTCAACAGAAGCAGCTATTTCTCCAATGTCTACTTGCATTCAGTCTCATGGTGGGAAATAGTTATGCCCTTTTTCTTAGCAAGAAACTGAACTACTAAGAGCTTGGCTGCCAGTTCTGTGGCAAAGGAATACAGAAAGTGAAATTACTCGTTAATGTAATTAGAGTGGATCAGTACTGGATAATACCAGTGATGGAATCATATCATCTTGAGGGTATCTCTCAGGTGACTGAGTTAGCTGACATTAGGTTTTCTCCATATTGTTGAAATACCTATCTTAGGATTATCTGTCCATGTCTTTCTTGCTGATGGAATGTGGGTCAGTATTGCTGCTTTAACTTCGATTTGTATAGTTGTATCTTGATTTGTAATAAATAAACGTTAATGTCACATAACTAGTGATTAATAGCCTGAGTCTGACAATAATATTTGCATTATCGTTACAGAAATTTTGTAGCAAAGTTGACTTGGTTTTATCAGATAGCAGTAGCCTGAGGGCGGTGTCATCAGAGCTGTCCATATTGTTTCATGTGGAACGTGTCATTCAGGATGACTTCAATGAAGCAGAACTTTCCCAGAGTGCTAAGTTACCCCTAAATAGGGATACTGTGTTTTTTGTGGATAGAAAGTAGAATGAAACTCATTTTAGATTGAGTGTTCTCTTACACTATTCTACTCTCTTTCTCAAAAAAAGAAAACCAGACTTTTTCATGCCACCTGTTTAAGAAGGAGAGAGTGGGGAGAGAGGCGTCTAAGTTCCATCCCTTGGTTGATTTTCACAAAACTATATTTGGCTTTGTTAGGATTGAGTTCTTAAAGCTCCTCCAAAAGCAATGCTCCTAAATCAAAACCAGATGTGCCAATAGTGAGCATTTCCATTATACTTCTCTTTTGCTCTTTTTCCCATCTACCCCTGCCTAATTCAACAAAAATAATTTAATTTGGGAATGGTAATCTTTCTGATTTTTGGGGGGTTATTTATACCATTTATTAGGGTCCTTCAGTAAGGCTGTTAAGTTTTTGTTTAAGTTAGCTTGCTTAATTGCATTTAGGTACCTTTATAAAAAATGAAGAATAAACCTAAAGGTGATTAAAGATCACTTTTTCTGTCTGTATCAGTTTTGTTCTGAATTTAAACATCCATTTTCATGTGTACTTGCAAATGTATTTTCTTTATCATGTGCTCTGTTTTGCAAAAACATCTTTCCATCCCTCTCACACTATTTTGCAATCTTAGAAGGTTTTGCTGTTGTACAGTTTTAGTCAGTCGTGTCCATCCCCATCACTAGTACTTTTTCTCTTTCATGCTCCAGTCCCACGATCATATTTGACTTTTGTTTTTCTTTTTCCTATAAATTGGGTGCACTTTAAATACTGCAGATGATTAACTTAGATTTGTTTGAGAATTTTCCCATACTATTGGTATGACGATGGTCCATGACCCAGTTACCTCAGGGCTTGGCCTCTCAGGATCCTTTGTCTCCTCCTTTTATCTTTCACCTAAAGTCTTCATTTCTTGCAGTCTGCTGTAAATGTATTCCTGGAATCCTTTTCCTCGTTTCTGATCTCTGTCTGCATCGCATATCTTCCCCTTTCAAGACTTAACACAACAATGCCTCTCAAATATATCTTTCTTCCCATCTCCCTTGCTCATGCCAAGTGTTCTGTGTGCTGTGCGATGTTTCCAGTTTCTCCCTAAGCTTGACTCATATCTTCCTCACAACAGCTCAAGTTCCTAGGCATTAATAAACTTACAGCCTTATTGCATCTTAATATTTTTCCCCAGAGTCTTCCAATGCTGTGGGTTTTTTTCCATTTGTTTAGCAGTCATTTTCGAAGACAAAACGTTTTGAGGGTAAATGGTAAGTTTTTGAAGTAAATCTCCCCAGAGTCCTTTTTTTCTTTACCAAAACTCACTTAGAAAGGCAACTTCATTCCTGGGAAGGAAAAGTGTACCAGTTTAGAGAGACTTGGCTTGATTTGTTATCATCTGCCCCGAGACCTGAATTGGTTGTAAAACACGCTGTATATTAATCTAGCTGAGTAACCATGCTGTAGCCTTGTGCTCAGTATAGCTGAATTCTTTGCTTTAGAAAACATCTCCAATATTCTTGTTCACTAACAGTATTTCTTTTACTTAGTAGTAGTTTGAAAAGCACAAATATTTAAATTTTTCTTATATGCTAGATACAGATACACTAGTTTGTTCTAGAATAGCTGTTTTATCTGCTAACATTTCTCATGTCAGCTTTTGAATAACTTTTCATAATGAAGCCATGCAAATTCACAATGATATTTTGAGCAAAAACATTTATATACTGAGCAAATCAGCGGTATGATGCTTAACTCTTCCTTTCTAAATCTTCATCAAACTTTTCTATTATACATTTTTGTAGTTACATGATGAATTCTCTAAGTAAAATCTTTCCTCTCTGTCAGGGAAAACTACTAATAGCTCAGACTACATCTAAATAGATTCAGTAAATAAATATGTGAAAGAAGTGGGAGGTTATTGCTGTAGCAGTCGTGCTAGTTGAACAAATCTGAACACCAGCGTGCTGGATAAAATGAGAAATCTTACTTTTCATTACCTGTATGCCTGTGTTAAAGCGATTACCTCAAGCACAATTCACATTTTCCTGAACATTCTGTTTCATGTTTATTTGTTTGCCTTTTAAAATATTTGTCAGATGAGCCAGAATTCTGTTAAAGTTTTATAATACCTGTTTCTAGTGGTAAATTATGTAGATAGTGTGGCTTTAACTCATGTTTGATTAGATGCTCTATGTTTTTAAATTAATTTCTCTCTAAGCTCTTTGCAAGGAATAGTAACCCACTGCAGAGAGGTTACAGTACTGTGGACTCTGTCTGTTCTGCCTTAATGATACAAGGGAATAGTCGAGCAAGAATAAATGAGGTACTTTTGGTGGGTAAAAGTGTGAGCTGACTGTCAGTGTGAGCCTGGTGCTAGGAGCAGTTAGCCAGCAGTAATAGGGCACACTTGAGTAATTGAATTTGCATAACAAGGCTCGCTGAAGAGATCTGACAGGCCCAGAGATTTGTCTGGCTGGAGATCTCCAGATGGACGTGACCACACAGCAGCTGGGTGGCACGTTTCTCAGCATGGTCAGCAACACCCAGACTGTCAGCTGGCCCCTGCGATTGCAAAGCCCTGGCAGGCCAGCTGGTGGCTTCTGACAGCCAGCAGCCCCGTTAGAGAATCTTTTCATTCTGCCTGTCAGGGTACAGGACCTGCAGGGACCACTGGTAAGATGTAACCAGTCACCAGTGAGAGTTGTTAAGATGCTTCAGAAACCTGCTTCTGTTAAAAGAGCTGCTGCTTTACCGCTGAGAGTGAACCTTCTGAAAGCTTTTCCCATCCTTCAACAAGGGCAGGACAAACCTGTTCTCCAGCATTGTGTTTAGAAATCTATCACTTGGTGTTAGTTTCTACATGTTTAGTTTCAATACTAATAATTCTGGTCTAACCAAGCATGCCCAGTCAGTAGCAGAAATGCATTTTCATGTGCTTAATACACTTGTAAGACAAAATACCGAAGTGTTTCCCTCCTGTGTTCCTTCCATGGCTACTAATATTGCTGTATTTTAGATTTCGCAGGTTCAGTTAAAGGGAGCAGTTTTGGGGAAAATAGTGTAAAGGAAAGCATTAGTAACAATCGAGGCAACAGCCATTTTACTTCGGTAGTGTGCACAAACAGGTAGGACAAGAATATGCATAATACTAGAAATCTCTTCTTCTGTCATGCTCCAAGAAATTATGTAAAAAAATAGGACTATCCCTCTCTTGTTTGAAGTTGCTTGATCTCAACATCCCTGAGCCCCAGACACTAACCATTAAGCTGTTGGATTTAAACTCTGTGTGCCCTCCCAAACTTGGAAGAGTTCCTGTTCACTGGGATTTTAGAATCCATGTGATTCCACTCCCAAATTAGTAATAAAACCACGAACTGGAGTCATCAGCTCTCATCCACTATTTGTGTCCCCATTGATGTTACTTTTCCCTGTTTACAAGGTGATATGGTCAAAACACATAGGTGCCTGCTGTCTTAACATACAGGCTACTGATTTGGGCAGTTTCTCCTTTGATGTATGCAAATCCCCACAAACTGAGGGAATTAACAATAGTTTTTTTATTGGATGTAGTATCCGTAGACATCCAAATGCCTTAAGGATCTTCTTGCTTCACTGAGTTCATTAATTGACTTTATTTTGGGGAGGCTGGAGGAAGGACCTGGTTTTTGCTGTTCTCCAAGCATCAGTGTCTGGATTGTTCCGATGGGGTATAGTCATCCATAGACTTCTGTCAAATCAGTAGCCCAAACATTTGCCTTTTCTTCTGAAAAATTGTATGTCAAAGTTGAACATTAGTTCCTTCCTTCTCATTGCATTCTCTTTCTGACAAGTAGTGTTCAGCCTTTGTAAACCTGACCAGTCAATTCTGCCACCAGGTTTTCTGCCTTCCTCGCTTGATTAGTCCTGTCACTTATGATCATGACTTATCTTGTCACGACCTTTATCTAGTCCCTGCCTTCCACCTCTGAAAGCTTAGGTATCTTTCACAGTCATGTAGTTCTGTAGCTGTTCTCTGTTACCACTCCCAACTCAGGGCAACCTGGCTGTAGGCTCTTCCCTACCCACTTTGAAGGTAATAGGGGAACCCCTATAAGACTCCTTATCTAATTTAATGGTTCATATCTCTGCAGGTGGGCTGGGATTCCCTGCCTGGACTTCTGCAGCCTGTTTTTAGTCAGGCTGGAGTCTTTGGTGAAGGAGGATGTTGTACCCACCTTTCAGGGTACTTAGTAGCAGCAAAGGCCTTCTTGGTCACAGAGGACTCTGCGTTGGCGAGAGTGGTATGAAACAGCCTCACGAGGCATCCCATTCATCCAGTTTTTGAGTCTGCTGGGTCCCTGTTCCATTTCCTATTTAACGCTGGGTCCCTATTCCATTTCTCCATAGGCTGGCTTGAATTCCCTGCCTGAACTACTGCACACTGGATTTAGCAGGCTGGTGCCCCTCCGGCACTGTCTGAAATCAGCTGTATAATGTCCTATTGTAATTTATCTGTTTAATCCATCTTGTTCTGCTGGAGGATGTATGAGTTCCCTTTTGTCTCAAGAAGAGATAGATTAGACTGTTAAAATAAGACCAAAAAGTTCACAATTTGGTGGGTGGATTTCTTTTTATCAAGAGCATTTTGGTACCACTTCAGAAACTGTCTAGAAAAGGTTCTCTCTTTTAAAAGAACTCCATATGAATGGAGAATGAAGACCACTTTGTTTTATAGGCTTTAGAAATTTTTACACTAGTAAATGCTTAGCAGGCAATGGGTGATTTACAAAAAGTTCCACTGTGAAAGAAGTGGAAGAATGTCATTAAACCTTTTAATTAATTTTTATATCTATTCATCAAAGAAGGCTGAAATAACAGGTTATAATTTTGTTGAGTCCTCTGATGCTGCAACATAAAACTCGAAAATTTGGCTTGTAGAATGGGAACCTCAGAGCGTTTTTGTTCTAATAGCAAATCACTGGTTTGTGACCATCAGATTAAAATAATAAGCATGTAGGGAACATACTTAACAAAACCATCTTCCCTTACCTCCCTGAGTTTTTGTTACATACATTGCTTTGGAGTGGGGAAATAGTTTAGGTCTGATGTTTATATAATCCTTGTACGTCCTTATGCTAAATAAGCAGAAACCGTTTGAATGCACTTTCATCCAATTCTGGAAATGCCCCTTTTAGGACATTAATCTACCATTTAAATTTTTTTACATTAATTTAAATATCACATTATTGGGAAATATCATTGATGGACCAGTCTCTCCTGGCACAATAGTGCAAATATAGAGCCAAAACATTGAACAGCTACCTCAAGAAGGGAGACCTGGCCACATTTGAAAATCCTTATATTATCATTTTAATGTTTCCTATGTTGAGTTCTTGCTAACCCTTGACACAAGATGGAAAACAGCCTTTTTAAAAGTAAGTGCTGCATCTTTGCTTCCTGTAGGTGATTCTGACCCCTTTTCTTTTTTTGTGTGTGTGTATTTTGCACAAAGAAAGTGAGGAGTTGTACTTGAGATAAATATATAGAGGCTGCACAGGGGCAAGGAATGTAGCCTGAAAAACTCTACTCTGCACACAGCCAAAGGGATTGTTGAAATGCCAAAGTGCATCTTATACGTTTAGCCAAAAGTTATTAAGGTGCTTGTATTTAAAATGTTGTAGCAGGTATGATTACCTTCCCTGATAAGAGTGTAATGTTAGGCTGTATTTAGCAGATCTGATCAGTGTCTGTGTGTACTCTGTGCCAATTTTAGTAATTTCTGGTATGAATGCTTTACTTTTATGCCAGTTGTTTAGTAGCTGGTCCGGGCATTTAATTTTATGTCATTTTGAATATTAAATTCAGTTATTTATTTAAAGTTATATAGAATTAAATACATTTTGTAGGTTTCTCAATAAACAACTCTCGTCTCTCTTCCTTCTTTCCCCCACTCTCCAGGAAAAGAGAGATGTAGGTGTAGGTGTAGCCTCTTGTTTGAGGTTTATCAGTACAGAGAGCACAGGTTGGATTCCTGCTCAGACTCTGAAAATGTAGCAAAAAAAGTTTATATTAAATATATTGGCCTGACCATGTATCTGTATTTTCCCTCCTGAAGCTCCCACTGAACTGCAGTATGGTGATAAACAGGGGATACAGCAGGAGCCAGAGCCATTCTTCGTGTATATTATCTCTCCCGTTAATCCAAGAGAAGATGCACAGTACAAAAATTAGGAAAAACTTTGTTATTTGAGGATGTTTATCAGAATTAAGTCAGTATTCTGAAAAAAAATGCATTAGTTCCCTTGTTCTTCCTGGTTTCCTTATCATTCTTCATGAATGGAAGTGTAAATCTCTGACTGAGCTACCCTTAGAGGCAAAAAAACAATGCCTCCAAATTACATATTCTGAGACCAGAGGAAGCATGGAAGGATTGCAGGATAACCTCTTAAAAACCTTATTTTCTGTGTTTATATCAGGCAAGTGCTGTTCTTTCTTCATCAACATTCCTGTGTACTTAAAAAGTTATTTTGAAACCATAATGTTATCTCCCTCTGAGGGCAAATGTGTTTTTTATTTTAAGAGTTTTTTAAAGGATACTTTAAAAATTCTTCTAGCCACTGTTTTCTCTTTTGCTAACATTTCAGAATGATCTTGGGCATTTTATAGATAGCTATAAACCAAGTAGAAAACATGCCAGGTTACATTGTTGATTCAGGGTTCTTGCTTCCTCATGATTTTGTTGTGAGTGAGGAGGAAAAAACAGTCCAAATCTATGGAACCAGTTACATGCATGCCAAACTATTCTAGAGAATAATTGAAAATGGGAGGTTTTGTGCTACTCTCCAACTTATTTCTTCAGTGTTAGCAAAAATTATATCTTTTCAGTGCATATGATTCAATAAATTTCTAATGGAATCTGATTTTTGTAAATCAAAAATTTGAAAATAGAAAATAAATGTAGCTTAAGATGAGAAAACTCTTTACCCTCAAGGATGGCTGTTTCTTTCCTTCCACTGTGTGAATCATGTAGATTTCACTAGTTCCAAGGTTGTTTTTCTCAACAAGTGGCTTTTGAAAGGATTTTGTTATTTATTTAGATTTTGCTGCTCATGCATTTCTCTCTTCTATTAAGAGGAATGTTTCTGTGCCCTCACTGGTGGCTTCTTCCTTGTTGCAGTAACTTGAAAGTAATTCTTGTCTACTATTACATTTTCCATGCTTAATTTATCTGATTTTTTGTATCAGATTTATGTTCTTTAGGATTTTTTCCTTATTTACTGTTGTTAAGGTTGCTTCATATGGGTTACATTTTTATTTCATAGTTACAGTGCTTTTTTTCCATCTGATATAAATTTGAGATCTCATACTCCAAACCAGTCACCTTCATAATCTTTATTTTCATCATCTGTGAGTATGTGTATGTGCAAATGTATGTGCAGCCGTCATCAATGATTCAAGCTCATCTCATCTGTTCCTTTAAACTTTCACCTTTATTTAAATTTACTTAGGAACAGACAGTGCTCTGGTGAATCTCTACCTCATAATTGGTCCTTCTTTTCAATTATATTCCTAGACAGGATGCAGTTCTTTCCTCCATCCTTACCTCTCCACCTCACAAACCCTAGTTATCTCCTTCCTTGTTTACTACATGCACCTCCCCTCTAGAGCTGATATCTGCAATTTTACTGAGTTTATTTACAATGCTTGAGTTGCAAAATATGTCTTTCTATCATATTTTGGTTCTCTTGTTTATGTCGCTCTCATGTGATGAGGAAAAGTAGAAGCAAAACAAAATAATACAGTGGGTAAATAAAGCGGACTGAACTACACAGGGTTTGGAAAAATTGAATTATTTTGTTATCTGCCTGCCTTCAGGCAAGAATGGCAGGTCCCTTTTCTCTCTGAGTTCATCAAGGCAACCTTCCATGTTGCCACTGTTGTGGTAAGCCACCACCAGCTTCAAGGTTTTTCTAAGATGTTTTGGGATTCTGTCTGTCCAACATAGGAAATCTGATTAAACTGCTATTTAACACGTGTCTTTGATACCGTTTGTATGCAGAATCTGCTACTTGATGTGACTTAGCATCAACCCAACGCAGTCAGGACTGTGGAGGGTTGTTACCTTAGTCTGAAAGGACTGCTCTTTTGCTGAACTTTGGTTGTGTTAAGGAGCTATTTGGAACAGGGAAAAACAAGTCCCTCCTCTGTTTTTCTGCTTCTTCTCCAAGAGGCAACAGTGGTGAAATGGCTTTAACTCAAACACAACAAAAATGGCCATGGCAAACTGTATTTGAAGCGGTTTGTAGAATGAGTAGACAGTGTGGAACGACAAAGACATTGGAGTTTTAGATAGCAGAAGACGACTACATGGCTTTGTAAGAGCGGAAGATGCAATCTCACTGCAAGGCCCGTAGGTGAGCTAATTTGCAGTAGAGTAAGAGGGGCGCCATGATCATGAAGGTGGCCTTCAGTTACAGATAGCAGAAAGGCTTTTGGACATCCTAGCAGACAGGTGTACAGTTTGTGCTTGATGGAGACCTAAATACAGCCTCTCTGTGTTAACGCTTCTCTTACAAGGCCTGATGTTTCCAGGAATGAGTGTTCCATGGCTATGCTACTGTATGGCAAACCCCTCTTTTCCTCTGGGGGCTCAGAGAAGGGGTGCAGAAGAGGTTTTAAACTGCTGTCAGATGCTGTTACCCATATGGGCACACTGCAGCTGCCTGTATTTTCAGCTACACGGGACAGCCTTTGCAAAGGAAACTAACATTTACTAGTCAGCTGGCATAGGGGAACTATTTGGTTTCTGAATGGAAAAGCAGAGCCTAAACATATGGCTGTGCTGGCAGCATGAATTACTTTCCTGCATAAGTGTCCAGAATCCCTTCATTCCTTCTTTACATTTCCAGCAGAGCTGTTAACTGGGAGTTTCGGGCATCAGGGTTCGTGTTTTGTCCAAGTCAGTTTGACATGTTCTTCCTTCCTTGACTGCCAGTTGTTATAAGTCACCACTTGGAGTTATCATTCTCCTCTCACCCACAGTCATTCCGTTCATATGTGGGCAGTTCTGGGGATTTCACTCAGTTGTTTTCCAGTCTCTTGTCCTGAGAGTCCCTTAACCCTTTCAGTACCAGGTGACGGTAATACAAAGTGAGGGGTAAAACCATTGCAGTTTTCATTTTAAAAATAACTGCAGCAGTTTTCACCCATTTTGCAGTACTGTGTAAACCATATTCTGTGCTATGCTTGTGTCAGTTAGTATAATTTGACAGATAAATGCCATGTAGTCCTACCAGCTTCGATCTGGGTTATTTATATACCATGATGTACAGAATCCTGAAAAGCTGGCTGCATTTTTTTTATAAGTCTTCTGGCCAGGTTTAATTAAAGGGAGATGTGTAGAAGATAAGCAAAATTGTACCAACATCATTGTGACTGGTAAAAGGTGGGGTTTTTCCTTGTTTTCGTGGTTTATTCTCCACAGAAAATAGATAAATACCTAAAAATTGTGTTGAGTCGGGCTGTATCATGATACGGAGTTACATAAGGAAACACCTTCACTGTAAATGTAATAACGTGGAATTTTTCCCGTTATACTCATTAATATAACCAGCACAAGTTTCTAATCTTCTTAAAGTATATTGGTCTTATTAAGCTAAAGTAGCTTTCTTGCATGAGCTATGCAGCGTCACTCAAACTTTCCTATTTGCAGATCAGTATTTTTATTGCCTCGTTGACCTTAGAAAAGCAAGAACAATTTCTGATCCTTTCCTGGTAGGAATTGACACTAGCAAGTCTTACACTAGCATGTCCTAATTTTTTTCTTCTTTGTATCAACCTGGGGTTTGTATTTGGACAGCCATTTTGAAATGTTTCACTGTAAATCAAAATAATAGGTCCTAATGGATTGCTTCCTGCTTGACTAGACAAAAGTACTTATTTAAAAAAAAATGTGCCTTAGCAAGTTTAAAAGAAACAATATAGCAAAATAAAGTAGATTTTCTGTTAATGGCTTTGCTTGATCAAGTATTTATATTCTGTGTATGGTTTTATTTTATATTAAATTCTCACAATAAGGTAGCTTTTCCTCTCTGAGGTCAGTAGTGTTCAGATTAATCAGGTTGACATTTCATGCCAGTGGGTCGTGAACTGTTGATAATAGCATTAAATGGTGATTCACTTGCTGCGGGGAGCACAGCTCATTATCCAGTCACTATATTAAATTATCGCCACAAACAGCTCGAATCCTCGGTGTGTGCATGCACGCATCTGCACACACACACAGAGGAAAATCAGGAATGGGGGTCTCTATCCATTTGTTATCCATTTCTCTGTTTGTAGCAATTGTTAAAGCTATTTCCAGCATACAAGGACGGTGGGCTCCTCCCCATTTGGGAGACTGGAATAGTGCTACCTGAAGAATCTATTTATTCATGACACAGGACCATGCAGTTTATTTTCTGGCTTCTCTCTGATAGAGGGGCCTGATTTTTGTAGCCAATTCCGTATTAGACAAAGGCGAAGAAAAATACATGCACATCATTTCTAAAATGTTGCTGTTGGAAAAAGAACAAGATGCATAATGGGAACAACTGAAATCTAAATTGCTTGCATTCACCAAGTATGGATTTTTATTTAATACTGTGTTTCAGAGGCTTCTATATTAGTTTCAGATGTGCTACTTCCTGTTAAAAACATTTATGCTTCTAAAAAAAAATTGCTACTGCTCAAGTGCAAGAAAAGGCATATCTATCAGAATGGAAAATTTTAAAACAGAAAACTGGAAAATAGAAAAATAGACAAGTGGATTAATGATGTTGAGTGAGGGGAAAATCCACTCTCTAATGCTTAAAAGATTTTGCAAGTTAAGCGCAAATCTTACTTAAATTTAAGTTGCATTCTTTAAAAATGAAATTCAAGTTAAAAGTATTGCAAGGCATGTGTTTAGCAATTAATAATGTTTTTCGTCTTACCTGGAGCAGAGAATTGTGGAGTTTTCTCCCTCGCTGTCTTCTGTCTCCTCCGTCTGAGCCAGTATAATTTGGTTTAGTGCAAAAGTGACTATTGTTCAAAAGCAACGCTTGAGCACTTTAAGATGTGATGTGGGCTTACTTAAGTATGAGCTTCTCAAGGTAAATGACACTGGAGAAGTGATTTTTTTAAAGTATATTATATATATTTTTCTGTAATACATTAAGTTTAATCATAATATTAATTAGCATGAGAACTGTGTTAATCTCAGTGTTAACTTTAAATGTGAGAAGTTGGGGCTTTTTCATATATATGGACATTTTTATACTTTTATATAAATGGCTACACAAAGAGAAACGTTTTTTCTGAAGCAATTAGCACACTATATACTCTAGGAGAAGTTTAGAAAAAATTATGATGGGAAACATTTTAAATTCTTCGATTTGCCTTTTTTGTTGTTGTTGTTAGTTTAAATAGCAACTAAAAACTGCCAAGAAAAACACGGTAACATGAAGAAACTCTGGGCCACTAGAGGTCACTGTTTGGTAATCAACTTCTAATGAACCAGAACTGTCAGGAAGGCCAATAAATTACACTGTGGATTTTTCTAATTATGAATTCATATTTAATCATTCAATGACAAGTTAACTGTGGCAGTGGTTCTATGTACTTTGCATACACAGTTATGTTAATGTACTATTATATTTCTTAGGATGGAGGTCCTCCATCACTAGAGCAGTTCATTACCAAGACTCTCTTATCTAATCATAATTACTGATTATGAGAAATAATTAACTTTCTTACCCTCTTGATTCTGTTCATAGGCAAAATGCATTCTTTTTTATTTCTTTTTTTTTTTCTTTCATTTTTTTTAAAAAAATGAAAGACCAGGGCAAGTATTGACTTTAGATACCTTTATATTAAAGAAAAAAGGCTAATTTCGTTTTGTGCAAAACTATTAATTTGGTTTTGCGCAAAAAAAAAAAAAAATGTAGTGTTGGAATAGTTACAGTTACTGGGGAAAAAAGAGGTAAACAAATTATTTTATATTGGGTCTCCTTAAGTTGTCGTTCAGTACAGTCAAATGTGAAAATGTGTTCTATTTCATGAAAGTGCAGCATTTGGAGCATGTAAAGATTTGTAAATTTAAACCATATGATTGCATATTTTCTCATCCTAAAACAATAAAAGTAATAATAAAAATAGTATCTCGTCTTAAAAATATTTCCGTACTAAACTTAGAATTAGTTCATACATAAAGAAGTATGACTTTTAATAAAATTACAAGGGTTTGAACTCATTGGATAAGTGGCATCAAGTACGTTTGAGAACACTGAAAAGTACATTGCATTTTAGGCTGGAGGGCAATGCTAAATCTGGTTCTCTGAAAGAGATGTGCTATCTGTTTTGCAGAGGCATAATAATAGAATTACGTGAGGAGGATCCCTAAACAGGAAAACAAAACTGGGAAAGGCCTTATAATGAAGAGATTCCTTAAGTGGAAGCTCTATATCTTTCCAATTTCAGCTGCTTTTCTAGCAGTTGTTGTCATGTTGCATTATTATACTGCTTTGCCTTTTCAGTGCCAAAGAAAAGCTTCAAGAATTAACTGTGAATATGCTGAAACTGCCAAAAATGCTTTGTTATTTTATGGATGTAGAGTAAGGCGTGATTGAAAATAAGCATATCTTTTGAAGGAGAAGCTGAAGGATAGACTGTGTCTGGAGGCAAGATTTGATGCTGTAGCAGATCTGAAAAGGACAGATATATCTGCAGCAATCCATTGTGATGGTGGTTCAGATTATACAAAAAATTCTTGGTCCTCATACCGCTGATGGCATTTTAAGGGACAAGGTTCAAAAGTTCATTCAAAAATGTTCAACAAAGTCTTCAGTCCTAATTTTAAGAATTTCTTTCCAATATCAGTTGGTAAAGCTGTATCAGTTGTCCCGTCACACACTGTACCTGAAATAGATAAAATTAAAACTTGCAGCTGGGCAACTATCAAGCAGAAAATACTGGAGATGCATTTCTTTTAAAATTACCTGCCTGACACTTCTTTCTGGCTATTGCATTGCTATTTTATTCTCAAATTTTGTAAGAGCACTTGAACCCGTACCTGTTGAGCAACGCAGTTTAAATGCAAACCTCAATGTGATTATTTATATATATTTTCAGCAATGTGCTTAATGCCTTCTTTATTCAGAAAAAAAACCAACAACATGGCTGCAGGGTTTTGTTACTTTTGGGGGCCTATATGAGGGTATCATGGTAAAGGATATCCTAAGGGACTAAAGTGTTTCAAGTATTTTGTTTTTGTAAAAGGGGATTAGTATCTTGTTACTTTTGTACTAATACTGGAGAAATATGTAAACAATAATATTAAAAATTCCTAGTTTATTTTTCCTTCAAATGTTCTTGTTTTTCTGTTATACTACAGGATTTCAGTTATTGTGTATCCATTCCACAGTGCTGTGTAAACGTACTTACATTTTGCTGTGGAGGTAAGGTAGAATGGGCAAGTATTTCATGCTTTCCAGATAGAGATATTTGAGTCCAACTAGCAAAATCTACAAACATGGTAGCATATGGCTGTTGTCATTTAGAGGACTCAGCAAGTTTGGCCACACATCCGGTTTTGTTGATTATGAATTTGCATGTATGTTGCTCAGTGAAAACAGATGAGACGAAAAGCTGTGATGCCAAGATGGACTGTGGGTTCTATTTGTGGCTTTTGCTATCCTGCACAAATGTTAGGCTTTTGGCGGTTTTGATGTTGTTGTTCATTTTGATATGGTGTAGATTCTAGTTAGGGTAGACAGAATAGTTCTTCTGGGATTTTACCTTTTATTTTTCAAAGGAGATGTTATGAATGTTCATCCCCTTGAGCTTTTTCTCCTATAGTCCCATAACAGTCTATTTGCTGGTTGCTGTTCTTCTGCACAGAGTGGAAGCTTCTGAAGAAAGTAGGAGGGTGATGGCCTCAGTGGGTGTTAAATATGCAACTCTGTCACCTTTCTAACACTAGACAAAAGCTATTCTTGTTTTTGCACTATGTGATTGAGATTAAGTTTTATTTCTAGGACTTGAAGCTTTCTCTGGACAAGATGGTAATTGTGCGAGAGCCTGTCTGCTGAATTTTAGTTGTGTGAGGGTTAACACTGGTCCATGTAGTTGAAAAGCTGTGTTCATGTTCATGTTTCATTTTTGGACTTCTCCTAAAAGACTAGAAATTCAAATGGTAGTGCTGGACAAGGAGGCGATGGGTTATTTTCTTGGTTTCTCTTGTATTTGATGTTTCTCTTGTATTGGATGTAGTGCTTACTCAGAACCTAGCTATTGTTACCTAGATAGCTTAGTGCCATGTGCTTTCACATTTGGACGGACATGAAGTCTGCTTTGAAAACTTGCCATCTTGAATAGATGGGATATACTGCTCCCATTCTTCACTGGCTGTCCAGCCTTCATACTAATGTTCAGATAAAAACTGACGTACTTCTTCTGAACTGTGCTAAGCTCTGTGCAGTTAGTTTTGCTGTCCAAGGCTGTAAATATTGCAATCTTTGTTGTTAAGTTTTAATACTTTTGTGTTAGGTCTGCAGCCCCAAATGAGATTTAGACCATGTACCTAAATATTAGGGATGGATAAAGGAGTAGCTAAATCTGGTACTCCAGCAAGAAAACCTAAGGTATTTTTCTGTTGTTTAGGGTGAAGTGTGGATTAAAGGGAGGGAATGGAATGGAATGGAATGGAATGGAATGGAATGGAATGGAATGGAATGGATCAGGACATTTAACATCATCAAGTCCAACCATTAACCACTGTCAAGTCTACAACTGAACCATGTTCCTAGGCACACATCTACACATCTTTTAAACACCTCCAGGGATGATGATTCACTTACTTGGGCAGCCTGTTCCAAAGCCTGACAACTCTTTCCATGAAAACAATTTTTCCTAATATCCAATCTCAATCTCCCCTTGCGCAACTTGAAGCCATTTCCCCTTGTCCTATCACTTGCTACTCGGAAGAAGAGACCAACACCCTCCATGCTACAACCTCCTTTCAGGTAGTTGTAGACAGCGATAAGGTCTCCCCTCAGCCTCCTTCTCTCCAGACTGAACAGCCCCAGTTTCCTCAGCCGCTCCTCATCAGACTTGTGCTCCAGGCCCCTCACCAGCTTTGTTGCCCTTCTCTGAACTCTTTCCAGCACTTCAGTATCTTTCTTGTAGTGAGGGGTGAGATGACTGGTGTGAACTACTGTTTTAAAATGGTTTTGGTACAATATTTTAAGTATTAAAATAAGGAAATAATTTAATCAGTCGTATTTTATTTCTTTTCTTATTGCAATGCTGTTAACCTTTTTGCTTGGTAACTTTTCAGGTGCTTTGATATTTCTCTTTGACATTACAATGACTAGAACTAAATGTAATGCTTTAAAAAAAACTGCCGCAGACAG
Source organism: Nesoenas mayeri (assembly GCF_963082525.1). Classification (NCBI taxonomy): domain Eukaryota; kingdom Metazoa; phylum Chordata; class Aves; order Columbiformes; family Columbidae; genus Nesoenas; species Nesoenas mayeri. The sequence continues at coordinate 128,305,369 of NC_137543.1, forward strand.
AACGATCTCATCAGGTCTTTCAGCTTCTTCTGTTGAAACAGTTCAAGTGTCGTCTGTGTGTATTTGCCTTTTGCAACTTATTTTCTTTGGCTAATCTTTTTGAAGGCATCGGATGCTTCTTAATACCGTCTTGTAAAATTTTCCTCATGCATTCCCTTCATATTAAACTGCTTTAACAACAGCTTCTACTAGTTATTACATGATTTATTGAAAGGGGCATATTCTTTTATGGTTTTTGGGATCCTTCTATTATACATCTAAATTAAATTGAAGATTTTTTATTCTGGCATCCATGGCCAAGTTCAAGTACTAATCCCTATAGAATTCCACTCAGTGCTTATGTTAAAATCATAAAGCTTCTCATTACCATTTTGCCTAGTTTGTCTAATTGGTTCTTTATCCTTCCCTCTACAGTACCTTCTACCTTCAGTATCTGATGATGTTTACACAATTTTTTCTGTGCCCAAAAGAGATATCCTCTGCTGCTGTAACACATGCATGTAACTATTGTTTATATACATCTCCTCATGATTGCTGTAAATCCCTAAGCATGTTCTTCTTGAGGTCCCCGAGGATCATCGCATGTTCAGCAACACTTCTCAGATTGCCATACGGGACTGGAGAGTTTGATGCTGTCTTTTGTCTTCGGACAGCACCTACCAAAATAGGGACCCAACCGTGACAGCAAGGGAAGTGCTAAATAAAGGCTATTAAAGCATTCTCTAGCTGCATTTTCTGCTTTCATGTTATTCTAGGAGGAAAAAAAAAATCTGTTTAATTACTCCCTCTCATGCTGGGCTATCCAGAACAGGTAGCATATTGCACAGCCCTCTTGCATCTTTCTTTCAGTCTCTGCTACTGCTAGGAAAATAGCTGTGTGGAGCATTAATGCTGATGCACACAGTCTGAACAACTCGTCTTCATTCTTGCCTGTGCTTGGGGGAGGCGGGGGTGGAGGAGGAGGAGGGAATTATTATTCTGCTGCTGACACAGGGAGAATGAGAGTGGCTTGATGCAACAGAAGATTATGTTCCCTGAGGATAAACAAACAGAAGGAGATAAATTAGGAGAGAGGATAATCCTGTTAATATGTGCATTCCTTAATTCTGATTCAGTTTCTCAAAACGTACGATTTCACAGAGGTTAGAGATTTAATTAGTACCTGTAAACCATCTCTTAAAGTTTATCTTTTAGATTGAGGAGTAACACTTCAGGTTGGCATTTGAGATGCACAAATTTGCCCATAAACAGGAATTGTAGTTTGTGATATGAATGTCGCGTGAAGGAAAAATAATAATGTGCACATCACCATCGCTTCCTCAATTAAAATAAAATAAAGTTTTGTTCTCCAGACTTTTTCCCAATACTGTTTATTAGGAAGTCAGAGCTGCTTATTCCTTGCAGTCTGCTGTTGCTTTTTCAGCAGAAGCTGAGCCATTGTGATATTTATCTGAATTCAAACAAGGCTAATTAAAAGAGCTGCTGACAGTTGTTGTGATCTGACTTTGACTGGAGCTTGATGGTCATTATGGGTAAATAATGAACCAGGTCTGCAAATGTAGCAGCTGCCAACTTGGGATAGAAGAACAGCTATTGCGTCCAATTTAAGGATCTATCGACCGCTCGCCTTCTCCCTGCAGATCTTCTTCCTAGCAGAAAACTAATGTTTTCTACTGCTTTGTTTTGTGGTTTCAGCTATTTCTGATATAGTCTATAATTTCCTCTTAAATATTTAACCTAGTCCATTATTAGCTTTCAGAGTTAACAACTTTTCCATTGGGCTTTCTTTACATTTTTATTTTGTTTTGTTTTGTGGGCGGGTATTTTTGCAGTTTGCTTTTATGTACAGTGTAACTGCTTAAATAATGATGATAATGTGTATTTAATTTGCCTATTGCTGCAGAATAAAAATCCACTAGGCTTTTTTCTTTGCACAGCCATAATTTAACAAATTGCATAATTGGATTATTCTGTAAAAGAGATGCTTCTACTTCCTTAAGGATGCTTTTGTCTGGAGTAATACTGAGTGCTCGTTGTATAAATCTTCAAAGCACTGACCTGAACCTCTGTTTCCATTTTTGTTCAAACATCACTAGTTTATGAGGTATGGTGATGCAAAGCTCTATTTATCAGAAGAGCGAAACAGCAATGACTTTCATTAAGGTGCACTTCCAAGTACGTTGTCGCTTCATCACAAGCTTTGCCTTGTCCCTTTAACAAGCAGGAACGGGCGCTTTAAACAGAAACCAGCAAATTTTAGTAACAGATTAATTCAAATTTCTTCTAGAATCCTTGCTATTATAAACACAGTGTAGGCATTTAGAAGTCACCACAGAATTTGATATACACAAGAACTTAGTGCATCTACCCTGCGCTTGCTCAGCTGCCATTAAGAAAGGCGGCTTGCGTGATGTAAAATGTACGAAGGCGCTTCTGCATAGTGCATAATGTGGCAGAACTAGGGATCTTGCTGGGAAGAAATGATCCCAAGCGTGCCCCTAAAAGACAAGTCTTGCTTTGAGATATAATGATGAAAAATTGCCCTTTTTTGTGTGTCTTTGCGTTTCAGCAAAAAAGAAACTTTGACTCGTTGTCTGTGGCGCTGCTGCAGGGGTTTTCTGCATGTATGTGTGCGTCCGCGAGCGTTTCTGTCCTTGCTCTGGAAAGGCCAGCGATACGTTAACAAGGGGTTATGTTATGCTGGTTTATGTTAAACCAGATCACCCCCTAACATGTGCGGAGCCATTCATCTGTGTCACCAAAACCCAAGAGAACATCTGACATGGACTTTGCAACAGAAGCAGTGATCACTTACAAATCAAACATGGCACGCTCTAAACCGATTGTGCACGGCAATCTTTTCGAGAAAGGACAACTAATTGAACATGATAAAGTGTAAAGTTAATTAACACCCTTAAATTTGTTGATTACTTTCACGGGATTATATTGTTCGTTGAGGAGCAGCTTTCCATCCCAGCTGTCGCCTTTTTAGCGAGTGTCGCTGGTAAACAATAGAGACACCATAACAAGTCGTAAATGGTCCCTGTGACAGCAGCCCCTTGTGAGGCTGCATCTGTAGAAAATGATTAGAACAATTGCATTTTAAAGACGGCTCACATTGCAGCCCGGTCCCATCGGCCCTCTTCTTTATCTCCTCTGATGGCAGACTGGTTAAAACATTTAAGTTCTTTTGAGCAAATTAAGTGATTTACTGTGTTTTAGTTATACAGCAGCAGAATAGCTTCATAGGTCTAGCTTTGATGCTGATTTTTATAATAGGGAGAAACACAAGCCCTTTGAGTGGTGGTGTGTTGTGAGGGTTTTTTTCTGAGACTGTCCCATTTACTTGTTCCCTGGAAATAGATTGAGGATGGCAGACGTTGCCTATGAAGCAAGTAGAAAAAATGATACCCTATTTATATTTTTAGAAATAACTAGTCTTCCTGTGGTTATTTTAAATTTATAGTATGATTTTAAATATTCTGCTTTTATTTCCAGTAGGGCTTTGTAGCTGATTTTGCCTATACATGCCTTTTTATTTGCTTTGGATTTATATGTGTAGCAAAACAATAATAACCTTTTCAGTTAATCTTTCCTTGGTTTAACTTCTTGTGAGTTGCAAAAGTATTTTGTGTGAGCTGGCAGGTACTTAAAGAAAACAGCTTAGTCCTTGAAAACACACACACACACAAGATACACAGATTCAGGCTCTCAAGTTCAGCCTATCTGAAAGAGAGCAACAATGAGAAGAAACTGCTTGTTGGAGGCAACTACAGTCACTTCAACTGCGTTTGTGCAAAAATATCGGAGTAGAGGGCCGGTGTTCCCTTGCACTTCCCAAAGCGTTGCATGCAAAGCCTCAATGCTTATGCTTCAGGGTGCAATATTGTAAAACAGGAGAGGATTAAAACTCTAGCACTGTTTTTCTTGCTTATTTTTTCATCCAGTTTAGATTAGTTGTTAAAATTGCACAGTGGACTACATGTTGAATAGAAAAATGACAAAATAGATGGGGTTTTTTGCCTAAGCATCTTGATGTTATAGCCCTCATCTCTAGCTTGTCCTTTGGAGTCTCTGAAGCAGCTGTATTCACGTTGTTTCAGTTTTTCTTCTCACCTTTGTCAGAAACAATTGGTTTTTTATCTACAGTTGCAACGCAACAGTGATTTAAATATTTTGGCACAGGGATTTGCTTGGGGTGCTCTGCGTTTTCAGCAGTGTGACTGTTTCCAGCATCACCATTGGTGATGATAACCACTGATGGTGCTCTAATGCGTAACCTTATAATATGACTTCTTTTTAACTCATCTGCACTCTTGCTTCTTATGGCCATGTAATAAAATTGAAACCAAAAGTAGATACTTTCACGTAGCATCTTTACGTTAACATATTTTATCTAGCAAATTGTCTTCTTAATAAGCAAACTGGTTGAAACCACACTGCTTTTATTGATGTAGCTATAGAGGTAAGATTTTTTTCTTCTTTTTCTTTTTTTTAACTGGAAGCATCAGTGGCAAATTACAAGACTTTTTCAAAGACATTAGATGCTGTTGTAATAAGCTGTGGAAAGTGAATATGGAAGGACAGGGTGGCTACTGAACTAGGCTGCCAGGCCTGGAGGCTGAAACTTGAGGTTGTCTCCATACTGTCCCAGGATGGCTGCAACCAGTTGCTCTTGTCATATGAGAGGTCCTAAGCCTCCATTCACATTTCCATCTAAAATTTTGAAATTTTGATGCTCTGCAACAGTTTCACTGAGCAATTCATTGGAAATCAAAGTGAGAATCATGTGGATTTAACTAATCTTTGCCCCACAGGTAGCTCAGCCAGATATGACATGATGCTTTGAAGAGCAGTTCTTGATGTACATCTTCTGATAAAATAAATTAATTTTTCAGATCTTAGTCTAAAACCTTCTAGTACCCAAGTGGGAAACCCATCTCCAAGTGGGTATGCCATACTGCAGTGCTACTCTATAAGTTCGCACCATGCTTTTCCTGGATTCATTTTTTGCATGCCCCCTCACTAGCTAGATCACTTAGCCTATTTATTTGCTAACCCGGTCCCATCAGTTTATATCTCTGGGAAAAACTCTGATGGCATAATGACCTACTGAGTTGGTGCTGAGCTACTCTGCGGGGGTTGCTGGTGTGACCTCCTTTAAGGATTCTGCACACAGCTGTTGGGGGATGGATCATCGTAGAGAAGCTGAGCGTAGGACTGCAGCCACGGGCTCCAGCAGCCTTGCTTTGCAGAGGAAGAAATCGTACACATGCCAGTCACAAATGCAGTTTCTCAGAAGACTATTCCCTCAGGATGAGAAGAAGCTTTTTGTATTTTAGAAAGAAGTAATAGATTCTGACGGACTTTTGACACTGATCAGCGGTGGTACATAAGCCATTATTTTAGGTGTTAAGAGGTCTTTAAAAAATCAAAAGATAAAAAATAATCATTAGCTTTTTAAAATTACATTAGCTGCTCGGCTTTCTCCCCTGCTCTCTTTAGTGGTGTTAGAAGCCGATAATACTTTACCAGCCTGTGTTGTTGATATGGAATCTGTGATTGTGAAATAAAGCTGTGAATTCTTGTCTAATGATTTTTTATTTTTATTTTTAGCTGAAGTTACAGTTCTTGTGCTCCTAGGCTCCATGCCTTTTTTTTTTTTAAATTGCCAGTGTTATAGACTTGCTACATTGCTTGTTTAATTCTGATAAAATAGCTGATAGTTGGCAAAGACCCTGGATGATAAAATTTGCCATGGACTAAACAGGTTTTTTGTTTTTAAAAAGAGAATTTTCCAAGCTTTCTGCATTATACAATAAATTGCTCTTTTTTTTTCTACTTAACTAATTTATTTTTTCTACTTGAAATGTAAGTGTTTGAACAAGTGAGAGAGTGCAGCTGTCAGAAGATTAACCAGCTGAAAACTATTGTCAGCATTAATTTTGCTCTAATAAATGACTCTCTGAAGCTATTTAGCAGTCTGTAATCTAGATACAAGGCTATTGACCTATGATGGATAGTACTGGATTTTGTTTGTAAGCTTTGACTTAAATTGTCTACTTAATTTGCTGCAGGTCAGATCACAGGATTAGTGGTAAAGGCCATTATGTGGTTTGAATAAAAATAGCTAGAGGAATGGAATGAAAATCATTGTGTTTATTAATGTAGCAATCTTTGTGGTCATGTACATAGCAAACCCGTAGCCAACAAGATGACAATGACTGTTTTGTGTTAGCTCTAAATCTATGCTTTACTTTTAGCCCAGTTCTTGTGAGTTGCCCAGGGAGGAGTTGTTCAAGTGGGATTAAGGACTGGCTGCAAACAGGGTGTCTCTCAAAACCTGAACAGGAAGATCTTTACCACTGTAGCTACTTTGGTTCCTCAACAGTGTTGCTCTAGGAGCAGCAGCATTGTATATAGACTGATTTTTTTGAAGCTGTGGATCTGAGTTCTCCTGGATGCTCCAGTTCTGGGGTCACCAGCACAAGGATACGGGTTTACTGTAGTGAGTCCAGCTAAGAGCTACAGTGATGACGAGGGGACTGGAGCATCTTTCATATGGGGAGAGACTGAGAGAGCTGAGACTGTTTAGCACAAAGAGAAGTCTCAGGAGAGATCTTATCAATGTGTACAAAAGCCTAATGGGAGAGGATGAAGAAGAGGGAGCCAGACTCTTCTCAGTAGTGCCAGTAACAGGACAGGAGGCAGTGGGCACAGATTAAAATGCATAAAATTCCATCTGTAACACGAGAAAACACTTTTTTACTGTGAGGTAGCCAAGCACTGGAAGAGATTACCTAGAAAGGCTCTGGAGTTTCCATTCTTGAAGATATTCAAAAGCCAACTGGACACCATCCTGGGCAACCTGCTCCAGCTGACCCTCCTTGAGCAGGGAGGTCAAACTACATGATCTTGAGGGGTCCCTTCTAACCCCAACAACCCTGTGGTTCTAGCTGTAGTATAGGTTTATCAGCCACTTAATCAGTGAGAGCCTCTCTCCTCTGTTGCCTATATTCACATAATTGGTAGGTATTAACTATTTTTGTTTGAGACCTTAATGTATCAAGTCTGAAATACTTCAGTGACTTCTAAAGATGGTGCATCTTGGGTGCCAAGATGGGGGAAATAAATACTTGACAGATACAGAAAGGGGCATTTTTAGACATAGTCACACAGAGACAGTGCATCCACTGAAGTTTTTATGAGAAAGCAAACAAAAATTCTTCAAATTCTTCAGTGTGGGGAGCTGCAGTGTAGCTGTCCTTGATGTTGGAAAGGAAGACTGATACTGACCTGTGACACAGCACTTATATGGGCTTAAGGATTTAAGTTGAGAGAAGCTCTGATTAGCCTCCTATGGTTGCCCCCCTTATCAGAACTTTTTGTACACTTGGTTGCCAGGATTGGTCTTCTTTTTTTTTCTTTCTATTGTTATTTATTGCCGCATTTCCTTTATTAGTGGGGAACAAGGAAAGAAGAAATGACGTGTTTGAGTGTGATATACTTCAAACTGAATAACTTTTTTGTTATTTGAGGGTAGATTGATCATTTTGGTTTGTTTTTAAAAGCACTGTATCTTCAGCTGAAAAGCTTTATAAGAATGCATTTTCATTTGTGGCTATAGAACATCTAGCTCAGTGAAGACAGTTCCAGTTACTCTCTAGAAACTATTTCAATAAAAACATTTATTAATGTTTATTATGGTAGCTAATTGGTGGCAAAGAACTATGAAGCATGGCTGGAGAGCAGCCTAACTTACTGTAGAAACAGAATGGTGCACCACGTGGAGGAAGAACAAACTGTTTCACATGGGCTTTCTGTTTTTCCGAACGCTGTACCAAGTTGAGCACATTTAATTTGAAAGTAGGTTGTTATAGATATAAAACAGGGAATAGTGTATTTGTGTGTGTGTGTATATATCATTTGACATTGTTTTTTACATAGTTCTTTATGTTGTTGTATATGTGTTCAGTTTATGTGTAGGAAACTAACACAAAGTTTCTCAAATTAACTAGAATTTTGCTTCAGATTAGAAATATAATAAACTTGAGATTTAGAATGCTTGGTTTTATATGTTTATGTCTTTTAGATGTTCAGTTACACGAAAATCAGGAAACTCATAAAAATTAGGTGAGGTTTGGAAAAACTGATAAAAGCAGAGTTAACTTTGAGCAGTAGTTAGTTAATAGTCATATGCGAAAAGTAGTTTGACAAAACATACTTTATTTAGTAATTCAGATACAGTGAATTTTGTGTGGTGCAAAGATGCAGGAAAGGTTGATTGTTGAAATTATATGAAACTATAAAGAGTGATATTGTCAGTTTTCTTTAAGTCTTGTGAATTGTTTATCTGCCAGTACACCTGAAAGAGAAAGTGATTTTATCTTCATCAAATGTTTGAGAATTAAGATCTCTGATCCGGTAAGTACTGGGACTATAGATTTATTTTTACATAGGCTTAGAGAGGTCCATCATTAAGCACAAGAATTTTACGTCATCAGACCCTTTCTGATAAGATAAAGTTCTGAAGCTTTTTTTAAAATAGTGATTTTAAATCCAGCGTTGTCTTGATTCAGGTGTTGGAGCTGCTCGAGCTGCAAACCTTACTTTCATGGTTGGTGGAGTGGAACAAGAATTTGATGCTGCCAAAGAGTTGCTGACATGCATGGGTTCTAACATAGTCTACTGTGGAGAGGTCGGAACTGGCCAGGTAATGCTTCCTGAGAGATTACTAGTTATCTCAGTCTTTTCTTTTTGTTGCTTTGTTTTTCTTTAATGGTACCTACTCTTTTATTCCAGAACTCAATGCATTACAATATATCTTCATACTTGTTTGCTTGTTTACTTGTCTTTAACCATGTGTTTATAAAATAACTCTCTAGCATGTTGTATAGTTTAGTGTCAAAACGTCTGACCTGGTGCTTGTCCACATTGGCTTGTTGAGATTATGCTTCGTAGAGAACACAGATTTTAATTTTGTTTCTTCTAAATTTAGATTTACTAAATGTTCTGAAGGACAAAGAGCCCTTACATGCCGTGTATACTAACTGAGATACTATACTAAGGTAAAAAGTATTTCCTGATCTCTGAAGGAACCTACCTTTAGAAGAGAGCTGTCGGAACATTGTCCTGGACCTAGTTAAAGAAGATTCCTCCATATTAGCTCTATGAAAATGCAGAAACTAATTGACAGTTTAACTTACTTTCAGGCTGCAAAGATCTGCAACAACATGCTCCTGGCCATCAGTATGATTGGAACTGCTGAGACTATGAATCTTGGAATCAGGTTTGTTTGATTTTTGCATTGAATTTAAGCATTTTTTCTGCATTAACAGTTTTCATGTTTTACATTTGACTTTGGCTGAGACAATGGTAATTAGGTGGCATAGATAAACTCGTGCCAGCAATTCACTTGTGAAGCCATTGACATGCTACAGGGATTATTTAACTAAAGTAGAGCCCTTCAGAACAGGATTATTCCCTTGTATTGGTTTTGTAGATGGTTGCATTCTGCATCTGAAGTTTAGCGTTTATTTGTTCTGCTGTAGTGTAATGTACAGTAATGTTTGTCTTGCATTATAAACATGCAGAGGTAATATAGAGGTAACTTTTTATTTGTATTCTAAGCTAATGTACAGTGTATTCAGAGTGTTATACTCCCATATGGCTCCTGTTGGCTTTGCTTACTTTGTTAAGTTGTTCCAAAATATATTTTAAAGTAAAACTTCTAGTATAATGTATATATCAAATTAAGATCAAACCATAAGAAAACATCTGCCTTCCTGACTGATTTTATCACTGCTGTTGGTCTAAATGCCAAACTCCTGTTTTGTCAAAAAGCTGGAGTATGCTCCTCTACACTCTTGTCAATGCTAAGAATACTATTTCTTTTCTAGCAGGTGATGCATCTGACTTGTAAGTGGCAGCATATTCAAACAAAATTATTTTTCCTTTCCAATTCTAACCTATTTATTTTGCTGTGCTCTTTGAGATTTTGTTTCGTTTTCCAATAAAGTGCATGCAAGTACCAGTTCAATATCACAGTATTTGAACCTTCAGAAATTTTCTTAGTAAGATCAAAATTGTTTGCAAGTCTACGCGCAGAGAAGTCCTATGTTTGAAGAGATTATCTTGCAGTTGTGTATCTTTTAAGGGCTCTTCGTGAATTATTTATGTGCACAGTTGCATGCTTAAAATTCACCTGCTAAAACTACAGATATTGTAGATGCTCAGTTATCAGCTGGGCTTTAGTCCATGTGCTTATGTGGATTTGATACACTATAAAAACAGCAAGAGGGCATCAAATAAATAAATAAAAAAGGATGCCTACATGTGCGCACTCGAGGCAAGGTAATGGATTCACATTTCCTCTTAATTACCATATCAAGATGCAGTTGTTTTATTGAATTGCCCTTGTCTCAGATGTTAGACTATCTTGACCTATTAAGTTGTCATGTTGTAATTGAGATAAAAGAGGAATTTGCTTTGCATCAGTGCTAATTGGTTTATCAATATCCTGTACCATTTACATTTTAAAATTGAGAGTCTGCTAGATACTGAAGCATGTCTGCATCAAGCCATAATAAAAACAGTAGTATTGTATACAACTATTGTTATCCAATGTAGTGTAAAGCTTTCATCAGGTTCTGGTTGAAGTCATGGTTCGCTTATTAAAGTGTATGCAACTGATTTTTCATTATATTTTTATCTACATTTGTAAGAGTGATTAGAGTTAGAATTGAATATAAAATAAAATCAAGAGGTTTGGAAGACAGAATGAGTTGATGTCTGCAGCCACTGTGGCTTGAAAGTGTTTAGCATTTTCTCTTTTCATTTTATCCTTTTCCAATTTAAATTCTAGCTGAATTTCTATTAAGCATTTGTAGACAAAAATCCAGTGTAAAGGCAGCAGTATACAAACCTTCCTCCCCTACTGTCATGGTAATCAAGAAGGAACTGTACTTACTGTAGAAGAAACCTGCTGATTGTAACCTGAATTATACAAAGAGCAGAATCTCATTTAGTCCCAAACTGCATGAGGTTTAAGATAGAGGCTGTAATTTAAAGCCTTATGAAGTAATTTAGACCCCTTGCATTTATTTTAATTTTAATTTTAAATCCTGGAGAAGATTATTTCTGCTTATAACTAGAAAAAGGGCTTTCCACTTTTGGTGTGTACAAATTTCTAATGTACAAGTTAACCTTTGTAATTCTAATTATTAGAGGTTTTGCTATATTAATAAATTTATTAGGGTTTTTTCTAGTCTAAGACTCAAAGCATAGTATGGCTGCCTAGTCTGGAGAGTGTAGGAAGCTGAACTTGATTTATTAGTTTAACGCATATCTAGTAAAGAAAGTCTGACTCTGACCTGATAATGGCAAAGGACACTGGAAATCTACAAAATTCATAATGGGAATTGTGGAGCTTAGACATGTTCTTAACTTTTAGATAGAATATAAAATATCTTCATGTCATACACCGTGTGTATCTGCTACATCATCTAAATCTTGAGTTTTAAGGACTTTGGATAATTAATTATTCAAAGTATCTCTGACTGAACTAGATGTAACTAGAAAGCTGTATTACAGCATCTTCCGGAAACTAGTATATACGCTGAGCTTAGTCTTCAAAATGGTATGATATTAATTCTGTAAATAATCTGCTTCTTCTCTAATGTTTTCATAAAGCATATGGCCCAAATTTTCATTTTCTGAAGCTGTGAGTTACTGTTTTATTCATTTCAGATTTTTAAAGTACATCTGCTATTGTTTTATTTATTTTATATTTGAAATGATAGAATTTTTCCAAGCTTCAACATAAGTAGCAAATAGAATGGGGTGAGGAGGAAGGAAAACTGGCATTAATGAGCAAAAATTCCACAATAAACACCCAGAAAAATTGGCAATATTGCTATGTAACTTCTGCATTTGTATTCCACTTGCTTTTCTACTTTACTTTAACATCTTCATTTACTAATCATCTTCATTTACTAATGAAGATGTCCATTTTCACTGAAAGTGATTTGGTTTAGATTACATAACTCATTAAAAAAAAAATCATCCCGAGTTCTGACCAATGAAATGCTTGTTTTGGTTTGGTTTTTTTCAATTAATTTCCTGATGCTTTATGAATGTTGCTACTAAAAGTTAGAAAGTGTGGGAAACTTTGTAGGAACAAATTCATGTTTTTATTTGAATTTTCTTTTTTTTTTTTTCTTAGCATGATTGTGCAGTAGGAAAATCTTGAGTAGATTTTGCTATGCAGTTTTATGGATAATATACATATTGCAAAACACTGTAGTGACTTATTGTGTCTAACTAATACACAAAGTACATGTAAACTTCACAAATAAGAAATATAAACATTAATTGATACTGTCCATAGCCATAAACTATTTATCTTTTTCTTTTTACTGATCATTTCAATGTCAGTAACTTTCTTTTACTGGCCCTTGAGGTCCGGTGGAACGATGTCTAATACTAGCAAAATAAAGCTTGGGAATGAAGTATTGCTGGTGCCTGGTTTGTGTTTAGGTCAGATGGAAGTTGCTGCCTATCAGGCAGTTTGCGGTCCCTTCAGAAACTACCAGCACGGACTCAGGGAAAGGCTTATGTGGTGACACAAGACAGGACAAGGTTGCTTAATGTGGTTGGGATATAAGGGACCAGGAGAGCAATAAGAGCTCAATGACAATAACCTCAGTGCAAAATCAATTTTGTACTTTCAACAGCAGAGAAAGTCGTCTCTACAAGGAGGGACTGTGGCAGCACCCAGATTTATGCCAAAAGCTGCAAATACAGTTCTTTCCCAGGCAGTTTTACTGTATAGGGGTTTGTGCCTGTTTGCTTTTTTAGATTTACGAAGTGAAAAGACGGTAAGAGAACTTTGCCCTCTGATGCCAAGTCTAAGCGTAGTTTTAGTCTGTGGTTTCGGTGAAGATGCCTGGGCTGTGCATGGAAGACACGAACAGAAAGAGGAGTCAGCAGAGGGAGGAGCGTGTGCTGCAGCCTGAGGGACGATTAACCCTGGGTACGTCCCCACTGCAAATCTTAGAAAGATTGCCTTGAAAAATAATTCCTCCAAGAGCACCGTGGCTCTGCTGCCTTCATGGGGCTATAGCTAAGTCTTATGAAAACACCTATCTAGTTTAAAATGCCAATGGCAAAGTCATTTTTAGCTCTGTTAGAAGGGTCCTAAGGTTCTGCTTAAACATGAGCAACTTCATATGGTATTTATCCAAAGCACCTTGAGATGGGAAATTCTCAAGAGTTCGCTACTTCAGTTGTTGTACCTTAAAATGAGACCAGGATGTATCTTTTTTTTGTGAGATGCCATTTCAATTTTTCTCTGCTCCAGACTGAACTCTTGGAGGAGTGTACAAAAATTTCAGTATGTTGTTTTATCAAAGCTCAGCAAAACCTGATTTTTGAGCAGTGGCTGGAAGGGATTGTGTTTTAACCATTTTTTTTGTTTGTGTGTCCATTGCTGAGTTTCTGCTGTTCAGTTCATTAGGAGTGTTATTGAAGAAGCATTGATTTGAGGGGTGGAATTGTTTTTGCTCTATTATAAGTACAGTTAATACATTAACTTATTTTCTGCTTATAAGGGAGAGGAACATTTTGGTAATTGTAAATTCACATGCACATGCACAAGCTCTCACCACATCCCATGGCAAGTTGTTACGGGGACTGGCAGACTGTCATCATTTTGGTAGCTTGAGCAGTATATCTCTTGAACAGCGATGGAGCTCTTATGCAGAGAGTATCATATGTTCCCAGCCAATTTACAGGGAAACAGCAATAACATTTTATCATGGTTGAGAGCCCAGTAGCTGCTTCCTATTAAACTTGCCCTTTCAGATACCTGTCTTGGATTAATTTGTTGATTTCAAATGGAAACTCAGTCTTCTCCACTGAAGCGTGACTTTCTAGGATAGACTCTCACTGAATGACAATTACTGTATATTGTAGCTGGTTTCAGACCATTACAAGCTTTGGGCACAGTGGAAGACAGAGGACTTCCTCAGTAACTGATTTTAATATATGTCTAATTTTAACTGTCAGTTATATATGCACCAGTGGATGGATCCTCAGAAAGATGAAATGCAAAGCACTTCTAACTTGCTCTTATTAATGATACACTTGCTGCAAAGGAGAAAAAAAAATAGGTTCAGGTCTCCTGAAGAGAATCTGCATGGTGTTTAAGGGCAACGAAGTTTGAAGAAGTGGGGATTTAAACTGACACTATCGTCCTTTTTCTTTTCCTAGAGCAAAAATGTGCCAGATCTAGTGCAGACAATATTTTCTACATCTGTATAATACACTTGTATCTTTTAAAGTATATTTTCACAGAAGGGTCATTGGAACACTGAGAAGAGCATTCTTTGGGAGGGTTATATGCATTTTGAAATAATAAGCTCTCTGTCTTGCAGTTTACTCGCTGCTGTAATTACGGGCCTCTGCATGCAGCTACACACAGCACAAGCAGGCACTACACTGCTAGATATACTGATCTGGATGTAACAATGACAAGGAAACAAACAAGCCAAGAGTTTTGCTTTGGCCAAAAAAGCAGCTTCTGTGTATTTGAAAGCTCAGGCATTGTCTGCTCCCAATGCGTTTTTTTACATGACAACAATAAAAGCATTTATTCAGAATGATTCTTCATTAAGGATTTGATGCACTATACAAGATAAAAGTAGAATTAAAAAACTGTGAAAACATATTGGTGCTGGAAAATACTTTTTCTTTTTTTTTCTTGTTTTCTTTTTTTTTTAATAAATGGCAGTTGAAAGCATTCAATTGAGTCAGAGGGTTGGAAAAAAACAGGGAGGAGAATTAAAACTCGATCCCATCCAGGCCAGCTGGGGACTTTCCATTGAACTCCAGGGGCTGCTGCAGCAAGTTATAAATAAGACCGCAGAGCAGCAATACTAAAAAGCTACCTCTGCAGTACAGCAAGTGATCTCGCTCTGCATCAGGAGGGCAGAACTGCAGGAGATACATGCTGTTGTGGGAACAGAAATCATGCTGTAGGGCCCGCTGTCTTTAATGTAGTTTTTAAAATCCAAAATGCCCACTGGAATAAACAGACATAAATTTTAGCAACTATTCCATTGGTAATGAGCTTTACTTATCTACACATTAAAACCTTGAGCACTGCAGGGCCTGGAATCAGTGTTAGGATCCCCATGGCTATGGAGATCTGTAGGAAGTCTGTGGTATAAGAGCTAATGTTTGACTTCTGTAAAGGTTAAAGCTCAGCTGGAACTGTGTGGAAAAGGTGTTTTATTTTTAACCTGTTTGCTTGTCGGTGGCAAAGTATGTTGTGATATATCCCTTTTAAAATATCCTTTTCTGATCTTGGATTATTATTGGAGATAATTCCCTTGCTTGTTTCTTTTTCATGACCGTAACTGAATATTCGTACAGAGCCAGATAAACTGCTGCTGCTCGTTGTTGGCATGAATGCAATTCATGCAAAATTAGCTTGCAACTTGGTAGCAGCGTAAATGTGAATCTAGTATTGAAGTGCTTTCAGGGTCCACATTGAGCAGCAGTTTATGCCATGAGCTCTGTGATAGAACAAATGACGTTTCTACTTGGACAAGCTTTGTTTTATCAGGATCAGTAACCTTATCAACAGTTGACCCAGAACCGTAATGTATGTTTGAGAATAGATAACATATGTCACAGTGAGAGGCAGGCTTGCCTCATAAGCAAGAGTATATAATGAAGATTTAATAATAGAAAAGCAAAGAATGTGCAGTTATATACCATAGTAATATTTTTTGAGAATTGTAGTGTGTTTGTTCACTTATTAGAGCAGGATCATTTGCATTATCTTGCTTACATCAAAAATGCACTAGTGTGCATGTATGAACACATTGCACAAGTACCTTCACACTGTCACGCTTGAGAATTTTTTGCCTTGTTCAGCTTTAAAGAATATAGTTTTGATACGAAGAACAAGTATGTGACCTAGAAGGCAGCAGAACAGACAATGCGTTTTAGTAATTGAAATATGAGGGAACTGCTCTTCTCTGAGGACCTTTATTTTGCTTGCACTTCCAAAATCGCTGGGTGAAGGGAGTTTATTTAGTGCAAAGGGAAAAAGGCTCTGAAAACCTACTGCTTAAATGGTGGATTGATGCTCTTTAATTTAAGATACAGCGTCCCTACCCCCAATATCAATACTCTGTCATTTTTCATGACTTATAATAAAGGGAGAGAAATGACGGTCGGGTCCTAAGATATAAAACAAGTCACCCATGTCTTGTGCATTTTGACATTAACACTTCTCTTCCTTGACCTTTGACAGATTAGGCCTTGACCCAAAGGTGTTGGCCAAAATCCTAAATATAAGCTCAGGTCGTTGTTGGTCAAGCGACACATACAACCCTGTTCCTGGAGTGATGGAAGGAGTACCATCTGCTAATAATTATCAAGGTGGCTTTGGAACAGCACTGATGGCTAAGGTACATAAGACTCCATGTAAAGTGTGTACAGTCGCTTCTCTCTGGGCTTCCAGCAAACATTCTTCTCAGTGAAAAATTATTTATGATTACAGGGAAATATGTGTGCATGAACAGAGGGGAACCCAACCTCTTACTGTTGCTCTGAATTAATGGGTCGTGTAGGGGGCTTTTCCTTAGCCTTCAGCCTCTTTATAGCTACTATCACTGCTGAGCCACTCAATGAGATTATATGCACTGTCTTCTTCAATTCTGCCTTAATCCAGGAGTCCTTGTGTGTATGGCAAGTGTTCAGCAAGCCATTTAGGTGCCTCTTGCATGACTGCTCTAGAACTTAGGAGCGTAAGCTCAAGAGGGCAATTCAGGGAAATATAAGTGACCTAATTAGATGTGAATAGTGACATAAGCCTCTAAGATTTTGGACACAATCTCTTCCAGATACCTTAAACTGTGCTACTGGACATGCCCTCTAGCATCTGCTTCCTTGCTAAGCAAACTGCTTATGTGCTCCTCTTTCTGCCCGAGGCTGTTTGGAATACAGAAGGTAGAAAGGTTTCAACCCAAACCCCTGCAGACTGATTTTTCCACAGCTTTACTTAGATTTTGGTGGGTTTTTTTCTTTCAAAGCTTTAGTTTATAGAATGAAATTTTAAAAAATAAAAAAGAAAACCAAACACCTTCCTTCCTTCACTTTGGAGTCAGAGGAGTCAGGGGTCCTTGTCCATTTAATTATTGAGATGTTGTCTGATGTTTCAGACATCTTGGAGCCGGAGTTGCATTATTAAAATGAAGACACCTGCTTTATGAAATTGTATTTGTGCTAGCAGTCTGTTCAGAATTTTCTGTGAGTGCTCCTTCAGAGAGAAATAGATCACAATCACCGCTACCAAAACCAAACACCTTCAGTAGTTTGGAGTTAAATGATTTTGCCATTCTGCTATTCCATGACATGATTTAAGCTTTGTTGAATAAATTGGCTAATATGTCGATACGTTTCACAAAGAGGATTTAGAAGAGGCTGGGAATATGCCATGGAATATCTTATTATTGTAAGTCGGGTTAAAGTAACTGTTCCTAGATTTATCAGGTCATCAGGCTTTCAACAGAATTGCTAGACAAAGAGGAATGATCTGCTGTGATGTACATGAAGAATATTTTGGATCCTGTGACATCTGATATGTATGTTTTTCCCATTTTCGTAGATCTTGAAGTCATTCAAGGGTAATAGGAAGAGTAACTATAATTCTGATTTGTATCAGAGTGACCTTTATAGAGCCGATTTACAGATAGAAGTGACATTTAGAGAGTAGAGTAAGATCTTGAATTTCCTTGTGCTAATTCAAAGCCAGACACACAGGAAGTAAAGACCTGTCTTGTAAGTCATCCCTGAGAAGCCAAAGGTGCTCTCAGGAGTGCTATAGTCTCTCAGTTCTTCTGTATCAAAGATTTGTTATCAAAAAAAACCAAAACACACAGAACAAAATTTAAAAAACGCTACAAATTCTATGAACTGTCATAGTTCTAGATGGACAGAAAATCCAGGCACTTCCTAGTAACATTTGAGAAGTTCTTTTGCAACTTTCTTGCAATGTGAACTGGAAAACTGATTTCTCTAGCAAGACCTTATAAAGGCAGCCTTGAGTGCAAGCATCACTTTCGTACTTAAACAAGAGATCTCTTTATATATCCAGGCCCTTACCAGCTTTTCCTTTGATTGGTTTCATGTCTGACTCAGCTTAGAATTCAAGACATCCTCCAACCTCGCTTGTCATTTCTGTCCAGCATGCATGCAGCTCACTATTTCTAGCTAACTATGGCTAGT
Source organism: Nesoenas mayeri (assembly GCF_963082525.1). NCBI lineage: Eukaryota > Metazoa > Chordata > Aves > Columbiformes > Columbidae > Nesoenas > Nesoenas mayeri. The sequence continues at coordinate 128,323,669 of NC_137543.1, forward strand.
CATAGTAACTGGTACTTGCCTTTGAGTTGTGTCCTATTCATTTCAGCTGTAGCTGTAGCTGACCAAGGACTCTTGGAGGACAGGTTTCAAATTAATCCTCTTGTAACCTCCCCTCCTTTTTCCCTGCCCCCATATTCAGTGTTTAAAAATGTGGTAGAATTATTCTCTGTATCCCTTTATCTTCAGTTGTTAAAGAGAACTTTGAGTTGTAGCAGACCCAGGACAGTCCCCTAAGAAATTCTTTCATACATCCTTCCAGTTAGGCTGCAAACAATTCATATTCACAGAGTAGCCTGTGCCTCTCATTTTGCTATTAACTGGCCACAGTACAGTAAATGTATGTAGACTAAGTGGCTTCAATTTTGTTATTATTCAAATCTCTCCTGCTTGATTTTTAACCTGTTTTTGGAAAGGAAGATATCCTCTTGCTCAAACAAGAAAACGATGCCATTAGAACCTATGTGAAATGCTTAAGTGAACAGCCAGGGGAATTTTATTTTTGGAGGTGACATAACAAAGTGAGGAAGAACAGTCTTGAGTCTTGCTACTAGGTTATATAGTGATTTGGAATGTTAAAATTCCTCCTGTCCAGAAGCACGCTGCATGCCTTGAAAAGTTTAGAGATTTTCTGTTGAATAACAATTACTGTTTTAAAAATGAAAAACTAAACAAGGCTTCCTTCTGCCAGGATTGAAATTTTAAGGCTGGAGTATTGTGTTTGTTGGCAGCAGAGTTCTCTTCACAATGGAAGCCAAATAACCTATAATATGTACATGGTTGTTTATATTCCTGCTGTTTCTCCCCTGACTTCTTTGCTTTTTCTTTTCTCTGCCCTGTTCTTCCTCCTGCCTCTCCCTCCCCACAGGATCTTGGCTTGGCCCAGATTTCTGCCACCAACACAAAGACACCAGTTCCTTTGGGATCCCAGGCACATCAGATCTACAGGATGATGTGTGCAAAAGGCTACGCCCTGAAAGACTTCTCAGCCGTTTTCCAGTTTTTACGTGAGGAGGAAACCTTGTGAGCTGTCCTGTGGAAATGGACACAATCACGAACCACCTTTTTTTTTTTATCCTTGTAGCTCATTTGAGAAGTATGTGGGTTTAATCAAACACTGCGCATACTGATCCCGTACAGACTCATCATCTTTGGTTGTCTAGATCACAACGAACTCCAGGGTTTTTTCATAGCTCTTGACAAAACAAGCCAGAGGAAGGGACTGTTTGGCAATTAGCCAGACAGTGATTTCTTTTTTTTTTCTAAGAACCATCAATTTTTTTTTCATTAGATGCAATAAATAAATATTTTTTTTTTATGAAACACTGAACTGTTTGCATATAAAATAACTTACATTATGGCTACAAACTTAGGTGAGTCTTGAATAGTAAGAGAATACTGTATAGTGATTTTATGATATATGGTGATCTATTAAAATTTAAAATAAAAACTTTATGGAAAAAGGGAAGATTTGTTTGATGCAGAAACACAGCTTGAGATGGACTTTTTTCTTCTTTGGACCTACTAGCCTCCAGTTGATCAGTAGTGAATTTTTCCTGGGATTCAGGTTGAAGATTAAGTGTATAGGCACGCGTTTCTAAGTGGAGAGCTGTTACAGCGTGTTTACCTGATAGACTTAGTTAAATAACATAGAATGTCTGTTCGTCTTGTAAAGCTCCGTTACTGTATTTTGCTAACCCAATTTTATATTTTCTTGTATTCTGGCACACATTTTCACAACTCAAGAACAGCGCTTACCAGAAGTTCTAACAAAGTATACATTTGTTTTAGGTAATTACTGAAGTATTTTAAGTCTAAACCAACCCCATTATTTTGAAAATAAATAAAAATCTATACTGTTAAATACTTGCTATATGATTATTTGCTTTTTGTTTTGATGCACTCTCGGACACACACAATTAACCAAAAACTTGTGCTAAATGGTCTTCTTTTTTAATTTGCTTGGTTTTCTAGATTGTCTTGCAAACCCAAGCTTTTCAAGAGCTCTTGTTGTGAAATGCAGGTGGTAGTATATTTGCACGGGTATTACCTTAACCATTCACCATCTCTCTAGTCTAGCAAAGTGCAGGTACATTCTTGGCTTTCTAAATATAAATACTCGAGTTGATTTTGCTAGAACTACTCAGATTTACTTGCAGGCTCTAGGCTTAATGGTCAGTATGTGTTTGCATTCTTATTTTGATTGTATGAGGGATCCTTTTATATGTGCACATTTCGGTAACAAAATTGCGTGCTTGAATTAGCTCAAGTCTGTGAATGATCTTCTGAGAACTTGGACATCGTATTTTAACACAGTAGTAACTTCATACAGTCATAGACAGTACTAGTTGATCTGTTCTCCTTTCAGTTTTCTTTGTAAACTGTTTGACATTCTAAGTTATTCAGGGATTTGGAGCTCATTAATGTTACCTAAGAGAAACTGGGAGAAATCTTACTTTTAAAAAATGGTTTGTCTCTCTTTTGATAAAACCACTGTTTCTATGGCATTGCATTTATTCCTTGAAATTAGACACAAAACTACCTGCGCTAAAAACTATTAAAATTGCAAGGTCGACCACTCAAATGCTGGAAAATGCAGAAACATGGAACCATAGTGGCAGATGTGTGGTTTGACCTTTGAGAACAATATCACATACTTCAACATTTTTCCTATGGATGTCCTGCCCCATATAATAGAAAGGATGGACCTAGTCTCATAATTAATTTGAGGTCATATAGTGAAGGGTGTTTTTTCCCAGGAGGACCCTTGTTCATTTTGAGGTTTTATAATGGATGAGGTAAGGAATTGTAGGAGAGTCCTGGTTAAGTTTGTCTCCTCTGTATTTGACTCTGAGATCTGACTGGCATCAGCAGGACTGATATTTCCTTCTACCACCCGCCCCAGCCTGTAGCACAGTTTGCTGTTAATGTGTTTGCTGGTAACCCTGAACTTGCAGGCAGCACAGTCAGTTGTTTTCTGAAGACATTATATGCACATGTACATGTTGGGAGCCATGAGGAAAGCGAATACGCTCAGTGAGGCACGCTCTTTGAAGCTTTTAGCTTCTGAAATCATAAAGTCTCTGTTAAGCATGTGGAAACTTTGTCGTTATTTTTATGTTTCTCCCAAAGGGTTGTAGCTTAGGCTTCCCGGGGTTCGTTTCTCCTCCCCCACAACCTCTGATCAGATTTTAAATTCCTACTCCAAAGCACAGGGTGATTAAGTTGGAGTAAAGGCTGCCAGAATGCTATTTTGGCAAACCAACAAAATGTTCTGTGGTCTCCTTCTTGGAGGAGGATGTTGGCTGAAATTATAAACAAAACAAAAAAAACCCAACACCACAGCTTCAGGGCAGACAGCCAGCATGTAAAATTTTAGAACAAGCAGTTAGTTTGGCAAAGTTAGAAACAACTTTTCATATAAGTCTTATTATGGAAAGTGCCTTCAAACCTTTAATGATGTCCAATACCTGACGCTAGTAATACAATTTATATTAGAATATACATTCTTTTTCCAAATTTTGCAGGGGAATATTTCATGACCGGGTACATACAATGGTGGTGATATTCATGCTAGCTTTGGCTACTCTGCATGTGCATATGTATATAATGTATGTTTTGCTCTGCATGGGCTATGCTTCTAGTCTGTGGAAATCAAGCAAGTATTAAGACCATTGTCACTGCCAGAAACAGGTGTTGAAAACAGTAATTTGTTGAGTTCAATAGAAAGATTGTAAAATCGTTTGAATTTCTACACTAATTACCTCCCAGTACATACACACAAATTAGGTGCACCAAATTAACTGCATATTTTGTGAATGTCCCAAAGGGAAACTTGAGGTAACTTCTTTTTAAATTAGCTTGAATGTTAAACTAGCCCTCCCATCATGCTTACTTTGGAAAGTCACCTATATCAAATGCATTTATTGACTAACAGGAAAACATTGACAACCCATAAAAGTAGTGATGGTTTTAAAGAAAAATCCTAAGCAGCCTTCTCTTGTTTATGATTTGGTATAACCCATCTTAAGCAACTATTTTTGGTGGTCGTTTAACAGAGGAGGCCTTCTATTAAAACTGCTGAGTACTATATTGCTTTAACTTTATTTATGGCTATTACAAGCCTCGGGAGGAAGAGGAGGTATTCTGACCCAAGTAAAAGTATTATACGTGATATTCTGGCTCTGCTTTAATCAATGGGAATTTTGCCATTAAGTACAACACTGCCAAGACTTCACAGCGTGTGCTGGATGCCCACGTGATTCCAGAGCAGATGTGGCCAAGATGCAGCTCTGGAGGAGCTCAAGTACATCCCTCAGGTGGGGATTGTGCCACATTACTGGCGTCAGAAGCACGAGAAGTTGGGGAGAGGAAGGATCCAGCAGGAGCTACTGTAATCAATATTGCTGGTCTCTATCCCAGCCTTGTCACCCAGTGGATGACAGAGATGCTGGGGGGGACAGAGTAGCTGCTGTCCCTGCCTGCCTGAGAGCAGAGCTACCCATCTTTTCAGCTGTTTAAATCTTACTGCCCTCTGCCACAAGAAGATTTATGACATAGTTTACAGAACAGAAAGACTGGGGCTTCCTCTGGAGCGAGCTGGGGAGGGCTTCCATCGCACAAGGCTGCTGTATTTAGGCAACAGATGTCTGTCTATGCTTTTAGTCAACCAACTTGATCTGCAAGACCAAAGTTATCCAGGCACAACTCTGAGGGTACTAACTTGATTGGTAGTGATATTTGTATCTTTTTTGATTAATCTTTATACCATCATCAGTGTCTTCTCCTCCTTCATATAAAAATAGATGTAATTCACCTTTTGCCAAGAAAAGTTGAGAATATTGTCTGTCTTTACAAGGCTGTCTAGGAAGTTATTGAAGTTCTGATGCAGTTTAGAAGCCTCTGTTGTGTTTCCTTGGTGCACGGACACAATGTGTAGAGCAAGGGTCCTCTGCAGCATTTTAGACTCATGGTTTGCTAAGATGCTCTTAAAGTGAGGGCACTTGCAGAGGGGAAGCCTTTTTATTTACCTCAGTATCAACTTCTTAGAACTCTTACTGCAAGCCTTGCAAAATTGAAAAGTTAAATTTCAGTAGTGGGAGAAGTTTAGTTCAACATCTACAAATTAGAATAAACGGTGCTTTTGAAAAGCTGAAGCTTTCAATGGCAAGGACGTCTTTGCCATTCTGTGCAACAGCATAATGGATGTGTGGTCTTTAAAAGCTGCTGGTATTTTTAAGATCTGTTGCTTTCTATGTATAATTTATCACAACCCATTCTGCCTACTGGCAGAGTTATTTTTTTCCAATAAGAATGATAGCAACAGTTACGAAGTTTTCTTAGGTGAAGAGAGAATGAGTATTTGTATGGTTGATGTGTTCAATAGATGTATGACATGGAACTAGGCATCTATATGGCAGTGATTTTTTGTTGTTGTTGGCATTCATCGTGGATTGTGAGCATGTGGGATAAATTGAAATAGGTGAGTAAACCTTTCTAAAATACTCTGTGTCTCATACTAACTACTGTATAATTAAAAGCCATCCAGCTCTTCCTGTATTTACACCCAACACTTTCTTTTGACCTTGACCCTGAGATGAGTTCTGGATTTTCATTTGAGGTCACAGATAACTCAGTCTCGTTCTTCTTTTAGTTTTACTGAGCCTCCCTTAGTGATGACAATGTTGTATTTGTGAAGTAAATGCCCTATCTGGAAATAATAAGCGTGCTAACATACATTTTGTGAAATTCACTGATTTCAAAAACACTTGTAGCTCTGGACAAAAACAACTGAAATACAACTGATACGAAGGTAAGTTTGCGCACACCTGAAATTACCTGCCCTGCAAATAAATGCAAATATTGTTACAATAAATTTCAGTCCCTACTGTATTTTTAGAAAAGAAATTAATTGTATTTTGTTGCTTGAAATTAAAAGAAGAAAGCAGACAAGTAAACCAAAAGTAATAGCCTTCAAATATGGTCAGACACGAGTTTTATTTTGCCAGAATCAAGTGTTACTGCTACGTTCATAGAAATTTTTGTCTTCCAGTTTGAGACACACGACAAAATTACCTTGGATTTATGCAGGCAACTTACAGCACCAACAGCTATTTGCGTCTGTGCAACTCTGTAGCCCCGGAGGCTTTCCTGGGAAGCTGGGCCAGTCCTGGGACAGCAGTGCTGTGCAGACAGTACTGAAACTGGCCAGTGTGGCTAGCAATAGTAGGTCATTTTTTGCTCTCCAGTCATCATGCATGTTATTCCATAACTATAGATCCTAGAAGCTTTCAATGACCAACATTTTGTAGTCTAATGCATTGAATGTTGTTACTGTTACCTGTTTTACAGCTTCATCTTGGCAGTCTGTGCCCTTTTTTTTTCTTCCTCTGTTTGTACGTTGCCTGGGACAAGTCCCCGTGGTGTTGTGTAATTGTGTCTGGCAGCTGTCAGTCTGCAGTCCACAAAGAAATGACTTAAATTCAGTCACTCACAACTGATTGAAGCTGGAGCTTCAGATGCATGGATTTAAGACATGCTTGGATTCCTGTGCATTTTTACATACAAGGTTTTAATACAAGCTCTACCTTGTTTGAACCCATCTATTGCGCAGCACCAGTATGTCAGTTGGTTTGGGTTTTTTTCCTGCATTTGACTATGCTAGAGCTACATTTGCTGTTCCTGCTCAAAAATAGCCAATTTCTGGTTCCTGCCATGAGAAGGAGGAGAAAACACTGGTAAGAAACTGGAGATAAGTGGTCATAGGACCCAATGCCAACACCATACTCTCACTGGAAAGCCACTGGATCCTGTCCCCACCTCCCATTGCTGTGACTTTTCTCCGCTGCTTGTCACTGAGTAGATAAATCTCTTAGCTTATGTGATGCAGATGCAAATGAGGTCTGTTTTTAATAAAAGAGAAATAGGCAGCATCTTGTGCCTATCAGAGGAAGGTGGTTCCTTGTAAAACAGATAAGAGAACCACAATCTGCTCCCTCCAGCACCATGATAAAGACAGAGACACCAAGTCCACAGACATCTTTAGATACCACCGCTGAAGTCACAGCCAGCAGAATGCGGTTCCTGTCCCGCATCGCACCACCCAGTTCTGCTCTCTGAGCAATAAAATCACACCAACCTCTCTAAACTCTCCCTGGGGCTGCCTGTGGCTCTAGTTTTGGCAGCTTTGTCTGCCTTGGCCCTGGCTGCCTGGAATCTACTGCTGTGCTTCCTCCCGAAAATTCCTTTTCCAGCGCTGTGCCCAAGCTGACTGTAGGCTTCAGTGTGCCTGCAAATAAGATGTTAGGTCTGACTTGCTTTCCATGTGCTCCCAGTAGTGCCAGAAAGCACATAATGAATGTGTCTCCCTTGTTTCTTCCAGACTTAATAAGTAAACGGAGCTATAAACAGTGAGCCAAAAGGATGGGGATGGCAGGCATTTATGGGGTAATAGGAATTTGTTCATTGAACTGGTTGTTGTGCTACTTCGTGACTGTGGTATCTCAGCTTTTTCTGAGAGTGGGAGCAATGTGTGTTTCTTTTCATATGAAGAGGAGCCGGAACTGGCTCTGTCCACTGGTCTGTGTCTGTCATTTTGAAACAGACTCATTGTTTACAGTAAAAATGAAAAATACCCATTTTCGTATATTAAAATATAGCTGGTTTTCTTTGTTGTTTATTTTTTAATCCATTTTCCACAAATGGATGCTCTAATATATTTGGTAGTGTTTTACCTCCTTCTCCATCACTGTAGCAGCCTGTAAATTATAGGCTACATGTAACATCGAAAATCACGTTCAGGAATCTATGAGAAACTCAAGTCTTAAGGAAACCCTGCCATGGTGCTGTTAATAACACATTGCAAACAAGAAAGTAGTAAGTGGAAATAATGCACTCATTTAGAAGTAATAAATCCTTTGATCTTTCTTTGAAGCAAGGGTATATGCTTAAACTACCAATTCAGGGACAACCAGATGCCCATAAAGAATGGTTCTTTGCTTTGATAGAAAATCGCTGAGGCCTGCCCAGCAGCTCTGGTCTGTAAACAGATTAGTTAAGTGCTCATCAGCTCTGATTTGCATAGGACAGTCTTTGCACACAAACCCTGCTTCCAGCCTTAACGAGCTATTTACTTGCAGGAAAGCTACTGGGTTCCTTTTAGTCAGAAATCTCAGCAGAAAATTGCTTTGTGAGGAGGGGCAGGATCCTGGTTGGGAAATAGTGCCTTTCCTCTGCAGAGATGTTAACAGGCAATTGGTGACTGGCAGTCTGGCATGTTTGCTGAGCCTCTTTAGTGCTGAAGTGTGGGAATTAGACAAATACTTAGAATTTTGGGAAAAAAGTTACTTCTCTCTCCTTGTTGGTGGCTTTCATGCTCAGCTGGATAAAGGGCGTTCATGGGAGAGGATTGGGAAGCAGACACTTGTGTCTACAGGAGAAGGATCCCAGAGCTGAAGTGTTCACTGAAGAGGATTTCGTTAGGCTGTAAAATACTCATCACCTTAGAATGAAAATAAATGCCTTGTGGATGCTTGCTGGTTTGTGTGCAGAAATTGTGTGCAGCCTGCAAATTTGGCGCTTATGTTTGTCCCTGTTTAAGCTTCTGTCAGTCCCCACAATTACTTTTGTCTAATACAAAGGGAGGTCAGTCTTAGCCACAAACGTAGCAGATGGTGAGATTCACCCTAGAGTATAGAAGAGCTACAACACTTCAGTGTCCTTTGCATTTTAAAGTGCATTACTTCTCAGCTAATTTCAGCCTGGCCAACAGCTTGCTATTCTACTGAATCAAGAAAGCATCAAAACTACAACTTTTTTTGATAAGGAAACAAAAATATGAAAAGGAGAAAAAACCACAAAGTATTGCTGAAACCCGTGTGAGCAGTTTCAGTGCAAACCTACTGCAGCTGGAAGGGTATTAAAAGTGATAGACTAGATTCTTTCTATATTAATGATCCCACAAACTTTGGGGTGACAGGTATACAAATAAGACTATAATGTAGGTATGTGTGTTTTACAACAGAATGCTGGTGTTAGAGGAAGGTTATTCGTGTAGTTCTGCCTTACCTAGTTAACAGTGAAAAATGTTATGGATCTGGTTTTTTCACTGCTTACGCTATTTCCATTTTATGTCCCCTTTTGCTTGAAAAGTAAACTTACTTTAGTGTCTTTGTGCCTGAAAACAGAGGGTGAAATGCTGGACTGAGGAAAATATATGTCATTTTCACAGACTAAATATAGTTAGAAACTCTTCCCTGTAAGTCCCTCTTTGGTTTTCACTTAATTATTTCATCGGCCAGATGCTAGTTTTTCACTGAAGCTATGATAAGAACATTATCCAAACACTTCCTCCAAAAATAAAATCTACATTATTACAGCACACTCTGCATTAGCCCATCAGCCATGTGCCTTTGAAGGCTTGTGTTCAGCCCCTTGGTTTTATAGTGCCAAGATTCAAATATGGGATTGCTAGAGGAAATTAATTACTAGTAAATTTAGAACAAAGGAAAGAACCTGCAATTTCACAGCATGTAAAACACCTTTTGGAATTCTTTGCTCTCTTTTTGGAAACCAGTGTGTCAAATTCTTGGAATTATTTTAAATGGCTTGGTAAAATATGTAGCTATCCAACAAGCCATAATAAAATCTTATGCTTAAGGATATAAATAGCAGGCAGAAAATTATTTTGTCTCTAACCACTTTAGACCACGTCTATTCTTGCTTTTCTGATTGCCTGGGTGCCGAGTATGGCTGCGGGCAAAGAGTGGAACCTGGTTTGGGACAAAGTTGTGATCCAAGATGGGACATCCTCTGTGTCTGAACACTGATCTCCACAGCTGCTGCCTCCTTCCCTTCCAGCCCAAGTCCCATCAGCCACCAGAGTCCAGCCAAGGGTGGCACTGGGTTTAGGGACACATATGGTGTCACACATCACCTTTCCCACATGTCCAACACTTCCCAAGCATCTGCATCTTTCTGAGCTCTCTGGAGCGCTCTTCTGACTTCAGCCACTTTGTAGGTGACTGTATCTGCTCCTACTGCTTCATATCACCTCCAAAGTGGACAGAAAAACCTTTCCAGATTAGTCTGTATAAACCTGACCCTTCTATTAATTCTCTTGCTGCTGGTTCTCAGTTCTCCCTCCCTGACAGTTCTCCTTTGCTTGTTATCACCAGATCACAGTTGGTAAAAAGTGTCTCCCGCTTGCCTTCTCCCATAGCCACTCTGTTATGTGTTCTTCTTGCTTCTTCCATCACACATATGCACATCTTTCTCTGTCCCAAAACATCATCCACAGAGACACATCATTGTCATCCCTAAAAGGAGCACATTTTTCTGCCCCAGGCATTGCTATAGTTTTCCTTTCTTTTTCCTTGTGAATATGTTTTGTCTCCCTTGGCTCTCCTGCTCCCTTTGAACCACACTTTTTTCCTCTTGTAGTTGTGCAGCCCCTAATACTCACACAGTTGTTACACACACTGTGTAGTCAGTTTAAAGAGTGGGAATAGACAAAATTCAAAGCACTAAGGAGTTTAGTTTTCATGTCATCACATTCACTCTTGTTTTCACATTTTGTGCCTTGTTCCTGCACCCTGAATTTGCTTTTTGTCTAAGTGAGCATCAAGTCTCCTCTCACTTCTCTTTCAAAAACAGCAGCATCAATATGCAGCTCTGTCTAAACCAGGGATGTAGTCCAGAGCAGGAACTGGCTTTACAGGGTATTTTTCTGAACATGCTCATTTAGCATACACTGATTCACATTGCAGAGCAATCCTTGTACACCAGCGTGTTTTCTTTTGGATGAAGCAACGGAGCAGGATGGTGCTCTGGGTCTGTCTCAGGCATTCTGACTTGCTCATGGGCCTTCTGTGCACAGGATGAGGCTGCAGCTGGTCTGCAGAGAGCGCCAGGTGTAAAACACAAGCAGCATGGGCACTGGCTCCTCAAAACCAACTGTGGAGCTTTCCAGGTTTGCTCCCACTGTGCTGCTGGTGTAGACAGATCCTGTACACCCTTTCAGAGGGGCCGATTTTTCACTGCCACTCTAAACCTCTGTTCATTGTTTTGACATTTGAGAACTACCTGTGCCACATCACATCGATGTGAGATTGCAAGCATTAGCCTTCCAGCAGTCTAGAGCTGATCCTTTTCTTAATGGCACTGGTTTTGTATCCAAGCATATTCAGGGACTTCTGTGAGAATTCTTTTTGTCATCCAAAGTGAGATCCACACTGAAATGTATCTTCTGCTTGGTGAAATGTCATGTCTGTGTCCATATTCTGCATATTGTAAATGCTCGCTCTGGGAACCATATTGATACTGGTCTAAATAGGTGTTTTTCCAAGACAGGAGCTGCTGCACTCAGCTTCATATTCTTATAGAGGTAACCAAGTTGTCTTTGTGGAAACAAGATCCATTAACTTGATTTAAAAACTGTTCTTTGTGGGGGCTTTTTCTTATGACCCTGGATTTTAAAAGATTTCAAAATGCATGTGCATTCATGAAAAATGTATTTTAACAACATAATGACTGCCAGTCCTGCTAGTTGTAAGGAATTCCTTTGGTGGTGAGCTACAAAGTCCTCAGTAGCCTTGGTAGAGATACAAGGTTTCCAAACAATTAGTGTCCCCTTTATTTTATTTATTTATTTTATTTGACAGCTTCCCTTCCCAAATAACACAAAGGAAGAATAGGAAACAATCATCAATGTGGAGGTGACTTTTCCACTTCCTTCTCTCTCATGTAGTTGTTAACAGTAATTTACAGTTGCTCTGTTACATTGAGAAGGCTGTGAACTTTCTACCTAAAGTAATAAAAATCAGTGTGTAGGTCTTACTAATTTACTGCATGCTATAAAGGCTAACAAATTGTACTGTACTAAAAGAATATTGCCAAAGTATTTACTAAAAAGCCTGTGATATCGAAAGTAATTCTGCTTCCCGTGGATGTCCTTACTCCTATGGGAAAAATTGTTGTAGCATTAAGCATGTTCATCAGCTGTGCTGTATGGCAGACCTGAGAAGCATTGTACTTTTCTGAGTATGAAGGAGAAAACCTGCAGCAGCTATTTTTGATGTAGGCACACATCTTTATTTCCATCTTTGACTCAAGTTGTGCCACTTGGACATGGTTCTGCCTTAAGCAAGTAAAAAAAAATCTGAGTGCTCCTGGAGCCAATGGAAATTCTGCCATCTACGTCAGTACAACAGGACTTTTCCTCCGATATTAATTTTTTTGGCACGATTCAAATTGGAATGTGGCTCCTCAAGTTACAAAAAGTGCCACGTGTTTTATAAAAATCAGATTGTATCATTAAACCAAATAATTTTGCAAGAAATAGTGAATATGAGGAGTGCAGCTGACTTCTGAATTGTATTGTTGTATGACAGGATCTCTCAAAAATGAACAGAGGGACAAATTGTTTGGACTTGGAAGTTAAGATCAACAAAATCGGTGATGAAAGCTAGCCAAATATGAAATAGCTGGAAGTCAGGAATTACAGGGTGACAATGAGGAACCTGGTCTATTTAGCATTTTCATAGATGAAGAAGCAAAGGAGGAAAACCCATTGCTGAAATTTGCAGCCACTGAGTAGTAGTCTGTCGTCCCTGTGGCCTCAGGTGTGCGGAAGAATCCCAAAATCCCAGAATGGCCGAGGTTGGAAGACACCTCTGGAGGTCATCTGGTCCAACCCCCTGCTCAGTCAGAGCCACTTAGAGCCAGTTGCCCAGAACCATGTCCAGATGGCTTTTGAATATCTCCAAGGATGGAGACTCTACTCCCTGAGCAACCTGTGCTCAGTAAAAAAGTGTTTACTGATGTTCACACAGAACTTCCTGTGCTTCAGTTTGTGCCCATTGCTTCTGGTCACATCACTGGGCACCACTGAAAAGAGCCCAGAAGCTCCATTCTCTTTGCACCCTCTCTTCAGGTATTTATATAGATTTGTAAGATCCTCACTCAGCCTCCACTCCAGGCTGAACAGTCTCGGCCCACTCAGCCTTTCCTCACAGGAGAGATCCTCCAGTCCCTTCATCATCTTCATGTCATGTTGGACTCTTTTATCATGTACAAAAGCACATATCAGCATAACTCCCAAAGGCAGAGCTTCTCTGGTGTGGAACAGGGACCAAGCCCTGGTTCTCTGCGCATCCTCTACCAGCTTGTTTCCCATAGACAGCCAAGCATGCTGGTCTGCAATGAGATGGTTTCTTGCTCCTCTACGCCATGATGAGGTTAAAAACCTGTGGCTTCACTGTAGCATTCTTCCCATGAAGGGACCACTTCACAACTAGTGAGATCCCCAAGTGCTCAGTGAATGACTAAACTACCCTTTCTAAAATAAGACACTCTCATTCTGTCCATGCTATAACCAGAACCAGCAAAAACTAGTCTCTAGGTGAAAGAGCTGTGCTGGTGGCAAAACCAGCTGCATAAAACGATCCACAGTGAAAACAGTTTGAGGTCTAAGTCAGAAATTCTTCCTAGTATTCAGTGTTTCTAACTGTTAAGTTAATGCTTTTTAACATGAGAAAGTGCATATGTCTGATACTGTACTGGGTGCTACAAATTTGTCTGTTTCCCTTTGTGGGGAGGTCTGGAGAGTCATGATAGTTATAATAAAGGTGAAAGGCAAACTTTGCCAGGCCACCCTGAATGTAGTGGCAATGTCCTATATGAAGGCTTTTCTGCTAATGGGCAGAAGAATATACTTAGAGTTCAACAGGCAATGATTTCATTTGCAGTAACTTGATGAAGTACAATGATTTTGCACGTGACAGCCTAAATCTTCCATTGATCTAGGCTGAACTACTATCCCTAATTTGAGATAACAAATAGCAAGTTGATCATAAACAAGTAATGAACAGAAGGAAAATTTGAATTGACTGGATAGGCTATTTGCTGTGAAATATTCGCTCAACTCTATAAATAACATGTAGTTTCTTTCTAGAGGAGGAATGATTTACTTCATTGAACAGGTAAAATAGAATAAATAACAAGACCCTCTACTACAATGAATCAAATGAGAAAATAAAAACTGTGATGGACGTGACCTTTTGAGAAATGTTCAATTTTGTCTGTCACTTCTTGGGAATAATACAATGTACCTAAAAGGAGTTAAGAACGAGGCAGCAGAAATGTCACTGTTTTCTGTTATTACCTTAATGTGGAATTTAAGGGTTTTCTTAACAGATCAAATGTATTTTAATAGATTGCTTGTTTTATTTGAGCATTCATAGAGTTTTTGTATGTAGGATCACAAATGGGAGTATCCCTTCAGCCCCTGCTTTATCGTCACTGTCACACATGACATCAGTATTGCTATAATGTGCAAATGTGTCTACAGATTTTTCCACAGAATTCCTGAGCCTTTAGTGTGCTGATGAGCTGGTTTTATACTTTGTTTCTTCTAATTTAGATCAAAAGGATGACTTGCACGTGGCTGAGCTCCTTGCAATATACTTGATGCGCTTCCAAAACTGTGCCAGGTGACAAATCTCTTTTTTTTTCCCACTGTTAGTCTGCAGGTTCAATATGTAGGGATTTTTCAGAGTCTTTGCTCACAGACCTTATACCTCCCAAAAATTAAGTCTCTGTTCTTATAAAGACCCTCCTCCAAAGAGCCTCTGGCTACCTTATGTTCCCTCTTCAGTTACCCTCTACCTTTAAGGGAGAGACATGCTGTGTATTGACATGCAAAACCAAGCTCCAAAGAAGCGACCTGCTGTGTCTGGCAATTTCTCTACCAAGTAGCTTTTAAATTAGAGTTAACCTGAGGTTTCGGCCAGTCTGCCCATTTGCACATCAATGTTCCTCCTCCTTAGCACTGGTGGTGTCCCAGTGTTACTTTCAGGATAAGGTGGCTAGCTTTGATATTTAGAGATATGCGCACATTAGAAACCTGGATGCAATCCTGGATAAAGTTCCAGGAGCGTTTTGGCCAGCTGCATGGGGCGTATGTTTTTACAACTAGAACCTGGAAAGCACTCATCACATGCATGCATCTCAGACAGAGATGTGTTTTGGACAGCTATAGACAGATTACACCAGAAGAACTGTAATTTTACTGCTGGAACATCACCTACTTTGAAGTTTCTGCCAGTGCTGCTACATTGGCCAAAGGCACCTCTCTTCCCCACCTGCTGGGCTAATGCTGCCAGTGGCATCCTGCTGCACAAATGTGGTCTTGGTCTGTGGAAAGCGAACCTGAAGAGCAATACTGACGAAGCACAAGTCAGCTGGCTTTCCAAAGAAGAGATGAAGAGCAGACCTGGTTGTGATGGGAGAACATATCCAAGACTGGCCAGTCCTTTAACCCCACAGAGGTGCCAACTCCAGTTCCCTTCCAGTGCTCGACACTGAAGCCTGAAAAATTCAAGTGAGGGAAACATAAGTGGTGTTTGCTGACAGTGACAATAATTAATCATCAGACAGTTCACAAGGAAAAGTGACAAGTCTATCCTTGGGAATGCTTTTAACAAATGCTCAGTCACCCAGCTACTGGGCTTCACAGTCAGAATCAACACAGGCTGCGTGACAGCACCTTTGGATCTTCTTCTTTACATTGAATATTAAATAAGGCTCTGGCCTTGTAAAGATGTGGTAATTACTGTTCAATACATTTGTCCTTTAGGATTTGGGATAGGTTTTTTAGCTTTTTGTTCTAATGATTTGTGGTACCAATGCCTGATGATAGCTAAATGTGATATACAGGTGCATTCCTGCTGGATTTTGGCACGTAATGCTATGTCATAGCAATAAAAGTTATTTCTGGGTCTATCTTCTCAGCGATGTCAAGAACTGAAGTTCTTATTGACGTGAATTAGGTTCTCAGCTGTGTCTCCAGTTCTTCCTTTCTCCCTGTTTAGATGCAACAGTGCTTATAGAATTGCTTGGAGAATAAATCTTTAAAAATTTGAAGTTTGTACCTCTTGGAAAGATGGCTGTTAATAAATGCTGTGATTTATTTCCTACATGAATGTCTGCTCACATTATTGCAGTGAAACAATTAATTTGAAATAGTTCTCTTTGAACTACAATCTTCTGTAAGTATAGAAAAGCACCAAGTCAGGTCTGACCATATAGCTCTGCATCCTGTCATAGACAGCAGTAACTGATTGATGTGGCGAGAAGAGGATGACAAGGAAAGCACACCATGAAATTTCTCCAGTCTGCTCCCCTACACTCTTGCTGGTTTGTACCCATTTTTCTAGTTTTCTACTGGCCTGATCCTGTGAGTTGAGGGCACTCAGCTCCTCTCACAAGGTGCTTTATATGACTTCATGAAAGGCATATTAATCTCATCAGGTCCCCGGCATTTGAGCTGAAAGCTGCAGAGAAAGGTGGGCCACATGAGCAACTACTAGGTTAAGGTGGGCTTCCCTTGGGGACAAAAGCCACAAAAGAAGTGGTCATGTAAGTTGTGGAGGGAGGTAACATGAGTATGACTATTTCAAATTTTGCTATCAGGGAAACTGCTTGTTCTTAATCCCACTTGTGTTATATGCACAGAAATAACCTCTTCAGATTCTGGAAATGTTACATTTCCTTTTAAAAGCCCAGCGGGGGAACTCAAACACACAATCAATGGTTGTGTTCTACTGGTCTCAATTTCCAGACTGTGTTTCTAACTTTTTAACAGCTGCTTCTTCCATTTTCCTCCTATACTTGCTAAGCAAGGAGTGGAGAAAATGTTAACAAATTCCACTGGTGGCCCTCTTTTGTCTAGAATTGTGATTGCTAGATAACATTAAAGTAAATTTTTTTTAAAAAAAAAGCTTCTGAGATAGAAATAGTATCTTGATATTACCAAAGCGTGGTGGAGTTGTACCTGCTTTAATGAACCCTGTTGTTGCCATTAATGGGCCTTATCCTCAGTCAGGAACCATTCCTAACCATCCAGCAGACATCCTTTGAGCATGGAAATGTATGTTACAGCGTTTTCCTACTTAATTGCTCTAAATTTATTTGGAGAGGAGGTTAGAGTATTACAAAATGCCTTCAAAGCAAGGAGGAAAGATTAGTTCTGGGTTAGGTAGGAGGCTGTTTTCTCACTGGGATCTTCAAAAAGCAAAGATTTGTAAAGCTTTCAAGATGACTGGGGACAGGACTGACTTCTTGTTAAATCAGATAGGGACCTAATTAGAGATTTATGAAAGCAACAAAGCACCCTGCAGCAGGCAGTTTCCCTGCTGGGAGAAAACTCACTGAAACATGAGGGTAAGGCTAATAGCAGCTACTAAAAGGAAAGAAAGAAAAAAGAGAGAACAAAAACAAAAACAAAACCCACCTTTTAACTGTTTTAAACCCTCCAGCAATTGGACATTTCTGGTTAGGGGTTAGAGGAGATAGCCTAACTTGCCTGATATGAAGACGGGAGAAGAAATCTGTTGCCAAAGGCCACAGGGAAGGGTTGAAAAGAAGAGTAAGGTGGTCAGCAGATGAGCAGATATTTCCCCTCCAAGTAGAGGGGTGAATTAGCCTTACAGTTGCTAAACTCAGGATAACAAATCTACCTAAAACCTTGCTTCCTCATTGGGAAAATAACCCTTGAATGGATCTCTGGAGCAACAGAAAGAGATCAAGGAAAATGTGTCAATTTGGGATAATAAAGGAAGCAGAAGGGCCATAAATAGAGCAGATATGCATCCCTAAGCAGAAGCCACCTTTTTTTCTTTTAGCAATTGACGGTGGCCCTCAAGGTGTTGTTACACATGATGGGTTCTCTGACTTGATACTGCATTTCTTCTTATTGCCATTTGCATAATATATGACCCTTTGCTTTTGTGTATATGAAACAATCTTGTGATAGAAATGTGAACACACGGGGGGAAATTATCCAGACTCCATCTGTTTTGGTGCATTTGGATTTGAAACAGATATTTTTCTGAGTGCATTTTTACACATGGAATACAAAGACTGGCCTGAAATCTTGATTTGGTGTTTCCTTTTCCTATTGCAACAAATAGAGGCTGAAGTCTGGAAACTGAGAGAGCTTCAGGCCAGAAACCTGAATAACTTCACTTAGAAACATTTTCTCATAGAAACAGGCATTCATAGCTCAGAAACAACATTTCTGTGTTCAGTACTCGTTGAGCAGCCTGGCATGGTGGACCTTCTTTTGTGCTGAGTGCAGAAATGCTAGTTGTTGTTTGTGTGGGTAAAATTATGATTATTTTAATACATTGCAGCAAGAAAAATAATGTTCTGAAAGTTTCTTTAATGGGAAACAGTAAACAATGAAAATTACTTGTTGCCACCTAGCATGATAAGCTCTCTCACGTAGCACTAAAGAAGTGACGTAAGTCATGCCTATATGTGATATTATTTTAGATTAAAATGGAATTTCCACTATTTTCCCTAATAAATGTTGAATACTTCAGTAATGCTTTCATGCTTAAGTAATATATGCATGCTCTGCTAGTTTAATTTTCATAAACTTGATTGATTCGAGTGTTGACTTTACTACCACAGCTTTTATATCCTCGTCTAATCTAACTACATGTTCATTATTTCAGTTTTACATATTTTAGTAATTGGATTGTGTACCTTAATGGTACAGTAAGGGTTTGCATAGTTTACTAAGGAAAAAGCTGACTTGATACTGTTTCTCCTATTTTAGTGCAGTATTCTTAATTTTTTTGGCCAAGCTAAGCTCTTCAGAAATTACTTTGCAGGAAAAGTATACTATCAAGCTGAAAAGAATTAAAGGAGATTGAATTCATTAGCATTTGTATCCCAGCATTTCTCCTGTTTATCACTTGGAGCATCCTCTGCAGCTGCCTTAGCCTGATCCAGTGATTGTAGCTTTCCACTTTCATGCAAGTGGACTCAATTCCTATATTATTCTTATAGCCTTATGCTTGGAAAATGAAAATGGCTGAGTTCAAAACTTGCAACAAATACTTGATTTTGTCTGCTCCTTCCACTTTCTTATCATAGATGCAATCCACAAAAATAATTCATTCTTTTTCCTTTCGCTTTCCAGTGAAAATATTCAAATAGCATTTGCAAGTTGGAGAGCAAAATTCAAGACCTGTAGTGAAAATTAGAGGTGTATCCAGTTGGACTTATAAAAAATGACTTGCTAGTCAGTCTTGAAAAACTTAGCCTTCAGCTTTAAAAATGGTAAGCCTTGTCATTTCAAATGTATTTTGGCTTTGTTTGCTGGTCTGCTCATCTGCGCTTACAACAAATACTTTTTTCACTTTTTGCTTACATAATAGAACTTGTATGCATGTAAGCCATATAAATATTACAAAGATTGTTTTTCATCTCTGCCTGTTTTTAAAAGGTTGGTGATTAAAAAAAGTTAAGCACCTATGTCTGAGTTTTCTCAAAATGCGAAAAGACTTTTTGTAGATAATTTGTCATCAGAATATTCCAGTTGATTCAGAAATTTATTTTTACTAATGTAATATCTGAAAAATAGACAACCTCAGTGAGCTGCCAATGTTATTGGATGAGTCTAGGATTTCTGAGGAGAGACGTAATGTAGGTACCGTTTGAAATGTATACTGTTTTTGTTAGTGTTTTATATTACCAGAGGGACTGTTATGTTTATTTTTTAATAGATTATGTGATCAATACATGAATTAATGTAATTTATTAGGCTTTATATGTTGATATCATGACTTCTATGCCTCAGTGGTATGTTTTAAGCAAGTTACTTCATGTGATTTTTATAAACAAGATAACTGAACAGGCTGATTCTGTTTTCTCAAGAAGGAAGTGTAGATTGGGTGGCAAGTATTTCTTCTTGGATATTGTTCTCCCCTTTACCACCCTTTCTTACACCTTCTAGTGCCAGCATATTGCATCTCACAGGTTGGAGTGGATTTGCAGAGCAGAAAGGCTCCGAGGAATGTGTTGGTGCTGCCATGAGGAGCATCCATGATTTAGTAGGTGGCAACCTCTCTTTGGAGTCGGAATTGAACTGCCGACCCAGTCTGGAGCTTAAGAGACTGTGCTGATAAAGCTACTGTGTTTTGAGTGAAACCTAAAACCAAGGTCTTGTCTGATTGTGGCCATTAAAGACCTTAGGCATGCATCCTCTCCTAAGCTGCTATGTGGTATTGCATTAAGTGTTGTGTTTCAGAAGTAGATTAAGAGATCCTTTTGTATGGTTTCTAATGCACTCTAGGATTTTGGGGATAAAAAAAATATTGTATAAATGAAATTTACTATAATAATAAAATAAAAACACTTTCTTTTTCACCTTTCAAACAAGAGAACATCACCTTAAAAAAGAACAAAACCAACTCGAGGTTTCTTTAGTATGTAAACTCAGAAAATGTTGACCCGATGTGGGTAAAGATCAACTTTAAATGAGAATTTGGGTTTCAAGTTAAAGGCTGAACCTTAGGTGAGGTTCAGATTCTGGTTTAGTGGCAGGGAAATCCCACAAGGGTCTCCAGCATTGTGAAAATGTCATTAAATCATCTGTTCTCCTGAGATACTCATATTTGCCCTCTTCTTCAAAGAGAATCCCCCATCCCAGGTTGCAAAAGACAAGATAGTGGTGGGACTGGATTTAAGTCTTTTAATATGACTTGCTGCTAAGGTGGCAAGGATTCATGGTAGTCTCACTGAGGCTTGGTTCTAATGCCAGACATAGAAATCAGTTTGGAAGGAGGGAGAGAGTGAGACAAATGGAACAGAATATCATGTATCTTTACTGCTTCGTATTTACCATAACTCTGCAAGTCGTCACTGGTCATTTTTAAGAGCCAGTTGGTAAGCAAAACTGTGTAGGTACTTAGGCAGCACTTAGGCTTAGATCTAAACTAACCACGCATCATTTACAAATATTCACAGTTAGCACTTTGGTAACCCATGGAAACACATGCCTTCAACCCATCACTTTCTTACTCTACAATAATCCATTTTGCTGCATACTTAAGTATCCTTGCACAGGTCAGCACATTTCTGGCTGGCAGTACTTGTCTGGGCAAAATAGTAGTAGATGGACAGTATCTGTAATCATAGCATGAAATGGTCTGCATGCTCCAAGTTGGTCTTTGCCTCATCTCTTCCATTTACTGTAGGATCTGTGGCTGAGGAATTGAAGTTTTGGGACAGAATGGAACTACTTGCTAACTGGCAATTGTAAAAGGGGCTCCATCCAGGTGAGCATGTCAAAGTTTCCCTCCAGAAGTTAAAGACCGTGGGTTGGAAAAAGCTAATTTAGGGATAACTCCGACAGCTGCATCATAGACTACTCTTGTGCTAAGCAACTGTTGGCAGAAATATTTAGCTATTTCAAAACACAGTTGGCTGCTAATCATGAGCAACAGGGATCGGCTCAGGAAGAAATGCTGTCCAACAAAATAATGTAGTATTAAATCAGAAAACTCATGCAAATAAAAGATGATGGGCTCATCAGTCTTATTCACTAAGGTAAGGATGACTGGAAAACAGGAACTCTGTTCTGGAAAAAAAGCCCTGATGTTTGACATTTCCTTTTGTCTTGCAATGCATAAAGCCTCAAGCTCAACCAGTTTTAAAGGAAAGATAAAAAATCTAGCTCAAAAGATCCAGTATTTCAATAGCTGAGTCAAACCTATGTAATGTGGATGTTTGTGAATTTGACCCTGTGTGTTCACAACTCACCCCAGTCCCTCTGAACAGCCATTCCATTCTGGATGCCTCAAACCTTTGTAATATTTATGTAAATGAAACCTTCTCACAACATGTTCTGATAGGTGGATCTGCAGTTTTCCATTAAAAATGGTTTAAAACATTCTTTACCTAATCTTATATTCATTCTTCATGAAGAAGTGAGTGGGTGTAAAGGAATGTTACTGTTTGGGCAGCAGGGCAATATTCTGTAGGATGAGATGGCAGTTCATTAAATATGCAACCTAATCTCTGTCTGCCAGCTGACAAAATCATGAACCCACTGAAGACAGTAAAAATCTTCCTGGATGATGAGTCAGGCTCTTTGATAGAGTGTTAAATAACCTAAGTTGCTGTTGAAGCTGCAACTTGCAACATTGTACCCTGTGTATAATAGGTATAACCTTGGAATATTTGCATGACCTTTTCTGTGTCTCTGGAGCCAAGGAGTACATCACAAGGCTGGGACCAGGAACATCAGAATACATTTGCACGTACTTCAAGTTGTTCCAGTAAAGGAAACTTGCTTTCATTGAAGTGCTGTAAGTTGATCTGAGTGTTCTGATGTAATGAACTTTATCACTTTGATCCTCATGAAGAATCCATCTGAGTCAGAGCCAGAAAAACATGTAAATCTGACACTACAATAGGAACATTTGTTTAAAATGAGTAACACATCTTGATAGTTTTTTTGATAGCTAAAATAAACTTCATGCAGTACAGGCTTGAAAGCTGTTTGAAAAATGAATGGATAAAACATGTTTTAGCTCAAGACTCAGCTATTCAGTCAGATTGCTTCTTTCTTTTTGATTCAATATAATAAAGTGTTAATTCCTCTGAAGAGTCATTGTACCAAAGAGACAGAGTCTGTTTTGGTAGAGCACATATTATTGTAAAGAACCAGTTTCATACAGTCAATTTTTGTGGCAATAGACACTGAAGCAGAGACACAGATGCTTGTTGTGTTCTGCTAGTCCTGCCAATGGTTATTTGGAAGTCTGCAATCAAGGAGAAAGATGAGAGTGTATGTTAGAGTTCTTTCCTACCAGGTCTTATGCAAACAATTAAAAATATATATTATCGAATAAAGCTTATACTGCTTCTTTCCATTTTTATCTTCTATGAATATATCAAAAACAAGCCCCCGGCAACTGTAGATTTTGATAATAAAATGTGCTAGTCAGGAATATGTTTAGCGTATTCATTTCAGAATGTTTAAATGTCCATCAGTTTGTCAGAGTTCTTTACAAAAATAAAAAATGTGAACCTTAATGCAATCATAATTGTTATCACAGCTACCCGGCTCTCAACGAGAGACATCTGCAGCCAGTTCTCCTGCAGGCTGTCAGCTGATATATTATCAATTAGCCAGCAGACTGACCAAACACATCTGTGCTATATTTTGCCTGAAGATTGCTGAATCACATTGCCTGGCACTCTAAAACAGTGATGACTAAGTGTGTTAGAAAGGGCAAGATGGTAGTCAAGCAAATACAGATAGAAATCTGCTCCCTATTGTGGAAAGGACCAGTTTTCAAACTACTCCGTACACAGGTGTGTTTATCATATTTTCTGTATGGCTTACTTGGAATTTCCCATGCTGTGACTACAAGTAGTCTTCAAGCAGCACCACTAGAATGCTGCAGTCTCAATTTTTACGTGGGGGCAATTTAAAGAAACTTAATATGTAAATACATTTTAGAAGGTAAAGTATTAAGGGATGATGGTTTCTGGAATAATCTGTGTTAATCATTTGTGAAATACCTCAGTGAACTGAGTCAGTTCAATAGCTCACATTTAATAAAAGTATGAGACTTGAATGAAAACTGGTGGAAAGAAAATGTAAAAACTTAAATTAGAAACACTCATTTGTGCAAGAGGCTGTGAGGTAAATGTCGGTAACAAAATTCTGAATGATTATTTTGGCTCAGTGGTATATGAACCTCGCTACATGCCATAATTTTTTATTTCTTATAGGGAGTGTGGTGCTGGCCTAGCAAGAAACAGTGACTGAGGTGAGTGGCTGACAAACCAATTTAAGAGGATGATAAGCACGGCAATGATGAGAGGATGTGCAGGGGTGAGACTTCCCCACATCTTAACTCCAGAAACACTGATTAATGAGTTCAGTGTAAGCCCCTTGCTTTTGCAAAAGCTTCGGATGAGATGAAGTATGAGCAGATGAGTAACAGAAGAGGGCAGTGAAACAAGACAATAAAGAGACTAATCTTTCAGCTGAGATGGGAAGGCTTTGTGGAAGGACTAATTTCAAGCCAAAAATGTTATGAATAGTAGAGATTATTTCTATAAAGAGCACATTAGTTTTAAGTCTACAGGGATGATTTCTAATAATAACACAGGAAGAAAACTAACAGAAAACATCTTAATTTTTTTGAGGCGTATAATTGAAACCATCAATGCGTATGGGCAAAAAGCTGATAAAATAGCATCTTCCATAAGCTGAATTCACTTCTTGACTCAAAGTGAAAACAAAATTCAGAAAAATATGTTATATTGATTTCTCCATCTTTATGTGTAGTATGTAATGTAGCTGTGGTCCTGTCATTCTGTTTTTTGAGGAATTCAGATTTTTCAGCTCCTTGGTCAGCACAGGGAAGGAGGAAAGTCAGACACGGGAAGGATTAAGACCCCACTGTGACTGTGGGGACATCACTTGGTTCACGAAGAGACTTAGGCAGTGTTTTTTGCAGAACCTGTCTGTGGTGTGTATGTTAGATGGCTGTGAAAAGTTTTGCTGGGCGCTGCCTCTCGTGCTGTGCATGCATATGCGTGCACATGCGCAGCTCTGTGTGTGTGTGCATGCAAATCCTTTGCAAATGTGATGAAGTTGATCATGGATCCCATCTTTTCCTTATGTTACTTTCTTGATTTGACTGAGCAGAATAGTGTCCTCCCTGGTCTGGTCAAAGTATTTCAGAGCAAACAAACATCCCAGGTCACCACAACCAAAGCAGTGGAGGACATATGCAGATGCAGAATGTTACCCATCTGGTTCAGTTTGCTGTTAAAAATTGAAATGCCAATAGCTGTAGATGAGAGTTTCAAGGACTTGAATTCCTGTGTTCTGCCAAGTCCTTTAAGGGTCCATAAAAGGACACACCGCTCCTTTTGCTGTGTCTGCCCTGACAGACGGAGCGGGGAGGCAGCAGAGGCCGGCAGTCATCCATGCTCTTTAATTGCCAGCACACTCCCGAGCGCAGTCCTGGCTGTGTGGGTTGCTGTTCTTCCAGACAACACACAGACACGCTTCAGGGGAGAGCATGTGCCAGGGACCATTCCCAGCAGGCAATTTCGACTCAAATACCCAGGGTCTGAGGGGGTGGGGAAGGGAAAGAAGAGAGTATGGTATGTAGGGCTGGGCCATGTTGGGCTGCCTGGCCTCGGGGCCAGCGCATGGTCCCTGGTTATTTTACTTACGAGACATTTCCTGTGTGTCTCAATTCTCTGTCTGTTCAAGAGCAATAGCAGCACTTCCGCACTTTAAAAAAAAAAATGTGTCTTTTTAATGTGCTACGGGAATAGGTACTTTTTAAAGTGTTCGCCAGAGATCAATCCAATATTTTTCCAGTCCGCTGGGATAGGGAATACACGATAAGAAGTCTTTATCATGCAGTCAAGATTTTGACTAGGTTTCAACCTGCAGTGATCTCCAAATCTGTAGCTGTTTGAA
Source organism: Nesoenas mayeri (assembly GCF_963082525.1). Classification (NCBI taxonomy): domain Eukaryota; kingdom Metazoa; phylum Chordata; class Aves; order Columbiformes; family Columbidae; genus Nesoenas; species Nesoenas mayeri. Next base: position 128,348,975 of record NC_137543.1, read on the forward strand.
TTCGCTGTTTAAGTTTGGCCCACTGTGGTGACAGCATTTGTGCAAAGTTCAAGCTTGAAACCAAACTGGAGTGGAAGGTGAGAAGGGTTCAACTTCACTGCTCTGCCTGTTGGATTGCTTCCTCTCTGGGTAATGCAGAAAAGTCAACTGTCTTGTTTTTCCTTTTCCATAGCCAGGGCCAAAGAATGTAGGAAAATTAGCCAGGAGCAGGGGGGAAAAAAAAGGTGCTTTGCTGTAGCTTCAGGGATCCAGGATACTTGCCTTTCTCATCAGAGAGAGAACGACCAGACTGATATACTATTTTCCATCAATCAAGTCAGCAAAGCCAGCCAGAGCACTTCCTTTGACATCAATGCAGTGGTGACAGTTGTAGAGTTAATGCATTCCTTCTTAATGGAATACCATAAATCTAGGTTCAATGCTGCCAAAATAATGGCTGCACTTCTCACTGGAGAAGTCAGCTCTCTCCCTGCATTCCCATGGGCCTGAAACAGTTTGGTTATAGAACTAATAGTAATCATTTACTGTTATTAGTAAGGATCTCTAAAACAGCTTACAGGGATGGTTTACCTGCTCAAAGTGATGCTATTGCCTCTTCGTTGTGCACACCACAGCCTTTTAATTATTGCACCATATTTAACAGCCTCAGAAGAATTAGATTTCTTGTTTAAAACTGTAGGATATATTTAGAAAGGAACAGTTTGTATTTTTCCAGGAAGATGTCTGAATTATGTCAGAGATTCCCTAAAACAACCACAGCTTCCTCAGATTTAGTGTCTTATTTATAAAGAAATATATAAGGCAGGATGTGAATGTGACAGTAGGATGCAGTACTGATATGGAAGGGAAAAAAATTCATTAATTCAGTAGCTGTATTGTATCTGGGTACTAAGGGGAGGAAAAAAACAGGTATACCAGGATAGTCAGGAAATATCAGATCAGATTTAGAGATTCTTTGGAAGTTCAAATGAGAGTCAGAAGATCACGCTGCAATCTAGGAGAGCTGCTTTGCAGGTGGTGTGCATAGCCCAGTGGCTCGTGGATGGAGGAACGATGGGCGCACAGTCTATGTCACAGGCAAAAGCCCTGACACCACCAGCAGCACAGTGTCTGCTGAGCGTTTCCTTCACCATATCTTCATCCTCTTCCTCCTCTCCCACAAGAATTTACTCAGCCCCCAAGGGGATATTATTTGAGATTGTCTAACTTGCTAAACAGCTTTATAGCACTATTCAGGCTCAAGGCTTTGCCTCTCACTTGCAAGTTTATTTCACTCTGCAGGGATCATAAAGCACCTTTCAAATTACCAGCCAGTATTGCTGGGGCACAGCAGAAACCGTTGTGGTACAAAGTCCATTGAGCATAGGATGTAAGCGTAGCAAAGCTTTTAACTCCCTGCTGCATGGGAGGCTGGAGACAGATGGTAAATGCCCAAAGGATAGGTGGTGCTGAGGCAGGGGAAGAAGGTGGACCATGAGCATGGAGTAACCTGCATTTTGCTTCAGTGCACTTCCAAAGTGCAAGCACATGGGCAAAGCTTTCTCAGAAGGGACCCTCCAAACGAGAGCAACAGCACCTCTGCCTTCCTATTCATGTGAGGGGACCTCATCGTTGTATAGACGGTGATGAGAGCAATGCCCTAATGTCACCCACTCTCTAAAGAAAATGAAAATTATTGCCCATATTTTACAGTGGCCTATTAAATTTGGTGTTCTTTTTAAGCATCCACAACTGATCATATGAAAATTTCAGCTTTGGTTTTGTTTGCAGAGCTAGACACTTACTTACAAAGAAAATGTGCAGGATGCAAATAAAACATAAGGAGAAGGTAGCCTTGGGGTCCAAGCCCTGAAGGCATATAATGTGTTGATTCAATTTTTGGAAGAGATTTCTTGTTTATTAAACCAGCCACTTGAATTTAATTGGGAAGGGAAGGCTTGATCTTGGCACATCTAAGTCATAAATATTCAACTTGCATTTAGTTCCCAAAGAGAGCCAACAGTGAAGGTCGGACTTGGCGAGGGATAGCAGGACCTACATGCTGTGGGTCAGTTGAAAACTGTTTATGTTGGTTCAGACAGTAGGACTTGAATGGAGGAAGAGTGACACTGGCTTTAGTTGAAAAGGCTTTAGACCCAGGTATATGCAGGTCGGCCTTTGGTCCAGAGCTATGAAGACATACCAGCACAGAAGCAAACCACATTAGGTTGCTCATGGCACTGTGCTGATGTATTTGGCTTCTGGGCCAGACAAGCTTGCATCTGTCCAGCTTAGAGCGTGGGCTCATCCAGGCAGGCATGCACTAAATCTGATCCCAGGGCCATTCCCCGACAGAACCGCAAAATAAACACATGCGCGTTCCCTGCTTTCTGAAGCATACCGGATGTTAATAAGCAGAATAATTTGCAGTGGCTTGACTACTGCCTTTTTTTTTCAGCTTGTGGCTAATGCATGAAGGCATTTCTGATCATAATTATGCCAAAGATCTATTGTCACATCAGCTATTGCAAACTGCATTTACTCAAACAAAATATTGATGGTGTTCTTTTTTATGGGACTGAAAAAAAAAAGTGGGCAAGCTTTCAAGAATCACAGTCAGAGTACAGTATGTCTGCATTTAATTATGGGGTTGGAGCAATTAACACTTGGGTTCTGCTTTGTTCTGTGTTCCATGGCTGGTTGTTCAGAAAATACAATTCTCAAAAGCTTGCCATTTAAAATGTGTTTAGCCTATTTTTAGTTAGTGTGGAGGGGTTTACATACAACTGCTTTGGGCCGTGAATGTTGGGCTAGGACTCAGGAGACCCTGGTTCAGTCCAAAGTGTTCTTTGTGACAGTGGAAAAGTCTTAATTTGTGCTGATATCTCACTGACATGCTAGAAAGTAATACCTTGCTATAAGTCAGGGACTGTTAGCCATAAGGTGCTCACAATGCCAGCTGCTTAAAGTATGTCAGTCCTTTCTTAGCATGTATTTTAATGTTTGTTACTGACACGATTTACATCAATTTTGTTTTCTGATAACCAGAGACCCTTAAACCAAAGCATTACACAATGTTCAGCGTATATAGCTTTGCCTCTCATTCATGAATTCTCTTAAACACCTAAGTCTGACCTAATTCAAAACAATATTTCTCAAGCATGTACCTTAGGTTAAAACATATGCTTCAGACCCATTGAAGTAAGGAAAAAAAAAAGATACTAAAGACCTCCTTTTTATTATTTCCCCTCACAACTTCACCTTGCAACACTTTCTTAATTGCAAAACAATTTTGGCTTAAACTTCGGTGTGTCAGTCTGCTGTACTGTGACCTAAAGAACAGTACATACACATGCAGAAATTAACTGGTCCCTTAGGAACATTCTTGCACTGGAGAGTGAAGGAGGAGAAGGCGTATTTGGAAATAGCTATATTTTCTTTCACCAAGTTAATTGCTTCTGTTTAGAACTTTAAAAATCTCGCCTTACCATATAGTCATTTCCAAAGTGAGCACAGCATGACTGACCAAAAAAAATCTGTTTGCTTTTTTATTATAATTTTTGTTGTGATATTTTATTAGTGGAGACTGCAACACCCCAGAGGAGTAACAGTCAGCTGGTTGTGGCACTTCTAACATTTCCTAGCTTACACTCTGATTAACTCTGCTGTGGTTTTAATATGCTTTTGTGAGAGTAATTTCCTAGGGCTTTCAGGAAAGCACATGGGAAAAAAACCTCCATCCCATGACATCACACACTGACACTCCTATGGGTCATCAGCAGAGCTGGACCTGTGGACCACTAGTAGGTGAGCTAATGGAGTAAGTGACAACAGTACTAAGCTGTCATCCTTCTGGGAGGTTAATAAGAGAAATATTTACCGATTTTCACAGTTATTTGTTGATGGAGGAATAGCAATGCTCAAGTCGGGGATCTCAGGTATTGTTTATGGCTCCGGAAACACCTTCATCTCCTCTTCTCAAATGCAACTCTTCGCCAGGTGTCCTACACCCTCCTTGTCTCGGTGCAGTATCCTCCAACCCCACCACCCTTCCTCACTGAGCCGGGCAGCTTCTGCTCTTCATGTTCACCAATCAATCATGCCTCATATCTAGGCTTTTCTTTCCCGTGTCCCTGTTCAGTCAGACCCAGCATCCCATCTGGCCCTTCAGGCTCACTTCTGTTTCACAGCCTGGTAACCTCAGTGGTGCCTCTGATGCAATCTCTCTCCTTTCTCCCATCCTGCAGTTCCTTCTCAGTCTCCAAATCCTGCCTCTTCATCCAGCTAGTTCCCTTCTCCCTGTCTTACCTTCACTTCTGTTTTTTCCATGTTTCCATGGCAGCCCCCAGTGTAAAATTCTCAGTATTAAACCACTGGTCCACTTTTCCCCACAACCTTCTCTCTTCCTTAAAATCAGAAGGCACAGTTTCCATTGCTGAATTGGCCTGGCTTAACCTTTGCCCGTAGCTTGGTACCTGACTCAGATCAGCCCAGAGTTAAGAACTATTTGGAAATAAGATGACACGTAGTCGACGGTTGCTGAGTCTTCATGACAGTTTCTAGGTCACTGGAAATGGTGGATGCCTCTTATGGAAAATTGTCAATTTTAGCAGCCCTCCAATATTATTTTTCCATCTACAATCCATGACATTTCAGTTAAAAACAAAGGTAACCCAATGATAATGGTGGTACAAAGAAGGTTAGCGTGACCAAAAGAGAATCTTTCAATTTTTTGCAGCCATGCTCACAGCATTTCTTATCCAGTAGAGTGCATAAACTGCACTCAGATTGCCACAAATGTGTGACCCTTCGCACAGTTCTTTGATCTTTGACAGGAATCTCCAGACACCCTTTGGACTGGGAGACACTCAGAGTCTCCTACAGTTGCAGATATATTTTTGGTCTGGAGTAAACACTTGTTCTAGTTCAGGGAGGTTTTCTTATTCTTAAAATATGAAGTCCTCAAAAGGAGATGAAAGTACATCATTGTAGCTTTGTACTTGTGGGAATATTAGCTGTTTATCATTATCTGGAATAAAATAGAAATGGAAATACAGAAAACATGATGCATAGTAAGCAATCACAGACCTGTAAGACATGTATTACTCATGAGCACAGGATCAAACAGCTGCCTTTCCTGCCTTTTACAAAGAGTTCCTGACATACTGTTCCCCTTGGTAAACCTTTACTGTATTTATTGCCCTAGTATCTCACTGAACCCTTGGTGCTGATTCTTCACCTCTTTCCATATTTTTTTCTATTAAAATTTAAGTGATTAGGACATTTTGTCCTGTAATATATTACCACACTTTTTTCATCTCCGGAGATCTAAATCTACAGAAATTATTCCTCTTGTGTCCATATCTGCCTCCCATTTAGTGGGTGGGGGTTTTGCCTAGCTCTTTAAAACAGACTTTTCCTCCCAGCGTGGGAGGCATGAGACTCTGCTCAAGTTCAGAGTGCAGCACATCAGGAACCACAGTTTGCAAATTGTCGCCTGATTCTTTTTATCAGATCTCCAGAGCTTCCATGCATCAGAGCGTGACCGCAGCTGCCTCCTCTTGGACTCAAAAGGGACAGAGCTACAAGAAAGCAGAGAAACAAACCTCTGTTGCCTTCCCTGATTACAGCTGCAGAATGATTTCGAGAAATTGCTATTGAGAAATACATCAACATATTGTTGATGCCTTTGGCCTAGTGAGTGATGATCTAATTTTTGTTTAATTGACCAGCAGCCAATTTACATTTAGATCAAAGTTTGAAATGTGGCTTGTTTCTTATTAGGGTAAGCTGGTCATTATAAATGTGAGTAATAACAGCCCTCAGTTAGAGATTAATCCTGCAAGAAGCTGAACACACTGTGTGACGGGGCAGGTACTCTGTATACCACTTGCCCTATTGTCATCAAATCGCACCATTTCTATGAAGCTGATCTGACAAATCATTCATGAATCTATCCTGTAAATACAGACATTCATACAGACGAACATGTTGTACTGTTCACTGAGGAAGCAGAAATTAATTATGGTCAGTGATCCTCATTCACACCTGCATTATTGCAGACCTAGGTTAATCTAAATCCATTACTAACTCAAAACTGGTGGTAAACAGTCTTTCAATTATTCATCTAGTTTACTCCAATTTCTATCAACTAGAGATGGCAAGAATAAACCAAATGTGTTGGTCAGTCACAAATAGATCTAACCTACTTCTTTCTAAGGAAAAAAAAATCTACATTAACCTAATCAATAGTAGCAGACTCCATAACACAACCTAGAAAATAATTGGAATTAGTTAAGATAATAAAAATACTGTGTTCCTCATTAAGGGTCTTTACAAGGGCAACTAAAATTGAAAGGAACCGTTGAAAGATTGGAGTCAACAGCCGTTTCATTTTTGGCTGTTTTAACTCCAGTTCTCAATTATTTTAGATGCTATAAGGGTTAAAGGACCGAGAGCAATGGGAAGAAGACAGAGTTCTTCAGGGGAAAATTCATGAGTTAATTCAATGCACAATATATGAGAAAAGAACAAAGAGAACAGAGTTCTCTTGATCATAACTAATAATAAAGTTTCTAGCCAATGTTCAGGGTAGAATCAGGCCTTCAGTGCTTTCAGTTTCTGACTGGTCACATATTGCTAGAAGTCTAGCACACATGGAGAAGAGGTGGTTGTCATCAATGGAAGCAGCATTTACAAGGGCCACTTGCAATGTCCCAATAGGCCACGTTTGGTCCCACAGTGCCCCCAGGCTCACACCACTTTAGTTTGGTATGGAGCTAAGGGATTTCAGTGAGGAAGAATAGCTGATGAAGGTACTTGTGCAGTCAACAGAGGCAAAGACAGGGAACCCTCCAGAGGGTCAGTCAGGTTTTTTGTGGGATGAGATTAGTTCGCTTTTTTTAGCCTGTAGACAGTGCAACGTCATTTAACTTACCTCCGTGCACAATAAGGCCTTAAAGAGAAGTTGAATGACTTCTCATGGCCAGACCAAAAAGAATAAGAAGGGAAACTCTTCTGTCTTCTCCTTAGTCTAGTTTCAGCCTTGGCAGATGACTGGAGCCTGAAACCTCTAGATTCAAAGATAGAAAATGGAGCGTGTTAAAAAGACGAGTTCCTTCTCTTCTTTCTCTGTGGGGACTTTTCAGGCTCCCCTTCACTATGTAAAGTGGAGGAATCTAGCTACCCCTTTTTCATTACAAACTTTGCTAATAAAAACCAAAATCAGACAATAAAAGCACACTTTATCCTGATGCTCTATTTTCTCTTCCTTTCCCTCTCTCTGGCCCCACCTGTACTAACACAGTCACACTTTCAGTAGCCCTTACTGGAAGCAATGCCAGCTTTCAGTTTTTATTAAGAAAGTTAAATCAGGAGTTTATAATAGTCCTTTTATACTTTTAATGTTGCCTATTTTACTGCTGCTTTAACATTCACTGCCCAGACCTGGCTTGTATTCCATGTTCCCAGCTCTGAAGAACAGAACACCCCTATTAATTTAACCAAGTCCTTTCTATTCCTACATTTCTTTAGCAGTACAGCTGTGATTTTGTCTTCATTTCCCTGCAGCCCTTAAGCATCACTAGAGTCTGTACATGCAATCAGTGCAAAGGGAGAAAGGCAAAGCGGAGTTTGCAGTGCCCTGTGCCTTCAATAAATCTGCAATTGGACACTGCCTTTGCACTGCCAGTGTGGAAAATGTGTCCTGTACCAAAGGGGAAGAGCCATTAGGATGCACTCAAGGCCTTGACATGCCCAAGACAAGGCTCACCCAGCCATATGGGTACTTGAAGGAGAGTCATGGGTCTTGATATTTAATTCTCACTGAAAAACAGGTTCCAACTGTTTTCCCTACTGATTTCAGTATCTGATTTCAAACTTCTTCCTTGCATCTGTCTCTCAGGTTTGAGTGTCATTCAGCTCCTCAGTGTTTCCTGCAGCTGGTGAGGATGTCAGAAACAGGGAGATGGGGAGGAAGAACAGAGAATTTTGTTCACGTGTCAGTTCCCTGTGCTTTGGTGATGGGCTGTAAGATGCTTCTCTGTTTAACTGATTATGGTGCCAACCTTCCAAAAAATATTTAGGCCTCTAAAATCAGAAGTGGCTACAATCTTTCTCAGAGGTACACTGAGCTGTAATTAGTATTACAGCTAGTGGATGTACCAGCATCCAAACTTCAATTCAAATAAGAATTCAGGCCAAAACTGAGATGCAGAAAGTACTGGTTCAGATGCTGCTTCCTGAGATGTCTAAGCTTCCACCGGGGCTGCAGTTTGCTGCCACAGCCCTTCCTTGAATGTAGCTCTAGCCATCTCCCTGTGTTTGCTGGTATTCACAACCTCAGATAACTTGCCTGTCTGGAATAAAATGCCTGAAACAAATATTGATAGAGTTTGTGATGCAAGCCACTCCTTAGGCACACTGTTGCTTAAGGCAGGTCAAAGATTCATCGTGCTCATTCTAAGGTCAGAAATAGCAAAGAGAAAAACATTTGCACAGCACTGTTCGTGAGTGGAGATTGCTCCTGCTCTGGGGTTACGCACCGATGTACCTCTCCGCCCTCACCACACTAATGAAAACAAATAGTGTGGTACAGTGTGACCTCCCTACAAGCAGAAAACAAGCACTATCGTGTACCTAAATGACAATATATTAAGATCATTATTGTATTTAATATAGTCAACCCTGTAACTAATCAGTAAAACCAGCAGTGGCATTATGTTCTTTTTTAAGTGACAGGTTTGTCAATAGAATTAAAAAAAACATTCTATTGAGACATGGCAACACAAATACAGGCATCTTAATGGAATACAAAAAATACAAAAATAACAACTGGCAGAAAGGAGATCTCTTTTGCCCTCCCCAAAAAAAAAAAAAAGAAAGAAAAGAAAAAAGCTCAGTTATTGACTTATCTGCTGTAAATCTGTCTTTTGCTTTCTAATCAATCATTAACAATCAAAGGCCACCTGGCTTAATTGAGGCTAATTTTCAGGAAGCCTGATCTGGCATTCTTCGCACACTGCTTATTTGAAGTGAATGTAAGAATAGGAAAACAATAGCACTAGTAAAGAAATGAAGAAAACCTGACATTAAAGTATCTTTTTAAACATCCACAAAGACATTTTTTCAGTAGCAGACACAAAGTATGACAATTGGTGATCATTCAATAAACTAGCAAGAAAATAATGTTTTTCTTCTCCTAAAGGCTTTTAGAGAGTGCATACACACATACAAAATCACAGCTGTATTTGTTTTTTAAAGCTGAAAAGCAACAGGCTATCATATTACCTCTTAGCTACTGAAGTGAGTGGTTTTGTACAACCACCATCTAAGGCATGTAGCCTTAGAAAGATTTTGGAGGTTTTCAGACTAACAGAGTAAATGAATATCCTAGATAACACATTTCCTCTTTGGCATTGGGAAATATTTTAGTGGAAGACTAATTAGAGCCCAGCAACTCTCTCCCTCCTCTGCAGGAAGATCTCCTCCAGTCTGGAATCTATCTCTCTCCATCTTCCTTGCAGACGCAGAAGAGCAGCTCCAGCCCTCGTTTCTGACAGGACACAACACTGTTTTCAGGGGGCGAAGGTTTTGGGGGCCTGGTCCTGGAGTCATTGAAATGGTCTGACTGCAGGCTGCCGATGGATGAAGCCTTTGTTTTATATTCTGCCTGAGTAATTGTAATAAATATTGATAGATGTGCTCTGTTATTAATTTATTTCGGGCAGAGCATGTCTCTGAAGCCACAGAACGACCTTGACAGAGGAAGCAGTGCTTACCACGCATAAGTATCTCTGCCGAGGGCACGGCAAAGACCAAGGGGCCCTGTCAACACAGATGAAAGATACCACTACTCAACGGTAGCCTCCTTGGTGCTGCAGAAAAGTAAGGTATTGCTTAAAGTCAGAAATTTAAAAGTATCGCTTAAGTATTTTTCAGGATTTCTCCCAAATGAGGTCATAGAATCAGAGAATCGTTTTGGTTGCAAAAGACTTTTAAGATCATCAAGTCCAACTGTTAACCTAACACTGCCAAGTCCACCACTAAACCATGTCCCTAAGGACCTCATCTACATATCTTTTAAACACCTCTGAGGATGGTGACTCAACCACTTCCCTGAGCAGCCTGTTCCAATGCCTGACAACCCTTTCAATTAAGAGATTTTTCCGAATATCCAATCTAAACCTGCCCTGGTGCAACTTGAGGCCATTTCCTCTTGTCCTATCATGTATTACTTGGGAGAAGAGACTGACACCCTCCATGCTACAACCTCCTTTCAGCTAGTTGTAGACAGCGATAAGGTCTCCCCTCAGCCTCCTTTTCTCCAGGCTAAACAGCCTCAGTTCCCTCAGCCACCCCTCATAAGACTTGTTCTCTAGACCCTTCACCAGCTTAGTTGCCCTTCTCTTAACTCGCTTCAGAGGATGTGTCATTCCTGACCTCGTTTGCTTATTTGAGATTGACCCTGAAGTCTGGGTTTTCCTGCAGCCATGGCACTGATCCTCAAGCTGTTCAAGGCCGTGCCATCCATATGGGCACAGCACTGTGCTTGTGTGATGTGCCCTGGATGGATCCTGGCTCTGTAGGCACAGAGCACTGCTTAGTCTAGTCCTTTTATAAGATCAAGGCTTTAATCTCAATTTCAATTTTCTCCATAAAATTTGTAAGCAAATATTTTTCTAGCTCACAGACCTATTATGAATGGGATTGGCCTCTGGGTGGCTGCCATTCAGCTTGGCTGCCTTTACTATAGATTTTACTGGTTGGCATCAGAGTTGCTTTATATGGAAGACCCATCTGCAGCTGTAGCAGCAATTTTTTCCCCAGCTTTGCCAGGTATTTTCACATTTCAGAGACGGCAACCTATTTGTAGCACTTTGTTCATTAATGTGCTTATAATATGGACACAGCTCATTTACTCATGGCATCACTGAGACTCAGATGAAACTCAGAAACATATTTCTTTCCTCCTCCCCAACACTGAGGAGGAAACACTTTGTGAACAGCTTTTTCAGCCACTAGTTGTTTCTCTGTTAATTAATATATAGTGAGGGGTTTGATTTTTCTGCTCTACCTGACAAAATCAGCCCCTGTCCTGAAATAAGTTACTAGTAACTCATTCATCATCTCCCCAAAGTGACCATTAATTTAAATAGCCAAAATGATCGTGCTTTGCATTAAGGTTCTATTTATGAGTAACAGATAAAGAACTATTAAATGGTTAATAGATGTTGTAATAATTTGTTAATGGAGTATTATAGAGTCCAACAAGTTAACTGTTTTCAAATAACCATGGCTTAAAACTGTCTATTATTCTTTCTACCAATGTCCTTAGTAGACATACTTAATTTAAGCCATAATACGTAACTCTGGTGACAGTGATAAGTGTATATATGTAGTTAGTCCTCGTTAGTGCCTCAAATATGGAACTTTGCAACCCCAAATATTTTAAAACAACAACACACACACACAAAATAAAACTAAAGTATTATGAAGCTAGTGAAATTTTGTGGAAACCTTCTGCCATACCTTTTAGATCAGATTATTGATGGCATTTTTGAGGATGGGCAGTCTGTGGCTTCTCACACCAAATAGAACAATTGTCTTTTCTATACGAAGCTTTGCAATTCCTATCTGTTTCTCCAAGAGCTGTGTCACTACTTCAGTGACAAACATCTGAATGCTCCAAAGAATCATGCCATCTGCATCCTCTTTATCTGTTAGATACCTAAGTGTACCTCTGGCTGATAAACATAAACTATAAAAAAAGTGATGTTCACAAATGTCCCCCTCCTCTCCACCTTTTTCTTTTCCATAGCAGCTTTGTTATAGGAATGAAGGTCTGAAACCTCTGCACGACTATCAAGGGAGACTGAGTTAGTGACTGGGCAGAACAATATATTTTCTGAACAGAACTAATACCAATGGATATCTGATCACACAAATGTCTTGTATGTCTCAGCTCCAATGTACCCATGAGTCTTACTGTACCAGAGATGGTTCTGCTGCTCTGTATTTCCTACATCTGGGTTTTTACTCTGTTTCCTCCCTTACCCAAGCAATGCAAATGAGCCATCTGATAATGAAAAATCTCATCCACCCTTTTTCAGTATGAAGAAGAGCTGAGGCTAAATTCTGATCCTTACTGCGAGTAGCAAGTGTCTCCACTTAAGCCATCACGATGCCACTGCGGGTGTGGAAATGAAACTCCAGAGTGACTCTGACAAAAACAGAGCAGGAGAGACTCAAAGTTACACAGGAAAGGTGTCACACCTCTTTTCCAGGAAATTATGCACTGTTGATGAACTACAACCAACTAGACTTCACTCAGTATTGCAGATTTCCAGCAACTGAATGCTAGCATTTATTCATGTCCTTCTGGTGAAATAGTTCATTAATAGTGACGGGGATGCTGGGACACTGGGTCAATCATGGTAGCGTTCTGCAAAAACATCTAGGAGAGCACCTCAGTATACTCACACCAGCATAACCGATGGAGGATAATTTCTATTATAAAAAAGACAACTGCTCTATTTTAAGGCCATTCCTATAATTTGCTTCATTCGAATCTGAAGGAGAGAAGTTTATACAAAATAAATGCTCACTTTCTTCACTTGCCTCCTCACATCAGTCACTGTCAGCTTGATGTAGAAAATATGGCTGTTAATAGCTTGCAGTGGAACAAACATTTGCATAACTGTTACCTCAGAGCCCATAACTCTGAGCTAATTGGCTGATGGTGATTAAAATGATTAAGTGAATGTAATTTATATGATTAACCAATTAAGCCATTCTCTTGTGATTGGCCATGGGTAGGCTCTGGGATGTGAGCTTGTTTCCCAGCATGCATGCCGGCAAGGCACGGTATTAAATATTCTTTTAAATACTTGCTGTTGTTTCTGCCAACAGCACTCAATGTGCTTTAAAGGTAGTTTAATTACTCCATATCATTTGTGCAGCACAGAGAGTCATAAGTTGAAGGCAACCCATGAATTATTAACAAAATAAATCTAGCACTGGCTAGGATAACACAGAATTACTGAAGGCAGTAAATAGGACAGTGAATTTGATCATCCAGAACTGATGGATGACTGACTGGTGTAAATGCAGGCAGTATCACTGCCTTGAACAGAAGTTACGCTGATTTACCCCAGCGTGACATCCAGATTTTGATCCTTGAAAACTGAAAGTTCACCAGCAGGTCTGAAAAAAAGGCAGAGGAAAATAATTACAAGTCCTTCGAGGTAAAAGAAGCAAACCAACTTGGTTAATTTGTAACTGCTTCCATTAGATGTGCATTTGCCAAGGAAGTGAATGTTATTTGAGTGAGCTCTGTTTCTTGGAGGAACTAGGCAGGTGGGCAGGAAGCAATAATTAAGCATATTCTTTGTTAATCTCCTGCTAGGTACACTGAAGAGGAAACTTGCTGTGGTTTCATCCCCCTCTTTCCTTCCCCCTCCCACCTTCCTGTGGGTTGCTGTTGCTGAAACAAGGGACTGCTGCGTTTCCAGCTTTTTCCCCTCTCACCTCCTACCAGCAGACAGTTTAATTCCATGCTTCCTGAGGCTAAACACATCAACTTCGTCCACATTACTTTCAATTTCAGCTGCTGTGTGTCCTGAAGCCTTAAATTTGTTGCCAGTTAGCCTGGACTATCAGTTCTGATGCTACAGCATGGTAGTCTTTTCCAATATGAGAGTCAATATGCTTTTCTTTTCCGCATACCTCAGAATGGACTGCCATTTCCTTTGTGTTTTCTCATCTTTCTTGACTGGTTATTAAATGTCAATATAATGCAGATTGCTAGTGTTTTAGTATCAGGCATGTTAACTAGTTCCATGTGCAGTTTCATCCCAAATGGTGGCCTTGGCATATGGACAAACATTACACTTTGTTGTTGTTGTACTGCTGCTACGTAACTGTATTAGGCACCGTTGTGATGCTGACTGGGTATTCCCAGTGCTTCAGTAGATGGTTTCTTAGGGTACAGTGCTGTATTTTTGGAGTAGCAAGGTTTGAAAAGTGAATTGTTTCATGAAAGAGGTCTAAATCTGAACAACTGCTTTTGATACGAGTGTTTTGTTCAAAACCGCTTTGGCAGGATGGGTCTAGCGTCAGAATGTCTGTTTTACAGTACGCTGCAGAAAAATCAAATAAATTGCCAATACTCCCATGCTGAGCCTATGGTGGAGCCAGAAATCCATCCTCTGGCTTTGTGTCTGCTAGATGACATTGTCTCCATGCTGCTCACAGAAAATGCCCAGCAGAGGTCTAGGGATAACTGTAAATCACTCATGAAGCTTCAGTCCTGAAATTTGTGTCCATGTGTATCTGTCTAACTGTCTGTCTATCACATTACTGATATGCCATGAACATTTTTGACTTGACTCTGTGAAGTGTCGTGAAAGCTTCAGCTCCCACTGAAGTAAATAGCTAAAACTTAAGCAAAAAGGAAAGCAGTAGCTAAGGCTGAGGCATGGGAGATTCTGCCTCAGTCTGTGTGTGACCTTGGCCCGTCACCTCGCCCCTCTTTGCATTGGTCCCCTGTTGTCAGAGGGAGGAATCACACTTTCATCACTCCTAGCATAGCTTGAGGACAAGGCCATTAATATACATAATGCACTCACAAAGTACCAGGATGACCTCCATAGAAAAGCTTATAAATAAACATAAATAAGGACCTGATGAATAAAAGGCTGGGTCCTGCCCAGGCTTCAGTGAGACTTAGAAAGACCACACAGAAAATGCATCTTAAAATAGACTATTTGAAGGTCATAGCCTCCTACCCTTACCTGTCAAGACCTGAGCGGAGGCTTTGCCTGCAAAGTGATGGCACTGCTGATGACATCAGCACTCTCCATGCAGGTTTTGGCAGGTGTTTTAGCCATTCATTTCACCTTTGCTACTGTTCACCCAGGAATTTCTTCAGAGTCATGACTTGCCATGTGCTTTCATGGCAACTACCATTTAGTTGTATGAAAAAACACATTTCTGCTGAAGATCTGCTGCTGTGATATCAGAACTTGAGAAAAGGCAGAACCTCTAACTGATTTTTTTTTTGACAGGTTATAAAATACTAAAAGATGGTAAAGTTTTAAAACTCACTTTTAGGTACCTATCCACAGCCAAGTCCTGTTGGCCTTAGGGATCAATCAATGAAACAACATTACATAGAAATGCTAATTCATGTTATCCTGGATAATCTATATTTCAAAAATGAGACTGAGCTCTTAAATGACCCGCACATGGATTTGATCTGTTCCTCCCTTTTAACTTGCACTTCAGTAGCCTGGCTTTAAAAAAATTAACTGTTTCAGTAATGTGGGAGTCCTTTCATTCCTACAGTCTTCTGATTAGTTCCAATAAAACTGGATAGTAATAAAGTTAAAATCCATTAGTGGATACAAGACACACAACAGAACTCGTACTGGTATTTTTAAAAAATGTCAAGCCATTATAGCCTCCTGTGCAAGTTTGAATTTACACAAATAATTTTTTCTTTTTTTTTCTTCTTTTTTTTTTTTTAATTTCGAATCTCAGCAAGACGGATCTTGTTTCCCCTGTAATACTATAAAAACTATTCTGGTAGGGTACTAAAGTAGTGCCTCAAAACATGACTCATTAAAACCATTTTAAAAAAAAAAAAGAGCAGAGGTGCCTTAAATAAGAATTAGACTGATTTTGAATATTTAAGATTTCATCTACATGTAAAGTGGTGCAACAGGAATGGGTCTGTAGAGAGAAATGTTTGGTACTGAGTGCACATCATCTGTTCAGGCTGAGAGACAAACTGAGGAGCTTTAAGAGCAGCACTTGCAGACATCCATGAGTGACTGGGATGCTCTGGGTCTCCCAGAGAAGATCTTGCAGTTTGGTTTCATCCAAAATGGTCCAGATGTTGCAGGAAGTCAGCACCCTGATGCAGCTTCAACAGCCTGTGCAGGAGCCCAACCTCACACCTAATGCCACTGCACAGAATGGTACAAAGTGTCTTTCTTCAGCTCCTGGTTCTTAATAGTGCTTCCTAATTATTAAATTGCAAATTTCCTCTGAGATTAGCTCTGGCCTAATGTTGTATTTATACCAACTCCGCTCCCTAAAACAAGAAGGAGGCTTGACTGATGGGCATTTCCACACACCCAGCACTCAACAGCAGGGTCAGGTCCCACACAAAATGCTTTTTGTTAAAAGATGCAACATGGAGAAATCTCCCATTTTCTAAGCTAGTCCTCAGGAAGGGTGGCCAGCTCAGCCCAAGGGCTCAAAAACCTCATCTCCCTCTTCACTGGGCAGCCAGCGGGACTGTGGGGGACATTTCCCTGGGCTTTTAGCACCCCAGCTGAGGAGGAAACTAGCCCTGGTTTTGTCGTTCTCTGGTTAAATGCCCTAACCACTAAACAACTATACAAAAGGACAGGCACCCCCAAACCTCCGCCAGCAGCCAGGTTTTAAAAGGGAAGACAGATTAACACAGTGCATAGATGAAGTATAAACCTCTGACAAGTGCTTGGATCAGAGGGTTTCCTCACAGGAAAAACAGTAGACTTTCTCCTCCTGAGGAATAATTGGAGGCCTGGCAGGTGTGCCTGGTGCTTAAAATAAAATAAAAAATTCCATGACTGCACTTTGCAGTGAAGTCCTCTTTTCCTGGATGAAAATCAATTAACTCTTCACTGTGCCTTGAGGCTAACAGACAGGAAAGAGATTAACAACAGGAAAAGAGACTTCAGCTTTATTGTACAGCAGCGTAGGGCTCCCCATGCTTGATCCACTCCATGAGTCGTCTAATCCAGGGTCCCGTCTCCACCATGGAAGCCCAAGGTGTTTAAGCACATGTTTAACTTCAGGCATGGGAAGATTTTTCAACAGCCTGGTGGAAGTCTAACATTCGCCTCTCCTCCTCCTCCTCCCCCTGCTTTGGATGGGTGTTGCACACCTAATTGTTCTCTACCCCTTATGAACATTTCCACTCCACATACTTTCTGAAACAGAGAACTGCTGAGCTGAAGCCTTCTGGAGTAATGGCTCCGACAGGGAAACTGCATGTGGCTGGCTTTTGTCCTCAGGCATGAGGGTTTATTTGCATGCTTAAGAAAAATTTTTTTAATTTAGTTTTAAATGATGTTAGCTATCAACAGTCTTAACTTTTTCAGTCCTGTTAATTACTTGGCTAAAATGAAGTCTGTGTCACACGGGTCAGGCAGTGTTAAACAAAAGAAAAAGTTGCCCTGTACTTTTATTGACTGTCTTTCATTTATTAATTAAGACAGTGGGTAACTAAAAGTGCAATGTCCCATCTTCTTTATATGAGATAAGGTGCTATATCCTATTATCAGCTGTTAAATTCATCTTCTCCTTAATGTAAATCTTCTCAAAATATGAAGCATTTACATACTCCTCATCATCCTTAGCTGTTTCCAAGCTCTCCAATTTCTGTTATGTCATCTTTGAGATAGGTAAAAATAGAATCCTGGTAAGATTTACATCATGCCACTATAATAGTCCCTGGCTTAGTCTCAATCTTTTTTTTTTTTTTTTTTTTTTTTCTGTTACAGGTGATGCTGATAAGTGATTGCAGAGTAGCTATAGTGAGATCAGAACCAGGTATGACTGTATAGTTCAAATTAATCTTTCCAGTATGAATCACAGAATCACAGAATGTTAGGGATTGGAAGGGACCTCAAAAGATCATCAAGCAATCCCCCTGCCAGAGCAGGAACACCTAGATGAGGTTACACAGGAATGTGTCCAGGCAGGTTTTGAATGTCTGCAGAGTAGGAGACTCCACAACCCCCTGGGCAGCCTGTTCCAGTGCTCTGTCACCCTCACTGAGAAGAAGTTTCTTCTCAAATTTAAGTGGAGCCTCTTGTGTTCCAATTTGAACCCATCACCCCTTGTCCTACCGTTGGCTGTCACCGAAAAGAGCCTGGCTCCATCCTCGTGACACTCACCCTTTATATATTTGTAAACATTAATAAGGTCACCCCTCAGTCTCCTCCATGCTAAAGAGCCCCAGCTCCCTCAGCCTTTCCTCATAAGGGAGATGCTCCACTCCCTTACTCATCTTTGTTGCCCTGCGCTGGACTCTCTCCAGCAGTTCCCTGTCCTTCTGGAACTGAGGGGCCCAGAACTGGACACAATATTCCAGATGTGGTCTCACCAGGGCAGAGCAGAGTAGAAGGAGAACCTCTCTCGACCTACTAATTAATTGACACTGTATTTATAGACAATATCACCCTCTTAGCCTCAGTTATATATCAAAACATCACAGAACTTTTTGGGCATAGTTTTACACTGAAAAATGGTATTTATTTGTCTGTCTGCTGTGACCTCTCAGTCCTTTCCAAAATCACTTCTTCCCCAGTGTTAATAGTATACATTCTCTCTACCTGATTTCTTCCTATCTATATGACCTTGTAAATGACTATGTTAAAATGCATATTGTTTAACTGTTTCCAATTCATCACATTACCAGGATTATAATAATATCTGACCTCTCCTCATCATTATTTAACCACTTCCTCCATCGTTATCAGATGCGCTTCATAACTTTTACATTCCATATAAAATTATTCATATTTCTTTTTAGCAGAGAACCAATCTTCACAGAGCCCCACTAGAAATACTCTCACACATTCATGACTTTTAATTTATAATTATGTTTTGAGATATAACAGATAATTTTTAACAGTAAGATACAGTTTGTAATGACCTGCTTGCATTAAATGTGTATGTTCTGTATCTGGGTGTAAAAAAATATTAGAACAGAAAGAATTAGTGTTTGTCCTTTCAAAAGTTTGACAAACGTAGGAAAAATTTATTGTCATCAAAGTTTTCTACTGAACCTTTTTCACAATGGGAAAAAACTTCAGCAGAACTGGTTTAAAAAAACCCAAACAATCAAATGGGAAAATTGTTGTGGTTGCCTCTGAGATAGTTGAAATGTTTTTATTTTACTTCTTAACTATGGCCCACATATTTAACTTTACACCATAATTTCTCTCTGAGGTATGATGGTGCATTTTGAAACTCCTTGCTTCACTATGTCACAGACAAAACTGATGAATCAACATGGAAAGGGAAGAATTCAGGTGTGAATAACTTGTCTGCAGAGACATATTTGGGGTCTGAAAGGAAAATTTACAGCGCTTCTGTGTTTGGATTTTTTGATGGAAGGATTACATTTTCTGTGGAAACTCTTTGAAGCCCCAGTCTGTGTAACATGAACCATTGTCCTGTGCAGAAAAGCATTTACATGTTGCTTATTTTCTTCTCTTTCAATAAAGCACTTAAGCACACTTACTTAAAAATGAGCACCTGTCTGCTTTGTAAGTAAAGCTGTCTTGCTTTGTGTAGCCCCAAATGTCTAGTCTTGAGTGACTGAGATGCATTATACTAAATCGATTTTTTTTTCCCATTCGTTCCTGATACAAGCTCAAACTTCTAAGTTTTGGTTAACTCAACAGATTTTGTTTACTTTCACCAAACAGATTTCTTATTCCTGCTTAGCTGAAACTCTCTTGGGCCTGTCCTCTGACTGCTTCTCCTTCATGAGATAACTGAATTGACCTGTAAGTTTGTCAAATGGCCTAAATGGGGCAACCTTTTCCTTGGTGGTAAATCGAGACACAAAGCCACAGAGATTCTCTTGTGCTACAAAATTGCATCAAATGTACCTCTGAAAATGCCACTATGCTCTCCACTAATAATAGAGGTGCTTAGCCAAACACATTTGTGTTAGTCGAATAATTTCGCCCTTCTTTGAGAAATATTAGACCTCAATCTGTATGATTGCCTGTAACAACTCTAAGAGAGGTTTCGGGTGGTTCTCCACTTTACAGTTGGCACTTTGTGTTGTGTTTAATAGGCAAAACATATCATTGCAAGGGCAAATATGCTTTCTTGGTATGCACAAGAAAATCTGAACCCTGATATCATCTTACGTGAAACCAGTTTTACAACCACCACTCTTCAGTTGGTTGCGTGTCTCTTTTGTGGTTCCCTCCCTCTTAATGGAGGCAGGATACAGACTTAATTAGTGAGAAAAGGTAGTTTATTCAGGCAAAATAATTTCTTAGCATAGATCAAGAGGACTGGTGATACTGGAATTGTGGTGGCTGGAGCAACTGGAATGGTGCTGGGGCGGGTGCATCTTCAGCTGTGCTAGAAGAGTCTGCAGGTCTGTATGAGTAACACAGGTGCCTAAGTCATGCCCTTTCTCCATCATCTGTCTCTTTCTTTTCACTTGCAGGGTGTGTAATTTATACAAAATACTGCTTAGCTTTACAGTATTTTCTCATTAAAGAGAAAGGTTATATTCAAAACTTTGGTGTGAGTGCAAAGGGAAGTGCTCAGTGAATTAAAGTAAATGGAAAGTAGCAGGGAAGAAAAACAAACAGTTGGCATGTTTAATAAGATATGGACAGGCAAAGGAACAAGGTGCAGGCTTCCAGGCAAAATAACATTAAACGTCATCCATCTTTGACCTAGAAATAAGAAAGGACAAGTGACAGAATATCCAAAATTAGACCATCTCAATGGCACAATGTGGTGGCAACTCTAGACCTAGCTCCTAATTTGATTGCACAGTTGCATTTTACCTGCTCATAAAAGGCTTTTTCCTGGGGTCTTGTGAAATTTCCTCCTAAATGAATGTCTGCGTCTTATCTAATATGACAGATGTGTTTCTTTAAATGATTTTTAAATAATCCCTGTTTCACTTTGAATCGTTAGGCCACAGCAGCCAGAAATACAAATCTTTTTATGAAAACCCTTATAATCAGCTTGCCCTTAGAAGTTTCTGCAGCTTACTGGCTTAATTAACCTGATCCAAAAAGCCTAGAATATGGGGATAATATTCTGCCTTATAAATGCAGATCTTCCTGTTCTGAGATTGAA
The DNA here is from genome assembly GCF_963082525.1 of Nesoenas mayeri. NCBI lineage: Eukaryota > Metazoa > Chordata > Aves > Columbiformes > Columbidae > Nesoenas > Nesoenas mayeri. The sequence goes on from NC_137543.1 coordinate 128,369,852, forward strand.
GCTGCCCATGAACTTTACAGCTGCTCCCCATACTTTGGTCTGAGACCAACTCAGCCAGCCTGGATGGTTCAGAGTGTACATCTATATTCTGAGCTTTCAAGTGCACAGCTAATAACTTAAGTTGACTATCAAAGAATAATGAAATGATGTTACACCTTAGTGCTTGGGGGTTTTTCTGGCATTGGCTACCTAGAACAAGAGACATCAGAAATGGTGCCGCTCCCTTCAGGTCCCTTATCACCTTCAATTGCATTGATTACTCACTGTGGCAGATGATGATCAATTAAACTGTCACAACCAAATGGTCAGAGAAGAGCTCCCTGAAAAACAACGACACAAAAAATTTTCTCAGAGTCTTGCAGCATCTTATAAAAACAGAAATACCACTACTATGACCAATGTACATTTCATTATGGTAGAGAGTCAGGATTAATATCTAAGAGGCAATAGCTGTGGTCTCTACTCCAGCAATTATTTGTATATGCACACAAGTAGGAGATGGAGCAGGAAAAGTGGAGAAATGACACACAATGCCTCTTTGCTTGCCTAGCGATGTCACACTTGAAATATGAAGCACTCTCTGAGCTCATGACTTCCTTGTGCTGCTTATACATTATCCTGCCTGGGCAACAACCAAGTTCTGTGCAACAGTACTTCATTATTTTAATTAAGCTTATTGCAAGAGTAATCATCATTGCCATCAGTATCAATCACTGGTAATATTTCCAGTGATGTCTGTAAGTGATGAAGTTCCTTACTAACAATAAATAATAATGCTCCTGGATTGAGTTGACACTTCATTGGACTTTGCTAGGTTGCTCTAAATACTCCGGGGCTTGCTACAAGAAGAATTATTTATCTGTGACAAAAGCTGGGTCTACATCATATTTACTCTGACTTCCCAAATGAATATGTTCATAATGTTTGCAAAATTTATCCTTTTGATTATGGCAGCTACCATGTCTGAAACACATTTTAAAAGATATTAGAGAGGTCTCACTCCTCTGCTGCAGAAGTATTTTCCCATATATCCTTAATTAATATTAATTTGAGTCATTTATTTATTTTCTTTGAAGAAGATGGAGTATAAAGTTGTTTGGATTACAAAAATGCTTTTTCCATTAGTGGGGAAAAGTATGAAGGGACATCTTTCCATTCTCATCTAAATAATCCCACAGCATCAAGATCTGATTGAAATGTATTACTGACGTATTTAGTCCACACCATCAAGTACGCTTGCCGATTCTCATCATTATGCTGCCTCTTCTGGTTTGTGCTACAAATTTTCTTAGCTGGACAAAGACATTTCTGACATTTTAGGAACAGCTTTCCTTTTCTTATTTCTTTGAGTACTCTGAGAATGATCATTTGGAATTCAACAAGAGGAGACACACACAATTGTTCCGGAAACATAGACCTTAAAATGCCAACATAATATTTCCAAGAAGTTTCAAAATATTAATGCCATGAATAAGAACCCTAAATTACCTTTTTATTATCTCTCATTAAAAAGAGCAAAATCCAGGACTATTCAAGAACAGTCATCCACCTCAGCGATAGCCAAGCTCAGCTGTAAGGTCAATAGCTGACAGTCTGTCCCACTTTTTTCTCTCTGTCCTTCTCTCACCTCTTTCTCTCCCCTACAAAAGGCAGGCACTGAGCAGATGTCGCTGGGGTCTTTGATGGGTGAGAGCGGGGAGGTTTGCTTATTGCATCAAATGTTAAACAAGACTGACATTTTCCCAAGTCAGATTTTCAGGAAATTGAAAGTTTTATAATTGATAAATATTGAAAGGTAACGCAATGCGGAAATTCTCTTCAATGACACGAAACAACAGAAAACACAGTACATGGCAATTTAGAGGACAAGAGCTCCTCTGAATACCCACCTCAGACTGTGGGGGATGTAATTACTCAATAAATAAAATTAAAACAAATAAAACCTGTTGGAAGCAGTCATCTAAAGGGTCACATGATAGAGCACTTGGAGCAGGGCCACACAGCCATCTCCCAGAGCCCCCTTCGGAGCCGTGGGACAGTCAAACAGCTCTGCTCTCCCCAGAGTGGCAGAGATGGGGCTGGGGTGGACTGTGCCTGCTGCCCAGCACTGGCAGTCCCCAGTCAGGGACCAAAGACAGAGTGCAGGCAGGGCTGCAGGGCCTCTCCATTGTAATGGTACGAACATAATTTGAATGATCTGTGTTTGATGAAGCTGAAGATTTCACTGATTTTCAATGTTCTTCATGGAAATAGCTCAGCCAGTGTAGTTTTGAACCAAAAACGTTGCAAAGAAAGCTTTCTGAAAGAGTGAGCAGTAGAGAAACTGAAGGCAAAGCAATTAAAATGAATTATAGAATTTTCCTGGATGAAGTGATTCCTTCTTTCGCTGTCACACCCATTGCAAAAGGACACATATCTGCATGAAGCAGATACAGCACTGAAGATCATTCCCACGTTTCTTTCTTACTCCCAACATTCATTTCATGCATGCTGCCATTTTCCACATGCATTTTTTCTACTGCCAATATTTTTTACGTTATTAGTTTAGAAGACACATTCCTCTGTCTGTCTATCTATTTATCTATCTATCTATCTATCTATCTATCTATCTATTTATTTACCTACCTAACTACCTACCTACCTACCTACCTACCAATATGTCCCTTCTTACTGAGTCACTCCAAAACCCCATGTAAAAATGAAAACAGTTCTCTTTTTCACTTTCGAGGGGCTGAACTTAGGAAGTGTTATTTTAAGATCAGACAATTTGTCCACAAGGGCACTGTTGTGTCCCTCTTTGGGGCTGTTCACTGCTGGGAAGATACAGCCTGGTCCAGCCTGGGTGCGCCCAGGAAAGAAAACCCTCAGAGGTAAACCTTCTGTCTTATGTCAGGAGCTCATCACACCTTCTGTCTTCTGAATATAAACAAAATGCAATTCTGCTATGAGACCCAGCCTGTTCCTGGCCAGTCTGTCCTACTGAGGACTGTGAACACAAAAACAGAAACATTATCATTATTATATGAAGCTTTGTGCAGTGCATAAAACTATCATCCCTTCTCTGAATGGCAGTTGCTTTTTCCATTTTTTCCACTGTAGTGTTGCATCCCACCTTCACAAAGATGTCTCACTCTCCCAGTTTCTTCTCTTTACAGGTGTGAGATATGCCATATATCTCTTTCTATATATCATGTTACAGCGAGTCACACTCCTGGTGCTTTGGGCTCTTTTTAAAATTACATTTTACACATCAGTAAACTTGTAATGTAGGAACTGCTTTCTTAGTGTTATTTATATCCCTGTGTAGCAAAAGAATTTGTCAGAGAGTAATATGAATGTTATTTATCTGACGGCTCAGCTTTATTGACTGCTACATTTCATATCCTTCAGTACTTTTTGGCAGAGGAGTAAATAACAATGCTATTAACCTCTAGCACCCGTATAAAAATAGGCAGTTGTTAAGGGGTAAATATTACTTTGATTATTATCACCCCAGTCTGCTTTCTTTGTAAAAAATGAGATCCCTTTGTGGATCAAAAAAAACCCCCAAATTTTACTTAAGTTGTAGACAGTTATCTGGCCACTTGCTCTGGATAGTTTTTGGTTCCTTCAGCATTAAAGAAGAAATAGATCATGGTTCAGCCATCTGACCGGATAGGATTGAAATAAGGATATGAAAATAGGTAGAACTGGGCAAGTTAAACCACTGTGCTTAGGACTGCATTGTCACCTGTCTGTGCTGCATCAGTGACTGCCTTCTGTGACCCATTCTAACTTCAGATAACTACCAAGCAGATTGATGAAGGTTCAGACCTATTACCATTTAAACAGAAGAAGCCTCAGACATAGCAATGGGAAATGAGTGAAGTCCTAAACCCTGAGCCCTTTCAGCAAGAATTAAAAAGCATACAGGGCTCACATCCTCTGAAGTCTTTTTACATCAAGCCTCCTTTGGTTTTGAAAATCAATGGATGTGATATATGTAAATACACTGGGAACCAGGGTCCCAGCACCTCACCAGGGGTGTTCAGCACCTTGCAGGATCAAGGTCTTTGCATGAAACACTCTAAATCCCCTCAAGTGGCAATATTTCATCACAGGGAAATGGCATTTCTGTTTCTATGGCAATTGCAGCAGCAGGAAGCATTAGGGTTTGTTACTCCAGAGAACTCTATCTGCTGTTGCTGATTGCAACTTTCCTCTTTAAAATCTCATCTGCTTCACCTAGAGTTAAAAAAAAAAAAAATTGCTGGTAGCATAAAGAGATTTACAAATACCTGGTAGATAAAGCAGATTTGTATATAAAATGTAAACATACATATTGTGTTACGTTAAAATGATGTAAAGAACTAAGATACCTATAACCTCTGATGTCTAGTCCCTGTCTTTTACAATCCTAGGTTTAACCCTTCTTTGTAAAAGATCAACACCAGGTTGAAAGTACCATTATTTCAGACTACAGAACATGCTGGATTTTTTCTTGTAGAGTATCTTTGCCCTGGTAGATATTTTCATCCTTTATATTTAATTCCTTGGGTGGCTTATGACAATCGTTTTAGTGATAGCCAAAGCCAGACTCTGCCTGGCTCCATGAGTCATCTTGTGAAAGCAATCCCTGTCCTTTCTGAAATGTGGGACAATGTGCAAGCTGTTGTGAGCCTCACATGGGCTTGGCAGCACCTGGGCTAGTGGAAGGATGGAAGCAGCCTCCATGTTCTTAACCACGGTCCTCCCTGATGGCTCCATGAAAGTATTCAAGCTTTTAGGTTTGAGAATAGCATCAGTATTAAGCACTGGGGCTTAGCCTGATAGAAAACAAAAGAAGAGCTTCTTTGTCTGACAGATGTGGCAGGGTGAGACATTTTCTCCAGTTGGCCTCTGGAGCCCCAAGTGCCACAGAATTTCTCTTTTAGATGTCACTGAGAGCTGAAATGGGCTTGCAAACAGACCACAGGTTCACTCTGGCCATGATGGCAGCGGTAGATGATCTCGTGCTCCAGGGAGCAGCTACCCCTCGCATCCCAGAAGCAAATAGGTCATGTCAGGAATGTAACTCAGGTGGCATACAGAAAGAAAGGCCTGCTAATCTCGGCCAGAAGAGCATCGATATGTGCATGGACATTAAGGTGGGATGTTAACAGGAACATTACAGTAGGAAGCATATGAGGCCGTGTCTTGAGTTTCTTGACTCTTATTTATGAACATGGTCTTGCTAAACAGAATCACCTCTGTTTAAAAGGAAAATTCAAAGATCTCTGGAAACTTTTCTTCTTTTTTTTCCCCCTCCCTTTTTTCATTGTTTTGTTTGTTTGTTTGTTTTTTAAGAATAGGGAATCCAAATGATTTAGCAGACTTATTGGAGACCACATTTACTTAGAGCCAAAACTGATTTGATATTGTGATCAGACAGAAACAACTTAGAATTTTAACACTCCAAATTCAGAAAAGTAATCTAGGAAAGAACAGTAGCTAAGAGAAGTGAGAATTTGGAAATGGTGATTTTGAAAATAACAATGCAGAATGATGAAAACATTTCAAGTGAGCCCTTAACACTGGGTCCAATTTTCTGTGTCTTTTTAGTAGGGTGGAGAAACTTTTGCTACACCCCTTTCAAACAACCAGTCTGATTATGTTCTTTCTGATCAGATAAGAAGCAGATGGAAACCAAAATGAACTTTAAGAAAGCAACAGCTAAAGCACAGTGTCCTTTGTATACAAACTTGTTTAATGATGTATCTGTTACGAGTTTAATAGCTGCAAATCTGATCTTCATCCATTTCAAAAAAATTAGTCACTACTAATAAGAAAAATACATAGTTTGCAGTCTTACTATGTCTACAGAGAGACTTTTGTAAATTTGTTGTCATTTGTTTAATTATAAGTTTACCAGCTTAGTTTGAAAGGCGATTCCAAGTTTAATTAATGCATGCGGCTTTAAAATCATGCATGGAAAAAAATTATATATCGAAAACTTTTGTTTTCTCTCTCCTAGCAAGAAGGCAGGAAGTTAACATGTATTCCACAGGATTTACAATGGAAATCACAATGAAGCATCCTATATCTTAAAATGTATTTTTTCTTCATATTTTCAAGGAGACAGGAAACAATAATCCCAGAACAGTATCTGAAATAAAATCAACATCTGTTTCCCAAATAATTGGGTCCTTAACTAAATGGATCACACCTCTGATCCAGATAACTGGAGCTCAGGAGGAAGGAATATATGACCAGTGGAAAATGAAAGTTCAGAAAGAAGCTACATGGAAACTTGTGGAAATGCTGCAGCTCCATTTCTAGGCATGAGATGTCTTCCGAACAACATCAGGCTATAGTCGCATACATTTTAATGTCCCCAAATAATACTCGTAGTCCTCTAACACTCTGGACTGTTTGTGCTTCCTTAGAACCTGATGATAACCTATTTTTGTTCACCTGAGACAGCTACAGCCACAGGGAGTGTTGCAAAGGAAAGGATCTGGACCAAGATGGTTATGGGTATGATGGACTCAGGTCTACATAGAGTTTATATGTCTGCAGGTAGCAAGCACATCTTTGTCTCTCTGTTCTTCATGACAAGAAAAAACAGATACAGGAAAATAAAGTTGTAAGGAAATGGTAGTAATATAAAGAAATCAGACAAACTGTTGTTGATGGAAGGAATGAAAAGAGATTAGATGGTTTTGTGTGTTCTATTATTTTTTCAGTTTTGTATGTGGAACTGAGGCTTGACAGTGAAAAGAGTCATAGAGTGGATCAAGTGGAAAAGGAGAGATTAAAAGACCCACAAAGGAAAGCAGCTATGCAGAATGTGACCACAGCTTTGTCTACCACAAATAAGGACCATTTCACTAAAATTTATCACAACTGTAAATTAGCCAGCAGAAAAGCAAATACATTTCATAATCACCAATTTCCCTGCTGCTCCCTAATATGTCAGATGAATTAGTTCTTATACATCCTGTCTTGCAATATGAATAATTTATCTGTTAAACTCCCAAAGCATTGGTTGTAAGATATGTTCATTTTATTCATCAAAAAATTAGAGTGGCTACACACATCTCAAGTGCTAAGAGCATTTTAGAGTAACCTTGTCTTTTCAGAGTGCTCTCTTTAGAAATGAGCATGATATATTGACAAAGGAAATACATCTAATGAAGAATAATGTAGACAAATATTACTTAGATTTGTGCACAGTGATAGCCAATCTTTTCCTTTGTGCATGATAAAACTATCATTGCATTTTTATGGTACAGACATATCTATACAATCAGGCCAGTCATTCAGGAAGTACAGTACTGATTATATTGGTACAGTTGACTCAATCTTCAGAACTTTCCATAATAACATGGTCTTCACACTGTTTTACTTGTGATGAACAACAATTTTTTTAAGCAATTCCTTGTAATTTAAACTGTTGTATTTATCTGAATTGATACAGAGAGCTATCCAGCAATGCAATAAAAACATGTCATTTACATCTTCCTGCATTTAAATATATTATCCACACTGAAAATTAGTAAGAGCAAGTTATTTATTTCATACTCAGAGTTTCTGAAGTCTGCAAAATCAGCAGTATGGAAATGAGTAATTTTTGCTCATCTCACATTGTTTAATAGGTTAAACTGTGCATAAACTCAATGGCAGCACTGTGATTCACATCTAAACTAAGCTTTGTTTCGGCTATGGTATACTCTTCTGGTCCTTAAGGGCCTCTCCAATTCCCACTGAAGTCAAAGAGATTATTTTTCTAGACACGAGATTACTGTATAAGATTCTATACATGCATTTTATAGAATGGTTATTGTAGATGCACATGCTGCAGCCCACGGATCTTGGATATGCTATAGTGTGTGCTTATTTCAGGGACTCTAAAAGCTCTTAAGGCAAAATCTCCCTAGGGTAGAAAGCATGTAGTTTTATTGGAAAAATTTTTGTTACCCTAATGGCATTAAGTAATTTTTCACCTTTTTTTTAAAAATAAAAGACTGAAATAATATTCATTAATTACTTTTTTAAAGTAAAATAATATTAATTAATGACTTCTTTATTTTTAAGATTTCTGAAATGTTAAGAAATTGTTCACTTCAGAAAATATTGTTTTGTCATGTTATTCGCCCCTAATGTGGAGTAGTCACATTGTTTTTGTAAGTTACATTAATTGTTTTATTTGTTTTCCCTCTGGAAGCTGTAAACACAGGTATAATTACTGTAAATGGGTTTGTTTTTCATCTAGAAGATAATTACAGCTGGTTCTGCAGGAGGACTTAGGTGCCACCGTCACATTAAGTGCCTTTGTTGCCTCAAGCATAAGGGGATCTAAACATGTTTTGTAAAAGGGCCTGCTCTGTCTGTCCGTTAGCTCTTACAGAGCTCTGGGGTGAGAATGCCTTTCTTTCACCTATCAAAGCTTAATCGCTTTGTATTTGAATTGAATATTATTTAGAATAAATGTTGTGATCACCTGTAGAGATCTTGGGGTGGTATGGCCATCCACTCAGGACAAAAATAAAGGGCTTGGAGCACCTGGGGACTCCTTCTCCCTCCAGCTGCTGCCCATCTGTCTGCAGTATATCCCACACCTCTCACTCCACTCTGGTGATGCCCTGGAAACCCCAGCACCAGTTATCACTCAGTGTCAGGGGCCAAAGAAGGACTTCCAGGAAGAAGAGAGGATGGTGACATTGTGGAGAGCAAGGCAGCACAGGGTACACTAGTATTTCTGCTTGTCTCTCTGTGCCACCAGCCAGCCGTAGGCTGTTCTTTCTCCTTCCTTAATCACCATGAATATTCAACTATCCTATGCGTAGCAGAACAGCTTTGACAGAAGTGGTTGGATCTCACTTGCCTCATCACCTGGAGCAATGGGTCTTTTCAAAGAGGACCTGTGTGCATGTCCCAGGAGCAGAAGAACAATTTGATCCTGGGTTTTTCATGTCTTGGAGGAAAGCCCTGTTTGCTGGGTTCCTGAGCAAAAGGGCACAGCATGACATTGGTAACCCTTGCCAGCTGTGCAAGACATGCTCCGGCACTGCAAGTGTGTGCCTAAACATCAGGCGTTATAATAACCCACGTATTTGGACACTACAAACAGAGCACTGAATTCACCTGGAAAATGAAAAGTTCTTCCAGAATCACAGAATCACACAGAACCACAGAATGTTCAGGATTGGAAGGGACCTTGAAAGATCATCTAGTCCAATCCCCGTGCCAGAGCAGGAACACCTGGATGAGGCTACACAGGAATGTGTCTAGGCGGGTTTTGAATGTCTCCAGAGAAGGAGACTCCACAACCCCCCTGGGCAGCCTGTTCCAGTGTTCTGTTACCCTCACTGAGAAGAAGTTTCTTCTCAAATTTAAGTGGAACCTCTTGTATTCCAGTTTGAACACATTACACCTTGTCTTATCATTGGTTGTCACCGAGAAGAGCCTGGCTCCATCCTCGTGACACTCACCCTTTATATATTTGTAAACATTAACAAGGTCACCCCTCAGTCTTCTCCAAGCTAAAGAGACCCAGCTCCCTCAGCCTTTTAACTTTTAACTAATCTTTAATTTGGGACATTTAGTAGCCTTGAGCTATGATTTTGCACGGGTTCCCAGTCCTGGGACCTAGTGGAGCTCCAAAAGTTTGAGGCACAAAAACTGATGTAGACAACCTGATCTCACTGTATTTTACTTCCTGCTGTTCCTGTATTCAATTAGAGAGCCAGGCTGGCCTATGGAGTGAGGTAGTGTCAGGTCTTCTCCCACTAGTGCCATCTGAAAGGATTATTACAGGCATGAATGGATTGCCAAAATATTTTTGTTACAAATTTCTACTGTTTACCTTATGATTGCCATGGAGGGACACTTTACTGGCATGGCCAGCTAATTGAGACTTGGTAATTCCTGGGATACTCTCGGAAAAAAGTTATGCTGTCATCACATAGGACCAGCTTAACATGCATACTAGCAGTGGCCTGACAGCAGCTGGAAGGCTTTGCGCACTGGGAAGTGCAGTACGGAGATGCAACTCCTCCTTGTGCTGACATTTTCTCAGAATATTCAAGATACATGGTAGGGAGGAGGTTCAGGACACCTGGCACTGCTCTTGGCTTTCCAACTCTGTAAGGATCATCCCTCCTTGGGAGAATACTCCTCAGCCAGGGAGAGCCAAGTGAGATGGTTTTGTTTTGCAAACATGGTTTGTATCACTTACAACTACATTCATGTCAGAAATGCAATCTAAATTCTTCCTTGTCTTGCCAACACAGCACTGGATGAGTAAAGAGAGCAGAGATACACTTCTTGCTTGGATTGAAAAAAAAAGTCTATCAGAGTATCATGTCTTTTTAATAGGTGCTATTCAACTGCAAGTGAGGTTTTTCACACCCTTCTCTTCCTCCCCAATCCAAGCAGTCTTCTGCTTCGAAGTGTCTTTGGTGCTTCCAAATTCTGCTTCTCTGGGAAGGTAAAGCTTTCTGTCTTTAACAAATTGTCAGAAATATGATTCCTGAAAAGTGTAATGAATTTATTCAGAGTTTAGCTCTTTGTACTTGAATCTTTTGCACAAAAAAAAAGGCTGTTTTTTCCCCACAAAAAGGAAAAAAAACCCATGGTTCTTTAACTGTCTGGATAATCTTTTAAATTTGCATATAGTAAGTGAATAATGTCAGGAGTTGTTTCTTCCCCTGCCTTCTCCACTTTCTTCTTGGCAAGATCTGAATTACAGAAAAGCTTTCTCATCTCTTCTTTACATGGGAGAGTTATTTGCTATATTTGATGTACAGAGTAAATCAGGTCCTTGGTACTGCTGTACTTTATATTAAGCCACAAGTTTTCAGGGATAAGGTAATGCATGAGCAGCAGTTGCAAATCAGGATTTATTTTTCAAAATATAAATCTCTTGGGCTAGTTTCCGTCTTCTTTTCTTCAATTCTTCTCATCTTTCTGACAAAATAGTATAAGTAAGGTAAAAATTACGCAATGAGAGTTTGTTGTTGACTTTATTTACTGTTTACCAAGCTGAGATATGTGGTTAGAAATTTTAAAAACCTCATCAAAATTTAACCTTCCCCACCCCTTTTATTTTTATCAAGCTATCTTTCTAGAAGCATATCTAATTTCTCCTTACTAGCCTGCTTTATGTGAAATGGCATGACAGAAAAATAGCACAGCATATCACAAACACACCACCTTTGTTTTAATATATTTATTGACCTATGAATCTTGTTTCAATGGCAGAATATGAAGTTACAATGTGGGCTGACATACAGCAAGCACATGGGATTTACCAGAGAAGACTGCAAATAAAAGAGATGGACACTTGTCTGAGAGGTCATCTTTCAGCAGCTAGTAGAAAACTAAAGTGACGTTGCTGGGTTGGAGGAGAGACTCAGAAGTCAGCCAGGTTCCTTGAGATAGGTCCATAAATGTGTCTGCAGAATATACTAAATGGTAAAATCCCAACAGGTGTAAGCCTACACCACAATATAGCTAAAGGCTGTGTCACCCCAGCTTAGTGATAATGTACCTGTCTCTCAGAAGGTTTTAATTACCTAAGGCACTACGTTCCCTACAGTTACATGGCTGATAGTCAGCTCAGAAGTTGGTTGCAACAAGTTGGCTGTGGCTCATAACACAACAGGGCAAATATGTAGGTGCTCCCTGTAAATGGTCCAAAATCTGTCAGCCAACAGACCCATAAGACATAAGCATACAGGCTTTGTCTCAGAGGTGGGTCTTTTTCTTCTCCCATGTGATCATCAGCAGTGAAGAACTTCTAGACTGCTTTGTATTCTGTGAGGTATTTGTACAGCCCTGATGAGGTTTACACCCAAAGTTTACACCCAGTCCCTGTGTCTCATTTGCAGAGCATGAACGATATATTCTAAAATCTCTAAAATCTACGAAAGTTCAAATCTGGATTCAGATATTATGCTACAGCCATAAAAATTAATAATAACAAACTCATCAGAAACAGGATGCCTTCCAAAGATCTGGAATGACAAAAACATTAACAAAATATAAAAGGAATAGTTAAGAAAGATAAACATGTTACTGATAATCTGAATGAATCCTTTGCATTTGTGGTCACTAAGAAGACCTCAGCAAGGTTCATACAATAGACGTGTTCTTTAATGGGGTGAACCTAAGGATTTTTTTTTACATTTTAGTGTTAATAATACAGACTGCAGGCCAACTCAGTAAACTGAACAGTAAAAAACTGCCAGTCAGGCAATATGCACACAAGAAGTCTAAATGAACTTAAGTATGAAATTGCTTTAGTAATTGTGGTACAGGTAACTTGCTGATCAAATATGCCTTAGTGCCAGCTGAATATGAAGTAGCAAAGGTTGATCATGGGAATCATAGTCTGACTTCTCTGCCCTGCAGCCTGGTAGAGATTACAGTACAGAAGAGAGCTGGTAGCTATATGGATAAATGTGCCGTAACAAGGGAAAGTCAACAAGGCTTTTGTCAACAAGTCACATCTCACAAATCTTTTGGAGTTCTTTGATTTACCGAAGTGCAGGAGAAAGGCACGTTGCACAGTCACCTGCCAAGCATCCTCAGGACAACAGCACACCGGGGCAGGACACCGCTGCAGCTCTGAGGGCTGTCAGGAGGATTTCTCCCACTGCAGAGATGTGGTGCCTGATTTTAACCTTGCTTTGCCAGCACAACATCATAACCACAACAACCAGGATGGCTCCAGTGCAATGGATACCAAAGGTTTGTTGTTTTTTTTTTTTTTCTGGAAAAGAACTCTAACATACACTGAGCATGGGTAAATGAATACAGGAACTTGACTTTTACAGTTGTTTTCATGGCCTTGTTTTGGAGATTTATCATATCCTCTATCATTAGTACTCTATCAATTTTCCTTCTTCTCTCTTTCAGGCTCAATTTAGAAACAAGTGAAAAGAAGGTGCTTTTCAGTATGAAGAAAGGAGAAGGATGCTGAAATACAAAAGCATGCATGTGTGGATCATTTGAAGACATTAAGTTTCTAATAAAACAATAATGCACTAGTGTATGCTTGATGATGGCAGAAGGTGGGCAGTTAAAATGGGGAAAATTGGAGGGGAAAATTGTGAAAACTGAAATTTGAAAAAGACAAAGTTGCCTCTACAGGAAGTAGTCTTTAAACAGTGGATTTTTAGTAACTTCTTCATTTTTTAATCAATATCAATTTTTGTGCCAGTGTGGGCATCTTGCCATAACGCATTTTCACGCACGTGCATTCGATGTTCCTTGTCCAGTGTCAGCCTGAACACAAGAGCCTTGGGATTGGGAGAGGGATGTCAGGGAGATGGGGGTTCTCCAGCTGGATGCTGAATGGGAATACAGCTCCACGGTTACAATTCCAGCCTGGGAGTGCTACGCCTGTTCTCTGCTAAAGGATTTGGTCAATAATCACAGACTGACATGTTGCATCCTGGCACAGTTCTCCTACTCACAGTAGTGCAAACAGTCCCAAACAGAGGTGTGCGCTGTGGTTTGGGGGATATACTGCATGTGTTTCTCTCTGTTAACTGGTCCTTCCTCAAGTCTTTTAGTTCAATCACGAAATTTGCCTCTCCGTGCCAGTTCTAAAACCTTGTGCAGAATTTATGACTCTGATAAACATGGGCTGTGCTTCCTCCCTCTGAGGTGCCTGCTTTTCAGTAAGGAGGGAAACGATCTGTTTATATTTACGGGCTGTTTCTTTGCCAAAAATATCGCAGAAGCAAAGGGCAGTTTTAACAGATACCAAGCCTGTCAGTTTGGCACGTTAATACTCCCATGACTGAACTTGGTGGTTTCACACGATTCTTTTTTGACTTTAAACTGTTTTGCTGCCACTGACAGACAGCGAATCCACATTCTCTGCCTGTCAAGCAGCGGCCAGATTTTTTGGCTGAGGTTAGGGAGCTGGCGGGTTACCCGCCCTGTGGCTGTACTTGCGGTGTGCACAACACACATCGCACCCCCATCCTCCATGAAACTCAAGCTGGGGCCTTTATGGTTTGTAAGCAGTAATTCTAGGAGCTGAGCAGCTATCAGCAAACTAGCCCGAGCTGTGTTAAGCTTTCCTCAGTTGGAAGTTGTTCTATGTTATATATCATTCAACAGATCTATACGCTGTGGCGCTTTAAAGAACAGAGCTCTGTCTTAACTTGTAATCATTTTCTTTGAACTCAGATACTGTGAGAAATGCCAATAAACCCAGCAGAGACTATTTCTTACCGAGAAAGTGGGACTATACAGGAATGTGGATTTGAACAACAGGCTCACAGATCTCATAAGCAGTAGGGTTGCTGGAGGAGGTAAAGGGGCACACACAGCGTTTTGGTGAGAAACAGACTAATTGCCCTTATCCAGATCACTGGCACTATGTAAAACAAACGTGTAAAAATGGGAACATGCAACTGCTGTGTCGTTGCATTATGCTAACCTACATTCACATTCTTGGCATGAGAGCATCTACTTGGGAGACACAGAGCACTATTATACCTGTGTTGGGTCTGTTGAAGCATTTCATCAATAGCGTTATTACATGGAAGGTTAAAAGAAAGCAATAGTAAAAGGGATTAGAGAAGTCTAAACCAAACTGATTCGCAAATTTTCATGGAAGTACACGGGCAGAAAAAAACAGATGACTTTGAGAATGGCATGAGAAAAAGCCTGACCCCAGCTAAATTTCCCTTCTGTATCTCTAATGGATCCCAGCCAGAAACATTGCATGTGATCCTTTTTCGATTTTGAAAGGGTTTTCTAACAAAACTCCCATCCAAATGTTGCTTTTCAGGCCTATGATAATACACGGCTGTCTGTATTTACAGTAAAGCTGCATAGCTGTTCATATTCACATGAGCAATGCCTCATAGCTGGCTGACAATTTAATGAGACATTCTGAATTTTACCTAAGGCATTCTCACCAGTAGGAAATCCTGTTAGATTTACAAGTGTCCATCTGTTAAAATCCTCCAGAGTCATTTTAGATGCTACACTGTTTGTTGGGTTTTGACCTCCTTTGCTGTGATTGTTCAATTAGTTCTGCTGTGTTCAGAGCACATTTGTGCTGTGCATCTTGGAAAGCACAGTAGAGAAAGAACAGCCATTTTTAAAGCTCTGCTTTGATGAGATTAAAATGCCAGACAGGATGTTACATACATTCCTGCTTACTTATTTTCCCGGGAAATGCAAGCTAATGCTTCCTTATTTTTCTTTCTGTGGCTACCCTTGTAAGCAGAAGGGCTGCAGTGACTGAACTGAGTTGGTCATGCTTTGATTAAACATCTTTTTGTCCTATTCATGCATCTTGAAGGCATTAAGTGGGATCAAGTGGATTAAGGTTTCAAGGGTATTTGAATCTATTCATAGACCTGCAAATGACACTCTATTTGCTGTTCACTATCTGAACCAGTTAGCTTATCCGTAAAATGGGTATAATATATATGAACAGTGTGAAAAACAGTTGTGCGGCATTTGAAAATCTTCAGGTGAGACAAATGTCAAACTCCAAAGCTGCCTCTCTTAAAAAGAAAAATCTATTCCAGTTGCCCTTACAAATTAATGACACCTACTCTCTTAGCTTTCCTCCCCTCTGAAAGTGCAAGAACAAAATTCCACCCCTGCTGCCAGAGAAAGCAGAGGACGACAGATCAGCATGGCTTACACCTACACTTCATAAGCTCTTTTGGCAGAGATGTTCAGACCTTGCCAATACTACGCGGCCAAAATGGCTCCACTTCATCCTGCACAGAGACCTCTCTACAGCTCTCTTATCTGCACAGCTCGAGCAAACACTGCAGCCATAAAATACACCCCCTCTGTATGTTCAACATGCTCTGCCTGAAAAGTATACTGAGCAAGCATACAACAATTGCATCATAAGGTCATAAACTTATAATTAACTGTAACTAAATACACAGAGCTGGTTCTTCTGCTCCCCCTGCCTTATGGAGGAACTCTGTATATACCCTTTTCCCCCCTCTCCTTTCCAGCTGCTGTGCAGTGGCTCAGTAGCATAGGAGGACCCTTGGACTGGCATATAATTTAAAATCTTGTGGAAGATGGTGATGGTTTTTGAGGTAGATACTGTTACATGCATTTTGTATGGTTACAGCAATTAGGTATGTCTCAGAGTGCTAGGAGCTATACAAACAGTAAAAATAGTCTTTTCTCTCTTAAAAGACAGGAAACACCAGATGGGGAGATGCTAACAGGGGAGAAGAGCTGCCCACTGTAGACACTGGGTCAAACAGCCTTTTCAAGGGCAGTGTGGCAGAGTAGAGCTTCAAGACAGCATTAGCACATCATTTGGTAAGGATTTAGGGACGTAGCTTCCATATCTGAAGGCAAATAGATAAGAAAGCACAAAATATTTTTGGGGAATGTATACCTGATGGGAAGTGGGAGCTGGGAGTACTAGAAAGGGATGAGAGAGTGAGCACATTATATGAAAATGCAGACATGCTACAAGTGGGAAGTGACATGAAAAAGCATGATAGACACCAAGTGATGGGCTGGGAAAAGGAACCTAACAGCAGCTTTCTCGATGGCCAACAAACAGCCATGAGTCTGCAAGTCAAGGGCAGAATATAAAATAGTACTCCCCTGACATCCACACCCATGCTGTGCATGGGGAGTGTTTGGGGTTGAGCCAGTGCTGCTGTTGTAACAGTCATGAGAGCTGGATGAGACAGTTTCTTAGCTTTTTCTCTACATGCAACCAGGATGCAAGGACTCAGGGAAATGCTGAGTAAAAAAACAGTGTTTGAGCTGTGGACTAGAGCACAGACAGGGTGGTAAAATGCTTCATGGTAATTAAATAAGGAAATAGATGGTACAGGTTTGATTCTGGAAATATACCAAATATTGGATGTTGTTTTCCTGTTGAGGACAGGTTTACTGGTGGGATAGTTCACAGAAAACTTCATCTAAGCTTATAGTGATGTTGTTCTGACTGTGAACTTTGTATTACTGGAGAGTTAAGACCTCCATGTTATATTACCAAGTATTACACAAAGGTTTCTTGAGTGTGTTAGGAGTCCACAAGCAAGTCCTGACTCTGAATCAGCATCCTTTTTCATTCGCAGGCATCTCAGATTCAGAAATAATTTGTAGTATTTAAAGGAGCCAGGGAGATACAGGGTCCCACTCAAGCTAATGTGACTGAAGTAAATGGGGGTGGGGGGAGGAATCTTATTTATCATCATCCTTTTACTCATTACATCTTTCTCCCTATACTTTCTTAAATTTACTACTTTCAATCCGCCGCAGTCTGCCAGTTGTGAACTCTACATAGATCTCTGGATATGTGATCTCTGAATTTGATCTAGTGAATTTAAAAGAGCCCAAGTAGTTACCCAGGCGCCAAAGTAGAAGAGTTAAGCAATAAAATACATTAGTAAGTGAACATTAATGCCAATAAGTAACAGGCTATGTTTTTATTTCAGATGCAATCCCCCAGGGAGTGAGTTACGTAGCTGTGCCATTGCAGCAGGAGCCCCTCGGGGCACTGTAACTCAGCGGCACACCTTCTCCTCTCCTATTCCCTTAGGCAGTCATTTACCTCCAGCCCAAGACAGAAAAAATAATATTCCCCCCTTCTTACACTGGTCCCCTCAAGTGCTCATGGGCTCAGCTGAGCTGGCAAGCAAGAACGAACCCCAGGCTCTACTCATTTCCCACCCTCCAATTTCTAATCCCCAGAGAGGAAATAAGCAGATGTGTGGCCCATGCACCTGGACAAAGCCAGGGTAATCCATGCGGGGTTGTAAGTGGGTTCTCACTCCCTCAGGCAGCAGCATACTACACACATGTGAAACAGAGTTTTGCTTTCTTCTGGCTCCCTTGCATATAAGTTCCACCAGCCAAGGGACTTTTTTATGGCTGAATTTGGGTACAACAACCCTTGCTTAAAAACCCTACCCCACATTCCATGCTATCACTATCCAAGGAATAGTGGACTTCCTCCCCCCGCTAATATTTTACTCTGATGCTAGGACCGGGCTCCAAAATGGTCATGTGGCTGCTAAGCAAAGTGCTGCCAGTCCAACCTGTGAGGCAGGGTCCCAGTTGGGAGAGGGGTGAAATTCCTCAGGAAACAATGGAAATATTTTGAGCAAAAATAACTACAATTGTAAATGGAATTTATTGGGGAGGGCAGGTGGAAAGTGGAATTAGATGGGAGTCTCAGGGTGCCTGTAACAATACAGAAGCTGATGGCAGTGGCCCAGAGCAGCTGGAGCAAAGCTTTCCCTCAGCTTACCCTGAATTTGCTATACTCCCTCCAGATTTTCTCCTTTACCTCTATGGTGCTTACTTTCAGTCAGGTATATGACTTATGGTGGTATGGCATGTGTTTTGTCATGGTATTTCATTCTGGCGAAAAACCCTCACAAGAGTAGCTCTAATGCCCACAAAGCCCTCCAGCGCTCTGCATCTTACTTCCTGTGAAACTTGTACAGACTGTACGGGCAAAATAACTCCGCTGCTAGTGGGAGCAGCAGCTCTGGTGGGAAGCTCTCCAGGGATGTGTGTATGAGGAAGCACCACCACTGCCTGTCTAGAACATAATTCTTTGCACAGTAAGTTGCTGTGGATGGCTAAAGATGAGAATGAACCTAAACAGGTGAGAAAGGATCTGGATTCAGATGCTCCTCCCCTTCCTCTAGAATGTATTTGAGCTCTTTAATTGGTGCAAAGCCACTGCACAGAGGGACCACAGCAGCCCTAATGGGAAAAAGAAAGGCATAGTTTTGTCCTCTTACTGCTCCAGCAGAGAGGTGGAGAGTCCACATGAGCATCAAAGAGATAAGAGCATGTACAGTAGTGCCACAGTCCCACAAGGAAATGACAATTGCTGGGGAGGTAAGGTGAGAGCCCCAGCTTCTCTTGCTTGGGTCACAGGAAAAGGTGATGGAAGTATACCCTGGAGGTCTGGTTTCAGAAGATAAACCTAACAAAAAGCAAATGTAACGATTAAAAAAACCAAAATCTTATACATTTTGTAGGTCTGATTCATGACTCATGGGGTGCTTTGGAGGGCAGGGTCAACCGAGGGCCTGTGTGGAATCTCAAAACCAGATTTTTAATATCTGTGGATGGCAAAACTCCTTTAAAGCCAAAACTCATTTGCCTTACTGCAACTAGCCTGAGTTACACTGGCCAGTGAGGTGGTCATAAGAATTTTTATAAGCTTATATAAAGCTGCCAATCCCACTCTTACTGTGATCACTGGAATACCCATTAACAGCAATACCTTGATCTGCTTTGCACTGATTCTGTGATTCTGTGAAAACGGATTTAACTAACATTCAAAGTTAGGCTGATCACTGAGGCAATTTCATTTTAGTTTTAAGAATAACACTAGCTGAGCCGTGCCCAGAAAAGGCATTTGATTCATTCATGCTTTTAAACAAACAAATGAAAATGTCATAAAGAATGTAATTGACTGACAAAACAAAGATAGAAACAGGTTATGTTTGCAGAAAGGAATATAACAACTTACAAACATTCATTGAGGTTGGAAAAAAATACACATGGGGGAAATTTTAGTGTGTGAAAAAAAAAATTAAAAAAGGCAAAATAAGAAGCTATCAAGAACACGAGAGAGTGGCTAGTCAATTAAGTAGTGTGTAAAGATTTCCAATTTTCTTGTAGTAAATTATTTATTTAGCCCTTGCATGCCATCAATATATTTCACAAGTTTAATACCCAAATTATAGCTACCCACCCATTTATGGCCTTGTAAATGAGTCCTGACTTATCAATGTGAATTCTTGTTCTAGGCAATGTCAAATTTAGATTGGATTTGGATGTATTGCTTTTACCCTTATCAAGAAGGTTTGCTAGTGTGGTATTTTATTGCTATATTTAAAATGGAAAGTGCTTTTAAATAGACTTGCCTGGATAGCGCAACTGATCACAGCTCAGATATGTCATTTCCCAACACAAAAACCTGCCCTAATCTAGGTAGGAGTCTTGGAGATCCAGCAGAACCCATTTATACTGAATGCATTTCTCTGCAAACTCAATCCTTTGCGGTGAAGTGGCCGAGCTATTGTGGCAACAATGACTTTAATCTTAAGTAAGGATGGCTGGAGCTCTTAAGTAATAAAACCAAATGATAATCTGCATGTTTCCTGATACTTTATAAGAAAAACAAGCAATAAAGAATGCAAATGAACAAGTGTGATGACTTCCTAAAGTACATTGCATTATATTTGGTTATGTTTAATGGCTCTTACTCATGTTTCACTTTTTAGTAAAGACAGAAAACTATGCAGTAAAGTTGAAGGAATTATCAGTGAAGGAGAATAATATCTAACTGACCAACTAATCAAAAAGGCACATGAAAATAAGAACATTGTTGTATAAAATTATATGAAAACAACATGAGTATGTGGAAAACAGAAGAGAAATCAAGCAGAAACATTACTTGCATTTAACTAACTAAAAGCAGGATGCGGCCCAGTGCAGCGCTCATTTAGAAGGTTAATAAAAACGACATTTGTATGCATGACATCAAAGCTAGCTGAGATTTGCATCTCTGCACCAAAGGGCTTATTGACTGAGAGGACAAAACAAAGAGGGAGCAAGTAAGGGATAAGTTTGTAACAGATGAAAAGGGTGATCACTGTATTATTGGCTGCAGCCTGCTACCAACTTTCCCAGGCCACAATTTTTTAGAACATTAATTGTCATGAGTAGAAGACCCTGAGGCAGAAAGTGGGTTGGGTCGAAGGCTGCCAGGCAGGCAGTACAGTGTGGGAGGAAAGCCCAGAGGAAGAAAGGGAGGGCTGAACTGAGAGACACACTCAAGGGAGATGCAGAACTGCAAACTGCCAATTGCATGGGCGGCTGTTCACCAGATTATCGCACTTTGATGTCCCAGTGCTTATTCTAAGTGCACTCCTGGGGTTCAGTGAAGACTTACAGCTCCAGCAAACCATACTACATCCCTGTACAGAGCAACAATGGGGAAAGAGGCTATTTGACAACAGTGCAAACAAAGCTTTGGTAACAGACCTATCTGCTGACAGACAACCAGAGAAAGAGTAAATGAGAATTGCCACAGAACAGCACAAGTTTGGCTCAGTAGGGCAGGCTTAACAGATTGCATGCAGCAGTTAAGTGGGCATGAAGACAGCACAACTGGGAAAGCAAACAAAGCCAGGGATTTAAGCAGGCAAGTAGAGATCCAGCTCTCTAGCCATTCAGGCTCGAGTTACCCATTAACGTCATATGACTGCATCAGAGTGGGCAACTGTGCATAAGTAAGGGAGAAAGGAGCTTCCAGGCAGGCAGTTTGCAGCTGTTGACATTGGATGCATCTCATGCGCCATGAGCAGTCCAGAAGCTTGAGATCTCAGCTGCCTAGACTCCTGCAGTTGTCTCCTGGAAGGAGACAAGCTCCTCCAGAGAAGATTTCATCACACCTCTTCTCACACTTGTCTTACAATGGGATGAAAAACCCTACTTCTCTCAATAGCTAGCTTCAGACTAGGAACCTAATTTTTTTAGATAGGTGACAGCACAGGATTTGGATCCCACCCTTACTACCTACACCTGTTCTGTCAAAGAGGTCAAGACCACTGATATCAGCAGCCTGTTACTGGCCCTTCTGCTGGACCTGTGGCTGATATCTCTGCTGTACATATCTCACCTTGCATCACCCAGCCAACTTACTTTGAGAGGACTTTTACTTCTGTGACAGAAGAAGTTGGGGAGACTACTGTTCTTGTTCAGCTTCATTATGCACAAAACCTTTTCTTGAACTCACAACTGCTTCTGCCTGCTGTTTGCATGTGCACTTGCTACCTGTCTCAGCCCGATACAACTGCTGTCTGTTGGAACGTACCGATGACAGTAATCAGCATAGATGACCCCTGTACATTGCAGTAATTTCTGGGTAGAGCCATTTGTCTGATACCTCTTTTGAGGGGACTGCAATGTAGATGAAGGCAGATTAAATCCCTTTTTCTGCCCCTATCTGAAGATTCACAAGGATCCAGCTTTTAAAATAAATACTAAAAAGTTCCTTTTTTTTTTTTTTTTTTTTAACCTACTGACTTCAGTGGGAGCACAGGTGTTCCAGCATTCAGCCCTTTTAATAACTTCATCTTAAATCAGGATTGCATACTGGCAACTTAGAATACACCCCAGTTAATTTGTTATGGGCACTGTCCTATGTCACACTGGTCTGTCTTGTGAATTTACAAATGCATCATAATCCTGTTATCTCAATCAATTCCCTCTTAGATAATTATTTTCCAGGTTTGTTCCTGCTCCTAAAACTCCTCCTATTCCAGTCTTAAAACTCCCATTGTGTTCAGGGGCAGAAAGATTGGTTCATTGAGTTCTACTATTATTTCAAGCTCAGGTTTATTTCCACAGCGTAGTCCACTTGAAGGAGGTGTGTTAGTTGTGAAAGCATCATACAAAGTCTTGTCAGGATCTAGTTCTCCTAGAAGAAATATATGTTGCATAAATGCAGTGCATTGTTCACGTGTTTCTAGTTAGTCTTTCTTATTTCATAATCAGCTCTTTTTTTTAATTACTTAACATGACTGTATAATTGTGGTCACACATTAAGACTAAAATTGTGCCATTGATGCACTATAAGAGTGCAAAGAGGAATGGGGAAATCTCCTATTGAACTATAAATAGCCCTTACAAAGTGAAAACAACCTAATCCTTGTTAATCACAAATTAGGAAGGAGCGTGCCAAAAATAGCACAACGATGGAGTGTCAAATCAAACACCTCTGTGCAGGTAGTTTGTACAATACCAGGTGACTATAACTGTTGTGGGAATATCCTTGCTCCGGAAAACAGTCTAACTCAGTGCCAACCAGCCATCAATGACTGGCTTTCTCAGCGACTCACTTTAAAAGGCATCTATGCAACAGAAATGAGTGATATGCTCCATTCCTTCTGCGTTACTTGGTCTCACTGGCAGTACAGTATAGTTGTTGTAATCTAAAACCAGGCAGTTGTTTGTACAGTAGTTAGTGTAATGAGAATCTAACGACGACTGTGCCAGATTACTCTCCTAAGCAACTTCTGAGAGCACTGTGAATATAAGTTTGTATTAACAATTCACCCTGCAGGGTCTGCTACAATGCTTTCTCTCAGCAAGCTGAAGGTCTCCTGGATTTTCAGGCTTCATGACAAAGCCTTCTGGGACACACTGTTTGATCAATTTCTAAAGTCTCAAGTACGTTCAAATATTTTATAATAAGAAACTGCATTTTTTGCACTCTTAGACTCCCCTCAGAGTGTTTATTATATTAGATACATTACATAAGCTAGCACTTAAGGTACTTTATGAGTTTTCCATAAACCCTTATTTACTAATAGCTAGCCTGACTTTGTGAGTCTAGTGTAAGATTTGACCTTTCATATTAGTGGGAACCTGGCATGAATAATTTTTATTGTTCTTTTAAAAGAAGCATCATAGAACTGCAAAAAAATCATAATAATTAAGATTAAAATATTTCCTCTATATCATACTTCAGCTACCTTTCACTGACTGAGTAGTGTCTTTCCAGAAACTTTCAGTATGTACTTCTATTTTTCTCTATTCCGGGTTTAGAAGTAAAACCCTTGGAGTAAAAGCAGAAATAGGCTGAATCTGTCAAGCTTTGCTGTAAGGTAAAACTCGTTACCTTTGCGAAGAGTTCCACACCCAGCGACCAGGCTCATTAACTCCATCAGGTTTACTGACAGTCTGCCTTTTCATGGTTTAAGAACTTCAAACACACAAAATCTCTCACTACCTTTATAAGCTAGTAGTCCTCATTTTCACAGATGCTGTCACTGGCAGATCCAGAGAGATAGCTGAGATTTTAGTTTGAAAGTAATCCTCTCCAGCTGAATAGGAAACTTTCATCCTATCCCAAGACATCATCACCCCACTAGAAGCTGTATCAGCCTTGCTTGGGTGAGTAAAGGGCAGATAGTATTAAACTGCTACTATTTGACATGCTATCATCCTTGAATTTGACTAGTTGGGGAAAAACAGTTTAAAGAAATTTTTGTGATAGTCAACTGGAAGAACTTTTATTGGTATACACGTGGAAGTGAAGAATTTAGAAAAATGCTTGGGAAAATCTTCCCACCTCGCAAACAAGCATGAATATTTACTAGGTAGGCCTGTGCCTTAATACACTTGCAGTCACTTTACAAAGATGTACTATGGGGAGATCTGCTCTTAATTACCTTAAAATACAGCCACAGGAAATGGCATGAGGCTGTGATAGGCTTTGCAACCTGGAATTCCACTTTTAATCAGCATTAGTCATTTTAAATTCAGCATTTTAAAAGTCTTAGTAAAATTGACCTTAGGGAACAATAAAATGGCAATTACGTATGACAAAGGTATGGAGCAGAAACGATTAGTTATTGTCTCAATAAAAGAAAAAAAGATGGGACCGTGAACCTATGAGGCAAATTCCAGGAAGCAGGATAGATCTCTTGACCTTAATGAAGAAAACCCAAATATTTGGAGAGGATATTTTTGGTGTATCTCTCTAAAGTAATCATGGCATTTCTTAAAATCACCTGATTTACTACTGATACTCTTTTATATTAATTTAATGGCTTTGATCAGTCACTTTGATAAATCGTCATTTATTTGCTTGCATTACAAGTGTCCTAATACATCATCACGTTGCACAGGTTGTGCTGCAATGTACCCTGAATAGTCACTAGGTGGTAACATACACAGACTTGAGCATGCTTGGCCAAATCCTGCACAACCTTATGTAATGCATGCCCACACTAGAAAAACTTGGTCCATCTTCTGATGGAATGATGTGAAGTTTTATGGTGTCTCAGAATGTTTGATAGAGATAAAACCTAGAGAGCTCATCAGATGACTAAAGCTGCCCAGGAGGATGACTGATTTTCATGCTGCTCTGAAGAATCCTGTAGCCATGATCACCCCCATGCTTGTCTGCAAAGCTCAGTGTGTAAGAACCCCTATGATACTTGCTAGGAAAGTTCAGAAAGGTATTTATTTTCTGTTAAATGCTATCAGCCTTTTCCATATGGATGAAGAGGCTGCGGTTTGCAAGGTTCTGCCCTGGTGCTTTTGATATATTTGCTGAGCGTTTCCTGCTAACACAGGGTAAGGTTGCCCCACACACCCACGCCAGGGAATAAGGAAGTGAAGGTCTCCCTGGGTGGCCCCACGCACTCCCCGGGCTGTGCCCACAGGCAGAGCAGGCTGCCAGGGAGCCGGCACAGCCGCAGCCCTCCACTCCCACACCCCAGCACGCAGTTGGAAGTGCATTACTGGTGATCTCGGCCAGGACCAGTCAGCTTTGCTCTTTGATTAATGGGAGAACCACAGAGGAAAGCATCGTTCCCCGGCTCCCGGGGCAGGGCAGCTGAGAGCAGCTCTTTGGCTGTGTTTTAGGAGGAGCTCAGTCTCTGGTGAAAAGCAGGACAAAGCCAAACAGATCTAGACAGAGCTGTGAGACACCTCCAAGTCTCAAAATCCATTTGCCCCTTTTTGGGGGGCATAGGGTGCATGGCAAACTGTAGGCTATTTTTACTGTTTCTATACTTGGTCCTTTCTGAAGGTGTGTAGCAGCTTTCCTGCAAAATAACAGCTAATAAGAAAGAGCAAGAGAGACCTGAGGTTAGCAAAGAATCTACAAGATGATCCAGATAGAGACATCAAGAGGGAGAGAGGCTGATTCCCAACTTTTCATCTGTGCAGAGCTACAAAGATATCTGCTTCTAAACCTTGGTCTCCCATTTCCGAGTCAACAAGCCAGCCCCAAGGAAAGGGAGGTGACCAAAACAGGAGCATGTGAGCTTTATTTGAATTGGACCAGCTACTGAGTCTGCCCTGCAGCTTAGTAAGTGATTGGCACATTAATTAAAAATAAAATTGCCAAACATTTCTAAAACAAACTTTCTCCCCTTTCTTTGACATATTTGTTACCTTTTCAATAGGTTTAGCAAGAAAAGAGTAATCAAGTGAAGGAGCTGTAGAATGATAATTCTGAAGCCTGTTTCCTTACCTTGGTCATGTACATGTGTGGGTTGCCTGATGTAGCAATGCCTAATATAGCAACATAAGAACAACATTTTCTTGACCATCACACCTGGCATGCTGAAAAGGTACATGAGCATCAGTGGGTTTTTATTATGTGTTTTATCATCTGCCAGATATATCTGTAAGAACATAGCAAATGATTATTCACTTATTGTCTTGGTCTGCAGTTGGAGCATTTTGTCTGCAATGTAAATGGAATAACAGAAGAATGAATTAAGAGTAGCAAACAGATCCACATGGCTATTGTATAGAATTATGACTTCATGTTGACTGAGCCAAAGGATTTTTGCCAGTGTTTTTTATTCATGTTCATTTCCTCTGGCATCTATTTGTGGCACTGTAATAATGAAGAGTGGTAATTGTAATCCTTTATTGTAAGTATGTTTTTTCAGTAACAAATGTAATGATTGAAGAAAGTAAATACTGATAGTCAGTTCGTGATGATTTGTACAATCTGAACAGATAGAAAAGAAAATGCAGTACCTGAAACACTCACATTGAAGAACTCAAATCTGGAGTCGGGTTAAATAGGCTAGAACCTGTTTGACTACCTAGAACTTAAAAAAAAAAAAAAATGGTGTGAACTTTTGAACAAGGAGGAGAATCTTAGAAATTGTCAAACACTTGGCTAAAAGAGACTTTGAACATCTTCTAATTCTTCTTCTGACAGTTCAAACACCTCCAGAGTTAATGTTTCCATAGCTTCCCTACATAACCACCAGCAGTCTCTATTGTTAGCCATCCATACTGCTCTTTGTCCATGTCTAGCCTAAACATCCTTTGCTGCAATTTAAATCAAACACTTGCTGTTTTATCCCCAGTGGACACAGAAAAGCTTATTTCCTTTCTGTCTGAACTGCCTTTTACATATTTGAAGCATTGTTAGCATTGCTTTAGAGCTGAAAAGAAACAAAAAGGAACACATCCAGTGTCACTGCAAGGTCTAATTGAACCCTTGACAGGAGAAATCCTGAAGTCCTTTTTCA
This sequence comes from Nesoenas mayeri, assembly GCF_963082525.1. Classification (NCBI taxonomy): domain Eukaryota; kingdom Metazoa; phylum Chordata; class Aves; order Columbiformes; family Columbidae; genus Nesoenas; species Nesoenas mayeri. Next base: position 128,396,884 of record NC_137543.1, read on the forward strand.
GTATGAAGGATCCTGGTCATTCCACAGAATTTTGCTCAAGTTCTGAAAGAGGCATGACACTGCCCAGAAGCAGTTACCAGACAAGGAGATGAGGGTTAACTTGACTATTCCTGCACCTGGAACATACCCAGCAAAGCAGGTGGGAGGAAAAAGGGTGCAGGCAGTTCTGAAGATGTCCTGCCAATTCCCATGGCACAGGAGGAGCTCCCAGCTCCTGTCATACTTGGCAGTGGGCAGAAGTGACAGGGACAAGCGTCCTGCAGGGATCCAGTTAGCCTGCGCCTTGCTTGTCTGATGGTGAGGGACAGGCCAAAGGGCAGAATGAGGCTAAGACGTAGGATGCATCTGAAGCACTCCTCAGATCTTCAGGACCCAAACGATGAATTAATTCAGGATGATTTAGATAGATTTCTGTGGCTCTGACCAAAGCCTTTTATGGTTCATAATGCTGTTGATTTGTAAGGGGAAGTTTGCACTTCTGAGAGCTACATGTGACTACTAAAAATATTCTATTTTAATTATAAACAAACTTATGGCATCATTTTCATTTCATAGTGTTTAGATTGCATCTGTGGCCTCACAAGAAAAAAGGTTCTCTTAACAAGCTTTAAACAAGAGCCAAGAAAAATCAAAATGGTTGTCTGGTGTATTCTTGTCCACATTAAAAGGAATTAGCATAGATATGCATTTTTTAAAACAGTTCTTAAAAAGCGATATAATAATTCTCCCTCAGAATGCAAAGATAATTATACAGCATTGTTGTACCAGCTTTGTTTCTTATGTTCATGTTCCAGATAATATTAAGAGCCATTCTATTTGTGAGTGTTCATATATGTTTAAGTATATATGAAAAGCTCCATCTTTGGGATGGAAGACTTAGCCTAAAGTGAGATTCTTATGCGTCTGCTAGAGAGGAAAGCAGGTTGAATTCTTTTTGCCACATGATTCCCCCTATTCCTTTCTTTCCTCTTTTTCTTTTTTTTAAGTTCTCTTTGATTTACACTCTTACTGGTCTACTGTTTTGAGAAGCCGATGTTGTGGAATCCTTAAGTCATCTGTGACCTAGGTCAGTACAGACAGGAGCAATTTAGTAAAAGTATTAATTGAAACTCTTCTGGCAAGCCCTACTTCTGCAGATGAAGTTACACATCAAACCTATACAGACCGCAACTACACTTCTGAACTGACTAAGATTTTCAATATCTCATAAACAGGCTCCTCAATCACCAGAATCTAATAAGGCTATAATCATCATTGACACTATAATGATTAAAATGAATAAAACCCATTAAGAAAAGTCATGTTGAGTTATTAAAAGTTTCGCTCTGTGTGATATGTAATCTTTTATCCATTTTTTATGATGAAATCTGTAACCATCTATCCACAAAAGACCATTAATTTACTGCTCTGTGGATGTTACCATGCTCTTTAGTTTAACAGCTTATCATTGATTTCTTGAGGGAGATATTATATTTGGAGAAATACACATGGAACAAAAGCCAGTATGTTGCTGTAAATTTGCCACTGACAGGATGATCAAAGTATTTTGGTCTACTCGAAGCAGAGGGCTGGTGAACAAGTTCAGAAGAGCCTATGGTCATATCCCTGCTGTTGTAAGCAGACCCTGAGGCAAGGCAGCAGATACATGTTTTCAAGAATCACAAACTCTTGTAAGAAAAGGTCATGTGCACTGCAGGGGGAAAAACAATAAAATTTCCATTAACTAGAGCCTAGTTAACCGGCTTATTGGCATCTATTAGAAACAAATTGCAAACAAAACTGATCCTATTATAAACTTCCCCCTGTTCCCTCAGTAAAATAAAGTCACTGAATGGCCCACAAAAGGCAGGAGGAACACAGTTTGTCAGATTACTTACTTTATTTTCAAGGGAAGTATTATGTTTCACCCACTGAAGGGTCTACTATCATGACTGGCAGAAAATTACATAGTTATGAGAAATACGTGGACCAGTACATCAGAGTAACCTGGAGAAGGGAGGCAATGCACTCCCACTCACATTCTTTTAACAGGGACTTTTTTTTTTCTCCTAGGCCAACAGCAATAAAAAAATGTGAATGGAAGGATGTGTACACAAACTTCTAGTCTAAGTGGTGGGAGAGCACTCTTTCTGAAGTGTACTTTTTCTCATAATAAACTCGTCTCCAATATCTTTATTGCTCATCTCCTTTTTAATCTTATTAACAATAAAGCCTAAAAATGTTTTGAAGAAGTCAAATAAAGGGTGTAGTCTTTCTTCTCTGAGCATTCTTTCCATTTACCTGAGATGACTAATAAAATGTCTTTCCCAAAATTTTTAACACTGGGTCAAATCTTCAGCTGGTGCAAAGTCACTCAAAGGCAATGAGGATGTGACAAATTTTTACTTGCTGAGAATCTGACCCTATGTGTATTTTCCATCTCTCTTTTTTTTCTTTTCCCTTCCTTTAGGTGCCTCTTAGCACTTCGGATATAAGTATGAATCAAATAAAATTCCTCTTGGTTTATCTGAACAGTCAGTATCACAGAAATGTAAGTCACTTCACAGAGGGAATAAAACAAAGAATGTTTGCTTTTTGGAGCAATACCAGCAAGACATTTATAAAAGTCGAATATCACTTTCCCCTTTGCATAAGAAAGTAGGGGATGGAGGGTACCGGAGCACGGAAAATACAATAACCACTGTGGATGTCACTTTGACATAGAGAGGATGTGTTCGGAAGATGCTTTGATTTAGGCACTCAGTTCAGAGACAAAGGTGTGTCGAGAAATTCGTAGAGAGGAGCTTGCTCTGGCCATCCCTGCCCTCTCACATGCTCTGCCAATGCAGGATGCTGCTTATCTGAAAAGCCCAAACTTGCTTGGAAAAATTTCAGCTTCACGGATGTTTGATTCCTTAACAAATATTACAGACCATAGTGAATGACGTCTGCCGTTAGAAGATTTAATGGGGAAAAGTTGTTAGGTAGATAAAAGCTTGTTAAGAAGTATTCTGTGTTAGTGATGGAGAAAAACAGAGGAAATTGTCTCCATCCATGAGGCAACACTTAATACATATTAGACAAAAGGTAAACTGACTGCTAAAATATGTATGATTTTTTAAGATATGAATGCATTTTATTTGATTTTCATGTTATTACAAGTGTACATTTTTCTTTCAACAAGGCAGTGAAGAGTTTGTTACATGATTGTTTCCATGGTATTAATCTGAACCTTTGGGATAACTCTTTTACTGTCAAAAAAAGCGAGGGGGTTCGGGGGAGAGGCAGCGCTTGCAGGAATTACAAGAAAACAAGTCACTTCGAGAGTTTTAGTGAAGCTGTTCATTGGTAAGGGATGATTATGGACTGATGAGTCAGCTGTTCCATAATTACAGGTGGAGAGAGCAATAAAATCTTGCTGAGTTTGACTATCGAAATTATATGGTTTCATAAATAGTATAATGTTGTTCTCAGCAGGTAAATGTTATATTTTAAGGGTAGCCACTTTACAACACATAGAACTATCTGGTGGCTGAAGGTCAACAGGCCACCTGCTAAATGATAGTATAAATCCACAGAATTACTTGATAGGAAAGTAATTGCTGCAGCTTTGTTCTTGTTGTGAAATTATAGTTTACTGAATAGGCAGTATTTTCATTGTAAATATTTTCCTACAAATGTATCAAAGGATAGAGGGCAGAAGAAATTTTTGCCAACATGCGCATCTCGGCAAGAAGTACAACATTTTATGATAAACTAGTTGTAATGGTGGTCCATTTTTCCTTCCAGCTGGTACAGAAAAAACTATTTTGTTTTTTCTTTCTTGTTCAAACTTCACTTTTAGAAAGGTAACCGCAGCACTATCTTTAAAATGGTGATAAAAGTATACAGATGTGACTGCATCAGGAGGGCGGGCTTTTTGAATTACATTTTTTTTCTGAACAGAAAAACACAAAACACAGCATATGAGGAATACGAGCTTGCTTGCCCTTCTTTAGCCCCCAATCACATGTCTTGTAATTGCTCCTGACCCTTGCCTGGTGGGATGCTCCTTCCTCCCTACTCTCTGACTGTGCATTTACAGGCAGAAGAGGCAACACTGCATGGAGAACTGGCATGCCTCACTCCTGCTCAGGGTAGTCAAAAGATTATTTCCTTAGCAAAGCCTTAACCAGATCTTGGGATACCCTCCCAAGTGACAGCCCCTCAGCAGCCAGTTCCCAGACTACATCCCTTCCAGCCCAAAAATCAGGAACATTGTCTCAGTTGGTCTGTAAGACTACTGTTAGTTCAGAGTAGTCTGAAAAGTTAACCACAACTTTTATCAATCATCAATACAAGTGACTCTCACTCTGAAAGTCCAGTGACATCTTAATGATCCAGAATATTGTGTCCAGTTCTGGGCCCCTCAGTTCCAGAAGGACAGGGAACTGCTGGAGAGAGTCCAGCGTAGGGCAATAAAGATGATTAAGGGAGTGGAGCATCTCCCTTATGAGGAAAGGCTGAGGGAGCTGGGTCTCTTTAGCTTGGAGAAGAGGAGACTGAGGCTGACCTCATTAATGTTTACAGATATATAAAGGGTGAGTGTGACAAGGATGGAGCCAGGCTCTTCTCTGTGACAACCAATAATAGGACAAGGGGTAATGGGTACAAACTGGAACACAAAAGGTTCCACTTAAATTTGAGAAGAAACTTCATCTCAGTGAGGGTGACAGAGCACTGGAACAGGCTGCCCAGGGGGGTTATGGAGTCTCCTACTCTGGAGGCATTCAAGACCAGCCTGGACACCTTCCTATGTAACCTCATCTAGGTGTTCCTGCTCTGGCAGGGGGATTGGACTTGATGATCTTTTGAGGTCCCTTCCAATCTCGAACATTCTGTGATTCTGTGATCTTTTTTTATAATAAGTTCTTTTCAAGAACAGTTTTTACAAAAGCACATATCATAGATACTCAGGAGTATCTGCCAGGTAGCAAGCTTATTTCTACACACCATGGTGTTAAGCATGAGTGTCCTCAAATTACAAATGTCTTGTTCTCACAGGGGATGCAAGCAAGGTCCAAAAAGTTCTCAACTAAACCCAGACACTGCAAAATCTAATGCAGGTTACCGCCACAAAAAAACCTGTGCCAGTATTTAAAATTATTAAACAGAAGGGCCTGTGATAGAAATTAATCTTTGAATGCTTATTTCCGCATGTGTAAAGTGCATAGGCTTTCAAAGGAACTATTAGGAGCTGTCTAGGTATAATTAAAATGCCACAAGTCATAAATAATAAATCACTTTTTTCAATTACTCTTCTAACATAATTATGCATCAGGGCTTAATTAATATTTAGCAGCGGTGTGTTCTGTCAGTACCTAGGTCTTTATGTAAAAGCAGGAAAAATATTTTGGGTTTGAGTCCACTTAATCAGCATTTTACTTCTGGTATTTTTCTCACACACAATAAAATAGAGACAATCTAAAATGAGAGCTTAAGTTGCCTATATCACTATGTCAGCAGTGAGAAGCAGGTATATTTGAAGGCTTTTTGCAGGAAAGTTAAGCTAAGCAGCAAGGACTCACCCAAGACTCATATTTCACAGTTTGGTATTAGGTATGCAGAAGACCTTGAAAGATCAGTCTAAAGGGTGTAAAGAGAAGGAGTAACTACAGAGTGGCTACTGATATAGTCTAAGGCACTACATAATCGAATAATTTCCTGTACAGTCTGCTAGAGATCAGTGTTATTTTAAGTGGACAAATAACCAAGAATCATCGTTTTATGCGAAGACTTATCTTGGCATCGACAACCATGCTCAGAGGCAATATTTCCCTCAGATCTCCATGGATGATTTGTAATAGCTTTTTGCTGACCAGAAGGTGTATTACTGATTTCTTTTCTGTTTTTTTTAATTTTTTTCTCATTTATATTTTAGCATAATAACAATGTATCTGCTGGCATATACATTATGTTGGCATTCTAAATTACTGTTGCAATGGCTGGGTTCCTCCTGGACTCTTAAAATGAAAGGTAATTTTTCTCAGACTTGCCATAAAGTCTTGAATTTGACCTCTGAACTCAACATGACTATTCTTAGAGTTAAACAGATGGGAAAGTTGCACCATTGACTGAATCTTCCATTAGGGCTATTGCAAGGTCCTAACAATCTCTGTATAGATAACCGACAAGCAAACCACATACCACTTGGTACTTAGAATCTGATTTGTTTTCATTTATCTGACATTATCTATCTCTGTACGTATCTTTACTGTTGTGAAGATAGGTATCCTTTATGCTCGCTCTATTTAAGATTTAAAGGTTTTTATTTATTTATTTATTATTCTATTTAAATATTCTCTTTAGTAGCTGTTTTGCCTGCTACTCAGGTTAGGAAAAGAATGACAAATATTCAGAACTGTTCTGTTTTCAGCTAACTTGGTCTGTATAACAATGTGGTACCTACTTGTTCATATTTAAAAATTAAGGTCCCACATAATAAAACTTTTAGCATGAACTTCTTTCCGTTCTAATTCAGCTATTGCATACTATCCTGTACATAGTGAGGTGTGTACCATTCCACTGAATTTCAAACACATGCTTGTAATTTGAATGGAAACAGGCCAAATGGTTTTACAGCGAGTGTAGTTCTGCACAGACAAGTCTTCTGCTATGTAAGATGCTTTTTACCTTTTTTAATATAGTAAGGGGAAAACATTCAGCAGCAACACAGGAAGGTTTAACGTCTGCACCTTTGGTTGCATTTATCAACATTTTAAACTTTCACCTTCCAGTAAAAAATTACGTAGGTTTTTACATGAGAAATCCTAGATAATATATTTATATTACATTTGAGACAGATCACAATTTGCAACTGTTTAAACAAAATTTAATATGAACGAACTTCAGCTTGGCTGATCTTCAAGCATCACTTTAAAATACCAATTGAGATAAAAACACCATTTTTCATAAAAATAACAACAGCAATGTAATAGACATGATGTGCATGGTAGTACTTGTGGTATCATTATTGCATATAATTCCAAAGTCAGGAGTTAGTCCTTAAAAATAAGGAGATTTGTTTAGAAATCAGGGTATTTAAAACCAAAAAGTTCTAGCCTTAAGCTGCACACTCCATGTTTCCTTTCTGTTACAGTTTCAAGCTTTACTTCACAAAGAAGAAGACTGGAAACTCACTCTCTTTAAAGAAAAGTCAGGATCCTCTTTATAAAAAACAAAACATTACAGGAATCATGGCATAGTCAGCAAAGCTGGCGGCCCTGTAGCACCACAAAATGGTTACATTTACTTGCTTAATTGACAGTACATCTTGCTAGCCCAGGCTTCACGTGGCCAAAGAGTTCGTTGAGTGTTGCTTGGCCCCAAGAAGGGACCTGATTGTCAAGAAGAGATACAGGCACTCACACAGCCTCCCGTCAAGGCCTTCTGCTGCCATCGCTTGCATATGGAAAATGTTAGAGAAACCAAATGACTAAAGCAGGCAAGAGGAACAAAAAGAGAATAACAATTACTTTCACGTGTCCCATAAAGATACCTTGGCAGTGAATCCATCTGCAAGCACAGCACACTAGAAAATTAGGGGCAAATTTTCAAATGTGTTCTCTTAGCTTTTAATGCAATATTGCATGTCTGGTTTTCATAGGAAAATTTTTGGCCTGTGAAAAACTCATGTTTTTCAGTTGAGTTGCATGTGAAAGCTGGCATGCAAACATTTCTTATGTAATTTCAGAGGCTGTGAAGAGGGGCCTTTGAAAACTGAACCTACTAGTTACCATTCTTATGCAGAGATACAGTATTTTTTCTCTCCCTTCGTCTCACAGGGTTTTCACAAGCTTTAAACGAAAATACGTGTTAACTTCTCTAAGCAATTTTTGCAAGATGTCTCTGGTAAATTACCCGCAAGATGTAAGTAGGTTCATCTGCTAGCTGGAGACCTTTGAAGTGTCTATCAGAAAACTATACCGATTAAAGACTTTCTTATTGATTGCAATCATTATTAGCTCAACTGGCCTGAGACAGCAAATAAATCTGCATTATATCTCTTGAGAAAATAAGTTTCACAATTATACAGATTTTATTAGACAAACAAGATAAAAAAGCATGTATGATCGGCTCCTCTTTGGAGAGGCCTATCCAGTTTGGAATCATTACGAGAGCTAACAGCAGCTCTCTGTATTGTATGATTCATCTGTCCCTATAGATAGCCCTATATATCACTGCAGAGTGTGCTGATTAGAAGGGATGTTACTAGGATCCAGAGGCCTAAATAGCTGTTTGATACTGTATTAACATTTCACATTTATTAACTCAACATACAAACTATTGATCTGAAAACAAAATTAGTGGCTTCTCTGGCACAGTAGTGAAGAATAGCTCTTTTTAATGGAAGAAATTCTCATTCTTGATTGCATAATAGTAACCGTTAAATTTCCTTATTATAAAGGTGTCTAATTAGCAAAGATTTTCATTTTTTCCCTATTCCACAGGGGGCCAATCACTATTCTGAGCACATATCACTTAGGTGCATAAAAAATTTGCATTGTGCTGTTGGTTTTCCTTTTGAGACAATGCCTGGGAATGTAACAGAATGTAAATACAGTGCAATATTTTCTACATAAAATTAATCTTTGGTTCAGCAGAAAGTGTGGAGGAAGGAAATGTATTTGAAGGTTCTGTTTCCTCTCTGTCTCCTTGTTCTTCACCATTCCCAGCTCTGAAAACTTTGTAATAGATATTGTTACCACACACACACACAAAAAAAAAGGCTTTGCTATTTTATATACAATTTCACTGCAAAACAAATAGAGATTTTTAATAAACCTCTGCTTCTTTTGAACATCTTCTTGTCTCACTTTCACTGCAGACACCATTTAAAACCATAGCTTCCATTTCAAGAACACCTCCATCAGAAGGCATGACTCCATTTACTTCAGTTCTCTCTCTACCATGTATTCCAATAGTGTGAAACATAAATGAAGAATTAGAAATATCTTGTTACACACTAACGCCAAATGAATGAATTTGACGTTTGCTTCCCAAATATTTGTGCTGTGTATTTGGTTTATGCTATAAGGCTTGTCAGGCTGATTATTATGGCTGCCTTGTTGATCTGGTTCTGGGAGACCGCTATCAGTATCTCACCTCTCAGTTATACTTAGACGAGCAGGTTCAGCAAGTGCAGCAGATGCACTGAAATGTGAGCAAACTGTTTTGAAAAATAACAATGTAGTGTTCTTTCAGAGATCCTGCACCAAACTTGGAATTATCTCAAGTGATGTTGTCAAAGTGTGTGTGACGCCTAGTGAGTGTTCATCTGTGTACAAGCCCAATCTCTATATGTGGAAGAGTGACAGGAAATATTCATATCCTTGGTGGGTCCTATATGTTTTTATATGAGTGCAAATCAATGTCCATCCTCAGAAGAGAGTTTTTGTGACACACTTGCAAGGCATATAATATAGTACCTGCAATTTTAAAGCATGGTACTATTTGGGGTGTTAAGATGGGGGTTTCGTTTTCTCCTAGTAATACACACCTTTCTATCTTTATAACTGTGCTGAATTTGTATATAGCAAGCAAGATTAAATTTTTACTGCTTATATGAGTATGGGATATGGCTTGTTGTCAGAAGGTATGCATTTAACTCTGGATTCAAAGTATCTCGACTATCTACGGCTGCTTTATTGAATGGCTGAACGGAATGAAACAGCATTATGGACACAAGGAGAAGTTCCTATTTGTTTTGAGAGAAGAGAAAGTGAAAGAGAAGAGAGGAAAATATGGTTTAGCCTGTATATTATTCTTTCAATCATGGCTTGAAAACCCTAAAATAGATGCACAAAGCTACAGTCCTGCCAGTTTCTTCCTGTGACTATATTGATTTCAAGTGAGAGTTCAGCACTATTCGGAATCAGGGGAAAAAAGCGCAAAACCTGAAAGTCATTGTGATTAAATATTTCCTTTCTCAACTAGAACTCCTATTTTGACTACAACACCCGGATACTTGGGAAAGTGCTTGATCTGAGTTTCAGCTCCTTACAGGCAGCCTCTGAATCATCTCTTGCTACTTGTGCATTTCTTACTGTTTCTGGCCTCTGTTTGGAGAGCTGTGGAAATGTAAGTTTTCTCCCCTCCTTTTTACATAGTAAATCCATATTCGAAATGAAGAAAGGGTCAAACTGGTGGTTAGATATATTGTCTTTCATTCCAGGGCTTCTTATAAAAGTGCGGCTAAGACAGCTGTGGTGGAACCAGACTGCCAAGAACGGCTTCTAACACAAGGGTATACCCAAATGGTTTATATAACCTTAATTCAAGCAGCACAGCTAATGATAATTATATGCTACAGTATTATTATGCCAGGAATGTATGAAATCAAGAGAGAACATTTCATTTTAAACTTTGCTGATTTTTCACATTTGCTTAGCATTTTCTCTAATGATTTCTTGTACTGTTTTTATGCCACCTCAGATAAAATGCCATCATACATGATATTTGCACCATTAGGCACAGAGTAGGCGTTAGTTATGATTAGAGGCAATGCTGTGAAGCATTAAAAAATATAAAGGAAATGGTTTTCAAGTATACTTGCAAAGACTCTGAAGCCTGAGTGTCATTTGCTTTCACTATGCCAGCTGGGTGATGTTCTGCATTTCAACAAAGCTGGCTACCATTTCCAAAGAGACCCATACAAGACTTTCATCATTCATATTTGAGTGAGAGGTCCAGTAAAAAATACGTTCGCACACACACAAATACACAGCAGAAATCAAATGAACCTATCTAGAGGGACTTAAGTGTAACAAAATACAATAATTACACTTAATCATCAGTGAACACAATCATAATGACATCCTTTTCAAGGAAAGGAAACCATTTTCTGTCCTAAGCTGCGTCTTGTCAAACAACACCTCTCATATTTGGTTTTTATTAAGTCTCTTGTCTTTGTGGACCATAACAGTGATTTTGACTTACTGCATAGATAAGGGGTGAATAATGTAATTAGACTGAATTAATAAAACTCATGCTTTTCCACTGTTCACATGTCAGTATGGGAATTTTTCCCAGCTATTTCCTAATGCTAGATAGCATCTAATGGAGTGCAGTTCCACAGGATTAAGCCTCTACAATTATTCTGTTCATCCCCTGTCTTGTGAAGAAAAAGAACAAGACTAATTTTGAGCTGCATGAACTTTTCTTTCAGAATTTGGCTAAGTCAATTAGAGTGCAATAAGTAAACACATGGAAGAAATACTGGAACAAGCTAAGGCCAACTGAAATCAAGTCCCTTGGTGTATATGTAGCCCATACGTTTTCAAGCTCTTGTCTCATGTGAATTATTATAATTTTTCTTTGGGTTGGAGTTTTCTTATTTATCCAGAAAAGCTGACCTAAGGTCCAGAATCTGATTTGCTATGAGGTTAGTGTTTGTAGTACTGTAGTGACTCTTTTTGAACCATCAGAGACATAAAAGGCATTCAAATGATTTATTGGAGTGGATCTTGCTGCCAGTATCTACCCTGGTGTGAATGACATGCATGACTCCATCACAGTCCATGGACATTAACGCAGCAGCAACACTCAAAGATGGAAGACAAAAATATTGCTTGTGTAAAATCTTTATGATCCCATATATCCACACTCTTTGTGCAAGAGAGATTTGCCCTAACTTTGCATTTCTTTTTTAATTTTAGTGTTGATCATTTTAACAAAACACAAAAACAAGCAAACAAAAAAAATTAGACATCCAGTTTAGAAGATAAATAACTTTCAGAGTAAAATGACTGGTCATCATCAAAATTGAGGTGATTTTGTAAGACAGGAATGAAATCTTGAATTAGACCTGGGTAAAATAAGTAGACCTTTGCCAAAATCATCTCACAGAATGGCTGACATTGGAAAGGACCTCTGGAGTTCTTCCAGTCCAGCCACCTTGCTCAAGTAGGACAATCTACAGCCAGTTGCTCAGGACCATATCCAGGTATCTCCGAGGAAGGGAATACCACAAGCCCTGTGGGCAACCTGTGCCATTGCTCAGTCACCCTCACAGTGAAAAAGTGTTTTTAAGTGTATGGCCAGAACCTCAGACTCCTTTAGTCTGTTTCTTTGCTTCCATTGAACACAAGGAAGTGTAGAGCTCGTGAGAGCTCACAGGTACTGTGTCCCTCCATGCTGCTGAGACAAGGCAGTATTGAGACAGCCCTTCCTTGTTTCCCTGCAAATGAGCTCAGATATCCTTCTCTAACACTTGCCTTTTTGTAAGATAGTTGCTTCTGGAGGCATCAGAAAAAGAATGCTATGAGCTACCAGCATAGTATAGACCTCAGCAAAGGTACCAGCAAGATATTTGCATCTCCCTCAGCTTTGAGTTTCCTGTCTCAAAAAAAAAAAAACAAAAGAAAAAAAAAAAAGAAAACAATTTTTAAAAAAAAGTTTACTCTGAGAAGAAGGGGAATTTCCCTCCGTTTGTGGTACTATAACTAGGAATGGGATTTTTTTGTCAAAATTTTCAAGTAGATCAATGATGGAATACTTGTAGGGTATTTTTAGTCTCAACAGTCATAACACCAGAATAGTGCAGATACCTTGAACTTTCAATACAGTTCAGAGCAGTATAAATCATCAGAACAGGCTACATTTGGAGGAAACTCGTTGTTATCAATGGTTACTTCAACTAACTGTTACAATTTCAGAAGGGACAATAATATCAGGTTAACTTTTTATGTAATTCTTGTGAATGTGTGCTGTTAAATAGCAAAATCTGTCATTCTACTCTTTCGAAGCAGAGAGAGGTGTCTGAACAAAAGTCACTGCAAATCAGCTTAATCTATCTGGGATTGAAAACACAAATCTGTCTTCCTCCTAACTTTTTTTATTCCATCACGTTACTAGTAGGAAAAGGCAGAGCTGCTATTACATAGACCTGTATTTCCACATCTTGACGTGTTTGCATTGCTTTGAAGTACAATTTAACCACAAATTTCCTGGGCTTGTAATGATCAGCTTTGGGATGATTACAGCACAACCATGGTGCTCTTGTATTATCAATGCACGTTTTTAAATGTCACGGAATTCTAACATTTTTTGGCCCTGAAGGTCTAATCAGATAGGAAGTGTGGAATAAGCAGAGATGGAAGCCTTTGAATACATAACATAGTGGCCTGAGGCTTTTGTCATTCCCATAGTGTATTCAATAGTTTGAATCCATATATTTTTACTGGGATTTGATGCTATGACATGCTTTTGTCCTTCAATCTAATGTATATTCTTTACTAACATGAAAGCCCGAAGCACCCATGTTTTCTGTGAGTCAGGCAGATCACTGAAGGCAAAAGAGCACTGTTTTATCTCCAGATTGCTGGAAGCACTGGCCTTTATAAAACTTCTCTCGTCATTGACGTGCTAGTCTTTTAGCAGTTGTCTACTGAAAGGAAGGAGCCTGTGGAGACACCTCCCGTCGCCTTCCCAAGGTAAAGATGACCCAAAACATCAACCTGAAATGAGTACTCTGGGTTTCAATGCAGATTAGAGATTAGGCAGTGGGGTACTGTTTTACATGTGAATAGGCTGACAGCAGTACAAAGAGAAAGCCAGAGAGCTTGGTGTTAGCCACTTGGTTTTGAAGTACAAATGTAACATCTAAGAGAAAAATATGGACAGTTGCCAGCAGCATGGGTTCAGATAAGTCACCTGGGGAATTTGTTTTGCAGGAACAAATTTTTACATGTTATTTTATTTGAAACACTGATACTTGAATTACTTGTAAAGTCTTGTAATTTATTTAGTTATTCTAGGCTTATCAGAATTCATTACAAGATATTTCATTTTGGCCCAGGAAATGTCTTTCCCTCTTTAAGAGAGAAGATAAAAACATACCAGCCCTCAGTATTCTAAACATGGAATTAGTGTCAGATAAGTGATGGTCAGAATCATCCCCTATCTGAGATTCTGGAATGAGAAGATATTCTTCAGGCTTTAAGAAGGCCACAACATCCCACAGCAAATGAATAGCTGTGAGATTATTTTTTTTCCTTCAGAAGATCTTAGACAAAAGTTGTCATATGCAGAAGGAACAGCTGTGCCATAGATCTTTCAAATCTACAAAACATTGGCGTTAAATCACATTTGAACCTCTAAGAAATAACTTCAGAAGAGCTTGAATTCATCCCTTTCAGGATATGCAATCTAATCAGCACCAAGGGAAAGAAGGAATGGATTAGAAATAGCGGGCTTTGTTTATTTTTGTCTGGGAACTATGGAATGTACATTTATCGTTTTGTTTGAGAGCTCAGAAGTTATAAATACCATCTATAACTCAGTATTCTTGCCTCTGTACTCCTCAAATAACTCAAATCACCAAAAGAGCCATTTAGAAAGAGACCAGTCAAAGCCAAAACTCCAAACCAAATTTCTTTTGTGTTTTAGGGAGCTGAGACATTTCAACTGCAAACTTGCAGGTTTGAATCAGCTGGTACTGGTCCAGTTCTCAACACAGGGGAGTGATTTAGGATTCTGCTTACTGCAGAACAATGTTTTGATTTCTCAAAGAAAAGCCTGATATCCATTTGCAAAGCAAACTTTCAGGCATCTTCCCTCCCTGATAACCATGTGCTCTGGAGTCTGTGTCTTGGAGCTCCGGAAGCAAACTTCCAGGCAAGGCCTGATACCCATCACGGTGCAAACTTTCAGGATTCTTTTCTCCCTGATAACCATTCACTCCAGAGTCTGTATTTTAGAGGTCCAAAGGCAAACTTTCAGGTGAGACCTGACAACTGCTTGCAAAATTCTCAAAAAAAACCCAAAAACAAGCAAACCAAAAAAAGGAGTAGGGCTGGCTCAAGCTGGGTGCCTGCACAGAGGTACAACCTGCGTATAGAAAACCATAGGCTTTTATATCTTTATAGACCATTCATACCATGATTCAGTCCAATAGCAATATTTCTTTTTGGGGTCTTCTTGCTTCTGATTGGATCTTTTTCACTGATCTCATATATGCCTTTGTTTTGTTTAGCTGTAGATGTTGTTTATGATCCATGACCTTGCAGGTGCTGTTTTGTCTGAATACATCCTTTTCTTATCAGCAAAGTGCAAACTAGACCTTATCTTGCAAGAGTTCAGTGTAGTTTGTAATTGCTTTTGTTAAATATGAGCAGAACATTACATCTTAAGATTTCAGCGGATCTAGCTTACTAAGTAGCATGAAGCAGGGAGTATATTCAAAATCATACAAACTTATACTTCTAAATGATTCATTATATTTAGTGTACATTTACTTAAGATAAATTATTGGTATTAAACTTAAATTGGGCTCATCCACTGACCCGTAAGTAATAAAACCATTGGCATACAGCCCACTTATTTAGCAGAGAGAGTTCAAAGTAGGCTCACCAAGGCTGTCATATTTACAGAGTAAAGTGGCTGACTCATAGTCAAAATGCATGCAGTAGGAAAAGTATGCACAAGACTCCCTGCACCCATGACTTATCAGTGTTCAGTGTGTCATTCTACTTCCTTGTGGATTTCCTAAAAGGAGTTATTGGCCTGGCTATGCCTCAGTCCTTTACCTCCTCTGGAGCCTGGACCAAACTGCTGCTGGTTTGACTGGGGAGGGGGGTTGAGTGCATCTGCCACAGTTCTGAATCATATTTTCTGGTTCAGCGTTAGGTGCCTCTAATGTCCTTCAGTAAAAATGGAGATTTCTGCAGTCTTAAGCAAAAGTCTTAGAAATACACTGCAAAACTGAAGCCCAGTTTATACTTAGAATATGCCAAACCATACAGCCCATTTGCAAAGTTGTCCTAATATAAATGTTTATTTAGGTGAACCATTAGTAATGTGGCTGGACAATAAGTATGACTCAACACTTTGGCCTACCCGAAGAAACCAAGTCTACTAAACAGCTTCCTTTTCCCTGGTGTGAAGTGGGAGAGGGAATGCACCTGATGACTCAGGGATCCTGGTAATTTTGGTGGTAAACTCCTAAAGCAATAGGCTGCCTTGAAAATGCCATGCTGGTGTGGCCAGAGGATGGAGCTCTCTTGTTACCTGTCTGTGTTTCTGTGCCACTCAGACAGTTCTTTCTATTTTTTTCATTTTTCTACACTATTTGCTGCTATCACCCTTCTAGCTCTGTTCCTAATCCAACCCAAAGCCTGCAGTCCTTTCCCAAGGTTTCCCAGAAAATCTTCCTTATTTCACCTCACTGTCCTGCAGTCTCCTCTGGGCAGTGCACTTCCTTGCCTCAGAGAGTGGGGGAAAATAGCATAATCGCCTCACCCTCTTGTCCTCTGTTTGCTCCCTTCCACTGTCTTCTGAGGGAGCAAACAAGAAATTAGGCTCTGCCTCCTTCAGCCCTTTCTCTGCCAGCAGAGGCTGAGCCCTGGCCCTATGTTTTCAGCTCAGCTTCATCTCTACTTGACAAACTGCCTCTACCCTTCTCAATATGCCTGGCATGGACCATGTGGAAGAAGTCTGCCCCCAAACACAAATGGAAAGAAGAGAAGGTCACTCTCTAGGAGACTTCTGCACATAGAATCATAGAATGATTTGGGTTAAAGCTAACTTTAAAGACTATCTAGTTCCAGCCCCACTGCCATGGACTGGGACACCTTCCACTAGACCAGTTGCTCAAAGCCCTGGTCAGCCTGGCCTTGAACACTTCCAGGGATGGGATGTCCACAGCTTCTCTGGGTAACCTGTTCCAGTGCCTTACTAACCTCATGGTGAAGAATTTCATCACATGGAGAGTAATGATCAGCATTTTGGTTCAGGAAAATGAAGGCACTGTACTAGTCATATGGAGAATCAGGAGAAATAACAAATTTTAAATGGCAAAGCTTTGTAACCAGGACGAAGATCACCTATCAAAGAGATCGTGTTAAAATGGCTGATTATTTCTGACATCATGACTCCTTCTACTAGCAGTACTCCTCTTCCCACACAGCTTACTAATGGAAAGTGTATTATTTTTGTACATCTCACACACACAGAAGAGTAGCTTTTCTTTTGCTTACAGAAAATTAGCCAAGGATAAATCAGCCTTAAAATGGAAATTATCCCACAAATTGGATTAGATATACATTTTACTGACAAACTCTTGAATGCTCCTTTTATTTTTTTTTCAATTCTCCAAAGATAACGTTCCGTCCAAGAGTGGCTGGAACAAATGATGGGAAAAGTCTGATCAGACATTGCTGGCCCACCAAACTCCATGAAACACGAGTCATCTTTATCACTATAGAAAGCATTCTGGGGAGACTAACGATTTGACATGGATGCCATTCATCCATGCGGATGGAGCCAGCACCCGGCCAATGTGCCATATGAGTTCCGCATAATCTCTCTTCTATAGGTTTCAAGGGTATATAGGCTTTATCCAGAGCATTGAGAGCCAAGAGTTTTACCCATGGGAAGCAAAATAAAAACAATTCAAGACAAACTGTGAGGAAAATGTCACTGATAAAGGATTGCAGGAGCACGTTTGGAGAATGCCCCAAATTCATTGAGCACTGGGGAGTTGAAATGTCAGTACAGGGACAATCCGGACCACTTAACAAATATTGGGTCTGAGCCCTCAAGCAATTACTTGTGTGAGTGATTATCAGCACAAGTAATTCCATGAAAGTCATGCCTAAATATTTGCAAAAATGTCCAAAACCATTTTTTCAGTCATCAAATAGAAGTATATTCCCAGCACCATCCAATGGCAGCAGGCTATGTATAGACAGTCTGGGTAGGTATTTTTTAGTTTGTTTTGTTTAAAAGGTATTTTAAAATGTGATGCTTGGGCAACAGAAGAGGAAACAGCATGAAAGAAGGCAGAGTGTGGAAGCGGGTTCATGTCCAGAGAAATCTTTCATATAAATTCACTAGTAATTGCTTCCTTCTTCTTAAGACACCAAATGATGCCATTGATCACCCGCAAGTGCTGAGGACAGCACAAGGATGGTTAAATGTATCAGTAAAGAAACATTCTTAATGAGACAGAAAGCAGAGTAAATCTTGACCAGCAAATTTCACTACTTTGTAATTTAGAGGAATATTGAACTTATCATTAGTTTTACTTATTTTTAACCTCGAAGTTTGAAGGGAGAGTGAAAATCAGGTAATCATAGGGAGCTGCGTGTTGCTGTCATTCATATATTTTAGCAGTCCTTAATACAACACTTAAAATCCCAAACAGAAAAAGAATTATCTAGTTTTTCTTGCTGCTTCACAATATCATGCTGTGAAAGTTTAGTAAGATCATTGCACATTCACAATTTAAAAGTGTTCATAGTAACAAAGACAGATTTACCTCAGAAGTGTTCATGCTAATATTTTAATTCATGTTTTGTCAAGCTGCTTTAAACAGCCAACCCCTGTTGTAATAATATGCTAATATGTAATTAAACTGCGCTCACGTCATGCCATATGGTACATTTGAAACATAAAACACTCTTATGTTATTTGGGGAGGGTCGTTTGAAAAGCAAAGGAAAAGAAAAAGAGAGAACCCAGGGGAAAAGACAGTTTATCTGTCCTCCCACACTTTATAAGCCAGCTTTAGCATTAGGCATTGTTATCCTGGATGGAATCTGACAGTTTTAGGGTTAATGGATCTTAATATCTTATTGAAGATAAAAGCATTGTGCTGATATGCAACAAAGACCATTGCATGTGGATTTTTTTCTTTAAATTAGGCATCATTAAGTTTTTTGGGAAAATATTTATCTTTTCTATGAAGCCATGAGCAGGTAAACATGTACACATGGAGGAAGTAAGCTTTGGAGCCGGTGGGAGTTTTGCCATTGGCTTCTGTGGGAGCAGACCCTGGTTCTCTGCCGTTTCCCAATCTGATATTAACATGCAAGTCAGGATGGGTGAGAGGGAGAGATGAAGAGAGAAATGCTGGATTCAGAAAGACAGTTTGGCAGTTAGGTGCTTAATTACATAGCGGCATGTGGACAATGTTTAAGCAGGAGTGCAGACGCAGGCAAAAATGATTAATCTCTTGTTTTAATTATACTTGATCGTTTGATTGTGTGGTCATTATTGGAAATGACCTGGTATTTCATTTGGGAACTTTAGAGTAGCAGCAAGGTGAGGAGATGCTGCAGTCTAAGGCATTAGCTTCTTCCTAGTAGATGTTTGTATTTTAATGTGCTTGACAGGTCACAAGTGAAATGAGTGATGGGCTCAGCCTAACCTTTGCCAGATGATCACCTACATTAAAAATCCTTGCATAATTTATTAAAATCATTTAAATACATTTCTTGGTATAGCATTCATTGTCTACTTTTCTTTTTAATGATGAGTCCATGATGCTACCATCTGATGGCTATTCAAAGAGATGTTCATTAAACTAGTCAGCCAGTGTTTTCGTCTTAGTTCCCAGAACCAAAGCCCCAGGTCCTCAGAGATATTTTAGTGTCTAAAAGCACTCCTTGGGATTTGGATACAGACACTCCCAAAATCCAACCTATTTTGAATTTGGTAGGTACCAGCAGAGAGGCCAAAAACTCAACAATGTTCTGCTCAGAGATGTGGTGAAAAACAAGCACCTCTTGAAGTGAACACTTCACAGCAAGACTGTGGCAAGAAACCTGAGCGTCTATACAGAGAATTTTACTTTTCAGAGTTGGCAGGCAGTAGCCTTTCAATGCAGGGTTATTGCACTCAGAAATATGTTTCTGGCCCCATGGGAAGCAACACACTGTGTTAAATTCTGCTGCAGCATGAAAGGGTTGAAAGGTTTCTTTCACATTATATAACCTCTCAGGAAATCTAACCTGACAAACAAAATTAAAATACCCTCTACTCTCCTTGATCAACAAGAAAATAACCACCTTGTTAACCAGTCGAGAGTGTCACATTTTACTTCAGCTCTGCAAAGTGCTTGCTTATCTTAAAGCACGTATCAAACCCCATTATGGTTCTGCAAGGCAAGAAAACAGGGTGTGCAACTTAAAATATTTAAAGCCATTGTGTCAATTGATAAACCAGTGCTAGTGAGAACCATGTGAAACTGTTGTTGGCGTGAGGCTACCTTAGGACATTTTGGCATGTGAGACCTATCACAAGCACACAAGGACTGAAGGGCAGAGGGAGGTCTGGCTGTTGTCCATCCATGGCTAGCCCTATTTTTGATCCACATCCAGGTTAAACTCTTGACCCTACTGAAATTAATAATATTTTCATTTACTTGAATGTGACCAGGCCTTCGCCCATAGGCTTTAAGGGTAACAGTCATCTTGTCTGATGGTCAGTTGTGGAGACTCACCCGGTAATCCCTGCATTAAGCTCAAAACTAGGCTATATATACTTTAGGAACATATCTAATGTTGATTTGAAGGTTTAAAATAAAGAAGAATTCATTGTGTACCTATTAAAGTTATTCCAAAGTCAAATTACTCACAGTCATAAAAGAATCTTACTGCCCATCTTAATTTGTATACATCCAGCTTCTAGATATTGAATATCACCATGTCTGATAGTCTGAAGAACTCACTTCTGTTAAAATACCTCTAGCCATTTATAGATCACAATCAAAACAGCTCTTAATATTTTCTTGAATAAACTGGAGAGACTTAAGTTTACGCAACTTTCAACAAGAGAAAAATTTTATTGGCCAGCCATTACAAAAAAATATTTTCAATGGAAAAAAAATGAAAAGCAGACTTGGATCAGATTTGAACACAGCTGTGCCAAAATGCTTTTATTTTAACATAAGCATTAATACAATGGCATTATATATTTAAATAGGAACCACTGCATTGCCCTGATAATAACACAGCACAGAACTTTTCCATCATTGAAAGAATTATAACACAGTTTTCAAAATGCAGTACGATAAAGATAGACAAAAAATTATATTATAATTGCCCAGGGAAGATAGAATTTGCACACTGCTGGCCCAGAGAAATAAGTGACTCTCTAAAACAAAAAAAAAAAAAAAAGGACTTGAATGAGAAGAGAGAACGAAGAATCTGGCAGTAGGAAGAGCAAGGTGTTCCCTGCACTGGAAAATGTGTTAGAATGCTTGTGTTCCCAAAATGAGAAAGATGAAGTCTTGGTAAGGTCCTTCTCTGATAACATGAACTCCACTGGGAGAAGTCAAGAGCAGTGTGAGATGGGGCATGACTAACGATGCAGATAGGGGCTCTGCAAGCAAGAATGAAGAGTTTGAAGTGGACTTGGGAAACAAAAGGAAGACAATAGACAACAGAAGGGAAGGAAGGATTTTTCTATTGCAGATAGCCAGAAGATAATAGCTTTCACTGCAATATTTTAAAAAGAAAAGAGAAAAGCAGAAAGGAAAAGGCTAGTTAGGCTGAATACAAAATTATCTAGGACAGACGAGGGTGAAAAACAGGTAACTTTAGGAACTATTAGTAAGAAAGGAAGATTTTAGAATAAGGAAGGGTTTAAAGACATGGAGCAGGTGAGCTTGGAGAGAGGGAACTTCTAGAGTCAGAGATCATCCATACAGACAGTTATAGCTAAAGGTTTAGGAATGATACTGCCCCTGAGCATACTTACATCCTTAGAGAAAGGGAAATGGGAAAATGAGAACTGATCAAAGTAGATAATGAAAGGGCAATAAGACAAAATGCAGGAAAGATATGTGTTGTTGAAGTTAGTAAGTTTAAAGGGGAAGGGTGACAAGAAACAAATCAAGAAGGCTAAGAAATACTCATTATATGGGGAATAAAGATCTTGGGTAAGATACCTTCCTTGCAGAAAAGTGGACTACAGTGTGAGCTGGAGGGAATGAAGAGGACAGAAGAAATGTATGTCATTTGAAGCCTAAGGCTAATGATATTTTTGTTGACTTTACTATTGCAAACATTTTAGCCAGAAAAACTTTCACATAGATAAGGGTAGTACAGTTACCCAGTTTCTCCAGCACACTTTACTGTTTCACTGTCCAACATGAAGTCTATAACGAAAGAGGAACTGAATGAAAGGATATAGTTGCAAGATATTCCCCATTCTAAAAAGACTTCTGGAAAGACCTGGCTCTGTGAAGGTAAGGATAGTAATGCTTACTTTCTTTCAGGGTGGTAAAAGGCTTTGGAGGCTTCTAAAAACCAAAATGAAAAATTATAAGCAGGAGAAAATGTATCTGTTCAGTCATTAACTGGTTTAATATTCTTATGGATTATGTTACCAATCAATCTCATCTGAACATATGGTGTGATGTACCAATATGGAATAAAAGAATAACAGCAGGTAAATATATTCTTGATGTTCTCTATAAATGCATTATCTTTACAAATTATTAGGTAGATCTATAGACAATAAACTTATTCAATATGAACAATACAAATGTTTTTTATCTGGACATAAATTGAAGTCATAAACCTTAGAGATTTGTCAAGAGGACTGGAAGTGTGGGCTCTCCTGGATCCTTTTTAACAGACTCACAGCCTATTGTCCTGATTCACCTTTTGAAAGAGCACTAGACACTCAGCAAGTATAGCAAAATGGTTGTCAAAAAGAAGTTGCTTCTTTACTATAAGTGCTAAAATGGATCTCTTCCCTGCCTTTTTAGCTGAGAAGTGCTATTCATTCACAACAATCCTAAGTGCATGATACAGTATTTTGGATGTATTGCTATGCAAAAGAGATTTTGAAGGAGTAAATTAAGTTATCTTGAAAGAAGTCTGGTTGAAATGTGACAGAAGTCCAACAGATTTTGAAGTTTTTTATTCTACAAATAGTTTTCTAGATTCGAAGAATCTAATTCTAGCTTAGTATTGTTTGCAAAGTTAGTTTGGAATTTGGATTAACTTTGTATGAATAGTGTGCTTTTTTTTTGTTCTTCCTTTGCGTCTGCATATTTCAGCATGATTTCAGTTTCACACTAAAATGCAGGTAAATTCATACTGAAGTGCAGGTAAATGGGGACGTGTTGCTCTTGGCAGTCTGTGGAAGGTTAAGGCTGTGTGTTTCTAAATACTGATGGTGAAATGTTGCTGCTGGCCTCTCTCAATGTGCTGCCTGTTCTCTAGACTTCAAAGAAAGAAGCAATTTCAGTTCTACAGATTCCTTGTGTTCTTATTTAAGGGGAAGGAGTCAGTTCCTGGTTACCCAAGTACATTTGGAAAATGTAAACAGTAAACCTATTCTTAAACCATAACAAATTATCTTTGAGGATAAAAAGAAAGAAAGGAAAAAACGTAATTTGCGTGTACTGCAAAGTCAAATCTTGTGTGTCTGTCTAGGTGTTTTTATTGAAACTGCTAACAACTGACCACAAATTATTCTCCTAAGTAGCCTGTGCAGGCCTGGGAGGCTGTAGGTCATCCTAGAAGTCCCAGTCATGCAGGAATGTCTTCTGGAAAGGGTTAATAAATGCTTTGTCTACTCTAGTTTTCAGTTGATTGGGCAATGACAGTCTTACTGCTTCCCCTGAGAGATCTTTTCATGTAACATCAATTCCACAGTAAGTCATTTCTGTTTCTCATTCTCTTGCCCTATAAAACTTTCTGGGGGGCAAAGGAAAAATAATCAAAATGAATGAGGAAGGCCTGCATCACATTTAATTAAAAATATTTTTACCCTTGGAATGAAAAGGTATGGTGATAACTGGAGTCACTGCGGATTCCTGCCAAAAAGTGTTGGCATCATGTCACCTTATTTCAGTACAGATACAAAATTGAACAAAATGTGCAATTATGTCTTAAACAAAAATACAGTGCTAGACATCAAATGCATGTAGCTGAAGCAACATATGAACACATGGCATCTTTGCTAAGTAATTTGCTCTTAATTGTCAGCACATTTAGTACTGGCATTTTTAGATACATTTTTGGTTCATTCTCTAACAAATGACTTTACACTAATTGTTTCTCCCAGCAATTTATTGCACAGCTGGGAGACCAAGTTGCAGAATTGCACACACACTATATTGTATTGAATTAATTTCTTGAAAATGTTTAAAATTCCATGAGGTAGTCAAGAATTATTTTAATTACAGTGTCTACAATGAAAGTATGGAATTAATTAAATGTCTTGCAGGGCAGGTAAAGTATGGCTTTCAGAACCTATTGCTTAGGAATGTTTCAACAACTGTAATAGTATAAATCAAGATATCTTTTAGTAATGGGGCTAACTGTGACATTTCAGAGAGTCTCTTAAAAGCATATTTTTATTTAAAAGGTGAACATCTGCTAAGGTAGCAAACTCATCTGTATGCTAAAGAATTATCTTTCTGAGGATCTTTCCATTATGAAATACCTGTCATGATTCTTTTGTACAAATCTGTTAGGTCCCACAAATCTTTCTCTCATGTCTCTTCTAAGGGACACTTATCTTCTCTGATGAGAGATAAATGTTCATAATTCAAAAAAAATGTTTTAATCTTAAGAGACCAAAGTCTAAAGGCTTACTAAGGAATATTAGCTGGAACAGTATAAATGGAGATGGATCTTTAGAAAATGGGATGCCTACTGTATGTTGGATTAGCTTTCAAGAAGCGCTGATGTCACATTATAAGTTTGGAACAAATTGCTAAAAAGTCCTTCTCTCTTAGCTCATGAATCACACTGCTGTGATGTGTCAAATCACATCAAGTGTGATCAGTCAGATCAACTGACATCATGAAGTGCTTAGTGTTTTGTTTTTTTTCCATAGAAGAACGATCTCATAGCTCTCCAACTTTACATTGGAAGCAACATCTTGAGGCATCCCAGAAAAAGTGGTTGTATGAAGTTGGAACATATTTCAAGTCTGAAATGAGGAAATTCCTGCCAAATTCTTCAGGGCTTTGTTTTTTAAAGAATTACTTTAACAAGCTTTGCCATTGTAAAATTATTTGTATAACTTAAAGTACTGCATTATTTTACTAGTCTGTGAACTGTGAGTACCATGCCTTACTTCATCTGAATACCTTTGAATGCAGTGAGCCCTTTGAAATACTGGCCCCATTTTGAAGACCTATCTTGCAAGGTGAAGTTTTTCTGGAAGGGCTAACATAAGAACAAGGGCTTGGCCATAAAAGGATGAATTCACCTGGTCGTTTTTGATTTTGGCAACTAAGAAGGCCTGGACCTGTGAAATGCTTGGACTGGAAACCCAAATTGCTAGCACAAGCCAAGGCCTTTTGCCAGACCCACAGCAAAGACAAGGTCACAGAAGCTAAGCTGGAGTTGGAAAGCTCCATATGACATCACAGCAATGACTGAGATGATGAGTGGGGAAAAGAGGGTGGATCAGGGACTCACTCATCATTGAAGGGACTCTGGATGTAGGCAATGTCATAAAACAGATCTGCAAGTAGATTAATTCCTATTCATACACAGTCCCATAAAAAAGGAAACTACTTTGTTGGGAGGGTTGTTGAGTTTTGGGTTTTTGCCTTTTTTTTTTTCCAGAAAATGACATATACACACATGCATGTAAATTCTACATGCAGTTTCCAAGATGGATACATGCAAAAAGTAGATATGCAAAAAAATATAGCAAATCAATTACTGGCACATATAATCTCTGATTGTATGCACATTCAGAATAAAAATGTGTGCAAATTCTGCTGTTTTCTTTAATTTTATGTCATATTCACTTATATAAAGTTTTTAAAAATCTTGCTGTCGTCAGTTAACTGTACCCTTTTAAGCTATTTATAACTTTCACAATATACTGTTTCACCCATTTTTAACCACTTAAGGAAGTGATTAGTCAGTATACTTTTACATTTTGTTTCAGTTTGATTCTCTTCTCTGTGTACTCTCTTTTTTCACATAGGACAAACACATCCCTTTTGATTTTAGCTATGAAGGGGAGGACAGCGTTGCAATCTAATAGAATAAATGCAGCCCAAGCTAAATTGGCATAGCTCTGTCAGTGTTACCGAGTGGTGTCTGCTTAACCTAGAGTTGAATTTCCATTTATTTCAATTGAAGAAGGGCTAAGGTCCTTAATGAAAAAGGAGTAGAGCCAAATAGTTCTTAGCCAAACAGTTTTGGGGGTTTTTTTCTCATAAATTTGTAGGCTGAAATCCTAAATTGTGTGGATTGCTTATCAGATTGTATTATCTGCTGATGTTCAGCCTCTGCTAGCTAAATCAACACCTCTCAACAGCAAGACTGCAACTTTCTATAAATCACAGTTTAGTTAAAAGAGTCTGTCTGTGACCTGCATGCTACAGGGATGGGCACAGCACCTGAATAAGCGGAAGGGGAAATGGAGGATCTGGACAGCCCACGATGTCGACACCATCATATGACAGAGTACATGCTACTAGAAAAGGAATAAATAGACGTCCTCTACCCAGTATTGCTGCTCTGTGCCAGCAAAGAAGCTAAAACACCTGATATAATTTTTAATTTAAGATATTTTTGAAAATTACTTCACCTGACAGAACAAAGGATTTGCTGCTCTGATAAAAATTTAATTTTTTTCCAGCCGTATCAACTGGTCCAGTAAAAGTCAATCTATTCCTACAAAACTTACCCCTTTTATCCTCAGGACAGCATTGCTTCCTTGAGTAATAAAGATAATGCTGTAGTTGGCAAGAGGCGTCAAGTACCTTATAGGTTCTGTTCATTTCAACAGGCTACAAGTGATAACCCACCTTATCGCCTGAAAAGTTGGTATCCACAGTGAAGACCTTCACTCTGCTAGCATACTGTCAGGAAAAATCACACAATTTACACACGTGTCAGATTGACATGGAGAATATGATTAATTGGGGGCTTTTGTTTGCAACAGGGAACTAAGGGGAGGTAAAACATAGTCACTTTGTTCTGATCTGGCCCTTGAAAAAAACACCTTAGAGTGGTTACATGTGACTGATCATGTCAGGGCTGCTGTGGGAGAGGACTAGCTCTTGTGGGCCCTTTGCCTACATGTTCTGGGCCAGCCTGAGAGGTGCTGCCCACAGCCTGTTCACTGTGAGTAGATGAGTCACATTTTGCCCCAAGAGGCATTTGGGCTCTTACTCAAGCAGCCATTCCTTAGGTTACCATAAAGGTTACCTCCTCTGTGGCCACAAGCAGGGGCGGTGGAGCTGGAGATAGCTCCTGCTCACCCAGCAGGACCATGCAGTTCTTCCTCTACGCACCACCAAAACTCAGTCAACTCCAGCCTGGCTAGGAAAGCTACAGCTACAGTAGGGCCAGGACTTAACCCAGAGACCCTTATTAAATGTATTTTCTTCTGGAAATTGAAGTACTGTAGTTGGTATTTTAGTTAACCTTTGCAATGACATATTTATTCTGGTGTACCAAATAATTTCTTATCGCAAATTCTTTTCCACATGGAAATTTTTGACATTTCTATTTCCAGAAACAGGCTTGAAACAATTCTGTTCCTACTACTCTGTAGAAGTGTGATTATATTTGTAACAATTAAGAATGCAGTTCCCCTTGGGAAAATGTCAGTGGTAATTATCACACTGATGATTCAGAGAATGCTTCCTTCTACAATTGGCTCTTGATAAA
This sequence comes from Nesoenas mayeri, assembly GCF_963082525.1. NCBI lineage: Eukaryota > Metazoa > Chordata > Aves > Columbiformes > Columbidae > Nesoenas > Nesoenas mayeri. Next base: position 128,424,290 of record NC_137543.1, read on the forward strand.
TTGCTAGTACTTGTTTGACACTCTCAGTTTGCCTGTTTGATTAAATAATCATTAGGAAAATATCCACATCATCACTTCATAGTCAGATGTCAGTCTCCTTTCACATAGAAGTGCACCACTATGTAAAGCCAAAAAAGCCCCCAAGAACTCATTTGTGTGGCTCGTAATCAGTGTTTGTCAGTAATAACTAGAAGAGGTACACAACTAAACCCACCTTCAAATGAACACCACTTAGGTGGAAAGTGCAGACATAAAACGCTTGCTTTAATTTGGCAGCAGTACATACCAACAATGAAAACTTTCATGAAGCTGCTGGCCTTTTCTCAACTATTTTTCCTCACTGTGTTTTGTTGTGCAGTTAGCTTGCAGCTCACATTGACCACATTTACTATACCCTACACCACTGGGCCAAGGACCAGTCAATAGAAACATTTCCACTGACTTCAGTGGGTGCTGGATCAGACTTTTCATCTCTTCATGAAAATGGATCTCACCACTTCTCCCTGTGGTCCTAAACTCTACGTGTCTCACATCTCAACTCCTCTCCTTGAAATCCTGCTCTCTCAGTCATTCCTTTGTGGATATTCTCTGCCGTGGTCTTCATTCCAGGTACCATGTGCAAATACTAACACATACCAATATCATATTATCATATCTTGCAGTGGGAAATTGCTGTAAAACTTACTCTTTCCTTCTCCTTTCATTACCAACAAAATATCCAGTGTTGTCTAACTGAGACCTAAAGAGACTCAGATCTCTTTCTCAAAATAATGTATGTTGGAAAATAGTACTAATTTATCCCAAATTTCAATCCTTTTGGTAGCTGACTGCAGCTCAGGTTTTCTTTCTCCTTCTGCCTTATTTTTGAGTTCTGCTCTTGCTAAAGAGGCAGTTGTCTCTCACAAACATGTAAGAAATTCTCACATCCCAGACCAAAGCCTTCACAGCTCTAATTCTTGGGTATTTTTGTTTGTTTGTTTGTTTTCTCAGCCACAGGCTTATTTGTATACTTTATTCACTCTGATATGCAGTGAAGCATGTTGGTAGTTTTCACAAGTTGCAATTTATTTTCACTACCTAAGTAAAGTCCCTTCTGTCAATATTAGAACACAATACACTGGTTTCTTTTTGTCTATTTTTTTTCTGATCCCTCCCAGTAAGCAAATGTACTACCCCTTTAACCTGTGACAAGTAACAGTCTTTCATGAAGTAATGAATGGATGAGCTTTCCAAAAATGGGTCAGCAGCAGCAGTTCTGGGTTATGGCCTCCTTTGAACTCTTGATCCATCATATCTGATGTGCTGTCTAGTCCCTTGACTGATTTTCAAACTGCATAGAAGCTACCTACGCATTTGGCCAGACAAATCACATGAGCAGATGTGCGTTGACCCAAACAAGCTACATAAATGATGTGTTTGGGATCAGATTCAGTTGCCCGCTGTGCTAGATGCCACATAAACACTAATTAAAAAGACAGTTGTCACTCCAAGAAGCTTCAGCACTGCAATGAAGGAAGGAAACCAACACCTAGGAAGTGGGAATGATGAATGATAAAAAAAAAAACCAAACATAAAACAGTCTTTGGAAACTAAGAGAATTAAAGAATATTAAAGAAACATCTTTGAAGTTGCAAGGTCAACCAAAGTTAGGAAAAGCCAAAAATTGGATTGGTTTCTCTCTACCTTTTCTTATGTGATTATATGCTGTTTTTTACAGCAGAAATATTTTGTCATTCAGGTAAGAGGCCATTGAGTCAAGAAGCAGGTACTTACTATTTTGTTTCCTCTGCACTGATCATTGTGTGGTCTCTGTGTGCACTTACTGCATGTCATTCAGACCTTAGCCATGAAGACAGAATTATTCACGGACTTTGCCGTCACATTTCTCACTACAGGATCCACAGAGTCCATTTTCACACCTGCAGAGGCCTGTTGTGATAACGCAACTAGGTCTCTTACCTAGCCAAGTTCTTGGTAGCCCTTCTCATAGTGCTTACAAACAAGTCTCTGGCACTTGGTGAGCTGATGGTAGAAAACCATCATGCATATTAGGAAGACCCTAGGGTGGATCTTGCTAACAACCTGGCTAGATCCCTGGTCATGAAACAGTTGCCCTTCAAGAGCTTGGCTCAGCCTATTGTTGAGCCAGGGGAACATTTATGTCCTTGGGAAAACGTTTCTGATACTAGCACTATAGAATATTATAGTCTTCCACTGAAGATGGATTTGGTGGAGGAACAAAGTCAGTGGCTCCTTGTCATAGATGATTAAGCAGTAGAAAGGTCTGCAAGATGGAAAAGCTACCCATGGTCAGCTCCATGCAGGGAGAATCTTCAGGAAATTTGTAGCCAAATCCAAAGAGATACTCTGGCTCTTGAAGTAAAAGTTATGCAGAGTCTAAGCACTAACTCCAAAACAGCAGCTGAAGAAGTTTCTTTGCAAAGCAACCAATCTCTAAACTCCATATGTGCTTTTCTTTTTTACTATAAAGTTCCTCAGGTGCCAAGAGTTGCATCTGGTATCCCAGAACTGTCACAGGTCAGTAGTTCTGGAAAGTTCATCACAGATCTGACTCCTAAGCTAGAACAGTAACTAAAAACTCTGTCCATTCTCACATCCTCCAGGGTGCTCAGTCAGAAAGGTGTTATAGATGTATTCTGCCATCACCTACAGGACCTCACTCTGCCTAAAATGCTGTGGTTCATTTCAAAACCTAGCTGAAAAAGAACTGCCTGCTTTCATATGTATATATATGTGTGTATATATGTATATAAGTGCCTGTCCTTTACTTCCCTTAATAGTATTTACACTCCCTGTCTCATACTTCTCATGCTAGTGTCTTCATTCCCAAGTTGTGGAACATTATGGGATAGAGAAACTTTCTTTTGTCCATGCTCAGGGAAGAAGTCCTGATTCAGTGTGCCAAAGACTGAGAACGCAGGCGAGGTGATGGCTTTGTAGCCCACTCAGCCTTAAAATACTCCTATAGAGCTCCTGAGAGCCATAATTCTTCAACGACTTGCATGATGGCAAGTTTGGGGAGTGTCTCAAAGGGATGGTAAAGGGCACATCCTTGAGTAAAGGCCACAAATGAGTAAAGGATGCCAGATTTCAAGATATGGAAGAGTTGACTTATGTTTTTCCAAATAGAAGGTCAACAGAAATTTTTAGCATGGGAAGAACACCATGTTTTTCTCTATATTCCTTCTTAGAAGTGGCAGTTTATTTTCTGCATAAATATATGTGTGTGTACATATACAAATTCACCATGAAGTGTACACCCAGCATAGAAAATTTCTACAGTGACTGGCAAAACTGAAAGTTACTTGAAGAAGGATCATATGGGAAATATCAGGTAACCACAGTAACAAGCAGAGTTATCAGCCCAGCCTATATCAAAACACACAGCTAGAGATCATTGTGCACCAGCAGATTCTCTGTTTCACATTGGTAACCACATATTTCAGCAGGAAACTAGTGAGAAAAAGTAAGTTGGGGAAGAGGGAAATATGTGGCAGATCTCTGCTCCATAGAAAATATGTATTACTGCTATCTGTAAGAAAATTTCAACTGTGGGCCAGCAACTTGACTTCCAAGAAGAGAGGAACATTTTTTCCTGAGCTTAAGCTGTGAGCTGTGACAAGGATCTCAGAAGTGGGAGTGAATAATGTGGAATGGTTGTATTTGCCCATGTGGTGCCCCTTATGCCTTTCTCAACTAGTCCTGTGGCACACAACTGGTTGAAGACCCCTTGGAGTAAGCGGGAGGGGGCAGAGAAGGCTTTAACTCCTCTGCCTACAAGATGATGAGACCAAACCGAAATTCTGTCTACAAGATATCTAGAGAGAGATGCTCAACCTTTAAGTAAACTGCAGGCAGTTGTGAAGAGGCGCTGCACTTGTACAGAACGTCACTGTTTCCACCAGGCTAGTTCAAGGAGGCAGGGTTGATCTGTCAAGGAGATGCTATAGCTGATGGGTACTCGTAAAGTCTAAAGTCAGTTAACTGCTCACAGTTTAGAGGAAAGCATATTTAGGGTTTTATTGGCATATACAGAGGTGGCAAGTCATTGAGTTATGAGAAATGGAATACCTCTCACTCCAATACTGCAGACAAGTATTACATTGCTTAAGTGTCTCCAGGCCGGACTGCATAATTCCCAGGTAATACCTTACAGAGTTTCCCCAGGTGGAAGTGCCACAAGGTGAACCTGGTTACAGCAATTCTTTCTGGTTTAATTTGTCTTTTGGGGGAGATTTTGGGAACTGCAAGTGTTCTTTGCAACACTTGAAACATGAAAGCTGTGTTTTATTATATCCACCAAAGCTATATATTAGCTTAAAAACAGCTTTTCTGAACTTTTAAGTTCCTATGAATTCTGCTATTTAAAAAAAAAAAAAAAAAAAAAAAGTATCTTCTATACGTAGATAATAGGAAAGGTACATATACTCGATTTGGCATCTGCTGTCAAAGACATGCTCGAGTATGTACTCGTATGCACACAGAACAGTCTTTGAATAAGTAACATCTGTAATGTTATATTTACTCTGATTAATGAAGAGAAAGGCATTAGATCTCCTGAGCCCACAAATGCTGTTCTGCAGTTGTCACAATTGATCTTTATTGTTTCAACTGATTATTTATCTCATCTCATCATAATTGTCTTAAGATGGCTCCTTTATGAATTAGGTCTTGTTATTAACAACAACCATTAATTACCCTTACAGAAGGCTTGTGTCTGCAGAGGGAGATGTTGCACTTACAAGTTCTGTCTTATCCATCTTTGATTTAAATTGTTTGCCGCTGCCATTTCTGTGCAATCTCCAGGGATGATCCAGAAGCCAGTGCATTTATCACTGATACGTCAGAATTTGTTACGTGTAATGCTGAGGTTTGCAGATAGGCTATTAAAAGCAAACCATTTAAAATACAAATATTGTCAGAAACAAGAAGAAAGTTGTTCTAGACACAACAATTTGGAATACAAACTCAACGCCTTTTCAAGGGAGATGGATGAATATTGCACAGAACTGAATCTGATTAGGATGAAAAAAATCATGACTACATTCTAAAGCATGTATCTACTGAGAAGAGCATAAGAGTGGTTGCAAGGCACGTACTTCCCTACTACAGCTTTTAAAATCATGTCTAAAGCATCTGACAGAGCAGGGATATTTATTATCATGTGCTTTGCTGCAAATACTATTTGCATACTAAAGCCACTGTAAAAAAGGTAGCAGGGACTCCAGAGGCACCCCAGGTTCCAGCAGCAAATCCAGAAGCTGGCATTAGGCACTAGGACTCACTCTCCAAGAGCAGAGAGGAGCAGGCACAAGCACAGAGAGACATTCCTTCCTGCAGCTGAGTCTGTGTCCTGGGATGGGGCTGCTTGTGCCATTGTGTCTTCCCATTGAGCGCCACCTGGATCACACCATATACCCTTTCTGTCTGTGCATGAAGGTTTCCTTTAGAAAGAAATGAAAAGTCAGTTGTGTACAGCCTAGTCTCTAAAGCTGTTTGGAATCCCTAGTTACTAGTCCTTGTTACCACAATCCATTTTGCATTGGTGATTGGAGTCTGGCAGCAGCCAAGTAAAATGTTTCTGGCATTAGGCAATTGTTTGGACAAAGTTTTTTGAGGGGATAGGTACCTTAGCTCTGCTAGAGTTAAGTCTGAGATACCTTTACTGGCCTGTAGGCAAGCCTAGTGTGAGAGGCAGAGGGATTTTAAAATTATACTACTGGAAACGCTACAACATGAGGTAGAAGCGCTAGTGTGCTCTTACCTGCAATATTGTGTTACTGCAGAAGGATGCAAAACTAATGAACAATTAGAATTATGGAACAGTTTAACATAGATTTTTAAAGCGAAGAAGATAAATACATGGGAATTGGATGTGTTATATGGAGCAGCAGAAAGAAGATCCATGCAAAAGCAGCTCATTGAAAGAAATTAATCCTGTTTAGCAGAAACTGCCTCCTTGTTGAAATGATTGTCCCATTAAGTCATCAGTCTGTGTGGTAAAATCAAATCACATGAATTCTAACAGACTAAACAAAACTATCTGTGACAAAATAAAGGATAACTAGGTCATCACAACTTTCATGTGAGAGACAAATTCAAAGTTGCAAAGGTATTTGAAACACAGCAGAAAGCATGTTTTCTTAATCCAAGTATCTAAGAAGTGCTGAAAGAACAAAGTGTACAATTGAAAACACATACCCAAGCTGAATGTTAGACTGCAAGGCAAAGCATAGCATAAAGACTGGCTTTGTTTGCAATAACCCTTGGGAGAACTGATACAAAGCAAAGGTGTTGGAACTGGTCTCTGATAGCAAAATGCAGCTGGAGGATGATGCTCTGTTAATGAAACAAAGGTTTTACTAAGTCTCTTAATTAAATCTGCACTGGTATATCCTATAGCAGGTTGGCTTCTGACACTGGAAAGAAATGGATATAAAGTGAATTCCAAAAAGATAGTGGAGCTGAATACAACATAATCACAGCAAGTATGGTGCCCAAGGTTAGAATTCAAAGATCTGCGCATTTCAAAAAGTGAGATGAAAATTAGTCCATTTGGCAAAGCTGTTCTGCCCTGTGTACTAACACATAGAAGAGTTTGAAATGGTGGAATAAAAAGTCCCAAGTGTGCTTTACTGAAGAGCAGTCTGCAAATGCAGATAATCAAACTGAGTAGATAACCTATCTATGGAACTGAATTATAAACTTCCTTTCAAATAAAGCCATGGGACACTGAAGAATACAGGGTGTATTAAAGGTGTGTAGCAAATGTTATAATTCTGAAGCAGTTTCAAAGACAGTGGAAAAAATAAGCATACCAAAGTTAAAATGAATAGTTGCTCCCAGGCAAAGCCATAGAAAAAATGATGTATAATACAGCCAACAAAGAATGAGAAAATGGCAACACAACTAATTGTCACCAAAAGTGGGTTTTTCTTTGTCCGCTTTATTAAGGAAGAATCCTGTTAATAGGATCTGGGTGGGTTTTTTAATGATAGTAAAATTGGTTGGCAAAGATATCTGCATTTCTCTAGCAGACTGTTTTGATTTAATCCAGATTCTGATATAAAAAAAAAAAAAAAAAAGTAATACTATTTGAGTATAATACATATTAAAGAGTTGAAAAACCACATAACTAATAGATAAGCAGAGGAGACAGTCCTCACCTAAGGGACAACTATCACAGATCCTCCAGCAGGTCTTCTTTGGATCCCCACTGTTCACTAATTTTATCAATATTTTCAGGGGCCAAATTGCTGGAAAATAATGTGAATTTCTTTGAGCATAAACATATTTTAAGAACATGTCACTGACTAAATTACCTGGATCACATGGTAAATGGCCCCTCATCTGATCCTGCATTTCACTTCATTATAGAATGTCAATCTGGGACAGCCTGTCATTGAAAAGGCTGAAGTCTCTGAAGGACTGAGAATCACTGAAGGTGAATTACCAAGGTGATGTGGCAGCTCGTAGGGTTAACTCAAATTGAGGTAGAAAGTACATAGAGTTAACTATATGTAACATAAGTCCATCATTAAAATACAATCTTCGCTTTGGAAAGCATGCAGACAAATTGGGAAAAGATTCAGAAAAGGACTAGAAGAACTATTGAGTTTCAAAGATACAATTGCAGATTTGTTTGAATGCATCCATGTACCTTCACTTCTAATTTGTCATCATTGAGCATTGCACTAAAGGTCTCCATGGTGGCACAGAATTACATGACATGACTGAAAGCTTTGAGGAATGCAAAAGTTGTCAGAAAATGACTGAAACAAAACAGACTGAGATCAACAAGTCCCTAGCCTATTGACTAAGAGCTTTGAGGATGTAGCTAGCCTTTGCTAAACCAAATGTTTAACACCGTAGGCTTTCCAAAGCATGGGCTTAAACAACATGCAGAGACTAAAAGTCACAATCAAATACCTGTCAGGTTGCAAACAGCCAAAAAGACATTGAAGTGACCAAAATTATTGTGTTAAAAAAATCAGAATCAATGCACTATACAAGCAGACATGTTAGTGAAATCAGCCTGGAAGTGTCCACTCTGATATTCACTACAACTAGTGGCAGATGGTTAAAGAAAGACTTCAAGAATTCAAAAAGGAAGCAAGAGGAACAGCTAGATAAATATCCATGCAAACCTTTCAGAGATACTTCCATGCTTGCAAGTCACAAAGAGCAGAAAATCTGAAGTGTTCTCAGGAGTTTGCTTCCATTATGAAGCTGAACTTTTGCTTTGGTGAAAGAATGGGACATTTGCTAATAGGAGAGAAGCTGTATGAATAGTGTGTCTTGTTCATGGGCAAGGGAGTGGCTGGGAATCAGCTTGAATAGCAGAAGGGTGTTAGTACTCCAGGGAAAACAGCTAAAGATACAAACATGTTTCCAGCTGCAAATATGGTATAATAAACAACAGACTTCAAAGGAATGTAACAATGAAGAAAATGAATGCTTTGGATTCTTCTGCAACAGTAGTAGGATATGTGGATGACACAGTCGAGGAACAGAAAAGTCTTACTAGTGAAAATATACAGTCAGCATCACTAGCACCTAGTGGGATGAGTCATGTGAACAGAGCATCATATTCAGTTTATAACCTGGATAAGCAGAGAGAGTAGGTAAAAACAGTAAGCGTAAGGAGTGAAAACCAACTTCGTAACTATAACTCACAATTAAAAGGTTTTAAAAGCATATGGGTTGATGTATTAACTAAGACCAAAGATGCTGACAGGGGTGTGTCACAAACCAACAAATCAAACCCAAGAATGGGATGAATTACCTCTTAAACATTTGTCTGCAATATCTAGGAGTAAAAATAGTAGCATCTGGACAAACTCAATCCAGCATTTGTGCTACTTTATCTCATGCAGTTGTCAGTAAACTATCACTGATAGTTTCTAAAAATCACGGATAATTCCCCAACTAGAAAAGCATGTTGTCCAGCATGGGAAAAAAAATAGTTTTTGGACCTTGTTATGATGAATTAATTTTTAGACTGGAAACTGGTGGGTGGCTAGAGGCCGGAACTTACATTGCATATGAGCAAAGCTGAGCCGTATGTACATGGAAGGCAGCTTCTCAACTTCAGAACAGTCCTGGGACAGAGTGAAATGAAGGCAAATATCCTAAGTAAAAAGATCACCATACACTATGCAGAGGGAGCTATATTAGATACCAATTAGCATACATCAAATGCTATAAAATGCTGGTAGTTGATAAGGGAAACTAAAGAAAACAGGAAAAATATCGGGGTAATATATGAAAAAGCAGTAAGAAAAAGCTCTAAAGCATACCAAAACCAAAATAAATTATCTCAATAGTACAGATCTGATACTAGTTGGAAGTGTAAAATCAGTGTTTGAATCTTCATTTGGAAAGCAGGATAATGTAATCTTAACAGAAGAGGAAGACTAAGTACTTTTAATAAGGTTATAAACTGAAGAAGATATTAAATAATGTCAAGTCGGATAGAGAAATAACTAACAATGAATTCACAGCCTTTAAAGAAGTGATCTAGGAGAACTCTGATGTTTTTTGGCAAGAGATTTTTTGAATACTGGTGAAATTTCAAAAGAGATAATGTTGTGCTTCTACTCAAAGGAAAGAAGGAGGTGACCCAGTAAATATGGGCTGATTAGCATGGCACTAATATAAAAGCAAATAAAAGCAAAACTGACATGGAATTAATTTAATAAAGAATTCAGGAGAGGAAAGTAAGTTTTGTCAATCAACATAGTTTTATGAAAAATAGGTTTTGGCACTGCACATTTGATTTACTTTTACAAGATTATGGGTTTAGTTTATAATTGTCTCAACCTCAGCTTTTGTAAGGAAGTTATCCCACAACATTCTAATCTTAACACATTCCAAAACTACTACTCCTATATTTATACAGCCCTAAAGTTACATTCGGTCCTTTGAGGGCAACCATGAGGTTGATGTGGCCCCCAGTGAAAATGAGTTTCACACCCCTGTTCTAGACTATCCCTATATTATACAGTACCCCTAATCAGTAGGTGTCAAAGACTGCTTCAGGCAAGTTAAGAACTAGCTGATTTAAAGAGCACAAAAAAAGAGTTGCCAGTATAGACATCATGGTGGAATGGGATTACAACTAACAAGGTCTTGCACAGACTGGTGTGTTCAGCGCTACTAACTGTTGGAATCAGGTGGTCAGTGGTATGCACATACCCAATGTTGATGAAATTTGTGCCAAGGATGAACTTGCCACATTGTCTGTGTGGTACCTGCACACCTATGTAGCTGTCACCATGTCTATGGAAAGAAGACAGTGTTCAGGGGGCTACAATCTCTTTTTTTGTTTTGTTTTCCTCTAGTAAATCTGTTCTTTAGGTAACAAGGCAGTCCTGCAGCTAAGGTGCACAAATGTCACAGGGAAATTTGACCTGACCAACAAACAGATTCTAAATATTGAAAAACATAAGACATTTAGGAACGATGGATGCAAGCTGTCCTTACAGACTGAGGAACTTGTCCTAAAACACGGTGATGGAGAAAAGCAACATTATAGTGGAGAAATGTGTGAACATGAGGTCCCATGGCTGTGCTGTAGACCTGCATTTGGGCCAGTGCAGTTCTTGGTTGCTTGTACATGAAATATTAAAGTGAAATAAAAAGACAGAGCACTGCTGGAACGAACACTGAATACCCTCACTCTGTGTAGGTAGTTATGGCTTCCACGCTTTGAGAAAGGAAACTGGAAGATTGGAGGTGGTGTAAGAGAAAGCTTCACTCAGAGCTCAATAACTGAAGAAAGTGCCTCACACTGAGAGGTCACACAAATTTCATATACTTAGGCTGTGAGAGTGAATACAGAAAGGTACTTTACTACAGTAAGTAAACTTCGTTCATGGAAAATAATGGATAATAAAATAAAAGCTTGTTAATTTAGCTGAGAAAAAAAAAACAAACAAACAACAACAACAACAACAAAACAGAACGATGAAGTGCCAAACAATTTTTATTAGAAGTAAAGAAAATGGGAGGCTGCTTCTTTATCTTCTTTATTTTGCCTTTTCCCCCCGCCCTGGTCTGTTCTGTTTGTTTTGGCCAGTGAATCATGGTTGTCATACATTACCAAGATTCTCCATAAGCTGATGTGTCAGGTCACATAGGACACCTGCTTTGAAAGTCTTTCACTGTCAAATGCATCATATTTGGCTCAGTAAAAAATAACTGCAAGAAATCTTATGGTATGTGGTGTACAGAGCAAGCTGTAGGTTCTTCTAGAACTAAACTACCGATTTATAAAGCAAAATTTTAACAAGTCTCTGAAACAACTTCTCGGAGACTCACTGAAAAAGAATCAATATGAGGGGATAACAGCAACTCTTCAATTTCTACTGGCATGGCAGATTACAATAGACATCAAGTAACATCTCTTGCTGAAGGGATGCTTATGACAAACTGAAACAATATGCACACAGATGCTCAACCTTACAACTGCTTTTTCAAGGAGAGGCTATTGTGAGAATTATGCTCCTGCATAAAAAAGTTATTTGGGCTATCAGGATACATGATTTTGCCCTTGGCGGAGTTATATACCAATGATACAGTGTTGCCATGTCACCATGAAACAGTGCATCATGGTGTAGAAATGTCACCCTAACTGCCTACCTGGGTATTGAGAAGTTTAAAATCAGACCTTGGAGTATCTTTCTTTTGGCTAAAGAGGGAGACTGGTACTGAAGATAAAATACGGACAAAATTTGGAATCGCATAAGATTCTAAATATGCTAAAATTTCATTATATGGTTCATCAGTACTTGCTCCAAATCTCAGGTGCCTGCCCCTGTGCGGTGTTAGGTGTAATTTGGGTTTGTCCAGGGAATGCTGGTTTGGGGAATATCCTCTGGGACAATGCCAGGGAGATCAGCACTGGGAGCCAGTGCAGTTAGTATCAGCATCTATTTCTCAGTCTGGAGTTCCCAGACAAAACTCCCACAGGCAAATGTAGCTTTTCCTTTGTGGAACAGTGTCAGAAAATGGAGGGTATGTTGCCCTTTTTCCTGTCTATCTTGCACTAGTAGCTTAGAAATGCTTGAGCATAGTCCTTGAAATAGAAGTGGCCAACTATAATATAATACCAAGATCAGTAGGTGTGTTAGAAACATGGGTGTCAGCTGCCCTACTGACATCAAAAGTAGGGAACCATGATTAGTAAATCTTGGAGGACCAGGTGTCATGATCTGAAGTTAGATTAGATTGAGTGGGCTAAATGGATGCAGGAACAACTGCCTCCTTACTAGCAACACACAATACAGTTGCTCAGTGCTGCAGCACAGCTCTATTGTAAAAACCTGCCTTTGTGACCCAAATGACACACAGGCTTTCAGGTGGGAAGCTGGGACTGCCAAAGCAGAGGGTGAGGAGTGTGGGATCAGACACTATCTATGCCCTTTTACCTTGTGAGCCAGTGTTAAAGGCAACACACTGTTCAAGGCTGAGAAAGGCTGAGACACCCAGGCTTGTCCACTCATCCAAATCTACAATGCCTCTGAACCAGCAACAGGTCAGGAACATCATTTGGAGCCAAACCAAACCCTGTCAACTGGTGGAGTGCTCTCCTGCTTCTGGAATAGATCCCAAGCCACATGTCAGCTGGCTGCAAGAGAAGCACAAACATTTACAAAGCTAGGGTTTCCTCCCTCCTTTTTTTTCCTTTTTTTTTTTCTTTTAGATTTTCTGCTTAATTTGTAGTTGTCAGAGGTGGCAAGACTCTGCTCCTTTTTAGCTGAAGGTTTTAGCAAATCGGACCTTTTGGGTTTGTATTAAATTTTACTTCAGGTCAGGTCATTTGTGGAAAGTGGTTTTGGAACCTATGACTCAGTATCTCCACATTAGAGAAAATTTCCCTCCCTAAAGTACACAGGCTTGAGTAAACGTTAGAATAATTGTGGGATAATTCCCAAGAGTGATTCACAGCCTATGGGAGTACAAGGCCACATGTTAATCATGTGGATCTAGTAATAGTAGTAGTTGCTTTATTTGCTCTGTAATTCACTGTTGATCCTGCACTGCAATAGCTGTAAGCAAACTTCCCCTAAGTGGGCGAAAATGCATTCTGGGATGAATTAGGACTTCAGAATTTGGTCCCGGGCAGGCAGAGTAGAAAGTGTTAGGTTTTTAATGAAAATTTAGCAAGGTGGAACCAAGCTATTGGGAGAACTAGCTGAATAGACTGTTAGAATCGTTTTTCTTGGATAAGAAACTGAAAGCACTCATCCCAGTGCAAATTAAGATCGCTCTATAGAGAGTGGGGAAATGGCATTTTCAGGCTGTGAGTTTTGTTGGCAATGCATGATACGTACGGGGCTCAGCTTTCAGGGACTAGATGTAAAAGATGCCGCTAATGTAACACTGGATTGCTGCTCGGGAACAATGTGGCAAAATGACAGTGTTTTTTACACTAAAAAAAGCAAATGCAGAAGAGCAAATAAAATAGTTCAGCTTACAAATATCGATCAGGCATATTTTCCTGTAAAAAGTCTGGTGATTGTGTTTCAAGGTATACCCGGGTACCAGGGATTGATGGCTCCTGAGACAGCCCTGACCTGCCCGCCTTCCCCAGAAACGCCTCCGTTAACAGCGCACTTGAGAAGTCAGCATCACTTTCCGTTCCACCAATTTTATTTCCTTATTAATCAAAAAATCTTATATTCTTCTGCCTTCAGGTGATTTTTTTTTCTTAAAGCGTTGTATGACTACCCAATGGAAAAAAAAAAAAAGGGGGGGGGGGAGGGAAAGGGAAAGGGAAAGGGAAAGGGAAAGGGAAAGGGAAAGGGAAGGAAAGGAAAGGAAAGGAAAGACAGAATTGCGTCAAGATGAGCTTCTAGTGACAGCTGCCTTTTATTTCCTTTCTTTCCTAGCACGCCCCTTTTGAGTGTTCTTATCAAGTACGAACTTTCCCCCGCCTCTCTCTCTCACTTTCCGAGCGACTTCTGATCTCGGAAATGTATTTTATACGTTTGATGGATAAAGCGATCAACTTCTTTTTCGACCGAGCATTTTGGTTTGGAATAAATTGGCGGCGTGTTTTCCTCCCTGGCTGTTTGTGTATTTGTTTTGTTTCCTCCTCCCCCAAGGTAAATCTAGACCGCTGTAATGGCATCTGTATATACCGTCCGTGTCATTTAAATAAGACGTGTTATCAAGCGTTTTTAAATCTGCAGTCAGCCTCATTTAACCTCCAAAATTACGCCTAACAGGCCACCGTCATTAGCCAAATTTGAAGGAACGTGCGGTATGTTTTAAGTAGTGTCATTTCCACACTGATGAACCCTCTCTGCAGCGAAAGAGGGATTTGATTGCGGAGGCTGTGGGAACAGCTATACTCCGCGCCCCTCCCTGCCTGGGCACACGGGTGACCGTGGGCACGGACCCCGCAGGACGGTTTGCAAGAAGTTGGTGTCCGTTTTACAAGGCCATCTCCCCATTCCTTCTCGGAGGGATGCAGGATTTGTGCCGCCTGGTCGGATTATTTATTTGTTACCTTGCAAGAGGGAAGGGCTGGCCAGGAGAGCTCTGGCTGCTCCCGGGTTGCCTGTCCCAGGGGACACCAATTAAAGGCACTAATTGGACAGCGATACATCAAAGTCTGCCGCTGAGACCAGCTCCTCAGAGCTCCTGTAGTCAGGCTTATTGTTTTAGGTACCGACATTGCTCCAGGTTCCCGTGTCGGGCGGCGAATGGGGGAGCCGGCACACACACACCCACGCGTAACACACACACCCTCAGGCTCCCGTGCATAAGGGACGAGGGGCCTGGCCCTACTCCTAACACGTCTCAGGTGCTTCCTTCGGGCTGCCTTCCCTGCGCATTGGGGTGAGCCTCTGTGGGGCAGCAGGTGTTTCCCCGAGCCAGGGATCACCTCTCGAGTTCGGGCAGGAGCCTGAAACGGCAGCCCTTCGGAACCAGGGAGGGGCAGGGCTTCAGGTAAATAGTTCTTGTGTTTGGGAGGAAAGGTGAGGAGCAAGGAGCTACACACTGGGACACTGGGGAATAAACCCGGCCTCTCTCTTGCTTTCCAGCTCTTATTCGAGAAATGCATCAGTTCCCCCGATTACCAAATGACCTGCTTCAACTTTCCAAGAGGTTTCATTTACCCTGAGTTGTTCCTGACCTCGGGCTTTTCCAGGCAAGGCACCGGGAACGCTTTGCCGGCTTCATCCCAAGCTAGGTGGACTCCGCGCCGCGGCTCCCCCGGCCCGGCAGGAGGTCGGTAGTGGGCACGGTTGGCCTGAGGGAGGCGCAGACCAAGGGCCAAAGCAGGGCCCGTGGTGCATATGTATGTATATATCTCGAACAGACAGAGGCAGAAAATGACAGTTCACCCCGCAGCCGGAGCTGGCATCCCCAGGCTGAGCGGCAGCGCTATTTGCCTGTTACTGCGTGGTTAAAAGCTGCTTTTTAAGCTGTCCTTTCTGCGGACATCGCTCTCGGGAGCAAAGCACAGCCCCGCGGAGATGAGGCTGCGTACCCCACGAAGGAGCGGTGTCTGCCGTGGATGGTTTCCCTGTGGAGCGTAGTAGCCGATACGGTGGGGCTGGAGTTTAGCAATGGTCCCCTTTACATCCTGCGTTCCCTTCCTCAGCTCGGGGAGGATATGCCGGGAGAGTGAGGAGGAGTTTGATCATTTACTGCCCACGAAGGCATTTGTTTTTCATTTTGCAAACGCTTCCCTTTAAGTAATTGTTCTTGTTAAGAGCGTATACCTTTCACTGGGCTTCGCCGCGCTATAAATAATCTCGATGAAGATGCAAGGATATGACTTTCACAAGATTGGACAATTGATTAAATCTGTGACCTGCAATTGCGAATAATCTTGGAAGGCTATTTAAACAGATGAAGGCCTAAATTGTCTTGCTTGTATCTGAATTAATTTCTCATTCATCATCATTATGGAGTGATTGGTTCTATTCAGGCTTTGCAGCCTGCTGGAACGAAACTGGATTTAAATGAGACTGTAACACAATTTAAATGCTCCCCGGCTTTAACGAGGCCAATCGAGCAGCTGCAATAAATACAAATATTTTTCTAAACAGCCTTGTTTTAAATAATTACCTAATACTTTCATGTGATGTTCTTAAAAGGTAATTTCTGTCTCTGAAGTCCCAGGCACTTCTTTGCAGAGAGGGCAGAAGGGAAAATAATGTTGTGTGTTGACTTTGTGTGTATATGTGCATGCAATACACCGATCGCGATTCTTTAAAATAGGGTTTGTAAATACTAGTGTAAACCTGCGCTACGTTCTTGGTCGTAGGTGCACTCAGTTTAACATATTAAAACAAAACAAAAATTACCGTGGTGAATGGAGACCAGAGATTGTGATTTATTTCTTGTTTGAAGATTCTGAACTAGCGATATCTTCATCCCTTTATTTAAAAGAGAGAGAGAAAAGAATAAAAACTTTCCAAAGACAGGGACCAGTTTCAGTAGGTACCTGCCCTAACCAACAGTAACCGCACTCCCTCCCCGATACCAGCTCTCCAGACTCGCTCGGAAGTCAGCCCATCCGCGGGTGCTGAGGGGGGACGGGACCCTCCCCCTTTACAAAAGCAACAGCGGGAAGATCTGGAGGGAGCAGGCAACAAACGAGGGGCTCCAGGGTGAAGGATGCATCAAAAGGACATGGGACTAGTTTCCCTTCCCCCTTACATCCACTCAGGAACCTGATGCACCTAAATGAAGCCATTTGGGTTAACGAGACTCCAGGTCATCCTGACGTTGGCTTTACCCCAGGGTGACGCTATTGTAAGCGGCAAGACAGCGGGCCTTGGGGTGACATATGGTGGAGGGTGTTTTCAGGGGCTAAACTCAGTAGTAAAATAAAGCAGCCAGGCAAGCAGGAGAATAATAGAAAACAAAAGGATTCTTCAGATGTACACGCCAAAATCTAAAGGAGCCACATGCCTTTCTGCAGGTGCCTGCAAACGACCTAACAACCGAGCAGAAAATGTGAAATATGAAGAGCCGATTTTCTAATGATTTGAGCGCTGGAGTAAAGAATAGTGCTAGGAAAGCAGATCCGATCCAGTTTAATCATACAACCTTAATAAAAACATATAGCCTGAGACGGGAAAGTGAGTGGTAGGCTCGGTGCTATCTCACTTAATGGTACAGGAGGTGACACATAAAACACAACAGAGATGGTCTGAGTAGGGCCGAAAAGGGCCGAGTGATTTGATAGTAACGGAGCAATTTAATGCGCGAGTTACAGCACTGCTCCGCGGGATCGTTTAGGCTTAACCCATTCTCTAGAGCTCATCTTCTTTCTGTTCTGGTCCTTTTTTTATTAGCAGTATTATTATTCAGTTGTTTAAAATGAGCATTATCCCAAACATATGCAGTGCAATCAGCTCGGTCACACTTACAAGAACACGCTTTAATAAGGCAATCAATCAAACGCTAACAAGAAGGGGAAGGCCTTTCGGAGCTGAATTTGGCTGGCTGGGAAGAGGAGCCGATGCGGCACATGGGGTAGGGACAGCTCCGCGCCCGCTGGTGACAAGGGGCGAGTGCCCATCGCCCGCCTGGCAGCAGCGAGGGCAATTCCCCGCGGGGCTCCGGCCCGGGCCTCACCCTGATTCCCCGAAGAGTCTCATCCCCGGCCAAGGCGAGACAAGGGAAACCTGTCTGCTTGGTGGCAGTGACTCGAGGCCAGAGGCGGAACCTGCTGTCGGCTGGGTGCCCCGTATCTGCTCTCGTCGCCGGCGATGCCCCACGCGTGCCCGGAAGAGGCGCCCGCCTGGGGCTGCGGACACCCCCACCGGCGGCGAAGGCGTTAACGGCACCGTCCCCACGCAGCAAAAGGAAAATTTCATTATGAAGTAATGAGTAATTCCTCCCAGTGAGATGTATTGTTATATCTTCCACTTCAATTTAGAAGCACAGCGGCTCAATTACCTAGAAAATACAGTCAATTAAAGGCTGCTGATTGGACACGAGGACGGATCATCGATCTTGTACTTTCCAATATCGTTCCAGACACCTCATTTTCCCTCCCCTATTAACTGAAAATACTCTTGGCATTACTGCGACCCTCAGCCTATTTACCTGTCGCAGCTAATCTCTGCCCTGTGACCGAGCCATGGAGAAATTCACTGCCACCCTTTGCCGCAGCATCCTCCAAGAACGGGCGGTTGGGAGGGGGGCAATGGCCACCCGGAGCAGCAAGGGAAAGCGAGGACCGTGTCTGCTGCGGGCGAGCCGCGTCCTACGCTCCCGGTCTCTGCCTCCCCGCTGCCCGCTCGAATAAGCGGGGTTATTTCCTTTATGGTAGAAGAGGAACACAACGAGTTAAATATTCTCTCTCTCATACACACCTAGATATAGAAATTATATGTACTTGAATATATATTATATATTGTCCTGCGCCCTACCCGATGGCATTTTGCGAAGTGGGCATTTCGCAAGAGCAAAGTGGTGCCTCGGTCTTTCCGCAGGCGACCCCGGCAGCAGTCCTGGCCGGGTCCTGCCCCGCGATCTCGGCCCAGCAGGTGCCTCCGCCTGGCCGGGGAAAGGGGGGTCGTGGGCCATCCATGACACCGCGGTTTTGCTGGGCAGCGCTGATCTGCCCTCCGACCTCTTCAGCGCTCCGTTCTCTCGGGGTCGCCGTGTATCAGCCACTCGCTCCGCAGCTCCCGGTTTGTTGCACTGGATATTCTCCTGTCTGCTAAAAGACAAAGTGAGGACGGGAAAGGCTTGGAAAGATCGGGTGTTCCTCGTCGCTGCCCTTGGACGCTGTTCGCAATTACTATTTCCGGGGGGAAGAGGGGGAAATAATCTATTCGTGAGTGTCCAAAAAGGACCATCGGTTTCTATGCCCATGAGGACATCTCATTCAGGAAGGGTGGGACAATCTGCCCTTAATGATTTAAAGCTGGTGACTTTGGATCGGGTTTTTAAAAGCTCTAATAAACAATTTTTTTTTTTAATTGGAAAAATATATTCTGTCACGCTCGTGTCTCTTCCCTGCTCTTCATCCACAATAGGGAAATGCTACTATTCACTCTCTCTTCTAAAGACAAAAAATCTCCGATGTGACAATAAACTAGAGGCTCCTCAGCAATTTAACACAAAGTAGATAGCAGAGGTGTCAACATGTCTTTGTTCTGTCCAGCATTTATTTTCCTGCTTGTTGAACTGTAACTACTAGAAACTGCACGAAGGTGACATTCGTCTTAAAAAACAATTTTACTTTTTTTTTTTTTTAACAAACACAATAAAAATGTGAGTGATATGTTGTTAAAACGTGTCTGTTGTCTTTACCATTGTTGTTGACGTTATTGTTGTAGCAAATTATGATAGTGTATTCTTTGGGTTATTTTAAAATAGAACGAAATAAACCGTTCCGGTTTTGGAAGAACCTACTACCCAGCCCGATGTCTTTTTATTTTCTTTTTTTTTTTTTTTTAATTTTAGGTTGACCGAAAGCCAAGCAAAAGCAATGATGAAACCTCCTTCCGAAACACCTGAAGGGGGGGGGGGGGGGGGTGTCTTGTGAAAGAAATCCTCCTCGAGAAGGAAAAGGGACCAGTGTGAGGAACACATACAAATGCAAAGATTAGGGGTGGAGAAGGAAACACAACACCCAACGCATGAATTTAAAAAAAAAAAAAAAAAAAGCAGAAAGGAAAAGTCAGTGAGAGAACTGAAGGCTGAAGTACAAAGGAAGGGAAATTGCCTTTGCTCGAGTTTACAGATTAGTGATTGTCTGAAGGAGTTGTGCTCCCTGTCACCTAATCTCTTCCCTTGGCGGCTTGTTAGCGTTTGGCTCGGGGTCTCTGCTCACAGAGCATTATACATTCGATATTCAAAACCCCTCCTTACATATACATCACTTGCTAATTTCGTCAGTGTGTGCATATTTCAGAGACTGATAATAAGACGTTGTTATTTAAAGGACAAATAGCTCTGACCCACAAAGAGGCAGAAACTCGTTTTTTTTCCCTGCCAATTCCAGTCTGCCTCTTAAAACTAAAAGTTGGAATGAAAGAGGAGATGGAATGCTGGGTTTCTGCTCGAAACGAAGGAGGAGACAAAGGAGAGTAAAGAATACAATTAAACCACGAAAGTAATGTACAGAATGCCAGTGTTTCTTTATAATAAAGCATTTTTTTCTCTATAGCGATAACTGGATAATACTGTTCAGCTGAAATCCAGAAACTTTTTATTTTTGCTGTTTGCTCGTTGTTTTTATTTTCTGAACACTCTGGTAGGTTACATCTTTGCTTTCTTCATGCGCACAAGCCATTTCGTTATCAATACAATGTTTCTTTCAAGTATTTCAGATTTTCCTTCTCCATCTCATAGGTTTGTGCATACGGTTTGTTACTGTGATCTGCAGACGTCCCAGCCCTTGGTAAGAAGTCTACCCATGGCAAAAGAAAAGTCCCAGCTCATTTCTATAGGTTACCGAAGTGACTTTCATTCGGGTTGGTTTTCTTCCTCTTCCGTGCTTAAAATCCTTCTCAGAGATATATCACTAGTTATTCCTTTCCTTCTTCATTTTTTTCCCCCTTGAAATGTAAATCCTTTTAAGACTGAGCTATTTTTAGTCTTTTTTGTTTGGTTTTTGTTTTGTTTTGTTTTTTTTTCCATACGTGTCCACTTATGGGGAGAGAACACGATTAAATAAACATCGGCTGTAGGTACATTAACTGGAAGAGAAAGTCGGGAGAGGGACGAATTTTTAATAACCCTGAGACGAAGGTTTATCTCGTTAAAGGTACTTCTTCTCTCTGGTCCATGGAAACTGAGGTGGCTTTGCTCAGCACAGAGGGTGTGAAAGTGAGGAAAGAGTCAGTCCTGGTTGTGGCCGAACAGGTAAAATCTGATCCGGAGGGTCTCTGTGCCAACCCATTAGACTGGCCGCTGTGGCAAGCCAGGCAGGAGCAGGGGTTGCCCGCAGCGCTGCTGAGTCCATGAGTTGGAGTAGGGTAGAGAGAGGGATGCCTGAAGGCGCAGAGCAGTTCTGGTCTCGGGTATGGGTGGGAGAGGACCCTGAAGGTGTCCAGCGGCCTCAGGGGGGTACTGAAGGGAGTGGCGGCCGAGGCTGATGTGGCTCCGATGCCCATGTGGGAGTAGTAGGGCAGGGGCAGGTGGGACGGGAACGGGTAGGGCAAATTGCCGGTGGCCGCCGCGTGGCTCATCATGTAGGTATAAAACGCCGGGTCGGCCGGGTGAGGCCAGGTCATGGCCAGGCGCTGCCGCTTGTCCTTCATCCTGCGGTTTTGGAACCAAACCTGCGGGGAAAGGGAAGGCGAGAGCCGTCACCCGCCGCCGCCCCACTCCGCCCGACCGCCGGCACCACCGCCTGCCCTGGGACGGGCGCGGGAGGGAGCGGGGCCGGCGCCAGCTCTCGCTCCCAGAGGGAGTTGTCATCACGTACGGAGGGATCAGTGAAGCCCCTATAAATCTACAGGGAGACACAGTGAAGCAGCCCTTTTAGGGTGCTTGTTTTCTTTTCTTCTTGCTAGAGCTTGTCCTGCTGACCCCGCCCGGCTACGGCCAAACTCGGCAGCTCTGCCTCCTTGTTGCACTTTTGCAGTCAGAACTGCCTGAGATTATTGTTATCGTTTTTATTTTCACTTGCAAATGTTTTTGTAAAGGCAAAGCAAAACGAGATCTAAACAAGATCTGCTACTGTCTTCCTCGTCTCTCCCCCAAGAGCTGTGCGAGGTTTGGACTGGATTGAAAGGAGTATTAAAAGTAATCTACTAGGGAGAGGTCGGATTAGCGATGCTGGCTGGGATGACTTCGGGAGCCGTATCCTCTCTCCCGCATTGCTGCTTGCTGCAGGATGCGGGCAGGGCCAGGAAAGGGGCGGGAGGGTTGGGGGCGGGGGGGGGCGAGAGAAGGGAGGGTTGTGCTTTCCCGAGTTTTGCAAGGAAGTTTGGCCATATAGATTTATATCGTGCTAATTGGAAACATGTCCGAGCTGTGTGTACCTTGATTGTGGTTTCTGGCAGATTTAGAGCAGCCGCCAATTCACATCTCCGGGGCCTGGACACGTAGTTCTCCCGGTAAAACTCCTTCTCCAGCCGGGCGATCTGCTCGCGGGTGAAGGCGGTTCGGTAGCGGCGCATCTGGTCGCTGGCGCTGCAGGCCAGCGAGCCCTGGGAGCCGCCGCTGCCTCCGCTGCCCTTGGGGTGATCCCCCCCGTCGCTGGGGCTGCCGGCCAGCGCCTCGGAGCATGGCCCTGCGTGAGGAGCCCGGAGCAGAGACACACGCTGGGAGGCGGGCGTGCACGGAGGGATGCTCCCCGCCCGTCTCCCCAGCGAGCTCCCTTCTCCACCCAGCCCTCCCCACTAGCCTTTTCTGTATCTGTCTGAGTGCACTGAGGATGCTGGGGAGACATTTGAGAGGGACCGGGGAGAGGCAAGAAGGGGATGCAGCACCGGTCCAGGATTTGAAGGGTGCTTATTCACTCTGGCAGGAAGGCTACCTGCCTTCTCCCGCCCCCAACACACACAAATATACACACACCGCCCTGGGAGCGTCTACTCGATGTACCCCCCGCTTGCTTCCCGCACTGTGAAGCCGGAGACCGCCGCATCCCTCGATCCTGAGCGGCTGGGAAAGGCAGGTGTGCCCATCGCCCGAGCCGCACGGATCCGCTCTCCCTTCCTCCAGTCCAGCAAGGGCCCAGGAGCGAAGCAGCCGGCAGGCAGGGACCCTGCTCCCTCCGGAAAGGGGTCAGGCCTCGGGACTTTCCACTCATCCTCAAAAGCCCAGGATGGGATATTTTCAACCAGCGTTTAAGGGAAGAGACAGGGCAGACAGGGCTCTCCGCGCTTCCCAGCTTCTTCTTGAAGTGATGGAGGAATGGAGAGGGGGGCAGAAGTGGGTTGTTGGGGGCTGAGGGGGAGCTTACTGGGCTGGGAAGGTGGGAATAAGGAGTGGGGGCAGGGGTAAAAGGGGCCTGGCCTCTTCATTTGCTTTCAAATGCAACTCTCCCTCATTGTCCCCGAGACCAAAGGCAATTAATTCATTGGGACCATTTCCGAGCTGGCGCCACCGAGACATAGAAGTGACAAGGTAATTTGGACCTGTCCTCTTTTTTCTTTTTTCTTTTTTTTTTGTTTTTTTTAACCCAACGTGCAAACAAGGACCTCTCTGCCGCACTTGTGGCAGGCAGGAGTCGGCAAGCGATTTTACGGTCTTTATGGGCGCTTCCGCACTCGCCCGGGCACATTTCACCCTGCAAAACCACAAACAGCTCTCGGCCAGAAAACCCATTTGATCTTGCTCCCCCTCCTACCACATACAAAAAAACGCGCCCGCGGGAAGGATCGGAAGGGATTTCCTCGAGTATGAACTGTCCAGGCGATGGGGAAGGATTAAAATATATATATATATATATATATATATGAAAGGGGGAGAGTGAGAAGTGGTCTTGCCAAGGGGGTCCTACGGGACAAGCTGCAGACCTGATGCATTCACGACGGGAAGCCTGGCTCCCCTCCAGGGACGCGGGGGCTGCCCGGTGTCGTGTCCTCTGATTCCCAAACAAGCCTCCCCGTGGCAGGAAACTGAGGAATCAGCCAGGAAAGGAGATCCACACACACACACCCCGGCTTCGCTGCCCCTCGCTCCGCTGGCGAGGCAAAGACCACCTCCGGCAACCCCCCTGCCCACCTCCCTCCCCCAGTGCTGCCCCCAGCTCCGATACGGGCGGGTGGCTGGAGGCATGGGAAGGAGTTGGGTACCTTTGCTGTGCTGGTACTCGGCGCTCCCCGTGGCGCAGTCCGGGGTGCAGCTCACCTCGATTTCCTCATAGAAATCCGACTCAGTGTCCGAGCTGCTCTGCTGCCCTTTGCTGGAAGGGGGGTCCGGGACGGGGGGCTGCTGTCCGGCCGAAAGCAGTGCTGCCGCTGCCGAGCGGCTTTCCGGCACCGTCCCTGTCCCTGGCAGCACCTCCACCTCCTCTTCGTCTTCTTCTCCACCACCTTCTCTTCCTCCTCCTCTCTCCCGGGACGACAAGGGGCCAGGTCTGGGGCTGAGGCAGTTCCGATGGATCATCTTCTCCTGCGGCTCCGGAGTGGGGCTCCCCACTGCTTCGGACAAATTAGGTACCCTCTTGCCAACTAGAGCGCCAAGTTGTGTCCCTTCCAGAAACATCACCATCTCCTTCCTGGTTTCCATTGTGGCTTTGCTTAAGGGAGGGGGGAAAAAAATCCAGATCTCTTCCCCCCCTCCCTCCCGCTCCCGCCCCAGCCTTGTGCAAACCCAGCAACCCTCTCCTGCCAATGCAGAGGAGCAAGCGGTGAGACAGGGTGACCTTGTGATGCGAGCGCTACACTCTGCTGTGCTGCTCTGGGAGGGATCACCATTGCCCTCTTCTTTCTAAGCTGTCATTCTCAATGGTGCAGTCGTCATTACAGTACCACCGGTGACGCCACACATTGATTGCCAGTGGATAAATAGAAACGTCTGCCATGGGGAAGATGAAAGGAAGAGCCGGAGCTAATGGGCTAAATGCGTGATGCACCAGGTGTAGAAGCCCGAGATGGAGAGGGAAGTGTGAAAAAGAGATGCATATGGAGTTGAGCTGCAAAGAGGTTGTAACATGCGGAGAGAGTTCCGCAGGGGGAAGCCTTTCCTGACAATTATATAGCCTTTTGACTGCTTTAAGTCACAACCTTGATGTAGAATTGAGGCGAAGATCCCTAGCTGCATCCTGAAAGTGAGAAGATACGTACTCAAGCCTCTTCCTTGGATGCATTATTTATCGCTGGCAATCAGTTTCCGTATAACTGCATATATAAGGTTTTAAGAATCTCTTTGCAAACTTGAGAATAAGGAAACGCGCCGCTGATATTTGACTGTAGAAAGAGCTTTGACTTCTTGTTCTGGTTCAGTATCGGTTCCTATTCCTATGACAGTTATTGATTTATATTGACTGAGATTAAAACGTTAGTTTAAATTTTGGAAATGCAGTTACATATTTATTGCGGTTTACATCTGAAATATACAGCTACTTCACTTCTTGTAACTGTAGTTATTCTGCCTAACTGCTGTTTGTCGTTTACTCTTATTTTTTCCTTCCTTTCCATTTGTTCCACGATCCTTGCGCTTCTAAGAGGGTTTTACGTCTCATTCCCGTTCTTCTTTTCCACTAATTGTTTTGCATAAATTATTATCTGCTTTCAGGAGGAGAAACTGCAAGAAGAAGGTCTGCCAAGAATAATTCTGGCTCAGAGAAATGCAAGTTATCAAGGCCAGAGCTTATGCGAGCTAGCAGATGTTGTTAAAACAGAAGTGACATGGGCAACCATTTGGAAAGCACTTGTCTGAAAATAAGGGACCTTGTACCGGAAATATAGCGGCACACGTCGCCTCTTCGGTGTATTATGATATTTCTAATGAGTGCGGCAAGTATCTGATCTCTAGTTAATATTGACTCACACGTGTAGTGTCAAGTCATTTTCACCATCTGTCGTAACTAGGTTGTTCTAAAATTTTTTCTCAGAGTGTTATTGGCTAGTCAGGTTACAGAAAACATTCAACCAATTACGTTCCCAACCCGGTAAGGAATTTACTGGCATATTTGAGGTGACGTTGCTTCAGTGGGGAACAGGCAGTGCAATAGGAAACACGCTGGGATTTTCTGTCCAGCCCTGTGAGCCCGACGGGCACGATGCAGGGAGACAGACGAACAAACAAACAAACAAGCAAACCGGATTACCGATCCACCTGATGCGAGGATTAAGATGTACTCCCAGCAATAGACGTATTGATTTCAGGGGGATAAACCAGGAATCTTTACAGGGCTACCGCCACCAACCTCTCTCCCTGTGTGGACATGCATGCATGTTTCCACGCACACACACATCATGCGCATACCACGCTCCGGACCGCGCTGCCTTTCATCACAAGTGTGATGCGTGCGCTGCTTCGAAGCTTGCCTATTTGTTGAAAACTCATTGCTAAAACCCCTTTCCCTTCTCTCCCTTGCCAACCTTTAGATCGGTGTGTGCCCTTCCAGCTCAGGATGAGGATCCACCGCCCATCCCTGACGCAGCCAGGCACTGCTCCGCGGGCTGTGCGAGCGCGGAGCCGGGGCAGCAGGATCAGCTCTGAGTGCTGGAAGAGCAGGAGGTGGGCGGGTGGATGGGTGGCTGGGTGGAAGGATGGATAGATGGATAGATGGCGTCTCTGACGCCTGCTCCCAGTGGGTAGAGGCAGAAGGTCAGCGCTGCGCGAAGAGGTGCGGAGCTCTGCGGTAGAGCGAGGCGAAGTGAGGCGGGGGGGTCTCGGGCAGTGCTGTGCCCGTGTCTCGCTGGTGGCGCTTCCCACGGTTGGCGGCACCGTGCCTGCGCTTTGCTGAGGCGGCTGGTTTCTTGCACCTCCGGAGGGTGTGAAGGCTCGAACTCCCCCGAGGCCCAGGACAACCTCAGCCTTGTGAGGACTCTCACCTCAGCCTCCTTCCTAGCTCAGCCAGGTAGCCGTGTCGGAGAAGGCTAGTTATTGTCTGCGGCGCACAGAGAGGATTTTCCCATTGCTACAAGTTTGAGGGCAACAAGAAGAGGTGTATTCATGTCTCTTTCTAAATAAAGCAGTAACCAAGAGCTGGATTCAGAATACGAAGCAGCGCTCCGAGAGCAGACGATGGAGAGGACTGCGGGGAGATTAACGGGAAATCTTGTGTCTGGCACACTGGAGTCCTGGGGATGCTTCCCGTGGATTATGCTGGCCGGTCCTCGCCGGTCCTCACATTTTTTACCATTTTCGTTTACGAGATACTGCTGCCTCCTTCCTCATCCCATTCTTAATCCGTTCCCACCAGGATGCCACCCATCATGTACCTCGGGTCGGAAGTTTTGTTGAGCCCGAGATGCTGATCATTACCACAGACGCAGCAACACAGGCTGCGAAACACCCACGCACGGACCGACGCACAGCCCCGCACACATACACACGCAGTTATTTGCTCAAAGTAAACACAGTGTGTTAAAGGCCCGAGTGGACTCTAAGGAGAAAAAAAAAAAAAAAAAAAAAGGACTCGAAGTGTTGGGTCGATTTAGATTGGACTAGTAAAGACTTCTTAAAATGTCTGGTTATACATTCCCCAGGAAAAGTACAGCCGCGCCAGCCCCTCGCACACCGACAAGCCGGTGTCTCGGCGTGGCAGAGCGAGTAGCCCCGTCCCACTCCCCGCCGCGGCGGCGGAGCTTTGCCTCGCCGGGAATGCGGGGTCCGGCGCTTTGCCTTCTGTCTAGTGTTTCCCACAGATCTGTCAAGCCCGATTTGAAAGGAGACTCCCTTATTTGGCATTAATTTCCAGGCAGATTGGAAAGTGTATCTCTATAGGGTTGTGGGTTTTTTTCTTTTTTCTTTTTTTTCCTCATTTTCCCCTGATTGTTCCAGACCGAGTTTTAAAACCTATTAAGTCTCTCTCACTTGTTTGGTCACAGCCAGGATGTCATAACTATCCTAAAAACTTTTAAAACTGATTTATTTCTCCGAGTTTACAGTTTTCCTTACTGATACACGGTCGAAGCGAGATCAGGGCGACCCTGTTCAAAAGGGTAATACACTGATTTCAGCGTTACCTCCGACGAAAGGTGCCCTGTATATAAAAAGCAAACGAAATACCCTCCTTCCCAGAACAAGAAAATAATAGGGGGACATCAAAATATTGCTAGAGTGATATGCTCAAAAATCAGGTATTTCACTTGAAAGTGCTAAGCCTGGAGAAGAAAAGACACATCACACACTCCTTGCCCGCGGGGTATTTATTTTCCTTTGCCGGTCAACAGTACGTCAATAACTTTTGACCGATACTGTCCAATTACGACTGGGAACCCATCATGCACCTTCATTTTCTCTAACAAACCAAAACTTGCCGTCTGTAAAAAAGGAAGAAGTTTTTAAATGCTGCGGAACAATTTAGTGTCGCAAAAACTTATATACAGTACAAATGTGTGACCAAACCAGAAAGCCTATGGGTAGTGTTAACAATAATGGCATAATTATCACTGTTTTATTAAGATTATTTTTTTACGACATGGTTAGAGGTGGGAGCTTTGGAGAGAAGAGAATAACAGGCGCATTATTCTGTGGTGTAAAGACAAGCCGGAACAATGACAGCACATACCACGTAAGTGGCGTTGAGGGGAGAGAACAGAGCCACGAGTGGGATGCGCCTAGGAGAGCATGTAATGGTATTTACAGGAACCGATTCAAGACATGATTCTGCCTCTGTGTATCTCTGAATGTCGGATCCCGTCATCCCCACGCAAGACATCTGCCTGTTCTTGACTTTTTTTTTTATGTGATGATTGCCGGAAGCAGCGCGTCTCTGCCGCCGCAGGAGGCTCGGGAGTCTTTTGCCTTGTTATATCAAAACTGGGGCGAGGGGGAAGAAGGGCCCGATTCCCGCTCTTAGGACCTTCAGGACAAGTTTGTCCGTGGAAACTAGATCTGCTACTTCACTGGTTGCGCTGAGTAAATCGTGCAGGAATTTGAGCTTTCGATTTCAATTGGTATCGCTTCCAGGCTCGTCGAGAGCCATAAAAGTGCGGCAATCTTTTAAAGCTAAAATAAGTAGTAGAAAGACGATCTGCGTGGCAAACTCCCTGATTTGAAAGCAGAAGAGTATTTATGGCGTGAATTTAATCCGGTAGAAAGCAGAGATAACTTAAAATCGTCAGCATTTCAGTGGCTGCCGTCACAAGGCTTTTTTAATAATTGTTTTCTATATCTAATTTAACACGAATTGAGCTCTCAGCCTTCCCCGCTATGCATCTTGGTGAAACCTATTCGCAGGTCCCAGAATCCCCTGAGACCTGGTCTGCCTCAGCATCTCTTCCAGAAGTACTGAGGGGTCTGAGGGGGTCTTTGAGTGCCCAAAGGAGAAGTCTTAAGGGATAATGTAGCATCACCAAGAGAAAACCGCAGGAATGTCAGAGGCGAACACATAGCCTTTCACCGAATTTAATATTTTGCTCCAGACGTGCAACGGCATTCGGTGTTTTGCTAGTGTTTTCCTCCTGTACTCAAACTCGCCTCTTTTATTCCCATTGTATTCCTACCCTTCGCCTCCAGCAGTCTCAAGACCTGGAGCTAACCTAGAGGAGGGAAAACTCACCCTCCCGAGCTCGTGTTAAGGCTCGGTTTGCTGAAACTCCGTGTCATGCTTAATTAAAACAAACCGGCGGCCCAGGCGGGACTGAGAGAAGCGGTGCTGCCGGCCGGGACCCCACCCCGCGGGAGCCCGCCCCCATCGCCAGGCCACCGCACCCCGCCATTCCTCCGCCGTCGCCCCCGGGCAGGCGGCAGAGCCCCCGCAGAGACCGTCTCTCCCGTCCTTCCTTCCCGGAAGGAAATGGCTGAAACGGGGGGGTGTTTGCAACGCACGGTGTCATCTGTGCCTGCTGTAAACAAGCGGCGCATGGTCAGAAGCAGCGGCTGTCTGCGCCCTCTTGCAGCCCTTCGCTTTCCAGCCCTGCTGGTATCTTTAGGCCTGGTTCTGCCCCAGGTAGGCCAAATTCCGGTATTTTCACAGAGCTGAAGATTTTTATTTTTTTTACACGGAGCCTTATCCGCAAGTGTGGAGAGGGGTGTAGCTGTGGTTAAGAGTATTAGAGACTGACCCTAAGAGGTGGAAATTTAATCCCTCTGCCTAGAGAAAATTGGTGTAAAACCCACAGCTCCCACATCTGCTGGGTCCTGGGGACTCTTTGGCTCTAGAGAGGAGGTGAGAAATCCCTATGGAAGGTTCCATTGGAGACACAGCTATCCAAGGAGTACAGGATCTGCCAAGGGATCTCTCATAGTCAGTGAAATGCCAGAAGTGGGTATCTCACTCCAGACACCCAACTGTGTGCCTCTTGTAATGAAAGCATGATTTCCTCTTTGATCAGAAAAGGACCAGGGTTGACCCTGTGAGAACAAGCTACAGATGCGTTTAAAGAGACTCTGTCTAGGATGGTAAGGAATGGAAAGTTACATACAAAACAAACAGATGAAAATAAGGGGAAAAAACAAACAAACAAACAAACAAACAAACCCCAACAGAACAGGCATCTCAATGGAAAATCCCTCACTCTTCTCTGAGGCTGAGTGTCCCAAGAGCAGTGGTTGCATTGATGCAGAAACCTTGTTCAGTTTTTGTCCATCTCCGCCTCGTTGAAATTCTTCCCAAAATAAACACAATAAAAGCTAAAATATGGACCTGGAAGGCATGTCAAAATAAATTCTTATCTAGTTTTTACTATCAAGAGTCAAATGTTAACTCCATAACCTCCAGCCTCACCTTCTTGAAACTTCATCAGCTAACCAAGCTGAGATGGCATCAGCATTTATCATGGTGCATCCTACCAGCAGGTTTGGCTGCCTGGTTTATTTTTGGCTTGACATCTCTTTGCACAGCCATCAGGGATGAGGATGTATATCCATATGATAGATCTGTCCCAGAAAAACAAAATGTGCTTTCTGACTCCCTGAGCAGTGGCCAAATGCTTCAGAACTACTGTCTGACTCAGAAAAGCTTAGGTTTGCATCATGGGTGCTGGCTCCCCAATGTCTGGCCACTACCTTTCCATTCCCTGTCTGTGAAACCTGTGGTCCACAGGACAAGGATAGAGGTCACTGATAGCCAAGGTGGGCATGGAGCAGCAGGGAATGTGCAAGGAGCAAAGCTGGTGAATCAGACTAACTGTTCTGATGTGGATCCTTTTCCCATGGTCTGTTCTTGCTCTTCGCACACTCAGAGCTCAGCTCTGAGCACACCATGTACGTCATGTCTCAGATGACCATTTGGCTGATGAGATAGTAATAAGGGCGAAAGCAGAGATGTAGGGAACTTTCATGGCAAGTCATGGGATTCTGCCAGAGAGCACTGGGTTCAGCCCACGAATAAGTAGGAAATTCTGAGAGTTTGTCTACATATATATATGTATATATATAAAATCTATAAAACAGGGCAAATAAAATATCTGGAAGCAGATAAATTTATGTTTTTTCTCTCTCTCTCTTTTTTTTTTCCCTCCTCCTTGTTTGATGCATTTTTATAAAGAACCTAGAGATTTTGCTGGAACTACTGACTGACTTCTATCTACCATTATGTATCAATAGTTTCTGACAGATGCAGCAGCTGAGTTTTTCAGTCACTGAGGGCCAGAAACAGTGAAAGAATGAAGTGGCCAAGGAGCAGAACTTGAGTTACCTACCACTGTAACAGAACTGCATCAACCCCTTGAGGCTCATCTTTCAGGCCTCCTGCTTCCCAGGCTGAGCTGAATGAGGAGAAATCTGTCTCCTTACAGATCCCAAGGTGGGTCCAACCTTGATCATATTGCTCCCAGACTCGGAGAGAAAGTTGCAGCCCACATGGGCAACTAGCAAGACGGAGTGTCTCACTGGAGCATGGAACATCCAAGTGTTCCCATGGGATGCCTGGGATACAGGGGGCATGCTGGCACACGGGGAGAGCCCCTGCAACTGCTGGGAGGCTGATATAGAGATTATAATGTTCCTGCTGGAAATTGGGAGTGTATCGGTATTGTGTGGAAAGAAAAATCGAGACATATTTGTGCAATTGCCTGCTGTATTGCCTGAGAATGGGCGTGAGAAAGCACAGCCCAGAGAAGCCCAGCTGCCTGTCTATTCGCTGTTTCCGAAAGACGAAATGAGCACGTACTGGGAAAGCGCGGCAGAGAAAGGCAAGGACTTATTTCTTAGGCAGGGCAGCAGGGCACTGGGCACGGCTAATTACACGAAAGCTGCAGCCAGTAGCCATGGCACACAGACGAGGTCACCTACTCACACTACGGCTTCCATGACTAGTGTGTCCCATGCCGGACGGCTCTATTTCTCAGCCGGCTTGGAGCACACGCGTTTAGAGACTCATATCCCAGGAGTTAATCCCGAAGTCCCAGGCAAGTCGCATTGACGAAGGAGACGAGGAGGGAACACGACCCAGCCCCCGGGCGTGTTGGGGTCCAGGAGAGGACGGGGTCCCTGCCTTTCCCGGTTAGTTCAGGCCTGTGCACAGCCTCCCGCCCCGCCCCTCCCCGACCGCATCCATCCTTCCCGCAGCGCCAAGCGCTGCATCCCTCCCCCCCGCCTCCCTCCCGCCGGCGATCCCCGGCTGTGATCACCGCGGCCCTTCACTAACTGCTGTCTTCTTGCGCCCCCCACTGCTGATGGGCCGCAGAGATGAAAGCCAGACCGCTCACCCTCGCCGCTCCTTTTTCCATTTTTTTTTTTTTTTTTTTCCTGCCAGGAAAGCGTGTGGGTGAAGGAACAAGACGGGCAGGCAGCACCTCCGACGGCTGCGGGGAGCGTCCCCCCGCCTTCCTTCCGCGGGCAGGGAAGAAGCCACTGGGGCAGCGGCCTCCCGAGCGGCCGGGAGGCACCAGCACCGCCCGGCGCCTCCCCGCCCCGGGGCCACAGCTCCGGAGCCCTCGGCTAATTCACTGGTGCATTCACAGATGACATCATCCTCACCATCGTCATCCCTCGGGGTCAAGAACATTTTGCCCCGTCCAACTTAAAACTGTTGGAAAACACGCCCAGGGAGATAAATTGCTCTTGCAAGTGAAACCTGTAGACGATGAACTCAGACAGGTCTGTCTGGGGAGGTACTCGCGGAAAGCCGTGACACATGGCAGCAGGTTGACGGGAACAGCCTGGTCCTCTCTGCCGCTCTCGGAGGGTCTCCGAAAAATCAATGTTTTCCACAGGCGGCCAAGGGTTTAGATGTGCCGAGCCTGGGTACAATCGAAATAAATATGCCTCTATGCTTTAATCGCCTTCGTCGATTTCTTCTAAGACATAATATGCGGTCCCTGTTTAGATCCGTGGTGTGTGCCATATACCACATCTTACCCCATAGGTATATATGTATATACATACAGGAATACACACGTATTTATGACTGCCTGTATACAGACACGTTCTTCCCGTTCTTGTTCTCCCATTAAAATACAGTTTCAAAAAATTGCTCAAACCCGGAAATACTACATCGATGCGTCAGTACATGCCTCCTACGACGGGTACAAGGCAACCTGTAGGAGTTTTTCATTTCTAGTCTATAAAACTCGTTTTGAATGCTTTTAGTCTTGCTGCCAACCACCAGGGAAAAAAAAAAAAAAGTAAAAAAAAAAAAAAAAAAGTAAAAAAAAAATCAAAGCATGTGGAACACATCCCATGCGCTATACTTTTCTTTCAATTTTTCTAGCTAGCCCCATAGGAAACACGACTGACTTTACAGGGCATTGCTGCAGCAAGACTTCCTTGGGCATCACTGTAGCAAGATGGTTCAGTGGGGAAAATTTTGAAACACCTTTACATTTGAGGGTTTCTGCCTCTATAGCTCTTCCACCTAGGAGAGGACCATGTGATCTAGAAAAGGATCAAGAAATTCAGTCCCTGCCAGTGGTTTAGGGAGAGCGGACACCAAGCCGGGACCCCTAAGGAAGAGGGGTGCTCCAACGGGGGCAGGGGGCAATCCGAGGCCTGGAGGGCAATGGGACCCGCTGCGGCACACTCCACACCCTGTGCGGGAGGCGCAGGCCGGTCCCTTGGGCAGAGCCGGGGTCCAGCAAAAGCGAAAGAAGACACTCACGCTTTAAACACGTTTCTACTTTTCTTTTGTGTGGCAGCAGGTTGATGGGCCCTTGAGACGCATGAAGTCTGCCCGCCCGCGCCCGTTTACGGAGAGTCACACTTCTCTAGGGTATCCCGGTCCCTTTCCTAGCTCACAGCTCCCCAGTCGCAAATAAGCACCCTGTGATGAAAAAAAAAAAAAAAAAAAATAAAGGTCTGATCGCATTACTCCTGCTTCCCAAATATGTTTCGTTTCTGTCACTGCAGTTCTTCGACAAAAGCCCAACGTATCTTTTGGAAGCAGTGCGTTTTTCGCGAAAAAGAAAGGGGGCGGGAGGGGGGACGATGCAAAACCCCTCACAACTCGGAGAGAAGTGCGATAAAGCGTTGTGAAGAGGGAGACACTTCCTGGCATCCAGGCTGGGTGCAGGAGAGGCACACTGCAAGTGGCATGAAGCTGAGTGCCTTCCCAAACACTTCCCCAGTGCGGGAAAGGAAAATGCCTGGGAGCTGCAGAGGGGAGACCCTGTAGGTCTCGCGGTTTGTCCCATCACGGGCGGCTGGACACGCGTGGCTTTTGCACTGGAAAAATCAAACCACAAACCCACTCCGACCGAGTAGCAAAGAGCTCCAGGCAGAGTGGTGTGCGCTCGCTGCCCACCGTGCCCCGCGGAGCACCCTCTCCCAGGGCAGCGGGAAGGAAGCCGCCCGCCTTTGCGGGAGATGGGGTATTTTCAATTGCCTGAAGGTCATTATTTCACGCATTCCTCCAAACAGACACAGCGAGGCGGGGGCTCGAAACTGGCGGGCCTGTAGGCAAGAAAGTGCGATTAAGCCCCTGCCGTGCTTTTTTTTTTCTCACCGGGCGCTAGCACGGAGCGCCCTGGGAAAGGCGCCGTCCCCTGACCCGCCGCGTCGCTGACCCCGGCCAGGAGGGATCGATCGATCTTGGGAGTCCGCAGCAGCTCCCGTGTGCTGCCTCCCCTGGACTCGGGCACAGCGCTGCGAGATAAGCAGCCCCCTTTGGAATCGGGGCACTATCGTCTATAAGCGACCTTCTTGCAAGAAGAGGAAGCAGACCAGCTCTGCAGCGGCCTTAGAATGGATAAGAGTAGGGAGAAATCTCTGTTCTCAACCCTTGTCATCCTCCACTGGGCTGTTCCTGGAGCTATTCCCTACACCCCCCCACGCTAGCAGCCACGGGAGGATGTGGCTGGCCCCCCAAGGCCATATTTTCCCCACTGGGACTAAGAGCACTCCCAATGTAGAAAAGATCATCACTGATGCTGTTAATATAAAGAATCATATGAACATCCCACTCTTCTGAAAGCTGCAGGAGTATCCCTGGGTTCAACATCCTCGATATCCCATCAATAGCTCCATGGTCTCCCTGGCCAGTCGGCAGCATCCTCTTGCCCCAGGAGCACTAAGAGTAATGGGCCAGGACCCAGACTGTACAGCTGGTCCCAGGGCCAGTCAGCCCAGGGCCTGGCTTCTGTGACAGCCAGCTTTGAGTGAGACAGCAGGAATGACCTGCCTCCCCTGCAAGCCCTCCCTCAAATGCCAAAGACTCCAAACCAGAACTGGTTTGCTTTACACTGCCTAAGAAAAGACTGATTTCCATACCGCTGGTGGGGTTAGAAAACTTTCTGTCCTGTGGTTGGCATCTCCCAGCAGAGCATGGATAGGAAATACCAAAACCATGTGTCCGAGGTGGCTGCCACACGCAGCACAGAGCAATAGCCATTCTGACTTTTTCTTTTTTTTTTCCTATTTTAATGACAACATCGCTGTGTGTGCTTGTATAAATCCTCAGTGATTTCACAGCTCCCCATGGTAATATCACCAGGCTGACTCTTATGATTTCCTCCACGCCTGCACAGTTTTAGATTTATAGGTCTCTTACATACTCATTCACAGAAATAAAAAGGGTGGGAGAGGAGAGGACTTGATTTCTGGCTGCTCTCTGAGATTTCCATGCCAGATCCATGCAAGATCGAGGGCTTTGGAAATGTGGGATTGTAAACCAACCCCTTAGCTGATTGCAGCCACATTAGGGAGTTAGGCACACACACATGCACACACAGTCATGCCTAAAGAAGGGTTAAAAGTTGTTAAAGTGTGTGCTGTGAAGGGGAAAAATAAAGAAAAAAAGGCCCTCAAACACCAAAAATCCCCAAACAGTCTTGAAAGAATCTTTGCATGGCAGATGCATTAATCCCATGTAATAACCACTCTGGTGCCTGCTAGGTCAAAACTCTCCCAGAGCTAAGAAATCTGAACTTTGTGTGGATTAGGATGAAATCAAATGAGTATATCAGCATGAAAATTGGACAGTGGAAGAGCAGCTGCTGGAGAGAGGCAAATAGTCTGTGTTATCCAAAGTTTAGGGCTCAATCCAGCCATCACCTGCTGAAGGGAAACAGATGCAAATGGTGAGGATGACAGAGAGTCAGGAAAGAAGTGTCCTAAACCTGATAGCTCTTCAAGTAGCGGGGAATTCTCTAACTCATCTTTCTCTATAGGGATGTAATTCTGCTCTCTTTACTCCTCCATAGCTGTGTGTTTGCCGAGTATTTTCTGGCTGATAGCACATTTTGAGAGAGTCTGTTTCTACATTCCCCCACAAGAAATGACTCTGCAGCAGAGCTCCATGGGGTAAATGCTCAAGAAGACAGCAAGTGGATCTTCCTCAGACCTCTGACAAATAAAAGGAGATCTGCATGTTTCCCAGCAAAAGCAGTCTGAAACAGAAGCCAGTTTCTCATTTTTGAGACAGGAGCACATGTATGAGTTAAGGATGTTCCAAATGAAAATATTGCATCTTCCAAGGTGAAAAGCACCAGTGCTACATGAAGGGTAGATGGGCTGCCCACAGACTGTATTTTCTCTGGCAGCAAGCCTTGACACTAGTAAGAGATCCTTCCTGAAGAGCAGAAAAGTCCTATCATACCCCAGAACTGGAGTTTCCGATGTGCAAGTACTTGCCTTTAGATGCACTTTGCATGCACTAATTAAAGGATTAGGCCTTCCTTCTCTCTTTGCCACCTGTCTGGAAGGCTTTGCACACCTTTTGTACTGTAGAGTTTAATCAAAGAAATTCTCATGGTTAGTATAACTCTCAGTCAACATAGCGATGGGCATTTGTATTGAGCTGACACCTTTCAGAGGGTTTGCATACAAAATGACAACAGAATGCTGACTATCAGGTGCCTACCTACCACACAACAGAGAAGGTGGATCTGACCTACAAACCGGGCAAGTTCACAGAGTAATTTGTACTTTGTAATCTGTAGATCTTGGGTGATACATCTCAACATACAGAGCTATTCTTGATGAAGTCTGTGACTGGAGGGTAAAGACTTGTTCACACACGGAGATGCTTAAGAACGTCCACACAAAGGACTTGCTGCTCCACTTCAGATCCACACTCCAGCTCAGCCCAGGTGAATTTCCTGGTTAGACAAACCGAAGTTCCCAACAGAGATAAGGAAGAGCACAGGAACTTGTTCAGAACAAGAATGTTCATGTTTGGAGGTGCTCAGGGAGGGCCATTGTATTTTAAACTCAGATCCTATCTTAATTTGCATCAGCTTTCTAGAGTAGATGCTCATTAACAACAACTTCCTATTTTTCTGAGAGTGTCTTCTGTTGCTTTGCACTAAATTAATCTAATCTAAATGTAATTAAATGAAACAGCTGAGATAAAGAGCTCCCCTAAGTCTCCATGCAGATTTCTAGCTCAAACCACAAGCCAGACCACTTCTACGTAGAGGTTATATATAAAGTCTTGAAACTAATTTCTTCTGACATCAAGGAGCTGTCACCTGAGCAGGGAAGACCCAGCCACCTCCAGTGTGCCTAGCAGGCAACTTAGGCAGTGATGATGCACTCAGCTGCAAGTTACCACCTCACAGCTATGACAGCACAATGGATGGACATGGCACCGCTTAATCCATTGCAATGAAATGGAAAACAAGTTTACAGAAACCACTGCTGGAACACATTAATTAGTCTTTCTGATTCCTGAGCTCTGACAGTTTTGCTGACAAGGCAGAAGAGATGTCTACCTTCAGCTGCTTCATTCACAGCTACTGTTATTAATTAACCTAACAGGATTTTGGTTTAAATTAACACACCAGACACCATGGCTGAGGAACTGGCACCCCTCATTTTATGGCTGGTGTGAAAACAGCAGTAACCTCTTCATCTACATCAGCTAAATCCAAGACCAATCATCAATCATATCCTTCAGGGAAATGCTGCATTATATGGATGCTGCTGCTTATGTACTTGTTATGTACATATATATATGCCCCTGCTTATTTACTTTTTCCTGCTTAAGTGGCTCCTTTCTGTATGAACAGGATTTTAACTAGCTGGAGGGGAATCGGTTTGCTGGGTTTGCAATGGCTCAGGAATGGGTATGTCACCTATCACACAGTTTAACCAACCATTACTTGTGTACTTAGCCTATGCAACTGGATGGTCAAAATCTGAGTTAAAGTGGCAGGGTTTTTCGTTATAGTCAAGGCCTGAATCCTCCACAGCAAATCCACTCTGATATTATACATACTTGTGCAGCCTTGTTCTCTCACTATTTCTGACTTGCATTGGCTCACATTGCAGCTCTCCCTCACAGCCCATTCTGGTTAGTTCAGAAAGCAGGGGCATGTATTTACATGGCATTCACACATTGTGTCTGGTTGTGCAAGGTATTGCAGAGCTGTTCCAAAACACGCTAAATCACATTCCAGCAGTGCCTGATTCCACAATACAGATTTTGGGTAGAACTTCATGACATATTTTAAACATTTCAAAAAAGGATATTTTTTATCTCAGAAAAAAACCCCACCGTTTAGATGTCACTGGAGTGTGGATGATGAATTTAGGAGGAGAGTGGGAGCCAGGAAATCTGGAGTTTTCTTCCTGCCTGACTGCTGGCTCTGTGGCCTTGGGCAAGCCCTAATCTTTCCGACTCCACTCCCCAGCCTGTAAAATAGGGGTAATATTAGTTACTTCATGGTGATGACTGCAGTAATGATCAGTTAACAGTTTTTCTACAGTAAAAATAAAATTTTTAATATTGTTGCCTGTAGTATTTTAAAGAGGAATAAAGTGGTTGTTATTAATTTTGTCATTTGAGGGTAATAAGATAAGAACAACCCTCCCCCTTACCCTGTTCATCAGGATCACTTTACAGTACTCCTCCAAGAGTCTCTCTTTGGAAATGGGACAATTCCAGTTTGTAATCCAATTCATCTGCTTAGGAGTATCCCAAGCATTATACAGCTGCTTTGCAACATCTGAAGTGGAATCAACTCAGTTTTCATTAGAGCAGATTTTGACTGGAAGAAAAACTATTTTTTTTTTACTGGCAAGCTTCATGTTTTTCTCTCACACTTCTGTTTTGTACTGGTTTATCTTCTTCCCCATGTTAATAACGAGGAAACTTATTTTTCTGACTCAGAAAATCAAAATTAAGCTCCCAAAACATTACAGATTTAATGTCTTTGCTTGAGATTTTTCTCATTAAAAAGGCTGTTTGCTGTCAGCTGTTTTCCAAGACACCTGGCTCGTGGCTCCTTGAGCAGATGCTGGTCAGGTAAGCTGCTGTTTCCTAGTTCTCTCCAGTGTTCAGCCACCATCTCTTTTCCTACATGTAGATGGAAAATTCTCCAGGGCAGGGAACATCTCAGTGCTTTCCCCACGCTCCACAAACTAAGTCCTGCTTACAGTGTTAAGAAGCAACGGTAATAATAACAATGGAAAGGCATGATTAAGGGATCATTAGCTGTAATAGTTCCTCGCCACTGGAGCAGTGCCTGGAGGCCTTCTGCTATCAGCCTGTACAAAGCCAGCCTGGGTCTGCCTGACCCATGTGGATCACCAGGCCCATTCCAGAGAAGGGGCAGTGCAGGAATTCCTGGCCACCCTTGCTCCAGTATTTTGTACAGTGGAATAGGAAGCTGAATCAAAGGACCCAGCCATAGTTCCCACTCTTTAGAGGTGGCAAATATTTTCTGTCTGCAATACAACTGCTTGGCTCTGTGAGCACTAAGTACATCTAAAATATAGCCCAAGCCCTCTATAAAAGTAATGTAAACCTCCAAGATCTATAACCAATGCTTTGCACTCTCTTATGTTCTGTTGTAGATTTTACTGCAAGCCTTCACAGAAAGCCATTTATCTACACCCACATCCTGGGTAGGACAGTGTTGTCTGACAAGTGTCAGTCTGGAGGAAACCACACCAAAGACATCGTAACCAATGTTTTGTGGAAAACAGCTTTCTTATTAATTCTATAGTCTCTGGTTACATCCATTCAATTTCTCTGATTCCAGATCTTCCTTGTCATTGCTTCTATTGTGCCTGTATACACTGGTCAGGAGGCTGTAACAGAGCTTGCATCTCTTATGTAACAAGGAATTGCATGACAAGCAATGATACAGCCAAATTCTTTGTCCAGCTTTCCCACAGAAGTCCTAACACCGATTTCACAGTGCCACACACACGAAAGGTCTAACACCGCAACACCCAGCCAAAAAAACCATCCCGTTTCATGTGAATGGGTAAGCTGACCATTGCACAGAGACTGGCTTGGAATACGCCAGATAACTTGTTTGGAAAAGCATTGCAATGTTGGGACATGTGCCCACCAGCTGGGATGAGGAACTCTTCCAGGGACATGAGATGAGTGCAGAAAGGTGTTCAAGTCTTTGACTGTGACCCAATTGGTTTTACAGGGCTGTGGGCAAATGAGTGATTCATCACCTGTGTGGTTGTAGCTGAACAGGTTTGCTGGGTTTGCATTTTTAACGAGACGCACTCATGAGTTGAGTAAAAAATTGAGACAGGAGGAGGGAGAAGCAGCTGCTGGGGCAGACGGCCACTGATCCTTTCCATGTGAGGGGGTAACCCTTGGTAACCCTGTCCCCCTGTCATGTGACAGGGTCAGGAAATAAACCCTGGGCTCTAACCAGCACTCCTGTGTGTTACACCTTTATTGCAGTGATGACAGGTTGATGTCTACACTGAAAGGTTCTTTTCCTTCGGGGAGTCCTGTCCAATGTTCAGTTTTATCCATCCATAAATGCCGTCTAAGTGGTGTAGGGTCGCTGGGAAAGGTTTCCACTCCCCCTCCGACCCCCCCACCTAAAGTCTGTGGCTGGGAAAGGGGCCCCTCATCTGCCTGTCAAAAGCTACTAACTCACTGTCACCAAGCCCAGCTTTCTCCTCCCTGGAAGTCGAGAGAACATACCTCCATGGAAGACTTTCAACAGGATCCCATCCCATCCTATCCCATCCCATCCCATCCCATCCCACTCCATCTCATTGCAACCCAGAGTGCCAAAATACCAGTCAATCCGTATGTGCTTTTCTTGGATCTCAGGAGGTCATATGGCAAAGATGCCCTCATGTTAGACAACTCCTCTGGTAGGCTGGAGAATACCATAGCAGTTCCTCCCCTTTACAGTTAGTTCACTTCTCTATTTTCCTTTCTGACAATGACATCATTAAAGGCTCTTAATATGCTGCAGGGTTACTATAAACACAGAGCTGCCGCAGGGGTATTGGAAAAAAATAAATCAGGAGTTAACTGAAGAAATTAACTAGGAAGAATGCTAATCACAATGTGTGAGTTTACTTTTTTTTTTTTTAATGTTATTATTATTTCTTTTATTCCCCAACCCCCTCCTCTTGCTCTCTTTTAATTACCATTCGTGGGAAAAGTAAGCTGACCGGTTTGATAATTCTCAGCACCACAACAATCAGTAGGAACGAGTTTAAACTGGAGATCCTGAAAGCTTTCCCTTTGCATAAGAGAATTTATAGCTTGGAAACTAAATATTTGTTCAAAGAACTTTTGGAGGTGTTTGAGCACACAGGAGAGATGAAACAGCAGATTAAATATTTCATTTACATGCAATAAGCATGGCATTAAGTTCTACCTTAATTCTTCACCTGTTTTCTAAAATCTTTTGACAAACACAGGATATTTCACCCCGCCATTGTTATTTCGAGTGGCTTTCAGGCTCGTTTAATTATTTTGTGTTCCTGTGTGGAAGTATCCCGGGAAGAGAACAGACTCCAGTCCCTAAGGGGAGCGCAGTGGGCTGCAGGCGGGTTGATTCCTTCTTTAGCAGACATTTCAAACGCTCTGCTGCTGAATAAGGATGGACCTTCGCCCAGGAAATCAGATCTGGCTCCAGCGGGCATGTAGATGGTCCGGGGATGAACTCCACAGGAATGGCTATAAATAGAACAAACAAGCAAACAAACAAGCAAATGGCGCTTCCCATCATAGGAAATGGGTGAAGTTTCTCCGGTAGGAACAGAGTCCGGCGATTTGGGGAGTTTCTGGGTGTTCAAGGCAAGGTTTACTTCTACACGACGAGCCATATGACAAGGACTTTGTCAGAGCCATTTCCACGTCTAGGGGCTTTTTTCTGGTAACTCGCTGAGCTATCATGAAACCGTGATCTACAGCTTACTCGACCAGACCTTTTTCGTGCTCTAATTCCTACAAACCCACCCATCTCTCTATGCATAAATCTGAAAGTCTGCACAACTGCATGGTAGAGCTCCCTCCTATACACACACACACGCACTTGCACACACACACGCATGAACATGCTCTTCCCTTTCCACTTACTAGCAGAAATATGGAAGAGCAGAGAGCACTTCTGTGCTGACGCTAATTTGATGATTTATTGCAGGCTGCTTTCGAAAGGAATACACTTATTTATCCATAGGTTCAGAGGACGATTCCAGGCTAGAAAATAGATGTAAACATGCAAATTTGTACTCCATTCATGGCTGATTAGAACAAAAGTTATTCCTTCCTTGTATTTCTAATAGAGAACATTAAAACAATACCAAATGTGAGCATTAGTGACTTTGGAAAGAGATTTTATTCTTTATGCCCTAAATGCCTAAACTTAGTATTTTGAGGTGGCACACAAGCTGTGATCATAAAACGAGTTTTACTGGGAAGCCATGTTTACTTCTTGTTTATCAGACTTATTTTAATTCATTCTGGGTAGGTTCCAATGGCTGTGCTAGAGATTAAAGGCAACTGCGCACCCCAATTAGCAGCCAACCCTTTCTGAGTAAAAATATTTCTGAGGAGTGAGATGAAAGTGGAATAATTTATGTTCATTAACAGTAGAGATCTGAGGCAGGTTATTTTTCACTAAACGGCTATACCTTGATTTTGAGCGTCTCAAGCTTTAAAACAACTGAACACGTAAAAGTGAAACCCAGTGCAAAAATACCCCTCCAGGAATCGCTTTCGATAGAGCTCATGAGCTCTGCAGTAAAAAGCATACTGTCTAGTAAAACGTCGGGACTGTGCAGACTCCAAGCTCTCCAGCAGAAAATCTAGCTCTGGGGCATTAATCTCCCTGTCTTTCATGCAAAACTTTTCAACTGAAGCCGCGGTGGAGGCCATAAAAATTTTGCTTCCCTTTAAGCAAGGCAACAGAAAATTCACGCTGTTCTAGGGGGACAGTCAGCTGCGGGTCTGAAATGATCGCGTTGAAAAAGGACTTTACCGTCTCTCTCCGTATATGACTGCTCTGTGCGAGTGTAAATCTTGCCTTGTGCACACAGTAAGCGAAACAAGTTTTTCCCTTCGGAGCAATACGGAGTTTATCAACTAAAAATTGAGCAAATAAATCTCGAAACTTTATTTCAGGAGTGCATTTTATACCTGAAAGCCTTGTTTTAATTTTCACATTTTCACAGAGGCCTATAAATCTTAGTTTGCACCAGTTTAACGTTCAGGGTGTGTGGCGGGGGGGAAGAAAGCATCGTCGGCTACAGCAAAACAGCCGGGCTAGCAGAGCCCGCCCAGCCTCGACACGGCGGCGATGAGCCCGGCAGAGCCCCGCGCTGCTGCCTGTGCTCCGAGCCGGAGGGGGCGGCGTGGGCTCTGCCCGGGCGCAGCGCCTTGTCTACGGGCTTCCCCGCCACCCGTAGTCCCGCTTGCCAGACGGCTGTTAGCAAAGGTCTCACAGGTGCCTCGGCCTTGGCAGTCCTGTCCTGTCCCCACTCCACCACCCCGGGGTAAATCTCCGGCGCTTCCTATTAACTTTCTAATGAGCAGAGAGTCGGGGAAGACCAGTTACCCACTCGGGTGAAATCCCCCCGGGAATCACATCGGGGACTCTGATGACTGATTTATTTGCTGTCATTGTTTCACTGGACAATGCGCGCTTCCCGAGGAACTTCGGGCGCTTCGGCTGCATATTGTTTGGAAATATCTTTGAAAATACCCCATCTGCCCCTCGTTTCGGCCAATCGTAACACATCTTTGATTTGAAGGGGAGAAAGCTTAGATCCTGCCTTTTATTGAAAGCAGCGAAAAACCTTGGGAGGATGGGGCGGGAGGGGAGGAGAAAAGGGGAGGGGGAGCAGGACTTGGGGGGGCGTGGGTCGGCATTAATCAGACATCCACTTTATCAAAAAGAGATAGTGCCGATGTGTGCAGCGCACATGTTTTGGTGGCCGCGGTCCCCACGCCTGCGGGGCTGGGAACCCGCCGGGAGCGCGCCGCGTTCTCGGCATCACCTGCCGGGCCCTGAGAGGGGAGTCGCGGAGAGAGGGGCATGGCAGCCGAGCCTTGCGCGGGGAGCCGCGGAGACCAGGGCGGCCGGGCCCTGCGCAGCAGCGGAACTGCCGGCAACTGCGCGGTCCCGCGTCCCACCCGCCGCCGCGTAACACACAGGATTACAGACTAAAACGAGCCTATAGATGCAGGTTTATCTCCGTCTCGCCGGGGCGGTTCTTT
Source organism: Nesoenas mayeri (assembly GCF_963082525.1). Classification (NCBI taxonomy): domain Eukaryota; kingdom Metazoa; phylum Chordata; class Aves; order Columbiformes; family Columbidae; genus Nesoenas; species Nesoenas mayeri. The sequence goes on from NC_137543.1 coordinate 128,468,691, forward strand.
GCTCTGACAGCCGAGGGAAAGAAAAGGGATGCGGAGTGACTTCTGGGCGGAAAGTCTTGCTTGTAGAGTTGAAACTGGAGCACTGCCCTGGAAACGCTTCTTCATTAAAAATCTTTTCAAACACGCACACTCCCCGTCATCTACAAACACAGCTGTGAGTGTATAAGCATATTGGCTAGTACACGTGAGTGCGAGTATATGCATATATCTCTCTCCTATAAGTGACCCTTCCTGCTACTACGATTTCCCTTCTTCAGTTTGCCCTTCTCGATGTGTCAGTCTCTGCCTTTAAACATGAGTCGGGAGAGTTTTTTTGGGGCGATCTCTGCAGAAGACGAATTTACTCATCCGAAGTAGCCCCTGCGCTCTGCTCTGAAAATAACATAACATAATATAATAATTGCAGGACTGTGTCTTCAGCACAAATTCGAGACTAGAGCACAGCCCACATCCTGGTCCCTATTCCAGCTGCCCCGTGAATCAGGCGTTTGTATTACCCTATGTGAGTGCTACTTATTCCGGGTTGAACAAAAGTCTCCATCAGCTCGTGAAGGTGTGACACTGGTGGGAGCAATGAAAACGGCTCCTTGTGGGTTCACTGACTACTCACATGAAGGGCAAACTGTCTGCAGGAGCAAGTCGCCTTCGCCGGGAAAGGGACATTAGAGAGCGGCGGGGAGGATGGACAGGGAACACGGAGGGTAAGGATCGTGCGTGGGACGTCGCAGAGCCGCGGTCCCGCTGATACTCGTGGGTACGCAGTCACGCAGACACACTTACACAAACACATACACACACGCAGATGCTCCGCGCTGCCCTGCCCACTCCAAGGACCCACAACGGGGCTATTCCCGTGATCGACCGGCGGGACTGCTCATCGCCACCGGTACGCGGAGGGATGAGTGCATTTCACTGCTCCCTCCAGCTTTGTCCTGCCCGGCTGTCCCAGCTCAAGGATGCAGCTGAAGAAGCTCCACAAGTCACTTTTATTCTTATTCTTCTTTGGAAGTGGCGGAGGGGTGCAAGAGGTCCCACCACCCGAGACATTTAGCATCAAAACTAGCCGGTACACATACATACATTTCTGCTTGGGATGTTGGGACAGAGGAGAAACATTTTTGCTCTGTTAAAGGTGATTTTCCCAGCTATGTCCTTTTCCAGTACTCTGTCCGTGGTGATATGATCCGTCTCACCCTGCTGTAGAGAAAATAATACTAAATTTATTCTCTTTTCGTAGCTTTTCGAGTATCTGTCCTTCTTGCAGATTAAACGACCAGCTTCTGAAAAAAAAAAATCACAAGACTGTGAAAGAAATAAAACTGTAAGTCTATAAAGATGAAATGTAACGAGTATGTTGAATACATAACGCTGCTATATAACAGTTTCAATTAGTTGAGTAAGTCCTCTGTAACGTCTTGTAAAGGTGTAAGGACACGTTTACAGTATAAGTAACATAATGTTCTCAACTGTACGAGTTAATTATTTCCAGATTTTTTTTTTTTTAGAAGTGAGTTTCACAAGTAAAGGCTCTGTCCGGGTATAAAACAACTGACGTATTTTTCCAACTTTAAATATATTGAGTTCATAATTAGAAGCGTAGGAGAGAGTGGACAGTTAAATAATTAGACTTGGGGATTTTAGAGAAAAAAAAAAAAAGAACAGCCTTTGTCTTTCGGGAAGGCGCGATTATGGCGACCATGTCTCCTTCGCTAGGCTTTATCTCCACTCAATAGCAACAGTACACAAGGCAATAACGCCGCCTGGCACAGCCCAGCCATGTAAGGCCGTTGCGTGTAACCAGCGCCCGGGAGGAAGAGGCGAGCAGAGCTTTCCTCCCCCACAATTTATTAAATCCCTAGAAATTTTGCGAAGATGCTTGTTTCTCATTCTATGCCTCCAAACTTCCGGAAGCAAGCAGAGTAAAGTCTCAGGCGTGTCTCAAGGTCTGTGCACGACCCCAGCTCTCTGTTCCCCATCGCTACTCCTCTCCTCTCCCCACGGTGACCTCCGCTCTGCCCGTCCTCCCACAGGGAACCGTGGGGAGCACGGCACCTTCCATCGTCGGTGGCTTTGGGGCAGAGCTCCAAAGGAAGCTGTCGATGTTCTTTTCGATTCCCTTCTGCCGTGCCTCCGAGGCAGACTGTCCATTCGGTCTCCGGTTTTGTGCTGTAAAAGTCGCCAGTATTTTGTTCCTGAGGATTTGAACTTGCACCCGCTCCCGACTGAAGCCGAAATTTCATCCCTTTCCCTGTGAGACTGCTACTCACCTGGACCCGTCTATTTCTAACCAGTCTCCCAAAATGAGCTGTCCGAGCCGGTCTCCCTCCTGCTCGTTTCCCTTAAGATTTCGCTAACACTCAATCATATATTAATTTTATTTGGAGCGCTGTAAAGCCTCAGTGGGTCAAAGAAGAGATTTACATGAATTAAAAAAAAAAAAAAAAAAAGAAAAGAATGGGATATTTTATGCTTAGGCCTTTCCTATAACCGAAACTCGGACCTGAAACTCTATACAAAAGGCTTGGCTTTACCTCCCTGCGCTCCACAGCTTCCAAGGCAAGCATGAGCCGAGGCTGAGCAGAGATCCACTGGCAAAAAAACAACGCAAATATTAGTTGTCACTAATTTTGATTGGCAATAAAAAGGTCCACAAATCCCCCTCTCTCGTACATGTTAACCCAAAGTTGTCTGATTTAAAACCAGATGCTGGCAGTTGAGCAAATACAGATTTCCAGCGTTCCTTAAACATAGTTATATTATTTGTTAGGCTTTTTGGTTTGTGAGGAACCAAGCTCACTTTGGGTTCGTAGTGGGTCTTCGCATCGGGACCCGAGAGAAAGTCTGCAGAGGATTTTTTTATTCTTAAAGCAATCAACTGCAGCATAACTTTCCACAGGAAAGGAGCTCTCATGAAGAAAGATTCAAGCGTCCAGAATCGTTAGCCGAGCTCTAAGGAGAACCTTGGAAATTTTAATTTTCTTTAAATTTTATATGCCTGTATAGATATATGCACACAGACATACAAGAAAACTTGTCCAGATTCCTGAATGAATACACTAAGGTATCCCAAGAGAATCAGAACGGTGCTTAACAGCGAGGAAGGTTTTCCTAGTCCTGTGGGAAGTCTGTAGGTATCTGATAGAATTAGAATCCCGAGAGCTTTGATTTTTGGGTTTGTTTTTCTCTTTTTTTATTTTCTTTTTTTTAAAATAAGGTAACAGGAGCGATGAGTTTCTAATCTCTGTAGGTAAAAGTATATTTGCGCTTCTAAAGGTGAGAACACTGGGAACGTCTCTCTGACCTGCGACTGGGATCATATATTGTTCTAAAGTAGAAATGTCAGAGTAAAGTCATTCACCACCTGGACGTCCTTGACTTGGGATGATTAAAGTTTAATCCGAGGTGTGTGCTCAGCTTTACCGTGTTATTTAAACACATCAAAGGTCATAAAAGGATTCCAATTGCATGAGTCGTACACCGGAGAGCTTTCTCTGTAGAGAAATCCGTATTTTATCCTAATCTAAACTCCAGAACGCTTTTAAAGGGGAAAGAAAAAAACTAATTTTTTTTTTAAATATATATATATATAACTAGGATGATAGGGTTGGGGAAGGGATTTAATTTCTAAAAGGGGTAGAAGATTTCAAAGAGACTGGAGGGTCAGGTTCTAGGGGATACACCCGGGGAAGGACAGAGCCTCAATTATCACTAGCTGTGCAGACATCTAGTGGGAAACCCTCGCAATTGCACCTCGGCCTCCGCCCCGCAGGAAAGCTCTTACCCTGGCTTTTCGGACGCGTCGCTCCCCTCCTCTCTTCTGCTGGGGCCACCGCGAAGCGCTGTCGCCGCCGCCCGCCGAGGAGAGCGGAGTGGGGATGGCGGCCCCCCCCTGCGGCGCGGCCCCCGCTCGCCCCCATTGGAGGCACCCGGTGCCCGTCCGGCCCGGCCCAACCCGGCCCCGCCCGGGCCCTGGCACGGCGAGACCGGCCCCCGGCCACCGTCAGCCCCACAACGGCGACCCTGCAACCCGCCGTGCTGCTCCGCCCGGTGCCTCACTCCGTTTGCCACGGGCGGTGCTCGAAATCCAGGCAAGGATATCCCCCTCCCCCCGCAGCCTCCCGAGTTCTGTTTACCGTCGCAAATACCTGATGGTTATCGCTGGCAGGGGACGGGAGCCGGCCCCGACGCCCGTCGGAGACACCCGAGCAAGCCGGAACACGCGGGGCGCTGCGATCTGCCGCTCCCGGCGGGATGGCGGGCATCCGAGCTTTCCCGAAACGCTTTCTGCTCCTCGCTGTGTTACAGATCTCAGCGGAGCAGTAAGAAAAAGGCGGGGGGGAGGCTCGCTAAACCACACGGGAGAGCTCGGCTCCAGCCTTCCCCAGTGCCACTACAGATATGCGTCTTTATTTACCCCATGAGTTTTGGAGAGCGGACGGAGTATCCAGAGGAGGTGGGACAGAAGAGTGGGAGGTGTTGACCTTGAGTTTTGAAACATGTGTTGGCACCTGAGCGATCTACCATCCCGTAACGGGGGGGTTCCTAGGCTGTCCCCATATAACAGGTGGCTTCTCCTTTGGCACAAAAGACGTTTCCAAGCTGCAGTGGGACCCAGTCCCAGGGTTGCTCCTGTTTTGTGGAGAGTTGGGGGAGATGAGTAGATATTTTCTAAATTGGGTAGTCCCCTCCCGTCCCACCTTTCTTCGTTTTCCAATGAGTTCAAATTGCTTCTAGCTTCGTATCTGGTACCTACTGCTCTTCCAAACCACACGTTTTTCTCTGGGTTTCTTTTTACCAGTCAGGTTTTCCTTGTCGTTTTGTTCCTTCAGTGATTTCTACAGAGGCCACATTTGATTTCTACCCTAGGTATCAGAAATCTCATCAGATCCTAAAGACCCATCATCCAGGTTTCTTTCCTTTTCCTCTCCCTTTTCCCTCAAGTCGCCGGTCACCTGCCGTTCCCAGAGACTTCCCTGGCTTGCAGGGATGCTCTTCACCTCGGAAAGCAAAACCATGGCTTTGGGTACTCAAAAAGAGGAAGAGACATCTTGCCATGAGCACACAAGTTTGAATTATTAGACTGTAAATTTCGTACCGTGATAAAAGCTTCAGCTGTGTTGTTCAATATTAAAGTTTTTGGCAAAAGCTTTTTTTTTTTTTTTTTACTTCCTTTAACCCCCCACCTCAGACGTACATTCCCCTCTCCCAGATTTCTGAGAAAATCTTTCATGTTTTGTTTTAATATCACATATATACGTTTCAGGTTTCTTAGCTGGTATACAAATAAGAACCGACATATGGCAGGAACATTTGATGTTTGCAAACGGGCAGAAGATACTTGCTAACTGATTTCCGCTGCGGAGTTATATGGGATTCTCTTTTTATACATAGGAAACGTTTATGTCAGCTGGGATATTCTTGCTCACAGATTTTAAGTTATTTTAAAAGTAGTACAATCCATCACACACACAAACCCCCGATAAATGCAATTCGATCTTAATTCTATGACTGTGATAGTTGTATACATGACGTCGTCTTCCCTGCTGAAGTGGGTTTTTTTCTTTCACCATGGTCTTGTCATCCTACCGAAGATGAGAACTTGATTGAAAGCTAATTATGAAATGACGATTACTTGATTAGCTAGGTAGCGTCCAAACTTCCTAGGAACCTCAGCACAAACTTCTGACCTCTCATTTAGTGACCCCCAGGGTAGTCACAGACCCGGAACCCCCCTCCCTCCAGCCTCCCGCTAAGCTTAATAGGTCAGACAAGCTCCCTCTCCTTTATTTGCCAAATATTTACATCACCCAAAGTGGTGATGACGTGTCTGTTCGTGCCTTCATCGCCTCATGGTGGAATTATTCCTTGTGGGTAAAACTTCCTGAGGGGTTATGGGAGCGGGAGCGGAGCGTTGCCTCAGCAGCAGGTGGGCTCCCGGGTCGAGGCTGCAGGACGTGCCGCAGCTCCCCCGGGGGGTCTCCCCAGCCCTTCTGAGGCAGCCGCCTTGTCCTGACACCTCTGGCCTGACCCGATCAACCTGGCCGGCTTCTCAGGGATGCGCACACAGGTTTCAGACCGGATCCGTGTCCACACGGCGTACTGGTCTTCTCCAGGTAGAGTCCCTGGGCTGAGAACTTGTTGACCTGAAAACAGCGAGAGCTGGCGTCCGGTGGATATGGACACTTCTGCTGAGCGAAGACACACCAGCCTTTATGTTTCCTTTGCAACACGACTTACGAGATGTAGCTTTATGCTACATCCAGGTTTTTTTTTTTTTTTCCTTCTTCTTTTCTTTGTTTCTTTTTAGGGAGGCGGGGTGGCAGCGGGCTGCGCCGGGAGATGACAGATGATTTGACATAGTCCCCACACTCGGCAAGAGAAATTGCAAAGAAATATGGTCTTGTGAAAGTGGATGACAATTGGTAATTACTGGCAGGCAGCGAGTATCTTCCCCACAATGGGAAGGAAGCGGCTCCGAGTGAAGATACTCGCTCGCTGGCACCAGGGCAGCTGCATCTGCAGGAAAGCGGCCTCGGGTTGCGTGCAAGCGGACGGGGGAATTTCTTCCTTTAGGTATCTTAGCTAGAAGACCAGGGGGCATGCTTGACTAGAGACTAACCTTTATTGTTTAGCCACTCATTATTTTGCATGTCACAGGGGTTGCTATGAAACCACTCCCTTTTCTCTGTGCCATTACTGGGACTAAATATACTTTGTCTCCCGGGACTTCGCGAATTGTCTTCCGAGCGTGGGAACCTTGGCGTGTGCCCTCAGCTCCGCTCCAGACCCTTGGCACCAGCCTGGCTCCTTCTCCCCGGGTATCTTTCAGAATACTCGCAGGGCTGTTTTTGCTGGTCTGAGGACTTCCCTGCTTGTCCCCCGTCCCTCCGGCCCTGGAGAAGATGGAAGAGTCTATGCCCCCACATCCACTCCCCCGAGTGTGGCAGCGCAGGGTGGCAATGCCATGTGGTGCCCGTGATCTGAACGAGCGCCATCCTCAAGTGCCCCAATCCGATGCACTCAGGTAGATGAAGTCCATAACCCAGAGGACAAGATCCAAGTCCAGGCATGGGCGGATGGGAACTACTGGAGCGCTCTGTGTCCGGGTTAATCAGGCACCCACTCTGCTCCCACCTTTCCTGATGAATCACGGGTCTCAAAGGCAGCGCTTTAAGTTGATCTCAGAGTAAATAACATCTTGGAAGTGTAGTCAGCTATCGCATATGTAAGAATGGGATTTAGCCTTCAACAGGGCCACATATGTAACTGCTTATCTAAAGAAGACATAAAATACAATAAGCTTTGGAAATATTCATGATTCAGCAAAAATAAAGTTATCAGCTAGTCTGCATTTGGCTGGTGTTATGTTTAAAGGAAAATACTGTATAATTCCTATTTAGAGAATGTGTTCACGGTATGGATAGAAAGACATTAGTTCCATCTAACATGAAGAGTAGCAAATGCCTCTTGTTATTAAAGACAGCACGTATTATATGTACCTGAGAAATGTACTCTATGGGCTAGAAAACATTTTCTAGACTCCGGCTTTACTTTTTTGTTGTTGTTGTTTAACCAAATAAACTTTTAACAGAAATGCGTGTGTTTGGTGAAATGTAAAGCTAATTGGAGAACACGGGATCACATCACGGTATGGAGTAACTTTCTGCTGGGAGGTGGCTGGTGCTGAAAGCACCCACGACGTGTTCGGAGGGCGTTTAAACAGTGTTGAGGACTCAGCCGAAGCCAGCTGGCTTTTTCTGCCCGAAACTGATCATGGATCCGTGCAGATGGTGGGTTTCTTCTTGTGAAGCGTGTCCCCAGGGCTGTCCCTGTGGGGTTCCACCCACGCGAGAAGAAGGCTCTCGCCGAGCCAGAGGTGGGATGCGCTTGGGGGTGGAGAAGGACTGATGAGAACCCCATTCTGTGGCCAAGGAGGGGCGGCACACCTCCCCTCGCTCCAGCACGACCCTCAGCGGAGGAATGAACACAGCGTGTCGCAAGGCGGGAGGCACGTGTGTGGTCACACACACACCAGGTGGGGCGAGGGGACACGGAACTCATTTCAGGTGTGCGCTCCTGCTACCTGAGTGGGTGCGCGCTTCCCCACGACGCCCGCGGCCACGCGTCTCCTTTCTCACCTGCTCCTGGCAAAAAACACTCTCCGCGCCCGCGGAGCAGAGCGCGCCAGCAAGGCAGATGAAATGGGCCAAGGAAGGGAAAACCAAAAACAAACAAACCCACCCATAAGCGAGCTCAGGGGCTGGAAGGAGCCGTGGGAAGGTCCCTGCAGTGGGACCCGCGGGCACCGAGCCGGCAGCCCGGCCTGGTGGACCAGCACAGATGTGCCCCGGGGCGGCTGCCGAGCCGCGGCCCAGCGCCGGGCGGGTGTGGAAGGCCCAGCCCGGGCCTGCGGGCCGGCAGCCCGGCGGCGGGCGGGCAGGGCGGGCCCGCGGGCACCGCGGCGCCGGGGCGGGAGCGCCGCGCCAGTCCCACAGCCATGCAGCCTGCGGGAGGAGCCAGCGAGGCACGGGAGGGCAGTCACGGGGCATCTCCAGCGGCCACTCCTGACCCCCTCTCCATCAGCTCTCGTAGACTTGCAGGGGTTTGCCAGATGTAGCGTGTTTGGGTCTTCCCCCTACCCCCTTTTTGTTTTCTCCTCTCCACAGGGAGGATCTCCACTCGTGGCTCAGGTAACTTCTAGTTAGAGACACCCTCCCCGCCCATCAGTGCAGTGAGTCTCCTCGTAAGATATTTCTTAAGACAGCCGAGATTAGAGCCCCGGTTATGTACAGTCTCATGTAAGCAAAGGGCTTGAAAAATGAGGAAAAAGAGCTGTTACACAGACATTAAAGATAAACTGCCTCCATCGAAACCACTTCTGAAAGGGAACCCAAAAACCCTCTTGGAGAATGTACTCAAACAGCTGTCTTCCAGTAAAGGCAAACATGTCCAATGTTTCCTGTATTTTTTTTTCTTTTTTTTTTTTTTTCCTCTAGATACTGCACACAGGCGTCTTTAGCACTGAGAGCCCTATTGTTTCCCTAGGTGAAGATACAGCTTTGGATTTAAGAAAGAAAAAGACCCTACAACTTGTTGCAAAAAGCAGCCGCCTCCACTCCTGCCCCTGAGCCCTCCTGGTCGGTCGCTGTGTAAATGTCACGCTATTGCAGGAAGGTTATGGTGAGAAGGGCTTTATGGAAGCGCTTTCTCTAGCGTTGTAAAGAAAATAGCAACTTCGCCTTCTTTCCTCCCACAGCTTTTCAAAGAGAAATAAAACAGCACAAAGTGGGCCTGAAGCTCAGGAAGAATTTTTTTTTTCTTCCCCTAATGAAAAAGGTGGAGGGATAAGTTTAATTGTAATCAGGCTGCAACAATACACCATGTGATCATGTGGTAGCAATTATTACAAGCTCCCAGCAGAAATTGAAGGGATATGCCATTGAAGCTCGCTGTACCCTGCCTTTACTTTTTTTTGTCCCCCAAAATTGGGACCTACTGGTAGATAAGGTGAGAAATTAATTTAACCTCAAAACGCTAAATCCGGAAAATCGGAGGATAAACCCAACAAAATCAAGGACGATGAACCTGAGTACCATTTTGTTATTTGTTGCTGCTAAACATGTATGCGTTCAGGCTAGAACATTTTTAACTGGAAGATGTAACCAACCTGATAAACTACTGCAGTGTACTACAGTGCCTGGCCTCCTCACTTATCAGAATTTACTAAGAGTAAAATAAAAACTTTATCAGCTCCCTTTGTATAAGTAAGCAGGACTGATTGCGAGGAAATTCGTCTCACTTTGCATGGCAAAATTAATTGAAATTGTAGGGGGGACTTTATCACTCTGTTCAAGCAGCCTGTGGCTGAGGAAAGCCTACAAGGGCTTCTCTTCATCGCTGCATTTACACGACAGTTTAAGTAAAATATTTCCTGCTGACTACCAACAAGTAACGACAGACTTCTACTGCCTTCACCCGCCAAATACAAACTGAAAGCTACCGCACCCCTCCTGGAAATAAGCTTGAGAAAATATTACAGAGAAAAAAAATAGAAAGAAAGAAAGAAAGAAAGAAAGAAAGAAAGAAAGAAAGAAAGAAAGAAAGAAAGAACCAAACAACCAAAAAAATCAGAAAAGAGACCTTGTCCAGGAGACAGAGATCAGGATCATTCCCATTTTCACTTTAATCACATTAAATACCCCAGCGTCTTTTCTAGAGCTGAAAAGAAAACAAACAAACAAACAAACATACAGGAAAACAAACAAACAAAACAGAGTGTAGCGATCTTCTGAGAATTCTCTCCATAAAGTCTAGTCCATCTCACACATTTCGGGTGAAAGCAATTACATTATTTTCGAGCACACCTTATTTATAGGAGGTGGCCGTTTGAAAGTTTGGGTAGACTGAAAGATATAGGTCCGTACATAGTGTGCAACGGAGGATTTTCAGGTCGCCTGTTATACTTGAGATAAATTTTCTCGGACTTTTCCCCTTCTGCATTTGCTTTTTCGAATTCTTATTCTGTAATTATCTTAGCCCCCCCAGCACGCAGTGGGAGGGAGAGAGTTAAGATGTCCTGCGAACCCCGCTCGTAAAGCTGCTTACTTCCATTAGAAACACATGAATATCCTGAAATACAAAGTGTCTTTAAAACGGACTCAGAAATGTTTATCTCAATCCTTGATGCTTTAGAAATTGTGGAAGAAAGCAGCGGTGACAGTACTGCTCCAAATTAACCTTCTGGCAGGTAAATTTCATTTGCTCATGAAAATCAAATTCGATTAAGGCTCTTGCCCCTGCCATCACTTTATTCCCGCGTCTTCCAAGACTCTTGGGCTGTGCAAGATAGAGATTATTATTAATAACTAAGATCACGCTCTAGCCCCTCCATTATCAGCTAAGATATTTCAGCGGGTTTAGAGGGATTTAACTCTGTGGCAAACATATATGTACAACACTCAGCCACAGAGTTGGGGTTTTTTTGGTGTTCATTAATTAGCTCGAAGCAGTGGATGAAAAAGTAGGAGTGGATTACCCTGAGCGACGGGTTTTTTTCTGTATTTATATGACTGTGATTATCCTACAAGGAATCCGAATTCCTCTCGGTCGGGCATTCCCGCGCAGGGCTCCGGAGAGTGCCTCTTTGTGTTGTCACACAAAGTCTGGCTTGGAAAAAAAGCCTTCTAGGTACTCTGCCGACAAACTCCATATTTGCAAAACCTGACATTCAGCTGAAAGAACTTTTGGTTTCCCTAAGAAAATATAATTTTTAAGGCCTCTTCAGTAAAATAAGTGGCCGTATTCCTATCACATGGGGACATTTACAAATAATTTACACTTTCTCGTTTAAGGCCAAAATCCTACAGTACTCACTGCGGCAAGACTACCTTTGGTTTCCTGGTGTCAGGAGCACATAGTTACTTGGTTCAAAGCTCTTGTAAGGGCCAAATTCTGCCCTTGCTTACACCTGCGGAGTGGGCTACACGCATCTGACCACTCTCAGTTCAGCCAAGAGAAGCAAATGCCACTAAAGGATTTTGTAATACCTGAAATGGGCATGGCCGTGCATTGCGAGGGGTGACTGCCCCCGAACAGGAAAACCAGATAGAAATTGCCTAGCTCTGAAAGGCTTCAACACGTTTTTAAATCCTCCTACTGAACATGGTTGTTCATCCTCTTGCTCCCCAAGGAATTAATACTCGTTTTAGGGGAAACGATTTAATAGATGTGTTTCTCTCAAAAATATTTTACACGCTATATAAATGCAAAGCAGTTTGGAGGTTTGCATCAAATCTCTTAGAAAACGTTGTGGCTCTACTATACGTTTGGATTTGCTGTATCCTATGTTTATTTCCCATGAAAGAGACAAAAAACTTGGAAGAAGCTTCGACTGGTCTGTCGGTCGCGTGCATGGAAGCATTCAATTAGCAAGTTAATTTTCCAAAAAGAAGCTTTTGTAGAGCTTGCCCTAGTGAATCAGTGGCGCTGAGTAAACTCTTTCTTAATTTTGGTTAATTTATCTACCGCATCCCAAGCCTTACACTGTAGAAAATAGAAGCTCCTCCACGACTGGTAAGGAGCAGTATATGTTCAAGGCGGAGGGGTAAGCTCGGGCATATTTTTATCCCTGGTGTTCATTACAGGGTCCATGATTTCCGAAGACCATCTGTTCTGCTCGAAGCCTTCAGCCCTCACGGTTCCTTTCTAATATCTAATCGGAGATACCTATTAAGGCAGGAAGCTGGGGAATGAAAACTGGGTATTGGGGCAGAGGGAGAGAAAATAGTTGACGAGGTTTTCCTCCTCTCTCGATGTCGATAGTTCGTTAAATTCAGTCAAACTCGGAAAGCAAAACAAAGGCGTAAAGTCGCGTGTCCGGTAATAATTATTTTTCTGCTGCTGCATACGCACCCTGCAGATGCCGTTTTGCCTATTTTGAGGAAACGGTCCCATTCTCTGATTCCCACCCACATCATGGCAAACAGGGGAAGGGGATAGTTGTATCACTGCTCTTATCAGCAGTGAAAAACACGGCCCTCTTCCCTTATGATTAAACAGAGCTCTAGAGCGAGAGAGAGATGGAGAGAAGGGAGAAAAGAGAGCTCTTTAATCTGATCTCCCTTTCGCACACAGGGCTGGAACAGCCCCAAGCGGGTAAACAAAACAAAAAAACAACCAGCAAAAACTCAGCCGACCGGATACACGCCCCCCCGCCTCCCCCCTTTTGCTCCCCTCCCAGCCTTCCACCACTTGTATAGTTTGTACTGGGGCTGAAATCTATAGTTTCACATGGCTTCTCCCTCCTTATGGAAAGGGATTTGAAAAGTAGATGCATGGCAGCGAGAAACGCTCCACGGCTGAGGGAGAGTTTGGAGAGGGGAGCGGACTGGGGAGGGGGGGAGAGGTGAGCTGGGGAGATTAGTGGTCTCATGGCTACCCGCTTTTTAACAAATCAGACAGATCTTCGGACTGTGAATGACAGTTCTCACATTGGCTAGACTGCAACTTTCAACTTGACCTTGGCCTCTAGCCGTGTCTAACCCGTATGTAAAACAGAGCTGCCCCATAGAGCTGCTTTCCCTTCCCCCCTCTCCCCCCCACCCCGCCCCGCTGCAATGCGATTTTCAGAAGCAGCCACGAGAAACTAGGGGGAAACAAATCGACCCAATTCATGCCAGTCGAGCAATGTTTGGCCGAGGGAATCTACAGGTTTCAAAACTGGAGTTTGAAAGAAAAGGAAAAATATGCGGGGAATAAATATTTGCTTTTGGGCATGAGGAAGAATGCGGAAAAGAGTATGCGAAGTCAAAATGGGAACTCTTTATTGGCTACAACGAAGGAAAAAAGCGGGTAAAATGTTGCCAAATTATCAGGGGAATGACAGCGACTTCAGGTATCCCAACCCATTGCACGGAAAAAAGCACCTTGAAAAAAATCCATGGGCGCCAAAAGGCTGTTTCTCATGGTTGGCAGCTCTGCGCTAGGCAAGGAAAAGCCTGCTCGGTAACAATGTACGTCCCGGGACTGCTCTGCGCTTGTAGCCATGCGGGCAAAACAATGCTACAACGTCAATAGGAAGCACAATAGGATAATAAATACGCCGAGCTGTCAGGCGCAAAACAAAGCAACATGCAATTGCAAAAAAAAAAAAAACAAAAAACAAAAAACCCCAAAAAATTAGTTTTCAGGATGGGAGTATTTGGGGCTGTTTTGTCCACAGGCGTGAGGGCTGAGCGCTGTTAACGATGAGACGAACGCTGCTTTAGGTCAAGTTTATTGATAGAGCGTTTTGAGCTCAAGGTTGTGTGCAAATAGCTGAATGCTGGAGGGAAACGCATCCGCGCCGCTGAGAGGTGCGTGGAATATTAAAAATGTAAATTATTTTGCCCAGTGAAAAATTATAACATGTATCATGTATCAAGCTTTCACTTGCAGAGAGGTAAAACCTAAAAAAAAAACCAACAAACCAACAACAACAAAAACAGCCAAAAAAACATTTCTCAGCACAAAAAAGCATCGTGGGTCCATATGCACACTATACAAGCCAATGTGATATTTTACAGCCAAAGAAGATTCAAGACGAATTGTAGGCCCCGGGGTTTACTATTATAGCAACAAATAATACAGCCTAATCGCGATGGAGATCCGATTAACCGTCCCGCTCCCCGAGCCTATCCTGAAAGGTAATAACAAATAAAATCGGGATTTCCTGATCTTTTCCTCTTATCTGACTCCTGAGGCTTTGTGGCGAGAGGAGCGAGATGGGTCTTGGGCTTTCAACGAGCAGGAAGGAAGGAGGAAAACACCCAGAAAGGACCCCGTAAGACTCCTCTTCGAGACCTTTATCAGGCCCGGCAGCTTGCAGCGGGCTCCCCGCGCCACCCGGCCGGGGCCCCGCTGGCGGTCCCCGGGGAGAGGCGGCGGTTCAAACCAGGGGAGGAAGAGGGTCAAGGGGGTGCGGCTTATCTCTCCCCGGAGATGAGGGGAGGCCTCCGAGACTTCCGTGGCTCTCGGGGCCCGAGGAAAGCGGCGCAGGGGAGAAATCAGGCGGGGTGCCGGGGGGGAGCCCCGCACCTCGGGGAACGCGCCGCGGCAACAACGGGACCAAAATGCTCACGTCTCGGTGGCGAGGGGAGGGAGGGCCGGAGGGAGGAAGGAGGGAGGAGGGAGGAGAGACGGAGAGAGGGCGGACGGGCGGCCCCCCCGCAGCGCCCGCGCCCCGCGCGGCGGCGGCAGGACTGCGCCGTGCCCGCGCCCGTGCCCGCGCCCCCGGGCCGGGACCCGGCCCCGCGCGGTTATTGCATTATTTAATTATCTCCACTTTATTCCTTCAGATGTTTATCAGCTGCTTTGCATATCACGTGGGGGCGAGCGGCCCAATGAGGGCCGGCCTGGCGCGACACTGGCGCGTCAGCCTTGGTCAAGTCCCGGAGGTTGAGTATCTCTTTTTTCAGTCTTTGGGGCTTTTAAAAAAGAGCCACTAGTCTCAATGCGGAGCGGGCTATGACAGCCTCCGTGCTCCTCCACCCCCGCTGGATCGAGCCCGTCATGTTCCTCTACGACAACAGCCTGGATGAGATCAATAAGAACATGGACGGGTTTCACGCCGGCAGCAACTTCGCGGCGGCGGCGGCGGCCAACCCCTGCCGCAACCTGATGGCTCACCCCGCTCCCCTGGCCGCCCCCAGCGCCGCCGCCTACACCTCCAGCGAAGCCCCCGCCGCCGGCATGGCCGAGCCTGCTGTCAAGCAGTGCAGCCCCTGCTCCGCCGCCGTGCAGAGCTCCTCCGGCGCCGCTCTGCCCTACGGCTACTTCAGCAGCGGCTACTACCCTTGTCGCATGACCCACCACAACGCCATCAAGTCCTGCGCCCAGCCCGCCTCCACCTTCGCCGACAAGTATATGGACACCTCAGTCTCCGGCGAGGAGTTCACGTCGCGGGCCAAGGAATTCGCCTTCTACCAGGGCTACGCCGCCGGCCCCTACCAGCCGGTGCCTGGCTATCTGGATATGCCCGTGGTGCCCGCCATCGGCGGCCCCGGCGAGCCGCGCCACGACCCCCTGCTCCCTATGGACAGCTACCAGCCTTGGACCATCACCAATGGGTGGAACGGGCAAGTGTACTGCCCCAAGGAGCAGAGCCAGCCGCCTCACCTCTGGAAATCCACCCTCCCGGGTAATACACCTGCATGGCTTCCCTGCCACCCCCCGCCCCTCCCCCGCTCGCCCCTCCCGAGTATCCCGCCGGCAAAGCTCCGAGATCACCCCCGGCCTGACCCTTCCCTGCCCCTCCTGCGCTCCTCAGCCTCATCCCGCTCCGGCCCGCACATGCCCCGGTGCCACCCCCTGCCCCCCGCCGGCTCACGGCGCATCCCGTCTCGTCCGCCCGACACTGGGGCAGAAAACAGTTGAAAAGGGACGAGGGAAGGTCTGCGGTATTATTTTCCATAAACCCCGCAGCACGCAGTTTGAATAAATCTCTGCAGCCTCGCGCGATTCTTCCGGGGGTCCCTCGCCGGGCTCGGTGGGGTTTGTTATTATTTGTCTGTCTGACAGAAGCGAGTCTTTCCCTGTCTAAAAGCTGTCTTCTTCGGCCAGGAAAGGACGAATCCTAAATGCTGAGCCGGGCTTTAGTAGCTAAGCTGGAGCGGGGTAGGCGGAGGAGTGCGCTGTAACTCTAACCCCTTTACACTTGAAGATGTCCTAAGCGGTTCGAGCGATTTTCTAATGTTTGCCTGCATGGTTTTTCTGTTCCAGACGTCGTTTCACACCCCTCCGATGCGAACTCGTACAGACGTGGGAGAAAGAAAAGGGTGCCTTACACAAAGGTCCAGTTAAAAGAACTCGAAAGGGAATATGCTACAAATAAATTCATAACCAAAGACAAAAGGAGGAGGATATCGGCAACTACAAATCTGTCAGAGAGACAGGTCACAATCTGGTTCCAAAACAGAAGGGTCAAAGAGAAAAAAGTGATCAACAAATTGAAGACTACCAGTTAATGGATTAAAAATGGAGAAGCATCAACTCAAAAGTTTCAGAACTTTTTTTCATGTTCAGATTAAAATAATTATTAATAATAATTAAAAAGAGAAAAGACAATGAACCTCTTCCTTCAGAACAAGAGATCTGTATCTTTGGAATTATAGCTTCTTTTTTTCCTTTTTTTTTTCTTTCTTATTTTTTAATATTGCTGTAGCAAAAAGGTTAAAACTGACAGTTCTCCTGAAATCCCGAGTAGCCAGTCAGTATCACTGACAGACTGTAAAGCCCGCATGCCCAGCCCCAAGAGACAAAATTTCAATTAAGACACACGATTTTCTGATAAACTTGTGTTTCTACGACCTCACTATTTGAGAAGACTCTTCGTGGCCACGATGCAAGAGCTGATTAAAGTGAGAAGGTCGATGTGGACACATAAGCTGTTTTTCTTCCATTGCAATCCAAACTGTATGTTGAATGACTGCTCAGGTAAACCATAGTGAAAAAAAGTTCAATTACTGTATGTGTTTAAGCAATGCATTTAATGTCAGAAAGTAATAATAGACCTCGAAGGTACTGAATAAGGATTTCAGAGACATCAGTAATGAAGGAAGCTCTGTGGAGGATCTATCTTGATAGTAAATTTAAAACATCGCAAACTAGGGGGGATAGAAAGGAAAATATTAGCTTGGAGATGGCTTTCGATTTTAGTTTTCATTTGCAAAATATTATTTCTTGTCATCTGAACTGAGGAGTTTTTGTTGTTTATTTTTTCTCCTGCAGACCGTAAAATAGATACTTTTCAAAGGACTTTGTCTATCTTAAATCTGAAATAATCTTCAAGAATTAATATTCTGAGTCCCTGGAAATTTTAAAGTATTTGACTCTGGGTGGATACAAAACCACGAACATTGGCATTTCTTTACAGTTAAAAGAAAAAAAAAAAAGGGGGGGGGAGAAGGAAAAAATATAAAACCCCCACACCTTCCTGGAAAAAATATCAAAGAACTTTGAACTGAAACACATTCTTCCCCAGAAGTATTTTGATTTATATAATCTATATTTTGATCTATAAGTAATTAGTCGTTTTTCCTTGTTTATTGTCTGTTATGAGGCCGCAATAGAACCTTTAGGGATTCTTCTTACAGCACCTTTTAATCCAATCAGTTATTTCAACCAGCACATTATTTTGTTTTTATTCACTATAAGAAGCTATCTTGTAAATAATAATAAAAAAAAAAATCAGCGCACTGTGAAAATGTACTTGTGCACCCTCCTTTTTTTTTTTTTACATTTCTACTGAAAAATGAAAAACCAAGACATGTAGATAGGTATAGTAGTATTAGTACTGTTAATAAAATAGTCACTGTAATAAAATCTGAAAGAAATACTCTTTATTTTTCCACACCTACGTGCATCTCATAAGAAAAATATAATGTCTCTGTCTTGTAATACTGTTGTTTTCCGTTATGTAGTTTATATATATGTATATCTATGGTGGGTTTTTTTTTCTGGACGGTATTTGTCTGTGGGCAGGCATGCCTGATAACCAGCATTCCTAAACTATAAATGTTTTGGTAATGTTAAACAGTGTTTTTGCAGCGGGGCTGGGGGCCACGGGGAGGAAGAGCAGGATGATACCAGTGCAGTGCTGCAGCCCTCACCAGCAAATGGAGCCCAGCAGCCGGCCCCCGGGATGGGGGGACGCTGCCCAGCCTGGCGATGCCTCGGCGGGAAGGTGGGGGGTGGGCTGGGTGGCGATGACAGGACGGGGAAGGCCTGAAACCTTGACCTTGAGGGGGAAAAAAAAAAGAGCCGATTTGTGACCTTGACTTTTGACAGCTTCCCGCGCCGGCGGCATACACGGGCTGACAGCGCCACCTCGTGGTCGACGCCGAGCCTGCAACTAACTGTACGCACGTCTTCCCCGCGGGTGGGAGCGCACACGCGTGGGATCCTCGCCACCGCGCGCGGACATGCCGCTCCACGGGGCCGCATATCCTTATCTATATATGTATATAGTATATCTGAGCTTGCAAGGCAGAACGCGCAGCAGGTTGTGCTCCAACTGTCGCTCTGGATGTGGCTGAAAGCCGGGAGAGACAAGTATGGGCTGCGGGTGAAAATCGGTGTTCAGCCGGTGCTCCGCTGCGGGATGCCGGTGTCGGGCTAGGGGATGGAAGTGCGGTGCGAGGAGCCGCCGGCCGACCGGTGTTGTGAGTGGCGGGTGAGTTTGGTCAGGCACAAAGAGAGGTTTGCTTTCGCCGCCTGTCTCCTGCGGTGGTCTGTAGCTCTAATTAGAGCTATTGGGGGACCTTTACGGTAAATTTAGAGGGTATCATATACCGCGCTAACTGTGCTCTTCTAGCCTTACATTTCTGAAATTCAAAAGGACCCACCCCTGCAGGGATCAGCGCAGAGCTCTTTCCGACCCTCAGATCTGACTGTAACGCATTCGTGCAATAACTTACATGAAAAGTACCTGCAAGAGAGGGATCTGTTTTCCAGGAGGCTGTTGTGTCGGGGGCTTTGGGCTCCGTACGGGCTTTTAGCCTTCCCGCGGTGTGCGGGCACTTTATCTTCCAGCCTCTTGCAGCTTTCGAGGCCGTGGAGCGCTGTAGTTTCTCAGGCGGAGCGTGGGAATACCGGCCTCGTCCCTTCGGAGGCCGGTCAGAGACTTTATGAACGAGATTTTCCTCGTCCCGTCGCGAAAATAGCCAGAGAGAGGTACATAAGTGGCAGTCGATTTCTAGGCCGTGAGGTCGTTGTTATGTGTCCCTGTGAAGTGACCGGGGGCAGCCGCTGTGACAAGGACCTGGCCTGCCCGGGGCCTGCGGCACCGTGCAAGGGGAAAGACCGACGGGCGCAACACCGCCCGAGAGGACAATAACCATCCTCGGCGAGCAGGGCCTTGGTCTACCTACGGTCGAGGGGAGCTGGGTGGGACTGCCCTCGCTTGTGAGGAGCCAGCAGCCTCCACGACCCCCCGCAGCATCCCCGCGACCTGGGATTTTCAGCGGAGATGGAACAGGCAGCAAATCCCCGCGCTGGGGCTGCCGGAGGCGCGGGCAGCTGTTACTCCCTGTTGCACCCTGCGCGGAGGCTGAGGACTGGCTACGGGGGCGGTTTCTAACTGACGGTACCTGCCGTCCGCGGGCAGATAAGCAGCGGTTTGCCTCGGCTGCGGGCACCGGACAGCCGTCTCATTGCCACGCTTTCTCCGGAAGGAGCTGCGTTACCTGGAGAAAGGCACTTGTGAATTACACTTGTTCTCGCTTCGAGTTAGTAACTGTATTTATTCCGTTATATTTCGCAACTTGTATCATTATTCCGCAAATTACATGTGCTGCAGGTCGGAGATTAGTGTCATAGGAAGGATTCGAGTTCTCTGTATCTTAGGCAGGATCTTCTATTTTCACACCATGGCCAAGAGCGCTATATAATTCAAGGGGCACCTTGGAAGAAATCCATAACGAGAACATGGCCAACATTAGTAAAATAACAGATTTATTTTTTTAAAAGTAACTTTTAATCGGAGCTAGCGTTTCAAGATTATGTTTTCACACTGAACTACCTACCGTTCAAATCTGTTAAGCATTTCTGGACTGACTGTGGATTAGCGAATTTAAATTCCCACTACTGTTCAAATAGCTCTGCCGCATATATATTTCACAGAGTAAAAAGGGGAGCACTTGACTGGCGATCGCTGGCAGGAGTAAGGTGACATTTTGGATCGGACCCCTGCTACCATGTAAATCAGTGTCGAGGATCTCGCAGGCTTCGGCAGGAGGAGCAAGGTCGTGTTTCCCGGCCCTGAAGCGGAGAGCCCCATCGGAGGAGCAGGAGCTCCCACACTCCGATGGGGTGACTCCCCCGGACACCCAGGCCTGCAGCGGCCGCGGCTGCGGCTCCGCGCCCGGTCCCGCGGGGCCGGCGGCTCCTCTCGGACCCGCTGCCATCTCCTCGGGCCCGCCTCTAGGCTCCACTCGCGGCACGTATCCTGGGGGCGAGTCAGGTGAGTAAAGGCCGGGAGCTCCGTGACTCCCTCACCGGTGCACCCCCAGGGAGTGGGCTGCGGGGAGCGGCGGTGCCCAGTGGAGCCCTCCGGGCCGCGGTCGTGCGGCGACTCTGCATCAGGACCGGGGTGCCTGTGGCTTTCCGAGCCGCGAAAGAATCCCTGTCCACGGGGCCTGCGTCCCCACCCGCCTCGGTCCTCCCGCGTCTCTGTCTACCCACGGCTGCAGCCACGCAGCCTCCCGCGCCCCAGTCTCCCCGTCCCGCCGCCGGGTAGTTGTGGCTTCGGAGCGTGGGGGAGAGCGGCTGCGTAGGTGTGCGTATTCATGTTATTTATTACCTTCATTTACCGTCCAAAAGCTGTTGGCACATACATTTTCAAGTACAAATTGCTGTTGTATTACATATTCCCCTCTCACCAATCTGCCGCCAGCGTCCTAAAATACACCCCTAATATCTTTTACAAGTAAATATATCACCAAGGAAAATAATTAAGCAACGTGATACATTACTTCACGACGTCCGTCCCTGCGCGCGGTTCGGAGAGAATTATTATTTATATTCCCCGCGTTACTGAGAATGTTTTAAAATGCTGGTGGTGAACTTATTGTGCCTGGGTTGCTGGGTAGAGTTATATGTGTGAGGAGTTTTATTTGCAGGAGTTTAAAAAAATAGGAAGCATTTGAAAATAAAACAAACACTTTTTCTTTTTTTTTAAACTACATAAACAAAGTAGGGTCTCTATTTTCTCAGGTCCCCTAGAAATTAAAATGTTAGGTATAACGTTTTAACGGATGTGCAGAGGGACGCAGGGAACAGAAGGAGCAAGTTATTATGTATATTTAGCGTATTTATTGAAACATTAATGTCAGAGCAATATTTCATTCCCAACGTAAAACGCAAAATGTAATTTAAGACAAAAAATATTAGTTCAGTTTCACTTGAAATAATTATTGTGCGATTTGGCACGTATCCTTTAATTCCCAGTGTCTGGACATGTTGGTTTATAATCACCGGGCGTCCTTGGTCCCTCAAATTTGAAATTCACATGGACAGAAAGGGGCCTTACGTCTTTGATGCGGACGAACGGGTAGAGTGAATGTTTTGTATTTTTTCCCACACGTAGAATAATCCGATATTTAATTTACCCCCGCCTCAAGCTCTTGGCAGTAGCAGAGGTGGTATGCTATGGGAAATAAACCTTGACAGGAGCATATTTTCGAAAAAGAATGATAAGTAGGACTGCAAAGCTTTATCTTTTCTCAACGTCTTCTGCTCACTTAAAAACGCTCGCTATCTAAGACAGCCTCTGAAGCAAACGGAAAAAATGTGGGGCTCTAGATCGAAATGTTCAGAAAATAAAAGCTCTCTGTGTTTCCAGAGCACTGACTTTATTCTGTACTCTTCTGAACGAACGGGTAAGGATCTCGTCCTTTAGCCTATGAATTAAAGGGTTTTTTTAATGGCTATGGCTTAAATAAAACCTCATTCCTAGTCCATTTCAGCATTCTCCGTGGGCAGCGTTAGCAATAAAAGCAAGACAGCGTTTAATACAAAAAAAAAAAAAAAAAAAAAAAAAAAAAAAAAAAAAAATTGGCAGGCGCTAAAAGGCCGTTAGTTGCCATTCATAACTTTTAGATGCGTTTTAACGCACTTTAATGATGATTTGAAGAGATGACCTTGCGCGTTCTCGGCCGGTAAAGAAGAAGCCCAAAAAGAAGAGGGGCAGACCAGACGGTGGCTTTTCCGCGTGGAGTGGCGGGGACGTGGAGCGGAGGGTTCCGGGCCCACGCGCCTCTGCCGCAGCCACAGGGTCCGCGGGTGTTTTAACCACGCCATGAGCCCTTCCCTTTCCCCCGGGCGCCCTCCCCCTTGAATGCAGTTGATTCATGAACTAGGGTACGAAATGCGAATGTTCATTAAGTCTTTCTTCCCCCTCTCCTCCCTCTGGCCTCACTCCCGCCTCCGCACCCCCCTTAAAAAAAAAAAAAAAAAAAAAGACAAAAAATTCTTGCTCCACTGAATAGCTTCAACATGGCGTGCTGAAAGGCAGAAGCTTTGCCCGTTCCTAGATCTGAACTGTGATTAAACATCCCCAAAGAGAGCATCTCTCTTCCTCCCGCCGCTCCCCCCTCCCTCCCCTCCCCGTAGCGTGGAAGAAAGCGCCCTCTTCTACGTAGGAAAGGTCAAGTCCTACAACGCACAACCCACGGTCATTACTGTACTGTGACCCGGGGTGTACTGGGGAGGAACGGCCGGTTGTCCCGTCATCAAAAACACTGGGACTTTTTTTTTTTTTCCTCGTGCGACGGAAATCTATGGAATTAGACAGCATTTTAGCCTCCTGCAATCACCTTGTGTGCACATCGCCATCGGAAATCCTAGGTGACAAGGAAAGACAGAGAGAGAGGAAAAAATAAATAGCAATAGTAATAATAACAGCAATAATCTTCATTAGACTGTGATATTGCTGCATTTTGCCTGGAGCTGGCAGGAAGAACGATGTGCCCTAGTGGCTAGATTTCTCTCCGGCTAAAGGCAGACTAACAACAACCAGAGCAAAAACAAAACAAAACAATTTTAAACCCCAAAACAGCCCAAGTCACTGAGAGATCGAGAAGGAATATTTTGTGGATCGTGTATATTTTATCTGTAAGAGAGGAAACAAAAAAACGTGCAATCCCTCCTCATTGATTCAGAGGTCTACAGCCCAACGCGGGATCCTGGCTGTCAGTCTCCATGGGGATATATTTTTGCAGTGGCGAGAGACTTCTGGATGCTGGGGTAAGATTTTCATGCTCTTCTTGCAAGCGGCTGAATGTTTCTCCTTTCCCCGCTCGGTGGTGAATTAAGCAAACAAGCCAACAGCAAACACCCAACCGATTCCCCCGCAAAACCCCGTGCATGACTGGAGCAAAGTCATTTGGAAGGCCTTTGTAGAGGTTTTCCCAGGCCCCCGTTCTCTCCCGAGCTCACCCACCCACTCCACTCCCTTTCTCCCACGGTGTATGAGACTAAAGTGGCGCTTCTGCTGTGGGGACCTGGGTGGAGAAGGCTGTCTGGGCTGCTGCTAACAGAGCCGAAGAGCCCGTTAGAAAAGTAAGACCGCTTCTCCTAGCTTGGGTGCTGACTCCACCTTTTCCAGAGATGCTGCTTCGCATTCTAGCATAGGTGGAAAGCAAAGAAGGCTCTTGGCAGGAAAGTGGGCCAGAAGGCGCTGAGGTCAGCGACCAAGACGCGGACAGACTTGCAGATAGAGCTGCTGGTTGCTTGGCTTTGTGCTGCGATGGGTTGTTTTGCAAAATTGGGTCAGGCTGCGTGGAAAAGTGGCTTCTGGGTTTTACTCACGGTTGTTTTATTCCCTTGTGTTTGCCTCGGATTTATTTTAATCGTTCAAGAGCCGGGAAGGAGGGTGGGCGGCTCTGTGTGGTAGAAAGCAGGAGAAGGATGTTTAACCTGTCTGCTTTTCGCCATCGCCTGTGTGTGTGTCTAGAGAGAAAAATGCCAGCCGGGTGTCGTAACCTGCCACTTCAAATTCATTTGGACTTCATCTTAATCGCCTTGATTTGAACGCAGCAAGCAAAGTGCTTTAATTTATTCCTGGTGGTATAAATCGGCCTCTCTAGTAGTCTTGGGCTAGGAGTAATAGAAAAGCAGGGTATTTAAAGTCTGGTTTTAGCCTTCGACGTGCCCTCGGGTAGGCATAGAAAATGATGGATTTTAATACAAAATAATATTGCTTGGGTTTCGTCTTCACCTAGTGGCTGGTTTCTATTTAAATATGAAAGAGTTTGTAAAATGAAAATACCGTGCTGTATTGACATTTGATGGGAAAATAAAACCGAAAGAGAAAGTATGAGCAACCCGCAGACACTGCTGGTCTGATTCGGGGGATTTTTCCCAAATTTCCCCTGCATCTGCGGTGTGGACCTGTCATATTGATGAACCCCGACTTTTGTAATAAGTGATTTTCGTATCGATGTTTGCTGAAAAGTTGGGAAAAGGAAATAAACGGAACGGTGAATGGGTTTCCAGCCCGGCATAGACAGGAGCAGCCATATTGGGCTTAAAGGGCGAGCTATATTTATGGGAATCTTTGCATGACATACGAAAAAATAGACAAGAAGTGGTCATTACAGTGCTGGGTGAGCTGTATGTGGGCATACGATTGCATCTTCGACTGCAACACGTATTTTAAGCTGGTTGTAGACAAATAGCTTCCTATAAAGGTTACACAAGTAGAGGTATCTTCATTACAATGCAGTTCTGATAGTCCATCAAAATATGAAGTAGGTGCTTTGAAGTCGTTGATTTGACAGCTCCAGTGTAGTGATACTTCCTGTACCCGCCCCTAAGACAATCCTTGATGAAGAAATGTCTTTACTTTGGTGACTTTCACGATAGGTGAATAAGGATCTCCTATAAAGTTAGCAGTGTGGTACAGTAAAATCGGATGTGTTTCTTGGCGTGTTGGGCAAAATAAAATAAAACACTAAAAAACTCCCCAACACCAACCTTTATAAATCACTGTTAAAATTCAATGTGCATTAGAGAGAACCTTATATCCTATAAAATTCAGTTTAGCTGAGAATCCCTGTCGATTACCTTGACTTGAATTTCTGTGGGAAAGTGTGGATCTTGGCATCATAGGCACAGTCTAGCTCGATTACGAGCTTGTGTCAGCGTTGAGGCATTTCGTTTTCTGTAGCTTTCTGCTCTAAATCTAGAGGGCACTTTAGTATCTCATCATTCTGGTGTGGTTTTTGCATCCTGAATTGATAGACAGAAAAATGCTCGTTTGTCCGAGGCTACGCAGTAGGAATTTTTTCCTCTCACTGAATATATTTCCTGGATTAACAAATCTAAGGTCAAGTTCAAGGCATCGGTTGTAGCAATACTTTAAAATGTAAGTCGACATGGGAATGTTTTGGCTGATTTTTTTTTTTTCAATGTTTATGATAAAGCGCCATTCTAAGCTGCGGGTGAATTTCGCATGGGAATATCGTCCGAAATGTGGCCGTCCGTAGGGATAACCGCGTCGTTTAATAGCACCGCACTTTGAAGGAATCGCTGGGGATGTTCCCTACATCACTCTGATTAATTCCACATAAAATACATGGGCATGAAAGGGGACTGATACCTGCTTGCTACAACCGACGCTAACGAGCCGGTTTTTTGTGGGTCTGGGTGGAAGTCGGTGGAAAGCGACCGAATTTCTGAAGCAGCGGATTATGACCAGGAAAATTTGATTTAGCACTCGTTTTAGAGCTCGCGGCTTGGTCTAGACACTGCTCACCAGCAGCCTAGTTTTGTCAGGAACCTCTTGCACCTATATAGATAGGGTTAAAAATGAATGACTGGATGTACGTTTTCTTGTGTCGGGAAAGTCTAGCAGAGCGTTGAAGGCGAGAAAAAGAGACATTTATAGTGGCATCGTCAGTCAATCAATTTCTGATATACTTGGCCGTTTGAGAAAATATTTCCTTATGTCCCCCTCATTGCCAAACCTGCCTGCATTCTCTTTCAGTAGTAAGCTGCGAGCAGTAAATATAACCACTATTTTAGAGGGCTTCAGTGCCCCAGAGCCTGGTGGAGCAGAGCTGGAGAGTCCAGGGGTGGTATGAGAAACTCCCCGTGCTTGTGACGGCACCGGGAATCTGTCACAACTCGTTTGACTGCAAAAGGGCAAGAAAATAGCTGTAGAAAAATAGAAATTATATGTCTGGAATAGGCTTCCTCTTGGGGGGGGGGGTGGGGGGAAAGAACACCTACAACCACGAAATTTGGGCTTGTTGCAGCTATCAGAGTCGGGGTCTGACTTCAGTTAGAGCTCTCGGGATTTCATCAGAGCGAAGGGACGCAAAATATCATATTTGGTCGTCAACGACGGGTAGATCTCTGTAGGTCCTTATCCGTTCAATCCGAACGGTGAAACTAAACTGAAGGGTTGGGACGAGGCAAAAAAACAACCACTCCCTGTAGCTTTTTCATCTCAAGGACTTAAAAACACACAGAGGATGACGGAGGAAAGAATTTCGGCAAACGGTATTAAAAATCAATCTAAAATATTGTACGGCCAGATAGGTGCAGCCTTTTGAGATTTGCAAGCACCCGAAATAATGTAATGCGATTAAATACAACAACAACAAAGTCAGAACAACCTTGGCTTGAATCCGGTTTCCATCTGCCCTTTCTCTTTACACGTATTCTGCAGTTTCCTAGCAAAATCACAGCCGTACCGCTTCAGGTTTTGGACAATAAATAGTCTATCCCATATCACAGCATGTGGCTTCCATCTCGACGATATTAAAAATCACCCGTTATTTAAATTATTTGAAAAATCTTAGCTGACTATTGTAACACTTCCTCCTATTGCAGAGTTAAGGGAACATATTTAGTTAAAAAAAATATAAAAAAATTTAAAAAGGGCTATGTATAGCTCCTTTCCATAACGGACAAAACGGCAAACAGCAAAGAAGAAACGCCAGTTGAGAACCTCTGAGCCCGAAACATTTTGAATCCAAACAATAAGTATGTGCATTCCTGCAAATTTTGCGAAGAATTTTCGCCTGCTGGCCTTATTTTCATTGGAAAAGGTGGGAAGGGGTTGCGCTTTTCGTTGGCAACAACGTTGCAAATTCCCTAACATTACGTTTTCTAACAAGACTCTGTAGGCTGAAATCAACCAGCAAGTTTACAAAACACTGTCCTAATTCCGGAGATATTTTCTCCTGCTCAAGACGTAACATCCCTCACCCTTCCCATGCGAGAGGAGCAGGAGCGATTGAAGACAGCAATGGTGTAATATTTTAATTAGCTCCTCTTGGCGCATATTCCTTTAAACACACGTTTCTCCGGTTAATTAAAGGCACCCACCCTATTGGCAAGGTAAATGGACGGCTTCATTTTTTTTTTTTTTTTCCCCGAGCAAAACGGGATAGAAAAAGACAACAATTTAGATACTATAGAACTTGACCTTTCTCAGGCGACCGATAGTAAGTTAAACAGTTCCCCTTGCACGCCATCTGTATATATAAAAGCTAGGCAATCGAGACGTCCTAGCTCTGTTTATATTCCTCCAAAGAAGAGATGTAGCTTTTTTCCCCTCGTTTTGTTTAGCTTAGCTATGGGTAAATGTGCTCACAGTCTCCCCACGTCTTGGCCACGCTTGTCCCTTGCAAAAACGTCCTGCTGCAGAGCTCCCAAATTCAGAGCGGTTTTACACTCTCTAATCCGGCCGAAATACATGGGAAGGCGTAACGAATGCATTTTGCTTCTCCAAACGAAATGCCTGCCTTTGTTTATGTTGTTTTCAGTGAGGTTAGCGAGGGGAAGGCTCGGTTTTCCCACTTCCTCAACGCGGAAGTCCCAATTACTGTATTAAAAGAGCAATTCAACATTAGACCAAATAATCAACATTGATAATTGTGCTGAACACAGCAACTTAACAGCAGGCTCTCTGCAATTACCCACACATTCCGGGGCTTTAAGCGTACATTATCTCTGTTTCACTTCACAGCAAATAAAGCAGAGAACAGCCTGTGCCTTGGGTGTCTACTCACTCCCAGACGAGCTGTGCCCGTCGCAACTTTCCCCATCACCCTCCCCACTGGTTGTCCAGAAGGAACCGGGAGACATTTCGGGGTCACCTTGCGTTGCAAACCCGCTTCAAGAAATAGGATGCTTGGCTTGTGGAGGAGGGGGGACGACACATCTCGAACGATTCAAAAGCAGGCATCGGGGCTGCACGCGTGCACGCTGTGCAAGCACACATATGCCCAGACACACGCACACCCACGCACAGGCACACACACGCCTATTTCCAGTTGCCTTCTCGCCCTTCTTGCCCTAATTTCCCTTTGTTTCCCAGAGGCAGCCGCGACCCCTGGCACGGCAGAGTCTCGCACGGCGTCATGGCCCCGGCTGCAGAGAGAGGAGCAGGAAAGAGCCCCATACAAACCTGTGCCAGCTCTGTCCCCCATTGCTAGCCCCAAAGGTTTTAAATTTATTGAAAGGCAAGAGGGGGGCTGCAGTGAGTCCGAGGAGGTGGCGTCCCACGATTGAGCGTTGGGCAGCTCTATCATGTCTGGTCTGACACAAGCTGAAGTTGACTGCCAAAGTGCTATAAAACCGCAGGTCAGTCTAGAACTGTTTTCGGTTCTCCTAGACGCGCAGTGTTCAATTATAGCCTTAAAAGCCCTAATACAAGTGCAAGAATTTGTTTGCCATCACACAGAGGCGGGGCGAGGCTCTGCAATGGTGGCGCCTTTGTTATCTCAAAGTCACTGAAATCCTTATACATTCCTTTTTGCTTGAAGGGAGGGGTGTCTGCGTGTGTGCTTGGTGTGGAGAGAGGTTTTTCATGGACGGAATCGAAGGGTGGGGGGACACAAGGAAAATAAAAAGTGCTCAGATACCAAAAAGGGCTTCCCATCCTCCAACCCCGCCCTAGCTCCCCCCGCAAAGAAAAAAAAAAAAAAAAAAAGAGAAAGAAAAAGCAGGAGGAAGTAAATGCGAGCAGAAGTTTAACGTTAATGAAAAAGCCAAAGAGAGCTTTTGCACCCCCCGCGGCAAGTTAAAGAAAAAAAAAAGAGGGAGAGGGGGAATACCCCCAAACCCTTTTACAATCCCTAAACGACCCTGCACTCTTCTGCTAGCGTTTTGGACGACATGCAATCTCTTCCCGTCCACTTTCTAGCAAATATGTCAAGCTGCAAGATTAATTCATTAATTTCAAGTTCAGCTCGCAGACATGCAGTAAGCATAAGAAGTTCTTGCAGCAAACCAAAATAAAGGGTTCATTACAGGGATACGTCCAGATCATTTGATTTGTGAATGGCAACCCTTGTAAAATAAGAAAAAGGCATATAAACATTAATGCTAATAAATTAGTTTACTCCACTACAAAGTAATTACTTGATAATATTGAATTTACAGCTTGAATTCAAACGCAATAGTTAACTATAATGTAGGGAAAATACATAATGAGAATATTTTCTCTGCGCACAACATGATTAGATTTGTTATTGAGTCAGTTACGATAAGCTAAGCAATAAATAAACAAATCGATGTTGACATTTAAATACCGAAGATCTCCAGAATTTACTGGAGAACTTTCTCCGGATATATAAATACTTCTGCAGCACTGCAGAGGAAGAGGGAGAAAAAACCAAATATTCTTTCCCTAACATTTTCGTTTCCCTTACATTAGCCTCCAAAGTCCACGGGGGCAGGGATCTTGAACTACGTTTAATTTCCTAAGAGCACCGACTTCACAATAGCCTTTTGCCTTTCTGTTTTTCTGTTTTGATGAAATCCAGCCGGAACCCAAATATTTCTTTTCCGAAATAAAGCATCAGAATAGCTTGCTTTTTTAATTTTTTTTTTATTATTTTCTTTTGTTTTCCCCGAGAGCCAAGGGATGTCCATGCCTCAAAAGGTGCTGTATTCTTTGGCGTATTTCTCTATTTTCTTTGGCTCTCCTCATTCGGTGGTGTGTGCATTTTTATTGGCAGAGAAGTACTTTTCAGTCTCTACCCTGTACAATCCGTTTTCTATGTCATCCCTTTCATGCAACAATAGTAAAATTTTAACCACGTTTTTAAAATAGGTCTCCCTGGGTCTCAGCCTTCAGCGACGGTACGAAGCAAAAGGGAAAGTATCTCGGTACGGCAAGTTTGTTCCTAGGGGTTAATAGTATGTCAAATAATTTTAACTAGGCTTGTGGCAATTAAACTCGAAGTATTTGTCAAGCCGGGGTAGCCCAATATCCACTGGTTTTCAAGTATTTAGCGGCAGCGTTGAGACGGAGAGATCAGCAAACAGTATTTAGCTCCGCGGGCTGCAATTTAAAGGGTTTTGTGGCGTTGCGAATAAGGCAAGAGACGGTTTGGAAGGGGATGAGGAGAGAGAACCTGTTTCTCGGGAACTCGACATTGTGAGCTACCTCCAGTGAAGCTTGGCTGAAGCTGCGCAGGGTATTTGAGGTTAATATTTAAGTAAGGGAAGGAAGACACTAAGCGCTTCGGAAGTGAACATGAATGCAAGCATGTAATCTATTCACCATGAAAATCAGTACAGACTTGACCCTGGCACATTCTTCCTAGTACCGTTTCCAGCAAAACTCTGCGGGGCGAGGGCTCTTTTGCCTTTTTTTTCCCTTTTTTTTTTTTTTTTTTTTTTTTTAAGGAGGAGGGGGAAAGCCTAAACCGAACCAAAACAAACTAATATATATATACATATATATATAAAAATTAAAAAAACCCACAACAATAAAAAAAAGGTAAAAAAACAGCACGGCCGATTTCTTAAGGAGCATTTCCTGTTCAGAAGCAGCTTTCCAGAAGAAACCGTGCCTGCATCTCTCCTGTGCCCTCCTTCTCGGAGCCTGCCAGCGAGCCGCCGAACGCCCCAGCAAGTACACAAACAAACAGAAAGGTCTCACCTAACCCTGGGGAGATTGCTAAGCCTCTCTACTCCAGAGCCGGTGGGTGCCATGGGCGGCGCGGCTAAGTCTGGGGCAGTGGCAAGGCGGCTTTATGTCCTCTAAGACTCCCCCCCCGGCCAACCTGAGCTGGCTCGCCCTTAGGCGCTGCTGGCGAGGAGCTGTTGCTTCCCCCCGCGATGGCCACAAAGGGAGCGGGGCCCGGACCCGCCGCTCGTCAATGTCAACGTCGGGCCACGTGACCGCACCTCCCTGCCGCCGCCGGGGAGAGCTTTCCACGTCAGCTTACGTCTCCCCATCTCTTACTTCACGGATCTGCTTCAAAGAGGCAGCTGCGTTAGAGAATCATGTTAAGCTCAGCTAATGCGGAGAAGCCGAGGTAGCCCTAATGATGGATTTTGATGAGCGTGTTCCTTGTTCCTCTAACATGTATTTGCCAAGTTGTACTTACTACGTCTCGGGTCCTGATTTTTCCAGCCTCCCTTCTTTTTTGCCCCAGACCCCGTCTTCTCGCCCTATGACATACTCCTACTCCTCCAACCTACCCCAGGTCCAACCTGTGAGAGAAGTTACCTTCAGGGAATATGCCATTGATCCCTCCACTAAATGGCACCCCAGGAACAATCTGCCCCACTGCTACTCCGCAGAGGAGATCATGCACAGAGACTGCTTGCCTGCCACCAACACTGCTAGCATGGGCGAGATGTTCGGCAAAAACACAGCGAATGTCTACCACCCCAGCACCAACGTCTCCTCCAATTTCTATAGCACGGTGGGCAGGAACGGGGTCCTACCCCAGGCTTTCGACCAGTTTTTCGAGACGGCTTATGGCACGGCGGAAAACCTGGCCTCGGCGGACTACCCGGTAGACAAGAATGGCGAGAAGGCGCCCGCCGGGGCGGCGGCGGCGGCAACTTCAAGTTCGGAGGGCGGCTGCGGCAGGGCGGCGGCAGCGGCGGCGGAGAAGGAGAGGCGGAGGCGGCCGGAGAGCAGCAGCAGCCCCGAGTCATCTTCCGGCAACAATGAGGAGAAATCCGGCAGCTCCAGTACGTATAAAGGCAGCGCCCGAGCGCTTTTAGGAAAGGCAGCTTGAAATCTAGCGCACCGCCGCTGTTAAATTTTTATATGCTGTTTTATAAGCATATAAGGTTTATGAAGGGCCTTTAGATTTCCCCCAACAAAACTTTGTTATAAAAGGCGAGATCACGTGTTTAGTGCTGAAATTGGCCGTGAAATACCCACCGGGCAATGGATGCCTTAAAAAATATTTCTTTCTCCTTCCTTTTTTTTTTTTTTTTTTTTTTTTTTTTACATAATAATAAAAAGAGCTCTGTGGTCAACTCTCGAAAATATAATAATGTACGTTCAGTGCCTGTAAATTCGGCAAAAAAAAAAGGAGATTCAGGCTCCTTTGATATCGATGTAATCCAGTGATTTTATAAAAGCCATGTGTTCCACCAGAGGTCTAGTTAGGAGCTGAATTCAAAGCCTTCGCCGTTTTAACGATTGCACTAGAATAGCGCTTAACAGATAAAGTAGCCGCCTGAACTGTAGCAATATATTGAAAGAAACAAATTAACCTAAAGCTGGCCTTTTTGTCTAAAGGAAGCTATTTTACTAAGGCACTGTGGCAATTACGTGTTGCCTTCTGTCCAACAGTTTGGTACTTACAATTGTTATTCAATCTGTCAAAGTCTGATTTTTTTATGTGGTCTTTTTAAAAGGCAAAGCTAGTATACGTCTCGGGGAAAAAATACCTCGACAATGAACTGTATCAGAAAAGGAAGTTTTAAAGGGATAGCAGCTACATTTAGTGTAAAGAGCTCCTGAACCTTGAAACCTTTTGTATTCTGCTTAATGAACTTTAAAACTGTAATGGCTAATCGAGAGGAGAATACTTCGATGCGGTGGAGAGCGTGCTTGAAACTAGCCGGCGGGGGGGTGGAATGAGAATGAGGCGCCTTAGCCCTGGGCTCACTGGCTTTTCCTCTCTTGGAGACGAAGAGCCGGGGTTAGTCCAGGGAACGAGGGCGAGATCCGAGCGGATGCGGGCTCGGGGAGGGCTGGGCGCTGGGTTCCCCTGCCCGATGCCACGCTGCTTGCTGCAGGCAGCCAGGTGATGGCTGCTCCCAGGGCAGCTCTCTGTGCGTGGAGCCTGGCGGAGCAGCCTACAAAGGCTTTCTTCCAGCTTGTGAAATCCGCAGGAACCCCCCACTACCACCCCTTCCTCCCGACGCCCTCCCCGCCGAGGCAGCGAGGCCGGATCCCGGCATCTCGGCGGGGGTTTCGCCCTGCCCGCTGCCCGGGGCCGCGCCGGGTCCCGGTCCCAGGCTGCCCGCACCCGGTAAGGCGGAGGGCTGGGGCTCAGCCTCCGACCTGCCAACGCCGGCCCTGGAGCGAGTAAAACGTGTCTTTTCCATATTAATGTGTTTTGCCCGAGTGTCCCCCCCACCCTTCCTCAGCCCCCGCTGCCGGCCACCGCTGGGTCTCAAACGCTTATGCCTTTTTTCACTCCACAGGTGGACAACGTACTCGTAAAAAGAGATGCCCATACACCAAATATCAGATTAGAGAGTTAGAAAGGGAATTCTTCTTTAGTGTCTACATAAACAAAGAAAAACGCCTCCAGCTCTCCCGAATGCTCAATCTGACCGACCGCCAAGTGAAAATATGGTTTCAGAACAGAAGAATGAAAGAAAAAAAAATTAACAGGGACCGATTACAGTATTACTCAGCTAATCCACTACTTTAAAACTCATAGCGTTTTTCAAGACGAGATTAAATTCAGATTTCGCCCTTGACAAGGTCAAGCCACGGGGTTACATGGAGGAAGGAGGTGTGTATCTGACGGGACTAGAAGAATCCAAGGGTTTACATACATGTAAATCTACCCTGGACCTTCAATGATGGTTTTATATATATATATATATTTACATACCAAACTGGAATCGATTTGATTTTGACACACATGGCATCCATTTCTAAGAGTGCACGTCACCTCTGAGTGCAAAATCCATACCTCTTACCTTGCCAGGCACTGCGGCTCACCCTGCTCCCGCTTTCGGCAGGCACAGGCGGGCATGGCACCGCTCCGTCCCTGGCCTCGCCCACCCTCGGCCCACCCTCGCCCCTGTGCTGCTGCGGAACAGCTGGCTGGAGATGGCCAGGTCCAGCTCACCCAACCAGGACCACTGCAGAATATAAAACTCTGAGAGAGAACCTTTTGTCCTTCTTTAGCTGAAAACGTCTTGGGTAGAGGCAGTGTTCCATTGCCCATGGGTTTGAAAAGAGAATTTGATGGGGGACAACACACAGAATTAAAGGGAGGGGGGATGACATGGCTACATCTTCACGAAGCCAACCGCGAGCAGTTGTAATATGGATACCTATGGATAGGTATACTAGCGTTTCCTTCGGGGGTGTGGGTAGGGAGGGGGTATAGGGAAGAAAGAGAAGTAAATGAAAGACTTCTTTACTTTAAAATATCAGGTATAAATTCGCCATATATCGTAAAGAAACAATCACTGAAAAAAAAAATAGTAAATTTTAATTAGCTCTCATTTTATTTATGACAACCGAGTATGCGTTGCCATATTTTCAGAGACAAATCATATTTAAATACTAAAAATAGACCGGCAAAAGAGTGTGAATTTCAGCGTTTTAAAAGAAACAACTCCATAAAGGAAACTAACCTTCTGGCTTCTGGCTCACAAACTTTCTTCAGGAAATACCTGTGGAGAACGACAGTTTAGCAAATACCACACAACACTTAATTGAAACTTGGAGTTGTGCAATGCACTAACATTGGATCATTAAAATAACTCGATCGCATGTTCGTTTAAAGGTGACCAGTGAGGAGTTTAAACAGAAGTCAAACAATGTAAATATGGTCATTTTGTTGTTGTCTACTTTAAACGTCACAAGCTCTACTTTGTCGCCCAGGCGACATATGCAAAGAATGGAGAGTTGTTCGGAGTTATTTTAAATATCTATAAATATATATATTTCCCTGCAGGAACCAAAGCGTGAAAAAAATACAATTTAAAAAAGAAAAGAGAAAAAAAAGGAAAATATTTAAAAATCTATATCAGTTTACAAAGTACACGGCGTTCTATCGTGAAGGTGATTTGCTGTTGAGAATATCTGAATGTATATTTCATAAAAGAACGGTGTTTTACGAAACCTGTAAATAATTTTCTAAAAAGCGCCCATGACCTATTTTGTTCGAATGCCTTTTATCCTTTCTTTTTCTGCCTCCCCCTTCTCCCCCTTCTTTTTTCCTTTGGAGCTAAAGAGTGTGGGATTTCTTTAGGTGTGCAACGAAGTGGTGATAAGAATGGTTTTTGATTAATAAATTTAACAAGTGGATGTAATTTCTTTGACACGTTCACAAAATGCAATATCTTTATATGGCATCACTGTTTTCAATAAGTATCATCTATATGTATATACAGTTTTGTTTTAATATGCGAAAGTATTTGGTTGCATGTATACAGTGGAACAGCGCACAAGGAAAATAAAAAAATGGAAACTTTATATTTTTACTCTGGTGTTACGTTACTGCATGTTCTTTTATCCAATGTATCTCTGGGATCCGAAATTCCTCATGACCTTGTTCAGTCATTTGGGGTGAATTACACTTCTTTTGTGAACTTCGCCGTTAAATCTTCTACTCTGGAGTTAACAAGTGAACCTAGGGTTGTTTAAGCATCGTTTCAGTGGGTCACAGGAAAATGGAGTGTGTTCATAGCTCACTACGTGTTAGGCCTTTTTCTTCTCCTGCCAACGCAGGCAGGGTCAGGTCCTGTGCTGGAGGGTTTGATGTGACATTGCTATTTGCTCCTTGCCACATGTGTCCAGGAGAACTGCTCAGGAAATGTTGGTGGTGTCAGTAGCATTTGGGGCAGATTTTACAAGCCCGGCACCAAAGGAAAGGTCCAAGCCAGCCGACGGATGTGGCCAGAAGGGTGAGAGCCCAAAGAAAATTGTTGTATTTGAAAAAAAAAAAAAAAAAAAAAAAAAAGAAGGAAAAGTTTTTTAAAAAATCCTCATGGTAGCGTGGTGGAAATGGACTGTTTGAAATTGTCCTTGATCTCCAAGGCGGCGGGGGGGGGGTGTGCATGGACTGAGGTGATCGGGGGCAAGGGGGAGGAGGACTGGAGGGAGAAAGTTAGGAGTTGGGGGAAGAGAAAACCCCAAACCCCGAACAACGGCTGAGATAGGAATGTGTTTGGGGAGGAATGTTTGAATCTTTCATGTGGATACTAATCCTTATCAGGGAAAGAAAGTACATTCTGTTTTCGCATTGTTTACTGGCTTTGAACTTCTGTATTGCTTGGACATCACCCATAACCTTGAGGTGAAGGACTTACTGACTTTGGGCCTTTGTTGACAAGCGCCACCCAGTCAGATTGCAATTACCCAAAATAAATGTTTTAAAGTGTGTGCGGGGGAAAGAGACTTTGTTTGTTTGTTTGTTTGTTTGTCTAGCATGCGAGAGGGAGTGCCTGTTAAAACGAGATGGACAGATGGACAGGCGGTGGAAGTGGGACAGAGGCACGGATGGAGAGCTGAATGGCAATGAAAATTAAGCCAGCAAGCTTCCTTTCCTGGTTAAAAATTAACTGGCATTCATAGCCAATCCCAGAGACAGTTAAACCATGGAGTTTCTCTGGTGGGGGTTTGATTTCCTAGCCCAATAAAATCGCATCCTCTGTGTCGCTGAGACAATGTGGCCATAAAAAGTGTCCGTGACTTGTCCGCTCGTCTGTACGAAATGCAACCCTATAAAGGCAGCGGAGATTTCTGCACCGGGAGGTGAGCGGCTACTGCCCTCCACCGCCGTCTGTCCGTCCGTTCGCTCGCCCACCGTCCTTCCGCGGGGCCCCGCAGCGGGACGGCGGGCGAGCAGACAGACGGACGGCAGCGGCGGTTTAAAGGCTTCTTTGCCACAAGATGGCGATCTTCAGATCAATGTCAAAGCCGCCCGGGGCGAGGGGAGCAGCCCTGGGAACAAAAAAAAAAAATCTTGGCCTTTGTTCATTTTGCATCCCTGGAGCCGCACTGCTAATTATTGCACTTACCGGGCTCCGCGTTACGAAAAACCTCCCGGGATGGCGAGGGGGGAGCCGCTGGGGCTTCTCGATGGAGTTAAAGTTTCGTAAAAATTAGGAAATGCATAAAGGTAAGTGTTTTATACGTCTACCCTGCGTGCAGAAGGGCGAGGAGTGTGCGGGGATCGGAGTGGTACCTCGTGAGCTGGGGTGGCCCCTGCCTCGACCCCTGAGCACTGCGGAACAGAACCGTAGGGAAGGGAAGCAATGCAAAAAGTTGGTGATTACGATGTGAAATAATATAGCAAGGACTTTCTAAGTTGCAGTTGACCTTTTATTTTCTCTTCGTAAAGCTTTGGCCAGCCGCGTGGAAAATCCACGTTATCTGGAAATATTTTTTCAGAGTAACTTGTAGCTTTCTTCCAGTTATAAAAATACTGTAGCACTGGAAATATTATGAAACTTGACATTTATGTATGGAACAGTAGGTGTCTTCAATCAAATAGATCTATGGCAACACAGACTGCAAATGACAGACAATTCTGACGATCTTATTGGACTTGAACTGTAGTTTAGTTAGGGTCGTTTGGTAACTTTTGAAGGGTAGTCTGCTTCCTCGCAGCTGGATACAGATTGTGGTAAACAGGTTTTGACACACTTGTGCTAAAAAATACTCGTGATTGCATATTAAGCCAATGTTCATGCAAGGCCAGATTTTACTTTCTTGATCCCTCTCTCTCTCTATCTGTCTATCTAATCTATCGAAACTAGCATATGTGCTGTAAACAAACAACAGTCACATATTCTCATGTACTCAAGTCTGCTCTGAGTTGTAGCTTTGAAACTCTATCCTCGCTACGAGTATCCCTAGCTCCAGGTTACTTTTCTCTCCCATAAAAGTTTCACATGTTTTTGTTATGTCTCCATTTGAGAAGGGCGGGAGGGAAGGTGGTATTATATGGAGGAGATACTGCTTTGGTTTCATATTTTAATCCACGTGTTTCATAGGAGAGCATATACAATTTTTACATATCTGTCCAGAAAAAAAAAAATAAAGTCCTTGCTCTTGTATGTAAAATAATGCAACTTGCCTGCAGCATTTTTTAAGAAAGTGCCCTTTAAAAATATGCTTCCAGGGAATTGGAGCAAGTGTAGTTAAAAACACATGCTCAGCCGTCAGAGAGCAGTTTTTAGATGATTATCGGAACCTATCGATTTCATAAGAGATGCTCCATTAAAAGCTCGGGGACGTTGATCTCTTTTGACCTCCCCTCGGCAATGCCAGGACGTGAGAAGCCACGTCTCGGGAAGGAGCGGGGCGACTTGAGGGTCCCTCTGCAACATTTCATTTTACACCAGTCAAGTTAAACTCAGCATATTTGATCAAATATTTATTTTTCCCCTTGTTGTTTCCCTGCCCCATTCAATACTTGGCTGAATAAATCAAAGGGACCCCAGCAGCAGCTAAAGCGCCCTCTGGTTACGAATTGTTTACTGACGGTCGCGGTCATAGGATAATATTTAAAAAAAACAAGCTTATTTCTTACAATAACTGTTTATTATTTCACATGACTTGGGTTTGCCTGTTTTGGAGGGAAGAGGCGAATCCAACTCAGTGTCTACACTGTGTTTAATTAATCGTGTGCTCAACTTCAGCTCACATACCACATCCAAACCCCTGGGAGGCTTTTCATAAGCTTTTTGGGTTTGTGTTTTGTTTACTTTTTTTTTTTTTCTCCTTGTCTGTCACAATCTTTTCATTAAATGCTCTGAAATCGAAACTTTAGGCCAACGTGTGTGTCTGAGAGCCAAGCTAGACCGCAACTAAAAAAGATATTTGTATATGCATCCAGACCTTATTTAAAGGAAAGACAGCTACCAAAAAAAAAAAAAAAAAAAAAAGAAAAAAGAGAGAGAGAGAGAAGGGATACAGTTTCAAATGCTTCATAAGGCTGTGGGGCACATCTCTCGCAATATAAGGGGTACACTTAAAAGACGGACTTGGGTATGTAATTTTCTCGACACATATATAACCCGATATCGTTGTTGCTTCTGCACGGTGTTTGAGGCTCTCTGAACAATAGAAAGCCCCGTTGTTCTCGCCAGTGCTGGAGGAATGGCGAGGAGATAAAGCCCTAATGAATTGGTTTGTCCTGCCGCACACTAGAATTCGGAGCTCGTCAGAATAACTTGCAAAATATGTTCCTAATCCAAATGAGTAAAACGATACACATATACTATAAAACATCGTTAAGAGAACAAGCCTCCGGATGCCTGGAATAAAATTAAATCTCAGCCTAGATTTTAACAGGATAATCCGCCAAAACAAGCCAAGCTCCCCCCCTACTCCGCCAACAGTGTGAAAGAATTTCTAGTAAAGATAAAATTAGTGGGGCCGTCATTTGTCACCTAACTTGGCACAGACGCTGTTCTTAAACCTTCTGTTTGAAATCCGCCTTCTTTGGAGCAAATCCAGGAAAAAGGGAAGGATTAAAAAAAAAAAGAGAGAAGAAGAAGGGAAAAAAAAAAAGGAATCTGGCACACACGCAATTCCCTGAAAACTGACAGTTCAAATATTAAATAACTATACCTTGATTACATTAATTTTTGGAGCTGTAGAAAATGTAATCCACGGCTATATTCTCAGATAGACGGCGCAGGCACTCCTGCAACAGACGGCAAGGCCATTTACGTTTTCAACTAATTGCAGTTTGCCCATGTCTACGAATAAAAGCATATTTTAATTAGCTCGCAAAATGCGTCTGTGGATTAACAGTGCTGATCTTTTGGGTTATACGGGCCAATAATAGAAAGATAAATCACGGTTTAACTCGATACATTTTGAGATTTCCAGTCAGAGTTTGCTCAGGCTGAGCTGTCGGTTTTTATTTATTCCCTTTTTGTTTTTAATTTTAGTCCAACCAATAAAACGCCTTAACGACGCTATTAATGCATCTATTATATTTTTCCTAGATCAATAAAGTTTTATTTTGATAGTGTTGTCTATGTGCGCCGTGAATATAGATTCTCCGCGAAAGCACCTTCTCACCGGTTTTTATATTTATCAGAATTTTATGTGCTCGGGTTTATAGACCCTCAGATAGCTTTACTTACAGAAGCAGAATTAAAAAGAAAGTATTTCTCGTCCCCTGGCGTCCACAATATTCTTTAAAATTTCTTTTAAATATGGGTTAAGCTCCAAGGGACACATTGTTAAGCGCTGGAAATGCAGTAGCTGCAACCCAGAGCATGCCAAATCAGCTCAGTTTAGTCAGAATTGACCATTATCTTTTATAGTTACGAATCAAGTGAACATTATTAGTTTTACTTCACTGGGTTTGATGATGCTAGTTACTATTTGCCTTGGCCTTGTAAGCGATTAAAGAAAGCGCAGATAATGCAACGCCGAGCTGAGTTCATGATCTAGACGGAGACGGTGCCTTGACCATCAAACTGGCTCTGTTCGCTGCCATGAAAACAGCAACACCCGGCCTTGCCGGGTGGACCAGACACGGGAGGGTAGAAACCCCAGCCCTCTGCCACAAAACCTGGGAGGGGAAGATAAAGAGAACTTAAAACCTTCTAAATTGTCCCTGGCCTCCGTCCCTTTTGTCTGATTTCCCTGCACTAGCTCGCAGAGAGGGAGAAGTAGCCAACCCGTGTTTCTTCCGATGCATTTCGAGTCGTTTTATGCCATCTGACGAGGACTGCAACGCACTTTTATAGGCCCTTCCCCCCATTTAATCCAATTTTTTAAAGGGTGCTGCTTATTGAAAAAAACATCTTTGGAAGGATTTCAAGTGTTGGTCTTCGGTTCCGTATGTTTTTTAGGTTTGCAATCCATTTCTATTTAATTTGGCAAATGCAAAATAAACATACCGCAAGAGTGGACTTCCCCGGAGTAATTTTTATACCTGACTTGGGTAGAGAAATGTATTTGGAAGGCGACGTTGGGGCTCACGTTTCATTTTATTTAGATCTGTATTTATAACGCTAAGCCTATTGATAATAGCCTTCCTGTACACCAGCCAATAAACCGGTGCCTTATATGGTATTAATTTTGTAAGCAGTGATATGGCCCTCATAGGAATCTGATAAGGGTTTGTCCATCGCACATTAACACATCGCGAGGTTAGTCGGGTTGGTGAAATACAAACAATATAACAGGAGGAAATGTAGAGGGGGGGGAAGTCTAAGGGTTCCTATAGGCTGTGGGACCTATCCCTGTCACGGCATCCCATGGGCCGAGCAGAAGGAAACCGCATTGTGATGCTCGCCCCATGTCACTGGAAAAATCAGGCTCCTTTCCATAAAGCTTTCAAGGGTTGTAGCAGCCTCTGCCTGCCCTGACGCTTCCCGTGGGCGCGGAAGGAGGCTGGGGAAGGCCCCGCCGGCTCGGCTCAGCTCCCCTGCGAGAAGGGACACTCGCCTCCCGCCGCAAGGAGGGACTTCTCCGAGGGAATGTCACGCTGTGGAAAAAGCATTTCCTCGTGGCAGGCAAGCACTGTGGGACGAGACCACGTGGAGCTTGACAGATCCGTGGGGCGGGAGAGAAAGGGCCGCCCCTGCCCCGCGGCTCTTCCCGGGGAGGTTTGAAAGCCAAGGGTAAGCGCCAGGGGATGCGGGACGCCGCACTCGCCCCGCCGTCACCCCGCCCGGCAGGTAGCGGCCCCACCACAGGCGCCCTGCCAGGCACGGCAGCAGGGTGCCAGGCAGGGGCTCCGGCGGGGGACGGCGCTGACGCCCGGCCAGCAGCCACTCTCCCCCGCCCGCCCTGCTGGAAGCGGAGCCCGGTGGGCCGCTGCTTCCCCGGGCAACATGCGGGAGAGAGGAGCGAGCCCTCCTCCTCAGGGGTGGGCAGCAAGTACCGGGCAGCCGCAGACTCTCCTTGTACTAAAGAGCCCTTAGTTCCGCCGACCGGGCAGTGAGGCGACTTCAAAATGGCTTAAGGAGAGATGTTGGAAGTGAAAGCAAGCCACCATTAAGCGATTCATTAGAAAATCTATCTGTCTCTTTGCGTCCCTGTCTGTCTGCTATCTGTCTGCTATCTCGGCCACAATTACATATTGACTGAACAGGGCTGTCTAGTATCTCAGGATTAATCTACTTACTATTCTTTTCATTATTTAGTACATTGCTTGTAAAAGAGACGGTGCTTTTGAAGAGTCAAAAAGTGAATGACCCAAATGGAGCGGGAGCGGGGGGAGATATAAAAATGATCGCCCAAATATAAACACATCAATAAACAGGATGCGCAGCATCCTGCGATGATCCATTTGAACTGCTCGCGCCTGGATTCTTTCTGTGGCATATGTCTGGCTTAAATTTTAAATGGTAATCAGACCTCGGGAAGAATCTAGCGTTAACTAAAGCATTAGGAGCTGCGACCGCCCAGTCAATCCTCCTAGAGTGGCATTGCTCCCTAAGAGATTCTTCAGCGCAGCAGCGAGCATTTTATCTCCAGGAAATTTAAGCCCAGCTTGGCGTCGTGACGGTGATGTTAGGTTGGAAGCAGCCCCTTTCCTCGGTAGTTTAACGCGAGAGGCACCAGGCCCCTTTACGGTTTCCAGTGATCCGTGATAAACAATAACATGTCTTTTATTTCTTAAAAAACGCGACAATCAAATAGAATGAGCAGAGCCTGAGCATAAAACACCGGGCGAGCCGTGGCTTTATTAATTTCATGAGACACATAGGCTGTGCAGGGAGGTGAGCGGGCATTGCTACCGGAAAGCTCAACCGCATGGAGAGAGGAGTGACAGTAAAAGCTTCATCTGGACACTGCTTCAGCCTAGGTATAATAAACTTCACGACCGCCGGGCTATTTTATAGCGGTGCATGTGATAAGAGGGGAGCAAAACTTGGAGCCAGTGCCAGCTAAGCCCGCTCCTTCCCCTTCCCGGGAGCGCGGCTCCCTCCCAGGCGCAGGCACTCGCCCATGTGGGCGAAGCGTGCGCGCTCGTGTGTATGGAAATCTATATTACACATTAATATACATCTATCTCCCAAATTCAGAGGTCGACCTGAGAGCAGCTCGGTGCATACGAAACCAGACGGGGAGGGGTTGCTGGGGAGGCCCGGGCTTCCATTGGCTGCAAGCGTCTGCCGTGGTGTGGGGGTATCTCTAATCATATTCAGCATGTTTTGCACAAGAAATGTCAGCCAGAAAGGGCTATCTGCTCCCTTCGCCAAATTATTCCACAACAATGTCATGCTCCGAGAGTCCGGCTGCAAACTCTTTTTTGGTAGACTCCTTGATCAGTTCGGGCAGAGGGGAAGCGGCGGGAGCAGGAGGCGGAGGCGGAGGCGGCTATTATCCCAACAGTGGTATCTACCTGCCACAAGCGTCCGATCTATCCTACGGGCTGCAAAGCTGCGGACTTTTCCCCGTTTTGAGCAAACGCAATGAAGGTACTTCTCAAAGCATGGTCCCCAGCTCGCACCCCTACGTGTCAGGGATGGAAGTGTGGCTAGACACCCCCCGGTCCTGTCGCATGGAAGAGCCGGAGAGCCAGCAGGCCACCTCGTGCTCCTTCGCTCCAAGCATTAAGGAGGAGAGCTCCTACTGCCTCTATGACTCAGAGAAATGCCCCAAGAGCTCGGCTGCCACCGACCTCGCTCCCTTCCCCCGGTTGAACGCCGAGGTCAGCCCGGCCAGCGGCGGCGGCGGGGTCCCCGTCCCGGGCTACTTCCGCCTCTCCCAGGCTTACG
Source organism: Nesoenas mayeri (assembly GCF_963082525.1). Lineage (NCBI taxonomy): Eukaryota > Metazoa > Chordata > Aves > Columbiformes > Columbidae > Nesoenas > Nesoenas mayeri. The sequence goes on from NC_137543.1 coordinate 128,512,395, forward strand.
GCACCTCCAAGAACTACGGCGCGGGGCCGGCCGGGGCCGGGGCTGCCTCCTTCCCTCCGCAGCCCCCCGGCCGCTTCCAGACGCCTCCATCTTTGCCTCCCGTCCCGGACGCGGGGAGGAAGGAGGACGAGGAACGCTCCCCCAGCCCCTTGGCGTGCATCTCCCAGAGGGAGGACGAGACTCAGACTTCATCTTCCACCGCAGAAGAGCTCTCTCCAGCTCCGTCAGAGAACAGCAAAGCATCTCCCGAGAAAGAGCCCGTAGGTAAGCGAATGATGATGGTGGCGGTGGTGGTGATGATAAAAAAAAAAAGCAGTCGAGGGTCATAGTGGCATCGCGATGCGAAAGGAGGATCCCAGCTGCCCCGCGGGGCTGCCAAGAAGCGCTGCTCAAACTGACCTTCTGAACTTTGTAATATTCGGGCATGGGGTTGCAGTAAAAATTAATGTCCTTCCTATAGTTTAAAACCCTCAGAGTCTCCGCTCTGGGCAACTTTAGCCTGCATGCTGCTTAAACATATAGAAAAACAAGATCAATCTTTCCCCTGTGATGTGAAGGTGCCTACCAGATAACAGAGATGTTTGTAAAGCATCCAAAACAAGCAATAGGCACTGCCAATAAATAAACCTATTAACGCGGTAAGTTATATTTTACGATCCAGAATGCTTTTCGGAATAACAGCCGCGCTGAAATGTGCCATCTATGAACTGCTATCAAATTAGACTGATGAATGCACCGCGGATATCCTTCAGCGTCTACACTAGATAACAGGGTTGTTATTTATTCATTTGCTTATTTATTTCCCTTTCGAGTCCCCATAGCAAAAAAATAACTCCCTTTCCCTGGGCGGCAGACTTTTCAGGCGCTTCTCTCCGGCTGCATTTCAGAAGCCCTGTTATTCCTTCAGGCGCCTTGTTGGAAAATAATAAGATCAAAACAAGAAAGCGGAAAACTACTAGAGAGCCAATCCCCAATCACGAACCACTCTGAGTCATCGAGGAATCGGTGTTACCTCTCTTCCCAGTCGGGACAAACACCCAACAACAAGGGATTTTTAATATATATATATATATTTTTGTGCCCCGAAGTTGTTGGAAGAGAGAGGGCCGGGGTGAAGCTCCCCGGGAAGGCAAGGGCTGGAGGCGGGGAGGCTCTGGCTCCCTAGCTCACCTTGTTTTTCACCTCAAGAGCACATTTACAAAGTTCAGACCCGCTGGCTTTGTATTTTTTTTGGGACCAGGTGCTTGGTGGGGCTAAATAAGACCCCAGACCTTTCACCAAGCCACCCCTAGTAACAGTGAGCTCGAAGCGGACGAATGGGGAATGGGTAAAAGCCTGTTTGGGGAGGTCGGAGATGATCTACCCAGCGGGGCACACTGCCCTGCCGGAGGCTGCCTGGAGTTTTTTGAGCAAAGGCAGATTTTCTCGGCCGGCTCTAGGGCCTTGAGGATACAGTATTGAAGATCTCGGTTCCCACAAGGACACCCCACATTCCAGCTCCCCTCAGCTGGAGGAGCAAGCCGCCGCACACACACACAAATACAAGCTCCTTCCATCCTCTCCCCCCCAGTTCTTTGCCTCCTACTCACTGGTAACGTCCCTTTTCTACTTTCTCAAAACTAGGCAATTCAAAAGGAGAAAATGCAGCAAACTGGCTCACGGCAAAAAGTGGCAGAAAGAAACGGTGCCCCTATACCAAGCATCAAACTCTCGAGCTGGAAAAGGAGTTTCTGTTCAATATGTACCTGACTCGTGAGCGTCGCCTAGAGATCAGCCGCACAGTCCACCTCACAGACAGACAAGTTAAAATCTGGTTTCAGAACCGCAGAATGAAACTGAAGAAAATGAACAGAGAGAATAGGATTCGGGAGCTCACAGCCAACTTTAATTTCTCTTGATGAACCTATAAACACATCTTTATGGTTTAAAGAGCCAGTATCATTTTCCTAGGCTGTAGTCATCCGCACCTGTATGGATTAACGATTTTCAGACATTCTCAATATGCCCTTAACCTCTTAAGAGCTACTTTGGGGTGGGGGGGGTGGACTAAAGCCACGCTAATGCACAAAATGCCGTGCGTGAACCTCCCCGCTTCCTTCAGCTTTCCCGGGACCCGATTTGTTCTTTTAAGCTTTGAAACACAGGAATACCATTTCAGGATCTTTCCCCTCATATCTCTCTCTGAAAAGTAAACAAGCTCGATTAAAGGCGCATTCTTTCAATTATAAGCAGTGTAACTTGGACTATACCTAGCTGCAGAATGAAGAATTTCAGCCTTGCCATATTTCTATATATTGGGAGTTTCCCATCCTCTGTTTTCCTTTTCTTCCCCCTCCCCCATTTTTCCTTCGAAAAGCAGGACTTAAAATAATGAAATGCAGGCATCCTTTAAAAGGGCTTAATGGGAACGAGTGTTAAGAGCGATTCTTTTTTTTTTTTTTCTTTACCTTAAAAGTCAATATTACAGCTTTAAAATTGGCCAGGAAAATGAAATCTCTTCTCTTTAAAGGTATAAAAGAGCTCGTGTTGCTCATGGACTAAATTATGACACTTACCTCTGAATTTCTCTCGCTCTTTCTGGTTGTAGATATTTACTTAATGTAGTTTTGCTTAAGTATGTGGAATTAGCGATTTTTTTGGTCTATAAATAACGTTACCGTTGGTAACGCATGACAAGCACACAGAAATTGTCCCTTGAGAAGAAAGTAGTCACTTTTTCCCCACTAATTTCACTGAAAAATATATATCCTGAACATCAGAAGGACTTTCTGAGCCAGAGTCTGAGATTGCGAGGGAGAATATGTTCATCTTCCTTTATACTGTGAAGTTACATGCATTAAAGGGTCAAACATATAGATGAAAAAAAATTAAAAAGAGACAAAAAAAAAGAAAGAAGCGGAAAAGCTATAAATACAGATATGTATAAATGTCTATTATTATTAAAATGCCGATACTGTTTTAAGCAAATGCATTCTATCGTTATTATAAATGTTAGTTCTAGCTATATCTAGTTCTTACCTTAAATCGGAATAAATTAATATTGTAATGCTGCTGTGCGTGAAAAAGACGATGTTTATGTTCTCATAGAAGAATAAAAAAACGTGGAATGAATCCTTTTAATTTTACCTCTTTTGTGACTGTTTATCCTCAGGTTCTACTTTATGTCTTCGAGAAGTTTTACAACAGGAATAGTTGCCTAAACCCCCTGCAATTACTTTAGGAATCTATTTAAATATTACCTAGACGGTCGTAATTTGTCTGGGCCATATAGCGATGGTGCTCTAAGGTTTGTCGGCTTTTGTTCAGTTTTATGACTTGCTAGTATATCTGGATTGTTGCTGTCTTGAACGAGTGGTTTCAGTTGACTGAGGAGCTGCATAGACTGAGGAAGCAAATTACTATTTCTTGAGGGTAGGGAAACGATTTTTTTTTTTTTAAATCGAACACCTAGAAGTGTGCAGAGACCTTTAAGTCCACAGGACGGTGACAAAATTCTAGCTTTATCTCAGGGCTAAGAAGAAATCGTAAAGGTGAGCACATAGGGAGGGGGGACCCCAGCCTCTCGTCCCTGCCAGCGGTCCCCTCCAGACAAAGCTATTCCCTACCTGGCTGCATGTGGAAGAGCTAATTTCACCCAAGCTGCTTTTTTGCATCCTCCCTCCCTTGCTGCACGTTTAGCTAATAGAGTCTTGCAAAAGGGAGACGCAAAAGAAGGGCTGGGAGAAGAGCGACAGCTAATGCTTCTTCGCAGGGTATGTGTATATCGGGATGAGGGGGGACAGGCTCTGAACCCGGGGTTCTTGGGAGCCATTAGCTTTTCATAGTATAACGTTGTCGTGCACGGCCTTTTTCTTCCCAGTTGCATCTGCATGGAGAGGGAGAAGCTGCCTGTGAGGGGGGATTGTTATTATATTTCTTTCTTGTTTTCATTAACCCACTCGAGGCTGGCCGGGTGGGCGCGAAGGGGCGCTGGCGGGGCAGGCGGGCGAGAGGGATGTTTTAGTCACGTTTTTGGTTTTATTTTCGTAGCGGGATCCTTGCGTTAAGGACCACGGCAATGGGGAAAATAATAATTAGCGCCTGAGAACTGCTCTGTGGTTTAGGTAGTTTCATGTTGTTGGGGCTCCACCTTTCTCTCTACAGCACGAAACTGCCTTAATTACTTCAGTTGATATCATCACCAGGTATGCTTGGTGCGAGGGTCCTTTCTGCCCGAAGAAATCTTAGCGCTGAAGTGATCTGTAGGCGTCAAGTCCCAATGCCATTGTTCCCCATCTGCAACGGAGCCTCCTTTGATTCCTCAGATAAACACGGCAGCCGAGGGGGGAAGCTTGACAAGTTCTTCAAGGTTAGCTAGCTCCTAAGCGAGTCCCTGCCTGCTTGCGGGATTTTTAATATATCTCGCAGGCTGCATTCAAGGTCAGGTGCGTTTTGGCATTCTACTCGGTGTGGGTCGAGCTCGAGGGGTGTGTGTGTGCTGTTTTTATTTTTCTGTCTGGATTTATTAAAAAACAGACACCGAAAAGTCTGCCCGAGGGAGGGGGTGGGGAGAGATCAAGTCTGCCGGCCCCGCTCCGCGCACCATCACAGACAAGTCTCCGGAGCGCAGGACCCGCGGCAGGGCGGACGCCACTCGCCACGGGGGTGCTCGGCCCTACTGGTGGCACTCGTCCCCGTGGCGGGTGGCTGGTGCCCGCCGGGGCCTGTCACAGGGATCCGTCGGACTCGCTCTCCAGCGGCTGCCCGGGGGCACCGGCTGCCCTGGCTCCCACAAGGCCTCGGTTATGATCACGATTGCGGTGCGGGCGCGGCCGCTCTCCGCGGCGGCGGAACGGGCAACAGCGACCTCTCCGGGCCCGCTGCCGCCGCCGCCGCCTTTTGTGTCCGCAGAGCGACTGCGGGCAGGGGCCGCCTCCCGCCGGGCCCTCCGTCCGGCAGTCAGCGCCGGCACGGCAACGCAGCGGGGCACCCCTAAGCAAAGGAAAGACAGGCAAGGGAAAGGGCACAAAACTCACTCGTTGAGGGGTTATTTCTGTTTACTTTTTGGTGATCCTGATTATGTTTGCCTTAAAAAATAATATTTTTTTTTAAAGTATGAACTTTTTCGAAAGCCCAGGCTGGGCTGCAGGACATCAGAGGAGTTCGGCTAGCGGATTGGAGCTAGACCCACCCTAGCCGGTTTCTTAGAGAAGGAGACGACCTCGGCTGAGGCAGGAGCAGAGCTCCACACTGCAGTCAAATTTAAGTGCTTGTGGCTGTCTCTACACACACTGTGCGCCTTACAGGGTATCTGCTGGGTCTCTGTACATACGGGGAGTGTATTTGCAGGACATAAGTCTGTGCGTGCCTGTACGGCGTTTATATGCAGGTTTGCCTCTGTCCTTTATTTCCCATGTGAATCACATCATCTGATTTTGGACTCCTTCCCCTAAATTCTGAATCATTTTTTCTCTCCGCTGTGCCAAAACACCTCCGTGTGTTCGCAGCACCGGCGATTCCGTGAGAGAGGTTTGCAGTGGCAGGAAACCACGGGAAAATACGATCCTGAACTTCCCGTTCAGGAGAAATCGCCAACGCCCGCGGATTCGTGCCCCGCGCCTCCGCGGTGCGTGGCTGATGAAGCAGCCCTTGCATATGGCCCTCGCTTAACAACCCTCGGGGTCCTTCCTGTTGCAGCCGGGGGTAAAAGGTAGCGGAATGGAAGCTCTGCTAATTTGATTATGCCGGAATGGATGGCAGGGAGTATTTTTATTTAGGCACGATCGCTCCAGCGGTGCTTCATTCCTGGGAATTCCGATTACATATTGCAATTTGATGTAAACGCCTATTTCTACCCTGTTTGAGGTCTTTTGCCTCCGAAGGTGTAAGCCACCAAAATTAGCAACGCAAATTGTGCGAAGCCCACGTTGCCTCCAGTAGCCTTCGTAGCTTGTATGTAAAATGTACTTGTGGGACAAATAGATCTAAAAGGGCGGAAAGAGAGGCGAATGCTACAGTGTTATTATAAGCAACGTGACCGCGTGAAAAATGTCTGTAATTACTTGCTGTATTTTATATCTTGCTTTCTGTACACCCTCTCCTGCCGCTTGGATGCCGTCAGTGAACAAATGCGGAATTTTACAGGGAAATAAAAATGCAGGCGCGTTCTTTTAAACGTTATTGTTATTCATTTGCTATTATTTTTGGTGAGTAACCAAAAAAATGAAACGCACTGCAAGTTGAGAACCCAAATTCGAATATAAACATCCAGGACTCCCGCAGCTAAGATTATTTTTTCTGAATGGAAAAAGGAAGTTCTACAATCACATTTCACCACAGCTGACTCTTAATAATAAATACAAATGACGTCGAGTTCCGTCGTTCCAGGAAAGAAATACAATTATTTTTTTCTATTACGACGTGTCTATACAATGGCCACAAAAAATAGGAGAGGAGAACTTTATTTGCATTTTTTAAATTGTTAGAAAATAATCGGCTTCTTGTTTGTGGAGATCTTGCAACTGTTCCGTAATTTTTGAACTCTAATGGGGGATAATAGCTTCATTATGGGCCTTCGTAATCCTAAATAGAGGAGAGAGGGTTGTTAAAATAGGATCTCTGTAAGATTTCGGATTAAACTGTTGGGAAGACATGAAAAGAAAAAGAAAGAGAGAAGGAAAGAGGGGGAGAGAGCGAGAGAAACAGCCCACATAGCGATGTAAAACTAATTAAAACCACACTTTCGCATGAACACTATTTACACATGATTTTAATTATTACTCGGCAGTCCCTACCATTTTCTGGGCTCTATTTTCAATAAAAGATATTTCGAGTAAATTGAGCCTGTCGCGGAGATTTTTTTTGTGCCCCCTGCATCCCATTGACCGCGCTCCTTCGCCTGCCACAGGGATAAACAGCTTGAGTGTTCGCCGAAGAAAAATCAGGCAGTCACAAGCGTATTTGCAAAGCGCTCAGGCACGACTTTAATTCCTAACACTGGACTTGGATCTGGCCGCCTCTCACTCTCCCCCCGCGCACCCTCCCCTCCTTCTGCGGCGCACTGTAACCCTCCGCTCGGTTTCCGACGCCGCTAGCGTGTGTCCTGCAGCCAAAGGAGGTGCCACCAACAAATAACTATATTTGCACATAAATTTGATTCACCAGAATGTCGGACGGCCGACTGCGAGCGCCCCTTTGATAGCCGCCCTGAGAAGCAGGGTTCCTTTCGGCAGCGGGGAGACAGGGCTTTTTCTCCCCTTTTCCCCCGCTGCTTCTCTGCATAGTTAAAGAATTAATCGTAGTGATAAATACTGCCGCGCGGCTCTGCCCGTTCTCGCTCCCGGCCAGGACGGCGGCTCCGCTCCGGCCGCTGCCTCGCCGCCCAGCCCAGGCGCCTCTCCCCGGCCTGGCGAGGGGGTCCCCGGCCGCTGCGGCCCCGTCCAAGGGCAGGGATGGGCGAGCGGGCGCGGCAGTGCAGCAGGGAGGACGAGAAGGGTGTTTCGGTCACTGCCGCTCTCTGTCCAGCGGGGTGGGGTGGGAAAATGCAGTTTGGTGCCGGCCAGCCTAAATACCGAGCCAGCGCCTGCCCCGGTTCTTCTCTGGCCGGGTGGGGAGGGTCGACTCGGCGGCGGAGTTTCGGAAAGTGGATACGTTGAATTTGACTTTCTGCTGCCAGCTCTCTGCGTCGAACGGAACGGTATTGTTTATAGTGAGTTCCCAAACTAAACACAATAGTATAATTTAACCTTTCCAAGCACTCGTAAATTTTTACTGCCGTGAAACACAGCGATGCAAATGAGCGCGCTCGTAGTTACTGACTTAATAACAACCCTGTGGCTCCCGAAACAATAACTCCTTATGAAATATAATAAATATATATTTAAATACAGTATACCGCAACTGCTATTTTGCTTTTTTTTATTGCTTCAATTATTGTATAATTTTATGTGAAGGTCTCCGATCACAAGGGTGTGGGGTTTTGTTTTTTTTTTTTCGAGGGGAACACGACCCACTGATGGGATGATTAATTATGATATAAAATAGTCCGCTTAAACGAAAAAAAAAAAAAAAGAGGAGAGAGAAAGAGGGAAGGGGGGCTGTAATACGGAATCTGATCTTTTAATCTCAGTTGGCCGCAATTAAAACAAACCCCGCCGTATAACTCCAATATCCCTTTGCATAAAAACATATGGCCTCGCTATAAAAATTATGGCTGGAAAACACTGACCCATTAATAGCCCGCGGACTGATTTATACTTTATTGTTCTGCTCCCCCGCCACGTGACCGGGGCAGCCAATGGGCGCCGGGGCTGCCCTCAACTTATTACTGACTCTACTTCTCCGCCAGCACCAAGTTGTTACGTGAAACCCGCAGCCCCGAACCGCGGCGGGTCCGCCGCCCGCGCCCGCCATGTCGGCTCCCGGGACCCTCAGCAATTACTACGTGGACTCCTTCCTGGTGCCGGAGGGGGACGAGCTGGCGGCGCCCCGCTACGCCCCCGCCCCGCTGGGGCCGCCGCCACCGCGGCCGGCGGCGCTGGCCGAGCACCCCGAGCTGGCCCCCTGCAGCTTCCAGCCCAAGGCGCCCGTCTTCGGCCCCCCCTGGAGCCCCGCGCACCCCGCCGGCGCCAGCGGCGTCCCCGCCGTCTACCACCCCTACGCGCACCACCAGGCGCCCGTGGCACCGCCCGACGGCAGGTACATGCGTTCGTGGCTTGAGCCTGTGCCGGGCTCCTTGTCTTTCCCCGGGTTACCTACCAGCAGGCATTACGGCATTAAACCTGAACCGCTGGCGGCCAGGAGGGCTGACTGTACCACGTTTGACACTCACACTTTGTCTCTCTCTGATTATGCTTGTGGTTCTCCTCCAGTTGATAGGGATAAGCAAAGCCACGAAGGCGCATTCTCTGAAAGCAATGGAGAAAGTGAGGCAAACGGAGAGAAACCGCAGATCGATCCAAGTAAGTGGGACTGCGAGGGTAATGGACTTCAGGGCTCTGCGCCGGCCGCGGGGAGGTGTCGAGGCGCTGGGGCTAATTACGCGGCCGAATACCGGCTGCTGCCGCCGCTGCAGCTCGACCCGGGTCTGCGATCTGCAAGAGCCAGCGCTGCCCTTCGCAGCTCGGACGGGATTTAGGATGTCTCGGGATTTCCAGGCTGGAAGAAAAACAAAATCCTACCTTACAACTGCAACGTAAAAAAAAAGAAAGGCAAAATCCGCCCATTCCCGCACTAGCCACCCCAGCAAACTCTGCAGGATGTGCTCGCATCCTTCCGCCTCGCCGCGCTCCCAGGCGTGGGCAAACGCCGAGGAGAGGGTGCCTAGAAAGCATTGAATATGAATCTGATCCTTATTTTGTGTGACGGCTCGCAGGCCGGGGCGGCTATTGAGGGGCTGAGGGCAGAAACCTCGCCGTTGACTTGGTGTTTGCCTCACACCCCCTTCGTGGAAAATCCCGGGCTGGATGCTCCCAGGGCTGCGAAACTGGTGGCAGAACGCCTCGAGATTGCTACCGCGATTAACGCCGTGAGAATTAGGGTCCTAAATCGGCGAGGTTTTATTATGCCAGCTGTAGACTGACTTGCCAGCTCCCTGGGTCTTACCAGTGATGACACGGGAGAAGGTCGAAATTAAAAAGTGAAACAATTTCGATGACATGCTGGTCTGGCTGGTCACTCCTCGGGCTGGCAGTTTGAGGGGGGTGTGTGCGTGGGGAGGCCAAGAAGGAGGGAGGGAGCTAGCATAGAGAGAGGAGGAGAGAGTATTATAAAATTGCATCCTACAAACAATAAAAAAGGCGATGGGAGGCGGGGGTGGCGGGGCTTTGCAGCGTGTGTTTGCGTGTGACCTTTCCATGTGTCTGTATTTTGGAGTCCATTGTGCCTCACCGTCCTCCGTGCCTTGGAAAATGAGAACCACGTCCTAAACCTCCAAATAGGGACACCTAAGAGGGTCTCCCTCTGTAGCCCACTCCCTCTCCCCCCGAGTCTGAACTTCTCATGTTGTTTTCGTTGTAGATAATCCAGCTGCAAACTGGCTCCACGCAAGGTCCACCAGGAAAAAGCGATGCCCTTACACCAAGCATCAGACCCTTGAACTGGAGAAGGAGTTTCTGTTCAATATGTATCTTACTAGGGACCGCAGATACGAGGTGGCCAGACTCCTCAATTTAACTGAGAGACAAGTGAAAATCTGGTTTCAGAACAGGAGGATGAAAATGAAGAAAATCAACAAAGATCGAGCGAAGGATGAATGATGGCGACACGTGGGTTAAATTGAAAATGCTTAAAGTAAAAAAAAAAAAGGAAAAAAAAAGAAAAAAGAGAAAAAGTTAAAAACAAAACAAAAAAATCCTCCCCTTGAGCCCTGCCATGCCATGCGTCTGGGTCCAGGCCTCACTTTTCTCCCCATGGCAAATTCTGATAATGATTGTACCTTGATTGCCACAGAGGCCAGTTTGCCAGGAGAGGTACAAGTAAGACTTTCAATTTTCTAATAGGAAAGAAAAAGGGGGCATTAGCACGAAAAGGCTATTTAGCTGGCTTGTATAAATCTACCTGTTTCTTCACTTATGGAAAGAGAATAAAAAAAAAAAAAGAAAATTAAAAAAACTACCTTTTCATAATGCACAACTATTTACGGACTGTATAGTTTAGTCTACATAGTTAATTTTATTCGCTCTTTGCGCAGCAGAGAGATCTCTGCTTTAATACTTGAACACTGTGTTTTATTGTGGTAATTATGTTTGTGACTCAATTTATGTGCTTGGGTGCTGTACCGGATGTAATGGTGTAAGCTAGAATTCAATTTGAACTCAGGTTGTTTATTATAAAAATTGCATAGAGTATAGCTCTGTAGTGTATTAAGTCTTTTCTGTATAATTAGACAGTTAACCTCTGATTGTAAAATATATATTATATATATCCCAAGGCAAAAAAAAAAAAAAAAAAAAAAGGAAAAAAAAAGTAGGAAAAAAAAGTTTGTCCGGGATGTCTGGGAATCACGGTTCTCAAAATATTGAAGCAAGTCATTTTAGTATGCACAGTTGATATATATATAGTACTGTCTTTGTCGGTTGTATATATAATCTATATATTAAAAAAGTAAATAAACAGACTAGCTTAAATATTGTTTTTGCACCAGTGAGCAGTTATCAGATTTTGGAGCTATACGTATATGTGAAAAGGGTAACTACCTATGGTTTACGTTTTAATTTTAATCGAATGATTTGATGCATATTGTAATGAAGGTTAATTTTATTGATAATAAATTATACACTATGAAAACCTGCATTTGGTTATTGTAAATTTGTAGCGATTTAAAATAAATAAAACTGGGAAGTTATGTTGATGCAGAACGTACACTGTCTATTTTGAAATAGTTACCTCATGGCCTACTGACCAAATCGTTGTGTTTAAATGATATTTAACTTTTTGCCAAATAAAATATATTGATTCTTTTCTATTTTGTGATGTTTTAAGATCATTAAGGAGGAGTTCTTCCACGGCACACCGAATTTCACCAGCAGACGCGGCAGGGCTAGGGTAGTTGCGGAGGCAAGGCGAGTAGCAGTATTATTTCTGAGACGGGGTAAACCCATGGTTCTATGAACTCAGGCTCCAGATGATTAAAATTTGGGTTTATTTTCGCCCTAAACGGGCAGATTCAGATCCTAAATGCCACTGCTTCGCTGAGAGGATGCACAACTCCCCCCTCCCGGCTGTAATTCGGTAAACTAGTGCTTAGCAGAGTGGAGAGGGAGGGAGCCCCTTCGTCTGGCGGCGGGGGCACGCTCCCCAGTTAACGCCAGTTTAATAAATTCGCCTGGCGGGGCGGGGGCATTTAGGACCAAAACAAAATGTCCGACGTTCTTCAGTGTGGACAATAATGTAAATCAGCCCACACGGTGACATTTAAACTGAGATGGTTAATTAGCTTGTACCAGAAAATATATAGCACTAAATGTGCTTCAACGAGCTCTATGAGAAGGTTCGTCTTACTAGCGCGTTCATTTTAAATTCCCTTCTAGAGATAATTGTCCATGCAAAACATGTTATTTCAAACGTCACCCATTTTTTCCCTTCCCTTCAGGTTTGGGATTTTTTTTTTCCCCGTTTAAATGTCCCGTGGCAAATAAAAACAACTCCTTGCATTTTACTAGAGCATCGGATTATATATGTATGTACAGATAGATATAAATACAGATAAAATTTTGCTGACAATTATGGTAGAATTTATGGTGTCAATTCTACTCGCTCATTTAGCCGAAGGAAAAGAGTTGGGCTGGCAGCAGACTAGAGCAGAGAAGACAAAATAGGATTTATTTTGAAAAACAGAAAGAAGGTTTCGTTGAAGTGGAAGATTTCTACACACAGCCCCATTGCACCCACCCCTCCCCCGCCGCCCCAAGCCAAACCAAGCTCAGCTACAAAAGAAAATAGCGAATTCTGTGAGCTTGCTGAAATTTACCCTTGTTTTGGGCGGACATCTTACTGCACAGAGTAGACATCCTCCATAATATGAGCTGCAGCACACTTCTACGCTACATCGACCCTTGTTTGCAAATATGTCGAATAATAATCAAAGCCGCCTTGTTTTACGGAGGTACACTTACATCTATGTATGTATTTAAGGCAAAATAAGACGAAACACACTTATGTTCTTGGCAGAAGTTGTTGTCAGGAAAATTCAGCGCCATACAGTGCAATAAAAGAAAATGACTGCTGTAACCGTTTATGGGGTGTAAAACGCTGCAGGGCTAAAGACAAAACTTAGGGAGACGGCAAGAAGTTTACAGATGTTCAGAACTGCAGGAGGAAAAAAAAAAAAAAAAAGCTTTTCGCTTCACCTTAAAAAATTAAAAAAAAAAAAAAAAGGAGAAAAAGAAAAAAATAAATCCGGAGTAAGATTTGATGAGCTCTAATTGGTGAAAGGGAGCTCGTTGTGGCGTGCACACACAAAATGCCCCTAATTGATCCCTGAGCCAGTATTTGGGGATGCTGGGACGCCCTCTGTTGTTGCAGACAGAGGCAACTTCAAAGAATCAGCATTAAGAGTGTGTAATAAATGACGGGTCTGCAAACTGTCTGGAATTCGGCTCTTAATGAGTTTACAACTGTCCAGCCACAATTAAGATTTTCTACAAAAGCCTTTTCATTTGTTTTGTCTGGCTGTTTTAGATAAAGCGGGCGAGCGGAAATAACAACCTTTTATTGGCCTTCCCCTGCTTAAATCCAGGCTGGGAGGTGGACATTTATCTTCCCGGTGCACTGGCGGGCAGAGACGCTGGCTCCACGGGGCCGGGGCGGTGGTGGTGGCGGCGGTGGTGTCAGCCGGGAGGCGGCAGGTGGCGCTGTGACCCCGCGAAAGAGCGCCCGCCCGCCCGCCATCAAGCGCTTGGCCACCTCCCCGACAGCTCCTAAAATGTCGACTTTTATGGGAGCATAACTGGCGTTGGAACCGCTGGTTTGGTTTTAACAAAGGCCGATAGGTTTGAGGATTTTTTTTTTCCACTTTATCGCAGGAGCGCGGTGAGGGATGCCCCGCTGCCACCGGGCACGGTTCGGGTGACATTTACTGCCTGGCCACGCTCCATGCTCTGATAGCAGAAGTAAAGCTTGCTCTGCACCGAGGACATACCCTGCATTTATTATTCTCAAAACACCGAGGCATTTCCTATTAGCTAATAGAGACGAAGGCAGCCCTGTCACTGAACTGGCAGCTTCTCTTTCCCTTGCCCCAAATATTCGCCCTTCTCTGGCGAAGCTCTGAGCCTGCGAATAGGGCGTCCTGATCTCCCGAAAGGCTGGTGAGAAATTAAATATTTGGAGAGAGGGGGAATTGAAGGGTTCGGGCAGGATGGAAGAAGCTCTCCCTGGATCAGTCCGGGAGAAGAGCCCCCGAAAAGCTTCCCTCTCGGAGTGGCGTGCAAAGGGACAGATTTTCCAATGCTCTTTTCTGCCCCACGTCGCTGGAGACACAGCCGTGTGGGGAAACGTCAGCGCCGCAAACCTCCCGTTTGAAAATTATTTACCGGGGACAGAAATTCCTTAACAGCTGTCTTTGATACAAATAAAAAGTCCTGCTTCTATCCCCCGCAATTTTAGTTCTGTGGGACCCGTTGTGATTATACGATGCAGATGCGAGCAGGCTGATACTCTGCAAACTTGACGTGTCCCTCAAAGTCATTCCTAACTTCTCCTCGTCTTCTATTTTGAGTTCTTCGAGTCGTTTTCGTATTTATTTTTCGTTTTGCTTTTGTTGGCTTTTGCGTCTTGAGAATGAGGCTTAGAGGGGAATTGTAGAGTATTTTCAGATGGCAGTTGACAAGAGAGAGGAGGGAAAAGTAATTGGAAGAAAAATAATGGCAGGAGGAAAGGAAGTATAAAATGTGGGCTGAAGTATAAACGTTGTATTTTTCAAGTTAAAGCCAGACAAGTAAACAGATAGCTGCATAGTACTCTGTAACAGAACTACTTTCTCTGCGTTTCATTCACATTTCCTTAAATCAAAGCCAATCTCTTTATATCGAAATTCAGCATCGGGAAGGAATGTGAGCACTGAGCTACTTTCCCCCCGCACTGTTTCAAAGATTTAATTCTTTCTAGGGATAAAGAATAACAGCCACTCCCTGCTTTCTAACAAGAGCCTTCCTATAAAATAGTTGTCTACAATGGCATTACTAAACTTATTATGATTAATTATTTTTTTTCCTTGGGCAGTAAAATGATATCGAAATTTTAAAGGGTTTATGCATCGTCATACTAAGTAATAACTTGGCACAATATGCTCCATTATAATTGTGGATAAATTACAGCAAGAACAGATTCCAAAATAACAAAATCCTCCCCAGTATGAACCACATTACGATACTGGTTAATACACAACCCATAATCACGTAGTGCTCCCAGGTCGCTTTTAACTTATAAGAACCGTTTTATCACTACCTTTTACTTCCCGATAGGCTCAGAAGGCAAGGAGAGGTAGTCCAAAGCCCACCAAAAAAACCCCAAACAACCAACAACAATGAATCCCACCTGGAGGATTATTTTTAAAGCTTGTGAAAATATTGTTGTGACCAAAACCTTGCAATCTACATTCCTTCGCCGTTTCCTCGACTGAAAAAAAATATATATATATATATATATTCAAATAAAAAGTGTGTTTTCAGACGCGGGGATCCAGCCTGGATTTGTGTGCGACAAAACGAGAGAGTTCAGAGGCTGTTTTCATACGCAGCTTTATGCCCAACATGCAGAGGGTGGGGGAAGTAAATAAGGTGGTGGGGACCTGTGTCTGGGGTCCTTTTAGGATTTATTCAGTGAAGACCGTTTGAGAAATCTTAAGTGTTGGCAGGGAAAAAGCTGAGAGCAAAATATATTAAAAAAAAAAAAAAAAAAAAGAAAAGGTGGCGGCATTAAACACATGCACGAAAATAAAAAATACATAAACCTGCAAATTGTACCGAATCAGAGAGTTTGAAATACAACCACTCAGCTAATCTATTCGGTCCTACACTGTCCATGTTTTAGTCTAGACATTGGTTATATTTGCTGTTTCTTTCTTCTTGCGTCTTGGTATGTTGTCACCAGAGGAGCAATTTATTGGTCTAATGTCATGTATTTCAGCCTCTTTGATCTTCTTAGTCGTCGTCCTGTTTGCTTCGCATTCGTTTAACTTTTTGGGCCTTTATTCCTTTCCAGCAGCCTCTTCTGCCGGCGTGTTCCCACATCGCGATTGCGACCGCAGGGATATTGTCTAATATTGGCGAATTGGAAGAAATAACTGAAGGGGGGGTGTCTTTCTCCAGCTTCCCCCTTACGTCTGTGAATAATAACAGCGTTTTCACGCACTTAACGTTTGGCAAATATCTACACATAAGCGCTACATTTGCATGCTCTGAAGCATCAATATCTCAGGGATCTGGCTTCAGAGAATTTACTTGCTTCTGTCAACAACCTATATTCATGTGGCTGCAATAGCCGCGCATAAAGAGTCCCAAAGAGTGTGTGTATGTTGGAGGTGAGTGTGGGGGGAGAGGGTGTCCCCCGTTTACAAAACGTAAAGTTTAGGGTCCGTGCGAAATATCACCCAGAACAATTTTAAGTGGTGAGAAAGTCTTTGTACATGGGGCACCAAACTATAATTGAAAGGAGAATTTCCGGGGCAATTCCATTGTGCTCCTTCCAGTTTATGATGTGCAATACAGGCAGGCAGTAAAAGCTGTCTTTACCAGGACTCCCTGTCTGAGGGAAGGAAACTCATTTTACGATCCATTTAAAGGAAGGGCATGGTGCAGCATCTTCAATGGAGAGCCATTCGCATTGTTGGGGCGCCCAGTGTTTAGAAAAGCAGCAACGCTCCCCATCATGTGAGCGTACCGCTGCCGCCTCACGCCTAGGACTATAAGGTGGGTAGGACGGGAAGGCAAAAGGGGCATTAAACAGGCGGCTGAGATTTAAAACTATTTATAGAAGATTTATTCAAAGCAGCTTGCTTTCTTTCTTTCTTTTTCTTTCTTTCTTTCTTTCTTTCTTTCTTTCTTTCTTTCTTTCTTTCTTTCTTTCTATTTTTTTTTTTCTTTTGAAGGCGTGAAAGTTGAGTCCCCGACGGGTTTTTTTTTGTTTGTTTGTTTTTGGTTTTGTTTGAGATGGGGTGACTGGTTTTTTTCCTAGAAGGTAAACCGGGGGGCTCACTCCAAGGGTCGCCTTGACTTTCAAGGCTCCGGCAGCCCCTTGGAGCCGGCGGCGGTGCGGCGCGGGCCAGGCGTGGTGGGGCCCGGCGGCCGTGGGGGTATCCCCATAAACCCCGCTGCGGAATTATCCCTCCTCTCCCCCCCGCCTATTGTCCTTGCAGAAAGCAACGCTGGAGTGACGAACAATCTCTTTTGAAGTTTGTATTTTATTTCTTTTTTTTTTTTACCCCCCCCCCACACACCGGGTTCCATCTAAAGGACCACATGATGCGTGCGTCCTCCCCGGGGGGCCGAGCGCCCTCCCCTCCCGCGGCGGCGGCGCCGTCGGGGGGAGAGGGGCGGGCGGCGGCGGCTGGAGGGCGCTCCCGGGCGCAGCGGCGGCGCTCCCGGCCCGTCCATGGCCGGGTACCGGCGGGCCGCGGCCGGCACCACCTGTGAGGCGGGCGGGGATTGGCGGGCGGCGTCATATGACCGGTCACGTGCTCGAGGCAGCTCAGTCCAAAAGAAAATGGGGTTTGGTGTAAATCTGGGGGTGTAATGTTATCATATATCACGCTACCTCGTAAAACCGACACTGAAGCCTGCCGGACAACAAATCACAGGTCAAAATTATGAGCTCTTCGTATTATGTGAATGCGCTTTTTAGCAAATATACGGCGGGGGCTTCTCTTTTCCAAAATGCAGAGCCTACTTCTTGCTCCTTTGCAAGCAACTCCCAGAGAAGCGGCTATGGACCAGGCGCGGGTGCCTTCGCCTCCTCCATGCCCGGCTTGTACAATGTGAACAGTACCATATATCAAAGCCCGTTCTCTTCCGGATACAGCCTGGGCTCTGATGCCTACAACCTGCATTGTTCCTCTTTTGATCAGAACATTCCCGTCCTCTGCAATGAGCTAACCAAACCCAGCTGTGAGAAAGCGGAGGAAAGCAACCTGCACAACCAGGCTGAGCCTAATTTCCGGATATACCCCTGGATGAGGTCTTCAGGTAGGGGCAAGCGGAGAGGGCTTGGAGCCGTGGCAGCCAGGCAAAGCGTGTCGCCAGAATTACTGTCAGCACAGCCTTTATGGTTTTAATTATAGCCGAGGCGCCATTGCGTAGAAAGCCCGTGGCATTGTATGTAAATGAGTATCATAAAACTTTTTATTGCCCAATTAATGGGTTCTAGCCTCGTAAATTTATTTAACTCCATTTGCTATGGAATTTTAGCATTGAGTTGATTTGCGCTGTTTGCTATAGAAATGTGGCGAGTTGGCTGCGGGCTCCCAGAGCCCCCACGGGTAAGCGTCTCCCCTGTCCTCTGCCGAAGTTGGGCAAAAAAAATCCCGGTCGCTGGGGAAGGCGGAGGGGAGAGGGGCTTTCAGGAGCGAGGGACGGGCTGCTGAGGACTTCGCCAGCCCACGTTGCCGAGATGTGCCACTCTCGTCCCCCCCTGCCCTTTCCACGGAGATAAGGATCTATAGAAATGTACTGAACAGGAAAACAGGGCGGGGGGGGGGGGAGCTGGGGGGGTGGAGGGGAGAGTGTATGAAAAAAGAGAGCTCTCTTCTGGAGCTAAGTGCGATGTATTGTTTACGATCCAGGCGGAGTGGGGTGGGGTGGTGGAGGGAGCCCCCGACATTAAAATAAAATAAATACAGCCCAGCCTTCCAGCTTTTTTATTTCCCCTAGCGAAAGTCTGGAAGGTTTTAGGGAAATACATTGCCTGGGGGGAAAGTTCCTCCTCCCAAAAGCAATTTCCTCCCCCACCTCCTCTCCTGAATGCTTTCTCTCCACTTTTTCTAGGACTCGAGCAACTTATTTTTGCTCTGCCTGAGCAGGGCAGGTCGTGTGGCTGAAATGCCTTTGTTAGGGCAAAGTGGGGAGGCGGGTGAAAGTGAGAGGAAGGGATCATTCACTCTCACTGGTCCACTTTTTGTTTATTTTAAAAATACTAATATTAAGGGGGGAAAAAAAAAAAAAAAGGAGAGAAAAAAAAAAGAGAGGAAAAAAAGAGAGAAAACTTTCCACCTCTCTTCTTGCCTAACTCCCGGCCGTGTGTGCCTTCTTTCAGGTCCAGATAGGAAGCGAGGGCGCCAGACCTACACCCGCTACCAGACCCTGGAGCTGGAGAAGGAATTCCACTTCAATCGCTATCTGACTCGGCGGCGGAGAATAGAGATCGCTCATGCCCTCTGCCTGACGGAGAGGCAGATCAAAATCTGGTTCCAAAACCGGAGGATGAAGTGGAAGAAGGAGCACAAGGAGGAGAGCTCCAGCACCCCGGCTCCCAACGAGCCCACGTCAGCAGCAGCCTCTGTCGAGAAAGTGGAAGAAGACGAAGAGGAGGAGGACTAAGGAGTCCCACTCGAGGAAGTGATCTCTTAGTATAATGTATGCACATGACAGTTGGAAAAGCTCCCTTTAAAGAAAAGAAGAAAAAAAGACTCACAGATTTTATTAAAAAAAAAGTTCCCTTTAATAATCATCTTGCAACCGAGCATTTGCAAACATGAAAACGTTTATTGCGGTGGTTTTCCAGCCTTCTCCCCACTCTCCCGTACTCCTCAAACCTGCCCTGTACCGAATCTTTCGGTAATATCGCCTAAGAGCATCCTACAATCTTTTCTTTTTTCGTTCATCCAAACCTGGGTGGGTTTGTCCAGGGGACATTTCAGTGAGAGAACTGCTGCTTGCACAGATAGTAAACCATGACCTTCCGAAGTGACTACCTGACTCAATAGTCCAAATCACGTGTAAGGGGAAAAGTGCATTAGGCTCACATTAAGAAAAACTACCTAATTTTGAATAAGTAGCTCTGCACTTTTTTTTCTTTTTTTTTTTTTTTTTGTTATTGTTAGAAAAGTATTATAACTAACAGTTACACTAACAAAAGCTTAAACAGCAAGTAAGGGGGAAAAAAAGTTGTTCCACAAACCACTACAATCTACAGCAATGATTTGTACTACCTATTTTCAAGACTACCTATATATCTTGCTCCGCCTACCTATCTTCGAAAGTATACTGTATTTTAGTAGTGAAAATAAGATAACATTACTAATGTGAATCGCGAAATGCTTTTAGAAATGTAAGTGTAGTCGTTTGAAAAGCACGCATCAATAGCTTTGGTATAGAATTTGGTACCGAAAAGGCTGAATATATTTAAATTTAAAATAATATATTTATTCCAAAGCAATTATAAATGAAAACCATATGCTGCAATATATCTTTGTTCTCGAATCTTTACTATTTCGAGTGAGGAAGCAAACACACGCCAATATTGTACAAAGCGGTTTAACATCGCCCATTGGCTTCTACCTTCGGCTGCCTCTGCTATAGGCCGTTTTCTTATTCTAGGTTGATCTTACTTAATATAGCGGAAAGTGTTATTTCAAAAGTAAATTTAAATGGCCATGTAACCACCGTTAAAAAACCACAATTGTTTGTCCTGATTATCCGAAGGTGTTAATATATAATACCGTGAATTTTCCTACGATAGCAGATACTGTATATTGGAACGATTTTTTTTTTTTTTGTCATTTATATTCGTCTTGGAACTCATTTGTAAGATCATGTCATAAATTGGGAAGTATGTAATTGATTTGGAAACTTTGTAGCATGATGTATTGTAGAACTCTGTATAAATCCGTCTTGAAGGTTTGGCTAAAGTTTATTCAAAAATTGTATGTTACAATGTGTTTCGATGTGTTCGTTGTGAACATTTAGATATGCCGTGTAAGTATTGGAAGTGGAAAAAAAAAAATGTATGTGAACTCTCTTTGGAAGTGATACCGTGTTCAAGTATCTCCCACGATAAATGTGTTTTATGTTACACAGAAAATAAATATGCTTGTTGACAATGAATTGTGTTTCTTTATTAGCAAACAGTTTGAAAGGAGCATAAAAATAAATTACACAAACAAATAAAGAAATTAGGCTATATGGGGTTGGGGTTTTTTTCGTAATCAGACAAAAAAATTCCAAGGTGATGAATTGATAATGATCAGTCAATTTCTCTATCTCGACTTTATGATTTTTTTTCCCCCCTAGCGCAGTTGATTAATAAAGCGGAAAGCCTTCTGTATGGGAGGGCTTCCTTCCACCGGGTTCCCGTGTCCTCTTGAAATCATAACCCCAGTCCAGGCCGCCGGCGACCAAGCAAAAATCACACTCAGTGAAATAATATTTGGTAATGAACAGAAAGTGCGATGCAAACTTCCAAGTATAAATGATCTTGTCGGGGATGTATGTGGCTTGTGCGTGCGGCTTTCAGGGAGTGGGTGCATCAAAAAGGGGAAAGAATCCACCCACTTTAGCAAATGTATCATTTTTGCCAGGTACCATACAACGCCAAGAAGATCTAATATTTTCAATTTTTTTCAAAAAATAAAAAAATTAATCTCGCCCGAAAAGTCCCTTTATTCGGCCGGGTAAATACAGGTAGAACCAGGAATCATTTGCGCGGAAGTTCCCGTTTTCTACTACATTCCGTCCTGGTTAACGTACTAATTGTAATTTTAATAAAATTAGTACAAACTCCAGGTCTTTTAAAAAAACTCCAGCTCTGCCTCTGTGGTAAGATGGCGCCTCTCTAAGACCTGCCTCTTCTTAGTGATGAGGAAAAGGCCATAAATCCGTTGTTGTTTATGAAAATTTACAACTTTGCAATACAACTTTATGAGTTGTTCGGTTTTTCCATTGGTCGTTGTCGGTCATGTGGATGGTAACCGTGAACATGAACTTTTTTATAATTTCCCTTGCGAGAATAGAGCCGCATTCTTTTGCTGAGCTCTGTCCTGCTTCGGATCTCTCTGGCTTTCAATCCCCATTTCATTTGTTCTTTGTAAGGCAATAGTGAACCAAGTGTGCGGAGGTTCGGCATAAGCAGCCGCCTAGAACACAGATCCGGGATGGCAATTTCCAGTTCCCCCGCTGGAAGGTGTGGCATATTGGATTCAAAGCACTGGCGTGGCAGATTTTCAACTTGCAACCTGGCTAATTTCCTGCTTCTTCTGGCACCAAAAGGAGGGCGATTCGTCTCCTGTGCAGCCAAAGCGACAGCTGTCAAAGTCGCAGGGGCTCCTGTGAGCCAGAACCTAAAAGGTGAGAAATGTATATGACACTACCGTAAGCAGGGAAACATGGTTTAATACGTTTAAATATTAGACATATGCAATTAAACAAAAAACGGAGGTGGATGCAGCTCAGTTGATTTCGACTTAATCAGTGCATGCAAAAATATGCCTAAATAAAATGTCTACTTTCTATTATTTAGCAAGAAAGCCGTGAATTTTTTTTTTCATTAAGTTTATTTCTGTTTGCATTTGCCAGGGGATTGCAGTGACATTCAGGTTATTTTCTAACAATTCAGGTTTGCAGCATCCGAGGGGATTTTTTTTTTCCCCGCACGAGGAAAAAAAAATCCCCCCCCACATTAAATGTTTATTTCGCAGCATTAACTTAAAGTTCATTTGCGGCACCTGAAATTTAGATGTAATTTATTTTTTACTGTTTCAGTAAAAAAAAAAAAAAAAACCACAAAACCAAAACAGCAGTCAGCACAATGTCTCCTGGCTCCCCTGGCATATCCAGGGGAAAGGTTATTTCTAGACCGGAGTGAAACAGTGCGAATGTGCCTTTGATTTTCTTTATCAGATCTTTATCAGCCTGCAAAATCCTCGTGCCGTGGGTCCCTTGGAACAGCGTTCCCGGCGCTTTCCGGCGTGGGAGGCTTGCGCGCCTCGGTTGCGCGGAGTGGGCTTTGCAGCGGCTAAACTGATTTCAGTGCCGGAGATGGAGCTTTTTTTTTTGTCTTTTTTTTTTTTTTCCCCCCTTGTCTCTCCTTGTTGTGACTGTTACTGTGCGGCGGTGGGGCGGGGAAGCGGTGGCTGGCGGGCTGGTGCCCCGCGGTGTGTGCCTATGGGGGAGAGCGGGGCCCAGGGGACGGCGCCTCCGAGACCCCCCCACCGCCGCCGCCCGGCTCCGCTCCCGCCTCCTCATGGCGAATGAGCGGCTCGGTGTGCTTTAAGTGTTGGCTCCGGCTCTGCTTGTGCTGCCGGGCTGATAAAGCATTGCATTTGCATTGCATTGCGGTATCTGCCGGACTGGAGCTGCAGTGAGCGCCGATTATTTATTGCGGGGCCGCGGATGCTCAGTGCTGCCACGGCGTGGCGAAACGGCGGAGGCGGGCGCGGAGCGGCCCCCGCAGCCCCGGGAAAGGGTAGCGCCGGGAGCCTGCGCTGCTCGGAGGAAGCCCAAATAAAAGATGAAGGAAAAACAAAAAAGAAAAAAGATAAGAAAAATAAGAAATCCGGCCTACCCTTCCTACGGGAGCATCGGAGCTCGCCTCCGAGCAAGATATTCCGACAGGGCAGGCTCTGCCCCCTCCCCTTCCCCTCCGCGTGTACCTCGGTGTGTGTCAAATGTAAAATATCACCGTGGGAGCTGGCTGAGGAGGACCCGCCCGCGTCCCCTCGGCCAGGCTCCCGATACCCCGCCAGTCTAAACAACGGTTCGCCTTGCTCAAACTGTTTGGATTAGGAGCTATTAGTTAAAGATTGGTTTTGGTGACGCTGCCGAGCATGAGAAGGATTCGTAAGTGGTTTTATATACGAGGAGAAGGAGGCTTTTAAGCTTAAGAGGGTAATTGCCCCCGCACCTGTATCCCAGGGTGGCTGGGCTTGCTGGTTGGGTTTTCGGCGGGAGGATGAAGGTGAAGTGTTTGGCGGAGGAGGTGTTAGGGTTGCGGAGAATCTCGAAAACAAATAAAAGGCGGATGAAATACATGGGTATCGAAAAGTGTTACTTTGTTACGGTGGCAAAATGGAGCAGCTGGCTTTTTGCTTTCCTGGTGTGGGGGGGAAATGGTGAAGGGAAACTGCTGCAAAATGTGTCCTGGCAGGGCATTTCCCTGGCAAGGCTCGAGGGGAACAGATTATTGTAATTCGGGGTTTTCTGGGGGTAGGGGGAGGAGCGGAGAGGACGCCTGAATGTGACTGAAGCGGAGATTGCAGTGCAGATTGTTTAGCTGTCACTGTAACTACTCTAACACGACCCAGCCAGGCAAACTTGCACATTTAATTCCTTTTAAATTGTGGGATCAACGAATAAATGTTTTTTTTGCTGCCTGCAATCAGACTTTCGACGGGACGCAAACAATAACTTGAAAAAGAGGAAAGAAACAAAAAAGAAAAGGAGAGAGACAAAAAAAAATTCAGTCTGTAAGCGATGCTGTAGAATGTAAATATGAGTAAGCCTGGAGATTTTTTTTTTTTTTTAATTTTGGTCGCTATGTGATGGATTCAAACAAAAGACCCTCCGGTCACAACTTTTTAAAACAGGGCCGGTGGGTTTCGCCTGTCCCGAGT